>NC_043962.1:35388003-36693003 GCF_902148855.1 Sphaeramia orbicularis | reverse complement strand
AGTGATAGTAAACGGAATTGGTGCTGCTACAATTAGTCGACGTAATCGACCATGAAAATTGGTCATCTGCAATTTTTTTAGTCGCCGTGTCGTTATTTTTGGTCTCCGTCCCGTTTCAAATGCAGTAGGAATGGAATCTCCCTGCGACAGCTGCCAGAGACAAGCCACAGGTTTGGCCACGCAGCTTTGTGCTACGGGTATGCTGTGATGCCACAGGTATGCCGCGGCACCTGGGCAATCCATGCTGGCATTGGTGCCTGCAGCCGTACAGCTGTACCTCAGACAGAGAATAAAAACCCCGTCTTATAAGTGTGCTAAGTTTCACACCCCCCCAACTCATAGGATTCACAATAATGGACACAACAAAATAACAAACACTTGATTTTTTTTTTTAATTAGTCGTTAAAATTAGTTGACTAATCGAAACATTAGTCAAAACATTAGTCGTTAGAAAATTAGTTGTTAGTGGCAGCACTAAACAGAATATTGTAAACTGCTGGATGGAAATGTCATTAAGAAGCTGGAAGTGTCATTTGAGCTTAAAACAAAAGACAGAAGAAAGTGATCAAAACAGTGGATGAATAAAAAGAACATACATTTGATGTGATTTCTTTGACATCTCTGACCTGATCCTGTCTTCATCCACAATTGGAACGCTTCAGTATTTAGGCCAATTGTGTTTTCTGCCTACTCCTCCCATCCCTACCAGCAGTATTAGCAGCAAGATGGAGGTTTATTGTTTACTTCAAGGCCTGCTTTTCTCAACTGTCAAATCCAAAATTTAAGACTATTTTTACTGTTGTCAAGCAGCTAATTCAGCAAAATACAGGACATTCAGCCTGAAAATAATAGAAATGAGACAAGCAAGAGTTTTCTCTATCATTTTAAGACTTTGAAACTGTGCCTCTGCTTCAGTTTCTTTGCTGTAGAAAGATACTGCGTCAGCTTGAACAGGTGTGTCTATTTTTTATACTCAGAAAATATCTGTGAAGTCTATTATTTACAAAAGTGAAATTGTGTGGGACTTCTAGTTTTGCCACTTGTTCATAGAGATTCTTTGTGTTTTAGGTTCTGTCAGCACTACAAGTGTTTGATTAATTAAATTTAACCGGCAGGAATTTGTGTAATATGTTTGGGTTTTTTTAATCTCTTTGACACTGCATTTATAGAGCAATGAGAACATCTGTCAGACAATTGTCACAGAGTAATGGTGTGAAAACAATAAATTAATGGACAACTGCTGCACATTTAGGAAACAGATATAGTGTTTAACAGACAGATGTGTAATTTGTTTCTTCTGGCTTAATTTGAATATTGCAATCATTTTAGAAAAAAAGGAAGTAATGATTAAAATCACACCATCCTGCGCTTGTTCTCCTGTTTTAATTTTTCCTTCGACAAATACCCCGGGGGAACTAAAATGGTAGTATGATGAGTGAATTGTAATGCTCAGCAAGGGCGGTATGCAGGATGTTGTGTTTAAAATGTAAGCAAACCTTCCCCTGCACTTGCAACAGAGGGGAATCTTCAGAAAAAGCTTTTTTTTTTTGCCACGTCACTTTCCTCTAATGTTTCTACTGCCTCCTACCCTTTCTCCTTATTATGCTTTGTGTCTCCTCTTCCTCAGGTCTGGGATGCTGGCAGCGGCTCTCTCCTCCAGAAGCTTCCAGCCAACCTCCCAGTTCTGGACATCAGCCCATTTGCAGTCAACGGTGAGCACTTCCTGGCTTCACTGACTGAGAAGACTCTGAAGTTGTACAGGTGGGAGTGAACCAGATACAGCCTCAGAGGACAGAGACTGTGGATCTGTGAGACGTAAAAATGCTGCTAAACTTTTGGATGTTTACACATGAAAAGACTTTTATCAATGCAGGGAGTAGAGTGGGGAAAAAAAAACCCATTTCAGATTCATCGTGTTGCGAATCCAACCTTTGACCTGCAAAATAAAGCCTGAGTCAGGTGTTATAGTCTGAGCTTCGATCATCTGCTCAGTTGTTGACATGTGGAACCAAGTAAAGGACTGTCAGAGCTGCACATTTAAACACACTTGAAGCCCATTTTCAAGATCTTAATTGTTGTATAAAGTTTGTCTTTAGTTTCAGGCTCCTCTTCATTTCAATAAATAAGAATAACCTCTACATTTTCATCACAAGAGGTTTTCATCAAAACTACGCTTATTAGAGCCTCAACTAGGAATTGTTGTTACATTTGAAACTAATTGGTAACTGTTTTCAGAACTGCAAGTAACCATTTTTATAAGAATAATTGCACAAATATTTGATGTTTACAAAGAAATTACATTTGACGAAATCATATTTTATAAGGCTGACACTACTGACAAAAAACACAGATTTCTTCTTAGACAAAAAAAGGCGAAAATGTCATGTTTTCAATTCGCTCCAAAATCACTGAAATACACTCATTTATTATTGCTTTGATGGAAGTCTGGTTTTTGTTGCACCTGTAGTATTCAGAAAGTCTCTATGCTGATGATTTGATCTATAAAATACAAAAAATCTGTGACATGTCCTTTACAAGCTAACATGCAGAACAGGCTTCTTTTGTGAAGTATTGTCTTTAACAGTCCATGGTAAAGGTCAACAGTCTGACAGCAGGGGGGATGCTGGGAAACACAAGAGAAAAGACATCCCATCTTTTTCTGTAGCTTTGGTTTGTATTTTGCTTTGATTGTATTTGTCACTTCTCACAAAGCCGTCAGTTGTTCTGTCTGATCTGTTTTTGAAACTTGGCTCCTGTCTGAAATAGGAGCATTAAGTGCCAAAGGACCGCTGCCGTTGTAAATTTTACTTCCTTTGTTTTTACTTTCTAAAGGAAGCTGTACATATATGTATATTTTGTACTGACTGTTTGTGTACAACTTCAAAGTTAATAAAAATTATGACTTATTTTTATCACAGTTTGCCGTTTGTCTGCTTTCATTATTTTTTTTGTTTGTTTTTTAACACATTTGGATTTTTTCACTCCCATCAGTTAATTGTTGTTAAACAGTGACTTTAATATGACACACCAAACAAATGGGGTAAAGGTCAGTTGTCAAGTTAGAAAAATTAATTGATTATTTTATTGTTAATAAACTAATAGGATCAATATTAATGGCTTTCCATGTGCCTGAGGCTGTGAAAAAATATATAAATATCAAAGAAACATCTCAAATATGGAACAAGATTGTAAAAATGGTACAACATAGGCACGAGTTAATGTAAACGTACCAGATACATTATCAAATGGTTCCCACAGTCAAAAAAACTGGAAAGGTCACGGAATTTTAAGCAAAATCTAAACTTGGGAAAGTCAAATACATTTTTATGTACGCAAACTCATCTTCAGACTATAGAATACAAGGGGGGGCTGAAAAGTTCATAGCCTGACTAAGGAGGAATTATTGCACAGCAATGAAACTTGACATACATTAAATTCAACCTTTCCTGATACTAACTGCATGGTTTCCTTCCAGATAAATCCACACTGGATAAATAATTTAGGACTTTGAAAAGTAGTACTACAGACATTTCATGAAAATGCTTGCTTTTCACCCCTCCCTCGTTCTCCCTACCCCTCTTGAATTCAGCTTCCCAGGTTTGCACAGTTGATAAATTCTGCAGACATTTGATAAGACCACGGTGCCATTGATGGTTCACGAAATGTCTCTGGTACTACTTTTCAAAGTCCTAAATTATTTATCCAAAGTGGGTTTATCTGGAAGGAAACCATGCAATTAGTATCAGGAGAGGTTGAATTTAATGTATGCCAAGTTTCATTACAATGGAATGACTCCTTCTTAGTCAGGCTATGAACTTTTCAGCCCCCCCTCATATCTAATAAAATGTGAAATTCTGACCACATACCTTCACAAAGGTCATTTTAGTTATGTTACTTTTAGAGTTGTAAAATTAATTGCCAAGGGTATGTCTTCCCTACTTTTACTTGGTACTGGTATGGTTTTTTGTTATTACCTGATCGAAATCAATGCATTTTTGCATCTGTTATACTACGTTATTCTCAGAAAACATTTGATTGGCCTAATAGTTCTGAGTATTTAAAGTGAAATTAAAATATCTGATAATTAGATAATGAAAAATGGCAATGCTGTGACACATGGGCTTAGAAACTGACCAGTGAGCAGAACTGACGACAGCACCAATTTAATACAATATAAACAAATACAATTCCTATGGTTTAATCCAAAATACATCATAATAAATTCATCATATGCTTGTATCATTATTGTCCTGAGAGAATCATTTATCTCCATCCGCTGGTGTTTTCAGATGTGATTTATAAATACATTTGAACTGGGCTGGATTTGGGAAAGTCTGGAGAAAAAAAAGCGTTATCTGTGACAATACCAGAACATTTCTCAGAGTTTATTCCTGTTAGAAAGGAGGATAGTCTCATCCTATAAAGGGTTACTTCATCCATCAAATAATCACAAACACTCAATATGAACACATTTGGACATATCTGGTTTTACTGGGCAGGATGAGGATTAAAGGTTGGAATGCAAAAAGTAACTGAAGCTGTTAGACAAATACAGTGGAATAAAAGACAAATATTTGCCTCTGTGGGATAGAGAAGTATAAGCACCTTAAAAATTAATCATCAAGTATCAGATGACCTAAAAAGAATTTTTTACAGCCAGTCTTGCTCATGTCATCCATCTGTTTTTCCAGTAACAATAATAATAGAAGAATGTAGTTTTAGAGCCAGTTATAACTCATAAATTGTAGATGAAAATCATAACATCTTACACACAGACACAAACAATAACAACAAATTAATATGGAACTAATACAATTATAACTTTTTTTAAAATTTTCAAATGCTGATGTTTGGTCCTGGCAAACAACTCTCTCACTTTGTCAACAACAAATATCAGAGAAATATCTAGAGACTACATTTTCCATTGTGCTTCCGCGACTGGGTTGGTCGGAGCCTGAACTCACCACAAACTCATGAATTATTCATAACATACGCGCTGCCATCCCTGAAGGGAAAAAAGAACTTTACTCCCAGTTCCCATATTTCCGACAGCTCCTGAATGCAGCGGCAGGCTGACTGGCTCTGTGAAGATGGCGGACTGTATACGTGTTCCTCTGCTCCTGCTTTTGATGTGCATCTTGTCGTTTGTGCACCCAATTCGGGGGGAAAACAACAAACTGAATGGTAATGCTGAAAACCTACAGAATCCACCTGGAGGTCCCGGGCCGGCTGCAGTTAACCTGGGAGCCGCTGATAGGAACCTGGGCGTCGGGGCCTCGCTGCCTCGGAGGCGCTCTACCGGCTGGAAGTTGTCTGAGGAGGCGGTGTGCAGGGACGACCTGACCCGGCTTTGCCCGAAACATTCCTGGAACAACAACCTGGCGGTGCTGGAGTGTCTTCAGGATAAGAAAGAGGTAAATTTGCAAGACAGGGTTTTGTGGCTTGTGAGGAAAGAAGCAGGGTGTGCCTGCTCAACATATCAGCTAACGGTAGCTGCCACAGTTAGCTATCTGCTAGCCCTCGTATTGAGAGGACGTCACGCCAAATCTCCGTCGAAAACCCTGCAATTCGTGGTTTATGACACTTTCTTCCAAATAACACACGCATTACGACACAGTTGAACACATGCTAATATTTCACGGAATCAACTGTCATTTTCGGCTTGATGCAGTTCTTGAAATATCCCTTGTCTTTCCAACAACTTGGAAGTTTTTGAATCGTTTCGCCTCTTGCTCTGTGTTTTAACATCACCCAGATTTACATTGAACGGGGACCTTGTACCGTCAGTCTGCCGAAAGACAGTTCTATTACTTGGCAGTAAGCACTGCTTTGTGGATTGCTTGCAGGCCGATATATTCAGAAAAACACTGTTTACAGGAAAACGTCACATTGTATGTTGACATGTTCCCATTAATCAGACAGTGCGATACAACAGAATAAATGAGAAGAATGTACTCCCAGTTTGAAGTAGCATGTACTTACTGTATACAATACGCAGTTTATCTGGTGACCACACAGTATGCAACCCTGCAGGTTAATGGTTCATTACAACACAATAAGAGCCCGTTCACCTTTTCACAGATGAACATTAGTTAAGTATGGTGATGGGTACTCTAACACCTCCAGCTCCATGTTAACCCACATAGAAAGCCTTTCCCTGGTCGCCTTTTGGCTTTGAGTCATACTGGTTGCTTAACCATCTTCTATTTCAACCCTGACATTATGTCCAATTAACTCTAAACTGTCGTTGACAACTAACCAGCTGTTAACATCCCTTTGCAGCTGAACTGGTTTTTGAGACTGGTGGATACAGACAAACTGGTCTTTTAAATTTTTAGTGTTCGCTTATGTTTGGGGTAATAGGGCGGACAGAGCAGTTAAAATCCATTTTATCTCCATAAGATTCTCTTTTCCCCTGGGAAACGTTGTTAGTGGCCTCCCACTTCAGCCTGGGGCAGACCAGGATTAGTAGTCACTTTTGGTTTAGACTAGTGAAGGTTGTCCTGACATGTTGGGGCAAAACATAACCTGAAACTGATAAGACAGATCAGTGCCAGTGAAGCATGTAGGTACCAACCAACAGCTGGGGATTTGGTCCTCACTGTACTATGTATTTTCTTAAAAAAAATAATAAAAATTTTTTCCATTACTGAAGTAAACCACGTGTTTGTGTTAAGTGAACTATTTATCTGTAGTACAAGAACTGTGTTCACAGTGTTAAGTTACAAAAACTTTGCTTCAAATCAGGAATATCAAGTTGCAGAATAAAGAGAAATGTCACCAGGAATTCATATTTAACTTTAACAAGTAAATATTTAGTGTTGGCGCCTGATAAATGAATGGACAGGTTTTTATCAACGGGTGAATCATGGAAGTTCTGATTCAGGCAGTGCAGCATTTGACTCACCAACACAAACAATGGTTGATTAATGTTCAAACTATAAATATTTGATGCAGGGCTACAACAATTATTTTTCATTATTGATTAATCTGTCCGGTATATTTTAAATAGGCATGAGTTGTTCTAACAGTGTCCTTTTAAATGGGCATCATGAGTTCTGAATTATTTTGTTTGTTTTGACAATTCAGCTTTCCAACTGTAAAGCAGAGAAAAGCCACAAGTTCTCTTATTTGAGCATCTAGAACAAGCCATTTTCTTTCTTCCAAATTACTGAAAATATCAACCCATTATCAAAGCTGTCAGTCTTGTATCTACCATATAATTGATTTTTCGACTTGTAATTTTTGTCCATATTGACATCATGTCTCCTGTTTTTCATTTATTACATCCAATGCATCCTAGTGTCACTCAGAGCATGGGTGGTTAAGTTAAGAAGTGTTTGTTGGCCAAACATTTGTATGTATGTTTACACACTGATGAGATAAGTGTTAACTTCCTTCCTGATTAGGGGTGGAATAACAGTGCCATTACAGGTGGTTTTTCAGTCTTACTCTTCTCTTATTGATGCCTGATCAATTTTCTGTGTCTGTGTGTGAATTAGGTCCTATGTTTTCATTGTCCATGCAGCATTGAACACAGAGTAGAATCAGTAAAATAATGGCGAGCATGTGAAGTGAAGTGTAAAGCCCAATATTTGACCAGGGTTTGAAGTAGTTACTGCTGTTTAATTTGGAGAAGTTTTTTGTCATATGTAACAGGATGTTTGCTCTTGGTAACCAATGCATGGCTGGTTTCAGAAAGATGGTGAAAACCTCTGCACTGATGTGTGAAATTCAGTTTTATGACTGCTCATCTGTATTTATCTGTATCTAACTCTGACTATGTTCACCCTGACTTAAGTGTATGCATGGTGAGTATTACAAGCTGAAAAATGAACTACATCTGTCTGAAAACAGCTGGAACCTGAAGAGAAATGATCTGATTATAGTGAAAATAGATGTTTCAACATGAATAACTTACTTATTTTGGCCATTTATTCATTGTGAGCCAATAATTTAGGTAAAGGATCATAAATAGGACCTGTACTCAATCAGCGATAAAATAACAAAGGAACAAAACATATGAGTCACATAAAGGTAACAACAGGCTATGCAGACTCAAAGATCCACCCTCACATGACTTCAGTAGTTTGCAGCTAAAACATATCCATGTGCTATTGTAATGTAAGACACTGTTTTGTATCTAAATATTAGTTGCAAAGAATGAAGCTAATCTAACAATTTTACTGTTAGAAAAGTTTTTATTTTTTGTGTAAAGGGGGAAAAAAATCCAAAGATGGAGAAGATGATTGTGGGCCTCATTTGTAACATATGTACAAAATAGGGCCTGAAATGGGTTTACGCCACTCCCTTTGCAAAAATTGGGTCAGAGTTTCCTTACAGGTGCTCACATTCTCCCACAAAGTTTGTTTTGTTACACTATATTGACAGAAGTATTGGGACTATAAATAATAATCTTTTACCACAACTACTTTCTTCACATCTTACTTAGGAAGAAAAATTGCCACTAAACTTTAAGGAAATTTTGATGTTTATATCTCAAATTATCATCAGTAGGACATCTTATGAGCTGTAGCCCTGATTTGTCCCAATATTTTTGTCCTTACAAATTATTATACTCCTTTTATAGTCAATATTTCCTTATTATTTACAGTTGGTGCATGAAAAGAAAAGAAACACCTGAATTCAGTGTGTCCCAATACTTTTGTCCATATTGTGTGTAGACCCCAGGTGTACATTTGTGAGGCAGTAAATTAAAGCCAAAATGAAGTAATTAAATGCAAGAGGAGTCATTATGACACCTCACTCACATTTAACTAGACCCATGCATTACTTATAGATCCACTTTATACTAAAATGTAAAGCAGCAGTTATTTATGCTATGCTAGAGAGCGCCAAGTGTTTCAAAAGTACCTTTAAATGTAAAAATATAAATCAAATCTCAAATCACTCTGTGTTTCATCAGCACTGTCTCACCATCACATTTTGCAGCCTGTATCAGAGCAGAAGGCAGGGTGGCGTGTGTGTTTGTGTGTGTGACACTGTGGTCCAGTTGTGGAGCATCACTGCTGTTGAAATGTGAGGATGATGACAGGATGAGGCAGGTGGCAGAATGTAGGAAAGTCTGGATTACTTTCCCCTGATATACAGTGTGAATGTACTGAGTAAGAAATGATTTTTACTGGTTATAAAATACATCTTCAAATAGCTTTAAAGAATTGCAGGGCAGAGCATCAATAATGCTTTGATATATCAAGTGTTTGAAATAAATACACTAGGTTCAGTGGCAGTTTTAGGTCAGATAAATTGTCCTTATAACTCGTCTTAGTGTGCAGAACATATGATATAACAGAAGAAATGAAAATGGACAGATTTTATTCTGACCTGACAGTGAGTCTGTGGTGTGTAATGTGTGAATGTGGGCTAACTGCAGTGCATCGTAACAATAAAGTAGTACACATTGTTTGATATTAAGTTGGTAGCAAAGCAATTTAAAACAAAAAGGCCGTAAAAGTGAATGTAATCTTCCTGTTCTAAACTTAAATGATCTTGTTTTGGCTATGTGCAGTAATCTGGTTTAAGTGAATGAGGAAGTGAAGCAGGTTCTTATACAGTTAAGGGGCGGAAAGACTGAAACATGGTTGACAACAAAACAAGTGACAAACCCCCACTGAGCAGGTAACTGCTTTAAAATTGACGTGTGCTCACTTTGTGAAAACAAAAACTCAGAGTTCTTCTCAACACTGAGTCAGCTAACTCCGTTTTACTCTAAACTGGCTATGCTGCTCTTTTGGGAAGCAGTGGCACTTGTGTGTAGAGTGTTAAATGCGTGACATTCCTGGAATTTAATCCTGTGTTGTGTAATACAATGGTACAGTATTTTGCAGGTGTTTCCATCCCTTTTGCTTTTACTGATATTTTCACTAACACTGTTGTTTCTCTGTGAAATGAAGCATGCTTTCAATTATTTCTTCCTCTCCCCTATGACTCCTCCTTGTTGCAAGTTCCCCGCAGAAATTAGTTTGACATCATTGTTTTGCAATGTACAAATGTCAGAAAGAAAAAACCACACAGCAGCATCAGGCAATCAAAAGCATGATTCAGTGGATCAGAACCCAGTTCTCAACTGGAACCGGTCTGCTTCCATCCTTATTCCTGATGCACAATGAGCATTTTCCCAGCAGTTATTGGTCTGTCTCAGTCTCACTCCCAATTCAGTCCAAAGGTGATGGTTCAAGAAATGCAGAGGATTATTCATCTCTTCATCACAGAGTCTTGTTTCACAGGCGTGCTTGTAACCGAACCTGTGCTTTTCATGTCACTAGGTTGCTGTTCTGACCTTTAGGCCCATTCAAGTGCATCCTGAGAGATTGTCCCAGGGCTTTGGCAGCTGGCTGGGTGGCAGCTGATTGCTCACTCATTTCTTTAAGCTCATTAGCTGCTTGTCAGCAGCAGACAGAACTCTCTGTATGCTATAACAGGAGCTTACACCAGCAGAGACAAGCATGAGTTTGTTTTCATTATCAGCTAACGAGCAGTCACAAGATAGTGTTCCCTGTGGTGGTAAAATTCATAAAATGCTCTAAATGCTGCAGACTTGCTTTTCTCTGCTTTACATTATTTTAAGTGGAATACCTTTTGGGTTATAGCTTGGCTAATTAAACTTGTCAGAAACCTTAACATTGAGCTCTGGTGGATATAGAACAGAAGTTCTTGACAAAGCATCCAATCTTAATTTTCATCAAAAAAGAAATGGCAAACCTAAAGGTGTAGGTCTCCAAAATGACTCAGTCCTGAAACATTCAGTTGAGGAAATATCAACATGACTCAACAAAAGCAGAGATAAATCCACAGTTGTTTTGACACAGTGGCAGGTTTTATGCTAATTTGCTCATCAGTGGCACCTTCACCTTTTTCATTGTGGTAGCCGGTTTTGATCAAAATCTTTTTGAACCTTTTTAATGCCACAGAACAATGGTGATTGCCAATAATTTCAATGAAAGGGCCATTTCATATCACATATTTGTTGTATCAGTTTTTAACCACTGTGGTTTTCATTTGGAGGAAGAGGTGTGAGGTTCAAGTGATAAGGATTTTTTTCATAACATATTTTATTATAATTATTCATCTAGGAGTGGCTTCTGTTTCCTATTGCACCATAAAGTTTAGGACTGCATGACTTGTTACTAGATTGTGCAACAGAAATATTTAAAGTATATCATCTTGTGCTTGACCAGTGAAATTTCTGACACCTTTTTAAAAATGTCTCAGCTTTTACCAGACAAAAGAAATGTAAAGATATAACCAAAAGTCAAATAAAATGTCTTGATAATTAAGTTTACTGTGCGTGCTCGAAAACACGGTTTGTAAATGGTATTTTGCATCAAAACCCCTTAATTTTTCTATGGTATGTTGTTTAAAAGGTATGATAAGGATGAATTGTGAATTTGAGTGAACTCAGGTTTTGGGTGTGACATCTACATCTCCTGAGTGGAGCTTTGAGCTTACCAGCTGGCACTCCACTGCTGTTCTCTGGTTGGAGGGTGAATTTAAGTGCTGCTTTTAGACTTGTAGCATTTTTGTGTGTCTCTGTCCTGCCCGCTGTCAGTCCTGCTGGTGGCTGTGGTTTTGTGTACGTGGAGTCCAGAGGGAGGAGGCTCTGAAGATTGAAGACATTGCTCTGGCCTGTCGGCTGTGTGAAGCCTCACTGTCTGGTTTTAGCTCTGCTCTGCCTGTTGAACCAATCTGTTAAAGATAAGACTTGTAAAGAAGCAGCCAGGCGTATGCTTACACAGCCAAAAGTATGTGGATGACTCTGAAGCCACATGTGATGGTGTAACATGTGACTCCAAAAGCAATGGTGTTAACCTGCTGCTCTAAGAGCCTTCCTCTCTGTCTGCAGGGATTAGCCCCCCATTCAGCCCCAGAGCATCAGTGAGGTCCAACACTGGGGTTTGTGATAAAGCCTGGCTTACAGTCAGCAGTCAGGTTCCTGATCGGTGTTGGGTCCTGTTGAGGTTAGGGCTCTGTTCAAACCACTCAAGTGCTTCCACAACAGCAAGGAAAACATTTCTTTGTGCATGGAAGCATTGATTTGAAACAGGGCAATTGAATTCAATGCTGTTTCTTTTTCCATTTACCTCAGAAGGTGGAAGTTGTAGCTGAGGATAACATCACACCTCAGCTGACTGTGTTTCAGCACAGGAAAGAACAGAACCACTTCTAGCTTGGTGAGCCACTGTTGGCAATAGCAGTTGATAATTATACATTATGTTCACAGATGGAAAGGGGATACCTGCTGCAACTTTCACGACTATTGAGGCATAGAGCAGCCATCTTGAATTGGTCTGGGTTTAGTGAAATAGCCCTGCAATGAAGTGGCAACTCATTCAGGGTGTTCCCCGCCTTTGCCCTTTGCTAGCTGCTGTACACTCTGGTACCCCGGTGACCCTCACAAGGCTTAGTCCTTGTGAGGATTAAAGCTACGTTTCCACTACGTGGTACTGGCTCGACTCGACTCGACTCGGGTACCAGGTACTATTCCTGGAGGCCGTTTGCATTACATAATAGTTCCGACTTTAGAGTACCTGGTCGTCATAGCGACACTGCATGTAACTTCCGTGAAATGGAATATCTTCAGCTTCTCCTGGTATTGCACGAAGGTCCTTAGGTAACCGTGTGTCGTCATCTGCTCAGAGAGTTGCTGATAAACTGGCTTGTTGCGTGTTGTCCCGTTAAGCTCACGCTGAATCTTTTAATCAGTCACCAAGGACAGAAATGTCTGACCGACCGACCACAGTGTTGTTTTGTGGGCTGTCATAATGGATGTAGTTAGCCTGCCGGCATATTAACTGTCACCTTCAGAATCCAGTTTCTTAAAAATGGCAGGCCATGCATTGATGATGCAATGACGCAGTGACAACTCTATGACCAATCAGTGGTCTGCAGTGTTTACATGTCATATTTTAGGATCTCTTCACCTGTTTTGGAACCTCAGCTGGTACAAAAAAAAATAGTACCAGCTACCAGATTCCAGGTACTTTTACATAATGGAAATGCAAAAAAGGTCGAGTCGAGCCTGCACCACATAGTGGAAACGCAGCTTAATGCTAGGTTCAGAAAATTGATGTAAGGATGGGTCAGTGAAATTAGTCTGACTTCTTGATTCAGAAATCTGACCTCAGGGGGCATTTTAGTTGAAATTCCAACTTTTCAAACGGAAAGCATTGTAAAAATCCAGGCCAGAAATTGCATTTTACAAGTAGTAATTAAGTTTTTTTTATTTTAGAAGTTGTAGTTATAACACTGTTCAGCACTGGGATGGCAATATGCAACCTAACAAAACTAACTTTGCATTAATCACCAAAGTAACATTAGTTAATCTGAGTGTAGCTGCAGAACCTAGAGCTACAGCAACTAGATGAACAACATGACAATGAAAGGCTGGGCCGTGACAGATAGAAGTCAAATCATTATTTCTTTCAAGTTTAAAGGCTGCTTTTTGGTCCGGAAAAAATGCCCATATTGTCACAAAATGACAAGCATTCAGCAATCAATGAAACATTTTAGAAATCTAAAGCTAGAGCATTCAAAAAACTGTAATAAAAAATGTTTATTCATCATCAAAATGTGTTTGCTTTAAAATTAAGCACAACAATACCATTGTGTCATTTTAGCTGACAGTGGGTACAAAATAAAACCAAAACACAATAGAGAGATTTTTATTTTATCACCTAGTGATTCATCCAGTTTTATCAATGGCTTGTTCAGTCAGTCAACTTGTGTTAGAATATTTATTACAGTAGTGAAACACATTTACAGTGGTGTCTAGGCCCTGGAATCATCACTCCCCTCAGACATTTTTCATATACAATAGAGTTATGATTAATGAACCAACCCCCACCCCAAAGCCTATGGGTGGATGCTGGGGGTTTAAAGAGTCACTTCATATCTGGCACCATCTGATCGAACAAATATCTGCAAGATGTGTGTAAATATATGGGTGTATTAGGGCTGCTTAACTTGGTGAAAAAGTCATATTGTGATTATTGCAAGCCATACTGTAATTATGATTATTGATGGACAAAACAAAAAGTACAAAGGAAAATTAGCATTAAAGATAAAACTTTAATTTTGAATTTGTAACAGCATACCTCTGTCTGCTCAGTGTCACCGATTTATTAAGAAATGTAAATATCAACTGATTAATCTTATTCGATGTTCACCTTGACGTCCTCATCATGTCAGGCTCTGGAGCTGTAGCATCATGTTAGATCATCGTGTCAGCCTGAGGATCACTGTCTCCTATGTCCTGAACACAAATTAAAGCTGTAATAGACACATTTCAGTATCTCAGAGTGCAGAATCACCACTACTATGCTGATCCTAAACAATGACAGAGGCTTTTGGCTTGTTTAGATGAATTTATTTTTGTCCTCTGCCTAGAAGAAAAGACACATTTTTAGTGGTCGCTAGGCAACATCCTTTTGTGTCCTCTCAGCATCCATTGTTTTTTTGACAGGCCATTCAGGCATATTGTTGACATTTATCTGGAAGTGTTTTAAGTGTTCATCCAGCTGCAGCTCTACAGTGTTGTGTTACTTATAGTTTAAAGAAACCTGCCTTTCCCTCATCCTGGGGCTTGGCAATATGCATAAAAATACAATGTAAGTTTTCTTAAGCATGACAGTTTGTGATTTTAATTGAACCCCACAACTCTTCAAAACATAATCAAAACATATTACTACCCCAAATTATTTTATGACCCAATATGTACGACTCAGCTGCCTTTCCTGTTAGGTCATCCATCATTTGTCTCCACATTTAGCTAAATACTGTTTGGACCACATGACTTAACAATGCGGAGCTCAGTCTAATTTAAGAATCGTTCTGTTTCTGATCAAGTTTAAGAATTGGCGTGATTACAAACAAAGCAGAGAAATCACACTACACTGATATCAGAACACACAGCTTTTCAACATCACTTGTGTTTTCTACAGATAGGGGCAACACTGAACAGAGAGAGGGTCCATCATCAGATCTGACAGTACAAAATTTGCTCTTGTATTATTTTATGCAGAGAAATACATGCATTTATTACATGTAGCAATGAATATGCAGAATATGTGTTAAGACTACTAGTGTAAAGAATTGACATCCTAACTTTCACACTTCTTTTCGTTGTGGCTGAAACAGTTTTCAAACATTAACAAGGGTGAAGTTTTGGTTAATCTTTTACCCACAGGTACATGTGACGCCTTGATTCAGAAAACACATCAGATCACAGACCTTTGATAGTGTCACTACTGGTAGAAGCAGATGTAGTTCATTGCCAGTGTTTCGTTTATAGTTCACATATGATGCCTTATTTAAATGCAAAGATTTTCCCTTAAAAACACTATATAAGCCACTTTTATACAGAGATCCCGGAAAAAAGGCAAGATGGCGATCTCATATTTTTTCCACCATTCACTGATTTCCACAGCCAAGCCAAAGGAATAACAGAGGTGAGACAGGCTGGACTTTTACACAGCGGACCTGTGTTCCGAAATCAAAGGGACAGTGACGCAGCACAGCGTAAAGTGTGACGTATCACTTCTGCGCCGGAAATACCCCAAGCATAGCGGTGTTGCTAACCTCTCCAGAGGTTAGTCTTTCACCGTTCCACAAATGTTAGTATGGATAGAGTCCTCTGCCCAAAGTGACAACAGCTCGTGGATCTTGGTGTCTCCCCAGTTCGACATCTTTCTGGTCACCATGATATGCTTCTTTACTGTACACGGCTATGGTCATTTTTAAATCCCCCCCGGTGCAGAGGTCACACGCAATACGTCATCAAAATGTCACACTTTGGTTGTGGAACGAGAGGTGTTCCTTTTACATCGCGTTCTGGAATCATGATTCCACCTTTGTCACGGCTCTGTTACTACCTCCAGAGGTGTTACAAAGCTGTGATAAATAGGGGTGTAAGAAAATATCAGTTCTGCAATATATCACGATATTTCATTTCACAATACTGTATCGATATTAAAAAGTACTTTATCGATATTTTTAGGTATTTATTCAAACGTAGATATTGTGGAGGTTCATTTTTGTTTTTCTTTGTGGTTCATATTCTATTAATTATTATTAACACTCTTTTGTTAAATAATGTTTGTTCCTTTGTTGGGATTGAACTAAAAATAATGTTCTGATGTTAGTTCTGAACTAATAGAATCTGAACATTTGAACAGGATCTTAAACTGTGATATCTGTAAAAAATAATTTAAGTTTTGACACAGAAAAAATTTGTGATATAGCATTAGATCCTGTTCTGATCAAGTAAAATGTGTTTAGTATTTGTGCAGATTTCTGGTGTAGTTAAATTCTTCAAGGAAATAATCATTTTTAAAAAAGAAACAAACAAAAAATTGCTTTTTTAACAGTATCATGATATATCATGATATATTGTATCATGATCCTAGTATTGTGATTTGTATCTTATCGCCAGATTCTTGCCAATACACACCCCTAGTGATAAAGGTGGGACCAATTGATCCCACCATTTCGTTTACACAAACGTCGTTCCAGAATAGGCAAAGGCAAAGAAAAGGCAAAATATTCCCACAACAGAAGTGCTGTGTAAAAGGGGCTAGATTCTCGTACAATAATAATCCATCTTAATCTTTACTGTACAGAACCTGCTTTGTCTTTTCCATTCTATTGTTTTGCTCTGTTTTGGATGTTTCTGGGCGTCAGCTTTCAGGTAGTAAGTTTGCATCTCGAGCCAATAACAGCATCAAGCAGCATGTGCGGGCGGAACAGTAGAAATTGAAGTGACTCCATGTTTGCTCTACTGACTTACTGCACAGTCTGAGAGACAAAGGTTTGGACAAATCACACAGACCTTTTGGCCTATGGCCTCCAACAGACCTGTTCTCCAACTATTTTACCTCTAGAACATTCCTGTAGAGTTTTTTGAAGGGTGTGTTTGTTTATGTTTGAGACTATAACCACTTTGACAAAATCAGGAAATGGTATTGGTATGGTATTGATATTTTGCTTTTAGCTACATCACTTGGTCTTCCATTGACTCGCCTACTCAAACTGTTCTGTTTAAGAACTCACTTGACAACATGTTACTTGATTAAAATCTCCAAATCTTTTCCATACTACTCATAATTCAGACAAAACAAAGATGCTGAAGAGTGACTCTTAATCACAACTACTACAAAAATAACGCAACATGTAGCTGCTTTGTGTTCTGACTCTGTGATGTGTGTCTGAAGTCTCTTTCCTGTGCTCCAGTGTCTTCCTGTGTTTGCGGAGGACCAGCTCATGTTTCTGTATATACACCTATATTTATTGCCATCTGGTATGAAATTATGAAATGCTTGTTTTTTGGGGGGTTTTGTTTGTTTTTTTAAGCATAAAATTCCAACATTTGGCAGCTCACCGATATGAGTACTTGATTATTTTCTTTGTCAGAACTGAACATCTTGTTATTCAGATGGTTGAGTGAAATAGGCAGTTTAAGAAATCAAGTGCCTTTTGCTGTGTTTGACAGTGAGCTTCACTGGTGAATAATTATCTGCAGATCATATTTTTAATTACCCACCAGTAATTAACACAATATTTTCTGCAGTTAATTATAATGGATAATGAAAACAAGTCATGGGTTGTCCCTTAATACAGATACAAAAAGATAAAACAGCAGAAACAGGTGGCTAAGTTGTTGAAAGAAATCAGTTTGTCTAGTAACATTTTGTCAAATATTATTGAATGCTGAATGGCTTCAGTGGTTTTTTGTTTAGTAGCCTAAGCAGGTTCAGAGGCAGTAATAGTAGAGCTCAAGCTGTTGTACTTTCTACACCTCATGATACAGAAGGTGTTGCAAAAGGCTGGCTTTCCTCTGGATTCTCTCCCCTTGCCATCACTTCACGTGTCATTTTCTCTCTCCATCTCTTCTCACCCACTTCCAATTATAGCTCAGCCTCATGCCGCTTTCCCGAGACGAAACAAGGGGAGCTGATTAAGTTTAATTTAGCTGCAGCTATTATATGAGATGAGGGTTTTGACAAATTATTCACATTCAGCGAGTCGAGTTTGAGCGTCTGTAAATAAAGAGCGTCAGTATTTCATCCTGGTGAAACTATGTGAATAGGTGTGTTAGCTGTAATGGCTGGATTTCCCCTATTCAGTGGTCTGACAGCTGGTCACAATGAGTGAGATTTATGATCCGTTTGGGCTTCTTCCACCTGGTCAGTTATTTTCTTGTTGCCTTACAACACTTTCATACAGCTTTCATCATTTGTGTTTAGTAAAACAGACTGCCTTTACCATTCTTAGATTTTTGGCAGATATAAATACACAAAGCACTGAACAGATTAGCTTGTTGGCTTTCTCAAACATGCAGATCCTTTTGTCAGAACTGGATGGACGCCTACATGAATCACTTTGTGCTCTGCAGCAGTGTGATGACATGTTGAGCTATGTAGTCCAGAGGTGGACTGAGCATGTGCAGAGGTGGGGGTTTCCCCTTGGTCCAGTCCAGAAACACAGATGAAACAAACATCCCCTTTTGTTTGATCCAAAATCAGACTGTGAAGCTCCACCCGGGTTAAGTAATCTGTTATTCATCTGAATAAATAGAGTCCAATCTTACTCTTGATCTTGCTCAAGGCTCACTCAACTAATTTGAACCTCTTTATCCTGTCACATAATCTGATGGACTTTGCAGATGGAGCACCATTACATAAATTTTCATTTTTTAGATGATTAAATTTAGAATGTAACACTTGAACATGCACAAAAAACAATAGATACCACATTAAAATTATATCTCTCAAGTATATTGATTGGTGTAGACTGCATAGTTACACCGTTTACATTCTCAATTATCTCATCTCCCATGTCCGAGCACACTGAAAATAAGACATAATTGCAAATAGCTCTTATCCAATTCTTAAAATTGTGGTTCTTCTGTAAAAGGGTAACAAATAAAATGGTACTCTTCACACATTTAAAAACTGACATTGCTCACCACAAGAACTCCATAGAACAGAAGCTAAGAGTTAATATGGCATTGCAGTGATCCAGTACCTTTTTGATGTTTTAACGTTGTAAGCACATTGTTTGTATGTATATAAACCTATCAATGTCATGAGTTGCCTACACTGTTGCAGCCAGTCATGACTTAATTTGTCCCACCACAATCCTGTTATGAAATTACAATATTTTTTACTTTTAGTAATAACATAAAAGATATACTTTGTTGCAGTAATTCTGGTTTTATACCGGCACAAAAGACAAAATGGGACAGTTTTATTTTCAGTGATGATGGCTTTTAAAGTGGCTGTAAAACCCATTACACAAAGTCCTAACCAAACACTTCTAATGCTAACTGGCTCTGAAGAAACACTATAAATGGACATAAATACACTTGCTATCCTAGCAACATTAAAGCTAAAACCACTCATGATGTAATGCTTTCTGCAAAATACCATAATTAAACTGGTATTTAACCTGAATATCAGTGAAGCATGTGCACATCACATCACAGCAGAAAACGTTTAAATGAATAGTACACTTGGCTCTTTATTATTTTATGTTTGGAAAATTCAATTTATAAATTAAGATTTTTGGGGAAAAAAAAACAAAAAACACTTATAATTAAATAAAAGGATGGCAATATTAACACTAGAAATTACAGTTATTATTTATTGGTAAGTTAACCAAAGGTTACTTGACTAACAAGAAAATGATCAATATTCTTGTTGAAAAAAAAATCATTGGATTGATCAGAAAATAATGGACGGTTGCAGCTTTAGCTGATTTTTCTTGGCTCAGTGTGTGGTGTGATCTGAGGCTGGTTCGCATTTACAAGACCATTCTATTTATTTATTTTCACCCCAGTTGTCCACTGACTCAGCGCTGAGCTGTTTATAACATCTGTCTGCCCTCTATCCACCGTACCATCCTCTTCCTCAGTACAACCAGGCTGAGATGACTCCATCAGACTGGCTTTGCTTTGTGTGTGTGTGTAGAGCAATTGTGACACTAGTGTGTTAAATGCACTGCAAATAGAACACACACACACAGACATACATGCATATTCAAACACACAAACTATTCCTGGCCCATGCTGTGGCTGCCATGTGGTAAACAGTCAGGAGCTCTTCAGCCATCTGCAGAGCTGTTTTTTCAAAGAGACACACACGCAGAGTCAGTCCTCCATTGGGAATACAGCGGTGATTTGGGTTTTCTCTGGGTAAAGGGAAGAGGCGGGGGCTGCTGGTTGAGGCAGAAAGCTAGACAGTTCACCTAAGGTCAAAGCAGAACAGCAGAAAAATAACTGAAGGACCACACTAGCCGCAGAAGCTGAGTCGGGGGCTTGGCTGCTTTATTGGAAAAAGGCTATCTACCAAAATAAAAAACATGTGGAAACCAGTGCATTGGGGAGTGTTGGAGGGTGTGTCTGTTAAAGGTGAGACAAGAGATAAAATCACAGCTCAGCTTAAGAGGCACATTGTCAATTCAGGGGCTCAGGTAATTCTCATACTGCATTATAGTGTATTATACTATATTAAATACAATATTTATTTTACAATCTAAGGCACTGGTGATTGATGTTTACAACTTTGTCCAGTGAATCATTTTGATGGATAGAAAAATATAACTAGATTTTTGGGCTTTTGTGCATCCCTCTGTGTAGTGTCAGCTAATTCAAATACATTTAACAGCTAACCAGAAAATGTCAGACATGAGCAATCTTTAACTTAATTAGAAACTGGATTGTTCCTGAACTGAACATCCAATTTAGACCATGCAAACCATAGCAAAACAGAGACTGGATTATGCTTCTAGCAGAAATAAAGAAATGGAGCTTATCTGGAGCTAGTTTTCATTTCAGTATAAATAACCAAGTACACTATGACATCACCTTGACTTTGTGTGTGGACTTTTCCATGCAAGTAGTAGTTACCGGATGTAACTCCATTGTTGTTGCATGTACAGTATAAGGCCTTCAGACTGACTGTGCTCATCTGACTGCTGAAGGCTTCAGAGCCATGTTCTGCTGAGGGTAATACATCTGTGTAACTGCTGTGTAAAATCTCCACCAGAACATCCCAGAGATTCTCAATAAAGTTCGGGACTGAACTCTGTAGTTGCCAAGTGTGAAAATGATGTCTGTAGCTGCTGAGCCACACTTGGCATTGTCATTATGGAATATGCACATGCACTCAATTAAAACCAGTCCATTGATAGAGAAACCTGGTCATTGAGTACATTCAGTAAAAAGGACAACCAAGTCAGGTGACCTAATTTTTTTAGGCACGTAACGTTGCTGATCCTGATCACATTCATTGAAGTTCATTTATTTGATGGTTGATGGTTCACCACTATCCTTCCAGGTTTTATAAAGGCTTTGGGCAATTTTTAACCCAGTTTTAGTAGATTTGGCCAGGCTGTCTGTATAAGCACAGGTTGGAGTTTAACTTCTTTTTCTTTCTCTTTTCCAGGAAACTGAAATCGCTGCGGAATGCAACCATGTAAGTTCTTCACTTCTCCAAAACACCCTTTCTCAGTTTGCACTTTATCACTCTACTATCGGTGTCTGTTAAAAGTGCAAGGCTAAAGCATCACAAAAATATCTCAAGGACAAGAGCAGATGAGTTGAGCAATGAAACATTGTACCATTAAGAGGTTTAATGACAAAGTGTTTTCATTAGATCACAACATGAAGTTGCTACTTTTAAACTTTGATGTGTTTAAGATAATTTGGAGACAAGTATTTATTATTGGGTATCATTTCTCTGGGCTCCATGTTGTGTGAAACTTTTTTTAACATTTAATTATTATTAGTAGTGTGTTGAACATAATACTTAAAGAGTCCACATAAATCTGTCTAATCCACATATTTTATATTCTGTTATGTTCTTTCTTCCAGCTGCTATGGAACTACAAGTTGAACCTGACAACTGATCCAAAGTTTGAATCTGTAGCTGTGGAAGTGTGCAAGACTACTATCTCTGAGGTTGGTCACAAATATCTCACTTCTGCAGAAACCCTCAACCACTGCATGTCAACAGCAAAGATTTTATTCTGTGGAACATAGCAACATGGATGAAGAAAGATCAGTCGTTTTCAGTGAGATGTGTTTTGACAGTAGTGGTCTCTATTGCCAAATAAATATTTGAAGTTGAGTGAAACACTATATATATATTTATATATAACTGGATACTATAAATGGAAAACAGTTTTAAAAAAAAAAATCACATGGACACAAACACACAAGCTGAATTTGGGTGCTCGAATATGACTATGGTCAGGACTATCATATGATTTGATTTTTTTTTCCCTTTCTTTTTTTTTGTAAAGTCTTGACCTATTTGTTCTTTGTTAAGATTAAGGAATGTGCAGCCGAGGAGCTGGGCAAGGGCTACCTGGTGTCCTGCTTGGTGGATCACCATGGCAACATCAGCGACTACCAGTGCAACCAGTACATCACCAAGATGACCAGCATCATCTTCAGCGACTACCGTCTGATCTGTGGCTTCATGGATAAATGTCGCGAGGACATCAATGCTCTGAGCTGTGGCAGCATCAGCACTGGAGAGAAGGTGAGCTACAAATACAAATCTAGAAGTCTGAAAATGTTCTTAAATAAGCCCGGAAAACATGAAATCTGAAGGTATAAAGATCCTGAACTAAAAGAAAACACTATAGTCAAGGATTAAGAGTTCCTGCTGTCATAGATATTGTTTAAAGCCAGCAAACTAAATTCATTCCTCTGTCAGATGGTACTGTTTGCAGGAAAATATGACTTGTTGAAGGCATTTTTAGTTTAGATGAATCAGGTGAGTATTAGTAACTGTTTAACAGCAACTTTTAAGGTGTAGGCAATCATTTACAGAGATGATGCTGTTTCACCTTTGATGTTCACACTGTAAAAGTCACATTTCATGACCAGATATCTTTCTGCTGTAAGATATCAGATCGTAAGCTTCCGGCTCTGTTCTTACAGACAGTAGTGCATGTTAAATCTATTTGAAGTTGCAAGCAAAGGATACATGCACAGTCTAAAAAAAGACAGTAAATGTCCATGGGTGAGTAGAGCTGGGTATTGTTAAAAACTGTTCGATACTGGTAGCTATACTGATACTTTAACCCTTAGGGGTCCACAGTCATGGCCCCGTGACTGAATCACATGGCATTATCAACCCATTGTAGCATTGGAAGTCGGCCCCGTAGACAATTGCTTTTGAAAGTGCAGTCTTGAAACACTCTCTCACTTTTTATTTGATGTTGATAGAGCAAATACAACTAGAGATATGATGTTTTGAAACCAGAGCAAACAAATGTGAACAAAGGTATGAAAATGAGGTGGGGCAGGCATAATATTTCTTACCATATCTTCATCATGTTTTTGTCATTTTTCACAATGGAAAAAACTGGCCTAATTTGTGGATTCTAATCCACAGACTGCATTAGCATTGCAAGTAAGGGTGTGATATGCTTTTATGTCAAATATTTGAGTATAGTTTTAATTTATTAGAATTTAAATTTTATATGTGTAATATCTGGAACCAATATTCACTTTTAAAGTCTTTGAAAAGGTTCGCGAAGCATCTTTGTGTTATTTATACAATAAATTATATAAATTTTTCAAATCAGATTCTATATTTTGTGTGTGTTTTTTGGCCTTTTATGTTGATGTAGTAGGTTAAGGTGGAAAAATAATTGACAGATGATATAGATGAAGTTGTGCTGGAAAAAAAAAGATACCAAACATGGGTATAGTAAACATTTCTTTATATAGTATATAAAGGCAAAATCAAAAGTACCCAAATGGCCAAAATAGGCTCAGACCCCTAAGGGTTAACTTTGATAATGGTACCTGATGCATAATATTTTTCAGTACTAATTTCCCCATTTCAACAAAAAGTAAATGGGCTCTATGCACAGCCCCACTACTTCCTTAACTTCAGGTGGGTCCTTTATTTCCTGTCTTTCATTATTGGACACACTGATTAATCCAGGTGTGCCTGCTACTTCTTGTTGTGACTACTGATTAATTAGGAAATTAAGGACCCACCTGAAATTCAGGAAGTAGTGGGGCTGTACATAGAGCCCATTACAGGACACAATTATGATACAGATATTTGGTTTTATTTTTATAGCTCCTGAGCACTTTTTATGTAATACACATACAGCTTCATAACATAAATTAAAATGTATGTGTATTTACTGCCGTATGGTTACATTTAATTTCTCTTTCAACTTTCTTTTGTAATAGTTTTTCTCTCATTACAGACAGAATTATAACATTATAAATGCATTTTACTACAATTTGAAGTTGTTTGTTAGACATTTTAATAATGATATTATGCAAGTGCATAGAAGGTGCACACACTGACACTGGGGAGATTTAATCCTTGTTTTTTTCCAAGCTCAGTAGTATCTATTTTCTGTTGAGAGGTATTGATGTTTGATATGCAGCTGTTTTGATAAGTAACTGTCAGAGTAACTGAGAAAGGACAGCAGTGAAAGTTTTTAGTTTACAGTTGTGTGGCTGTTGTGAATTCTATGAACTTTCATCACTGGTTCTACTTGGTCTGAAAACCTAAAATGATGTGTTCAAAGTATGACTCAGCTGGAATTAAAAGAGAGAAGTTTGACAGCAGTTTGTCACCGAGCAGAGCAAATCAATCTGCTCTGAACATGTTTTCCCTCTGCTGAGCCAAGCTAAACCTCATAAGCCCGTTAGACATGCAGTTATTATAAGATATCACATTGGCACAATTAGACCTCTGAGCAAATTATTTATTTGTCAGCAGGAGTGAAGTTGGTTTCATTATCAAGAATTTGTCATGGCGGCTCATTTCAGCGGGCTGGAGCTGCTCGCACTGGAGATTAGACTGACCATGTTGTCTCTATATATAACTCAGACAAACTGCAAAAGGGTTGGCTCTCCCCACTCAGAGAAAATGCAAGCAGACTCTGACAAAACGATTAGAGGAGTGAAGATAAACCTTGCTTTGCTACATCTAAATACTGAAGAGCATTGTTGGTTCAGTGCTTAAAGACTATTCAGATGATTTAACAAAACACGAAAAGGGAGACTCCCGCTATTCGTCTTTTACTGACTACATGATACAAATTTAAAGTAGACTACAGTTAGCTAGCAGTCCCCAACCACATCTCCTGGTACAATACTCAAAATTGGTCATATTCTGTGATGTCAACATTATTTCGGATCTCCATTACGCTGTTAGTTACTCCACTAGTTCTGAAAAATTTCATCAGCTCTTTCATGTTTTCTCATCTGGGATATTAAGTCATTTGTTTTGCCTCTAATAAGAAACACCCACAAAAACTTCAACCAGTCAATAATGAGCCATCCAGGTTAGTCTGGTGTCATACACTGAAATGCACTGTGGACGGTCTTGGTCTTCTGTAGTACAAAAATTAAACTTTAACAGAGTTGTGTTTATGAATAATAATAATAATAATAATAATAATAATAATAATGGATTAGATTTATATAGTGCTTTTCTGTGAACGCATACTCAAAGTACGTACAGTAGATCCATTATTCATTCACTCACACATTCACTCTCTGGTGGTGGTAAACTACATATGTAGCCACAGCTGCCCTGGGGCAGGCTGACAGAAGCGTGGCTGCCAATTCGCCTACAGCTCCTCCAACCACCATATGCCATTCACACACATTCATACTCCAGTGTGAGTAGCAGCACTGGGTGAAATGGGTGAAATGTCATCTCCAAGGACACAACAGCACATGACTAGGACACTACCTACCACTCTACCTTCAGAGCCACACCCATAAAGCCCCGAAGGCAATGTTGTCAGAGGCACCCAGGGCCGGTTCTAGGTGGTCATATTAGGGTGGGCTGGTTAAAATAACAGGTGGACAACTTGGTTTGTATGTACTGATGATAGTGAAGCTGAATAGTGTCCTGAAGGCTGACAGTTTGAACTGCAGTCCTGATGGCACTGAAAAGAAGTGGTTTGGGGGTTATTTAAATGTAAGAATCACTTTATTGATCCCCAATGAGAAATTCAATTGTCGGGCAGCTCATCTGTGCTCATTTACTCATTAATATAAAATAAAAATGATTTTAAAAGTCCTTCTTGCATATTTCTTTTCATTGGATGAGCTTGAAAAATATACAAAAAAGTATTCTCACTGTGGCTGGAATTTATACAAAAATAAGGCAGTCTACTCTTGTTCAAACTCAGACTAAAAAGTGGCGCAACAGAACAACCGCACAAACAACTGAAACTGGGCCAAAAGTAAAAATAAAATGACTAAATTATATTTTTTCATATTTCACAAACAAAAAAGTCTTATTTAAATTCCATCTGAAAAGTGACAAATGACAAAGAAAACAACAAATCTTTCTTTTTCCATCTAAAACCCTGAACTTTAGACTCAGATGTTAGAAGAACTACATACATACAGACCAACAGGACAAAATGATTATAATAATTAATATAATTTAGTTACAGAGATCATTTGCCCGTCACTCGGTTTTTGTATCTTCCTTGGGTGACAACTAAGAGACTGTGTATGTGTTTTACTGGCGCTGTGTGGCCCAGTGTGTGTTTTATTGCTGTTGCTTTAGTCAGTGTATACGCACTGAGCCGACTGCTCTGCAGGAGCCCAGAGACGGAGCATGTCAAAAAGCCACAGATTCAGTGAAACTCTGATAGAGAGAATCACGGTATTAAACAGAAACCTCGGCAGGTGCAGCAGTGATCAAGGAAGGCTGTTTATTTCCCCGCAACTCGGAAGTGGATGACAGACAGTGAGCTGCTTTATGAGCGAATGAAGCGCTCAGGAAATGCAAAACAATAATGACAACCAATCACTGACGGAAAAGGGCGGGCTGTAGGCTGCCCATCCAATTGCAAATGAGACCCAATAGTAGTGTAGTCTGTTATATTTTTCTGTTGGATAAACGTTTTCCCTTAACTTTTGATTGGGTGGGCAAGACGGACCTTTGGGTTAGCCCGCCCATGCCTACTGCCGGTCTCGGAGGCACCCCATTAATTTTTTTCTTGAGATGCAGATCAAATACATAATCATTTTACATGTCTATCAGGTAATTCCATTTCATAATAATTTGTTGCCTGCAGAGTAATTTCCAATATATTTTCAGAGCAATGTCCATATGAAACAGTGCTTCACAGAATTTTAACATAAGCATTCCCAGTTTAAAGAGATACACAAAAATATATCTTAGATCTACCATACAACTTATTTACTGCTCTTAGTTAATTGTGTGTACAATGAAGTTTGCCAGTGCAAAAATTATACTAAAGTTGTTAAAAGTCAAAGGTGTCATACTTGTTTAGGTTCAGGTTCCACATTCAGCCCTTGTGATCTCAAGTGAAATAATAGCAATGACTCCAAAAAATTGGATCAGAAGCAGAAAAATCCAGATTGGGACATCACTACAAATAACACATATCAAGGTGATGCACACTTTAGACAATGAACATGTATGTTAAATTACCTGTCAGCCATGTAAAGATGGAGGTTTGGTTGGACTGTTGTTCAATTAATAAGGGAAATGAATGAATGAGTGTATCAAAAAAAAAACAACAACAACTGTTGTACATAAAACATGGACCACGAATATAGTGAAGATGGTGAAGTGAAGCAACTGGTCTTCATCACCACTGATCTCTATTGAATCTAGAGAAATGTAATCTTGAGGTTTTCTATACAATTAACAAGTACACAAACAATGGGGGTCTCAAGTTTCCACATGACACTGTGGAGGCTAAGTAGTGAACAGTGAGATATGATATTTACCTCTGCCAAGGAGGTTATGTTTTTGCCAGGGTTTGTTTGTTTGTTTGTTTGTTTGTCTGTTTGTTTGATTGTCTGTCCGTTAGTGTGCAACATAACTCAAAAAGTTATGGACAGATTTGGATGAAATTTTCAGGGTTTGTTGGAAATGGGATAAGGAAGAAATGATTAAATTTTGGTGGTGATCGGGGGGGGGGGGGGGCACTGAGCAGCCTTGGCGGAGGTCTGCGCTCTCCAAGTGCTTCTAGTTTTAGTTACTTGCACAATGAGACCTGATAGTCATCTAGGTGTGCACTCGATATGCAGGAACGAATGTGTCAAACAGCAGAAATATAGTACTGGTTTCATTTGGAGACTTTTGTATTTGTTACACCGTTGATCAAATCTTTAGAGTCTGCTTCTATTAAAAGTAAACGGTCAATGTTGACTTTGGAAAATCTAATTCAGGTGCAGCTCTGACATAAACACACCACACTGTTCATCTTCATCTTAAAAGAACAGAGCAAAATGTTACAGCTATTTGACAAATTGTTGTAGTGCAAAAGCTGTGTATTTATTATACCAGTACAAAGACCTCTAGCGTCATATCTGCAGCTTCCAGTCACTGGAAACAAATCCAGCTTTGTTCACTATGAATAGATGATTACAAATTACAGATAATGTTCGTCTGTTCAGCAGAAGGACCAGAGGACAAAACGTACCTCTGTCTGCTAGTAATTTAGAATACAATTTCTGAAAATAATTTAATACTTATATATTAGAATATCTGCATATTTAAAGACTGTTTTGTGGTTTATGTATGGAGATAAATGTTTTATTAAAAGACCTAACCATAATTTTTTTTAAATTTTATTTTATGGGGCACATCAGATACTTACATTGTGATTGTTTCTAAAAGGTTAAACTGTCTCACCTTTACATTGCTTTCATCTTGGTGCAGATATAGGACTTTGAGATGGGGAAGAGCATATGCTGGCAGATGTATCGCCCTTACTGCCACAAACAGAAAAAATAGATCACTTATATTCATGAATAAGGGTGGGATAGAGGAATGAATGGTATTATGTAGGGGGATGATTATGTGTATGCTCTGTTTTTTGTTTAAACAGACTTGGAAAAACAGTCTTTGACAATAAAGATTTATCTGTCTGAAAATTAGTAGTCAAATGTAAACTCGTTATAAATATCGGACCTTTCTGAAGTTCACCAAGACACCAGATGTCTCCTACTTCACTATAAAGTTAGTTCAGTGTACAAGCAATGGGAGTGTCAAGTTTCCACGTGACACTGTGGACCGTGAGGGGTTCCAGTTAGCTGTGATGTCAGATAATCTAAAATCTGCCAGTAGGTGAACATTGTGCGCTGAAATTTGAAGTCAGTACAGAGAAAGGGATGAATGTGAAAAACCTCCAGATGTGAGAGAGACATCGGCGTCCTTCAGCTGAAATCTAACAGATCTTCCTTTTTACATTATGGAAGAGAAATTACTATGATGCATATGATCCTTATTACTGTAGATCTGCATGACCATATCTGTGTGACCTTTGCCCTCTGTGTAGGACATCCACTCACAAGGAGAGGTCATTGCTTGTCTGGAAAGAGGTTTGGTGCGTGAGGCAGAGGAGCAACCAGGGGCACACGCCATCAAGGACGACTGTAAGAAAGCCATCATGAGAGTCGCTGAACTCTCATCTGACGACTTCCACCTCGACCGTTACCTTTACTTCGCCTGCCGGGACGACCGCGAACGTTTCTGTGAACATGTGAGTACTTATCTGAGCATTATTTATTAAAATATATTTTCAGTGTTAGTTGTCCACTTTTCTGCCAGGAAACAGGAAAATAATGTACAATCACCTCTTCATATCCAAGAAACATACATTTAGTTTTTTCCTGTCATAGTTTTCATTTTGTCCACTTTGTTTTATTTAGAAAAAAAGATATTTAGCATTTCAGCATTTCTTTAATTTTGTTATTTAAATGGTTCACATTAGTCACTTTAAATACCTTTTTAAATTCTGATACATACAGGAACCTTACTTTAACCTCATACAGTGCAACAACAAGAGACATTTTTAAACATTATGAAATTAACATCTCATGTTATGGCAACATTCAGTATCTCATGCCAGCATGCTGTGTGCTACTAAGGAACAAAGTACACCTACTGGTCACACTTGGAGTTTTCAATTGTCTTTATTGACTTTTTAGTGAGAAATGATGGTTTGGTTGAAGTGGAAACAGGGAAACTGTAGTTCATGGTTTGTGTCTTGACTGCAGCATCTGATCTTGCCTCAGTTTAACTATATTTAGAAACAACTCGAGGCTTCTATTCAAGGATGATTACTTAATGAATGAACCTTGATATCCTCAGGATCAATCATCTATTTGGGAATAAAACATGACTTTGACTTGTCAACTGACAGCAGTTAAGGCAGATCCGTGAGCCAGTAACAGACTGCAATGTTTTTTTTTGTTCTCCAGACACTGGCCGGAGAGGGACGAGTGTATAAATGTCTGTTCAACCACAAGTTTGAGGAAGCGATGTCTGAGCGGGTGAGGCTTTCTCTTTTATAGCCACACTGTGGGTTAAAATTGTTAATTTGACATATTTTAAATGAAAACTGTTCTCTTTTCCTCTTTTGTCTTATACGTTTCTGGGGACCCATTTACTTTTAATTGTAACCACTTTTAAAGGATTCTATGATCTATATAAGTCCTATTTGTTTTTTGTGTTTTTAGCTTTCTTTTCTTGCATCTATATTTTTGCATTTTATCTTTGAACCTCATTGTATTTATTCTTACAAAGGGTGCATTGGTGTTTATCTATACCTTTTTAGCCACTAAACTATAAAAACTGTAAAGTTTTTTTTGTGTAAAGATATTTGCTGATAGCCTGCTTTAACATCAAGACTTCAGCCTTTTTTTTTGTTTTTTTTTTTTGTTTTATCGCAGAACCATTTGGGCATTCTCTGGGCTCCTCATTATTGCTTACTTCAGTGTGTAAATTTGAATGAATAATGGATCAAGAATGTAAAGCACTATGAGTGCCTTGAAAAGCACTATAGAATTCTAATCCACTGATATTATTATTACTCTCCATGTGGCATCCTGTCACTTCATAAATGAACTGTCCTACTCTTCTCACTCTTTTGTGGTGTCATCTCCATCTCCTCAGTGTCGGGATGCACTTACTACCAGGCAGAAGCTGATAGCTCAGGATTACAAAGTGAGCTACTCACTGGCTAAAGCCTGCAAGTCAGACCTGAAGAAGTATCGCTGCAGTGTGGACACCAACATGCCCCGAGCCCGAGAAGCTCGCCTGTCCTACCTGCTTCTCTGTTTAGAGTCAGCTGTGCATCGAGGTGAGAAACCTACCACAGAGAGAACCATCTGTTAACTAAGTAATGTCATTACGCATTTGTCTGGCACTCACAGGACACTCTATTAGCTCATCATTTGTCACTCACTGGTCTGTTTGCTCTAATGATTTATTGAACTGCTAACCTCACAATTAACCCTATGAAGTTTAATAAATAAGTGGTGCTCAGTTGCTGAAAAGTCATAGTTAGGGAAATTGTTCTACAGTTAAGTCTGTGCAATGCAATATCATTTTGTGCTGAAATGTGAGAAAACTTAGTGAGATCTTTAGCTGTGTGGGAGAACACACACTTTTAATGTATTTTTGTATACTGACTTGCCTACAGTCTGCACCAAACCACATATCACAGTGTGTAGGCACCATTTAATAATTAATCATTTATATTCATGTCAGATTACATTACCTCCACGCATGCATGCTTTGAAATGTAGGAGTGAAGGTTAAAAAACGATGGTCAGAAAAAAACTGAAAGGCAAACAGAGTTTATAAATTGGCAGCTTAGCTTTGGCTGAGTGCAATAAAAAGGGAAAACTGTTCAGCAGAAGCTTGGCCATCTATGGAAGAGAAATATGGCGTGAGTAGCTGTCCTTTATCAGATTATAGGATGTTTTCATTTGCAGTGAAAATTCTAATTTAGTCCAACAAATGATCTCTAAAGGTCGAGCATTAAAACAAGGCTCCACAGCCAACTGTAAATAGAATGAATTTTCTAGCGGTGTCTACCTCACTGCCCACTCATACCTCCTATGCTGCTGCCACCCTTTAACTCGATGTATGTGTGTGTTTATCAGGTCGTGTGGTCCGCGGCGAGTGCCAGGGCGAGATGATGGACTACAGACGGATGCTCATGGAGGATTTCTCTCTCAGTCCAGAGATAGTGCTGCACTGCCGCGGCGAAATTGAGAGTCACTGCTCAGGTCTGCACCGCAAAGGCCGCACACTACACTGTCTGATGAGGGTCGGCAGAGGAGACATGGGAGCCACTGACCCCAACTGTCAGAGGGCGGTGAGTCAGCGTTTGTATTGTCTAGAACCTTAACCATCAGACAGTGTGGAGTCAGCATCAGCACAGTGAGCCATGAAGTGAAACTGGAACTTCTAGGTTTTAAATGGCATCTTCTTAAAAGAAGTTCCCCTACTGGCACTTTTGGCATGTCAAATGAGGTGAAATCTATGCTTGAGAACATGACCATACTCGGAGTATGTGATCATATGGAACCTGGGAACAGAATAGTGTAACCATATTCCATATTTGTCCTGATATAGAATTGGTGACAGTAATCTTCGGTGTCGTCTTTCAGTCTGCACTGATAGTATAGATCTTTTATGCTGTGTGTGAAGCACCTGTGTTGGAAACTTTGTAGCTTCTGCACAACAGCATTTCACCTCAAACTGAATACTGTTGCTGATATAGAGCTTCAGGTGATTGTCATTATATGATGTAACCAAGCTCTATCAATCTCCTGTAAACCACAGTTTGTGAAACATCAGCAGCATGAAAATATGAAGACAGTGGAGAGGTAGAAGAGTGGATTTGAGGACTTGTCCGTAATCCAGATATGGCTGTAGCGTTAAGACAGCAGAGAGCTGAGCTAACCGGTGGAAAGCCTTTAGAAGACTGGACGATATCAGACAAACTTTTGGCACGGCCTGGTATCTGAAACAGATTTAAATTCTAACAAACGAGTAGATATAAAGTTACGATTGAACTGATTAAATCTCATGGGAAATTTTATTGTCTTGACTTTTTGTGGGCTAAAGGAAATGCTTTGTCATGCACGGCAGCCTTCCCTCCTGCGTGTCATTAATTCTGGGTGAAGTCACAGCATTCTGCTCATTCATCTGTTTATGGAAGTGTATACTGAGACTCGGCTGGTTCTGTCTAAAAAGTTTCAACTGATCCTGAAAAACATAGCACTTCATCAAATTCCTGTATGTCATTAGTTTACGCACATTTTCTGGTTTTATATTTGTTTTCTTACATTTCTAAGAATGCCTCTTAGCAAATCTGTGTGGGAAGATTCTGTCTGCTTTAGTTGTTGATGTTTTTTGTTTTCCATCTTCAGCTCCAGACTCTGATACAGGAAGCCGACCCCGGAGCCGACTACCGCATTGACCGGGCCCTCAATGAGGCCTGTGAGTCAGTCATCCAGACGGCCTGCAAACACATCCGCAGTGGTGATCCCATGTGAGTCCTCTGCAGTGCCTCGTCTCTCAATATTGGCTGTTTATTGTTTTCTGTGTTAATGCAGTTTAATTTACGGCTGCTTATTTCATTTTTATGTTTCTGTATTATCGCATGGATCTGATCATTGAAAACATTAACACATTAAACATGAGTTTGTAATTTTAGTAAGTACAGTGTAGGTTTCATGTGAGTCTGTAGACTGGAGGCTGAGTGTGCATTGAATGTTTTTAAAACAGGATCCTGTCATGTCTGATGGAACATCTGTACACCGAGAAGATGGTGGAGGACTGTGAGCACCGACTGCTGGAGCTCCAGTATTTCATTGCCAGAGACTGGAAGTAAGTTGAGTTTATGATGCTCTCGCTGTGTAAAAAAGTGGTATCATGGTGTTTCATGTTTCTCTTATGTGTTTCTGCCCAGGTTGGACCCCATCCTCTATAAGAAATGCCAGGGGGATGCATCTCGACTCTGTCACACTCACGGCTGGAATGAAACCAGTGAGATGATGCCGCCAGGAGCCATTTTCTCCTGCTTGTACCGCCACGCCTACCGTTCTGTGGAGCAGGGACGCAGGGTGAGTAACTGCTTTTTTTTTTTTTTTCTCTCTTCCGAAGCTCATAAGGTACATTCTGAGTTGATCATTAACCAGAAATTACTAAAAAAAAAGTTGCAACATTTCGGTACTAGTACAATTATCACAAGTTCTCCAACTGACTATTAAAATAACAGAAAAAAATATATATAACTTTTTGGTTAATTTAACTAAAAAATACAATTGTGGCTTTTTTAAAAAAAATTATATCAAGTATATGTTAAAAAAATAAAAAAGACAAAGCAAATAAACTGAACATCATCCAATCTTTGGGTGGCACAAGATGACAACACTTTTTTCAAGTAGCAAAAATACTAAGAATAACTAAGCAAATTTACAATGTAGGGTAACAATTTTTACAACTGGAAGCAGTATACCATTGCAGCTGTATTTCTTGTGGTATCTATGTGCCACTGCTTTTCAACTTGCCACTTGCTTTTCTTCAAGTGCTCCATTACAGAACTGGGCCACTCTGAGAATAATCCTCAATCCCTGGTGACAGCTTTTTTTCTGGTAAATGTACAAAACGCTGGAGCTTTAGGCAGATTTACATCCATATGTAGCAAATTGTAAAAGTGAAGTTTGACATACACAGTGTGTGGTTGGTGTATTACCTACGGATGCTTAGGATGAGACTAGGTGGAGATGAGTACTGTAGTAAAGGGCAAAGAATCCAAGCACTGGAATGGTCTTTACAGATGTAGCAGCAAAACTGTCCCAGAGCCCTTCTAACTGGTAACTCCAGCTATTATAGTACTTTCTTCGATGCCATCAGGCTCCTTTGACATTACTAGTAATTTTACTTTGCAAAATGCGTTGCTGCTTTACTGCTGCCTTGATTGGTCGAATCACTGTGTCAGAGCATCTCCAGATCTTGTTGTTTATTCCCAGTGTAAAGTGGTTTGTACTGACCAAAACTGATTTAAAGAACATCAACCAGATCTCAACCAATCTGTGGGAGCAGAGCACTATCACCACCTGTCGAATATTGCATAGGACCCTGTCTTCCCACAAAAACAGCTTCAACCTGACTCCACCAAACCTCTGAAGGTGTGCTGTGGTATCTGGACCAGTTTGCACCAGATCACTGAAGTCCTGGAAGTAGAGAGGTGGTCCTCCATGGATCTGAGTTCTTTATCCAACACCTACCACAGATGATCGATTGTCCTTAGATTGGTATGTCCTTCCTTAGTCCATTTTTGGTCGGTATTAACCACTGCAGACCAGGAACACCCAACAAGACCTGCAGTTGTGGAGATGTTCTGACCCAGTCATCACCCTTTTAATATGGACCTGGTCAAAGTCACACCGTTCCTCGTGTTGATCATTTTGCTGCTACAACACATCAACTTCGAGGACTAAATATCCACTTGCTTCCTAATATCCAACTGAGTGAAAGGTACCAATGCAATGAAATAATCAATTTTATTACAACTTCTATGTCAGAATGTTATGGCTGGTCAGTGTAGATCATTCTTGACAGTAGCTGTTAATTTTGACATCTGATAAAATAAATTCATTTAAAAGGGTGCTTTTAGTGCTTTGGTACAGCGGTGTTAATACTGTAGCACGAAGAAACCGGTGGCTGAGGCAGAGGTCAGCAGCAAGTCCTGTGCTCTACAAGTTAAATTTGTAGTTTTTGTCAAAGGAGTTTTGGTTGGAAAGGGTTGTGCAAAAGTCTAAATATGTTGTACACTTAATCTTACAAATTTTTTGCTGTTACCAGCCAAAGCAGTAAATTACCTAACCTCTACATATATATTCCTGTCTGCTTCTCCAAACTTTACTTTATGCTCTGATTATGAACTTCCTACAGCCCCATTTTAAAAAATCCACAGGGACCCTTTTTCTGAATTTGCAGAAAGCATCAACTAAGTGTTCAAAGTAACAGGTTAAATCAACATATGTTCGAGCAGATTGTTAGGCTGTAGAAGCGAACAAAAAGCTGCAGTAAATGAACAGGAAGTGTCTGAACCTCCTCACTGACCTGAGAATATTCTTGTAGCTCCCCAGTGGGGAATCTGAGGCAGAAAACCACGATTCAACAGTGAGTACACTCTGCTGCTGAGCTGATGATGATGATGATAATAATCGCAGGAGACTGGGACATGCTGTCATGATGACTGGTGCTTTGTAGAGGAAGTGATTGTGTTCTTCTTATCTAGTATCTGCATGTGGGAGCTGATTTCAAGAGTAATTGCTGAAGGGAAGTGAGCTGCTGAATTGTGATGTGAAGAATCGATACAAGACTTAAGTGTGGTTTAATCAACTGCATCTATAAGCTTTTCATGTAAACTGTGATCACATGTGTGCAAGCTGTCCTTAGAAAGATACTCCACTATGAATATTAGTAGTATTAAACACTCTCATTCTGAAGGTTGTTGGTTCAATTGTATCCAGTAGAAAATATGTTCATCTGTTTCTCTCTATTCACATTTCTCAACATGTTCTACTTAATTTCCTCTAAATGTTCATATTTGCTTCAAAATATATTGACACATTTTTACAGCTTCCTCATTCTAATGAAAGACTCCTTAGTTGGGTCATTGCTACTTCATCACTACTCTATATTTTAAAGTCTTTCTGCCAAGTATTCAATTGATTGAAATTAACTATGAAAGCAATTACTTTGACAATTTCTTCATTTGCATTTTTCAGCAAAAATGTTAAGATAGTAGGTTTTTGATGGAATTACATAGATTTTGTAAAGGAAAGAGACAATGTGACAAACATAACTGTTTATATGGTTTTCTAGACAAAATGATTGAAGATTGAAGTGAACAATCATTAGAATAGTGTTGAGAATCATTTCTGGGTACATTCCTAATTTTTTCCAACTATAGACTGTATATAAAGATGGATGATAGGTTCTTGTTTCTTTTTGCTGTGTAATAATGAACTTTAGGGACAACTCGTTGTGTCTATCTTTATATACAGTCAGTGATTCTAAAGCTCAAGCCACCTTTTGCAATTTTAATGGATAGAAATATTAGAAATCTTAAGTGGAGTATCAGTTTAAGGCCTTTTTGAACACTAAAACAAAATATTATTTTTGGTTCTTCTCTAATTGGACCTGGATGTCCTCCAACAGCTCTCCAGGGACTGTAAGGTGGAGGTACAGAGGATCCTCCACCAGAGGGCACTAGATGTGAAGCTGGATCCTGAGCTGCAAAGACGCTGTATGACCGACCTGGGGAAGTGGTGCAGCGAGAAAACGGAGGCTGGACAGGAGCTGGAGTGCCTGCAAGATCACCTTGAGGATCTGGTTTCTGACTGCAGAGATGTTGTGGGAAACCTGACTGAGCTGGAGTCGGAGGTAAATGACAGATATGTTTCCCATAATGCAATACCTTGACATGCACAGGAGTCAGGATACAGTAACTAAAGAAAGATTTCTGATGTTCACTCAGTTGGGTGCAGTTGGGTGTTTTTAGCCAACTGAGAGGAGTAGGTGTAAAGGGCCTTTAAGACAGCTGAGGGAGAGACTTTATTGGTGAATGAAGGTCAAGACATCCAAGTATGATTTTAATATAATTAGTGTCTTTTTTTTTTCATTCTGTGAATGCATTTTAAAATCATGTTTTATCTCTGATGATTTTAATGTCTTTTTTCCCTTTTTTGATTTTAATGTAATTTCAATGTCTTGCTTTTCCTTTTGTCGTGATTTTTTTTATGCCTTTGTAAAGCACTTTGAGTCACCCTGCGTATGAATGGTGCTATACAAATAAACTGGCTTTGCCTTGCATTCGTTAAACCATTCGCCATATCTGACTAAGCAACATTGCTAAATATTTACTGGCATTATCGACTGAAATATAACAAGTGATGTTTTGTTTCATTCATGATGAAATGTACTTAACCCAGGCTTCTCATGTTTTTTACACTATTGCCTAATTGCAGTTATTTGAGCTGAATGTGACAATTTTACATAATGTTTAGAATCATTTTCATTCATCTGTATAAACACAGCTGAAGCTAAGAGATTATATTTTCAAGAGTACATCCCTTGTACAGTTAAACATGTCTAGCATTCCTTTTTTTTTTTTTTTAATGACATCATTTCTTTGCATCCTCTTCTGTTATATGTAATGGCACCCAAGTGAAGATTTGGCGCCACTGTGTATCTCGAGATGCTTAGCTTGTAATGTTTACTCACTACACTTTGATGAGCAGCAATTGGCATAAACATCATGAGTTTAGTTGCATTTCCACAGCCCTAAAAGGGAACAGAACTGTAATTTTAACGCAGGAATATGTTTCTGCTGCAATGCCAATTATTTGTATAATAAGGAATTTTCAACTAATACTTAAAGATTATGACAGCCTCACCTGATGCTCATGTTGTGTTATGTTAATGGCTCCTTCCTATTGGTTCTGTGTTCAGGATATCCAGATTGAGGCGCTGCTGATGCGAGCCTGTGAACCCGTCATCCAGGGCCACTGCCATGTAAGTCTTCAGTAACAGAGCAGTTCTTTTCTTTAAACCCACATTGAACTCTATTCAGTTCTTTCTTTACGCTTTCTCAGTAGTGATAACCCCCCTTTATGATGATATTAGAGCATCATTCCTGTTTTTTGTTTTTCCCCAAGTTTGATATTAAAGTTTTTCTTTTTCTTACTACATCAGTGAATGGACAAATGCATTTCTGCGTTACACCACAGAATGGGTTATGTTCTTGGTCCTGTGCTGTATGACATTCCTTTCTCTCGCCACATATTTCCTGTTTCTCTTTTTTTTTTTCCCACATATGTCATTATTGACTGAAATAGACTCAAAGCTAAATTCTGTCTTTTAAATATATCAATATTCATCCATTCATTCTGTATGTCTCTTTCATGCAGGAGGTAGCTGATAATCAGATCGACACGGGCGACCTGATGGAGTGTTTGGTTCAGAACAAACACCAGAAGGAGATGAATGAGAAATGTTTAGTAGGAGTGACTCATTTTCAGCTGGTGAGCAGACTGGTGACAATATGTTAAATGACAATGACATGTTTTCCTTGCCATGTGTGAGGAACTGTCAGCTGTTGAATAAATGACTCATAATCTATGTTCTTTTCTGTCCATCTGCAGATTCAGATAAAAGATTTCCGTTTCTCCTACAAGTTCAAAACAGCCTGCAAAGAAGACGTCCTCAAACTGTGTCCCAACATCAAGAAAAAGTACGATTCTCAAACACATACTGCATGTTTTATTTCATATCTACAGCTCAGAGCACACATACAAAACCATCCTTTCAGGGTGCTTGCGCAGGTCTTGAAAGTCTTAAAAAGTATCTTGAAAAGTCTGGAATTTTGTGTGAAAGTCTTAATAAAGTATGGAAAAAAGTTTCTCTCATAGTTGAATTTTAGAGTATGCTGAAGGGCACATAATCTTGTAAGATAAGAAATACATGAAGACAGCATATAAAAATCCTTGACATGATTTCACTAACCGGTCGATACCAGAATGATTCTAGTGAAACTTTTTTGTGTGATATCCATGCACTTTTTCATATGTTTTGAAAATGTTTCTGTCAGTAAAACACAATTTACTGCAAATTGTGCATTCATTCATTCATACCTGCATTTATGAAAAGGAACTTTTCTACGACACACAACAGGTACGATCTCAAGCAAAAAAGTAGGCACGCAAGTATAAAAGTACATAAAGTCAAAGTCTTAAGGGGAAAAAATAGCAGTTTTGAAGACGTCTGGAATTTTTATGTGAAAAAAGAGCAAGCACCCTGTCCTTCACAATAATATAGTCATATCTGATTTAAAAAAAAAAAAAAAAAAAACCCTCCCCCCCTTCCCTCACACACCATCCATAAAGTAAAAGAATGAGCCTCCATGAGCTCCTTCTTGTTTTTTTAAATGGTGTTTGTTGGGTTTATTTTCACGAAACTCATAGAGGTGTCACAGTTTTGTGCATTTTTCCAAGACAAAGTGTTGACTGAATTATAATGTGTGCTGCCAACAGCAAATACTCAGCAAACGTGTGACAGAGGCTATGTTTAAGGTTAGAGCGAATAATATGTTTTTTTGAAATGCTAGAAAACACACTCTGCAGCCACATCAGGTCACTTCACCATTTTGGATACTTGTGCAGTGCTCCGAGTCATTTTATAGAAAATGTTAAGATAAAAGATGAAAAGGCACTGAGTTTGATCCAGTTGAGGACGTGTGAATTAATACATTGGTAGGGATTATTGTTTTTCTGTACTGTTAGGAAAAAACTAAGGATAATGCATAGTAGTCCTGTCACGATTAATATGTAATCGCTGTTTGACACGACCAGAGGTATTTTTCATAATTATCATTATAAGCGCCTCAATTCAACTGTATACACGGATGGATAAATCTACCAGACATATCATATTTCCCTTCTTTATTTCCACATCTTTTTAAGTATATGTATATTTCAGTAATAGGCTTTGTCTATTCATTTGTCAAATATGAACTGTATTTAAAAAAAAAAACAAAACAACAAAACAAAAATAAAAACCAAATGTGACCGAAGATGAAAACAAGTACTATATATGTTTAGAGCTCAAGGTTCAATGCCAATAAATGGCTCTTTTTTTCATCATTATGTATAAATAAACAGCTCTTAAGCTTATCGTACAGTGACGCAAACAGTCAATTATATCTATGACAGTTAATCTCCAAATAAAATGTTAATTATTCTGACAGCCCTAATGTAGAGTTAATCCATCATTATTGTAAAATAAACCCCTTCAGCTAATTGAAGACCATGACATTAACAGGGATCTGCTTCAGTCCTGTCGAGGATAGTTCACAATAAAAATCAGATGTAGATTAATCCAAAGATTATTGCATAATTTCTTGGTGTTCAAAAGGTCATAAATCTCACCTGGGCATCCTTGAAGAAATGCTACGGTAGATGGTTCTGCTGATCTTATTGCCAAAGTTTACCTCTGCTGTATTTGCATGCATGTCTGTTGATCTATACGCAGATCTTGTGTTTACACAGTCAGAATGTCTTTAACCTGAAGTCCTCATCATTCAGGGTGGACGTTGTGATTTGCCTCAGCACCACAGTGAGGAATGACACGCTGCAGGATGTCAAGGAGCAGCGAGTGTCGGTCAAATGCCGCAAACAGCTGCGGGTGGAGGAGGTGGAAATGGTACGTCTGATGTTTAGTTTCCACACTGCACCAGTGAGCTGCTGCCCAGAGACTAAACAACAGCTCAGAGACGGGAAACCCAACCACAGTAAATCATAGTGTGAATGTTTAACATCATCCATTATGTTACTAAGAGAAAACATCTATGAACTAAAAGTTATAGAAGTTCGAGCTTTAGAAATTTGATGGTTGTATTTAGTTACCCTTGTAACAGATTTTTAACATTACAATTCATTGCTTTGTTACACATAATTGTTCAGTCATTTTTAACCAAGCCTAAAGATGTCATGTCTGCGTCTGTAGCAGAAAGTGTGTACGGAACTAAATTAGAGAAGCACTGGAGCAGAAGTTTAGCAAATTAATGTTTGATTATAGAACAAAATGACAAAAGATATAAAACCTAAAGATGCCAACAGGGAACAGGTGCTGTTGAAACTTTGTACCCCAGGCTCTCATCCTGAAGTTTTTATCTCAGTTTGACTGTCTTGTGACATGTTCTTTAGCCAGTGTGAGACGGCTCGGATTAAAAGTTTTTCCATTTTGTTTGAGTCTGTGTTTTCTGTAAAGCCACTAAATCCCCCCCTCAATCTGTGCAGTCGGAGGACATCCGTCTGGACCCGGAGCTGTACGACTCCTGTAAGCAGGACATCAGCAAACTGTGTCAGAGCGTCACCTATGGAAACGCACAGGTCAGCACCAACACACACACACCTGCTTGTTTATTACATGGCTGTACAGTTATTGTTTTAGTTTTGTGTAGGTGTAAATTTAGAAAGATGTGTTCATTTCATGATAATTTTTAATATGTCTAATTACCTGGACCTTTTAGTAAATTGAACACAACAGTGCATTACAGGTATATTGTTTTCCTACAGTTGTTACTTCTGGCTTATAAGACTCACAGTTAATGTACTTTACACACCAAGAGTAAAATAAACAAAACAGGACTTTTAAAAATAAAGGAACTATCACATTTATCATCATGTCAAACACAATGAGATTATGTGACTGTGACTGTTCGTTGTCTTTTTGTTTATATCACATACCACACTGCATTCAACAACCTTGAACAAACTTGGTGATTAGTTTCTTTTGCAAATGAAATTTTGACTTTGACACAACAAAACTATGCATAACAATTCCAGACAGGATTTCATAAATATTGACATACAAGAGATTGAAATGACAAGCACAAAAACATATCAAAGTTTCACATCTGGGTGTAACTGTAGTTGCTGTACTGTCTTTGTTGACTTAATCCTTGTGTTCTGCAGGTTATTGAGTGTTTGAAGGAGAACAAGCGTCAGCTGACTCCGCGTTGCCACCAGCGGATTTTTAAGCTGCAGGAGGTGGAGATGGTTGACCCTGAACTGGACTACCAGCTGATGAGGGTCTGCAAGCACATGATCAGGGTAAGGCTTGTAAAATAACGCTTCATAAACAGCTAAATCAGACTCGTGGGAAAACCGGTTCAGCTCTACTTCACACTGTGAGCATGAAGCATATCGTGAATGTTTATTGTATTGTACGCATAGTTTCACTAGGGCTAGCTCAAGTGAAAGGGAACATTAGTGTCAAAAATTAAAGTTTCACCTATAATTTCTCAAATAGGCTCATTTTTTTGCTTAAGAACTCTATTTTATGGAATTGTTTACAACATATCCATATCACTTGTAGAAAAAAGATATAACTGATTATGTAAAGTTATATGTAAATTCACTATTAACTTTAGTAATAATGTTTTTTCTTGCTTGTTTAAGTGATATTTTCAGTCTGTGAATCTGTTGGAACTTATTATTCAACAGTACAAGAATTTAGAAAGGTTGTATACAATTCAATTGTTTGTCAAATATGCTCTGCTTTTAGCAGTATGTATCATTTCAGTTGTAATATGTGTGTTAAATAAGTTTATTAGAATATTTGTAGTGTTTTAGTTCCAGTAAAGTCTTTTATTCTGATACTGAACAAAGTGACAAACTGCTAATCCCGTGTCACAACATATTTGTGTTCATAAAAACTTTACATTTAAACCTTTTTATCCAATACTGATCACAATTGTCGTTTAACATCATAGCTAAAGCCCTACATTTCATTTAAGTATCAATTTCTCATGAGAACAGCATGTTTCGTATATTGGCAGAAAGTGAAAAAAGATGTTCATTTTGAGTCCCCATTTAAGTATTTTTCCCCCAAAATTGTATTTTTGCAAATTGTAACACGTGTCATGTGAAAGTACTTACTGAGACCTATCCATCCATGCATTAAACATGGAGATAATTAGTTTTCAACACAGAACTTGTTGAACATGAAATGTGTCCCCGTGTCATCGCTTGATCTGGCCCATTACCTTAAAAAGTAGTTTTTTTAGCTCCTTTTTCCCTTTCCCTCAAAAGCCCTGCCCTTTTGCCAGACCACAGTTGTAAATAACAATGTTTTCTTATTGTGTCTTGCCTGGTTAAATAAAAGTTAAATAAAAAAAAAAAAAAATCAATCCACACCACAAATGGATGCTTTAAATACATGTACATATATGTTGGGTTTTTTTTTTTTTTGCTTCTCTGAAGTATTGTTTGTGTGTGTTTTAGCGGTTCTGCACAGAGTCAGAGGGTAAGAATGTTCTTCAGTGTCTGAAACAAAATAAGAACAGTGAGCTGATGGATCCCAAGTGTAAACAGATGATCACCAAGAGACAGATCACCCAGAACACAGGTACACACACACCCTGACTCGTCTCATAGGACTAGTGTTGAGCAGTGTTCATCAAGATGACTGCTAATAGTGTGTTTTTGTATATGCAGACTACAGGCTGAACCCGGTGCTGAGGAAAGCCTGTAAAGCTGATATCCCAAAGTTCTGTCAGTCCATCCTCAATAAGGCGTCGGCCGACAGTGAACTGGAGGGTCAGGTCATCTCCTGCCTCAAACTCAAATATGCAGACCAGGTCAGATCCACCTTTCTTTCCCTTTTTATGTAGAATTTTCACAATGCTATGATCAGACTGAAACACAAACCCTGCTCACAGTTAACTTTAATGTGTTTGGCGGGTCAAAACCCAATGGATAGAGGCAGTTTATTCAGCCATTCACACCTGTGATTATGAAACCATGATCTAATTTTACATTGAGGTTACCTAAAACCATTGCCGTAATCATACTCATACATGTGTTTTTGTATGTGCTGTTGCAGCGTTTGTCTCCAGACTGTGAGGATCAGATCCGTGTCATCCTGCAGGAGTCGGCACTAGACTACAGACTGGACCCTCAGCTGCAGATCCACTGCACACAAGAGGTTCTACACTTTCATATGCAAGCTTATGTTACAGTTCAGCTACTTAATTTGAATTATTAGCAATGCACTGTGTATAATATATAAAACACAAACAAGTTCGTTTAATTATGAGCAAAAAACACTTACATGATTTAATGAAATATTAACTGGCCACTCACCCAGAAATATACATCCTATGCTCAAATTCAGCAGTGGAGAGCTGAAAATAAAGCACTTACAGAGGGTAAAAGTATGGACACAAAACAGCACTGCACGTGTCTGCTGTGATTGGGAAACTGAATGTTCCCATCTCAAGTTGATCTGACTTTTGGCAGTTTGGGGGTGTAAAGTACACAATGTATTAGCCCTCTAGTGATTGGTTAATGTCAACATGGTCACACCTTAGGACATCTTGACCTTTATGACAGCTGTCACTAAGTACCAGATAAGATGAGGTGTTGGTCAACTTTAGTAACTGCCTAAATATGTGACAGTGACAGGACTTTATTTAAGCCTCTATGTTATTAGGAAGTGTTGGACACAGTAATACACAACTTTTGTATGTCTGAGGAGTGAAGTGTTTCATTGGTTGTTGCTATGGTTGGCTTAAATGTCCAGTTCATCTAATTTAATATGTGAAAGAAGTTCAAACAGTGCCTTTTATTTTAGCCTCAGGTTCATTTTTATTTTTAGTGGAAATCTATTTTATAACCAGGTATGCAAAGTGTTAAGACAGTCTTCTGCCATTTCTCAAACATGTGGCCCACGGGCCAAATCTGGCCTGCCAAAGGTTCCAGTCTGGCCCACAGGATGAAAGTGCAAAAATTACACTGGAAATATTAACAGTCAAGGTTGTCAGAATCCTTTTAGTTCAGGTTCCACATACAGGCCAATGTGATCTCAAGTAAAATAACATAACCTTTTAAATAATGACAACTACAAATTTTCTTCTTGAAAAATTCTGTTAAAAATATGTAAGGGAAAAAAATAACATTAAAATATGAAAATATTTACATTTACAAAACTATCCTTATACAATAAAATGCAAATAAATACATAAATGAAAACAAATATGAACAACCTGAAATGTGCAATTTTAACAATATTCTGTCTGTTACTAAATGTTTTGTGCATTTATAGATCCACTGTGATCTATAAATTGTGTTGATAATAAGCTGAGATGTAATATTGAAGAATTGTTCTTGTTTTAGTTCCAAACTCCAAAATTTTAACAATATTCTGCCTGTTACCAAATGTTTGTGTAACTTTGTGTGTAATGCACATGTATAAATAGTAAGTTTAGGCATAATAGTGTTAAAAATTCTACTAATTTTTCAAATAAAATTTCATTTTTTTTAGGTTATTCACTTTTTTTTTGTAAAATGTTAATATTTTCATAATTTAATGGGGGGGGGGTTCTACTAAAGCAAAGAGAAAAACTTGGAGTTGTCATTATTTATAGATTATGTCATTATTTTACTGGTCCGGTCTGCTTGAGATCAAATTGGGCTAAGTGTGGCCCATGAACTAAAATGAGTTTGACACCCCTGTCATAAGCAATCTTGAGTCAACATCACAAAAGCATTTTAAAAAATCAAAGAATTCAGATTTTAAAAATTCAATCTATATTGCTGTCCATGGCTGAGATGTCAGTTCAGCTCCATCATTAAAAACATAAAAGCTGTGTCATCAGACATCAAAAGATCTTAAAACAAGTCAGACTGATAGAATTTGACAACTGTGCATTTGTGCAGCTGATGCCACTCATATGCACTTTATCTGAGGATGTCATCTGGCTCTCAGAGCAAGAATTAAATGGCTGAGATGTCAGTATAGTAAAATTAACTGTGATGTATATGGCCCAGTTTCTACAGAGTGTAGAGGCGTAGTGCCTTTGGTCCGAGGCTTTGTTTAATGGGGTTTGTTTGTGTTCAGATCTCTCGGCTGTGTCCAGAGGAGGCGGCAGCTCAGGAGCAAACGGGCCAAGTGGAGGAGTGTCTGAAAGTCAATCTGTTGAAGATCAAACAGGAAGGATGTAAGAAGGTAAATAAACTCATTGTAGCTTTCACTGACCTCTGAGAGTAAAAATAAACCCCAGCCTTACAATACTGACTCTACTGTAATAAAAATGTCAAATTAAAGGATAAACAAAATGATCTTGTTTGAGTTTTTGTGACAAGGTGATGAAACAGTTTTTCTATTTTCCGTCCACATCTTTCCTCTGCCACCACCCTTATCCTCCTTCCTGTTTTCTTCTTAATCCTCCCTTTTCTTTGCCACATACCTATTTTCTTGCCTGTTTTTTCTTTCTCTCACCTAATCACCTCTGTCGTCCTGCAGGAGGTGCTGAACATGTTGAAGGAGAGTAAAGCGGACATCTTCGTAGACCCCGTCCTCCACACAGCCTGTGCTCTGGACATCAAACATCACTGTGCTGCCATCCCACCCGGCAGGGGGCGCCGTGAGTCCACAAATACACACACAAGGAAACCCAAAACACAACCTTCCATACATTACCACACAGATCAGACATTTTTACTCATTTTGGTCTCATGACTGTTCACTTTATTTAAATTTTTTGTATTGATTTATTGTCAAAGTGGCAATTATCTATATTTTGATTTAATATGAAAAAAAAAACAGCTACCAGAAAAGTTTTTGACAATTGAAATTTCATAGTGGTAAAAGCAGACAGATTTTTTTTTTATTTTTTTTTATCGTGGTCTGGGAATGACAATTGTTAACATGCACTTAATTAATGTTTAAATCCACTGTCTCCAAATTTATGTATATTACACCTGTGAACTAAAGCAAAAGATTTTTTAGTTACAAAGTTAAGATTGTCCTAATACTTGCGTTAAAAAAGACCTTCTTCTGAAATGTGTCTGTTAATTATTCTGTGTTTTGCTCACTCTTTTTGATATTTTTATACCTTGAAACACTGCAAAGAATAAGTCAATCATAATTTATTTCAGCTGTTATGTTTTTCAGATAGTGATAATCACTTTTACGGTTAAGATTACTGTGCGCTTTTATTCCAGACTGTTTGTCAAACCATATCAGATCCTTGCCGTCAGATTAACTGTTTTGTTTTCACACCAACAGAAAACAGACAAAACATCTGCTGACCATCATCTCATTTTCTGACATGACAAGCTGACCTGTGTCCATGTTGCTGTTTTCTCAGAGATGTCCTGCCTGATGGAGGCGCTGCAGGATAAACGTGTCCGTCTGCAGCCGGAGTGCAAGAAGAGACTCCAGGATCGCATCGACATGTGGAGCTACGCTGCCAAGGTACATAAATCACAACCTTGTCATCTTGTCAGTAAAACCCCTCTGAACACTGTGAAAACACAGCTCGTGGTGATGTGACGGAGCACAGGAGACACTGAGCTCTTCACACCAAAGAACCATTTCAGCTACCTCTGTTTATAGAGGACAGCTTTATGTAACACGACCGCAAAGGACAGGTAATCTTACAGACCCAGAAAAGAGTTGTTTTTCTCTAAATGTTGGATATAATTAAACTTGGCTCCTAAGAACTGGAAAATTTCACAAAATTGACGCTGAATGTCACATTGTAGTGAAGAGTTAGCAGGAAGTGGGTTACAGCATACTGCAAAAATCTCAAACCAGATGTAAATTTGGGATGTTGGCCCATACTCTGCTTTAATTTAATAATATCTGATTCAGATTTGCTGATATTTTGACGGACAACCTGAGCTGCGTAATATTATTTTGTTAATGATAATAATTATACATTTTACTTAATAACCATACAATTACATAAGATGCACTGTTGGAAACATAGTTTATTGCTTTGTGTTCTTTAGCAAGGGAGCATTATTTTATTTGTTCCATGTGTATTTCAGAAAACTACTATACGTTTTATCAGGTATTGTGTCTTGAAAATGAGCATCACAAACATCTCATTCACTGCATTCAGTAGGGAAATAAGGGAGCTTTTAGTTCAATATGAATATAATATAATTAACTAAAAATAAATGTATAAAGCAAATGTAAACCTATACTCCAAACTAGAGCATATTTTTGTAATCTATTTATATGTTGGTTATTTTCTTCGATTCAATTAAATGATTATTTGAATAGATGAAAAAAAAATACTGAAAAATATGAAAAAGACAACTTGCTGAAGCTGAAACAACCACAAAAAGTCTCAAAATAAAAGGATACATTTAAAAAATCTATATAGAAATAAAGATAGCATAAAACTATATATATAAAAAATCTGTAGATATATAGAAATAACAATAACATAAGTGTATATAAAATAGATGCACTGCCCGGCTCCCCAAAAAAGTTGCACATGCAATGTTAGACTGCACTACCTTTGGTTTGGATTACAGGAGACATTCACTGTCACATCTTTTTTTTTCCACATAATGCTTATGTAGTGTCACAATAAGGTTCATAATATTTTGATTATTAATGATGGAGAATCAGACCCCTGCATCAAGTCTTCATCACATCCCAAATTAGACTCTAGACTTTATGGAGGCTAATCCATGTGTGAAAATGATGCATTCTCATTCTCCCTGAACCATTCTGTCACAAGCCTGATGATCCTGATCAATCCTGGCACTGTCCAATCTTTGACATTCGAGACATGAGAGGACACGTACAGCATCAGTTAGAGTTAAATAACCTGTTACAGCTCAAACATTATCATCCACTGCAGTACTTACACATGGAAGGACCTGAAGTATTTGCTTAGTTAAATCCAGTTAATGTCTCCTGTAATCAAAACCAAAGGTGGTTCAGTGAAACATTGGGGGGGGGGGGGGGGGCAGGCAAACGTCATAGAGGACTTATTAACCGTCAATAAGTTTCACTTTCACTCTGCTCATACTCATTATGAGTTATGATAGTGATGCACGGGTCGGGTTTTTTCAACCCGTGGGGTTTTTGTGGAATTATTTGACCCCACCCAACCCACCCCGCAAATAAACTGGTATTCTTTTGACCCGCCCCGCAAGTAACCCGCTTCATATCACTAACCCACGGCACTGAACGCACCCCCATTTAATACCTGGACGGACCTGTCCATAGACACACTACAGCAGTGGAAAATATCAGGTTCTAATTTGTCCCACAGTATGAATTTGGAAAGTGCACAAATTACACTAAAGTTGTTAAGAGTCAAAGGTGTACAGGGTGGGGAAGCAAAATTTACAATATTTTGAGGCAGAGATTGAAAGACAGTGTATGACCAATTAGTTTATTGAAAGTCATGAGAATTTATTTGCCACAAGAAAATTTACATAATAGAAAATGTTTTTATTCTATGTGTCCTCCTTCTTTCTCAATAACTGCCTTCACACGCTTCCTGAAACTTGTGCAAGTGTTCCTCAAATATTCGGGTGACAACTTCTCCCATTCTTCTTTAATAGTATCTTCCAGACTTTCTCGTAATAGTTTTGCTCATAGTCATTCTCTTCTTTACATTATAAACAGTCTTTATGGACACTCCAACTATTTTGAAATCTCCTTTGGTGTGACGAGTGCATTCAGCAAATCACACACTCTTTGACGTTTGCTTTCCTGATTACTCATATGGGCAAAAGTTTCTGAAAAGGTATGGATAATAGTGTTAGGTATGATTATGACATCAATATATGTTTGGTTTCAAAACAATTGACGTAGTGCCTGCTGAGAAAAAACAACTAAATGTTCGTTGTAAATTTTGCTTCCCCACCCTGTAAAACTTATTTTAGTTCAGGTTCCACATTCAGCCCAAATGTGATCTCAAGTAAAATAATAGCATAATAACCTATAACTAATGACTCCAAATTTAAATCAAAATTTCATCGTAAAAAGTCTGTATCGGATCGGTATCGGCCAAACTAATCCCAAAAAAAATCAGATCGGAGGCAAAAAAATTCCAGATCAGGACATCACTAATTTGTATAGAACTTACTAACGACTTAGAGATGTAACTAACATATGACTTTGTGTTGATCCTGCCGTCAAGTGCATCACAATAAGCATCCATGTTCAAACACAACAGCAGAACCAATGTTTAGCACCAGCAAAATTAAGGAAACAAAGCTTCAATTCAGAAAAATTACAATCAAATAATTGTTTAATTAATTTCAGTCAATTTACTCATTTCAGCTCTAGTCCAAACCATAAGAAAAAGGTTTAATCAAATGTCAGTAGCATGTAAACTAATACCTGTCATCCACATGCAGTACATTATAGTCCTGAAGACCAGAAAAAGGTGTACAAGACTAAATAAGTGAATAAATGAATAGATTAAAATGCAATTCCAAATATTAAATAAAAGGATCCTAAGTTTCTTCCCTTTAGTGTTGAAATTCTAAATCCTTAGATCCGTATGAATAACTGACTCTTGGTTTTAAAGTGTACAATCACACTGAACTGTCTTCACTTCTCGTCAGGTGGCTCCTGCCGAGGGTTTTTCGGACCTGGCCATGCAGGTGATGACGTCGCCGTCCAAGAACTACATCCTGACCGTGATCGGCGCAGGCGTGGCGCTGCTCTTCCTGATGGGGCTGCTCTGCGGAAGATTCACCAAACGCGTCACTCAGGAGCTGAAGGACAGGTAGACCCCACCTACTCAGGGGTCAGGACACGCCCACAGGAGAAACGACCACCGCCGAAAAGGACCTCCCCTCATTTTACCCCTCGGCGTCCTCCCACCTCCGCCCATTCATCCTCCGCCTCATCACTAAACACTACACTCTGGCGTCTTCTTTTTACTTTTTAATTTCACTCCTTTAATATCACTGCTGGGGCGTTCATGCTGAATGACATTACCCACAACCCCCTAAGGCTAAAGTGGGCGCGATCAGTGACTCACCCCTTTACCTCTTCATGAGCCACGCCCACTTTTTAGGATGCCACGCCCTCTGCCGCCTTTTTCTTCCTCTGATTTTTTTTTTTTTTTTTCCCGGGTCCTCCTGCAGTTTCCCTCACCTGATGTAGATGCAGTATTACTTCGTTTTTTTTTCTTTTCCTCCCCCCCTCCTTTGTGGGCGGGGAGAAGGGGCTAGGGGGTGGGTGTTGTAAGGATAAGGGGTTAAAGGTCAAGATATGGGGGTGAGGGAGGTGAGTGACATCGGTCAGTGTAAATGTGTAGAAATGGGATGGGAAATGCTCAGCTATAGAGCAGTTTAATGACTCCAGTATTTTAATGACTACAGTGTGTGTGGCGTGTGTGTTGTGTGTGCGTGCGTGTGTGTTGGCCTTGATGTATGTGTGCGATTGAAACTGTCTTTCTACCATCATACTCTTCTAGTTTGTCCTCGCTAAAGGGTTTTTGGGGGTTGTTTGGCTCTGGATATATCTTTTCCTTTCTTTTTGGCTGACGTGTGTTCGTTTGATTTTATCGCCATGGGACTGCCAGGCGGGCGGTGCCAACCAGCCGTCCCTCCACCGAGCCACAGATCATGTACAGAGGGGAAACGTCACTCACTCCCAGCCGGCTCACTGAAAGCTCCTCTTACAACAAGGAATTTGTGTTTTTTTTTTTTCCCCAGCCCAACCTGTGCCATAAACGCACCACCCAGCTCCCAGTTCAACCGCTCATCTTCTCATCGCTCCAGTAGTGGTTGGAACTGGACAAACTGGGATATCTTTTTTTTTTTTTTTTCTTTTAAGTCATGAACTCGCTGAGCGGCTGTCACGCTGGTTGGACAAACTGAGAGCAATGCAGAAAAAAAATTAAAGAAATAAAAACTATCGTAGTTTATTGTAGAGATGTGAACATTTCTGTGTAAAGATGATACTGGAATCATTGCACATTTTTCGTTCTTTTTTTTTTTATATCTATAAATATATATATATTGTTTTGTCATAGCCTTATTTATTTGTTTACTAATGATCAAAGTCTTTTTTTTTTTTTTTCTATGATTTGAATGTTCTCTGGTTGCCTTTTCTTCAGCGAGTGTCCCTCCTTCCTGCAGGGAGAAGGACGGACGGGAGAGGGAGGGAGGTGTTCAGGCGACGATAGTTCGGCCTCCTCCGAACGTCAGCCTGCTCCGGGTGGCTGCCTGATTGTCTGTTTTAGGTAAGGCAGTGAACGCCTCTGCTCCGGTGATGTTACTGACAGATCAGAACACGTCGTCATTATTATTAAAACTCTGCGACTCAGTTGTAGAATAGAAAGCTCAGATGACCTTTTTAAGAAAGCAAAGCTAGCCGGGCATAACGGAATGGACTGATATTTTAATGTGATGATAGTTTGGGGATGACCACTGTGCTTTTGTAGGATATTAAGTGATTGTGAGCGGTCAAAAAGGAAGCTGAGACATCCTGTTGGTGTTTTTGACTCAGTACTAGTTTATTTTCATTTTGCTGCGTTCGGTCACATCTGAAGAAAAGGAGATTTTGGGAATGATCTGATGTGTTAACGTCGTCATACTAAACACAGAAGTATCCAGTTAATATGAAGATTAAAACAGATGAGATAGTTCTTTATTAATGTACGTCTGGCTTTAAAAGCAGACCATGGATGACGGGACATTTTTTATCATCATTCAGACTTGGATGTTTACTTGAGTTGGAAATGGAATATTTTATTGTTGTATATGTATGACATATTTTAGATTCTGTACTACTAGTTCACACTCCAGCTTCGTGTCAAGTCTCCGTTAATCACCGCATCAATATCTCTTGGAATGATCGTCACAGACACACAAAGGAGTGTTCAACGTAATGATCAAACATTGAGTTAAGCTTTACTGTGATATTTGTAATCATAGCCTAACAGGCTGATCCGACACTTTAGTCATAACAGTGTGAGGGTTTTCCTCTTCTATTTGAGCAGAGAACCCAAACATTACATGAACAAACCCGGGCACAAAAATCATCTTTGCTCAAAGTTCTAGTCAAGATCACCTGGAAATTCAAGAACGCTTCTGTGTGCACATTTTGCACAGGAAAAAAAAAACGCACATGAAGTTCTTCTTTTCATGCTCCTGTTATATGTTTGTGATATATTTAAGCTTCAGTTTGAACTTGTCTGAGTTGATTGAAGTTCTAGTCTGTAGACGTAAAGGGCTTGTTCTAAACTAACGAGTACACAGTATTTATATAATGTCAGGGGATTAGACACTTGTCCACAAAACGGTTCTGAATACTGTATCATTTCTGCTAATAGATCTCCTAAATCTTCTACACTGGGGCTTAAACGTAAATCTGACAAACTCACAGAAGAAACCAAACAACTCCTCTATTTATCGCATGGAATTTAGTGTTTGTCGAGCAGGAAACGAGAGAAAAAGATGTATTTAGTTTCTTGAAAGTGTCTTGCACATATTTTCAGATTCTGTGTTTTCGCAGATACGTTCATCGTGCGTCAGTGTTGAGGTTTCAGGCTTTTCAGTCTCAGTTTGAAAATAGAAAACTCTGCTTGAAAAGATCACCAACTGTAAAAATACAAAGTGAGACTCTCTCCTCTCCCAGCTCGCCCCGGTCACGTGTACATGTGTACTATACTGAGTGCTTCACACTGTAAACTACGTACCGTGCATTTAGCCTATACTGTTTATTTTTTTGGAATCGTTGAAGCTTGGTGTGGTGAGCGCTGCCCTCCCTGCTTGTAAATGAGACGTTCTGATTCTGCCTTCACTGTTTTCCATCGGACGTTGGTTTTCTCGAAGCGTGCCTACTCACCGTCCCACCGAGGGATCCCGCTGTACAGAACATCCCAGAATCCCCTGCAGCGCCCGGCAGAGGAGCCTGTGGGCCTGTGTGAGTGTGTGTGATCGAGTGTGATTGATGATTCTGTGTTTGTGTATCGCCCACAGATTTTTTTTTGGATGCTGTGCGATTTCCGGTCGGTACCTCGCTGTTCTCGTCCAGAGCAATGATGGCTTTGATTTTTAGTTTGTGATGATGAAAAATCTTTTTGTAAACAATGTTCGTGTCTCAATCCATGGCACTCCTGGTCATTGCATTCATTTTTCCCTGTCCGCTTTTTTTTGTTTTTTGTTCTATTTTGTTTTGTTTTTGTTCTGTACATATGAAAATTGGACAGTTTGTTAATAATAATAAAGTCTGCAAGGTTTCTAATCTTGTGTCTGCTGTGTTGGTTGAATTTTTCTCTTCCCACGTTGACCTGAAATGACCTTTTAACAATGAGGACCTGCCCCTTTACACCTGTTGTTCCCTGCTCCCACACCAGCATCACTATCCCCTCACCTCATCTGTTCTAACTTCTACCTGCCCCCCTGACCGTGCTCTGACCCCGAAAGACCCGACAAAGCTAGGTTAACATTGCTGTTCAAATATGACACATCAACCCCAATTCAACCTTGAAAATGAAGGACAAGGTCAATACGCAAACAACTCATCTAAGAACTTCCCAAGTTCCACAGAATCCTACCTTCATGTACTATGGGACTTATGGTAAATACTAGTTACCAACCCAGAAAATGCACATGAATGTCCCTCATGTATTTTCCACTGAAGAACTGGGAAAAAATTTTAGGCAATGGTTACTGCCACAGTACTGTGGCACAAAATATCGGTTTGTCTATTGTAGGGATGTAACGAAAAACCGCGGTAAAATTGTCGGCGGTTAGTATCACTGTTTAAATACTAATTATGATAGCCATGTTTGATTTCCGCACTTTCAGGGGAGAAAACACCTATGTAAAGATCTGCTTTTATGTCAGATATTTGAGTATAGTTTTAATTTATTACAATTTTGATTTTTTTTATACCTAATATTTGGAACCAATATTCACTTTTAAAGTCTTTGAAAAGGTTTGTTAAGTGTCTTTGTGCCTAGTGCCTATAGTACAAGCCTGTGGGGGCAGTGTTATGATCTGATTTTGCTTGATCAGATCTAGTTCAGAAAATGAGGTCAATTGAGCCTGAATAAACTAAATGACCTGTTTTTTTTTTTTTTTGTTTGTTTTTTTTCTTCTTCTCTGATGACACAGACATATTCCAACATCTGCTGCAAATGGTTAAAGAATGGTTCAGGGAGTACGAAACATGATTTTCACTTGGATTGGCCTCCAAAGTCCAGACTTGAACCCCACTAAGAGTCTTTGGGAGGTTTTTTGTGCAGTGATTTCACCATCTTATCAGTACAAGACCTTGATGAAAAATGAATCTAAATATGGACTGAGATAAATGTTGTCATATTGTATAAGCTTATGGAAATGCTGCCATGGTGAATGTGTGCTATACTCGAATCTAAAGAATGTCTAATGAAATACTAGAGTGGGACTTCTTTGGGCCAGACTGTGTGAAATGATGCATGGTGATTTTATTTTTTATTTAATTTTATTTATTTGCGCATTATAAACAGCAAGAGAAAAATAAAATAAAATGAAATAGAACATTCAAACAAGTAACATCACTGTGCAGGAGAGGATAGAAGCCAAAGAAGGCTTATGTGAATACCTCCCCAGAAATAAACAATACACAGGTAAGAAGAAAAGGAAAAAAAAAAAAAAAAGAGAAAAAAACATGAAAAATACAATATAACTGAAATAATAATCTAAACTAAAAACAATAAAAAATACAAATCAAATTACAAATCATCAAATACAAATCAAATGATAGACAGCGTTACATTTGTTCATAAATTAGAGTCCCTTTCAGATGCTTTTTAAATGATGATAAAGAAGATGTTGATTGAAGTTCAGGTTGTAGATTGTTCCAAAGATGTGGTCCACGATATTTTAGAGATTACCGACTGACAGCAGTTCGGCAGTACGGAATTTAAAATTTGCTGGGATATTGTGAAGGATAATTGTGAATAACAGAAGACAACATGAAGAAGTTCTGGAAAAAAGAAGATATCGGCTAAAATGTGCTTAGAGGTCTTATTTATGTCTTTGTGCATAAGAAATCAATATAAGTGAATCCCCAAAGGAACTTTGTGTTGGTAAATGCAAGTTCTGCAAATTTACAGGATTTCAGTTCTGTTCAACATGTTGATGGTCATATGAACTATGTTTTCAGGTCAAAAATGTCCAATTTCATCACAATTAATGCTATATTTTCATGTCACAAATGGCCAAGTTATATTTGAACTGAATTTACCTGAAAAACAAATATTCTATTCTTTTAGATTCCCCAGTTTTTCTTACAAGATTCTATCCTACATATCACATGTTTTATTTTTACAGGTTCAATATGGAGTATGGTGCTGATCCATCCTGCTTATGTTACGCCAATACATACATTAAGAATGTCACACGTCACTTTTTAAATCAACAGTTTCCTAATAATAAGCATTTTTATAAAGAAATAACAATTCTATATTGTTATTTACTCTTTAGTATGATGATAAACTATACAATAAATAATTCTGATCCTAGTTTTTGCACAGGGATCATTTCTGGAAACGGTGACATGGCTGCCGAGCATCAGTATGATGGGATCTGTAACAACCATGTCACATCCGTCCACTGCCACATTTTGTGTTTTTGTTAAACTGTTATTGTTTTAGATCCACAATACTAACATTTATGAATAAGAGGAGAATTAGCAATAGTAAGTATATAAGTTTATTACTAATAAAGTACTGGTACTGACCAGAGCATCATGGGTAATGTCACGTCCGTCCACCAGCAAAAGTTTTCACATACACGTGCTATTCAAAATCCAGTATTTCTGAAAATAGAGCTTCCACTGTCAAATAATATCAATAGTCTGCGCACAAATTTATTAGCATTATTTCAACACAGTTCTATGCATTTCTTACAACTTTTTTTTTTTTTTGACAAAAATGGCCACTCATTTGACCCCCTAAGTAAATTTTAGCCAATGTAATAAATGACTAAACTCCATGATTTAGACTTATCCCACAGAATTTCACATGCAGCGTATGCAGACCTACAGTGAACTCTTATTTTGACATTTTTTACAAACTGTAGAGTATATTTTGGTGAACCTGTCAGCTGCAATAAAACATGTAGATTATTATTATAATACTGTTGCGGTTTTATCCTCTTCTCCAAATAGGTTTGACTGCTTTTTTCATGTTGCCACGGTTACAGTTTGGTCACGTTCTGGGCTCAGACCTCTTTTGTCTTCTGAATAAATTAAAGGCCATGCCACACATACAGTGCACTTTATACTGCACTGTTGCTATACTTTTTTTTAATTTGGTATCATATATTTGTTTCCCTCTGGCTGTTGGTGGTTGAAAGTCATGATGCGTTCAAATCCTGCCGGCTCCTGCTTGGCATGTTAATAACATATAGCCCATGAAATACTCTGCCTTGCATAATAATTAGTGTCTGAGATGGCTTGTCCATAAAACTTATTTCTAAACCGAGTCAGAAATTACATCCCCTCGACTTCCTTTGTTGAAAAATCACTAAATTCTCTCTGAATGTGTACATTTAGTTTCCTGCTTTCCCTAAATGTTACTTTTTTCAGTGAACATATGTGGAAAACTTCAACTATTCTAAATGTACTTGAACAATAGCAAGATTCAACCCTGACTGGCTCAAAAATATTAGTGATTTTTATCTATTCAAATCTACATATAATATATAATATCCCACTATGTTCATCTTTATTACACTCATCCCTATGACAGTATCAAATCTAAAACAACTTCGAAATTGCACATAAGGTTGAAGATGGTCCAGACCTGGTTCATTAGTCCGTAATTTTTTTTCCAACCTTTGTTTATTTGGAGTTTTGCAGAAATTGGGCAATACGAACACTGTATCTTATGTGACAAATCAAGTGAAAATGAATTTTTGCACAATTTCTTTCTTTCTTTTTTTTTTTTCATGTATACAAAAACAAAACAAACAAACCCAAGAACAACTACACCAACCTTCTCCAAAAAAAAAAGAAAAAAAAAGACTTTAAAGGTTCACATTTAGAATATTGATGCGTTATGTCAGTGGTTCCCAACCTTTTTTGGCTCGTGACCCCATTTTAACATCACAAATTTCTGGCGACCCTAGACATTCAAAACAGAGATTTTTTTTTTTTTTTTCCTAAAGTGTTTTTTTTTTTTTTTCAATCATGTTGTAGTTTGCTATACTATGTTGCAAATAAATGTTAATTTTAGACGACATTTAGTCTATATAATGTATATTATTATGGACGGAGGCAAGGCAAGGCAAGTTTATTTGTATAGCACATTTCAGCAACAAGGCAATTCAAGGTGCTTCACACAGGACATTGAAATAAAAGAAACAAAAAGAAACACATTTAAAACATTATAAAAGAAAAATGTAAAAGGTGATTAAAAACAGCGAGTAATAAAACAACACATAAAATTAAAAAAAAAAAAAATAGAATAAAATAAAAATAAAAACACACACATATTAAAGTAAGAGTTGCAGTGCAGAGTTTCAAAGAGAATATAAAGTTTAAAAAGTCAAAAGCCTTTTAGTCAGCGGCAGCAGTGAACAGGTGAGTCTTTAACCTGGACTTAAAAGAACTCAGACTCTCAGCAGACCTGATATTTTCTGGTAGTTTGTTCCAGATATACGGAGCATAGAAACTGAACGCTGATTCTCCATGTTTAGTTCTGACTTTGGGAACACAGAGCAGACCTGCACCAGATGACCTGAGTGGTCTGGATGGTTCATACTGGACTAGAAGGTCTCTGATGTATTTTGGGCCTGAACCATTCAGTGCTTTATATGCTAGTAAGAGAAGTTTGAAGTCTATTCTCTGAGAGACAGGGAGCCAGTGTAGAGACCTCAGAACTGGACTGATGTGGTCCACTCTCTTGGTCTTAGTGAGGACTGGAGCAGCAGCATTCTGGATCAGCTGCAGTCGTCGAATAGACTTTTTAGGCAGAAAAGCCAGGTGTAGATTACTGCACAAAGTGAGAATTTTATTTTCCTTGGTCAGGATATGTACAGTCAGTCCAGCTTGGATTTACAAGGCTGACAATTAATACTGAACAAACAATAACTCAAACTATGAATTATGAAAGAGCTGCAGCATCTGAAACTGACCACAATGAACATTTGAAAGATAAACAGAACCACAGTGCTTCAGTTTCAGACTCACAGTTTTGTCGTGTCTGTTATGGATTGTGATCATCTCAACTCACCATATATATATTTTTTGTATTTCTTTTTTTTTTTTTTCATCAATTACAAGAAATTCCAGGCGACCCCACATGGGGTCCCGACCCCAAGGTTGAAAAACACTGCGTTATGTGTTACACGAGGTAAATTACTGAATAGAAAAACAAAGAAGAGGACTATAGGTAGAAAAATTACCTTAAAGGTCAATCTGGAACAAAGGGGAAATTAGTTTTTCTAACTAGTTGAAACAAAGGATTCCAGATTTGTGAGAATTTATCAGCAGAGGCATAAAGTGTCATTCTAATTTTTTCCAATTTGAGGAAATACAGGACATCTCTCAGCCAGTGTAAAAGGGAAGGGGGCTGTGGTGAGTTCCATTTCAGGATGATTACCCTTCTCGCAAGAATGATCATAAATGCAAGAGAATTACTTTGGGAAGTGGAAAGGGAAGGTGTCCCGACACAAATCCCAAACAGGGCAGTTAATGATGTTTACTGAAAAAGTCACTTTTTCTTCAGTTTTCTCTGTTTCCGATATAATAACCCTCAACTTTAATTTGAGTTTTTATGAACATTTAATGAAATGCAGAAAAACACTTGAATTTCACTGAAAAAATGCAAAATACAGAGGATAATATTATAATAAATGGTGATAAACTTAAGAAAGATTAAAACACAAACTGAAATACAAGACACATTTGGATGATATAAAGTTAAATTTAGAAGTTAAGAATGGCAACAGCAACAGAAAAAGGAGAAAAAAGAGGAAATGTGGGTATAAATGGAAGATAAGGGGGAGTCACTGCGCTCAAGACAGTCAATTATTTGTCAGTTACAAATGAGGACGTTACAGTATGTTGTTTGTACGTCTCAGATTGTACAGACGTTATTACTGTTACTGTTATATCAGTAGTGAGAGGTGTTATATGAGAAAATATTAAAGAGTTAGAATAAATTCTTTCATCTTCACCTTCCAGGTGTTTTCAAATGAACTTAAATTACTCAAGATTAATTTTGTTATTGCAACTACTTCTCAACTGAGAGTTAAATCTAAGTTAAACAGACAAGTAAAGTGTCTCCAGAACAAAAGGAGTGAGTCTTTATAAATTTTGAGTCACTAATAAAGATTTTAAAATTAAGTCAAAATATAATATGGTCTGATGCTAATAATAATAATAATAATAATAATAATAATAATAATAATACGTCGATTTTATATAGCGCTTTTCTAAGTACTCAAAGATGCTTTACAATAAATGTTCAGAGATGTGAGTCTGGACAGATCTATTGGTTTGTCTAATTAGTCCCAAGCATTAGACACATTATGCCCCAAGTCATTGGAATTTTAGTTTCTCCTAGGACAAACTAAAATTCCTATCTGTCCTAGTACGATTACAAATCCTACTAGGACAGATAGGATTTCAGTTTGTCCTAGGACAAACTGAAATCCTATCTGTCCTAGGGTTAGGGTTAGGGTTAGGGTTAGGGTTGGGGTTGGGGTTAGGGTTAGGGTTAGGGGGGGTTGGGGTGGGGGGGGTTAGGGGGTTAGAGTTAGGGTTAATCTTCAGATCCTAATTTCTTGTAGGATTTCAGTTTGTCCTAGGACAAACTAAAATTTCAATCTGTCCTAGTAGGATTTGCAATCCTACTAGGACAGATAGGAATTTTAGTTTGTCCTAGGAGAAACTAAAATTCCTATCTGTCCTTGTAGGATTACGAATCCTACTGGATTTCAATCTCTACTGTGACATATACATAATAAAAAGGAGGGGTCCTAATGTAGAACCCTGTGGCACCCCCTGGTGGACAGTGACATATTCTGAACACTGCCCGTTATATTTTAATGCATTGAGTTCTGTTACTGACATAATGTGTGAACTAAGCAACTGCATGCCCTAACAATCCTAAACAAAGAAGTCTACTCTTTCAAACTACACGATCAACAGTGTCCGATGCTTCTGACAGATCAATAAAAAATGGAATGCAACATTGTTTTTTATCAAGTGTAACAGTAATGTCATTTATTATGACCTTCATAGCTGCTGTGACGGTACTGTGCTTCTTTCTGAAGCCTGATTGACATTTTGAGAGGACATCATTTGAGTGCAAGAACTCTTTAAACTGATCACACACTGGGGACTCAAGAATTTTGGACAACACACACAAATTTGAAACTGGCCCATAACTAGTTAAAACTGCAGGATCCCCTCCTTTTAATAAAAGAAGAACAAAAGCTGATTTCCAGGTTGAAGGAATGTCTTTGTTTTCAATTGAAAGATTAAAAAGAATTGTGAGAGGCTCTGCCACAAAATCAGCTGTCATTTTCAAAAAGTAAGGCTCCATCATATGTGGTCCAGGGGGGTTTCTGTGATCTAAAGCTTTGAGGGCTTGGTGAACTTCCTGGACAGTAAAAGGCACAAAATTAAAAGGGTCTCCATGGAACTTTGGGGGATTTGAGCAACAATTCACAAAGACCATTCTTGACGATTCAAATAAAGAACTAGATGATATAAAATGTTTGTAAAAATACTTTAAGACCACAGTTCTACTATAAACTAGGACAGAATCTTCTAAAACAAATGTAGGGAAAGACTGAAAGCTTTTATTTACAATCTGAGACTTAATCACTTTGCACATTTCCTGAGGATTATTTAGAGTCTCAGTGGTGACAGATAAATAATATTCTGATTTGGCCTTCTTAATAATAGAAGTGAATTTGTTTCTTAGCTGTCAGAAAACTGACCAAACAGTTGGAGAGTCAGTTTTTCTTGCCTTGGCCCATGCCACATTTCATTTGTGGATTATATCTGCTAACTCTGGAGAAAACCAAGGGTTTCACGCCCCTTCACCCTGTATTTCCTTTAAGAAACATGTTTGTTTACAATCTGTATGAAACTTTCCCTAAGGAATGTCCACGCTAGCTCTACATCAGGCAATAGATGAATGTTCCTCCAATCAACTACAGACCAGTCATGATGAAAAGCTTGTTCATTAGAGTGTTTAAGGTTTTGCTTACAAACAAAGATTTATAATTTATTGCATAAATGTACATAAACTGACATATACGTGTAATAACACTTTCTCATATACAGGGTGGGGAAGCAAAATTTACAATGAACATTTAGTTGTTTTTTCTCAGCAGGCACTACGTCAATTGTTTTGAAACCAAACATATATTGAAGTCATAATCATACCTAACACTATTATCCATACCTTTTCAGAAACTTTTGCCCATATGAGTAATCAGGAAAGCAAACGTCAAAGAGTGTGTGATTTGCTGAATGCACTCGTCACACCAAAGGAGATTTCAAAAATAGTTGGAGTGTCCATAAAGACTGTTTATAATGTAAAGAAGAGAATGACTATGAGCAAAACTATTACGAGAAAGTCTGGAAGATACTATTAAAGAAGAATGGGAGAAGTTGTCACCCGAATATTTAAGGAACACTTGCCCAAGTTTCAGGAAGCGTGTGAAGGCAGTTATTGAGAAAGAAGGAGGACACATAGAATAAAAACATTTTCTATTATGTAAATTTTCTTGTGGCAAATAAATTCTCATGACTTTCAATAAACTAATTGGTTATACACTGTCTTTCAATCCCTGCCTCAAAATATTGTAAATTTTGCTTCCCCACCCTGTACATTGAAAATATCAGCTAACCAGCGCTTTTGTCAATTGTTTTCCAATTCATCTTATTAAAGTATGTAAGATTTAGCACATTTAATCTCTGTGGCTGATCATTTCTAAAAGAAAAAAAATATAGACCAGCAAAATTTTACTTTCATTTGTGATGTTCTTGTTTTCATTTTACTGCTGCAATAATGTGTTTACATTTACATTTATGCATTTGGCAGATGCTTTTTTCCAAAGTGACTTACAGGGGAAAACCAATCAAATCACTCAATCAATCAAATTTTATTTATATTGCGCCAGATCACAACAAAAAGTTATCTCATGACTCTTTATATATAGAGTTGGTCAAAACCAGACTCTAAGCCAATTTACAGAAACCCAACAGAATCCTCCGGGAGCAAGCCCGGATTAACCATATGGGCAACTGGGCAATTGCCCAGGGGCCCGCGACCTCTGAAGGGCCCTGGGTAGCTCGGGCATAACGAAAATATCTGGTTATCTTTTGCTTATAAATGAAACTGTCCGCTGCCTGGGGCCATTGCACTGCACAGAAACCCTGCTCCTGCTGTCTGTGACCGTGAGCTGAGACCCTCTCCTCATTGGTCAGTCCAAAAAGCGAATCAGCGGTGACGCAAATTAACGTGCGTGCACTGAGCGGGATGTGAGACGTCAAGAACTACGCGACGTACGCGAATCAAACATTGCAAACATGGAGAAGCAGCTAAGTGGGAAGGTTAGTATTGGTCAGATAAGTATTTCTTTGAGAGAAATCGACGGTTTTCCAGATGTTTATATCAGTGGCGATTTCTCATAGACTGCAGTGGAAGCCCGGCTTCCCCTAAAATGATGAAAATTAAATGGTTAAATATGTTCGGTTGTGTTGACATTTTATTGACTACAAATGTGTTAGAACACGTTCATCTCAAAGATGAGTTCGTTCAAATCAGCTTTATCACAAACCAACGGACGCGATGTTGTTCACTTCTCCTCCATTCCTGTGTCTGTGTTTTCTCCTCCATCTCTGCTCAGTGCATTTGACCGTACACTGCGGGCGTCTCTGGGCTTCAATGGGACTGAATGGAACAGTTTTTTTCATTGCGTCAAAACTGGACGGTAATTGGATAAATGCCACGATGTTGTCCCGCCCCCGGACACCGGGTGTCTCTGCGGGTGAATGGAGCTGTGGGCGGAGCTCGAACGGGCTGGATGCCAGAATCCCACGTGCTGATTGGAGGATCGGTCGAAAGGCTGAATCCCGTTTGATTGACAGCTGTTTTCAGATCTACTCCTTCACTGACAGTTCAGTTTAATACCGTCACACATTCTGCTGGGAAATCAAGAGAGAAAGTACTACGAAATTACTCGTTCATTTTTTGCACTGTAAATAAAACACACTCATTGGACTTCCTTGTTTCAATTTAACATAGTTTCAGCGTTTTCTTGTTTCAGTTCCATAATTTAATCATTTTTTGTTCGAGTTTAATATCGTTTTGTAGATAGTTAAATCAATCAAACTATCGGCTAAGTCGCAGTGAAAGGAGCATCTGTAGTTTAAAAAGGCTGAAGTCTGACACCCACAACACAATGAGCCAAGGCAATCTAAGCAGCCTAGGTCTGATGGATATTGAGAGGACACTGGTCCAGTCCCTGAAAAAGCATTTTGAGCATTTTCTTAATTCTTTTTTTTTTTTTTTTTTTTTTTTTATGTAAGCCGACAGTGAGCTTCCCCTGTCTAAAAGACGAGCAGCCGGCACTGGTTTATAGTATTTAGTATATGTAGTATTTAGTATTAAAATGTTTAACCCTTGCCTTGACATGCCTTGAACTGTGATGTGTTTTCTGTTTAAAAGTTAAACTGGGACCAAAATGTTTATTTTATCAGATTATACTACATTATATTTATTTTTTCCTTGTGGTGGCTCCATGAAAATGTTGAGATATGTTTATTGTTGAGAGAAAGCAGATTTCAAGATGTTTACATTGCACTTACTTTAACTCTCTTGTTGAATTCTGAGGTGACAAGGGGATTTCTGTTTAAAATTCATATCTGATTCTATCAGATTATGTTTGTGTTTTGTCTGTGGGCTTTTTCTGACGATTCAATACATTTGTGTTGGCAAAAAGTGTTCTTAAATAAATACTGGATACTTTGGAAATGGTTTATTTATTTTTTGTGAAAATGGAGGACACTTCCCTCTCTTTCTAAAGTAGTGGATCAATTTTAGATTATACTGATGATGAGGATGTGTTTTGTTTTCATATCATCATGTGCAAGTGAGTGGCCTTGACAAGAGGCTGTAGTGGTGCACTTATAGTTCTACGAGCATTTACACATTTGTACATCAAAATGCAATTGATAATAGTTAGATATTGGAGTATGGGGTATGTTTACATATATTCCTGGAACTTATTCTGTATTTTGCCAGATTATAGGGATCCTGGGGTTGTGATGATGGGGCCCTTGAATATTGTTGCCCAGGGTACAATAAAGTGTTAATCTGGCCCTGTCCGGGAGCAAACACTTGTGACTGGTGACAGTGGTGAGGAAAAACTTCCCTTTAACAGCAGAAACCTGGAGCAGACCCAGACTCCTGGAGGATGGCCGTCTGCCTGGACCAGTTGGGGTTAAAGAGAGAGGGTAAAGGAAGAGAAAAAGAGAGAGCGATAGAGATAGAGACTGAGGGAGAAGGGGGGAGTAGGGGGAGACACATGGATGCAGCTGAGGTTAAGTGAGAGATGACAATGAAGGCAGGAGAGAGGCAGGACCACCGCAGGAGGACCAGAGATAATCCTGGGAAAATCTGTGATAATCCTGGAAAAACCTTATTAAAATATTTAAAATGGAATGTCTGACAGTGCTAGGACAGGAGGTGCTCTTGGAAGAGCTGGGTCTTCAGGAGCTTCTTGAAGACAACCACCAGACAACGTTCCCCAGACGAGCGGAGTGTTTGCAGGATTTTGCTTCTTTATATGTTCAAGATTAAGCTAACTGCACTTCTTTACCCTCTTTTATCACAATATGTATTACATATTATATTAATGCAAGCTGGTTATTGTTGTGGGTGGTGCAGTGGTTAGCACTCGTGCCTCAAAGCAAGAAGGTCCTGGGTTCGATTCCAGCACCAGTCCATATGGGTGGGACCATTCTGTGTGGAGTTTGCATGTTCTCCCCATGTCTGCAAGGGTTCTCTCCGGGTACTCCGGCTTCCTCCCACCATCCAAACACATGCACTCATAGGTTAATCAGTTAATCTAAATTGCCCATAGGTGTGAGTGTGAGAGTGACTGTTTGTCTCTATATGTTCAGCCCTGAGATGAACTGGTGACTTGTCCAGGGTGTAACCCGCCTTTCATTTCATTTATTAAGATCCCCATTAGCAACTGATGATTCAGTTGCTATTCTTCCTGGGGTCTCCTCTACATTACATTACAATTTAAAGTTTTTACATTAATCTTACGCCATTCATGCCCACACACACACACAAACAGGACATATACAACAGCTCAATGCAATTAAAATAAATAAACAAACAAAATAAGTACTATACATTTGTACTCCTTCACCAAATAATAGCTTTCTGATACAAATGAGACAGACAAAATAAATGCTATACATTTGTACTCCTACACCAAACAATAGCTTTCTGATACAAATCATGAAACATCTTTCAATATTAGCAATACTCATTCCATTTCATGCGTGTTGTGTAAACAAAAAAAGTTTTAATTTCTTTTGAAAACATTTTTTATTATTTTCCGACAACAAAAACCCTGGCAATCCATTCCATGCAACCATGGCCCGATAAAAAACAGTTCTCAGGAACCCATTCATAACTTTCTTAAAGCAAACATAACCGAAAACTGCATATATCATCAGAACACAACACATACCCCCTTGCCCCTTTAACCCCCCCCAACACCCACTTTCTATCTCAGCATTTAACCTCCACACCTCACCCCCACTCATCATTAACATTAATATACACACACCACACTTACAACAATGCAATACATCTGATTGACAGTAACATCAATAAGAGTGACCACTTACTTTGTCTGTCCATTTATCTTGTCTTATGTCTGTCCTGTGTCACTGTCCCGTCTTATGTTTGTCCCATCCTACTGTCTTGTCTGATGTCTACTCGGTCCCTCTGTCTTGTCTTATGTTCGTTCTGTCCCACTGTCGTGTGCCAATCTGCCACTTTGTTAAGTCGCGTCCTTGTGCACTTTTGTTTATATGAACCCCTCCCTCTATGTACATATATACTAGCAAGGAATGTAGGTCAATAGGAGCATAATCTTGAAATTGTTACTGGTCACTTGTTAAGTATAAACTGTAATAAATAATAAAGTTGTCCCCCGAAGAGGGGGGGTGGTGGCGGGTCAAAAAACAAAAAAACAAAAAAAAAAACAGTTCTCTGTAACTGATTTGTTCTGCCTAAAGGCAGAGCACACCGTGTTTCAGTGGTTTGTCTTGTACGGTAATTATATTGATCAGCAAAAAAATGACAGTTTTCTGTGAATAATTTCTGGAGTTTGTGTTGCAATAATGCTACGAATAAATGATAATAAAGAATATTTCAACCTAGATTTTACAGTTAACCATGTCAAACTGTTGTGCATTGTGGTTCTATTAGTTCTGTAAGGGCAACCCAAAACAATTTGTGCCGCTTTATTCTGTGTGACTTGCAATTTGTGTAAATTATTTTCATTAGTATTTGACCAAACAACTGAGGCATAATCCAAATGAGATAATACTAATGACTGAACTAATAGCTTGGTCAACCATTGAGGAATAAATTTCTTAGTGTCTAATTATTCCTATACTCCGACCCATTTTTTGCAATATATTATTTATTTGACCATTCCATGACAATGTGCCATCCACAATTACACCCAGTAACCTTCACCCCTATGTAGGTGGGATAGGCTCCATGCGACCCCCGTGACCCTAGTGAGGATAAAGCAGGTTCAGAGAAAGAATGAATTAATGTTTATTGTAGTAAATTGTTCCAGATTATTACAATATTAAGGTGCTACTTCACAGGCTGAAGTGAAAATCTACTATAATTAGTTTATGTATTACATAATGTATTGTTACCATTACTTCAATCAATAAGTGTTTCAATGTTTAGTATAAAACACAGTGTGTGATGTTATGATATATGTGTTTGTGCATGGTCTTCATGTAAGCATAGTCGTGTTTTCTATCATGTGTGTGTTTTCTGTCTTGTGCATGTGTGTGAGAATGTGATGTCCGTCTGCAGACATACAGCGTCTGCATATATGACCTTATGTCTGCGTGTGTGTTGTCAGTTTTTATGTGTGTGTTCTGTCTGCTCTGCGGAGGCTTCAGGCTGTCTGACAGATCTGTGTTAGATTCTTCAGTCTGACAGACCAAAACACGAGGACCTCGCAGCTTCCACTCAACAAAGTGGTCCAGTTTACAACTCCAAAGTCTCAAAACAGAAACAGATTTCCAGGATGATTTCCAGTCACTCACAGAAGACACAGAAAAGTCCGTAAACCTGCTTATGGTGGGGTAAACATGTTTATTTAATTAATGAAGAACAGAAATATTTTAGCAGTATACTCAGAATAAAGACAAAAAATAGCTTTAAATCTTATAAAAATGTGACAGAAAAAGCAAATATACTAATACAGTTACCCCATGTAATACATATTTATTCAAAATGAACCAAGAGAGTCATTTTACTGCAAATATCATTGATTGAAAGTATGTTTACAACCTAAAATCAGCTGACATCTGATTAAATCTGCAGCACATTAAATAAATTGTAGCAGATTGAAAATATGCCACTTATTCCATACAAAGATGTGTAAGAAAGTGCTGTCCCTTACTCTATTATTTAAAAAAAAAGCTTAAATATTTGACTCAGACTTAATTATAATGCATATGAAACAGAACCAGGTGTTAAACTTAGTATGTTATAATAAAAGTATTAAAAATGAACTGAAATTAACATCACATAAACGCTATTCTTGGTGTGTGAGAAGAAATATCTGCATAGTTGTGTAGAAATATCACAAATACACTTTTGAAATGGAAATATCTGAAGTTTTGATAACACTGGTCAACAACAAATTTATTGTTTAGGTTTTTTGAGCTGATTTAGGATAATTTTGGTGTGCTGAATCCAAAAATCACATTAATTTTGCTCAATCAGGTCAACTTTCTAAACTATACTACATATTGGCTTTTTAACATTTTTGCTTACATTTATGGGCATTTTCACATCATATGATACAAAATTCTTTCATATTTCTTGCAATAAATGAGTTCTGAAGATTTTACTTTTGCCAATTTATGATTAATGTTTTTTTTTAATATTACAGGTGAATGAAATGGCTTCGACAAGAAGATCTTGCAAAAATAAGCCTGACGTATTCTGCTACATCTGTGGTGAATACACCATTGTACCTAACAGGAATCCTGTTAGAAAATTGTTTTTTTTCTCTTAAAACCTGTTTTGGGCGAGAACTATATAAAAAATCAACTGATAAAGTCACAAAAATGTAATCAATTTTGTGAGAAGATCAAATTTTTCAAAATCAAATTAGCAAAAAAACCTGACCTGATTGAGAAAAACAGATGTCATTTTTGGATTTAGCGGTGCAAAATGGTCCTAATTCAATTGAAAAAACCTAGACAACTTGCAAAAAAAAAAATTTTTCTAACCCAGTGTTATAGTTTACAGACTAAAACTAAATATGCCAGTTCTCTTTTTATTTTCTCAATACAAAAACCCTTATCTGGGTCTAATTAAAGTCCTATGCTAGTGCTAAGCATTTCCATCTACTTAAACATGCCTACATTATAAACAGTTGTAGTTTTTAAAAAATACAGTAAATCACCTACAAATAGGCAAAAAACAAAACAAGAAAACAGTGGTTTGACACCCCTCCCACCCTTTATTCTATTCCTAAATCCCAGCAAAAACATCTTACAGATTCAATGAATAAAGCTGTATTTTTCAGTTGTATCATTGTTTCTCTAGTAACACTATGTTTATGTCAAAAAATTCTTTCTAAAGTACTTTTCTATATAAATATCTTTCCTTTCTTATCCTGTAAAATTCAGATATATTTCCAATACGTCATTGTTACATAAAGACGTGATTACTGGCCCAAAAAGTCACTTCTCCTCCATTTCTCGTTGCACACTAACCCTAATCTCAGTTGACCATTAGCTGTTGTTGGCACCAGGACACGTTCACGGTCAGTGTTCCAGTCATGTAAAATCCTTCTTGTAAACTCTGTCCGTATACCTGGTTTGCACAGTAATCGTGTAAAGTTGCCTTTAATTCAATCAACACACTTTACATTAGTCAACTTGAACATTGACTATCAGTCACTGGATTCAGACTGTACACAGAGGGTTGTATTACAGTTTATGGTGAGAGCATCAGAGTTTTTGAATCCCTTTTTAAGTACACATCATTTACACATATGATGTTTTCTATTTAACCCATAAGGACCCAGTGTGACTTTTGTGGCAGTTCCCAAATGAATCTTTTTCTAAGGGATTTGTCACCAGTTATTATAATATTATCCCAGTGTTTTTCAACCTTGGGGTCGGGACTTTTATATATGAAAAAAGTGAATAACCTGAAATCTCTTAAGAGAAGTATGTGGAATTTTAATAATATTCTGCCTGTTATTTAATGTTTTGTGTATTTGTACTTCCACTGTGATCTGTAAGTTGTGATTCACATGTGTAAATGATAAACTAAGGCGTAATATTGTTAACATTGCACTTATTTTAATTAAGAATTTTGAGGTTGTTCATATTTGTTTATGTTATGTTCAAGTACAATTCATAGATGTAAACATTTTCATTACAGAATTTTACTTTTTGCACTCAAATGTTATTATCCCAGTATTTATATTATTTTACTGGTCTGGCCCACTTTAGATCATATTAGGCTGCATGTGGCCCCTGAACTAAAATGAGTTTGACACCCCTGACCTAAAGCACTGGCTACATTTAGACTGATTTGGCTAAAATATGTTGTGCTTGTGTTCCTGTTCACGTCAATACAACTGAACCTTCATCCTCTCTTTAACGCTATCATCCTTGACATAATTTCTGATCTATGTAATATATTTAACGTCACCATGTTACAGTGTTTCTTTTCTGTTTGTGATTAAAGTTGAAGTGATGCCAACACCTGGTAAACCCTGAGCCCCAGCCCCCTTCTCCCACCCTTTCTCTAAAACACATATGGTGAAATGAACAGGGTGACCTTGGTGAGGTATCGGCCCAGCAGGTTGTTGCGCTCCAGCTCGCTCATCTCCACCTCGGCCTCCAGAGTGGCCGGACCTTTGATGGGCGTCACCAGGAGAAGGGTGCCGGTCTGACGGCCGGAACGCTGCACGCTAAAGTGGCCGCGTCCACGGCCGCCTGCCAAACCGAACCGCAGGGTGTCACCCAGCACCCGAGCTGCTGAGACCCTGAACAGGACCCGGGGGGCGGACATGTTGGACACCATGGACAGGTAGTGGAAGGAGATGGAGCTTGGTGCTTGAGTGCAGGCCTTGTCTCCCAGCATGCATGGGTTCCTCTCACAGCGCCTGGAGATGAATGAATAAATGAATGAATGAATGAATGAATGAATGAATGGGTATGGGGTCAGAGTGTGTCTGGGCCTGTTTATGTTTATGTTCTTGTTAGGGGTGGGCAAGTTAACGCGTTATTACCGCGTTAACGCATTCATTAAATAACGCCGACAATTTTTTTATCTGACGTTAACGCCGTTTTATTATTGTTCTGCCTTTCAAGCAAGTCTTAGTTGATTTATACATACGGACTCTTATTTTGAAACTCATCCTTTTATTTTGCCGGTCCACACACCGGTGCTGTGTGTACGTGCAGCTGAGAGGAGAAAACCGGTAAACTTTACAAGTAATGCTGATGTTTAAGCTAATTCGTTTATGCTAGCAGTCGCAGATGGGTTGCTAATTCTTTCTGCAGGCTCATGCTAAGTTTATGTAAATTCATTGGTTGTGTTTAGGTCTAATATGTCAGCCTTTGAACTAACCTTTACTCATTTACGATGTGAATGTTGTATTAGCTGTCATTTTATCTCGATGCTAACTTGAATGGGAAAATCCATAGACACGCTAACGATTAACATTTGCAGGTTAATTAAAGATTTACAACGTCTTTTTATTCAGCAACAAAGGCCCACATCAGAGATATTTGATACTATTCATTCTTACAACAACTGAACATAAAATACTCACAGGCAAACGTTTTTGGGGCCATATAAACAGAGTGAAAGAAACATGTCTGTTAGTTCTATGTCCGAACTAACTACTGTAACACGGAAAGGACAAAACATACGTTAGTGCAACTTATTCTGACCACTTCAGGGCCCCTTTGGCTTGCTTTGAGCAACTGAACATCCCATATTAATGGGCTTATTAGTATTAGTACTGATTAGTGGGCTTAAGACTCCTGTCAATCACTCACAACTGTAAATACACTGGTGGGGACATAAACATGTGTAAAAGTAGTGTTTTTTTACATGGACATTTTAATTTTAAATGTCTTCAGATGGTGGGGTTGAGAAGGACACGGGTGTTTGGAAGCACTGTCGTGCAATTATTTTTATCACCGGAGTACTTCCAGTCTGGAATATCACTGAAAGGTAATACATGCTGTTGATGCGTCCCCCCCCCCCCCCCCAACAACTATGCGATTAATTGCGATTAATCGCAGAAAGCCATGCGATTAATCGCGATTAAAAATTTTAATCGCTGCCCACCACTAGTTCTTGTCTTGTGAGGATGTGATATTGTAATGTTCTATATTGATCTATAATGTCTTGTATTGTTCTGTTTTGTTCTACAGGGTGTCCCATAAGTCTCCATACATAGGAGACATAATACATTCCATGGTTCTAACAAGTATTTCTTTATATTTCTTCTTTATAGTTCTTCAGCAGTGGAGGACACGCATTGAAATGTGTTCCCGACAAAATGGCAGTCATATAGAGCATATTATATAAATAAAAATGGTTTATGTCAAGAAACGTTTATTTTTCCTATGTATGGAGACTTATGGGACACCCTGTATAATTTTCTGTATTGTTTTGTTTTGGTGTAGTGAAATGTTGTGATGGGTTGTGTGTGGTGTGAGGGTTGGAGTTTTAAAAGCAGTGCTTCTTCCATCCCCTTTTCAAACCATGTGTTGTCCAGTCGTCGTCTGTTAAGTGTATAAATGTGGTAGCAGGTTTGAAATGAAAAAATGAAATGAATGAATGAATGAATGAATGCATTTGGGTTTGTACATCAATCATTGCGCTCAGTACAATAATCATAATAAACACAAAAACCAAAAAAAGGACCCTTTTCACCTGATACACCGTTTACATCAAATTAAATGTGTACAGCATCAAGCATTCACACCATAAAAATAAAAATCAACAACAACAAAAACATATCTACCATCTCAGTTCAATATTCCTAAATAATTTTAACCCTTTCATGCATAGTGGTCACTACAGTGGACAGCTATTCTACAGCTGTTCTCTTGTATATTCACGGATTTTATTGTTTTAGTTCCATATCAGCCAACACAGTGGTTCATCCCATACACTGACATTTATACCATTACTGTAATTCTGTTTGTGATAAACCTGATCTGCACTAACATGTTTGAGTGTAAATGAACTGCTTGTTATTTTTATTAGACTGTAATTAACAGAGTTTTTTTAAACCTTTTTTTGTGCATATTATCTCCATAAAGTGAGTAATAACTAGTATTAGAGTATGTTAAAATAACAAAACATCAAATTAGCAGCATTAAAATACAAAAAAAAAAGATAGTTTTCACACAGTGTGTCAGTAAATACATGTTTCGTAGTCAGGTCCGGCATCAAAATGTGATTCAACAAAACTCATAATAAAGACAGTAGAATATCAAGGAGAGCTTCACTGAAGTTTCCCTTGGCAAAGCAAAGCAAATTTGTTCAGCACCAAAAGGCAGCCAGACTACCATTCTGCTGTTAGGATGCTGGACAAGACAGGTTAAAAAAAATTAAAAAAAATAAAAATTATTCCATAGTTTTCACACAGTATGTCAGTAAATACATGTTTCTTTGCTTCAAAAATTAAATGCATGGTGTCCAGCTGAGTGGACATTTTTGCAACTCATTAAAATTTTTTAAATGGCATTGTTTTTTTCATGCCTAAAGAGGAATTAAAACACTCAGGAAAAAAAAAAAAATCTTGATTAAGGTTCTCATAACTCATGCATGAAAAGGTTAAACTCAAGGCTTTTTCTTTTTTTTTTTTTTCTAACTTTGTCAAAGGAGCGAACACCTTAAATGCATCATCAGGTCCATTCCATAATTTCACACCCACAACCCCAGTCCATCTAGACTTCACATTTGTCCTCCCTTTAGTCCACTCACAAATATGAACATCTCTGAAATTATAATTATTCTTTCTTAATTCCAAGAAATGACAATTTAGGACAATACTATTTGTATCCCTCATCTTCCATATACCTATTTAGAAACAATTTTTTATACCTCTTTTTAAAAATATTTATGTTTGTACTTTCTTTTATCTCCTGCTCTAGATTGTTCCACAAAGTCATTCAAAAGTTTGATGAAAAAACACAAGGTGGGTTAATGTTGGGGTTTGTACATAATGAGTCTTGATGAAATTACCAGGGACGTCAGAGAAAAGACATCATTCTGATGGTAATAAATGAATAAATGAATGAATAAATCTATGCTTTGACGTCAGTGGTACCTTCCATGTGGCCACTGATGCACCCCCAGACCATCACAGATAGTGGTTTTGCCCCTGTTACTGATAACAAACTGGCTGTTCTTTTTTTTTTTTTTTTTTTCCATCTTTGGCTCATAGTTGAACCCCACACCAAGGTTATAATAGTTTTGAATTTTTAATTATAGTTTAGTTTTATTTAGTTTTGACTTTTTTTTCTGTAATTCAGTTAGTTTTAATTCATTTTTAGAGCAGGTTTGCTAGTTTTTATGAGTTTTCGTTATTTTCTAAATGCTTAGTTTTAGTTTTTTTTATCTTTTATCTTCTTCACTGTCGAATTCAAATAAATCCCAGACAGGACTCTGCTGCTTTCTCCCAACTATAGTCTCCATGTTTCCAGGTAGAGTGGGGACCAGAAGACGACTCTAAATGACAAGTGACGAGAAGTGACGGACCGTTAAATATCATATGGTGCCAGCAGCTAAAATTGCTTGAGGGAAATAAATCGATTTTATATAAATCTGACATTGACAAAGACGAAAACGAAGAGAATTTTACTCAGAATTTTTATACGTTTTAGTTAGTTTTGTAAACACACAATACACTTTCAGTTAGATATCATTTTTTTCTGTTAATTATAGTTTTTATTTATTTCAGTTAACGAAAATGTTTTTACAATTCTAGTTTTCATCATTTCATTAGTTTTCGTTAACGATAATAACCTTACCCCACACCCATTTTTCTAGAAAATCAGCTGAAACCTGGACGTGTCTGACCACAGTACACATGTCCACTGTCTTTGGGGTCCGTCTGAGATAAGTTCGGGCAGTGTTTCTTCACATAATTCCTTGAATAATGCAATGTTAGTTTACATTTCTGGGAGAAGTTGTGGTCTGTGTTAAATCATTTTCTAAGGTCCTCCAAGTCTGTTCATCACAATAGTTCTATTATTTCTCTTGAAGCTCATGTATATTCAGTAGTTTTTTTTTTTTTCCATCCAAGGCCTTTACGCTCTGAGATTTCCATCAAACTCCCTGAATAAAATATTCTGTATTGTAGATGGTAAAAGGCCTAAATTCTTAATATTCATTGTGAGCAGATTGGCAGTTCCCTCATGAAGTTTGAGCCAGATTCTATCCCATCCTTTGCAAAGACTAAAGCTGAATCCCAATTCACCCCTTGGCCCTCCCCCTTACCCCTACTACTCCGTTTGGCGCGTACACGTGAAGGGGTAGTGTTGTCCTGATTCTCAATTAGACAGAGGGGGCGGGCTGTTTGACCCTCAAAATGGAGATTTTGCAGGACCACACTATGAACGGAGGGGTAGGAGAAATTTCACATAATTCTGTTTGAATCATTGGCAAGATGGAGGTAAACACAGCCAAAAAGTGCAGCAGTGTGATGAAAGAAACACACAAGCGTAGGTATTTTCTTCATAAACAGCTTAATCATTTGATCGACTGTTTAATGCCGTTTTAATGTGTTATAGATCACATTTCTGTGGTTTATAGTTGATAGCTGCAAAAAGATGACCAAAGCCCATGGAACAGAGACGGTTACAGCTGCTGACAGCATAGGGCTGGGGTGTCAAACTCACTTTAGTTCAGGGGCCACATACAGCCTAATATGATCTAAATTGGGCTGGACCAGTAAAATAATATAAATAATAGGATAAGAACTGATAAATAATGTCAACTCCAAAGTTTTTTTCTATGTTTTTGAGTGAAAAAAAGTCACATTTCGTAATGAAAATATTTACATCTATAACCTGTACTTGAACACAACATGAACAAGTCTGATCAACCTGAAAATTCTTAGGAAAAATAAGCACAATTTTAACAATATTACACCTTAGTTGATCATTTATACATATGCAACACAACTTACAGATCACAGTGGATCTACAAGAACACAAAACATTTAGTAACAGGCAGAATATTGGTACAATTCCACATACTTCTCTTAAGACATTTCAGGTTATTCACACTTTTTGTAAAAGGCTAGTCTGTAAATGTAAATATTTTTGTGTAATACAAATTTTTCACACTAAAACAAAGAGAAAAATTTGCCTTTTTTTATTATTTTTAGGTTATCATGATAGTATTTTACTGGTCTGACCTACTTTAGATTCCATCGACCCAATATGATTGTTAATATCTTAAGTATAATTTTTGCATTTCACATATTCATCCCAGGGGCCGGACTGGACCCTTTGGCGGGCGGGTTTTGGCCCCCGGGCCGCATGTTTGACACCTGTGGTATAGGGAATACTTTTGGAAACAAAGTTGTCACATCTGTTTATAGCGGCATCGATGACTGCAGATGATGTAAAAGGTGGCGAAGGGTTGTCCCATTTCATAGGAGAATGTTTCAACCCCTAACCCCTGCAGCTGCATTTCAAGGGGTAGTACCAAGTGCAATGGCTAAGGGGTAGGGGTAAGGGGTGAATTGGGATTGGGCCTAAGCCTTTTGGATGCTTCTTTTATTATTTACGTGTATGTTCTATATGCTTTTATTCTTATTTTGTCTCTATCCTGAGTGTGGCGCACATTAAAATCTAAATTCATTGATTTTTACAAAACATAGTTGAGTGTTTTGTGTACTGGTTAGATTTTAATGGAATTTAAAGATGAGTGAACTGACTTAAACAGCTCAGGTTTCATTTACATCTTACTGAAAACCATCGAGACGAGAAGAAAACATTTTATTTTGACAATGGAAATTTTTCTGTTACAGTTAAATCACTTGAGTCATTTGGTATTATTCGGTCAGCTTCTTCTGGTTGAACATTGACCTCATTAATTATAACTCTGATCCTCTGATTAGACTAAGATAAAGATTCTAAATCCTTATTTTTTTAAATTCATTTCAAAATTCAATGTGACTGTGTGCCTATGACAATGCAGTGTAAATTATCAACATATCATTAATACATTTAGTACTAGGGATGTAACGATTACCGGTATAACAATAAACTGCGGTAAAATTCCCGACGGTTAGTATTACCGTTTAAATTCTAATTATCATGATAATTGTGTTTGATTTCTGCACTTTTAGGGGAAAAAAAGGCCTAAGTAAAGATCTGCTTTTATGTCAAATATTTGAGTATAGTTTTAATTTATTACAATTTTAATTTTCTATACCTAATATTTGGAACCAATATTCACTTTTAAAGTCTTTGAAAACGTTCATTAAGCATCTTTGTTTTATTTATGCAATAAAGTATATACATTTTTCAAATCAGATTTTATATATTTTTTGTGTTTTCAGGCCTTTTTGGTGATATAGTAGGTTAAAGTGAAAAAAATAAGAGGCAGATGATATGAATGAAGTTGTGCTGAAAAAAAAAGATACCAAACATGGGTATGATAAATATTTGTTTATATAGTACATAAAGGCAAAATCAAAAGTACTGAAAAACAAACAAAATAAGCTCAGACCACTAAGGGTTAATATTTGAATGTTTCTGCCAACAGAAAGTACATTGTGCCGATTATTTTATTTGTTTTTTTGTTTTGTTTTGCTTTTTTTTTTTTTTTTTTTTTTTAAATACAACTTAGTTAAATTATTTCAATGTGTGTATTAGTACTTTTTGAACATTTTGAGCACATTTCAACAATACCACGATAATAATGATAACCGCGATATGAAATTTTCGTATCGTTACATCCCTATGTAGTACATTATATCTCTTATTTTTAAACCTTTATCTATCCATTATTATTTGTGCTAGACCTGAGTACTTCTTCAGTTTTATTTTGTTAAATCACAGCCATGTGGTCTGTATTACTACAACAAGCAACTGCAATTCAGCTGTAGGAATAAATCAAAACTGTAAAACCACTTTGGTAAACACACTCATTTCCTGTCCAACAGCATAAATGTGTTTCACGCCTCTCTGTCTGTATCAGCTGATGCACTGATTGGAGCCTGAAAATCCCAGGAGGACGCCTGAGGCCAAACCTCAGTCTGACTTCCAGCCCAGCTACAATCATGGGATGGATGCTTAATGATGGGTGCAGAAGGGAAGTGGGTATAATGGAGGTAAGACTCATTGTTTCCAAATCTCTCCATCCCTGTCCCTGTCATTTACATTTAATCTAAGCCTTTGTCTTTTGAGGTGAGAGGTTTTTGGGCTTTCTTTATGGTCTCATCTCTCCAAGCTGCATTCCTTTTCTTCGTGCCTTGTCTGCAGTTTTATTGTGCAGCCGAAATGGGAATCACTGAAGTTAATCACAAAGCAGAAAGCCCATCAGCTCCTGAATAGTAGCTACATAACAATACAATACAATACAACACAATGCAGTACAGTTCAATACAACAGCTAACACAGGATTCGCGTCAAGCTCAAGAGTTTTTTGGCTTTTTTTTTTTCGCAAACAAATGACACATTGAATTGCTTGGTGGCAAACTATTTAAAAGATAGAAAGGTTATATGTTGGGTTATATATTAAACTTACAACCAATATAATATGTATAGTGCAGTCATAGAAAAACTGTGAGTGCGCATCCTCTGACCTGACACTGACCCTCGAACATACCCTCAACATAATTCCACATTGTAACACAGTGAACCTCTGAATATGTGTTACTGGTGTTTGGGGAAGTTTGTTTGTGGTTAGTTATGGGCGCTGACCCAGTTCTGGGTAGAAGACAGGGTGAAACCCAGGTCAGCATGTTAGATTAAGTCCATCAAATATGATAGTGACAACCAAGAATATAATCCGATCCAGTCCACCTGTGATGACAGATCTGTACAAGTTATGAGCAGTTTGACCAGTTTGGGATTAATGGTGGGATGTAACATATGTATTTTTACTCAGGTAATGTATTATCTATTACTATCTGATTAGGTCATGTAGGAAAAAATATGACAGCACAATGATATATATGGAGTGGATTTAGAATTAAAATGCATTTTAAAAAGTTAATCAAATGTGCTTTCTGAAATGTTATATCTGGTCAGAATTTGTCTAAACATGTCTTAAACATACAGTACATATACTTAAAAACCTTACGAAACCTCCAGGTAACATTTATATTTTCTTTAAAAATTTACACTTCATACATTTTTGAAGAAACTCAAAAACAGTTTGTTAGTTATCAAGTGTCATTAAATGCTTCAATGTGTATTATCATTGTTTTTTTAAACAAGTTTAATTCTTAAAAAATGTAATTATTTTTAAATTACTTTAAGCTTGCTTTATTAATTAAGTGTTGCTTTTATTATTTCTTATGACATTCTCTTCAGTCTTTATAAAGATGGTATATGTTGTCTTATTTAATAACTCTTTTATAAATTAAAACTTGCTTTTTGTTGTTTTTACAGATAGAACAACTGATTGACTTAGAACACTTACATACATTTTTTTTTAGTAAATCAGACTAAATATAACACTTTTTGGGACCACATGGGGTATAAAAAATATATGAAGTGTTTTACAACTTTAAATCTAGTCAGGAACATTAGATGTCACTTTGTTTCCATAATGTTTTGTAGTAAATGGTAAATGGTTGGTACTCATATAGTGCTTTTCCACACTTTTACAGTGCCCAAAGCACTTTACAAAGCCTCACATTTACCTATTCACACACACAGTCATACACCAGTAGGCGGCGGCTGCCATATTACCTACTGGGAGGAATTTAGGGTTCAGTGTCTTGCCCAAGGACACTTTGACATGTGGACAGTCGGAGGCAGGATTCGAACCGCCGACCCTTCGGTCACTGGACAGTTCGCTCTACCAATTGAACTCGTCAGTAACACATGATCACAATTCTGTCTAGTTTTATTTATGCAATTTTATATTTTTACCCAGATATATTTGTATCTCTAGCCAATATTTTGTTTTTTACTGTACTGTAGTTGTCAAAAGTGTGTGTTAGAGACAAAATATACAGAATCATGGGAACATGGTTTAAAAAAAAAAGTCAAATTCCATTTCTGTTCTCTCTACCGGAGGGATGAACACTATTCTAACTAAAGATCTGGCCTCATTGGATGTTTTAATGATGGTGACGCAGAACATTGTTGATCCTAAATTTCCCATGGTACATTTGTGTCAAAATGTATTGACTGTAAAGGTCATTACATATGATTCACATCATTTCCTTCAAATCCCTCAGTGAGTGAGTCCTCATGTCCTGTGGATGGGAAGTAGATGTGTAATTTATGACTGTGCTGTTGCTGAGAATGTTTTTACAAATATTACATATTTCTACTGAATAATACGATGACACTCAAAAAGTCGATGTGAGTTGTGACTCATATTTGACTCAGTATGTCAGTGTTTTTCAACCTTGGGGTCGGGACCCCACGTGGGGTCACCTGGAATTCAAATGGGGTCGCCTGAAATTTCAAGTAATTGATAAAAATAAACATAAAAAACTTACTAATAAAAATATATATGGTGAGTTGACAGAGACAATCCCAATATATAAAAGACCTGACAAACTGTGAAGCTGAAACTGAAGCACTGTGGTACTGTTTATCTGTCAAATGTTCATTGTGGTCAGTTTCAGATGCTGCAGCTCTTTCATAATTCATAGTTTGAGTTCTTGTTTGTTCAGTATTAATTGTCAGCCTTGTAAATCCAAGCTGGACTGACTGTACATATCCTGACCAAGGAAAATCAAATTCTCCCTTAGTGCAGTAATCTACACTTGGCTTTTCTGGCGCCGTCCATAATAATATACATTATATAGACTAAATATTTTATAAAATTAACGTTTATTTGCAATGTCATATAGCAAACTATTACATGAAAAAAATTACTTCAATTAAAAAAAATACCCAAAACTTTTCAAAGAAAAAAAGTGTTCCAATTAAGTTTTTGGGATCGTAAATATTTTTTTTGCTTTCAAACACTTTTTTTTTAATTGATTTTTTAGTTAAAGCAATAAAGGAACAAATCAACCTTCATAAAAAAAAAAAAAAGGTTCAATAAAAAAATTCCATCACATTGTTTTTTTATGCCTAAAGAGGAATAAAAACACTCAGGAAAAACAATCTAGACTAAAGTTCTCATAATTCATTCATGAAAGGGTTAATTTCAGCAAAAACAAAGTCTCCGTTTTGAATGTCTGGGGTCACCATTTGTGATGTTAAAATGGGGTCACGAGCCAAAAAAGGCTGGGAACCACTGACATATGTTGTTACTTTTTCTTTAGTAGGCTACCGTAGCTTTACAATATTACAAAAATGAATCTTACTATGACCTTTCAAAAGACCGAAATGACCAACCCTAAACAGATTTGGTGTGTAGGATGTGTTTCAGGTTCTTACATCGGTGAGGTCTTGATGTAAGTGGCGTTCTTCAGTAGAGGACACTCCACCGTCACACACTGGAATCCTCCGTAGGTGTTGACACACATCTGATCTCCTGTGCAGTTGTGCATCCGGGTTTCACACTCATCTACGTCTGAACACAGAGGGACGGCAGAAGTCAGAGTCAGCCCACACATTTTTAAAGAATCAAGCTGAGGTTTGAGGATGACCTTTGAACTCTGACCTGAGCAGCTGCGGCCGTCCCTGCTGAGGTCGTAACCTGATGGGCAGAAGCAGTGGAAGCTGCCGGGTGTGTTAACGCACTGATGGACACAAAGACGACCAGGTTGGCCGAGAGGAAACAGAAGACACTCGTCGATGTCTGAAAACAAACAGAACCAGTGAGGTCAGTGTCTGCTGTCCTGTACTACAGTACATATTACAGATACTTGTACTTCACTGGAGTATTTGCACTCCAGCTTTAGTTCTTTTTAATAGCACAGTTTGTCATCTCCTTCCTGTCCAGTAAAAAACACATATCTCCCCAAATGTGTTGATTTGTCATGTTTGTAATAAGCTAAATAAGATAATCAGCAACACCATCGGCAATATACTTTTATACACTGTATCTTATCTTATCTTATCTTATCTTATCTTATCTTATCTTATCTTATCTTATCTTATCTTATAGCATTAACCCTTTCATGCATACTGGTCACTACAGTGGACAGCTATTCTACAGCTTTTCTCTTGTATATTCAGGGATTTTATTGATTTATTTGTATATCAGCCACCACAGTGGACACTTATGCATCATCTAAAACACTGCAATTCATGAAATTACTGTAACTTTGCTGTTCCTGATAAACCTGATCTGCAGTAACATGTTTGAGTGTAATTCAATTGCTAGTTGTTATTAGACTCTAATTAACAGTTTTCTTCAACAAATTTTTTTTTTGCATATTATCTCCATGAAGTGAGTAATAACTAGTATTGGAGTATGTTAAAATGTGAAAAAACATCAGTTTTCATATTTTCTTTTATTGCATTATAAATACATGTTTCTTTGCTTCAACAATTAAACATATGGTATCCAGCTGAGTGGGTGTTTTTGTATTTCCATTAAAAATGGGTTCATTAAAAAAAATTCCTTCACATTGTTTTTTGCCTAAAGAGGAATAAAAACACTCAGGAAAAAAAATCTTGACTATGGTTTTTATAATTCATGCATCAAAGGGTTAAAATGGTCTTGGATAGCTGGAAAGCCTTATATGCACACAAAAAAATCAATAAGATTGCAAAAGTTGTTGAGCCCTGTTACAGAGTGTAGTGAAAAAATAAATAATTGCAAAAAAATATTTGAGTCATTTAAATATAGATACTACATGATGCACATTTTAGTTATGCATCATAGTATCTTCATTGGGTATCTGAAGAGGCACTTTTGACCAGAAAAAAATGCTGCAAAACATATTTGATCACTGTAAATTAGGTACTATATGATGAACAGTTTAGTTAATAAGATATTAAACAGTTTTATTCTGTGTATTATAGACTTTTCAGCTTTGTGACAATGCATTTTTCAGCAAATCTGAGAGGATTTTTAAAACAATGAGGGAACATTTCATCCTTTAGTCACATTTTAACTATGAAAAGAATCACATTTGTAGATAAAAATGGTTTATACTTTATGGAGATTTAAAGCTGTGCTCTTGAAAGGACTCTTTAGAGTATGGAGGTTGTCAATCATGTTGCAGAATGTTGTATTTCTCTATTTGAAATAATAAAATTTATCATACACACTAATAAAACAGTATTACAAATCCATAGACATCATTTATAACTGTAAAACAATGACAGGGAATGATTTACTGCACATGGGATACTTTTACTCTTCCAACTATATGTATTTTTTTTCTCCTAATACAGACTTTTACTTCAGTTAGAGTTTAGATACAAAGCTACTTATTTGGGGATATTTTTTGCATTTTTCTTTTTACTGAATTCTTCTTCCACTATTGATGTACCAGATATTACCTGTGCAGATGTTGTTGTCTCGTCCTGATATGGTGAAACCCACGTCACAGGTGCAACGGGTGGAGCCCAGGAAGTGAGTGCAATGAGACGGTCGAACAGAGGAGGATAGAGTGGAGGACGTGGGTGATGAAGAGGAGAGGGGAGAGGGTGATGATGAAGAGGAGGAAGGTGCTGATAGAGCAGCAGAAATAGGGAAGGAGGAGGAAGAGGAGGAGGAGGAGGAGGAGGAGGAGGAGGAGGAAGGGGAAGATCCAGAAGAGAAGAAGGGCAAGGAGTTGATGGTGCTGTTAAAGCCTGACAATGAAACAAAAGAAGCCAGATGTTATTGAACACATCTGGTACTGACCCAGTCTCACTATTACAGTATGTCAGCTCAATATTGGACTGACGTTTGCACATCGGCTGTTGGCCACTCCACTTCAGAGAGTCCAGACACACTCGTGTGCGTGGACCAATCAGCTCATAGCCAGGTTTACACAGGAAGTGGACCTCGTGTCCGACTCCAAAAACCCGACCCAGTCTTCGGCCGTGGGTGGGGGGCTCTGGTTTGGGGCAGGCGGCTATGAACAGACAGAAATAGAGATATTTATTTAAAATATTATTCCTCTGGTATTTTATGGCATGTAATTAACTGTTTTGTTTCTGTTTTGTACATATATAGTAATATTAATGATTGTAAAATAATAAAGTAGTTCTTATTCCAGAGACTTAAGTTGCTCAACAAGTATTTCAAATGCAATATGTTGGTGTTTTGTAATATTTTCATTATTAAGATGTTTCTCAAGTCTTTATTTTTCAGTGGTGCCTTGTTTTATTTAAAGATATTTTTATTTTTTAGTGCTGATTTATGTTATTGGTGGTCATCACGAATATCTCACATATACGGCATGTAGTTCATGCAAAGACAACTGTTCATGAATCATGATTTATCTTAAATAAATAGATAAAAAATCCTGAATTATCACAATAAAAAATAGGCAATTTTTGGATCTTTTTGTACAGCCCTATGTCTTGTTGTGGATGTAATATACACCTTTATGCCGATGACACTGTCTTGTATGATGTAAATTGGAGGCAGTGCATTCAGCTATTAACTGGGAAGAAGAATCCAATACAAAAAATAAATATCTAAAATACAGAGGAAGAAAACTAAAATACAATAATCCCTTTCCATCTCATTTACCCTTTGTTCTTCTTCTGTTTATAGTGTGTCTATTCTTGGCCCTCTGGGACTTCTGGACTTCCTGATTTTTCTGCCGACCTGCCTGTAAGCCTTTGTTTTGTGTTTCATTAATAAATTCCTCTGAACTGCTGAAGCCTGCCCTGCTGACTAGATTTGGGCCTTTTTCCTGTCCCCTGTGTGCACATCATTACAGATATTAACCTCACTTCATTCACATTTGACCTCTTGCTCTCTTTTATTGAATCAATTCATTTGTTTTGTATTTTAATGAATGAATATATTATCATGGTCTTATTATTTCAATGAATTATCTATTCTACATACTGTTATGTATTGTAACACATGCCTCTAATAGATAATACTTTCCTATGACTATGCCAAAAAATAACCTTTTCATCATTTCCTGTTGAGAATAAACCTCAATACAAACCATCTTTCTTAAATATTGCCATGGTGCTGTTGTGCAGAGCGCTCAGCTTCTTCCTGAGGGAGCGAAGGCCCTGTTGGTACGACGCCTCATGGACGGCCAACATCTTCTCCACCTGCCGCAGCGAGTTCAGCAGATCATGAGTGGATGGACACTCCTGTAGGTAAGGAGAAGTGAGAGGATGTGTTTATTTTAAACCTTAATAGATATGTCCAAAGTGAAAATATCCAGCAGCAGCTATTTACATTTATTTATATTCTACAGAAATAAAATGTGAAGCAGTCGACCTGAAAACCAAGATAGCAAGTTAAAAGACCAGCAACACATCTGTGGAGTGGAGACGAACTGCAGCCTCAGCGATAGTCGTCTATTTATCACTGTAAGAGAAATCCATTCACCTTTCACATTTAATGTCATTATCAGCATCTGACAGAATACATGTAGTTAGAATACAACCTATGATATGTAGTGCAGTTACAGGTTATAGAGAAGGTAATCAATTTGTGGATTTTTACAGTAACATAACCAGCTGTATTCCAGTAAATAGAATAGAATAGAATAGAATAGAATAGAATAGAATAGATCTTTATTGTCACTCACAGGAACAATGAAAATCAGTTCAATTTTGCAGCAAAACACTTGGTGCAAAAGTGACTATAAAAAAAAAAAAATCACATAGGGCCGGATCTACTAAAGGTTTGCGTGTATTAAAACGTGTGCAAACTCATTGTACATGCAAAAAAATGTACTGATTTACTTACAGTGCGCACTAAGGGTTGTATCTTTCAAAAGTGCAAAAGACCTTGTCTGCATCCAGTTTGTACATTTGCCACAATGAATATGCAGTATGGGGCATTTACATGCAATTGTGCATGTGCTGGGAGGAGAAAATGTAAATATATTAATTTAACACACGCAAAATAATTTATCAAACCCGAAAGCAATTTTGCTGATAGAAACTGCGTCTATATTTCCCACATCTCAAAAAGAGGTGTGAACGGTTTGGATGTGTAATTGCGCACACATGGCTGAGGTTAGGAGGCATAGAAACGATGAAACGAGATGCAGAGAACGCACTTTTCACCCTTGTGTGAACATTTTTGGAGTGACGGAAGAAAAAATAATTGAGACACATGCCTCCATTATCTGTTACTAAAGTGCTACTAGAACTTCTGAAATGAACAAAACATACAGAAGACTATACAAAAGCTAACTCTGTACTATGGATGACAGGTATGTACAACCAATAGGATATAAATAGGCTAGGTGGTAGTAAGAATAGTAAAGGAGAGTAAGTCAAATCTCACCAATGTGTGTGTTAAGATTCAGGAATACATGACTTTACTGCTCTACTCTGAGACTCAACAGCATCAGGTCATCTGTCTCTATAATTAGTGTTTTGATTTGGATCAAGAGGAGAGAGCTGCAAGAGGAAAGTACCATATTTTCACCTGATTTCAGCTCCTGTGGCTTTAATATCAATAGATTACTCAAAGATATTACCTATATACCTGAGTTGATGACGCTAAAATGTAAAATGCTTCTTTAATTGCGCATAAGCCCCTGATTGAGATAAAATATAAATGCATAAACCTGGGGAAAAATGTAGAAGGGCTTTTGCTGAATCACTATCAACTTCTTCCGCTAACAAAAGATGCACCATAACAGATCGTCTGTACACACATGACAACAGAATGGAGTTACAACCACAAATCAGTGTCTGACTGAGTAAATACACAATACTGTTATTCATGTTCTATCCTTTCATCTGTTACTGTGGGAAAACAGGAGGCACAAATTCCTTTTTTTCTGATAGCAGTTTTTATTTAAGGAGGATTTCAGAAGCCATGTGTTAACAAAACATTTTTGTCTTCCTATGCTGCTTTGTATTCTAACTTGAAGCTGAAGCAAATCAAATGTAATGGAAAATTTGCTCTTTTTTTTCTTTTTTACCACATCAAACATTACTCTTTTCATGTATTTCTATTCATAGCTTATGTCTCTACTGTTATTATCCATTCACAGTCTCTTCTATTGTGTGAATGTCATATTAAATCACACTATTACTTATTAATGTAAGAAATCGCTGAAATAAGCCAAAGTATTTAATGTAATATTCACTTTGAGTATACATTTAAGGGCATGAACTCTGTAATCTACAACAGTCGTACGCTGTTAAATATAAAATATAATAGAAATTCCTGTCAAATGTCAAGTTCCCACAATTGTTCATAGAAGGTTCTTAAAGGCAAGGAATCCATCTGAATTACAGTCACATGTGAGAGTGACTCCCCGCTGTGTCTATATTATTTTCCACAGTAGAAGAACCATCGCACAGACTTCTAACGGTCTTTCTCCAGTCGTAGTGTGTTTCAGGTGTGAGGTTTAAACACAGAGGTGAGGTTTTCAGAGCCGAGCCTGCTGCCCTGACACCTGGGTGAAAATTGGATGCGAGCCCATTGCTGACCTCACACCGAAGCATAAAACAGTGAGTTCAGCATGACACGAAACAACACCGCTATCACATAATGAACCTAAGAGTTTGTGTGTGTCAGATTCTGGGGAGTTTCTTGGTGGTTTGTTACAGGCAGTGACCCAGTGCTGGGTGGAAGGGAGGGTGAACTCCAGTTCAGCGTGTTTGGTTTCTGAAGACGGAATATGATGGAATAAAATTGCTCAGTTATGAACAGGAATCCTTCCCTTGGCTTTAGAAACTGGGAGATTCACCCAAACCCCAGAAGAGAACAGACTTTGTGGACTGTGTGATTTGGGGGAAGTGGGAAATGAATCACATTTTCTTTTGTGTTGTCCTCTATATGATGAACTGAGAGCCCCTTTGTTTGATGATATGCGTATCGGAAGTCCTGATATGTTCTGGAGCGCTGATGATGGCAAGATGAAATGGTTGTTTAGTTCTAATGTATATAAATGAGCATTATTTGTTTGGAAAGCCTGGAAAAAACGGCAGATGTGTTTGTTTAAATAGGTCAGTACTTTGTTTTGTTCATATCTATTGTGCCTATTGTCTGGTGTTTGATTTTTGGTTTGTATTTTTGGTGTCTTATAAGCCCATGGAGGGGCTGGGCATGTTCTTTATGCAAGACATAATAATAAAAACATTCATTCATTCATTCATTCATTCGTTGTCCACCAATCGACAGCAAGGTTATTATCGTTAACAAAAATGAACGAAATGACGAAAACTAAAATTGAAAAAACATTTTCGTTAAGTGAAATAAATAAAAACTCGAATTTAAAGGAAAAAACGATAACTGAAACTGTATTTTGTGCTTACAGAACTAACTAAAACATCTAAAAATGATGGATAAAACTCCCTTCGTTTTCGTCTTTGTCAGTGTTGATATAGGATAGAACATGTGAAAATTTCGTCTAAGATCAGCGGTATAACAGAGGTATAGAAGTTGGGAGGCCAATGGTGAAAATATGGAAAGTTTCAGTTTCGTTTTCATGTAAGTGACATTGTGTATGGATCACACCCCCACCTACATTATCCCCACCCCCCAACCTGCTATAGGGAATTTGTACCAGTGGCGATTTCTCATAGACTGCAAGGGAAGCCCGGCTTCCCCTAAAATTACGAAAATTAAATGGTTAAATATGTACAGTTGTGTTGACATTTCATTGACTACAAATGTGTTAGAACACGTTCATCTCAAAGATGAGTTCGTTCAGAATCAGCTTTATCACAAACCAACGGACGTGATGTTGTTCACTTCTCCTCCATTCCCGTGTCTCTGTTTTCTCATCCATCTCTGCTCAGTGCATTTGTCCGTAGACTCCGGGCGTCTATGGGCTTCAGTGGGACTGAGTGGAACAGTTTTTTTCATTGCGTCAAAACTGGACAGTAATTGGATAAATGCCACGATGTTGTCCCGCCCCCGGACGCCGGGCGTCTCTGGGGGTGAATGGAGCTGTGGGCGGAGCTCGGCCGGGCTGGATGCCAGAATCCCACGTGCTGATTGGAGGATCGGTTGAAAGGCTGAATCCCGTTTGATTGACAGCTAGTTTGAGATCTACTCCTTCACTGACACAGTTCAGTTTAATACCGTCGCACATTCTGCTGTGAAATCAAGAGAGAAAAACTACTACGAAATTACTCGTTCATTTCTTGCACTGTAAATAAAACCCACTCATTGTACTTCCTTGTTTCAATTTAACATAATTTCAGCGTTTTCTTGTTTGAGTTACATAATTTAATCATTTCTTGTTCGAGTTTAATATCGTTTTGTAGATAGTTAAATCAATCAAACTGTCGGCTAGGTCGGAGTGAAAGGAGCATCTGTAGTTTAAAAAGGCTGAAGTCTTACACCCACAACACAATGGGCCAAGGCAATCTAAGCAGCCTAGCTCTGGTGGACATTGAGAGGACACTGGTCCAGTCCCTGGGAAAGACTAGGCGTCTTTTCCAAAAAACGAATTAAAACGAACTGAATTAGAGAAAAAAAGTCAAAACTAAATAAAACTAAACTATAATGAAAAATCCAAAACTATTATAACCTTGGTCGACAGCTGCTTATTTTTAAAGACTTAATCCAATAAAATGATTCAGCATTACACAAAAACCTTCAATATTCTGTTTCATCCATTTAAACTGTGACCTTCAGTATCTTATAATAAAAGCATAGGCTCAATTCAACAAGTTTGTAATATGTTTTGCTTATAAAAATGTTTTCATAGCACAGTTAGACATTCAATTTAGTTTGATAATTTCCATTTCCATTTTCTGCAGCTTTCTTCTTCCATTTCACTAAATTACAGAATAATTTTTTTTACAGCACTGCATTTCTCTGACACATGTAGTTAATATTCAGATTGCATATTTTCATCCTCTCTGCATTTCCTCAAATCTGTTAATTTTTACTGTTTGTGATAAACTGAAGGATGAAGCATTTGAACTCTTTCTTGGATTAACTGAAAAATGCATAGTGGTAAAGTTAGTAACTTTACAAACATAAAACCATGCTATAGATCAGGGGCGTCAAACTCATTTTCTTTCTGGGGCTATATTCAGCCCAATTTGACCTCCAGTGGGCCGGACCAGTCAAGTAATAGCATAATAGCCTATAAATAATGAAAACTCAAAATTTTTTAGAGCAAAAAATAACATTAAATGATCAAACTATCTCTATCCAAAACAAAAAGATGTGAATAACTGGAAAAAAATTAAATTTCTGAAGAAAAATAAGTACAATTTGATCAATATTATGCCTCAACTTATGATTTCTACATGTGCATTACAGATCAGATCTACCACGGCACAAAACAGGCAGATTATTGTTAAAATTGCACTTATTTTTCTTTAGAGATTCCAGGTTGTTCATATTTGTTCAGGTTATTGACATTTTATTGTTAAAGGATATCAGAATTTAATGTTCTTTGCAATAAATCAAAGAGAAAAAATTGGTGTTGCCATTATTTAGACGCATAATATCATATTATTTTTCTCACATTAAACCAAGAAGAACATTTGAAGTCATTATTTCTAGGTTATTATGCTATTATTTTTGAGTTTGATGCCCTTGACTGTTAATATCTTCAGGGTAATTTTTGCATTTTGCACTTTGTAAATTCATCCCACGGGCCAGATTGGAACCTTTGGCGGGCCAGTTTTGGCCCCCGGGCTGCATGTTTGACACCTGGGCTATAGATAATAATGCATCATTTTAGATTAAACTACCACCACTGTACAAAGTGGTTCAAATAAGATTAATTTTTAACATATATAGTTGTAACATGTGATATGCATATTAATACACTTGTAATATTAGTCATAATTTACATCATACATAGAAGTAATCACTGACAGGGACTGTTTTACTGCACTCTGACTACTCTGACTTTTAAGTATTTTGTACTTTGATCTACATACTTTACTGAAGTACGTTTTAAACTGTAGAACTTTTTCTTGCAGTTATAGCACTTTCAACTACATTTAACCCTTTCATACATAGTGGTCACTACAGTGGACAGCTATTCTTCAGCTGTTCTCTTGTATATTCATGGGTTTTGTTGTTTTAGTTTCATATCAGCCAACACAGTGGATGCTTACGCACCATCCCATACACTGCAATTCATACCATTACTGTAACTTTACTGCTCTTGATAAACCTGATCTGCAGTAACATGTTTTAGTGTAAATCAATTGCTAATTGTTATGAGCCTGTAATTAACATTTTTCTGAAACAAATTTTTTTTTTTTTTTTTTTTTTTGCATATCCTCCTGAGACCCAGCAATGCATCGTGTCCTCTATAGGGGACACCAGTTTAACTAAAATGCTGTTTATTGCAAAGGACATTCCATTAAAACAATCAATCAACAACAACAACAACAAAAAAAAAATTAAATGTATCTGAAAAAACAGTTGCATTATGCAGTTTCCAATCAAGACCATTTTTTGTGTAAAAAAGCTAAAATTATCAATTTCCTGGGTCTCAGAGGATATTATCTCCATGAAATGAGTAATAACTAGTATTTGAGTGGGATAAAATGTGAGAAAACATCAGATTAGCGGCATTAAAAATGTTTTTACTTCATAGTTTTCACACAGTATATCACTTTCTGATGATGAGTTTTAAATACATGTACATGTACATCTTTGCTTCAAAAATTAAATGCATGGTGTCCAGTTGAGTGGACATTTTTGTAACTCCACGAAAAATAGGTTCATAAAAAAAAAAAAAAAAAGTCAATTGCATTGTTTTTTAATGCCTAAAGAGGACTAAAAGAAAAAGAAAAAAATATTGACCGAGGTTCTCATCATTCATGCATGAAAGGGTTAAATACACTGTAGCTGAAGGACATGTACTATAATAATCAAATCTGCATTTAAACTTTCTAATTCTAAATAAATATATACACTGATTTGATATCATTTTTAGTTTAGTCTATAAAATAAAATAATAAAAAAAAAAAATAACAAGGTGAGATCTCCAGGTGAAGTGTGTTAAGCTAACAGCTAAAAAAAATTTCAACTTTATTTTGTTTGACTTACTTATGATCCAATAATCATAAGGGGGAGAAAAAACAAAATATTTTGCAACTTTGCCTTAAAGTTTGCAAATATTTGCTAAATTTGAAGAATTATTAAACTGGTTACAGAACCAGATAGATACCTAGATTTATGCAAAATTCAGAGTAAATTCCTCACTCTGCATCATGATTTTATTAATTTTATGTTTTAGTCTCACCTGAGCAGAGGAAGAAGAGATGTGATGGAGACACAGCATCACCATAACGACCAAAAGAAGCTTGATCCTGCATAAAACCTCCATAGTTACAAACCTGCTCCTACAAACTCAGAGCAGTCACTGTGTCCTGAGTCTGTTTAACTAAATCATCTCCTCCACTTCAGTTTCTTTTCGAGTGCACTTGCCAAATTTCTCCTCCACATACATGCCCTCCTCCTCCTCCTCCTCGGCAGATACTTTGGAGGCGGGTGCTGCAGGAGGACAAGGAGGAGGAGAGCAGCTCCCACATCTGGAACATGCTTTCACTTTTTTGATCCATCAGCATCTCCAGAAATAGATTCCATAATTATAAGGAGAAGTCAGCTGGCATTGGTGTCTTTTAATCATCATTCGCACAACAAAGCAGCTACATTTTGGTGACTCGTCTATTTCCAATTCCCTCGACTGACTCAGGAATGTGACTTGTGCTCCAATTACAGCAGCTGTAAAGTCCCACTTTTTTTTTGAAACCCTAAACCTGCTGTCTTGCAGGATAATGCTGGGGGACTCTGAAATGACAGGGCAGCCATATCTGAGGCAGCGGCTGATAGACTCGCCTGGATTATCCCCCCACTCAGAAAAAAAAAAAGGAGCTGCTGGGATCCTGGAAGACATGTCAGAAAAAATGCTGTATGCACCCTGCAGCTGCTACAAGTCCAAACTTTAACTCAAATAAACCCAAAGTCATATATAAGGAATGATAATGGCAGAGTATAAAACTATAAAGAACAGTAGAAACTCTAATCATCTATAGGAATGTTACAGGGTTCATATATGTACACCCAGGCATCAAAAACACACACTTTGTGGTTTAGTGACTTTGAAACTTTACACTGAATCGAACTGAAGGGATTTTAATGTGATAGAGTCAAAACCAGATGTGGCCCAAATACTCTGATCCTTAAGTAAAAGTATAAATACAACAGTTAAATACTATTACTCAGGGCCGGTTGTAGCTATTTTGGCACCCTAGGTGAGGTATGGATTTGACACACACACCCCCCACACACACACACCACCGAAGACGAAAAGAGGAATTCTGAGTAGGGGTGTAAGAAAATATCGATTCTGCAATATATTGCGATATTTCATTCCACAATACTGTATCGATATTAAAACTACTGGATCGATATTATTACCTCCACCAAGGTGGTTATGTTTTCATCGGGGCTAGCAAAATAACTCAAAAAGTTATGGACGGATTTTGATGATATTTTTAGGAAATGTTGATACTGGCACAAGGAACAAATGATTATATTTTGTGGTGATCGGGGGAGGGGGGTCTGCCTTGGTGGAGGTCTGCGCTGTCTGAGTGCTTTTCTACTTAGGTGTTTATTTAAATGCAGATATTGTGGAGGTGCATTTTTGTTTTTCTTTTTTGTTTACATTTTATTACCTCCGCCAAGGAGGTTATGTTTTTGCCGGCGTTGGTTTGTCTGTCTGTTTGTGTGCAAGAAAACTCAAAAAGTTATAACCGGATTTGGATGAAAATTTCAGGAAATGTTGATACTGGCACAAGGAACAAATGATTAAATTTTGGTGGTGATCGGGGGTGTGTGTGTGGGGGGGGTGTGTGTACTGATCGGCCTTGACGGAGGTCTGTGCTCTCCGAGTGCTTCTAGTTTATTATTTAACACTCTTTTATTAAATAATGTTAGGTCCTTTGTTGGGATTGAAATAAAATAATATTATGATGTTAGTACTGAACTAATAGAATATAAACATTTGAACAGGATCTTAAACTAATGTCTGTAAAACACAATTTCAGTTTTAACACAGGATCATTTTGTGATATAGCATTGAATCCTGCTTTGATCAAAGAAAAAATGTGTTTTGTATTTGTGCATATTTCTGGTGTAATTCAATTCTTCAAGGAAATAATCATTTACAAAAGAAACAAACAAAAAATGGCCTTTTTAACAGAATCATGATATATCGTGATATATCGTCTCGTGATCTTAGTACTGTGATTTGTATCGTATCGCCAGATTCTTACCAATACACAGCTCTAATTCTGAGTAGGGATATAAGGATTAGAGATTTTGGTGCTACGGTTATTGTCAGAGAAATAATTGATTACTACATTATTTTGCGGGGTTTATAGAGGGAATGCACATACGTCACTTCCCCCCTGGGCCACGCCCCTCTAAGTCAGACTGAGTGGCAAAAACAAACCGGCTCAACATGGCGGAGCATAGCAGTAACTACAGCGAGACTGGGAAAAATGTGGAATATAACATGAAATTATAAACAACTGGACTCGACATGGATCCATACAAGCTACCAAACAACAAGTAGTCTACGAACATTAATATGTGGCCGGAAATCACCTGTCCTGACATTTATATGTAACTGATTTCAACGCCAGGAAAATCCCCACTGCAAAGGCTGAAAGCATACAAAAGCCAAAGAGTTGTTGACATCCTCGTCGTCGTTACTTAGAGGATTACAGCTGGTGAGTGCTTTCAGTTCAACATACTATTGTTTTGGAGGTTTTCTGTCAGTGCAGACGTATTTTCTTGGCGGTGATTGCCAAGGTAAAGGCCCAGCAGTAGTGCTCACAGTTCACTACTGATTTACTGGAGTTGAACCCTTAGTATTGACCCAAGTGAGTGGATGATCTACTGGTACTGTGGAGATTTAAGTAGAGTTAACATCAAATACTTAATACAACACAGCTACAACAGCTTTGTGCCAGAGTACCCCCTTATTTGGAAAACTAGGTTAGCCTCAGTTTAAGCTAGTTTACAAATCATGTAGAGCACAAGGTTCAGAATCACACAACTGAAGACAAAAACATTTCAGTTATGAAATATAGAACTAAATGACAGATGCTAACATTAAGAGCTTTAATGTTAGCCAAAACGATATGTAATTTAAGGTATGATTTTACACAAGAATACAGCATAAATTAACGTTATCTGACATGAAATGACAACAACCACAAATCCAGGTTTGGTTGTCTGGATTCCAGTTTCTTCTACGAATTGCAGCGATCCATCTGCTTCTTCTGTCTTTGACTTTAGGTCGCCACTAAAATGATCGCTCCGAGTGCTTTTTAAACCTATTTGTGCAATCAATGGCACAACAGCTCTGCCCCATTTTTTTTAGATAGTTCCAAAGCAGGGGTGTCAAAGTCATTTTAGTTCAGGGGCCACATTCAGCTAAATTTGATCTGCAGTGGGCCGAACCAGTAAAATAATAACATAATAATATAGAAATAATGTCAACTCCAAAATTTTCTGTATGTTTTAGAGCGAAAAAAGTAAATTTACATTATGAAAAGGTTTGCATCTGCAATATATCCTTTCTAAAGATGTGAATAACATGAACAAACTTAAAAAATATGAGTAATTTTAACAATATTCTGCCTCAGTTTATCATTTACACGTTCATTATAACTTACAGATCACAGTGGATCTACAAACACACAAAACATTGAGTAACAGGCAGAATATTGTTAAAATTGTACTTACTTGTCTTAAGACATTTCAGGTTGTTCATATTTGTTTGGGTTATTTAAATTTTTTGTGAAATTATACTTTGTTTTAGTGTAAATGTAACAGGGTCAATTATTTAGCAGCAATGTGGGTGTGTGTATTGTATCGGGTATTGTTATAATTACACAAAATCTGTTCATTTTATTTTCATTTCTTTTGGTTGGTACCTGACATTGTGGGCCTCCGGGTCAGTGTGTGGAACTGTTGGTTTGGTCTGTTCCCTGGCGAGCAATTTACAGTGTGACACTGCATGTATAACCTAAGTTTTCGTGCCTTTGCCTCCTCCCTTTTGTTCCGGATTTCTGTGGGAGAGGTAAACAGCCATACAGTTCGTGAAAATTTTTGGTTTAGTCTCTGTTAATTTTTTTTTTTTACATGAACCGGCTAGTTCAGGCTGTATCAGGTGCTTATGATGTGCTTAAACACATTTCTGTGTCATTTTAGTTTCTGTAGGAGGCTGTTTAACGGGGGATACTGACCAGAGGTTTTTATGTTTTCTGTCACTTTTGTCAGAGCAATAAACGGAGACTGCCTCCAAGGACACACGTGCGGGTCTTGTCATTTAAAAAAAAAGAACACAATGCAGAGTCTGACACCACCGGTAACATAAATACATGAAAATATTTACATTTACAAAGAGAAAAATTTGGAGTTGACATTATATTTATATGTTATTCTGATAGTATTTTACTGGTCCTGCCCACTTGACATTGAATTGATCTGAATGTGGAACCTGAACTAAAAGGATTGTTAATATCTTAGTGTAATTTTTGCATTTCACAAATTCATCCCAAGGGCCAGACTGGACCCTTTGGCGGGCCAGATTTGGCCCCCGAGCTGCATATTTGACACCTGTGTTCTAAAGTTTTCGCAGTATTCAAGCCAAAGCCGCTACTCATCTCCTTCTTTCTGCCACTCAGTGGGCATAACTGCTGTGACTTCCGCTAGTGGTGACGTCACACGCATACCCTCTATATGTGGGGGTGTGGTCTGTGCCGCACATACCTCACAATGGGTACGCACAGACCATATGACCATACATCCCTTTGCAAAGTGAAACTTAACACCCGTTACTCATTCCTCTACAGGGGTTGGACAAAATAATGGAAACACCTTAAAAAATCAACAAAATATAATTTAATATGGTGTAGGTCCGCCTTTTGCGGCAATTACAGCCTCAATTCTCCGAGGTATTGATTCATACAACTTGTGAATTGTTTCCAAAGGAATTTTAAGCCATTCTTCAGGTAGAATACCCTCCAACTCTTTTAGAGACGATGGCGGTGGAAATCGACGTCTTACTTGAATCTCTAAAACTGACCATAAATGCTCAATAATGTTGAGGTATGGGGACTGTGCCGGCCATACGAGATGCTCAACTTCATTAGAATGTTCCTCATGCCATTCTTAACAATCCTAGCTGTATGGATTGAGGCATTATCATCTTGAGGTGAAGGTGTTTCCATTATTTTGTCCAACCTCTGTACGTCTCTCACTGTTGTGAAGCTCATTTACCTTTTCCCTACCTCCTGAAACTTTGCTAACTTTCATTTGAGGGGGCAGGACATTTGTTTAAGGGGGCATTGACTATTTTATGCAGTTTGCCTTGTGATCAAACAGTGTGTTTACTGCATCAGTTCAGAAGTTAACCCTCCCGAAGTTTGTATGACAGTTTGAACTACTGTAGAAGAATGGCCTTACTCTACCTAAGCTATGCAGACAGATTGTTGTGAATGGATTGCACAATGATAGCCTGAAACGGCGTAGATGATGGTAGCGAATGCAAACTCTATGGAAACAAAAGTGAGCCCGCATCGAATATATATTTATGGTCAAAACAATTCAGAAATACGTCCGCCCCATGAGACAGACAGTCAGCTTGTTCTTTGTCATTTTCACTCGTGGAATGTTGAATGCAGTGCTTCTATAACTTTGCTTTTGTTCTATGTGGGAAGAGCATATTGACGTGTCTTTGGTTCCGCTCTTAATATACTTTAGTTTATGAGACGGTTTTTAGCAGCCTTGACGATTAATCAACCGTGACATTTAAAATCTCGATCAATCGTAACACCATGACGTCGTTACAACCCTAATTCTGAAACAACAGCCATTTTACATACCTTTACTATTTAGTTCTTTCTCAAACAAACAATCCACACTTACATATACAATAAATTAAATAATATAAATAAAAACATTCTTCCAGTAAAGGTTCTGTGCACTGTTACATAAGATGAATTAAAAAGGTGCCATGCTCAACTTCACACCACCTTCTCCTCTCAGTAACCCATTTCTACTTTGTTGTTTGTCAATATGTATTATAGGAGTCTCCAGTTCTTTCCATGATGTCATGTGCCTAGCTCCAAAACCATCTGAAACTTACCACACTTTTATCATTAGGACAATTTAAATCCTTAATCACTTCTTATTTTACCTCCAGCTGCTTCTGTTTTTAAGTAGATGTCTTTGTTTTTAGTTCAGCTTTATCATTTTTACTGTTTGGTACTTCTGATATGGCATTATATGTTTCAAATATTTTGTGTTTTAAATCCATACCTCCATCTTATTTTACCTTCAGCTGTTCCTGTTTTTAAGTAGACTTCTCTGTTTTTAATTCATCTTTGTCACTTTTACTTTTTGGTATTTCTGATATGTCCATTGGATGTTTCAAATGTTTTGTTTTGTCTCAGTTGTGTTGTAAATGAAAAATGAAACAAACAAACAAACAAAATTAGAAAACGCTGTTTTGCCAAGTTCTGTACAAATGCCACAAAGTTTATTATAGAGGCTTATTGATCAGAAATAGAAAAGTCGCTTTTCCATTGACCCTCAAATTGCGCAAATATAACTTGCACATAAAAATGTACCTAATGGAAAAACAACAATTTCGCCAAAACTCTCGTCTTTTGATTGAAAGTTTTTGCGCTGGCAAGAGGTGGTTTTTCAGGTGTAGTGCAATTGGTATATCACACAAAACTGCAATGGAAAGACCTTTTTCCACAACTAGAGTCACATGAATAAAAAAACAAATGTTGATGGACATTTTAAAATAAACTGTTACAAGAAACTGTTAACAGTCTGTTACAATGATATGTGTGGACAAGTCAGGAAACCAAATAATTTTTAATTTAGTATGGAATAGAGGGGTAATATATGGTAATATATAATAATAATGAATATATCTGTAATCAACGCGAAATTTCCGTTCGTTGCCATGTTTATGGAATGACTTCTTGAGTCATCTCACGATAATAAATAAACAAATCATTGCATTTGTGATTTAATGGAAAAAACAACATTACGCACTTCTGTTTTTTCGACATCTAGTAAATATCAATAAAGTTTTGCACAGATGTCCAATGGAAAAGTGACTACTGATACAAATACATAGGCATTTACCTAGTAATGCTTTGTAAATAAAACATATAGATGTTGTACCCACAAGCCTGATCAAGACAATAAAGAACGTACAAGTGTAGAATTCCAGGTCATTGTTCATCCTTAGGTTATTTTCAAAGTTCAGAATGACTTTTTTTTCTAGAAAATGTATGAAATATTTTCTCTCATCCAAGATCATCAGAACTGGTGAAGTCTATTGGATGAGATTTATTCAAATAAGCCCCCACATTAGAGTCACTAGAGTGCAATAAAATACAATACATTATACTGTGAAAGAATAAAGAAAAAGAAATCTGAAAACACATCAGCATCAGCAAAGGATCCAAATTCTGGTCCAGTTTTGGATTCAGTAACCATGGTGACAGGTTTGGTCCACATCCCTAAGGCTTGTTCTTTATGGCAGTGCTCTTGGGTATTACAGTATTTTGACCACTATCCCCACTGACCAAATGAAACCACGTATCTAAGAAATGAAGGTGAAATAATTAAACTGTTGCACATAACAGACATAAGGAACTTTTACAGTCGTTTTATGATCTATGAAATTCCACTACGTCAACACTGATCATGTCTTTTAAAACAAGAAAGAAATAGGAAATCATTTCTGGAACAAGAGGCTCCTTATTTTTTACAAATACATATGCAGAACTGACAACAACAAAACTTTCAATCACAAGTAAAAGTACTGCATTCAAACAAAAATACAAAAAAGCTACCACCAAAACATACAAACCAGTGTTTAAACTTAGTAAGTAGCATTTATTCACATGAACAGCTAAACTGAAACTGAAACTTTCATAAAAAGTTAAAGCTATTTTTAATTATATTTCTTAAGGAAACGAGCAAAGTTACGCAGCACTTGGAGTAGTTTTTTTGGTTTTAAGATCTGATGTAATGTTGGTGCAGTGGTCCTAATATCCACTAGGTGGTGCTGCAGTCTTTTATTTAAACATTGACATTGCTGATTTTTTTTTTTCCCCAAACATGCAGCTGATGTTTAAATCAGGAATTAAATGTTTCTCACCATAGAAACATTCCTCAACATGCGGTCGAGCTTCATTTTAGTAAATCAGTATTTATTCTGGTGTGGTGAAGCGGCTAATTACAGAACGAAGCTTTGATTCCATGAAAACCACATGAAAAGCAGCTGAATATACAAATTTCAAGAGTCATCTTTGTTTTCAGACCGAAACATAAACCAACCAAAGTCAAACACAGGGTTTCTGCTTCTGAAGGTCATCTGCTTACATTTGTCTGTGTAAAAATATTGAACAGTATTTTTCCTACAGACTAAAATAATATATTTTTCCGGTATTTTATGTGTTGCCCTTCACTTCTCTTTCTGACAGGAAATTACCTTTTCATAAAAAAATAAAGACTATAAGTAAAAGTAATTGTACTGACAGCCTTCTAATATTAATGTAACCTTTATCTTATTACATGAAAATATAAGTAAACACTTTGAGGTGGTGGCTTCATTTATAATAGACTAAGTAGAAATGAAAGAGCTTTGGCAGATAAGCGATGATTAGTAAATGAAAAATAATAATAATAAAAATACAAATGAAGCATCTAAAATAAAGACAGCTTATATGAAATATGATGAAAATGGTATTTTCAACTGTCCTAAGCATGAAAATACCTGTAGTATATGTATCTATGTGCATATACAGTACATCATTAAGAAAAGCAATACTCAGAAATGCAATAATGTCAGCCTTATAATAATAATAATAATAATAATAATAATAATAATAATAATAATAATAATACAAGATTCATTAAGCCTTTATTTAATACAATATAGTTGGGCTGAAAAACCTGGGCAAACAATGGTGTTAAAATAAAAAGGTAAATGAAAATAACTATTTGAGAACATTTAAAGCAAAGGTAAATTAATGTACTAAAAGAGGACCAGCTGTGGGTAAGACATGATGAAAAAATGCAAATCTTTACATTTTGTAAAAGATAAAGATGAGGCAATCCTTAGTTTTTATATGCACATTTATTTTTACTTGTATCTCAAGTTACTTTGTGTACTTTTACGTGCACTTCCATCAAATTTAGACATGACATTAGAAGTGAGATTAAAACTAAAAAGATGACAAGCTTCCCTCTCATATGGGATTAAAGTGGTTCCCAAATGTTTCAGATTGAGACCCAAAAAAGAAATTTAATATCTCATCAGATCATGAACTTACACAACTATATCCTGAATTGCCAAAGGATGATATTTTTATTGACTTTAATACTGTGAAAACACTGTCTTTTATATCCATTGTGCTCCGTATAGTTTTCGTTTTGTTACATCATTTTCCCATGGTACATTTTTCTATCTGCATCACTCGTGTCTTTGCTATGCCCATTCTTTCTGTTTTAATTCAGGAAATGAATTCACGTATTATCACATATATAATATTTATAGACATGATTAAGGTGGTCTGCTGAAGTTCATGCTGAGCATTACAATAGGGAAGAAACAACGTTGAAGTGACCTTGAACGTAGCATGATTGCAGGTTCCAGACGGGTTGTTCTTAGTATTTCAGAAACTGCTGATTTACTGGGATTGTCACAAAGAACCATCTCTAGGGTTTACAGAGAAAATATCCAGTGAGTGGCAGTTCTCTGAGCAGATATTCCTTGTGATGCCAGAGGTGCTGAGCTGATAGACAGACAACAGTAACTCAAATAACCACTGCTTAAACCTGAAATATGCAGAAGAGCTTCTCTGAACACGTAACATGTCGAATCTTGACGCAAATGGTCGACAACAGCAGCATATACACTCACTGGCCACTTTATTAGGTACACCTGGTGCTTGCAAGGTGTGCCTAATAAAGTGGCCGGTGAGTATACAGGGGTTGGACAAAATAATGGAAACACCTAACATTGTGGCATCATAGAAGGTGTTTCCATTATTTTGTCCAACCCCTGTATTCAGATACTTCATTAAAAACAGCTCTGCAGCCCATTTTGAGTCTCGAACTCTAAATTGGGGGAAACAACGGATTAAACTAAACTGTAAGTCTTTGCTTTGTGTCGGTAAAAAGGAAGAAAAGCACAATACATCCGTGCCACGCGGTAGAGTGTTGCCATGGCAACGGGGTTGATGGTTCAAGTCCCTTGACAACAGGAACATGGCTTAGTGATGATCATTTGGTCTGTCAGTGTTGACACTTCATCATTCGCACTATTTCAACGTTATTAGATTGGAATCAATTGTAATCAACGATTTACTAGAAAATACTGTAAATGGTTTTATTTTATTGAGCAGAAAAATACAGAATGTGCTGCAATGACTGTAAGTTCTGATGAATGTGATTGTGTTTAAAAGAGACCATTTCAAAGCCAAACAGTAAATGAGAAAAGACAAAAATAATAATAGGGAATATAGAGGGGAAGAAATTGAAAATGTGTTTAATACTGTATAATGACACCAAAGATATAAACACAATGAAAGTGGTAATTTTGACACAGTGTCTGAATAATAGAGTATAATAAAATACATGCAAATGGATACACAGCAGCTGTGTGTGTGTTGTTCTGACCCTGTGGTCTGATGGATAAACCCTCATTGAAATGCATGCTGGGAAGCTTTTCACTGGCTGCTGAAGGAGGTTAACTCCAAGATAAATAAAGAAGCCCAGGAGAGGCCCTGGCGCTCCTCATCATCATATCTTAATTAGATAGGACAGCTTTAATTAAAATGAAATCATTTAATGGATTTTGTAATTAAAACAGAGTTAGATGGCTGACGGCTGTTTGGTCAGGCCAGCGGTGTCTTTCCTCCCTCAGACTGGGGTCAAGTTAAATGCTGATTAAACTTAAAATTGGCTTTTATCAACGGATCTAAACAGCCTGCTAGAAGAGATGAACGGTTAGTTTCCATATTCACAAATCTGAGCCCAAAAGTGAAACAACCACCTCTGAAATGGCTCCTGACTCAAAGCCTGTTATATTAAAGTGGAAAATATTTAAAAAGGTTCTCATAAATATGGATGGCAAGAAGGGCTGTGCTTGAAATAATTTTTATTATGCTGTCATCTCAGATAACAAAATTTGTTTCTTGTGATGAGTTAATTTATTTCATTATATCATTAAAACAAAAGGCTGTTTCCTCTCATGCATACTGCTTATCAGAGACCAGACGTGTCTTTGCAGCATGTCTAGATGGCATCTTGACAAGTTTAACTGGTATAAGATGAAAACGTCAGCTGTAGGAGTACTATTATTATTGATCAATGTATCAGACTTCACTTCACTCAAGGTCTAACAGACGCAGAAATGACATTGTCTCTTTGTGTGAGCGATAACATTCACATCAGTCCCTGTCATTTATGGAGAAAGACCTGACTGCAGCTCTATTTTATCTACTGATGTGAAATCTATAAAAAAAGAAAATCAGCCTATTGTTTTCTTTATTATTTTCTTTGATATAACACATTATCACAAGAAAGAGGCTTCTTAGTTGATTGAAGTATTGTTTTGAATATGAATGTAAAAAAAAAAAAAGAAAATAAACAGACAAAACATTTAAACATAACACATAAAATACATATTCAAAAATAAGTGAGAAGAAGTATAACTTATAAACTCCACTTCTCCTTAAATAATTAATAACAATACTAAGCTTCCTAGTCTAAATATATCTATACTCTAATGCCTGATACTTATTGTTAAATAATTTTGTTTCTGACTTTATATTTTTTTTGAAGAAATATAAATATAATTTACATATACCCATAATACAAGATCACATATATATAGGTACATACACATAAATATACATATACACATACACACATACCACATATACTTGTACCAAGGTTATAATAGTTTTGGATTTTTCATTATAGTTTAGTTTTATTTAGTTTTGACTTTTTTTTTTTCTCGAATTCAGTTAGTTTTAATTAGTTTTTAGAGCAGGTTTGCTAGTTTTTATTAGTTTTCATTATTTTCTAAATGCTTAGTTTTAGTTTAGTTTTAGTTTCTTTATATCTTTTATCGTCTTCACCGGCGTATTCAAATAAATCCCATACAGGACTCTGCTGCTTTCTCCCAACTTTAGTCTCCATGTTTCCAGGTAGAGTGGGAACAAGAAGACGACTAAACGACAAGTGACAAGAAGTGACAGACCGTTAAATATCATATGGTGCCAGCAGCTAAAATTGCTTGAAGGAAACAAATCGATTATATATCAATCTGACATTGACAAAGACGAAAATGAAGGGAATTTTATCCAGAATTTTTATATGTTTTAGTTAGTTTTGCAAACACACAATACAGTTTCAGTTAGTTTTCGTTTTTTTCTTTTAATTTTAGTTTTTATTTATTTCAGTTAACGAAAATGTTTTTACAATTCTAGTTTTCGTCATTTCGTTAGTTTTCGTTAACGATAATAACCTTCACTTGTACATTCTTATAACACCCAGTGGTACCCCACACCTCCCTCATCTCTGTACCTCTGAAAGATTGTGTCTTTGTACCTCATTTTAAACGGTTTCATGCTCGGACATTCCTTCAACTCTCGACTGAATCTATTCCACAGTCTCGCCCCACTGTCTGAAACACAAAAACTTTCCCTGGTCGTGCATATTAAACGAGAATTAAAGTTAATCCCCCCTTAAATTATCCCCATGAATATTGAATAATTTCTGTATATTTGTTGGTAATAGATTATTTTTAGCTTTGTATATTATTTGAGCTGTTTGATAGTCCAAAATAAAGGAACAATGAATTCATTATCTCAAGAAATAGCATAAAAATAGCATTTGTTTACTTTGTGTTGTGAGGCGTCTGTAGTAGCACCTGTTGTCATCCACTAAGACACAGTACATGGGAGTACATTACTCATTATGGTGTCCACTGTTGCTCCCTACATCTGTTTGATCAGGCTGATACAGCGTAGACTGAACCTGATAGTAAAAAATGTCATTTTTGATGCTGATAGCGGCTAATGGTAAGTTTTTCATCAAAGACTGCAAAGATGATCTTACTTCAATTTTTAACCTCCATGCTATTTTGTGTACATTAACCCATGAAGACCCAGTGCTACTTTTATGTCACTTCCCAAATGAATTTTTCCTCTATATTTTACCTTCATTGATTGATTTATCACCATTGATTGTAATATTATCCTCCTTATTTTGCACTTTTTTTCAGTGTATTTTCCTAGATTTCATTTACTGATCATGTAAATGTTCATAAAAGATCAGATTAAAGTTGAGGGTTATTATATCAGAAACAGAAAACTGAAGAAAAAGTTACTTTTTTTTTGAAAGACATCATTAACTGAACATAAACTAAGTGTGTCCATCCACTGTCATTGATCCAACTCCATGGGTTTTACTGGTGAATCAATGCTGTAGAAGGTGACAGTGTTTCCATGGTAACTACAGAGCCTCTGAACGTCCAAATGGGTCATATCTAATGACAATATAAAGATGATAAACTGCATTTCACACCAATTATGTATATGTATTGATAGGATTAGTGGATCAACAGGTATTTAACTGTTTAGATCAGTAGATGATCTTGGTCACCAGTGGCTGTTTGGGACTTTATGGGTTAATAATAATTCAGCAATGCATACATGACTCCTTCATATATTGTGTGAATGTACAAAAATCTCAGGCCACCTCTAGGTTTGTTGTTTTTGCAGGGTTGAAATGATCATACATATTTATTTTTCATTCTCTTTTCTAAAGGGGCAATAAAAATAGACAAGAAATTTACTGTATGCATGTGCGACCTTAGAGGAAACACAAAAAACTGAACTAAATGAGTTCTGAAGGTTAAAGCCACTATTTAGTGTGACCTCTGACCCCATGACAAGAAGCAACACAAACACTCAGAAACATCTGACGTGTTGAATGAAACCCGGTATAAAATATCCAGAAATTAATGCAGTAAATCTTATATTGTGTGAACCAAAGGGTTAAAGACATGTTAAGTGCAAAGAGAGGTTACATTAAATATGACCTCGTTGGTTTATAGAAGCTGTTTTTTCCATGAAACTTTTGTTTGTATTGTTGTACACACTTCACATGTATCCAGAATGGATCTTAATACAGACTGACAAATGCATATGTGTGGTCATTGGAACTTTACTAAACCAACAAAGCTGATGCTGACCAGAGAGTTTTATACAGTAGTGTAGATCTAAAACCCATCACTTTTTCCTGCATCTACCTTAAGAATTAATTCAATGGTCAAAAACATGACACAGGCGCACAGTAAAGAAGTAAAGACAGAAAACTGAATAGAATAGAATAGAATAGAATAGAATAGAATAGAACAAAATAAAATAAAATAAAACAGAAAAGAACAGAACAGAATCAAATCAAATCAGATCGAATAGAGTAGAATAGAATAGAATAGAATCCCTTTATTGTCATTACAGCGCAACAAAATTTGGAACAGGGAACAAATCAACAGGTTATGACAGAACTCTGCAAATCCATCACTTTTGCTGTTATTCTATTTCTACAAACGCTGTAAGACCTTTAACCATTGTAAGTAAACGTCCCCTGGTGTTTCAGCAGACAAGGTTTATACTGTGAAACACAGTAAAGCATCACATGGTGAAAAACTCACAGTGTTGCAGCAAACTGTCTATAATTCTTGATTTTTTTTTTTTTTTTTTCAAACTGATCTATACTTCAGCAATACTCTTGAAGTCTCAGGGTCTCAGTTTACATCAGTTTGAGTCTGACTTTCACTCAGAGGTCAACTTGTATTAATAATATGGATTATTCCATCATAGTGTGAGCCTCCACACTCTCCTTCCATTTTTTACATTTGTGTTTTACCAGGTGTGTTAAAATAATTTCAACTTATGCATTTAGGATAAGAGATGGTTGTGTATGTCCACATGTTTTGGATCCCCTTTTTCTTTTATGCTTAGTTTGATATTCAGTTGTAGTTTTATTTATCACTTACCTTGAGCTTCTGTTCAGTTCAATGCCTCTTGAGCATCATATCATTACAATGTTGCACTCATTCCCTTTTTGAGGTCAAGACCCACATAAACAGTATTTTGTCTCCATGGAAACATCTTTATTGTGTGTTATTGTTTTTATCTTGTATGTCTTTTATATAGTTTTTGTCCTTTTTCTTTTTTTTTTTTTTTTTTTTTTTACATCACTAATAGCCACTTTTACACAGAGATCCCGGAAAAAAGGTGAGATGGTGATCCCACCTTTTTTTCACCATTCACTGATTTCCACAGCCAAACCAAAGGAGTAACAGAGGTGAGACAGGCTGAACTTTTACACAGCGGACCTGTGTTCTGGAATCAAAGGGGCGGTGACGCGTAGTGTGATGTATAACTTGCGTGTCTGAAATACCCAGAGCATAGCGGTGTTGCTAACCTCTCCAGACAATGTGAGTTGCACGTGCGTAGAAGCATTTACCTCTGTCGGCCATCTTTTACGACTTGCTATGGCAACCTCGCTAGGGGAAATCACTGTTGTTTTACTGAAATTATGTGAAAGTACAGAGACTTTACCTTCAAAGAGTATCTTTCTAGTGTACAGAAGCGATTTTGAGAGTTTGTGGTGGTTGTATACGCAATACGTCATCAAAATGTCACACCTTGGTTGCAGAATGAGAAGTGTTCCTTTTACATAGCATTCCAAAATCATGATTCCACCTTTATCACAGCTCTGTTACTGCCTCCAGAGGTGTTACAGAGCTGTGACAGATGTGGGACCAAATGATCCCACTAGTTAATTTACACAGACATCGTTCCGGAATAAAGGTGAATTATTCTCAGAATAGAAGTGCTGTGTAAAAGGGGCTGTTGTTATTGTTTTCATTCTGTTATATTGTTTACATTCACTTCCTGTTGAGCCGTTTTTTTCTTGCTTTGTTACCCTCAGCCCTTGCCACATGAGTTCGTCTGTCTGTCCGTCCGTATGTGCAAAAACTTTGGCATGCACCAGTGGTTCTCAACCAAGGTTCTAATAGTTTTGGATTTTTCATTATAGTTTAGTTTTATTTAGTTTTGACTTTTTTTTCCCCTCTAATCCAGTTCGTTTTAATTCATTTTTAGAGCAGGTTTGCTAGTTTTTATTAGTTTTCATTTTTTTGTAAATGCTTAGTTTTAGTTTAGTTTTAGTGTTAATTTTAGTTTCGTCATATCTGTTCTCTTCTTCTCCATGTCTCCATGTTTCCAGGTAGAGTGGGGACCAGAAGACGACTGTAAACCACAAGTGACGGACTGTGAAGTGTCGTATGGTGCCGCTAGATAAAATTGCTAGAGCGAAATAATCGATTTCATATCAATCCGACACTGACAAAAGACGAAAACAAAGGGAAATTTATCCGTAATTTTTTTACCAGTTTTAGTTAGTTTTCCAAGCACACAATACAGTTTCAGTTAGTTATCATTTTTTTCTTCTAATTATAGTTTTTATTTATTTCAGTTAACGAAAATGTTTTTTCAATTCTAGTTTTCGTCATTTCGTCACTTTTCGTTAGTGATAATAACCTTGTTCTCAACTGGGAGGGGCAGCAGATAGTCAATGATAAGGGAGCTCACTTTCACTTTCTCACAGCTTTATCATGTCCTCCACATACAGGTCCATCACGTTACTTGTAGAATTATGTGTTGAGGTCTGGCACATGCCCCCCCCTCCATCGCAAATTTGTTTTTGGGAGGCAGCAGGTACTCAGTGATAAGGTGAGGGAAGAGCTCACTTTGACTTTCTCACAGCTTTATCTACAGAGCTACATAACCCACCACATCCTCCACATACAGGCTTGTTGCATTACTTGTAGAAGTGCGTCCTGTTACCAACCAAAAGTATATGCCTTATTTTTCTTTCTTTTTCTCTTTCTTATTTCCCCAAACCTTTTTCAAACCCTAATAAAGTAAGATGTCTTTGTGCCTAAACCCACCCAAAACTTTCCCATGACATCGTCACATTTGACATTTTTTATTCAGTTTATTTTATAGCTATCAAGGTTATTATTTTACTGTAAATTATTGTTTTTTGTTTTTTTGGTGTGTGGATATACAGGGTGGGGAAGCAAAATTTACAATATTTTGAGGCAGGGATTGAAAGACAGTGTATGACCAATTAGTTTATTGAAAGTCATGAGAATTTATTTGCCACAAGAAAATTTACATAATAGAAAATGTTTTTATTCTATGTGTCCTCCTTCTTTCTCAATAACTGCCTTCACACGCTTCCTGAAACTTGCGCAAGTGTTCCTCAAATATTCGGGTGACAACTTCTCCCATTCTTCTTTAATAGTATCTTCCAGACTTTCTCGTAATAGTTTTGCTCATAGTCATTCTCTTCTTTACATTATAAACAGTCTTTATGGACACTCCAACTATTTTTGAAATCTCCTTTGGTGTGACAAGTGCATTCAGCAAATCACACACTCTTTGACGTTTGCTTTCCTGATTACTCATATGGGCAAAAGTTTCTGAAAAGGTATGGATAATAGTGTTAGGTATGATTATGACATCAATATATGTTTGGTTTCAAAAGAATTGACGTAGTGCCTGCTGAGAAAAAACAACTAAATGTTCATTGTAAATTTTGCTTCCCCACCCTGTATATCTATAACGTTATGTGTTGGAGCTGCTACTGGTTGCAGACGTCAGACAAACTTTGGGTTGTCTGAAAAAAAAACAAAAAAAAACAAAAACAAATGTTGAAACTCATATTTTATAAAACACAGCTTTTCACTTGAATGCATCATTGGTAGGTGCATCATCGCAGACCTGGAAACTTCAGTCTAATCAAAAGATGAGTCAGTGTGAGGTATTAAAAGTGAATGAGCTGCAGGATAGTTCCCTGGATAAGATGAGATGAGTTCCTCTTCTGTTCTTTTGTATTGCTTTACATGCACTCTGTAAATGATTTCACCTCTCTGTCCCCTTATGTCACATGCATAATACACCCCCCCCCCCCCCCTTTCCCGCAGAGAGGTGATCTGCCCCCTCCCTCTCCCCCTCCCTCTCCCTCCTCCACCCCTCTCAGCAGAGTTACATGGTACGACCCGCTGCCATACACAGCGGTCACCTCTCCCTCTCCTCACATTCAGTCAGACTCCCTCTCAGACATCAGGCTGCATTCCTCTCCTCCTCTTCTCTTATTATGACCCATTTTAGGAGCGACTGCCACCAGGACAGACGTGAGTAACACAGATATGCAGTAATGTCAGTGCATTTTTAGGAGATGACAGACTGAAGAGACGGGAGGATGTTGCAACATGACTGTAAATCTTCTGAAGATGTACAGATGTGTATGTGTGTGTGTGTGTGTGCGTGCGTGTGTGTGTATGTGAGTGCAGGGCTGTGGGTTTGCATGCACATGTGCAGTCCTGAGTCCACTCATTAAAGATGCTGCACTAAAGAAACTTGATGATGTGATGAAACGACACCTGGATTTAGAAATAGACTTGTCAGCTGGACTGTATGATGATTATGTTCTGCGAGGAATATTTCATTCATGAGAAAATGAGTGGATGTTGCTGTTAATTGTTTAGTCCCTGTGAAGCTGGTAGAGCTGTGTGTTTTATCTTTGTGAGGATTTATGTCTCAGACCGGCCATCCGATATTTGTACATTTCAGAACTAGCTCTTTAGACAAACATAGACATTTGTACAGTGGTTAACATAAGTATGGACCAGAAATCTGACTCCAAATCCAGTGAAGTGGGTGAAACCTCCCGTCGTAAGTCAAAAGCCACATGTCAGATGTTACCAGCACCTTAATTAAAACAGAATTTGATCAAAATAAAATGTACAGATGGGGTTTCCTTCCCTAAAGTGGGTTTGTAGTAGTTTTTTTGGTGTCTGTTGTCTCTAAAAGTCCTAGTACGATTCAACCTGCGGGAAGTTATTTTTTTCTTACACTGAGGAAACAAAGTCAGCAACGTTATATCTAGAACCAGCTCACTGAACTGTGAGTCTAAGCAACAAAAGAAAGAATATTATTACCCATATTTACCCTTGTCTTCTGCTTATATGAATCAGTGCAGGAAAAGAAAGTGACAATAATTAGTTAGAGATGTCATTGAATAGGGACAGTCCTTTAGAAGGAGGTGGTTAGGGATAAATATGGTGAAAAAAATGATCACATAGACCAGTGTTTCTGCCTTGTTATCAGTAGCATATGGCTTATTTTTGTTTCTTTTTCCCTGTCTTATTTCCTCAACCCTTTTTGAATCCTATTAATGTAAGATGTCTTTGTGCCTAAACCTAACTAAACCTTTTAAATAACTGTTAGATTTGAACTGTGTGGTTTTTTTTACAAGCAATTTTTAAAGCTATCAAGAGTTTTTTTTGTTACTGCAAATTTTGTGCATATACAGTATACTGTTTTTTGTTGTTGTTTTTTTTTTTTTTTTGGTGAGTGGAAATATGCCTATATTGTCATGTATTGGAGCAGCTGCTGGTTGCATATGTCAGACAGTACAGATGCTTTATTGAAGATGCACAGCTAAAAACAATGTTAGCGATCTTATGAGAAGTGTAAAAATATTTTTGGTTCATGATGAGTCTTGTGGGCTGTAAAGACAAAGGAGAGATATACACACTGACGGATTTAATTTTATATATCGATTTTTATTGAGCTGATGATTTTATATTAATTGTTGGTACAGGCATGTGAGAACGCAAATGAATCACCCATTTGGTATTAAAGTTTTTTGAACTGAGCTGTAAATACAGTGGACATGGTACAAGTGCAGCAAATTTGAAGTTAAAATATCTACATCTCTCCCTAGTGTCTAGGTGCAGTATAGCTCATTAATCCAGCCCCCTTCATGTTACTCAGTCAGGTTTTGATTCAGTAATTGCCACCCAGAGGTGACTGAGGACTTTTTTAGATAGACCCAGGTAGACCTGTGTTCAATTCATTATCTGTCTGATAAGTTTGCTCTTAATAAGTTACTTGATGTTATGGTGATTGTTAGAAACCAGGATGTGAATCAAGTCAAGTGATTTATTCCTGCACGAAGGAGAAACGAGTTGTAAATAATACAGCTATAGTCAACAAATCGACACTGCCTCCTTGGGTTTTAGTCTTATAGTTGTGAGAAAACAAAGTAAGTTCTGTCCATGGAACAGTGTTACCTTGGCTTATGGCTTATCTCAGGGGTGTCAAACATACGGCCCGTGGGCCAAGACCAGCTAAGGGCTCCCATCTGGCCTGTGGGATGAATTAGCAAGGTGCAAAAATTACACTGAAGAAGTTAACGGTCAAGGGTGTCAAACGAATTTTTGTTCCAAACTCCAAAATTCTAGCAATATTATGACTGTTACTGAATGTCTTGTGCCTTTGTAGAGCCACTGTGATCTGTAATGCACATGTATAAATGGTAAATTTAGGCATAATATTGTTAAAATTACATCTATTTAAGGAATATTAGATTTTTCAGGTTATTCCCGTTTTTTTGTGAAACGATAGTTTTCTAAAGGTAAATATTTTCATACATTTGTTTTACTTTTTTGAACAAAACCAGGAGAAAAATTTGGACCTGTCATTATTTATAGATTATTTTGCAATAATTTTACTGGTCCAGCTCACTTGAGATTAAATTGGGCTGAATGATGTGGCCCCTGAACTAAAATGACTGACACCCCTGGCATACTGAGGGTGCCGTTGTTATTATCTCCACCAGGAGGTATTGTGATCACTTTGCTTTGTGTTTGTTTGCGTGTTTGTTTGTTTGTTTGTTTGCTTGTTAGCAACCTTATGGGAAAACTATTCCAACCATCTTTACCAAATTTTACCCACAGATAAGGCCTAGGCCCTGGGACAAACCCATTAAATTTTGGGCCGAGTAGGCCAAAGTTCAAGGTCACAGCAAGGTCCCAAAATCTTAAATTTTCCTATCTCTCATCATTGAGCAATTTTTGAAAATTCATAAAAAAATTCAAAACAACTCTGATTAGCATCCAGTTTGATACACCCATAGCTTATAACAATACCTTGTATCTGGCACAAAATCGTCCACATCCACAGTGGAATGTGGACTTAAATTTTCAATTTAACATTGAAAATCCCATTTATGACACATTTTTCATTATAACTCAACAAATATTGATTGGAATTGAATATAATTTGACATACACATGACTGGTACCAAGCTTCAACTTTTTCTGCTGTATGGAACAACCTTGAAACTGTTTAATTTAAAAAGAAATTGTCGATCTACACATGCACACCATTCAGGGTGCTTGGCGGAGGTTTGCGTTCTCTGAACACTTGTTTATTTATTAACATCTGGTAGAGGTCGTGGTACTTTTCTAAGATCACACATGAATGAACACTTGGATGGTGTATGATTTTCTAACAGTGATTAATAACTTTAATGACCGTCAGAAGTGTTTCTGGGATCTGATCAGACCATCAGAAACTCGTAGATGGGTGACAAATTAACAGAAAAGACGTAAAGCATCTTCTTAGTCTACCATGTTCCTTTTTTTCCCATGTGGTGTTTTCATGATGGAGCTGAACTGCACTGTCAAAAATCTCCCAAACATCTTCATCTGGCTTGAGATTGACTGACCTTGGAGACATATGACTCATATCATTTTCATACTGATCAAACCATTCAGTAAGTCCTATTGATGGGCGCAGTATATTTGACAGTGTAGTAATAAGTTGTGGTTTGGAGCCTGGGAACTGGGCTTTGTTCAGTCAAGCATGGACGTCAGAGCTGGTCATGAGCTCTTTTTCATCCACTTGTTCATGATCTGAATCTACCCCACCCTAATTAATGCACTTTATTACTGAGACTGCATTCATTTATCCAGTCTGGACCACACTGTACATCTCTAGCCTCCTCCTGAATTAAGCAAACCCATACTCTTGTGCAGATAGATTTGACTGATTGGTGATCTGTGCAGATGTCACCACCAAATACAAATGCATGTCATTCCAGATGTAAATGGGTATATCTTTCAGAAGTGTGGTGCCTGGAATTTATTTTGCCAATGAAAGGAGTGAGTAGTAAAAAAAACGTTTGTCTTATACACCTCTACACATTGCCGTTACACTCAGTTTGCCTTTTGAGATGTTTAATTTTGTATTTCCATCATTTAGTAATATGCAAATGTAAGTTTGACACGTTAGGAGACAGATTTTCTTGCTGTATGTCATTGTGATTAGAAGAAATATGTCCAAGTGAAATGAAAAGCCTTTGCCCTGGCTGTCTTTTTATTGTTTGGAGAAAGATGATGATAATTGTTGCAGTGAAACAAAAATTAAGTAGAAGCCGAAGTTTGTCTGAGCTGCTGTTGAAACATGATGTCACAACATGGCAGACTGCAATAATGGTTCATTCAAAGATAATGAATATTTGCATTTCTAATGTTAACATATTTTTCAATATTATATCAATTTATGCAATTAAATCCCCTCTATAGCTTACATATTATTTAACCCTTTCATGCATGAATTATGAGAACCTTAGTTGATTTTTTTTTTTTTGTTTGTTTTTTGTTTTTGAGTGTTTTTATTCCTCCTTAGGCATGAAAAAAAACAATACAATTCAGGTTTTTTTTTTTTTTTCATGGATTTACAAAAATGTCCACTCAGCTACACCATGCATTATATTCTTGAAGCAAAGAAACATGTATTTAAAACCCAATATCAGAAAATAATATGAAAACAATGAAATAAAATCATGTTTAATGCTGCTAATCTGATGTTTTCTCACATTTTAACATATTCTCATACTAGTTATTTCTCACTTCATGGCGATAATATGCAAAAAAAAAAACCTTTTTGTCTAACCCCCCCCCCCCCCCCCCCCCAAACTGTTAATTACACTCTAACAATTAACCTTTGATTTACTTTCAAACATGTTACTGCAGATCAGGTTTATCCAGAACAGCAAAGTCACAGTAATTGTATGAATTGCAGTGTTTGGGATGATGCATAAGTGTCCACTGTGTTGGCTGATATGAAACTAACACAACAAAATCTAAAAATATAATATACAAATAAAATATAGATAAAATAAAGTATACAAGAGAACGGCTATAGAATAGCTGTCCACTGGAGTAACTACTATGAATGAAAGGGTTAAAATATATGATCACCATTAACAGAGGGAACAAAAAGCATGTATTTAAAGCTTTAAAACCACATTTATTTATTTTTTTTTAGAGGCGTCTTGGGTCTCTTATAAACAAAATCAGTATTAATCATGATGAAGCCCACCTTCTACTTCATCCTCCACACTCATTACCCATGAGTCAAGTTCATGATTTTGTTTGTTCATCTGGAAAATCATGGAAATGTCACCACTCACATCCTTGCCATCCAGAGAAATATCATCAGCGTCGTAGTTTAAAAGTGCTCTGAATGTGGTGCTAACATTTCAGTCGAAGCCGTTTTCATTAGACTGTGGAGAAATGACCCTAAAAGTCTGATATGTTATTTTACTGCTGAAGGAAAGCAACTGGAAAGGAACTCTGACAAGTAGATTTTATGGCCATACAGTTGTGGGTGGATGAACGTAAGTTATTTCTATGACAAATATATTATTTCACTGAATTCATTTTAATCAGCCAGCTCAAGTGGAGGTTGTAATTTTATAAATGTTGAAGATTTAGAAAGTTAGAAGTGGCGTGTTCTCAAATACATCATTTGGACAAATGAAAGGAAAGAACTCTGACTCCCAAGGTGCATTTGGTGTGCATTTGTATGTATGGAAACATGTTTTTTTTTTTTTTGTTACCCCACCCCCTGAAGGGGAGGCAAGAGGTATTGTTTTTGGTTCAGTTTGTTTGTTTGTTAACACTCTAGCAACAAAACTATTGCTTCCGTTCATACCAGATTGGGTTTACAGATGTCCAGTGACCCAGAATAGATCTGATTACATTTTGGGAACAGTAGGTCAAAGTTCAAATTTTGTATGAATTTTTAAAATCTTTTTTTCCCCCATTTGCTTATAATGGGCGAAATTTCAAATGTCTGTAGCAGTAAAACTATTGTTTGAACTCATACCAAATTGGGTTTATAAATTACCAGTGACCGAGAATAGATGTCATTACATTTTGGGAAGAGTAGGTCAAAGTTAAAATTTTGTATGAATTTTTAAAATCTTTTTTTCCCCCCATTTACTTATAATGGGCAAAAATTCACATGTCTGTAGCAGCAAAACTGTTGGTTGAATTCATACCAAATTGGGTTTGTAGATTGCAAGTGACTCAAAATAGATGTGGTTACATTTGGGGAAAAGTAGGTCAAAGTTCTAATTTTTTATAAATTTTTAAATTTCTTTTTTTCTCCCATTTACTTATAATGGGCAAAATTTCACATGTCTATAAAAACATAAATTTTGTTTCAATTTCCTCCAAACTTGGCACATATATAGAGGCAACTGATATGCTGACATCAGTACATGCATAGACATGATGACATCAGCTGGATTGATGCCAAAATAAGCTACAATACATGCGAGGGGTGGGGTTTGTTGTGCCTGGCACCACTTGTTATATGTTGTAATGAAATCTACCAGTGCTGGGGATAACATAAACACTGATAAATATATAAAATTCTTAATTAGGTAAAATTATGACAGAAAAGTAACTAAACTGGCTATGTGTTGTGTGAAATTTTTTTGATACCCTCACCCATTTAGATTGAATTGTACATTTAGTGTTGTTTTAGTATGACTCTACTTCATGATACTTGTGTAAAATATCGGTGTTAACACCTCTAATCAGAGATGTTCAGTTCATTTGTCCCTCAGATCAGTCAGATTCTGTCAGTCCTACTCATTTGAAGATGTAAATCCATTTCCTTGGTTGATTAATCTGCTTTTGTTGTTTGTTTCTGAAATAATGTTGTAACAAACCACAGTAACATGACCATACAGGCTGCAGATGGAAAGTTTTAGTCTGAGAACTTTGGCAGGTGTAAGAGCACGGAAAGGATTGTATGACAGAGAAAACATTCTAAATATAGCATACATGTAAATGAATATTGATTTTTCGGCCTTTCTCAGGTGGTAAGACCAGTAAAACAAAACGTCAGACAAACCCTGTCAGAGACTTGCATGGCTCTGCACAAGTGTCGTTTGATTCTCTGTTATACGGATGTCCCCGAACTACTCCTGTGTCACCTCCACATCCGGACATTTACACACTCATCACCTCCATTTAAGCCTCTTTCTGACTTACTTTGGGTGGAGTTAGACCCCGAACATGTGTTAAAATACATCTTAAAGTTCAGTCATAGGCTGTTAATGATGTGTTCATGTTCTAGGCAAGGTTATAATAGTTTTGGATTTTTCATTATAGTTTAGTTTTATTTAGATTTAACTTCTTTTTCTCTAATTTAGTTAGTTTTAGTTTTTAGAGCAGGTCTGCTAGTTTTTATTAGTTTTGTTTTTTGTTTTGTTTTTTCTAAATGCTTAATTTTAGTTTAGTTTTAGTATTAGTTTTTTCATATCTTTTATCTTCCTTGCTGTCATATTCAACTCTGCTGCTTTCTCCCAACTTTAGTCTCTATATTAGAGGTAGAGAGGGGATGAGAAGCCAACTCTAAACGACAAGTGATGAGAAGTGACGGACTGTGAAATACCACCAGCTAAAATTGCTCGAGCAAAATAAATCAATTTCATATCAATCCAACACTGACAAAGACAAAAACAAAGGGAGTTTTATCCATTATTTTTATGTTTTAGTTAGTTTTGTAAGCACACAATACAGTTTCAGTTAGCTATCATTTTTTCTTTTAATTATAGATTCTATTTATTTCAGTGAACGAAAATGTTTTTTCTATTGTAGTTTTTGTCATTTCATTAGTTTTCGTTGACAATAATAACCCATGCTCTATACAGTATTCAAAAAATTACAGCGTAAACTGCTCAAATCATTTAACAAAATTTTACATTAATTGTTGAAAACTAAAAAATAAACCACACCAAACCAAACCATGGAAACAAGTTTTAAACTATTGCTCTGATTTGTATCTGTATTTCTTCTTCTCTATTAAAAAAACAACCAAGAATAATTTGTATTGTGCCATTTTGAGACATCTTATAAACTGAAAGAAAAGCTGTTTCATCAATACTTCAAGCTAAAGTAAAAGCCTTAAATGGATGTGAATGTCCATATCTCATTCAGTAAAGTTATATGTTGGTATTAAATAAAACCAACAATATTTTTAACAGTGATTGGTTAATTATTCAATGTCTTAACCTGTTGAAATACTTTACTATGAGTGGATGTTCTGCACTCAAAACCTCCACTACAAGTATAAGTATGCTGTATTATCAAGTAAATGTACTCAAAGTATTTCTTCATACATTCATTTTCCAACTGCTTAGTCCTTAAGAGGGTCGTGGGGGTGTCAGAGTAACCAAAAACAAACTGATCTAAAGTCTTCAATACCTTTAAGAGCCAATAATCCTGTCAATATATTTAGATAATTTAGGTACAATACGGTTTCTGTGTTTCAGTGTCATCACATATGACCCATGGCCAATCGCAGTAGTTGCTTGTTTTCACATTCAGCTAAAGATATATTTTGTTGCTAAGGATCTATGCTGTTTTCTTGGTTCTGATGAATGATTAGAAAAGGTTAGAGGAAAAATAATCTGGAAGTCATCATTAAAATAGTTCCAGATCTATAAGGGTTAATATTATATATGAGGTTTTTGACTGTTGTATTGACTTGTATGTTGCATTTTATGGCTGTATGCGTTTAAGGCTGAGTTCATTTCAACTACATTATCAGTACACGTTCATTGTGTCTGCAGTGTTGTTGTCCTGTGAGAAAGGCATCTCTCTACAAAGTCAACTTTTCAATAGCTCAGAAAAACAGGCTTGTTTTCAACCTTGGGATTGTGCATTTTTGAGAAAATCTAGGAGGGTTTCAAAGAATGTAGTTATTTTAAGAAAGAGGAGAATTTTCAAGTCAACCCATAAAGAAACACTCTGTCCTACAGTTTCTTACAATCAGTACTTTTTGAGATATCTGGACTGGAAGGTGTTGGACAAAGGTAGTGGAGTAAAAAGGACAATAATTTCCACTGAGATGCAATGAGGTACAACTATAAAGAACATAAAATGACTGTTCTGAAGAACCAGCAGCTAAAAGTAAATACTGCAAAGAGGATTTAACCTGTTAAACCCTGGACCATTTGTTTGTAGTTGGAATCATTTCAGTGTAACACAAAACAGTGGATTTAGAGGACAGCAGAAGCTTCATTCATATAAACAATTTATTATGAGAAAACAGCAAAGGTAAGACATAATTCCTAATAAATGCATCATATTTGCTCTTCTTTGTCTCGTTCAATGTGTTTTAGTGGTAGATAACTAATATTTGTACTATTGGATTTTCTTAGTGTTAGCTTAGCGGTGTAAAGTTTGTGATATAGATCTGTTTTATTAAATTATCCATGACATACACTGGTTTTGCTTAGCATGTTGTCGATATTTGCATATTTAAGTGCTTGTTTGAGTTGTGTTCTCTTGTCAAACAATTGGTTTTATTGAGCGGTTAGTTGACATTCTTCTGGTTGCATGGATGTGTAGAATGTACATTTTGCTACAAGTGTTACATAGCATTACCATGGAAACACAGATGGAACTGGGGGCTGTCTGAAGTTAGGAGAAAAATAAGGCCAGAATTGGAAAATAAACTCCTTCCCTCTGCAGCTTTCTCCTCTAGGTCTGAATAAAAAGTGTAGCATAGAGCAGTAGAATCATGTCCAGGGCACATCTGATGGGGTCTAATTAGTGATTATTTACAGTTATCAATCACATTTTTAACTCCCTTACCTGTCTGAAATGATCCTGTGATTAGTCTCATCAGACTTCTTGAATTAGAATATGCAGAAAGGAATTATGGAATTTTTGCCCAATGACACTAAAAAACAAGTGGTGCCAGTCAAAACAAACCCCGCCCCTCGCACGCATTGTAGCTTATTTTGGCATCAATCCAGCTGATGTCATCCTGTCTATGTGTATGCTGATGTCAGCATATTAATTGCCTCTATATATGTGCCAAGTTTGAAGCAAATTGAAACAAAATTGATGTTTTTATAGACATTTAAAATTTCGCCCATTATAAGTAAATTGGAGAAGAAAAAAGATTTTACAAATTAAATAAAAGTGTGAACTGAGATCCACTTTGCCCAAAATGTAACCACATCTATTCTGGGTCATTTGCAATCTGTAAACCAAATTTGGTAGGAATTCAACCAATAGTTTTGCTGCTACAGACATTTGAAATGTTGCCCATTATAAGTAAATGGGGGAAACAAAAAAGATTTTAAAAATTCTTAAAAAATTGGAACTTTAACCTACTGTTCCTAAAATATAATCAGATCTATTCTGGGTCACTGGCAATCTATAAACCCAATTTGGTATGAATTCAATAATAGTTTAGCTGCTGGAGTGCTAACAAACAAAGAAACAAACAAGTGGTGCCAGGCACAACAAACCCCGCCCCTCACACGCATTGTAGCTTATTTTGGCATCGATCCAGCTGATGTCATCCTGTCTATGCGCGTGGTGATGTCACCATATCAATTACCTATATATATGCGCCAAGTTTTAAGTAAATTGAAACAAAATGGGTGGTTTTATAGACATTTGCAATTTGGCCCATTATAAGTAAATGGGAGAAAAAACAGATTTTAGAAATTCATAAAAAAAATTTGATCTACTGTTCCCAAAATGTAATCCGATCTATTCTGGGTCACTGGCAATACATAAACCCAATTTAGTATGAATTCAACCAATAGTTTTATTGCTAGAGTGTTAACAAACAAAGAAACAAACAAACTGAACAAAAAACAATACTCCTTGCCTCCTCCTCGAGGGGCGGGGGGAGGGGGTAAAAATCTAAACTGTACATAGAAGTATCAGTATTGCATGAGGTAACTATCTAGCACTGCACCTTTTAGTATGTAAATATCAGTTACCTTTCAACCCAGCATGTCAAGTTTAAAGCTCAACACTTGCATAAAGTTAAATTCCGACACTGTCGTAAAAAGAACTTGAGTAAAACTCTTCATCCACCAGGAGGACACTAAAATTTGATTGTAACAGTGTTTGTTTTTTTATGTTCTTGTGTGAAAAATTTTCACACAACGTCAAAGTAAATATATAAGTTTTGTGCTCAATCTTTATTTTGACCAGATGATGACAACTCTGAGACCAAATATTCAGCTGATCAGGACTTTACACATCGTCATTATCATAATCTCTGCTCAGTAAATGAACCCTCCTCCCTGACAGTCAATTAAAATCAAATGTAAATGGACAGTTAGAAGTGATTGTTGTGGCCTCATCTGAATGGTAGCAGCCGGCCTCTGCTCTGGTTTTCCTGCCAAACTTTGAATACCCTGTCCCTGAAATCCAATAACCATGAGGGTGTGAAATAGTCCTGTCATCACTCTCTTCATTCCCTCGTCTCTCATTTTCCCCCTCTCTTTCTCCTCCATCTCCCTCCAACTTTCCCCTCCTCTCCTCTAACCTGATGTGTCATCCAAACAATGCAAAGCAATAAGCAAGCAAATAGCTGTAATCACTCAGTCGATGATGCACAATCACCCGTTCAGCTCGCTGCAGGCGTCGTGGTGACCTGGCAGCCTTATCGATTTCTCGGGGGGCGGCGATTAAAGGCACCCCGGCAGTTAACAGATGGTGAGTGACGGCGCTCATAAACCTCGCACTAAAAGACTAATGTCCTACAAGCTGCAACTGACTTGGCAGCCATAAACAACCCTGCTGCCGACTGTCAACGCTACGGGTGGGGAGAGGCGGATGATGGGAGGCGAAGGGCCAACTGCTGCCTCTACGAACAGGCTTCGACATGCGGGGGGTCCTGTGAGCCGTGCACTGAGCTCTGATGGAGGTCATGGAGAGACGGGATGCTCCCAGCTTTCAATTATCCAACCCAAATGGTAACTGAACAGTTCAGCCAGGCTAAAGAGACGGAGCAAAACAAGCTGTGAGAAGACAGAGAGGATGCTGGGAAAAAGCATCTTTTTCCAGTTTTTTGAAGCTGTGACATGTTGTCTTTTTTATTGCCTTTTATCAGATGCAACTGGACAGAACGGCCGCGTACAGGGACACAATACAGGCATAAATGTCTTAGGATTCAGAGGTAAATGTCCACGAACTCAGCATCCTCAAAAAGTCAATATACATTCTACAAAAAAAAAAAAAGGGTCAATAGTGTACTCAACCATGGACACGGAAAGAGCATAGCACTATAAACACTGTAAAGGAAGGAATTTGTATTTTGTCTTTGGCATGAGGGGAAAATAATGCTGCGTTCCAGGCCATTTTTTGAGCCCGTAAGTCACGACTTCAAATGACGACTCACGACTTTGTAACATCCCAGGCAAGTCTCGCCAAACTGCCTGAGCACAAGGAATTGTAGTTGCTAGATGTAAACAAACCAGCATGGTGGACCTTACTTTATGCTCATTTACAATCATTTCTATCGCCAAAGGTGCTTGCTCTTTGCTTATTTGAGGGAAACGGAGGAGTAAAAACGATACAAGAGAAGCTGTTATACCTTTTATGTTGTGTTATTTGTATATTTGGATGCATATTTAGTATTATTTTATTCTTGCACTCATTGGACTGAAAACTAGCTAACGCTAGAGCAGCTGCTGATTATGCAGAATATTTGCAGATAAATAATGTCAGAGCAATACCGTGTTTTAATAAGCAATTTGCATAAACACCGTATCCATGGGGGCTGCCATTGCTACGTAACGTCAGAACTCGGAACTGGGAGTACATCGATCTAGTACGAGTTCACAAGTGGGAAGTCACAGGTTTGACTGCCATTCCAGTGCATTTTCACTGGTAGAAGGTTGGAAAACGGGAGTTACGGGTTGCCTGGAACGCAGCATAAATCCACATAGATCATTTCACAGTAATTTTGGTGACATCAGTTGGAAGTGTTAGATGATTGGAAACCATTTAGTCAGTATGTTAAATATACATAGTGATTTGAGGATGGCTTTAGCCTCTGCAGTATTGTTGCTGCAACAAACAGAATATTTTTTCCATTCACATGAGAGATGTCTGAGGATTGTGGGTTTTCAAACAATGCCATAAGGTGCATTTCCATAAACGTATTTATTGTGCATTTGGAAGTTTGCATCAGTAAAATACACTATGCCAGTGGTTCCCAACCTTTTTTGGCTCATGACAACCCCAGACATTCAAAACGGAGACTTTTTTTTTTTTTTGCTAAAATTAATTTGTTTTTGATTATGTAATAGTTTGCTATACTATGTTGCAAATAAATATTAACTTTAGATGACATTTAGTCTATATAATGTATATTATTATGGATAGAGGCAGAAAAGCCAGGTGTAGATTACTGCACAAAGTGAGAATTTGATTTTCCTTGGTCAGGATATGTACAGTCAGTCCAGCTTGGATTTACAAGACTGACAATTAATACTGAACAAACAAGAACTCAAACTATGAATTATGAAAGAGCTGCAGCATCTGAAACTGACCACAATGAACATTTGAAAGATAAACACTAGTTTGTCATGTCTTTTATGGATTGGGATTGTCTCTCTCAACTCATTTATATTTTTTATTAGTCTTTTTTTTTTTCTTAAATCAATTACTAGAAATTTCAGGTGACCCCATTTGAATTCCAGGCAACCACACATGGGGTCCTGACCCCAAGGTTGAAAAACACTGCACTATGCATTCCAGATTATCCTCTCCGAACAAGTTAGTTCATGTTTTCATTTTTGTGCTTCAGAATTTCTTGGCATTTAATGGAAACAGTCAGTGACATTTTTCTAGGGATGTATGAATATTTTAATTGAATACTGGTATTGGTGTGTACACTTGCACCAGACTACCAGCAAATAAGATGACATTCACCCATACCAGTACCCAATGTTAATCTGTTGTGTTAGAATGAAGGTTGTTTAATAAATTTGCTGATAAATTTTATTTTTGAACATAAGTAGAAATAAAATATGAAGGGGAACAAGTTGTAAAGAGAAATCACAAATTTAAATGAAACACAATGTACAACTATTTTATTATGGGTATTTAACAACACTTTATGTCTGAAATGGAGTAGGAAGAAACTAAGCTTATATTGCCCTACCCCAAATTTATGTGACTAATGTATACAGTCCATAAAAAAAAATAGGTCAGTTATTAAATTACTGAAAAAGAGAACATTTTATAGCATTCAATCAATAACTATTGCTGTCATACTCCCGTTCAATGTTACTTTATCTCTTTAAAATAAGGTTTTTGTGCATCTTCTTAAATTTGATGCTTTCACACTGATATTTTGTTCTATTCTATTCCATAAAACCACCTCACAGTATGAAATGCACGCTTTTTTAAGATTTGTTCTTGCCAAATTTGTGACAAAGAGCTGAAGGACAGTAGAGAAAAGGCAGAGGGAACAATCATTTGGACCAGGAATAGAACCAGGGACTCAGTTCAGTTCAGCTTGACTCCTGTGCTGTGGATTATCTTTAGAAAAACTGCTGGTTGTTTCTGTGTGGACGTGTGGGTGCGTAGGTGAGGGAGCCTTAAGCGAAGATACCTGTCCTGCCTCTTCATCACTTCTCCTAAGGCACGACAGGAGCCAACAACACTGACGTTTATGGTTTTGTTTTTTCAGACACCGGAATGAACAGTGAGCTGAGAACCGGTCGTACCACGGCGGCCAAGAGAGGAAATAGCGCCCCCAACAGGTGAGTCAGCACCTCAAATAACAAAACAAAGGCAATGAAAGCTGCTGTACTGGATTCTGAGAATTTGAGAAAAAATGTTGTAGAAGCCAATAATGTAATAATAGCCGATAACGTAATAACTGCAGATAATGTAATAAATTTACCATTTTTAAAATGTAATAGGCCAGTAATGTAATAAAAGTCCTGAACCGATAACGTAACAACTTTTGGCTAATAACATTATACTTTATTGGCTGGTTATTACATTATTGGGCTGGTAAAAAAAATAAAAAATTCTTTGCAAATGTAATAACTGAGCCAATAACGTAATAAGTTATAACGTTATTGGCCTAAAGCTATTATGTTATCGGTTCAGGACTTTTATTACATTATTGGCCAGATATTACATTATTGGCCTATTACATTTTAAAACTGGGAAATTTATTACGTTATCGGCCGTTATTACGTTATCGGTTGTTATTACATTATTGGCTTCTACAGATGTCTGTTTTCTTGGCCTCTCTTTATGAGATCTGAATTAAATCACTGAAATTTATGTACCGTACTCTCCACACTGAGATAATGTTGAGTTAAAACATCAGCTAACATTAACTAACTGCTCATTTTTACACTATATTGTATAGTCAAACCACTGAGCAGACTTTCATAGATGCCAATGCTATTTTCTTAAACAGTATCCAGATATTATTCACATTGAAAAAAGCTACAACTAAATAGGTAATAGCTCTACTATTTCCTGTTTAGTTACTTTTCTTTAACACATATTTATAAGTGAATGATGACAAGGCAGATGATGAATCAGTTTAACTTTAACTGGTGTTTTGTTGAACCGTGTAAATCTCAGTTGCTTGTTCTTGCCTTAATGAGAAGCCTAAGTGTGATAGCGTTTTACACTGCTCAGACGTCAGACAATCCTTTATTTTTTAGTTACTACAAACTGATATTGATTTCTCATGTTGGTCTTTTTAAGGAGGTAAAGTATGTTTTTTCCTTCCAGTCTTGTCAGCAGTGCATTGCTTTGGTTCTGTGTGAGCCAGTAACAAGCAAAAAAAGCAAAACAAGTGATGCCAGGCACAACAAACCCCACCCCTCACACGTATTGTACCTTATTTTAGCATCGATCTAACTGATGTCATCATGTCTACGGCTGTGGTGATGTCAACATATCATATAGGTCTGAATTAAAAGTGTACAGAGCAGTAGAATCATGTCCAGGACACATCTGATGGATTCTAATTAGCAGTTATTTACAGTTATCAATCACATTTTTAACTCCCTTACCTGTCTGAAAAAAACCTGTGATTAGTCTCATCAGACCTCTTGAATTAGAATATGCAGAAAGGGAATTATGGAATTTTTGCCCAATGACACTAAAAATCAAGTGGTACCAGGCACAACAAACCCCGCCCCTTGCACGCATTGTAGCTTATTTTGGAATCGATCCAGCTGATGTCATCATATCTACGTCTGTGGTGATGTCAGCATATAAACTGCCTCTATATATGAGCCAAGTTTGATGTAAATTGAAACAAAATTGATGTTTTTATAGGCATTTGAAATTTCACCCATTATAAGTAAATGTGAGAAAAAAAAAAGATTTCAAAAGTTCATAAAAAATGTGAACTTGGATCTACTTTTCCCAAAATGTAGTCACAGCTATTCTGGTTCACTGGCAGTCGATAAACCTAATCTGGTATGAATTCAACCAATAGTTTTGCTGCTACAGACATTTGAAATTTTGCCCATTTTAAGTAAATGAGGGAAAAAAAATTAAATTTAGTTATTACATTTTTTTGTACTTTAACCTAGTGTTCCCAAAATGTAATCAGATCTATTCGGAGTCACTGGTAATCTATCAACCCAGTCTGGTTTGAATTCAACCAATAGTTTTGCTGCTAGAGTGTTAACAAAGAAACAAAGAAACAAACTGAACCAAAAACAATACCCCTTGCCTCCCCTTTTGGGGGTGGGGTAAAAATCTGAACTTTATTTAGAAGTATCAGTATTGCACGATATAAACACATCTAGTTTAAAGTTGAAAATGTCATGTAGAGCTGCATTTGTCAGAGAAATGGGTGCACTTGTGCTATTTTTACTGATGCAATAGCAGCATATTAATGTCATAATTGGTGCAGATGGGCCTCTCAGTTATTCTTGGAGGTTGGCTTTAGTTTTCTGCTGCTCAAGTTACATCCAGTCTGGCACTAGCCAAAGCAGGAGCACACAAGAACAGCAGCAGTGTGTGATTTTATATCAAAAGTACCAGAGTACTTTTAGGGCTGTGAGTAGGTTTGATTCAGGGATGTTTGTTGGTGTTTAGCTGTTTATGAGTGACAGTCCAGCTGTCCCCAGCTTTAACCTCATTCTCTGTTTACACGGGAACTAAAGCCAAACTGTCCTCCAAATCCCACCACCGCCTGCCGCTGGACGGATTAAAGCCGCGGCGAACACAACTCTGCAGCGGCCAGAGCTGGGATTTACAGCCAGGCAGCCACACAGCCAGTCCCATGAGGACAGCGGCGATCTGAGGAGGGAGCCGGTAGTGGGAACAGTTCACTCTGCATGGAGCGTCACTGCTGAGGCTTTCAGATAATTCACTTACTGCAGAGCTAAGAAACAGCAGGATTAAAAAAGATTTAATTCTTAGATCAACAAAATGGTGAGAAACTGAGGTGAATGGTCAGAGGTTAGCGCCTGCACTGAGGGTTAATCCTGTGGGAATCTGTTCCATCACCAAATTGCACAACAAACTGGTCAAATTCAGTTTATTAGAGTAAACTCACTCTGCTTGGCTGGCTCCGTCGATGAAAAACCAAAGGGATTTTACCACTGATTGATGCAGAATGTAAACTTCATTGCAAAAAAGCTTACAATACTTACACAATTTGTTCAGCACATTATTTTCACAACCACGTATTATTTCTGCACTTTGATTTCACATACTCACCTGTTAATATAATATAATATAATATATATAATATAATATTCCTCTCAGTTTGACCAGATAAAGCAAGTTAAGAGATTGCAACACACCACAGAGAGTTGATGAGATTCTATTTTGGTGTGATGGCATTTAATGTCATGATAAATTCTGTCATCTCATTTATCCACTAGTTAGCAGCTGCCTCATTACTGATGCATAAAAACACAAGTGGGGGATGTAGTTATGCGTTTTATTTATCATAAAATGTGAAAATCTCTTAAGGGTTCAATATGTAAGACTCACATGCAGTTGTAGCGTTTATGACGTTTGTGTTGGAGTCTGTATTTATCATTTGTTGTTGTTAACTCCCTTTTAAGCTTACGACAGTCTCAGATGCCACTCTAACTTCCACAAGTTTTTATGGAGTGATGTCAGGTCAGTTATGCTGAGAAATTAATATACTCGCTCTGGAATAGTTTGATGCCTTTATTAAATTACTGACTAGTAGATTAGTTGTTGAGGCTACCTCTTGTGGAATAAACCCAGTGATCTATGGGAAGTTAAGTAACATAAAATTTATGCATTCTGGTAAAATAAACCTCTTTATTCATGTTCTATGCTATTAAAAACTTATGATTTCATGTATCACTAAATAGCAGATGTTGTGTTGGTTAGAAGCCTGAATCTGTAACAATAGATGATGAGGTACATCCAGAATCTCTTTGTCAAACTTCAGAAGGCCACAAAGATCTGCTGTTAATTAAACTTTTTACAACTTTTCCCTTGGTACTTGCAAATGCTCCTGTCAGTGATAAATGTGGGATCCTCACATCCGGCTGGATGTTGTTTTTATCAGTCGAGCTCTCGGCTGCTCCGAGCAGGTTTTGTGTCGTTAGTTTTGATTAGGAGACAGAGAAGGAGGCCGAACCCATCTGGAACACAACCTGGTAGGTTCAGGGAGGACGATACTGCAGAAAATATGCTGATTAGAGAAGGAATATGTGGTCGGTGTACACAAGTTACCCTTCCAACAGAAAGGTAGTAAACTGATGAGAGTATATTTTTTACAAGTTTAACCAAAAAGTCTTGGGTTTCAGTATTTGTGGAAGTAAATCATCGTCATCCATCATCTTTGTGTGGTTTCTTGTCACGCTGTATCAGCTCCAGAGGTTTAGTACTAGCAGTTCATCTTTGTCTGCACAAGAGGCCTTCAGGTGCTGCACTGCCACGTAGGAAATGGGGAATTATCCTATTATGAGGAAAATTATTGTAAGATATGTGAGTCAAAAAGCAAGTGAACAAATATGTAATTTCAGAAATCACTTATTTATTAAAGGAGTGATATTTTGCTTTTCTTAAAAAAAATGGAATTACGCATTTTAAAACATTTCCCTGTGGTCTACATAAACTGTAAATCCTATGCTTGGGTCTGAATTCTTCATTAATTCAACTCCACAGGTCCATTTTCAACCCTATTTCTGAGTAATGACACAAGAAAGGTCGTTTTGAGCGCTGGCCCTTTAAATGCAAATGAGCCACTTCACACTGCACCCCCTCCAGGTTGTTGACTGTGCTGCTCTTTCCCCTTTCTCCATACTCTGAGAAACGTTTGTTAGAAGTCTTGACCTTATATGTCCAAATGTTATGACGTAACTAGTTATAGATGTAACAAATTAAGCAGGAATTAAAATGTGTTGTTGAAATCCACTCGATTTTTGCCAAAATGAATATAAAGATGGTTTTGCAGCATCTGGAGGGTTCAAATTCAAACTTTATGAACTATTAAGGTCCAAATACACAAATAAATGTACCAAAGACTAATAAAAGTGGGTTTAGCAAAATATGACCCCTGTAAGAGAAGTCACTTCCCTCAGTGTTCCTCTCTTCAGATTGTCATATATTATGGGACTTTTGGTATTATAATGGACAAAATAACTGTCTACAGTTAGTCATGTTACCCATATTTTAATGCCTCTCTGAGTCCAACGTGCAATCACTGGAATCCTGAATTAAATGCAAACAAATATGCAGCCAGTGATGCCAATTGGATTGATTAAAATAGTCGTGTTTTTGGGAAAAATGTGTCTTTCAGTGTAGATGTTAATGTGGCATTTATATGCATTGCTTATAGAAAAACTGTCTGAAATGTTAAAACACAACCTGGCCAAAAAACAAAAAAACCTTGATTTAGCCAAGCAAACATAAGGTGCTTCCATTGGATAATTACTGCAGTGATTAATGTTTCAGCTGGAAATAAGTTATCCATCCCTAACTGATGTCGTAGCTTCTCATTTCTTATATTTAATGTCAATAAATATTACTTCCAATTATTGAAAAGATGCACTTCTGTTTTGGAAAGGTCAAATTCTTGGTCTGCATAAAGGAAAGAAAACGCCTAAGGTGATTGGTGAATCCACAAACTGTTCAAATGTTCAACACATTATTGAAACATGGAAAGACAGTGGTAAACCATTGTCTTTGAGGAAGAAACATGGTAAGAAATAAGTTGTATAAAACCAACATTAGTACTCAGCTGTGTTAAAGAGTAAAAGGCAGTAATATAACTACATGCACAGCATAAAGTGGACTCTGGAACGCTTTGTGGCCTTAAGAAAACCAGTTAACAGTGGACTTATTGGGAAAAAAATACTATGATTTGCTTTGGTAGCATAAAAATCAATTGGGTTGTAGGTCAATAGAAAAAGGTCATGTGGTCTGATGAGTCCAGATTGATCCTGTTCCAGAGTGATGGGTGAGAGGAGAGGTGAATGAAATGACCCATCATGCCTAGTAGTAACGGTACAAGCCTGTGGGGTCAGTGTTATAATCTGGGGTTCATTCAGTTGGTCAGGTCTAGGTTCAGCAATGTTATGAGTTCATAAAATGAGGTCAGCGACAACATAAACATACTGAATGACCGAGGGTGGGGGGGTGGTCACTCAGTATAGTCATTCATGTCTCATTCATTTCTCCCTTTGTTTCTTCTACTTTTGCATGTACCCAAGAAAGATAAATTCCTCATTGTGCCCATTCATTAATTCATTCCTTTTCTGAACCCGCTTTATCCTCACTGGGGTTGCAGGTAGGGATGGGAATCGAGAACCAGTTCTTTTTGAGAACCGGATCCCAGTAGCTCGATTCCTTGGAATCATTTACCTGCGTGCTTAATGGTTCTGCTTATTGATTCCACCTTCATTGCACATGTGTGATGATGTCACGTGTATGCGGCATTGTTTTGGTTAGAACGTAGCCAACATGGTGTTGAGGCAGAACCGGTCTAAAAAGACGACACCAGGTCCACTGGAACACTGTCAAAGCTTCCATTTCTTCAAAATGGTGGAATCCCTCCAATATACTCAAACATTTGTCCACACAGGATGTTCATTTGATGTGCTACTTAGCAGCGCTTGTGAATCTAGCGGCAGAGGGAACACCAGGCCGTCATCTGGGCCCAGTTTCGGTTCCGGTGCGGGCAGCAAACATCGTACCCCCTCAAATACAAGTTTCCGAAGGTAGGGGAAAGGAAACAATGGGAGACAAGCAGAGTTGAATCGGTTCCATGTAGTAGAAATGTGGCAAAAGAGGAATTAATAAGTCTTTAGTTTCACTTTCACTGCACGCCACCCCCCTCCTCCCCAAACCGGGCCTGGCATCATCTGTTATTATTGTTTGTGCATACTGTATATGTTATATTTTCTGTAAAGAGATAGAAATATAAAAGACAGTTAATGCAAACACACACGTTTGTACTCTTTTATTCCCTCACCCAGTGAGAATCAATAAGAGAATCAATAAGGAATCGGATCGATAAGCAAAATCGATAATGGAATCAGAATCGTTAAATTCTTATCGATTCCCATCCCTAGTTGTGGGGGTGCTGGAGCCTATTCCAGCTGTATATGGGCGAAGGTGGAGTACACCCTGGGTGAGTCGCAGTTTATTGCAGGGCCGACATATACAAACAACCAGTCACTCTCACACTCACATCTATGGGCAATTTTTTTTAAGTTGACCAATTAACCTATCAGTGTGTGTCTTTGGATGGTGGGAGGAAGCTGGAGTCCCCGGAGAGAACCCACGCAAACACGGGGAGAACATACAAACTCCACACAGAAAAGTCTGTGGTTGGAATCGAACCCAGAACCTTCTTGCTGTGAGGCGACACTGCACCACTTATTCTTCACAGCCCAATTCTTCTTTTTTTTTTTTTTTGTTAACACATATCTTTCTTACAGTTTTAACACATTACATATTTTTTCTGACATGAATTGGTAATATTGTGTGGGTCTCCCTTGAGCATAAACCCCCAGAACCCCCCCACCCCTCAAGACCACCTCTGAATTTTGAAGCAGTAGTGAAAGTAAATAAAATAATAATTGACAGACAATATAAATCATTCATTCATTTTCTGAACCTGCTTTATCCTCACTAGGGTCACGGGGGTCGCTTGGAGCCTATCCCAGCTACACAGGGGCGAAGGCGGGGTACACCCTGGACAAGTCACCAGTTCATCACAGGGCTGACATATAGAGCAGGGATTAAAATGCTCCGTCACCACGACGGATTTCCGTCAAATGGAAAAATTGAGGGGGGAAAAAAGTCATATTGAAGTAACTTCCCCACGTGTTTTGCGGAGTCCATTCGGCACCGCGATCCTGTCCTGGGTCTGCTGTCCTGAATCTGCAGGTGTTTAACACAGGCACGCCACGCACAGGGGGCTGATAGGTTTAACAGTGATGATAATAAGATGACTTCTTTATTTTTATGTCGGGAGGAGAGATTGATGACTATTTCTCTTTGGAAGGAAACGCTGCTCATTCTGTGCCTCAGAAACACATGGACAAGTTCAGCTTTACCGAAGTTCAGCCTCCAGACGCTAACTGTAGTTTAGTGCTAACAAGTAGCTTTCATTATGAAAGAACCACAGCGAAAAGGGAAGAAGACAGAACTGATCTACATGTACCTTCATGTTTGGGTTCATAGCTTATCTCCTCTTGCCGGTATATGACTAGTGTGTGTGTTTGTGTGTATGTGCCCTTCCTGTGCGTGCGGCTGTGCGCGCCGCGGCCTTACACGGTTACGCACCCGACTGCATAAGTGCTTTATTTTGACCCGTTTAGCATCTTATTTCTATCTGTGTGGTACAGTACGAAGATAAAATTGAATGAATGAATAACACCCTTGGTATTTGCAAAGCCACTGTATTTTAAATACCCTCAGAGAGTATCTGGAACGGAATATAGTTTCTGTTTCAGTTGACGTAATTTCTTCCAATCAAAAGAGAACATGATATTGGCGGGAGGGGGTTGTGGACGCAGGTTTGACGATGTACAGAGTATTTTGGCTAGCATATACGACATCATGGACACGTTTGTAGAGGAAGGTGCTGAAGTGGTAACTACTGAGAGATGCGTGAAAAATAGATGGAGGTGGGCATGGCTTGATTGTTAAATAAAAAGTTTTTCACTCATTTTTTGCAGTAAGGTTTTCCTCTAGTTATTATTTTCACTTGCTTCAAAGGTTTTCATACCCTTTAAAATTAACCAGAGAGCACCAAAATTGACCTGAAGCTTTAAAAATTTTCTGGGGGAGGACTCCCAGACCCCCCACCAATACCACTCATGGCATTTTTTCTATCCATGTTACTAATCTTCTACACCTGTACACTCTCCCATTCAGTGTGTTTTACAGTATTGCCAAATTTGACTATATAAACTTGTACACTATAGCAGTATTGTATTGTATCATTTTTAATAGTGGCCAATGATTTTGACCAGAAGAAAATTTTCAGTCAGATGAAAAATTTGCAACTGCACTGCATCAATCACTGTTCTTATAGTTGATTTTGCTGCAAGATATAAGATCCAGTACAGCAGAAGCTCCTGTACTGTCATATACATACAGTATATACCATAATATAATCATTATAGCAGGTCAAATATGTGCATGCTATATCATTCAGCCTTCAGCTCCTGCTCCGTCCCTGATCCTTCACAGCTCCGTCTCTTAGGATGAAGCCTTTAGAGAGGCCGCTGCCGCTCGGTCCATCCTGCATTTTAAATCACTGCACTCCCTGTAGACGTCCTTTCATGGTTTAAAGAGAAGCTTTCTAAAGCGGCGTCTGGCTGCGACTCTGAGCTTCAGAAGAAGAGACTCTCCGGTTTGAGGTGAAGCGAACAGGCGTACGTGGGCGGGAGTTATCAATACTTGGGTGAACCGATGTTGTGGAGTTAAAAAAGAAAAGTATCCCTCCCTCTGCTCTCATGGCACTGTGACTTTAAACTTTTTAATGGATTTGTCATTTTGCTTCTCCAGATAAATGTCAACACAAATTTGGCAAAACAGGACTCTGTACTATAATTAGTGTGTGGGCATGTGATAAATAGTTCATAGCAGGTTGTAATCTACATGTTTGCAGATATTAGAACATTTTAAATGCATGTAAATGCTCATGTTTTTGCATCTGTAGTAGTTCTCATCTCCTGTGAAGACACTTTTTATACTATTCCATCTGTTTTTGTTACATATTTATTATACACCGGCGTTCATATTCTCAGTGGCCACAGGTAGAGCTATAGTTGTTTTGATGTTTATCCTGGGATTTTTTTGTTTAACCCTTTCATGCATGAATTATAAGAGCCTTAATTAAGATTTTTTTTCCTGAGTGTTTTTATTCCTTGAGGCATTAAAAAAATAACGCGATTGAAACTGTTTTTATGAACCCATTTTCATGGAGTTGTAAAAATGTCCACTCAGCTGGACACCATGCATTAAATTTCTGAAGCAAAGAAATGTATTTACTGATAAACTGTGTGAAAACTATGAAATGAAAACATTTTTAATGTAGCTAATCTGATGTTTTCTCACATTTTAACATACACTAATACTAGTCATTACTCACTTCGTGGAGATAATATGCAAAAAAAAAAAAGCAAAACACAAAAACCTGTTAATTACAGTTTAATAGCAATAACAAGCAACTGATTAACACTCAAACATGTTAGTGCAGATCAGGTTTATTTTGAACAGTAAAGTTACAGTAACAGTATGAATTGCAGTGTATGGGATGATGCATGCACTGCAAAAATCTAAATCTTACCAAGTGTATTTTTCTCATTTCTAGTCAAAATAACTCATCACACTTAAAATGAGACATAATCACCTAAAAAAAAAAAAAAGAGAGACATAATCACCCAAAGAGTAACATTTTTTTGTTTAATTCAAGCAAAAAAATCTGCCAGTGGAATAAGTGAAAATTATTCATGGTAACCCTAACCCTAACCCAAATAAGATTTTCCAGATCTATTGTCTAAAAATAAGCTTTTATATCTCACTGAAAAGTTCCTCTTTAGGTGATTCTGTCTTATTTTAAGTGTGATGAGATATTTGGACTAGAAATGAGAAAAATACACTTGGTCAGAGTTAGATTTTTGCAGACTGAGCATCCACTGTGTTGGCTGATATGGAACTAAAACAACAAAATCCATGAATATACAAGAGAACAGCTGTCCACTGTAGTCACCACTATGCATGAAAGGGTTAATTAGAGGATGTGGGCTTTCCAAATTCTTTTAATTGTCATACATGTGAGGAATGTGCTAAAATACCATCTGATATGGAAAATATCTGCTTGGTGTGTATGGAGTGTAAACAGATGAGTTTTTATGGATAGCAGGTCATCATCAAAGCAGAATAAAAATGGTTGGAATGAAGGGTTCAGAGCAGATGAGGAGATTATTACCTGCTCCAAGGAAGTTGTAGTTTCCCTGTTTTTGTCTGTCAGATGGATTATGGGAAACTTACTGCATTGGGGAAAGGGTTGGACATCTGCTGAGGATGAACCTATTTATTTTTGGAGCTGGTCCATTTTTTTTTTTTTTTTTTTTTTTGCGAGATGTGGTACAGAGACGCATAATTTGTGAAAACTCATATTGTGGAAAGTATTGCAGTTTACGTCTGTTTGCATGGTTATCATTGGAAGTGTGCAAATTACTCTAGTTCAAACACATAATCTTAAAGAAAATTATACAAATGAGTGAAAATACAGATGAAAATACATATTTTATATGTTTTGCACTAAATATTTCTTTGCTCAGTGTTACTTAAATCAAAAATACCACCAAATATTCACTGCATGTTCATATTGCAGTCTTTTATAATTATGTAACAGCTCATGTTATGTATGTTTATATTCAAGTCTTCACTTATATATTTGTTTGTTTGTTTGTTTTGAATTTGTATTAAAACCAAACAACAAAACGACTACATAAAAGAAAGTCCAACATTTGAAAAGAAGCGGGATGAAGTTTAAATTATAATCTCCCGCCCCCTTACCCCAGCCTTCAACCTACCCTAAATTCCTACACAAAACACAAAATTGCTGTACATATCAAGGATAAATTGTCCATTTTTCAGCAGCATTTCACATTTAAAAAACACTCTGTCCTTTTCGCACCAGTAATAGTGCACATATCAAAAACAAAAATAAACTCTGTCCGTTTCATGACAATAATACACATATCAAAAGCAAAAGTGAACTATCCATTCCATAACAATAATGCACACACAAAAAAAAAAACTGTCCATTTTTTAGCAGTAATATACTTATCAAAAATCAGCTATATCCAATTTATAACAAATATCCATATAAAAAACCAAAAATATACTCTGTCCATTTCATGACAATAATACCCCTATAAAAAGCAAAACAAAAATAAACTCTGTCCTTTTCATAACACTAACACCCATATAAATGTATAATGTACATATATATGTACTTATAATTACAGTTATGAATTGAGAATCACTTCCACATGGTCCTATACATGTAAATCCCATGACTCTAAAATTATTGATTCGCTTTGTCTGACAGTTGCACAGGGAAAAAGAATGACGTCAAGCTATACTGATCAGGAATCAATAAACAAATAGATCAATAAGGAGTATCATTAACCCTTTCATGCATAGTGGTCACTCCAGTGGACAGCTATTCTACAGCTGTTCTCTTGTATATTCATGGATTTTGTTGTTCTTTTTTTTTTGTTTTTTTGTTTTTTTTTACACATATCTTTATTAAAATTTTAAGACACTACATATCTTTTCTGGCATGAATTGGTAACATTATGTAGATCTCTCCTGAGCATAAACCCCCAGAATCACAAGCCCTCCCCATAGTTTTCACACAATTTATCAGTAAATACATGTTTCTGTGCGTCAAAAATTAAACACGTGGTGTCCAGCTGGGTGGACATTTTTGCAACTTCATGAAAAATACGCTCATAAGAATTTTTTTTTCATTATTATTATTTTTTTTTTTTTAAATTATTTTTTTAATTATTTTTATTTTATTTATTTTTTTAATTTATGTTTCAGAAGAAAATTTTCAATCGCATTGTTTTTTTCATGCCTAAAGAGGAATAAAAACACTCAGGAAAAAAATTTGATTAAGGTTCTCATAAATTGTGCATGAAAGGGTTAAAGATGTTGTAATCAATAAAATCTCATCAGCTCCCATTCCTTCCTCCAGTTCATTGTTTGTGTTCAGGTGAGTTGATGTTATATGTGAGGAAATACATAAAAATAGAAAATGAAATGAAATATGTCAGTTTAGTGCGTGTGCTATGTATAAACAAATTACTGTTGATGGACTTCAGCTTATAAAAACCACAGAAACAGCAAGTCTCAACTTTGGTTTTATAGGGATTATATCCACTTCATCATTTGAAACTTAATAACACGCAATATAATATTACAGAAAATATCCCTATAATACAGCATGTCCCCTTTTAACTGAAACCACTCAGTCTGAAATGGTAAAATCTGCCCTACAAATCACTAAAATACACTCAAAAACAACACGTCACTTCAGCTAAAAGCAACAATTGCGAATCCTGATGACTTCATGGTGATTTCATGTGCATGTGTTTGTTGCGTTTGAGTCGGTGTGAGCTGAAGGTGTTTGTCACCATGGTGGATGATCTGTGTCAGAGTCCAGCAGCTGTTGCTTTAACCTGACATGACATACACACACACTGAGATGCATTGTTGTGTAATTATGCCATCTCTCTGCAGGGCCCCACTAAATCACCTCAGTATGATTGATGGCTCTTTCCTCGCTGTTTGCTTGCACACACAAACACATTGGTACTCCTATAGTTGTCAGGACCCTTTTGAAAAATAATACATTATATAGAGCTGAATCAAAGCCTAAAAACCAAGTCTTAACCTTTGGATAGACGTCTAAATAAGTGAGAGTCAATAAGAGAATATAGTCACTTGGTAAAAATGTCATGAATACAAAATGGTCTTCACAAAGATACACGCTGACAACAGACGGACAGTTTGTCTGTCATCGGGCGCAGGGATCTGAGGTCGGCTGACGTCCAGACGGCAGCTCAGCACCCAAACAAACAACAACATCCTGATGTCTCAACTGACCTTTGAACTTTACATCACAGTTTGGCTGCAGCAGAGAGAGGAAAAGAGCAGGACATGGAAAAAGAAATACTGTCAGAAACTAAATTAAATACTTGAAATGTCTGTTCTTTTATTTTAATTCTTTTTTCTACCAGTGTGTCTGCTGCTGCTCTAACCACACTACATGCACATCATTAGTCTGATTTCATGCGGTTTATGTAAATTAGACAACCAGTAGAACACTGAATAATATTACGGAAAAATAACTCAAGCTAAAAGAATGAGTTTGATGTTTCCTACCACATTATTTATTGATTGATTTATTCATTCAGATATTGATTTCTTTGACTTAAATGTTCAGTTCAACAGCTATTCAGTGTTTATTAAGGTATAAAATATTATTGCCTCATCAGTGATGTTTTATGGTGATATCAATTTTCTTGTTTTTAAACAGCCTAGTCCCTTTGGATATACTGAATTATGTGGATTATGTTACTTGTATTTTAGGAGTCTTTTGATATAGTATATTTGATTATGTGTGAAATGTGTTTTTATGGGTTTGCCAAATTATACTTAGCCCTCTGTGTTTTACGCAAACTAACTAGCTAACAGTTTCCATGATTCAACAGATACTTGGTCAAAAAAAAAAACATTTCTGGTTGAAAAGAGAAACATGACCAGTTTTGTGGATCTGTTCAGGGATCTGTGCCAAAATTCCAGAGTTTAAGAAATTAAATTGTGAGGCTACATTTGCATTGTAAAGCAAGACTACAAGAAATGAAAGACTTGGAAAGAATCCTATTTTAATGCAAAAACGGAAATGGTATAAGCAGCTCCAGCCACTTTTCTATTTTTTTTTGTGATCAACAATATCAAATCATTGAACCATGACTGAGAATGGCTTTGTTAGACTGGTCTGTGTTTGGCTGAGAATTTATATTTTAATTGGAGAACACAAGGCTGCATGTAAATGGGAATATTAGTGGAATATTTATTTTCATTAGCCATGTAAACAGCTTTGTAGGAATATTATTTTCTTTGGAATAAATAAAACAGCTTGAATAATTTGAGCAATGATTGTAAAACTAATATGTGAAATTATATTATATTAAAAACAAATATATTTAAATTAGTGGTTGGCTGGTAGTGGATTTTTAAAGCTGATTAACAAAGATAGTTTTAGCAGAGGAAACTGATATATTATCCCCTTACTAAAATGTTTGAACATGGACTTTTTTATGGAACCTAACATCTAACTCAGAGAAATACCTGAATAAATACATAAATCTGACTCACTTAAATAAGTGAGCAACTGAACATTATAATACTGTATATGATGATTTCATGTACAGGAAATTATCTTTATTATTGTATAGTAATTATTATAAAAATTGTCTAATCACATCATGAAAAGACAGTGAAAATAATTCTGATTGGCTGAGTGATTGTTTAGTCATCCAATCAGAGCACAGCCTCATGTCAGCTGTTCACCAAGACCACATATACTAATTTTTTCATTTCCAAAACATTTTGACCACAGTTGAAATGTTTAATATTACATTTAACCCTTTCATGCATAGTGGTCACTACAGTGGACAGCTATTCTCCAGCTGTTCTCTTGTATATTCATGGATTTTGTTGTTTTAATTCCATATCAGCCAACACATTTGGCGCTCATGCATCATCCCATACACTGCAATTCATACCATTACTGTAACTTTGCTGTTCTTGATAAAATTGATCTGCAGTAACATATTTGAGTGTAAAGTAATTGCTTATTATTTTTATTAGACTGTAATTAACACCAAATTTTTTTTTCCCATATTATTTCCATGAAGTGAGTAATGACTAGTATTGGAGTATGTTAAAATGTGACAAAACATCAGATTAGCAGCATTAAAAATGTTTTTATTTCATAGTTTTCACACAGCATATTAGTAAATACATGTTTCTTTGCTTCAAAAATTAAACGTATGGTGTCCAGCTGAGTGGATATTTTTGCAACTCCATGAAAAATAGATTCATAAAAAAAAATTCAAACACATTGTTTTTTTTTTTTTGTTTTTTTTTTTTAATCCAATCCAACTTTATTTGTAAAGCACAGTGGATTAAAGTACTGTACAGAAAAATAAATAAAAACCAAAATAACAGGGTAAAATACAAGAATAGATTAAAAGATATAGAATTGTAAAAAATAAATAAATAAATAAAAATAGATAAAAATACAGAATAGATAAAACCTAAACAAAAGAATACAATACAAGAATAGATTAAAAAACATTAAAACACTGTACAATTAATGCCTAATTTAAGAGGAACAAAAACACTCAGTAAAAAAATCTTGATTAAGGTTCTCATAATTCATGCATAAAAGGGTTAAATACCCCCCCCCTTATGCTCCATTCATCTCTGGCTGCATCCATCAGTTCAACTATAGCCTTATGTGCTTCATATTTTTGTGAAGATTTTATTTTCCTGGCCTTCCTCAACCATTTCCAACATCTAAATATAGCCATTCCCCTCCTGCTCCAACATATATGACAAGCTGAGATGCCTGTCGGGCGTTTCCCACCAAACCCGTGTGACTCAGTGCTAAATGAACTGAGGGTGAAGCCCCCCAGGCTCCCAGCAGGTCGTAGTCTGCACAGTTTTTACATTGATCTGTGTGTTTGTTAGAAGTGAACTCTCTGACTGCAACCTTCTTCTTATTAACTTCACATCAACCGAGCGAAGAGGCAGGCGCAGGAAAATCAAAGGGGAGACAGAGGACAAGTTGGAAAGAGAAAGAAAGAAAGAGAAAGGAAGAGAGAGAACGAGGCAGAGCGCACTGTGCTGAACACTGTAATTATGTCTTCTTGTCCCTCGATCGCCCTGCTGAGAGGAGCGTTTAGTGGAAACAGACGAATCAGCTTTTCCTTTGAGGAGAAAAATAACAGTTCGATAAAGAGGCCACGATAGAAAAAAACCCAAAACAAAAACCATTTAACCCCCCACCACACACACACACACACACACACACACAGAAGATAAACTAAACTAAACAGCCTCCTTGTTTCAATTTAAATGGCGTTTCTGATAGAGCTGAGATGGTGGCTGTTGTTTTCTCTGTGAGTTCACCTCATCAACTTTGAAATGACCAAACGTGTTTACACGCGGGCAAAACACGCAATTTAAATACGATTAAGATTATAATGCAGATAAAGGCTGAACAGCAGATGCACCATACTGTTGTTTCTGATTAAGAGCATCTGCAGGGACTCTTCTAAGATTGGCCTGTTGTTGTAGCTAAAAGTTAGAATTTAGAAACTTTTTTCAAAGACATCTAATATTAGAAATCTTATCTTTAATTTTTATTCTGCTTGACCACCTCTGGAACAAAAACATATCAGAGATGTGCACTTTAGTTTCATATTAAAAGACTAGACTGGTTTCTTGTCCTTGAGTTCAAATTATATATATTTTTGGCTTTTCTTTACCCAAGCACTGATGATGAGTAAACATAGAACTAAGAAAAAAAACTCTACAGTCCACAGTTTTCTCCAAATAATTAAAAAACATTCCAGTGTATTTTTTTTGGTGGCTCTTTTACCCCGTCCACACTAACATGGATATTTTTCCAGATATTTTCAGATATTTTCTTTCTCCACTTTAAAAAAAAAAAAAATCCAGCTACACGACCTTTATTTTGCAAAAATATCAGTATCGTCATGGAAATGCAAAAAAAAAAAAAAAAAAAAAAAGCTTGGCTAAATCCCAGTTTCTGTTGGACTTCAAACTGTGGATAATACTGGATGTAGCAGATGCAGAGGCTTTAATTTGTCATGAAGTCCAGCAATGACAACAGTGTAAAATGAAATTACCTTAGATTAGATTAGATTAGATTAGATTAGATAGTACTTTATCAATCCTTTAGGCAGAGCCCTCAGGAAATTAAGGTTCCAATAGTAGCACAACACCGGATATACACACAAGAAACACTACAAGAAAATAGCAAAATAATAATTCTGAAAAAAGAAAAACAGTATTGAAAAAAACAGGCAATTAGCACGTTGCAAAGTACTAGTAGAAACAACAAGTAGTAAGGCAGCAATAATAAAAATTATATATATACTAGCGGCGTTGTACCAGTGGTGCCATTGTATGATAGTGTCCTCCCGTGGTGCAACAGCGGTATTGCACCTGTATGCCCTCCCATGATGCAACATCGGGACACGCGTTGGACCCGCGTTGGTCAAACACGCGCCGGACACAGAATGTCCATTATAGTAGGATATATATAAATGTTTGTATGTATAATTTAATAATCACAGGATAGAAGTTACAATAAGGTGATAACAGTAATAGTAGCTGTAACGATATATAATACCATAAGTGTTTGTCTTTCCGTGATATGGATTTGTCAATAACGCCGGTCCAGTCCGTCTCCCAAAGGTATCCATGCTGACCTCAATCTGCTGCAGGTCAAACACTGATGTATCCTGATTTGATGTTTCAGGTGCAGGTTCATTACACAAAGCAGTAATAGACATGAGCAAAATGAGGTGTGACACCATTGTTCTCCAGTCTGTTTTCTTTCTCTATACGAATACACATAAACTGGATATATGTAAATGTTTTGTTTTTTTTAATCTAAACTTTTTTTTTCAACCTGAAACACCATTTATGTGTGGACCAAACATCGAGAAAAATATCACAAAATATCAGTGTGGACAGATTATCAGTCTCACATCTGTTCTCCACACTTTGTTTTAGTGTGTGCAAACACTGGAAAAAGGTTGGTCTGTAGCCATTTTTATTCTGGAATAGTTGTTAGTATCTCTTTTAACCGATCATATCTGTCTTGTACAAGTACCTTTACAAAGAGTGTGTGGTAGAATGTTTGTGCATGGGGAGATAGAAATAGATAGATAATAGATAAATCCTGGCTAAAGAAAACATCACAGAGAATCAAGCAGACCTGCTTTTGTGCACAATCCAATATTTACCAGAACTTGTGTTTTCAGTGTATAGTGAACATTTATCCAAACGGGTATGGTCACAACTGGACTGTTGTAATATATGGTCTGAGCACACTGAGGGCTCATTCAGTGGTCAGTGTCCATACTCTGTTCAGTCTGGATGGACTGATGCACTGCCTACTCAGTGAGAACGATGCATAACAGTGCTTCATATGTGTAGTGCTGCCTGAGTGCACTAGAACAACCCTCCACCACCTTTTTTTGTCTCTGTGAAGAAATGGAATATCAGCATTTTGCAGCATTCTGTAGAAATTCATAAACATATTTTAAACACTTGAAGATATATATATAGTGTCTCTTTATGCATTTGTAAAACTGTAAACGAGGACTTTGTTTTTTCTGCTTTTGTCTCATGCACGTTGTGGAAAAAATATTAGTCTTTTTTTTTTTTTCTAAAACCATTTTCTCTGTATATTTTGTAAAGTTTTGTAAGGTGATAAATCTCATGATATAACACCAAAGGATTCTGGATATTTAAGATGGCTCCTCTATGTGTGTTTAACCCATAAAGACCCAAACATCTGCCATCGACCAAAAGTATCTACTGACATGAAATATTTAATACCTGTTGATCCGCTTATCCTATCAATACATGTAAATAATTGGTGTAAAATGCAGTTTGTCATCTTTTCATGGTCATCAGATATGACCCTTTGGACGTTCAGAGGCTCCGTAGTGAACATGGAAACACTGTCATCTTCTACAACGTTGATTCACCAGTAAAACCCATGGAGTTGGATCAATGACAGTGGATGGACATGCTTGGTTTTATGTCCAATTTATGATATATTTTACTGAAAAAGTCACTCTTTCTTCATTTTTCTCCATTTTAATATAATAACCTTTGAATTTACTTAGAATTTTCATGAACATCTAAATTAAATATTGGAAATGAAATATAGGAAAATACATGATTCACAATGCAAAATGCAAAATATAGAGGATAATATTGTAACTAGGGCTGTTAAAATTAACACATTAACAGATTAATCCATCATCATGATTTATATGATTAAAACTTTTAACACAATTAACCCATCTGCTGGGCAGAATGACTCTGAATGTCTCTGCCAACACATTTGGAGCAGTTTGTCCAAGTAGAGTTACTGTTGCGCATGTTCAAATGGGCAGTTGATCGGGTAGCGACAGGCAGCAGAACCAACACATAAAGATGGAAGACACTAAACAGCACGTTGGTCCTCTGGATGGAAATATGAGGACAAAAAAAACAAACAAAAAAAAATGGAACAGTTGCTTCAAGTTGTTTGGTTGAAACTGTTGAAGGTGTTTAATGAACATGTTAAGTGCATATATATTCCCTTCTTTCTTGAGTCTGTTTGCACATGCAAAATGAAACACAATTAATATAGATTAAAAATGAAGGATATTTAATCGTCATTAATCAAAATTAATCCACAGTAACCCTGTGGTTAATCTGATTAAATATTTTAAGTCACTTGACAGCACTAATTGTAATAAATAGTGATACATTTCTTAAGAAAGGTTAAATCTAGAAATTTGGGAGCTGGCACAAAAGTAACACCGGGTCTTTACGGGTTATGTTCATGAAACTACACATAACAGAAACTGCCTGATGGCATAACATATGGGCATCTTTCTGTCATTACCTCCTCTCCTTCACTATGTACCTGAATGCAGCGTTTTCCTCTGCACCGGGTGTGTGACCTCATGGTGACCTCAGCGCTCACTGCAGCCTCAGGTCACCGCTGAGCTGCCTCTGACTCACCCTTCGGTCCAAACTGAGCGAGCTGAGGTGGCAGGAGCGCGGCTGAACGGCCCATTAACGGCCGTTTCACCGTGCCCCGCTACACTACGCCGCTGCTGATTTATGACACTGCAGCAGGCTGCCGAGGGTGAGCGGTAAATCAGAATAAATGGATGTAGAACGGTGCGTGTATGTGCGAGGTGGGAATACACAAGGAAACCAAATGGCTCTGCTTGGTCTCACCTGCTGCCACATGCTACACCCACGACACGAATATGTATGAACAAACACAGACCCACACTTCGCTGTTTGGTCTCCAAGTTAGTGGGTGTTCATGCTGAATGCTATCATTAGTGTTGGAGGGGGTTAGTGTTAAGTAGCAGCTATATAAATGCAAATTCCTCATCATTTCCCCCATCTTTGTATCCTCCGCTAACCTCTGTGCTTTAATACTCAGCTCCACAGTGACTATGAAGATCTTCCCTCTGCTCACTTCCATTTTTATTTTCATGTTCTCCCTCTAGATTCCCACTGATGGGACAAATCTCCTGCTTTAAAAAACAAAACAAAAAGCAGACTTCTCATATCACTCGCAGCAAAATAAAGAAAGATATCTGAACAGGTCATTGATTTCTCCCTCTGCCCTCTCCACAAATGCTCTCTTTAAGTCTGTTTGTCTGGTGTTTATTGACGTTCCTCGCTGCTGTGTAATTATTCCCATCAGGAGACAGCCACTGTGTTCTCTAATGACACCATTAGGGTCTACAGCAGTGCAACGCACAGCAAATTAAAAGGCTTCTTATTACTGCGATAACACCTGAAAGCGCTTTCTCACTGTGATTATGTGCACAATGCGGCTGCAACTTCACAGCTAACACATACTGAATTTTAGACATATTCTGTATATACTGTAGACTATAAACAGAGATTCAGTTTAAAGCAGGTCGTTTGGTTCAAGTATAGTTTATTACAAATGTGTCCCAGCTGAGGATGACTCACACAGACACAGTTTTCAGCTAAAATCCCCATGAAATTACTTTTGTATAGTTAAGTAAAAACAATGCATGCAGCATTTCCAGATGAAGATGTTCAAGCTTCATACCAGTGGGTTAAAGTTCTTGGATTTTTAAGAAAATTATTGTATGCAAATCATAATTAGTCAGATTTGTGTTTGAAAATGAAGACTGACCCTTGCTCTACTATAAATATAAAATACTTCAAGTTTAGGATTTATGTTAAGGTTTTGCTTCTGCATGAGTTCATTACAAGCAACAAGCAGAATTATGTAAAAACATTTAAAAAAACAAAGTTAATTTTGCTTTTAATGACAAATCCATATTTTACTACACTAATCATTCTGGGAAATTCATAGAAATTTGATCCAAATTTCAAAGAAGTACCAAAACTTTTGTGGTGAAGACCAAAGATTTGAAATTTATATAATTATGGATGAGTCACATCTTTTTTCCCCTTTTACATTGTTTTGTTGTTATTGCATCTTTTGCATCTTTGTTGTTGTTTTTGTCTTTTTTCTAATTTTACGTCATTAATGTTTTTTAAACATTTTTTTTTATGTCATTTTTGTCTCCTTGCATCTTGTAGATGGTCTTTGTATTTTATGTCATTTTCATCTCATTTCACATCTATGACTGAGGTCTTTCCGCTATATTTTTCATGTTTTGTTGAGTTCAACATTTATTAAAAACCATCTTCATATATTTTCCCGAGCAAACAATACGTGCAGACAAGGTAACCTCTTTTAAATCGCTTTTTAAAGCACATTTCTATTAATACTATTTTTGTTTTTATTCAACTTTAACATTTGTATTCCTGTCATTTTATTTACTTATTTAACATATTTATCTTACTGCTTGTACTTTCCATTGCCTTTATTAGTTTTAGGTCCTTCTCTGCTTTTATTGCTTCCATATTGCAATTTTTTTAGGATTGGGTGTTGATTACACCTATTTTTTATGTTTGTTTTTTTTTTTAAATTAAGTAAATATTTGACTCCTAACACATTTATTTTTTTTATCATCCCATGTCCTGTAAACTACTGTTTTTAAAAGTGCAATGTAAAGAAAGATTATTATTATTATTATTATTATTATTATTATTATTATTATTATTATTATTATTATTATTCACACATCCAGACTGATTACAACTAATACTCAGTTTCACAAAGTAATCAAATTGGCAGTATTTATTTTACAGGAGGTAAAATAATGAATGGCATAAACACAATAATTGTTGCACAATACATCTGGCAACACTGAGTGGATGTACGCCACCTCCCTCCCTCCCTCCCTCCCTCCCTCCCTCCAAGGCTCCTGTGATTGGTTGAATTATCATAGGAACCATGATGTCACTCATCAGTTTCTGAGCTGCTGTTTTGAAGACAGTAGTTTGTGATTTGGCTTCTCCTTGTTGGCTTTTTGGTGCCAGAAGTGACCATATTTGGACGAAAGGGGTAGAATTACAGTAAGGGGTCAGAGGTCAACTAATGTTCACTGCTAGCTTACTGACTTGGTAAAATGGTAAACTTCATCAAGCATTGTGCAACAAAATATCTTAACAGTCTCATTAGTAAAACTTTATCATGACAATCGAGCTGTATGTTAAGAAAAAATGCATTTTATTAAATAAACCGTGTCAGTCAAAGCCCAACACAGCAAATATTAAAGCTTCTATAAGACCTGAAATCTTACTTATGCTTTTAAATGTAAATACAGACCGCTAGATTATTTATAAGAAGATTCAGGTATTAGAAATGAGACTCCTGGAAAAAAAAAAAACAAACACACTTTGCATTTTTAAAGAGAAGCTTAATGTTAAGTCTATGAGGTCTGTTTTTGTTTTTTTGTTTTTTTTTTTTAACCAATCGCAGCGGCTGTTAGAAGTGTGACAACTTAAGATAGTTCCAGGGCTTCATTTAGTAGCCGAGGTCTTTTCCCTTTGGGAGCAATAAACCATAACTAGTTTGATTAGGTACGAACTAGTTAGAAGACAAATACAAGAGAAGTCATCCAAATTTTTAGTCCTTTTCCAGGAAGAGATAAAGTTCAAAATACACAAAAAGTGACAAATATACTCCCTTTGTGATGAGTCTACATTAATTCTAATTTTACGTTGACCTGTTCATTATTACAAGACTGATTAATCACAATAAACACAAAATTTGTAATTATGCTATTTATAAATTCAGTCAAACCTCCACCAACTCTATTACTGTTGCTCCCAAATGCATAATCTCTGTCACCTCTAATTTAATTTAAACTCTTCTTTTGACCCTGCATGCTTCCCCGTAGGACTGGTACTGAAATCTGTATCTCCAAAATCTAATTAGTTCTCGTGGCCCGAGGCTGATCTGTCTGCCAGATCTCGTAGAAAGCTGTCAGAGGTTTGTGAGAAATCATGCTGACAGACAGGCAGCAGCTTAACCTCAGTGGCAGAGGTGATGAAATATCCCTGAAATGACCAAAATAGTCAGAGAAAAAGAGCAAAACTGCTGAATGGAGGCTTTCTATTTCTAATACTGCAGACTGATTAGATGGATTTTAATATTTTAATCAGGACTACATTCAGCTTTGATGTTTTTCAAAGTTAAATCCTCTTTGCATGGTATTACTTCATATCCTCCTGTGATTTGGAATAACAGTAGAGGTCATTTTGTTCTTTGTTTTTTAATCTTCATGACTCTGCCACATCCACTATCTGTAAAGTAAATAAACCAATGTAAAATAATTTGACCAAACAGAGAAGCCGTCTCATAATAACTATCTGATTCAGAGAAGTTTATCTGCAAGGACGCGTTTATTTTTCCCCTGAGTTTAAAAAAAAAAAAAAAAAAAAAGAGGAGGAATTTATTACCAAGAGCTAAAATTTAGGAGACTCATTAAGCTGCATTTGGTGAAGGAGCAGGATGAAATTTATCAAATAAAGGAAATCTCTTAACACATTTTAGGGGAAGCGGATGATATGCATGGCAGAGTTTGATAAAGAATGTGTTCAGACTTCTCCAAAATACTTATGAGTCTAAATGAAGCTTCAGTAGTTGGAGTTAGTTGAATCAAATGGTATATTCCACTGTTAGTCTTCTTATTATGTATTTCTCTCTTTGCGTTTATCTGGTCTGTTTTTAGCGACAAAAAGAGGGAATTATAAGCCTGTACCGAGTCAAGGTTTCCACTTAGTTTGCTGAGTTTACTTCACTCAGATAACCTTTAAGTATGTTTTTATGGATAAGGGCCGCGTCACATTAGGAGGGGATCTCTTAACAGTGGGTTTTACCAGCAGGACAGACTTTAAAAACATTTCCTTATGTTCAGTGCAAATACTTCCACTTCTACTTGCCTTCCAGTTCAGATTTAGGGAATGATGCTGTTTTTGGACATGAAGATGGTGAATATGTAGCAATGTATTAAAACAAATTATTGCATTATTTCTTTCTTTGGCTCATGTTTAAATTACATTTTTACAAAAATGTATGAACAGACAAGTACAAGAAGTTAGCATGTAACATAACCAGTTTTCTGGAATTCATCTAGTATTGTATGGGAATATATTGCTCCAATATGGCTTTCTCAGTGTCACTTATCATCAAAGGCAGCTGGTGAAATTATTTTTTGGTGGGGTGCAGTATCCCAGTCAGTTTTGAGCTGCACTATAATTGCATATCACCACTAGGATACATGTACATGCACCACTGTTTTAACTCTGTAAAGCCTGAACCATTAAATCATTGACTGAAAATTGCAGGTCTTTGAAACTGGAGCCTTTATTTGTCCTTCTGAATAACCCAAAAAAATGTTTTTCAACTAGAAAAGCACTCGGAGATTGCAGACCTCTGCCTAGGCAGATCAGCCCCGCCCCGATCGCCACCAAAATTTTATCATTTGTTCCTTGTGCCAGTATTAACATTTCCTGAAAATTTCATCCAAATCCATCCATAACTTTTTGGGTTATCTTGCTAACAGACAAACAAACAAACCCAGATGAAAACATAACCTCCGCCGTTCCTTGGCAGAGGTAAATATCAATTTCCATGTATGAGTTTCAATTTTGTATCATATTTGATACATTGGGTGTCAATGTTAAAATATTATTATTTTTGAACAAACAAAAACATAATATAACACAAACCTGTCTGCCAATTTTGAAAAGGAATTACCAATTTGTTAAAGTTCTTCCTCCTTCCTCATTAATGAGAATCCTGTAGTGTCACTGGAAAGGCCTCTGGTGAATGAATTCTTCCCCCTGGTGGATTATAAGTAAGTAAGTAAATTTTATTTATAGAGCACTTTTCACAGACAGAGTCACAAAGTGCTTTACCAATTCAAATCAGAATCAAATCAAGTTTACAGAGACCCAACAGAATCCTTCAGGAGCAAACACTTGTGACTGGTGACAGTGGCGAGGAAAAACTTCCCTTTAACAGCAGAAACCTGGAGCAGACCCAGACTCCTGAAGGATGGCTGTCTGCCTTGACCAGTTGGGGTTAAAGAGAGAGAGTAAAGGAGGAGAAAAGAGAGAGCAGTAGAGATATAGAGTGACTGGGGGAGAGGGGGGGGGGGGCACATGGAGTACTTTATGATGAATACATAGAGTGTAATCAGTCTGTGGTGGTCCTGGGTCAGGTGGGAGACTAAAAAGCCTTTTTGAACAGGAGGGTTTTGAGGTGTTTTTTAAAGCTCTCTACAGAGTCCATGGACCGTAGGTGTAGAGGCAGGTCATTCCACAGACGTGGTGCCACAGCTTTAAAAGACCTGTCACCGCGTGTGCTAAAACAGGTGCGTGGAACCATCAGCAGGTGCTGTCCTGAAGACCTCAAGCTACGAGTCGAGCTGTAGGGCTGGATCAGGGAAGCAATGTATGCAGGGGCCTGGCCATGTAGGGCCCGGAAAGTTAGCGCAAGAATTTTGAAATGAAGACGATATAGAACAGGGAGCCAGTGGAGAGATTTAAGAATGGGAGTGATGTGGGTTCTCCTATTATCTGCGTATTGCATGTATCTAATTGTATACATCAGATTTTTCAAGAAAAAAAAATCACACTGATCATGTAGAGGGCTTCAGAACTTATGTATCAATTATGATACGTTCAGCATTATAGGGCTAAAATATTAGTCTAAATTAAAATAGAAATACACAGTATGTGTTTTCAGTCATGTATGTAAATTTCATCTGTTTCTCCTTCAAACATGCACGTTTTTTTATGACTCTTAATAAAGTCAGACATGTCCCTGACAAGTGTGTTTTCCACTGATAATATGGACAATGCATTTAGACCTGGGGTGAAGGTAGCACAAGTAGATCGCATGGTGTTGAAAAATAGAAAATCAATGTAAGGGTTAAAACATTACAGCGCTACTACTTGTACTGGGAATCGATCCGTTAGTCTTCCACACTGAAGCCAGTTGTGATAACCGCTGAGCTGTCCAGCTGTTTAGTCCTAACTCAGTAGTATTACTTAGGGACCTATTCACTGATTCTATTTCTGAGGAAGGTCTAATTGATTGATTCTTTTTGGGATGTGACGTTTACTCCTGTGCAAGGTTATAATAGTTTTGGATTTTTTGTTATAGTTTAGTTTTATTTAGTTTAGACTTTTTTTTCTCTTATTCAGGTAGTTTTGATTTGTTTTTAGAGCAGGTTTGCTAGTTTTTATTAGTTTTCATTTTCTTCTAAATGCTTAGTTTTAGTTCAGTTTTAGTTTTTTCATATCTTTTATCTTCTTCTCCATCATATTCACATAAATCCCATACAGGACTCTGCTGATTTCTCCCAACTTTAGTCTCTATGTCGCCAGGTAGAGTGGGGGCGAGAAGACTAAACTCTAAATGTCAAGTGCCGTATGGTGCCGCTAGCTAAAATTGCTAGAGCAAAATAAATTGATTTCGAATCAATCCAACATTGACAAAGACGAAAACAAAGGGAATTTTATCCATAATTTTTATACATTTTAGTTAGTTTTGTAAGCACACAATACAGTTTCAGTTATAGTTTTTTTCTTGTAATTATAGTTTTTCTTTATTTCAGTTAACGAAAATGTTTTTTCAATTCTAGTTTTCATCATTTCATTAGTTTTCGTTAACGATAATTACCTTGCTCCTGTGGGTGGTGCTTTCTGCACCCCGAGGCTCTCCTATCTTTTGTATTGGAGGGGGTCTACTGCACAGGAGCCATTTATAACCAGAGTGTATTATGGTAGACGGAGAGCCTTGGGTGGAAGAAACTGGAAACATGACCAAAAACATTTTCAAAGCACACTTGAATGCAGATTATATACAGTACTCACTGGTTGTATCATGTATAGCTTGTTTATTTAAATATTAATGTTTTTCTATTCATGTGAGACAAGTGGGGTGGCCCCCTAGCACCCTCTATTGACAAACCGCCACTGCTTGTCATATAAAAATGTAATTTCTTCCAGTTTTTATTAATTGTGTCAACTTTGGTTCCACACATATAAGTCATCTTCTCCAAAACAAAAATATCTTGAACCATTTCTATCCACTGATCTCGGTCTTTGGAGAGTTCACATTGAGCAAATACCTGGTAACAGTTTTTATAAACTCATAAAACCTTAGAGATCTTCTTTCATCAAAACATCTACAATGCTCCCAAGAACAGGTATTTGGAATTTAATATCCCAGAATTATTTTAAAGGTCGCATTTTGCCAATAGTCTCAGTTTTGTAGTTATAGAAAGTATGTGAATGATCAGCCTCCATCATCCCACACAGTGTTTTTGTGAAGTGAGTTGCCTCCTTTTTATCCTGCCTCGTAATTCTTCCAACAGAATTCCATCCATATGGCAGAATTTGATTGTGACTCACACATTTGATACCATTCTTCCTCTGTACTTTGGATCTTCAACTCTGCTCCCCCTTTTTAATTTCATGTATAATGTTGTTATTTCCCTTTGCTTTTTCTTCTGTTTGAATGCATTTACCATCGCACCAGTAGCATTTTATCTTTAATCCATGCAAATTTTTTGATTGCAACTATATTTTTACTCTGCTTGAGGTTATGAGTTTGTTGTTGTTAGTTTCATTATCTCTGGATAAAAAGCTTATTTTTTCTTTATCTGGGGTTATCATGTTTTTTCAAGAAAACCATGATATATTGATATAATGATAATCTGTCACAAGAAAAAGACTAATATAAGAGTTATCTCCAACAGGAAGACACATTCAAATTAGTGACAGTGTTTGATCTTAATTGAAATAGAGTGTAGTCTGTTGCCTTGATCCAACCTTTTCATCTTAAATCAGTTGCTGAAGTTGTCAAGTTGCCATTTCAACATGTTACTATGAGACTCCTTATGTCTGATAAACAGTACAACTCTTTAGTAGAGACAGTTTTGTTGGGTAACAGGTGGATTATCTGTTATCTCAAGATAACAAATCTTGTTTTCAATGTAGCAAAACAGTTAATCCAAAATGAGCTTTAACCCTTTCATGCATGAATTATCAGAACCTTTGTCGAGATCTTTTCTTGGGTGTTTTTATTCCTCATTAGGCATGAAAAAACAATGCAATCGAGTTTTTTTTTTTTTTTTTCATGGATTTACAAAAATGTCCACTTGGCTACACCGTGCATTTTATTCTTGAAGCACAGAAACATGTATTTAAAACCCAATATCAGAAAGTGATATGAAAACAATGAAATAAAAACATTTTTAATGCTGCTAATCTGATGTTTTCTCACATTTCAACATGCTCTAATACTAGTTATGACTCACTTGATTGATTGATTCGATTGACTGATGTATTTATTTTGAATATGAATGTCAAAACAGAGGAAAATAAATAAAACACTTAAACATAAGACATATAATACATATTCGAAAAGGAGTGAGAAGAAGCATAACTTACAAAATCCCACCCCTTCTCCTTAAATAATTAATAACAGTAATAATCTTCCTAGTTCATGGAGATAATATACAAAAAAAAAACAAAAAACTTTTTGTATTTGAAAAAAACTGTTAATGACAGTCTAACAATTAACAATTGATTTACACTCAAACATATCACTGCAGATCAGGTTTATCAAGAACAGCAAAGTTACAGTAATGGTATGAATGTCAGTGTATTATTATGGGATGGTGCATAAGTGTCCACTGTGTCGGCTGAATATGGAACTAAAACAACAAAATCCATGAATTTACAAGAGAACAGCTGGAGAATAACTGTCCACTGTAGTGACCACTATGCAGGAAAGGGTTAAAATCTTGAGATAACAAAATAATGAACTTGTGATCATTAGATATCAGCATTGAACAAGAATTGCTAACATACCCATTCTTGGTTTGGTTTTCCTCTGACCTTAATGAACTAAAGAGAGATAAAGAGAGAACAAGATCTCATTGTTTGGTTGTTTCCTCATTTTTCTTGCTCATAGATCAGCAGTTCCATGCCTCTATGGCTTCAGACAACTGTTAAAACTGATTTAAGATGAGGATATTAGATGAAGGAGTACGCATTATTGATCAACACATCAGACTGTGCTTCAGTCGAGGTCTAACAAGCAGAAGCTGCACTGTGAGTTTTATTAAATATAGATTAAAATTCAGATTTCTCTTGATAAGTTATCTAGCTGTTTTATTAAATCTACTTTCGGTCTTCTCAAGATAGCAAGACAAAACATCATATTATCATGAGACAAAATCTGAAGTATGAAAAAAAAAGAGAAAAAAGAAAATTGCAAGCACAGCCGTTGCTCTTTGCTTTCATGCGTGGCGATCAAACAAGCGATGTGTTTTTGCTCTATACTCTACATGACTTGAGAAAATGGGTTTTGCAAATTCAATAACTTTAAATTTACCCCACTCAATCCACTTTTGTTAAACAACATCTTCATTGAATTCCTATAACTGGACAGCTTTTAAATGCTCACAGAGCTGCTGTGAAATTACTCAGGTGAATTTTAATCAATCAATTTGGAAAAGTGCTCCAGTAGCTTTCAGCGCTGACAGCAGGAGAAAAAGGATTTAGAAGTGAGGGTGTGTTAATTTTCCTAAACGCACCACAGCGGACCTGAGCCCAGACTGTTTCATATTAAAGCCGTAACAGCCTGAAGGGCAGTTTTTACAGGGATTATTGGGACTTGAGAAGCCCATAATGGTGTTGCTGTTGCTGTACTATCAAACCTAATTACACAGATAAACCAGCAGTGTGAGCTGTAAAACAGTTGTTAAGTGTGATCCCGGTTCTGTCCTGCTGATCAATAATCATGTTTAAAGGGTTTGCTCCTACACAGCTCAAAAGGAAATGCAAGGCTGAACCTGAGCTCAGAGTCGGGCCTGGATCGATACCGTCGTTAAATGCTGATTAATACCCATCACGGCTGATGAAGATGAATGCTGGCAGCACATGGAGTGATGATACGGCTGTTTACAGAAAGGTGGAAGGATATGAATTTGGCTCCAAATCTCTCATTTCTCTATCTGAGTCAGTGCTATTCTATCTCGGTACCTTTTATCTGTCTGCCCGGCTCCATCTCCTCCTGTCTTCTCTTTATTAGTCTGAGTTAGAGAAGCATGTTGCTGCTGGATGCTGTGTGTGTTAGATCGTCATTGATTTCTTCTCCTCAGTGGATAAATAGTGCCATGGTTTGGAGTTCAGTATTTTTTTTTTCCACCTATCCTATCCAAAAGAGCCAGTCTTTGGAAGATGTGGTCCATTAGTGTCAAGCATTGGTGGTGCAGAATAGGGATGTAACAACATGAAAATTTCATATCACGGTTATTGTGACCAAAATTATCACGGTTATCATTATTATCACGGTATTATCGAAATTGTGCTCAAAATGTTCAAAAAGTACTAATACACACACTGAAATAACAAATAAAATAATCGGCACAATGTACCTTCTGTTGGCAGAAACATTCAAATATTAACACTTAGTGGTCTGAGCTTATTTTGGTCATTTTTCAGTTCTTTTGATTTAGCCTTTATATGCTATATAAACAAATGTTTACTGTACCCATGTTTGGTATCTGTTTTTTCAGCACAACCTCATCTATATCATCTGCTAATTATTTTTTTTCACTTTAACCTACTATGAAAATATAAAAGGACAAAAAACATACAAAAAAAATCTAAAATCTGATTTAAAAAATGTATTTAAATTTGTAATAAATTAAAACTATACTCAAATATTTGACATAAAAGCATACCTTTACATAGGGTTTTTTTCCCCTAAAAGTGTGATAACCAAACAAGGTTATCATGATAATTAGAATTTAAACGGTAATACTAATCGTCTGCAATTTTACCGCCATTTATCGTTACACCGGTAATCGTTACATCCCTAACTGCACCCATGTTTGGTGTCTGTTTTTTCAGCACAACCTCATCTATATCATCTGTCTATTATTTTTTTCACTTTAACCTACTATAAAAACATAAAAGGACAAAAAACACTCAAAAAAAAATCTAAAATCCGATTTGAAAAATGTGTATACTTTATTGCATAAATAACACAAAGATGCTTAAAGAACCTTTTCAAAAACTTTAAAAGTGAATATTGGTTCCAAGTATTAGGTATAGAAAATCAAATTTGTAATAAATTAAAACTATACTCGATTACATAGGGTTTTTTTTCCCCTAAAAGTGTGGTAACTAAACAAGGTTATCATGATAATTAGAATTTAAACGGTAACACTAATTGTCTGCAATTTTACCGCGGTTTATCGTTACACCGGTAATCGTTACATCCCTAACTGCACCCATGTTTGGTATCTGTTTTTTCAGCACAACCTCATCTATCTCATCTGTCTATTATTTTTTTCACTTTAACCTACTATAAAAATATAAAAGGACAAAAAACACACAAAAAAATCTAAAATCCGATTTGAAAAATGTATATACTTTATTGCATAAATAACACAGAGATGCTTAACGAACCTATCTAAAGACTTTAAAAGTGAATATTGGTTCCAAATATTAGGTATATAAAATCAAATTTGTAATAAATTAAAACTGTACTCAGATATTTGACATAAAAGCATAACTTTACATAGGGTTTTTTTCCCCTAAAAGTGCGGTAACTAAACAAAGTTATCATGATAATTAGAATTTAAACGGTAATACTAATCGTCTGCAATTTTACCACGGTTTATCGTTATACCGGTAATCGTTACATCCCTAGTGCATACATACATGTAATACTAAGTGGAAAAGGATCACTTTGTTTATCCAATAATTTTGTGGCTTATTATTTTGTAGCAGTGTTTTTCCTATGTTTTTTTTTCCTGCTTCTACTATTACACAGTGGTTTGTGGTTGTTTGGTTGCAGGTGCAAATTCAGTGGTAGTGTTTTGTTACTGAGGTGTTGTTTTTTTTATATACTCTTTTTCACTCTTGGGTAAAAAAAAAATCAATATAACCAGTCTATTCTCACTCACTCCCTATGAGAAATTGTTTTATTTATTAGTGTTCATCAAGTACCAAAACAATCCTAACATAAAACTAAATGAGCCAAATGTTCATAATAATAGAACTGAATGTGCACTGAAAGCACAAAACAGAGAGCTTAGACCAAAATTGAATCTAACAAGTTATGTTATGTGACATGAATGCACAAAAACAAATATATCACAACATCAAACAGTAAAGATTTATCTGTTTCATTGTGTTAAGTCTCAGTGTGTAGATGTCTCTAACTGTGTCTAATCACATAAAAATAGAAATGGTGTTTTCTTCACATTAGACTGATGCAATAAGAGGGAACAGGTGTTGTCCATGTTACAGCCTACAGACAACTGCTTCTGCTTTTTTTATTTTTATTTTTTTGAGTATGGAATTAACATCCACATGACTTGCAGTTTCAGTGACGATCGTAGGGGAAATTATAGGGGAATTTGGTCGCTTGGAATTTGCAGCATCTCCACCAGACATCGAGAATCAAACACTTAAAACACTTTGAAATTGTGGGTATATAAGACATTTAAATGTTGTGATTTAACAGTACATAACCTGGTTAAAAAGTGATGCATAACTTTACACACTCCTGTTCTGGATCATCCACAGGCTCGCACTCATCCATGCACACTGATAGACTTTGACATATTGATTGATTGATTATTTATTTCATACTTATAAAAGTAGAGAAAAAAAGGAAGAAAAAGACACACAAGGAACATAATGACTGTACAATATTTTTAATAGTGGTAGTAGTAGTATTTGTTATATATATATTATATTTTATTATAAACCGTTTTCAGTTTTCACCCCTTGGTCAACTTCTGACCAAAGGGGGATTGTAATTGTTTAGTCATCTGCCTGTCCGTGTCTGTCCATTCGATATAATCGCATTATCTGAAGAATCCATTGCCGTATCTCCACCAAATTTACACTGTGGATGCATCTTGGCATGGAGTAGAAGCCTATTGAAAATAGATGACCTTGACCTGCTTTTTCAAGGTCAAATTGCCTTGCACAGTTATAATATCTGAGTACTTTCAAATATAAATATGTATGTAATAAGTTTTACACAAAGAAAATCTAATTTAAATTATAGGGCAGTAACTTTGAACAGAATCTCTTCTGGAGACACACCAGATCTATGACACTTTTCAGTCTGGGTTTAGACAACGCCACTCAACAGAAACCGCACTATTAAAAGTGTCTAGTGACATCCTGATGGCGGCTGACTCCGGGAAATCCACGGTCTTGGTCCTGCTAGATCTCTCCTCGGCCTTTGACACAGTGGACCATACCATAATGATTGAGAGACTGAGGGACCTGGTAGGGATGTCAGGTCATGTGCTAGACGGGTTCTCCTCTTACCTGACCGGCAGAAGCTTCACTGTATCAATAAACAACTTCCAATCTGACTCAGCGGATCTACTGTGTGGTGTGCCCCAAGGCTCTGTCCTGGGACCAGTCCTATTCTTACTCTATGTCCTCCCACTTGGCCACATTATCCAACAGTATAGTGATGTCTCCTATCATCTATTCGCGGATGACATCCAGATATACTGCTCCTTTAACTCCTCTGAGCCCCACAAACTGAGTTCCTTAATCAACTGCTTGTCAGAGCTGAAGCAGTGGCTAAATGAGAACAGCCTCCAGCTGAACTCCAGCAAAACTGAGACCCTCATCATTGCCCCGGATAGTGCAATCCCAGGGATCAAACATCACCTTGGAGACCTGAGTTCCTCGGTAAAGACAAAACTGAGGAATCTGGGTGTCATCTTTGACCAGGACATGTCTTTAGAATTCTACTCCAAACACCTAGTCAAAAACTGTTTCTCCCACCTACGCAACATCTCCAAACTCAGATCTATGGTGTCCACAAATGAGCTCGAGATGATCGTTCACGTTTTCGTATCTTCTCGCTTAGACTACTGCAACAGCCTGTTTACATGCTTAAACAAGAAGGAGCTGGCCCGTCTACAGTTTGTCCAGAACTCTGCTGCCAGGCTCCTGACCCGCACAAACAGGAGAACCCACATCACTCCCATCCTTAAATCTCTCCACTGGCTCCCTGTTCTATATCGTCTTCATTTCAAAATTCTTGTGCTAACTTTCCGGGCCCTACATGGCCAGGCCCCTGCATACATTGCTTCCCTGATCCAGCCCTACAGCTCAACTCGTAGCTTGAGGTCTTCAGGACAGTACCTGCTGATGGTTCCACGGACCTGTTTTAGCACACGCGGTGACAGGTCTTTTAAAGCTGTGGCACCACGTCTATGGAATGACCTGCCTCTACACCTACGGTCCATGGACTCTGTAGAGAGCTTTAAGAAACACCTCAAAACCCTCCTGTTCAAAAAGGCTTTTTAGTCTCCCACCTGACCCAGGACCACCACAGACTGATTACACTCTATGTATTCATCATAACATACTCCATGTGTCATCCCCCCCCCCCCCCCCAGTCTCTCTATATCTCTATCGCTCTCTCTTTTCTCCTCCTTTACTCTCTCTCTCTCTCTCTTTAACCCCAACTGGTCAAGGCAGACAGCCATCCTTCAGGAGTCTGGGTCTGCTCGAGGTTTCTGCCCGTTAAAGGGAAGTTTTTCCTCGCCACTGTCACCAATCACAAGTGTTTGCTCCTGAAGGATTCTGTTGGGTCTCTGTAAACTTAATTTGATTCTGATTTGAATTGATAAAGCACTTTGTGACTCTGTCTGTGAAAAGTGCTCTATAAATAAAATTTACTTTACTTTACTATATTTGGCTGAGGGGGATTAAAAGTGCACAGCACGTTGTTTATAATGTTCTGACGTACTATCATCTGTATTATATGTTACTATTACTGTCATGATTACAAGGTTCAAGGTGACTTTATTTGTGCCTGTGGGTAGATTTGTTTTGCAGCAAGCTTTCGCTCACTGCCAGTCACTGTGTGCGCATGCGCCCAACACAAATCCTTCGAAAGAATTACAGTGAAGATAATGCAAGCACATACATCACATACATAAGACATAAGACATTATTAACACAGTACACATGGTCACATGATGGAACTTTTTCAATGGATTTGGTTGTGGGAGGAGGACAGGAAGAGAAGAATGTTGTAAGGCAGACGAAGATGGGGGGGGGGGTTAAATGCTTGTATGTGGTGACTCTTTGAAAGTCTATTTGTGTATGAAAAATAAGAGACTCAGACTTCTGTCCTTATCAGTTCAATTCAGTCCTGAGTCTTGACCTTACCATCATTTATATTAATATTTTATATTATGATAATTGTATAATATAAAAATTGGATTACTGTCATTATAATCATCATCAATGCATCACTACTACAACATTATATCAATAATAATAGTAGAATCTTAACAGCAATAACAATGACATTAGATCAAATGTTTTTATTTATACTAACTTTAAATACATTTAGATCATCATATGTATCACCATATCAACTATTATCAATAATGATAATAAAAACATTATCAACAACAATAGTTCCAGTAACATCACTGAAGAATCACTGGAAACAGACTGAAATAAATATAACATACTATATAAAAAATATTTTAAAAATGAATGAATAATGAAGTGAATACCTATTATATATTATATATATTATTAAAATTGAAAAGTGAATATCCACCTGCTGAACAGTAATCATACAGTATGATTGACCAAGGGATGGACTAAAGCATGAATGGATGACATTTTAGGGGCTGGAGGTCAAGGTTATTGACAATCTAAATTATAGATCAGTAAAGTAAGAAGTCTGTCACAAATTATTTATGATACAGTTACACTGGATGCATCTGAATGAACTTCGGGATCTTTTTATTTAAGAAATAGTGATCGTGCAACAACACTTGACTCATTCTGCTACCAGGCTGCACAGTAGAGATGCAGATTCACCTCCTCCTCCTCAGCCTCCAGGGAGCCGCTGTGCTGTCCATCATTATAAACAGTCTGTGGTCACAATTACTGAACTCTAACAGCGTATGAGCAAACACTAGGTATCAATATTCAGGAGTGTATCCCTGCTAAGATAATTAAAACCATGTTTAGTACAGGAGTACAAGAGTGCAGAGACTTTTTGGTCATTACAGCTGTCAATCACCCATTTTAAATCCCCCCTTCACTGAAAAGATCTGTGATCGGACAAAATCTTCATGGGCTTGATATTTTAAAGCCTGAAAACAGAGCCAAGAGGAGGTGCAGAGGCTTTATTTCTTCTTGTCTTCTGTTGTGACGTTTTGCCTTATGATGCTAATAAATACTGCAGACTAAAGCTTTATGTACTTGCTTTGTTTGTGAAATCAACTCTAAAGGGTCGTTTGTCTGTGGTGACTGTGCTTGTCCTTTATTCAGGTCTCTGGTGAGAAGGTAGTTTTAGAGTTGTACAGACCCTGTGCCTCCTCCCTGGTGAGGAAGCAGGAAAAGTGATCTTGTGAAGGACAGAACAAGCTATTGTTAAGATGTTTGCAGGAAAAAAGCTTGTCAGTCACAGGCTCAACCTTTGAATGTAATGCTCCTTTTAAGTCCAGACACAATGCATATTTTGTGTTATGCCATTACTAGGCTGAAACTATGTCTCCTACAGTTCTTTCTTTATTGATATTTTTGGGCTATTATTGAAAAGGAGACAAGAAGCATCCTGGGACCGTAACCATTGTGTTGTCGGGCCAAGCTGGCATTAGTTACTTCCTGCAGCTGCAGATTTCTGTCTGTTCTGGAAAATGAAATGAGGGCTGAGGCTGCTATTCTCCAAGGCTTCTCCTTAATCTGCTGTTTCTGGATTGGACCTCATTTGTACATTACTTTGGACAAAAGCCTCTGCCAAAATGAATTAATATAAACTGTAAAAAACTTGATGAGCTCAGCCTGTCTGACAGCCTCAGTAATGTGACAAGAAGGTAATAAAGGACCTGCAGTGGATTTACCGAGGCTGTTTCTGAAACTGAGACTCCTTCATGAACAAGACGTCTCACTGAGATGTCTTCATTCCCCACTTAACAACTACCTATGACAAGGTTCAAGGTTTGAGTTGCATTTTAGTGGCATTAAGGGCAAAAATTCAAGTTCTTGGTTATGGACTGAAAATATATCAGTTTAAGGTCAAATTTTCTCAGGAATCTGAAATCATTTATGCAAAATCTTTTGTGGTTTTCAAATCACTGAGCCTTTATTGACACAAGGTTGAAACAAAAAAACATGCAATTTCACCTATGCACTACTTGATTCAACCGTTTAATTTCTGTCATAAAATCAAACATAACATGCTTTCTTCTCTTCATTTGTGAGCTTTGAATACTCCCCAGGAGGCTTTTCTTCCTCCACCTCTGGATGACTTTCGTCTTGGCATCTTAGCCCTATTCAGTCAGTCTGAAATTTATATATATATATATACACATATATATATATATATATATATATATATATATATATATATATATATATATATATATATATATATATATATATATCAATTAGGCATTACTCCATAACATGTGTAAGAGTTGTTTTATTAGTTTAACTATAAACTGATATATAGAAGCCTTCCTGAAGTGATTCTGGCTGGTTAAATTGGCTTCATCATTGACAGAGCAAGTTAAAATCTAACAAATTGGTGGGCAGTTTCAAAAATTAATATGAAAATTTGGTTGTAAAAAAACTTGATCTCACTTTAGGAAAGTAAATGGGCCTAAATAATATAAACTAATTGTAGCCCATGTAGGTGGGCATAATTGGTCAAATTTTGGAGGCTAGATATTGAAAATTGAGTGAATGCAAGTTTTTTTTTTTTACAATGGTATGTATTTTTTTCACAAACTAAAAACTGATGGGGGTAGGGTTAGTAAAAGTAATGATTTTACTTATCTAATATTAGAATATACTTAATTGTTGGGTAATGCTTTATTCACAACAGAAAAAGAAAGATAATGGTGTATAATACATACAGATTTATGGTAATATCAACGCAAGAATTATAAGTCAAATTCTTACCTAGAAGTCAAAAAATCCAAACAAAATTGTCACAGGATGTCTTCTGAGGAACTGGCTGATCTGAAATCATTGACTGAAATCAGTGAAACTGACACTCATTCAAAAGGGCAGACCATAAGCTCTTCTTCTATGGTTAAAAGTAAGCAAGTTCAATGAAAATTTACAAGCAGCAACAGGATTAATATGGATTTTCAAATTATTTGTCACTGAAAAAGGGTCATTTTTGCCCACTTTTCAGCAAACATCATGCAAAAAGTGATACACATTTTTTGATGTTATATTCTGAAACTACAAAATTTTTCCAATGAATTCAACACAAGACACTGTATGAAAGGTATACATTTATTCCACAATATTTTTTCCACAATAATGATACTCAAAGTTTCAGCCTTATCCTACTAAGACTTTTGCAGATTCTGATAGATTCAGATTAAATGAAATGCATGTTGTTTATCTTTTATTTCTTGTTCTAACCTTCACCTCTCTTCCCCACAGATCTGATTATGAGACGGAGTACGACAGATACCCTGATGACCGCTACAACAGGTACACAGCCTCCTCAGTTCATTTGTTGGTGCAGACTGTCAGCCTCATTAACCAGATAGGGTTTTTAAGTGAAAATCGTACACCATCGATATCTTCTCCAAGCATTAACTATGGTGCTGCACCATGTTCGGATCAAATGGGCAGGTTTTCTAATTTGTTTTTCCTCAGTGTTAAATTCAATCATATCGATTTCAGTTTTTTGTTTTAAATGCATTTCTCTATAGTCGTATCCAGTGGTGGAGGAAGTGTGATAGCACCACATGTGAAAATACTGTTACAAGTAGTGGTCCTGCAACAGTAAAGCTGCAGTGCTTGATTATCTTTTGTACAATTTGGCAAAAAAATTGCATGGTTACATTTCAGTATATTGTAATTATTGTATTGTATTATTGTATTTATTGAGCATGAATGTTACATGGTGCATATATTGTATATACATGGTACACAGTGTTCACATAACAATCACAGAAGTTCCTTCAAACAGTGCTCATCCCTTCTTTTTTTTTTTTCTTCCCATAATTTACCCCCCACCCCTCTAAGAATATACAGGACACAAACTCACAGAGAGAGAAAAGAAAAGTAAATAATAATAATAATAATCATCATCATCATCATCATCATCATCATCATCATAATAATACCAATAGATAAAATAAAATAAAAATAAAACATATACATAGGTTCACCACTGTTATAACCATGCGGTATACACTATGTTTTGCATGGACAAATAACTTAAGTGCAAATGTAAAGCAAATAGTATATTGTAATTTAAGTGGGTTTAAAGCACATGGGACTTCTGCATCTATTTCTTGCTTCTGTTTTCAGAAAATCAACCCCATGACACCCTGATTTTAGACAAAGACATTTTCAGACAAGTAGGAGGGTCAAATTTAGAATGAACCTCTGTAATTATCAATGGCAGATCATATTCTTCCAGTTGAGACCTGGATGTGATTCTACTGCTCTAGTCCATGGTTTTGTGAGGACGCTTGAAAATGTATCATCCCTTTTCTATACCAACATGAAACAACTTCATATATTCTGTCTTTATCTGTATTCATATGTATCTGTATTCATAATAAGTCTTTTGATTTGGACTAAGAGGAGAAAGCTGCAGAAGGAAAGTGTGGGTGTTGAAAGTCTGGCATTTTCAATCCTGATTTCAGCTCCTGTAACACTAATTAAGTACAAGTACAAATGTATTACCATGAAAAAGTATTACCATCAGTATTATTATTATTATTATTATTATTATTATTATTATTATTATTATTGTTGTTATTATTGTTATTATTATTGTTATTATTATTATCATTATTATTATTATTATTATTACTTCCAGGCTGTAGATGCAAGAGGCAGTTACAGACTTAAATTTTAGAACCTTGAAATCATACACAGGATAAACATAAACAAAATCCAGTGCATTGATTGCTACTGGTTCTACAAAAACTGAATAGTAAATCAATGATGTAATACAAGTTAAAAACAAAATTAATTTCTAAGACATATAAATACATTGCACAAAAACACTATAATACTGATACTGTTGCCTAGTAACATCCAGTATAAAAACACTTCGACAAACATGTAATATCTTCTCACTTTGGTCCTGATCCAACGAAATGATGCAGCACTAAACAACCTCCCGTCCTGACTCAGACTGTAAATTTTCTGTTGAGAGCAGGAAATTTGTTGCTCTTTGAAAACATGAACCACCTCAGCTCTCTATTTGTCTCTGGTGTGCACAGGCAGGACCTTCTCCTGTCTGATAGCAGCCCAAGGCAGAGTCTGAGGTTAGGAAACAATCCACCTCTCAGAGGGTAGAAAAGAAACAGTGACTGGGTGCAACTTTGACTCCCTTGTTATATCCAGCTGAAGAGTCATTCTGTGAAGATGAGTGCAGCTGCTGACCTTCTCAGCTTGTATTTACTCTACACGGCAGCAAAACACACAGGAAAAACACACCTGCGATGAGAAAATACTGTCATACAAAAGAACATACAACTAAGGCTATGTTCAGACAGCAGGTCTGAATGCACAACTCAGATTTTTCTATGAAATCCATTTTTTTTTGTGTGCTTGTTCATATTACACATTAAATGCAACTTCTATCAGTTTTGAGTATGAACTGAATGTGACCCTGAAGTGACCCGCATGCGCAAAAGAGGTTCTGACGTAATACGTGACCACGCAGGCACGCACTGTGTTTATGGAAGTAACACTCCTGGGACGCAGAATTGTGATGTTTGTCGCATTTCAATGACGTAAAGGTCAGATAAATGCGACCTGGCCGTTCAGACTGAAGGCGCATTGCAAAAGATCAGATATGTATCGGATTTAGGACCACATATGAAAATGGCCTAGGTCGGATTTGTGCTGTTCAAAAGATTGGGTACAGGTCACATGTGGGCAAAAAAGTTGGATTAGGGCAGTGTTTCGGGGGGGGCGGCGTGAAGGCTTTCCACGGGGGGCATGGAATCATTCCTAGGTGTTTATTTTTTCTTCAGGTTAAAACATGTAGCAGGTGGAACTAATGTTTTAGCGTTGGAGCATTCTGGACTCATTTTAGGGACGTACAACAAACAAATCTACTGCCATGGTGATCTGACACCAGACTAAACAAAGGGTTTAGGTTTGGAGAGTGGACAAGGATTGGACTGGAAAAGAAAAGTGTGCAATGTTTCTGTTTTTGCACAGTTTGTACAGTTTGCACTTTGATGTTCTGAGATGTGCAACGTAAACGGGCTCATTGCCGCCACTGATATTGTTAAAATGTTCATCTTTGTTACCAAAATGTGTTTGTTGTTCTAAAAATTTTTTTTACCTTATTGTCATAGTTTTAAGATAATTACACATTTCCTATTTTTATTCTGAAAAATAATGTCTCAGGGAGCAGTCTTGTTGAGTTCATTTGTATTGTTCAATCAAAAATCTACGTTATTTTTAATTTGCACAACAAATTATTCAAGAAAGCAAAAAGTATTTTTACGATATTGATGTTTCTTTCAATAAAAGTAATAATTGCACCACAGGTACAATGTTGTTGGGGTTGAGGGGGGCTTGGAGATTTTTCGTGCTCCAAAGGGGGGCCCGACAGAAAAAGATTGAGAACCACTGGATTAGGGCCACATGTGCGTGCAGTCTGAACATAGCCTAAAAGTACACTGATACTGTGGTCCTGTAATCCAGTCAAATGCCACAAAGTTTTTGCTAGGATTTGCCACTTTTTATGGTCAGTTTAAAGGGGTGGTTCTTGGCTCATCAGTGCAGAACTTTTTATTGTATCAGATGAAAAGAAAAGAAAGGGGTTTATCTTACTTCAGACCCATAGCTACATGTAGTAGCAAGAAAAAGTATGTGAACTCTTTGAAATTTCCATTTTCTGCATGAATTGGTCATAAAATGTGATCTGATTTGCATCTCAGTCATCAGTATAAACAAAAACAATGTGCTTAACCTAATACCACACAAATTATATTTTATGTCTTCCCTTTATTGAGTGCACTCACAGTGCTACTGGAAAAAGTAAGTGAACCCTTAGGCTAATCTCTCCATAAAGTTATAATTAGAGTCAAGAATTTGCAAACCTGAATTCTAATCAACAAAATGAGATTTGATTCATGCATGGATCCACTTTGACTCATGAAAACACTCAAACCTCTTGAGTTTACTGTTCTCAAGACGGATATCCTCATGCGAACCATCGAGAGGTGTCAAAAGTATTCACATTCATTCCTCAGGCAGAAGTGTAGATACTAGGGTTTAAAAAGACTTCTGTAGAAGTTGAAGTATCAACTCAAGCTTTTTACTCAAGTAGAAGTGTAAAAGTACTGGTTTCAAAACTACTTAAAGTATTAAAGTAAATGTAAGGGGAAACTAGAAGCACTCGGAGAGCGCAGACCTCCGCCAAGGCTGATCAGTGCCCCCCCCCCCCCCCCCCCCCCCCCCCCGTGGCCCCCCCACCCCCGATCACCACCAAAATTTAATCATTTCTTCCTTATCCCATTTCCAACAAACCCTGAAAATTTCATCCAAATCTGTCCATAACTTTTTGAGTTATGTTGCACACTAACAGACAGACAAACAAACAAACAAACAGACAAACAGACAAACAAACAAACAAACCCTGGCAAAAACATAACCTCCTTGGCGGAGGTAAAAATGTCATTAGGACCAAAGCTTAGGCGGTGCCACAGGGGCCTGTAGTGCACTACCCCACCTCCCCAAAAAACATGTTTCTAAAGGCCATAATGACTATAATATTATATTAAAATGTTAGTGTTGAAACATTTGGGCTGTACTAGTCTACCTGTTTCAGCTGCATATATGGCCTTTGAAAATGAAGGTGTTTTAGTCCAATGCAAATGTATTAAAGGCAAGGCAAGGCAAGTTTATTTGTATAGCACATTTCAGCAACAAGGCAATTCAAGGTGCTTCACACAGGACATTGAAATAAAAAGGAACACATTTAAAACATTATAAAAGAAACATGTAAAAGGTGATTAAAAACAGCAAGTAAGAAAACAACACATCAAATCCCAAAAAATAAATAAATAAATAAATAAAGACACACACATTAAAGTAAGAGTTGCAGTGCAGAGTTTCAAAAGAGAATATAAAATTTAAAAAGTCAAAAGCCTTTTAGTCAAAGGCAGCAGTGAACAGGTGAGTCTTTAACTTTGACTTAAAAGAACTCTGACTCTCAGCAGACCTGATATTTTCTGGTAGTTTTCTGGTAGTTTGTTTGATATACGGAGCATAGAAACTGAACGCTGATTCTCCATGTTTAGTTCTGACTTTTGGAACACAGAGCAGACCTGCACCAGATGACCTGAGTGAACCATATATGTGCACTACTGAGCATTAACATGGAGTGGAAGATATGATGACCAGTTGAATATAAGTATTGGAATGGTGCAAAAAGTCAGACGCGACTGATCATGTCCAAACCAACAGGGTGTCGGAATGGTAGATGTTTATACTTCTCATCCAACCACAATCAAATTCACTCTATCCAGATGGTGTCATTTATCTGGATTTTTTTTTTTTTTATTTGAACAATGACAAGCCAGAATGAAAACAAGCCTAAAGCAAACAGGAGTAACAAGGCTGTTTTTAAAATGTAAGGAGTAGAAAGTACAGGGAATTACATGAAAATGTAAAGAGTAGAAGGAAAAAGTCGGCTGAAAAATAATTACTCCAGTAAAGTATAGATAACCAAAATTTATACTTAAGTAAAGTAACAAAGTATTTGTACTTCATTACTTGACACCTCTGGAACCATCCCTCACAAAAAGAGATCTTTGAAGACCTTAAATCAAGAATTGATGATTTGCATATGATTGGAATGGGTTACTAAGTAATCTCAGACTGTGAGGATTCACCAGGCCACAGTTAGACAAATTGTCTGCAAATGGAGATGATTTCAAACTGTGACTACTCTCCCTAGAAGAGGTTGTCCAGCCAAACTGACTCCAAGGGCACAACACAGAATGCTCAGTGAGGTAAAAAGAACCCTAGAGTAACAGCTAAAGGCTTGAAGGAATCATTGGAACAGGTTAACGTCTCTGTTCATGAGTCCACAATACGTCAAACACTGAACACATGCACATGTCCAGTGCATGACAACATGGAGGATGCAGCTTTCCAACAAAACATCACTTCCTGCCTATAGTTTTTCAAGGAGTACCCTAAAACTTCCAAAGTTATTATTGTTAATGAAAACTAACGAAATGACGAAATCTAGAATTGTAAAAACATTTTCGTTAACTGAAATAAATAAAAACTATAATTAAAAGAAAAAAACGATAACGAACTGAAACTGTATTGTGTGTTTACAAAATTAACTAAAACGGATAAAAATTATGGATAAAATTCCCTTCGTTTTCATCTTTGTCAATGTCGGATTGATATGAAATTTGTTTCGCTCGAGCAGTTTTATCTCACGGCACCGTACGACACTTGACGGTCCGTCACTTGTGGTTACTTGAGGTTTCCAGTCGTCTTTTGGTCTCTACCTGGAAACGTGGAGACTAAAGTTGGGAGAAAGCAGCAGAGTCCTGTCTGGGATTTATTTGAATACGACGGAGAAGAAGAGAAAAGATATAAAAAAAAAAAAACTAAACTAAAACTAAGCATTTAGAAAAAAAATGAAAACTAATAAAAACTAGAAACCTGCTCTAAAAACAAATTAAAACAAACTGAAATAGAGAAGAAAACCTCAAAACTAAATAAAACTAAACTATAATGAAAAATCCAAAACTATTACCGGTATAACCTTGAACATTTCACAACACTACTAGAAAAAACATTTTGTGGAGTGATGGAACTAGAGTTGAATTGTTTGTGAAGAACACTCAGCACTACGTATGAGGTAAAAAGGGAGCTGCATACTAACATGAGAACATCACCTCCACGGTGAAGCACAGTGGAAGGAGCATCATGATTTAGGTCTGTTTAACTGCCTCAGAACCTGGACCACATACTACCGTATAGGACAAAGTGGACTTCCAAATGTGTCAGCGTATCCTGCAGCATGTCAGGATGTTGTAACATGGGTCAGTTGTAACTCTTGCAATTGCTCAGTCAGGAACAACTTAGGACTCACTTAATTCACTCTGCACATGCTCAGTTTAGTCCTTAGTCCACATGGGAAGTTGTAGTGCTATGAGGCAGACACATCAAAATTTGTGAGGGAAAACATAATTTTGTGGTCAGTAACATTTTTTGCTCTAATTATTTTTGTGATTGCATAGTTTGTGTTTGAAAGTTGTGTAAATTATATTTGTGAAATAAACAAAGATTTATGCAACTGTTAATCCACCTGTCCACAATTACCTAATATAAGATTATTATATCCTGTGTAGATCCGTGTTCTTATTTCAATATATCGATTACACTGGTCAACAACAAATTTATTGTTTAAGTTTTTTGACCTGATTTAGGAACATTTTGGTGTGCTGAATCCAAAATCACATTAATTTTGCTCAATCAGGTCAACTTTCTGAACTATGCTACATATTGGCTTTTTAACATTTTTGCTTACATTTATGGGCATTTTCAGATCATGTGATACAAAATTCTTTCATATTTCTTGCAATAAACGAGTTCTGAGTTTGCCAATTTATGATTAATGATTTTTTTTAATATTACAGGTGAATGAAATGGCTTCGACTAGAAGATCTTGCAAAAATAAGCCTGACGTATTCTGCTACATCTGCGGTGAATACACCATTGTACCTAACAGGAATCCTGTTAGAAAATGAATTTTTTTTCTCTTAAAACCTATTTTGGGTGAGAACTATATAAAAAATCAACTGATAAAGTCACAAAAATGTAATCAATTTTGTGAGAAAATCAAATTTTTCAAAATCAAATTAGCAAAAAAACCTGACCTGATTGAGAAAAACAGATGTCATTTTTTGATTTAGCGGTGCAAAATTGTCCTAATTCAGTTGAAAAAACCTAGACAGCTTGGAAAGAACATTTTTTTGTAACCCAGTGTTATCAGCCAATCTCGGATATCGGCCAATATATTGGATATTGGCTTTTGTTAGCCCCCAATATCGGTATCGGCATTGGCCCCACAAATTCCATATTGGTCGGGCTCTTAAATAAATCCCATACAGAACTCTGCTGTTTTCCCCCAACTTTAGTCTCCATGTTGCCAGGTAGAGTGGGGATGAGAAACCAACTCTAAACGACAAGTGACGAGAAGTGATGGACTGTGACGTGCCGCCAGCTAAAATCACTTGAGCAAAATAAACTGATTTCATATCAATCCAACAACGACAAAGACGAAAATGAAGGGTATTTTATCAATTTATCACTCAGTTATCTTTTTTCTTTTAATTATAGTTTTTATTTATTTCAGTTAACAAAAATGTTTTTTTCAATTCTAGTTTTCGTCATTTTGTTAGTTTTCGTTAACAATAATAACCTTGAGCCCAGTCCCTCAGTCCTGAGGTTAAGAGTCTCATGCACCCCCGACTGAGCTAACCAGGGTACAAAACATGTGTTCATCTCTATGAGTTTATCCTTATTAAGAGATTTCTCTTAAATCTCTGAAAATGCCAAAGAAAACAAGAACGAGGTGGAGATTATGACAAACAAAGATTACAAAAAAGCCAGAGGGAAAGAATGAGTTACAGCAGAGTGTGAGAAAAATAAGAACTATCACAAAACAGGAAGAGACACTTTAAATGGAGAAATTTTCACAGATAAAGGAAATTAAAAAAAAAAAAAATCCAAGTGAAATTGTTGTGTTTTTATGTGTGCCTGCGCTCTATTAAACCAAACCAAACTGTTAAATCGGCTCTGATGCAAGAAATGAAGTTGTGTGTGTAACTAACAAAGACTTCCTAATGAAATTACCTTCAATTAAAACAGTCCTGATGCAGAAAATGGGATGAAATGAGGAAATCAGTTCTAAATGACTTTTTACTTTCCCTTTATTGTGGTTAAATTGTACTTGGTTCATGTTCTGTAGGCCATGTATTTTGGTTTGTTTGTTTTTTTAATGTGACTTTGAACTGAATGGAAATGAAAAAAGTTCACAAACACATTGGCTGATTCAGACCAAACAGTAGGTTAGAAAATGGCCTGAGATGAAGGTTTTCAGACAAGTCTTATTGCACAGAGGTGATTCCTACTTTCACTTGTCGGTAAAAGCAGGTTTTTTTTCCCATCATGCTTTATTCTTGATTGTGTCTGAGTCTGGAGGTAGTGTTGGGTAAACTGAGCTGTAGTTTGAGCCTCTCTGAGTGTGTTTCAGAGTCTCAGGTGAACTCAGATCAGCTGATGGATGACAAGTTACAGACTCAGACACAGGAGATGATTTATAACCAACTAAACTTTCACTAAATTGTGCTATTTGTTGAGGAAATGTGCAGCTATGGCAATTTGGTGTGAAATAGTCGACAAAGTGTTTGTTGTCGTTGTTTTTCCTCTGTTGTCTAGAATTTGCTGAGTCCTCTGTTTGTGCAAATAAGAGCTGTGTCACCTTCAGTGCTGTCAGGTAGTTTTACAGACTCTGAATAAGCAGCAGCAGTCCCATAAAAATGTGGTTCGACCACAATGGATTATGTCCTCACTCCTTTATTGACAATTTGATGAACTATTTCATGTTACTAAAATGAATAAAGCGGGCTGGGACTAAAATTACACCTAGTAATGAAGTGGAATGATCATCAGTGTGAATCTGAGACTGGAAATGAAAATATAATAAATGAGATGTAGAATATATTCAGTAAGAATGTTTGCATAGCATTTATTTAGAAAAAACATTTAATTCATGAGTAGGAAGAATGAACATCTTATGGACAGGGCTGTTCATTCTTATCCCATAAAGACCTGGTGCGACTTTTGTGGAAGTTCACAAATGAATTTTTCTCTATATTTACCCGTTCTTAAGTGATTTATCACCTTTTATTACCTCTGCCAAGTGAAACGGGAAACGTTGATACTAGCACAAGGAACAAATTATTAAATTTTGGTGGTGATCGGGGGGGGTGGGGGGGGGTGATCTGCACTCTCCAAGTGCTTTTCTAGTTGTAATATTATCCTCTTTATTTTGCATTTCTTCAGTAAAAATCAGGGTTTTTTTTAGGTATTTAGGTATGTTTTCATTGGGGTTTGTCTGTCTGTTTGTCTTTTAGCAAGATAGCTCAAAAAGTTATGGATTTTCAGGAAATTTTCAGGAAATGTTGATACTGGCACAAGGAACAAATGATAAAATTTTGGTGGCGATTGAGGGGGGATTTTTTGTTTGTTTGTCTGACTGTTAGCAAGATAACTCAAAAAGTTAGGGACAGATTTGGATAAAATTTTCAGGAAATGTCGATACTGGTACAAAGAACAAATGATTAAATTTTGGTGGTGATTGGGGGGGAGGGGATGTTGATGAAATTTTTAGGAAATGTTGATTCTGGCACAATGAACAAATGATTAAATTTTGGTGGTGATGGGGGGGCCTTGGTGGAGGTCTGTGCTCTCCAAGTGCTTTCTAGTTCTATATTTAATTTTCTGATCATGTAGATGTTCATAAAATCTCAGTAAATTCAAAGGTTATTATATCAGAAACAGAAAAAACAGAAGAATAAGTGACTTTCTCAGCAAAATTTATCATTAACTGAACATAAACCAAGTGTCTCCATCCATTGTCATTGATCCAACTCCATGAGTTTTACTGGTGAATCAATATTGTAGAAGATGATGGTGTTTCCATGGTAACTATGGAGCTTCTGAACGTCCAAATGAGTCATATCTGACGACTATGAAAATATGACCAACTGCAGTTTAAACCCATTATTTACATGGATTGATAGGATTAGTGGATCAAAAGGTTTTAAATATTTTAGATCAGTACATAGTTCTGCGCGATCATGGATGTTTGGGTCTTTATGGGTTAAGTCTTTTTATCAGCAATAATTTTCATTTTGCGCAGATCAAACCAACAAAAACAAATTTGCTCAGAAAGCCAAAGTGAAATACACCCCATAACCAGGCCGCCTGATCACAAACTAATCAATGAATGACTCAGGTGCTGTGATTCTAAAATTAGATGAAACAAATGTGGAGTTTAATCTGACTTAATCCATTTAAAATCTACGGCTCAACGCATCCTCCATTAAGAGTCTGGTCAGCATCCATTCATCGAACGTCTGCTGCTGCTGCTGCCAAAACATATTTGAGCAAATAAAATAATAATTCAGCTGAGACGCACCGTACACAAGCCCTGCACTATAAAAGAAGGAAGCACTGTCACAGCAAATTAAATATGTAAGACACTCCAAAGCACTTTTACTGCCTAAACCTACGAAATTACAACAGGATGTGAACACAACTTGAATTCACTCACTCATTCACTCACTCACTCATTCTTACTTTCTTTACTTAGAGGATTGGACTGTGGGAAATCATATATATATCATATATTTTTCTGGTGATTGTATCATTGTTTTATCTTGGAGGATATACCTGAAATATCACTAGTTTTTAGCATAAATTGGACTTTTTGTCCTCCGATTGGATGATGGGATAATTTTCAGATTTGCAGTTCACACACCTGATGAAGAATTGGAATAAAATTGTAATTAAAAGCAAGAAGTTAAACAGTGCGCACTTGTTTTTTCTTTTTTTTTTTTTTGCCACTGTTAAAAATGTAAATAGTAAATGTACAGCCATCTTTGAATTTTATGGTTTTACATCAGGATGTAATGAAAAAAAATCATTGGGTCCTTAACTGGTTCTAAATTAAGATAAATTCACTTTCAATAGTTAAATCTAACTTCAAATGTACAGCAACACACAATAGAGAAGTACATCCCTAAAGCTTCCATAGCCATTAAAAGGGTAAGTAGTGGCCAGAAATATCAGGCGAACATCAAGTAAAGTGGGGTACACACATAAAGATAACTGAGCTGTTTTTGTCCCGATTTTCCCCCTTCCCGACCAAGGATGGCAAACCCCAGATTATTTTATGTCTTCTAAGATTATCCTATAAGATTATCCTGTGGTCTGAGGTGTTAAGAGTGAATTCGTCCCGATAATCAGCTCCAAAACGGGTCGAGGCCGACAATCGTAAACATTAAACTTGTTCAACTTTTACGTGCAAAAATCTTCATGTATGTGGGGAAAGCTGACGATTCCTGAGTCATCACTCCGTGAATTGTGATGTGGAACAGAATGTAGCCAATCAAAAAGCGAGCTGACTAAGGAACAAGGAAGCAGGTGTAAATAAAAATAAAAAGCATGGTTGACTTGAAACATAAAGTTCAGTGGACTCAAGAAATTCAGGATTTTTCTGTTAAAAATAGTCCCAAGAACACCATCATTTCCTCCTCTCGTATGTCCTCTTTCATGTTGCCTGTTGTGTTTTCCGGTTGATGCTATGTTTCTTCTTCTTCGTTTTTGTTAGATCATGTTTGCTCACTCGAGATTTCAGGCTTGGAGGACTAGATTCTAGATCGGTGGTGGGACTGAATTGTGTGTGTGGTGTGCTGTGTTGAGATTATCGGAACACACCACACACAGTACGATCAAAACTGTTCAATGCCTGATTTTTAGCTTACCGGCCAATAGGCTGTAAGCTATTGTCGTCATGCGGCCTCCGGCGGCATCATCGTCGTCTTTCGTCGTCTATCGTCCGTTACAAAACTTTCAATCGTCTTCTTCTCCGAAACTACAATTCTGATTGACTTCAAACTTGGTATACAGCTTCTGTATGATGATGTCAACAAAAGTTAGTGACATTATTTGGATCTGGCTCTGATTCTGGACTTGGTGCGACTTTGAAAAATTTCCCCATTATAAGACATAGGAAGCAAGGTTGTAATAGTTTTGGATTTTTCATTATCGTTTAGTTTTATTTAGCTTTTACTTTTTTTTCTCTAATTCAGTTAGTTTTAATTCGTTTTTAGAGCAAGTTTGCTAGTTTTTATTAGTTTTCATTTTTTTCTAAATGTTTAGTTTTAGTTTAGTTTTAATATTAGTTTTAGTTTTGTCATATCTTTTATCTTCTTCCCCGTCGTAATCACATTAATCCCAGACAGGACTCTGCTGCTTTCTCCCAACTTTAGTCTCCATGTTTCCAGATAGAGTGGGGACCAGAAGACGACTCTAAACCACAAGTGACGAGAAGTGACAGACCGTGAAGTACCGTACAGTGCAGCTAGCTAAAATTGCTAGAGTGAAATAAATCGTGTTCGTATCAATCCGACATTGACAAAGACGAAAACTAAGGGAATTTTATCCATAATTTTTATTAGTTTTAGTTAGTTTTGTAAGCACACAATACAGTTTCAGCTAGTTATCGTTTTTTTTTTCTTTTAATTATAGTTTTTATTTATTTCAATTAACGAAAATGTTTTTTTTCAATTCTAGTTTTTGTCATTTCGTTAGTTTTCGTTAACGATAATAACCTTGATAGGAAGTGCCGGTAAGCTACAGGACCATTGATCCTATTTTTTTATCTTTATGTGTGGGGTCTGTAACAGATAAAAATCTCCTCAGATTTAGAAAATCCTTACGTGTGTACCCCGCTTTAGATCTATAAAAGCATACATTTTAGCATGATAATACAACATTAGCAATGACCCTAGAGAGGCAAGAGTCAATTTGATATTATCATTCTGCACTGAGAAAGGTGATTCACAAATGGACAACCCTTACCGACAGGAGTGGACGTTCCAGTAAATTCACCCCAAGATCAGACCATACAATGCTCAGAGAACTTACAAAAACCCCAAGAGCTCAGACTCCACAGGCTACAGATAGCATGATAAATGTTAAAGTTCATGACAGTACATTTACAGGGGTGAGGAAGCAAAATTTACAATGAACATTTAGTTGTTTTTTCTCAGCAGGCACTACGTCAATTGTTTTGAAACCAAACATATATTGATGTCATAATCATACCTAACACTATTATCCATACCTTTTCAGAAACTTTTGCCCATATAAGTAATCAGGAAAGCAAACGTCAAAGAGTGTGTGATTTGCTGAATGCACTCTTCACACCAAAGGAGATTTCAAAAATAGTTGGAGTGTCCATAAAGACTGTTTATAATGGAAAGAAGAGAATGACTATGAGCAAAACTATTACGAGAAAGTCTGGAAGATACTATTAAAGAAGAATGGGAGAAGTTGTCACCCGAATATCTGAGGAACACTTGCGCAAGTTTCAGGAAGCGTGTGAAGGCAGTTATTGAGAAAGAAGGAGGACACATAGAATAAAAACATTTTCTATTATGTAAATTTTCTTGTGGCAAAAAAATTCTCATGACTTTCAATAAACTAATTGGTCATACGCTGTCTTTCAATCCCTGCCTCAAAATATTGTAAATTTTGCTTCCCCACCCTGTAGGAAAATACTAAATGTTGTTTGGAAGCATTGCCAGGAGGAAGCATCTCTCAGAAATAACATGGCAGCACAGCTTAGGTTTACAAAGTTGGATGAGACCAAAGTGGAGATGTTTGGCCATAACACGTAAACACCAAACACAGCATATCGGCACAAACACCTCATACCAACTGACAAGCACAGCGGTGGAGGGGTGATGATTTTGAGCTTGTTTTTCAGCTGCAGAAACTGGTCACTTTGTATCCATTGAGGCATTGAACTCTTCTGTAATACGTGCATCCCGACCACAAACTGAAATGCTGTGACTTTAACAGAGCTGTGCATTAATGAATAACCATAAATGTCAATGAAATGAAGCAATGTTGTAAAGAGGGGTGGTCCAAAATACCTCCACCACGGTATGAGACTGTCAAACAGAAAATAATTGCTGCTGAAGCTATAGAAACATGGGATCGACACACACTGCTTCACTATTTTGGCTTCACTTTTGTTAACCCTTTACAGGGCACTCATAGAAATACTTTATGGGTAAAAATTTCAACCTTAGTGTGTTATTGTGGGACATTAGTCGCTTTTCCATTGACTGTCAAATTGCACAATATAACTTGTGCATAAAAATTGACATAATGGAAAAATGACAATTTCACCAAAATTCTCATTTTTCAATTAAAAGTCTTTGCGCTGGCAAGAGGTGGTTTTTCGGGCGTAGTGCAAGTGGTGTATCATGCAAAACTGCAATGGAAAGACCTTATTTCGCAACTAGTCGGGTGAATTAAAAAAACGGATGTTGACTGATGTTACAACAAGCGAAGAAGAAGAAGAAACATGTCGCGGTATGTGTGGACATACCAGGAAACCCAATCGTTTTTTAATTTAGTATGAGATAGAGGGGTAATATATAATAATAATGAATATATTCATAAATCAACCCCATATTTACATTCGTCGCCATGTTTATGGAATGACTTCTCATGTCATCTCGCGATAATAAATAAAGAAATCATCGCATTTGTGATTTAATGGAAAAACTGACATTACACACTTCTGTTTTTTCGACATTTAGTGAATATTGGTAAAGTTTTGCACAGATGTCCAATGGAAAAGCGACAATTATTTGTTCTAACACTGTAAGTATAACATGTAGGGTCTATTATATTAATTCATGTAAAACCTTTTTAAATCATGTAGCTTTGGCATGACATGCAAAATCCGTAAAACTACAAGATAGCTTTAGCGGGTTTAGGTAGGAATCCCATCTGCAATACCCCTCCAGAGCAGAAGGTAGCATCATTTAGTCTAGCTTGGATCTAACCTCAACTTTAACCCTAAACCCAGGTTTAAAACACCAGTGTAATCTGGATCTGTTAGAGAATAATCAAGCCAAATATTTAATAAGGATTCCCACACCAGAATGAGCAAGGCCACATTGACTCATCATGTTTCAAAATGGATGCTTCAAGAACAGGTGTTCAGGCTGATTTTGCCTTCAGAGCTGATGGAAGAGCTTAAACACACATGTGGAGCCTGATGGAGCTGGAAAACTTAAAGTAAGGAACCATGACAGAAGGGATGGGTCGAGAATCTCTAAGGATCTAAGAACAGGATTATATGTTATCTTTAAATACTTCCTGGGGTTAGGGAGGCAGGTTTAGGGTTTATTCCCTCATGATAAAAAGGTTTGTCTCAAAGCTGAAATAATTTCCGATGATTGAACTTACTTTTGTGTTGTTCAGTCAACGTGATTAATTAGTGTTATTGTACCACTTAAAATGTAGCCGTACTTACCCTGTCAACATAAATTATCCATAATCATATTATACAAGTTGATGTGACCCAAGACAATTAAGTCAAATCCTTCCTTAGTAAATATGTTGAAATAACTTTTACAAATAAATTTGGACCCATTCATTGCAAAGTAATGGTAATGCCAATACTTTATGTTCACTCAACATACTTACAATTAGTTGATTCAACAAAATTGTGTCTAAATGAAAGCATTTTAATGAGGTGGAAATTCTTTCCATAATTTTATTACGTTCATCCAACAAATCGTTTCTTTGAGTGTACTTTTGTGTAGTAAAAAAGTGAAATGAAATTGAAAAAATATATTGTTATGTAGAAAATCAAGGTAATTGAAGTTACCATATGTGGTTCCTTACCCATTAGAGGCCAAAAAAAAAAAAAAAAAAATCCAAGAAGTAAATATGAACTACAAAACCACTCAGAGAGCACAGACCTCCGCCAAGGCAGGTCAGCCCCCCCCACCACCACTCACCACCAAAATGTAATCATTTATTCCTTGTGCCAGAATCAACATTTCCTGAAAATTTCATCATAATCCTTCCATAACTTTTTTACTTACCTTGCTAACAGACAGACAAACAAACCCAGATGAAAACATAACCTCCACTGTCCTTGGTGGAGGTAAAAATACAAGAAAAACACATGAAAGGTGAAAGGAACAGACATTTTAGAACATTAGAACATCATTTTTACAACATCACAACATAAGTGCTGATCCAGACCCCTATCCACATTCTCCCTTTGAACATCATTCCTTACATTAGTACCATTACTTCATGGTACCTAACAAAGCAGGTACACTCACTGTTCATGCAGAGGTGGACCTTACAGATCCTGTAGACCACATTGGACCTGAGATTGTTTCCTCACTGTCCACACTGGAACTGTTGCTGTCACTGTCTTGTACTGTGTGCAGAAATTACCAAAAACAGTCACTTAGCCTGGTAAAGGATTAAATACACAAGTGTACAGTGGAATTTGATCTGAATAATTTTAGAACTTGGTAGGGACCAGATGACTTTTTATGAAGTCCTGATACATTAAACCATATAATTCAATGGCGCGGTACTGTCTTTTTAGCTTACCGGCCGACAGGTTGTAAGCTATTGTCATCATGCAGCGTCCAGCGTCGTCGTCTGTCGTCGTCGTCGTCTGTCGTCCGTCATCCATTACAAAAATTTCAATCGTCTTCTTCTCCGAAACTACAATTCCGATTGACTTCAAACTTGGTTTACAGCTTCTTTATGATGATGTCAACAGAAGTTAGTGAAATTATTTGGATCCGGATCTGATTCTGGATTTGGTGCAACTTTGAAAAATTTCCCCATTATCAGAGATAGGAAGTGGATCGATGCAATAACTCAGTAAATATAAATGATATCAAGTGTAAATTTCTACAGTACAGCCAAAACATGACCAAAACATAATGGCCACATGTTGGTCAGGATCTTCTTCTGGATCTGGGAACTTACGGAAAATTTAACATGGGCTCTTATGGGGAAAAACTTTCAATCGTCTTCTTCTCCTAAACTACAGTTCTGATTGACTTCAAACATGGTATACAGCTTCTGTATGATGATGTCAACACAAGGTATTGAAATTATTTTGATCCGGATCTGATTCTGGATTTGATGTGACTTTGACAAATTTTCCCATTATAAGAGATAGGAAGTGGATTGATCCGATGAATCAGTAAGTATCAATGATATCAAGTTGGAATTTGAATTTTTTATAGATCTGATTGGAATATGACCAAAACATGGGCTATTTCTGTAATATAATAAATACACATAACTGGGTGATAATAAATGGCGTCTGGATACATTTCCCAGAGTTTTTAATTAGGCCGGTAAGCGACAGGGCCATTGGTCCTATTTTTTTCTCATGGCTGTATGTGGGATGAGTTATATGCCAAAATTTTCTACAGAAGAAGAAAAAACATGCAGAGTATTAATGTGTCTGCTTATGCTTGGTATATGCAAGCATAATATTACTCAAGTAAAGCACAGAGAGTTGAAAACTAGCAGTAAGTCAGTATTTGTACCGACTTTTCTCACTTATTCTGTCGTTTACTCAAGCTTGCTCATCTGTGTGGTGTCTGCCCACCGGGAACAACATGGGGTCCAGGATTTTTTCCGCCTAAGGGCACATTGATATCTTAACTGAAGGAGGAGCTGGGGATCAAAACATCACTTTTACAGTTTGTTGACGACCTCTTCTACCTCTTGAGCCACAGGGGCGGCTATGGAATTTACCTGCTGAAAGTGAAACAAAGGTGATACAGACAAACACCAGCCTCAGTCACTCACTTGAATTACCCAATATAGAGGTTAAAATATACCAAACTGACTAAACTAAGTGCAGGGGCTGACAGCGCCTGACCGCCCCACCGCAGGCTGAAAACACAGATCACTGCAGGCAGCCAAGGACAGGTGGAGGAGGAGGAGGATAACTGTATGGAGGCTGTAGCATATGAGACTGGAGATGAAAGAGAGGAGCCGAGGATGGTGCGAGAAAGAGGCTGACAGCATGAAAAACGAGTGTGTTGGCAGGCGGCAACCGCTCAGATAAACACTCCGTTCAGTTTCCATCCTCTCTCTGTTCACTCGTCCGTATCATCCTTTTCTCTCTTCCTCCCATATTTCCTTACACATTTGCTCATTTCACAGCCCGACAGAGAAACCCACATGACTGATCTGCGTGGTGCAGCTCTGGTTGTGGTTCAGCTGCTGTAGGACACGTTGACACTTTCCTCCCTGGTAAAATGACAGCGTCACTTGTTTGTTTAAACACTTCAGAGAAGCAAAAACCTGTGGCATAGCTGGTCTGAGCCCAGTTTCTGATGTGTTAAATGTAAATGCTCTTGTTCTTTTTAGTCTCCTTTTAGTGCGACTGGTTTGCAATGTAATTATTCAGAGTGGTGTTAAAGAATAGAAAACAGAAAATACATGTTGGTGTAAACATAATGCATTTTCTAGCAATATAATAAAGAAAATAATTTAATTGAATGCTCTCTCTAGTCATATAAATGTTTATTCAGTGATTAATGTATTTGGATTGATTTTAGCCGAAGTATCAGAAACAGAAGCTTTTTAGAAAACCTTAAAGCCTTAAATATTAGTTTTTCCACTATAATTACTGTAGACCTTTTTAGTCCAGACGTTGACTCTGTGTCAAAAGGAGCTAGAAATGCAACACATTTCAGTAGAGGCCCCATTCCCATGATGAGGATAATATATTAATCTTGTATCTTTTATCTTTATCTACTCTAAATGCATTTATTCAGTACAAACTGATTCATAAAGCAATCAAAAAATAGATAAGAATAACACACACCACAAAAATGCAAAAATGATAAAACCCAAAAATCAGGAAAAATTATTGCATTTCAGTCTGAAGGATGAACTGATGAGGTCAAAGGTCATTTGGTGGTGGGCCATAATTGTAGACTGTGCATAGGCTGTAACAGACTGTAAAATCAATGACTCATATTTAGACTGCAATTCTGAAGCCAGAAATGTGCACTTTTGTCATCACCATATAAGCTTTTTGGAGCCAAACTGACCAAATTTGAACAAAAGGGGTGGAGCTGCAGGAGCATGAGGGGTGACAGGTAAACTAAGGTTAAATTGCTTAATTCCATGTAAAACTGTAGAAATGCTTTAGTAAAAGACGAATAAAAAGAAACTCTGAAAGAGCAATTTAGCAGGTGAGCAAGCTGTCAACCAACCAAAGCCTATTCATTCTATGAATCTCAGTATTTTTTTTTAGATCAGGTCAGTGGGAACCAGGACTTTTGGATCCAACACCCACCATCTGTCACTGGTGTTATTAAGGTACTTAAGCGCTGCCTTCATTTTGGAGCCAACACCTTTGCTCGTCAATATAGCAGATGTATTCATACTCTAATTAGGACCCAGTTTCACACAAATGTGTAGGTAAGTTAAATTACTGGAATGACAACATTTTCTGGAAATTATTCAGTATCATACAAGAAAAAAACCTGGAATGTTGTGGACATATGAAACAGACAATCTGAGAATCAGTAGTGGAGTAGTGTAATTATCATGTCAGCCTCCCAAACCAACACGACTACAAAACATCAATGCAATCAGCATGTTTTTCACCAGAAATTATGGATTTGAATGTAGCAAGAACTTCCATTTTTCCCAAAAATGTACCTAATACCTTTTGATCAAATTGCTCCAAAATCAAGTCTGCATAGACATGGTTGTAACTGCAACTTGACTTGTTAGTAAAAGCATAAAGAGGATTTCTTCACTGTTCTAAAGCAGTTATAGAAAGCCAGATTTTTCCTCAGGCCTTCAGACAAAGACTGTCATCCTCTACAATTGTTTAAACGAAACAGAAAATCAGGTTTTGATGTATGTTTAGTGGCAGTTTTATTTAACTCACTAAGATGTCTAAATGTCTACTTCAGTCTGTCTGAGTCAGTAAAAAGCAGAAATTAAACTGTCAGTCGGCTAAATGAAAATGAAATGTAATTAGAATAAAAATCACTCTTTATTTCACTTCCTTTTTTATTTTTTGAGAATAGCAGAGCTTTAATTAGTACATGTAACTCTACAACCTGAGCACGAAGTAAGAGCAGATACAAAGCCGAGGATCCCAGCAGTGTCAACAGCTCCGTGTTGTAAATATTTATAGGTATTTATCTGCTGGGCTGCAGATTATCAGCTTAGCGAGGGTACAGTAGCTGAAAGTCAACACTCACCTGTGATCCTGATGCATTAGGACTGGAGAGACGGACTGCAGGAGGTCTGAATCTGTGTGTGCTGATCAAACCACTTTACCGCAACAGAAAATTGCTGATCATAGTTTAATCCTCCTGCTGTGTTCCTGAACTTGTGTTACTGCAAAAAACTACAATTTGTGTGATGCTCATAGAACAACACAGCTCACAAAGACCTTCACAGGAAGACATAAAAACATGAATACTGAGAAGGAGATAAAAATAAAGCATCTGTACAGAGAAGTCGGTTCTCTCAGGTGACATAGAAGCTGCAGGCAGTACATTTGTGATGAATAAGACAAACCTCCTGTTCCATTTGAATTCTCAGTTTTCCACAGCTCTGGCTTTTCTATCATGAATTTATAAATTACAAATTCCTCTATTTAAAAGTAAAATTGTCCTTTTTGTGTAACCCTGTCAAAATATACAGAATTAATAACCAGGTGAAAGTGTTCCTGGAATTTAAAAAAAAAAAAATCAAGTATTTTACAAGGTGCGATTATTTCTTCTAAAACAAGCGTTGAGATACTTTACTGAAAATTTATATTTTAGGGAGTAAATCTCAGAGACAAATATTGTACTTTTCACTCCTCTGTATGTTTCTGGCACCATTAGATACTTGTTCATCTCAGTGAAAACCATGAATCTCTAAATGTGTTTGATGTCTTCCTCTTTCATGACTTGAGTTTAAAGTTCTTCTTTAGCTAAATAAATGCTTTAAAAACCATCTTGGATTTGGTGAAAAATGCATTGACATGAAGCTGAAAACATGAAAGCATGACTCTTTAGAGATGTGTGGTTCTCAGAGAACAATGACACTACAAACCAATATTGATGTTAAAGACCCTATCTATCTACCCTGTCCACGCTAATACAGATGTTTTGGAAAGCAGATATTTTTCTCTACGTTTGTCCCTGTTGTCCACACGTAAATGGCATTCTAGGTCAGAAAAACTGAGATTCTTAACCCATAAAAACCCAAACATCCACCATCGACCAAAAGTATCTACTGATCTAAACTGTTTAATACCTGTTGATTTACTAATCTTATTAATACATGTAAATAATTGGTGTAAAATGCAGTTTGTCATCTTTTCATGGTCATCAGATATGACCCATTTGGACGTTCAGAAGCTCTGTAGTGAACGTGGAAACACCGTCATCTTCTACAACATTGATTCACCAGTAAAACCCATGGAGTTGGATCAATGACAGTGGATGGAGATGCTTGGTTTTATGTCCAGTTAATGATATATTTTACTTATATTTTGATATAAAAACCTTTGAATTTACTCTGAGTTTTCATAAACATAATTAAATATAAGAAAATACATGATTCACAATGGAAAATGCAAATATAGAGGATAATATTCTAATAAAGAGTGATAAATTGAAGGAAAAATAACCATTTGGGAGCTGCCACAAAAGCAGCACTGGGTCTTTATGGGTTAAAAACGCTTTCCAAAGTGAACATATTTAAAAACTTCAGGCAATGGCGTCACCCCGTTTTTCTTGCTTTGTGTAATAAACCTGCACCTGAAACATCAAATCCAGGTGTATAACTCAGTGTATGATCCGCAGTAGATCAAGGTCACCATGGATACCTCTATGAGATAAACATAATCTGAAGAATGCACTTCAACAACCTGATTCAACCTGATTCAACCTGACTCCTGTTCAAAAAGGCTTTTTAGTCTCCCACCTGACCCAGGACCACCACAGACTGATTACACTCTATGTATTCATCATAACGTACTCCATGTGTCATCCCCCCCCCAGTCTCTCTATATCTCTATCGCTCTCTCTTTTCTCCTCCTTTACTCTCTCTCTCTCTCTTTAACCCCAACTGGTCAAGGCAGACAGCCATCCTTCAGGAGTCTGGGTCTGCTCGAGGTTTCTGCCCGTTAAAGGGAAGTTTTTCCTCGCCACTGTCACCAATCACAAGTGTTTGCCCCTGAAGGATTCTGTTGGGTCTCTGTAAACTTAATTTGATTCTGATTTGAATTGATAAAGCACTTTGTGACTCTGTCTGTGAAAAGTGCTCTATAAATAAAATTTACTTTACTTTACTTACTAACACTTACAATAACTTAAGTTTATAACTGAACTTGTCATTTCAGTTCACCTTCATGACAGATTATAGACTCTGTGTCTGCTTTGTCCAGTATTATCCAGTGTCCAGTTACCAACAAAAACAATGGTCTGTCCAAGCATTTGGACATCCCCAGTGCTTTGTTTGTGGTGTTACTTTTCTTCACCATGGGAGACCGATAGAGTGACTCACTACTCCCTCTAGTGGTCTGATATTTCTGTCCACGTACAGGTGTACATACCACATTAAAAATCATGCCTTAACAATCAGTTTTTAATATTTATTCATACCTGTTCAAATCCTCTTTCGTAATATTTAACAGTAGGTGTGTTTCTCGTTCCAACAAGAAATGTGGACTTTTATTTCAGTCTCTACCTGAGAGGGTCTTTGTCTTTACCCCTGCTGAGTGTAAATCATGGGCCACGTGTCACAACCTGCAGTAAAACACACAAATTAGAGTAATTTTCCAAATCCACACAATACATGTAAAAGGAACCCTCATAAAACTGGAATGATATTGGTATATGCCACTGGTCTGAAATGCTAGATTTGGAAGAACACTTAATTCAGAATTAGTAGTGGGGATGAGACCGCCGATGCCAAGACCGAGTCTTTGAAGGGTTGAGACCAAATTGAGACCGAGAGCATTGGTTTTTAAATGCAGTCGAAACCGAGCCTTTCAGGAGTTGAGACCGAGTCGAGACGGAGTTGAGATCAAGACTATAAAAACGAGTCAGTTTTCATAAGTTTCGGTAATGGAAGTGTGGCAGAATTTGTATTCTGTGGTGTGTTTTTTCTTAAGGTCTTCTGCAATAACTGTTTTGTGATTAAGAAAGGCAAATGTCATGACTGCAGAATGGTTGCTCATCTTGTCTCCGCTTTGAGATTGCACCAGCAACTAAAGTGAAGTCAATGACACTCACTGAACACAGAATCTTTGCATTGCACCATGGGATGTACTTTTCAAATACTGACCGTTAACATTTTATACATATATATATATATATATATATATATATATATATATATATATATATATATATATATATATATATATATATGTATATGTATATATATATAAATTTATTTATTTTTTTATTTAAATGTATTTGAAATGATCAATCATTGGATTTTTTGTTAACATGAACATTAAAAAAAATCTGTTGGTCTCGAGGACTCACTGTGAAATTAGGAGTCCTTCTCCTCCCACTGTGGTCTGAGACCGAGTCAAGACCGAGTCCTTGAAGGGTCAAGTCTGAGACGAGACCGAGAAAGCAGAAAATGGTCTCAAGACCGGTCTGGAGTCCAAGTACAACACTATTCAGAATATCTAGACAAAATATACTGTTAACACAACACCTGTCAAATTCAGAATGTTGTTATATTTACAATAACCATTTAGTATTAATATGTATGTAAATGTAAACACAAGAAGTAAAAAGTATTGTAGTTACAGGCAATGTTACTCAGAAAATGCAAGACAAAAATAGTATTTTTTAACTTATTAGTCTTTGAAAGAGGCATTATAGTAACTGGCATCAGAAGCATTGTAGTTACATGTTACTATTAAAATATATTTTACTTTAGATATTGAAGTTTTAGGATGAATTGTTTTAGTATTAAGTAGTTATTGTTTTAACATAGGATTCTTTTGTTTAATTTGTTTTACTTCAATAATGTTAATAGTGAGTTCTTTGTGACCAGGATTTATGTAGTATTCTGTTGTAGTTTAAGTATGTTATCACTAGGTTAAGCTTAAGATAGGAAACATCTGTCTGCACAAGAGTTAAGTAGGTTCTGTTCTTCTAGATACACGTCTGAACACACACATTCATACACATAGTGTTGTCAAATATAGGTGATAAGGGTAAACTTATTGTTGGCATAAATTTACTTAGAGTTAAGACCCCACATCTGTTTGATCTTTGTAGATAACGCTAAGTTAAAGACCAACCCATTTGTACAGGCGAGCCCGCCCATAGGGTCAGTAAATGTACATTTCATGTAATGTTTGAGGCTCATTGTTTTTGAGTCCTCAGCGCTGAGTGTCCACCTTATTTGTGATCTGAATAAATTTTGTCAGATTTGAGGCTGATCTGAATCCAGACACTTAGAGCTTCCAATAAAAGAACACGTTAACACTATTTCCTTTCAGCCAGTTGTTAAAAGTGTATAACTGCAAACATTGCAGCTTCTCAGATCTAATGAGAACAGACCAGTGCTGAGCTTCTTCAGTTCTCGTCCACTTAACGTCTCTCCACCACTGTGTCCTGCTTTGAAATCCAGTTGGTGTTGTTTCACTGCAGTGCATGCATCACTGGCAGCCGCCTCCCTGTCACTGCTGGTGTGTTTTACTTTAAGTTGCACATTTCTGCTGTGCTGCTGTATCAGATGCTTCACTAAATTAGACGTTGTATTTTTCACAGTTGAAGGCATTTTGCTGCTGACACAAAGTTTACAGCAGATGACAATGTTCTTTGCATCACTGAATCAGACAAAACTAAAGTAGTATCAGTGTGTTGTATAGCCGACCACATCCTTTACAACACCATACAATACCTATAAGATACCTACTGAGGGCTAAAAAGAGTGTAACATTGAATGAATAACTGTGATATCATTATTTAATTTCTTGCATTTCATATTATGAGGTAAAGTAAATCAACAAATCAATGCTATTTTTCCACAGACTGTATCACTCACTGAATAAAGTATAAAGGTCATTGTTTACACACATCTGTATTATGGTATCATTAAGTTTCCTTTCTCAAACTAAAACTCATAGCTGGTTATTTTGACAGTTGGTCAAAATATCACCATGTTTTATAATCTTCACGTGCTACATCAGCTGATAGTTTATTTTAGCTCTGTTAGCTTATCTCTGTTTTTAGACAGAAAATAACCACAGTAAAACCACAAATCACCTGTTTTCTGTATCGTTTGTTTTGTCAGTAGCTACACTAAAGATGTGTTTGGAATTGTCCAAACAAGGTCTGAACTGTCACAGTTTAGTCTGAACTGTGGATTAACAAACGGTGAACGTAGCAAAGATAGTGACACCCCATAATAACTTTATACCTTAATAAGGTTCATCGTCAAACTCACTCATGTGGAAGAAACACTGATTTCATCATCAAACTCTATTTTTTTCATTTACAGCTGTGTTCAGTGGTGAAAACAACAACAGTGCTTCTGGTTTTTATTACTTTCATCACTTTCTTTGACTCCAAAAGTTGTTTCTTAATGGTTCTCATCCCATCTGGTCACTTTCTGATGCTGTGGTGTTGGTTTTCATCACCGTGGCAGACCAATAGCGTCACTCATTACTCCCTCTAGTGGTCACATAAATCTGCCAGAATATTGGTGCAATATCTCTATTTATTCATTTAGTTATTTTAATTCTCAAGACACTAATGACAGTTTTAGGGCACTTTTTTTTTTAAACTTTATTTTACATATTTGAAAGTAGAAACACTGCATATAGACCCTTTAACCCATAAAGACCCAAACAGCCGCCAGTGACCCAAAGCATCTACTGATCTAAACTGTTTAATACCTGTTGATTTACTAATCTTAGTAATACATGTAAATAATTGGTGTAAAATGCAGTCTTTCAACTTTTCATGGTCATCAGATATGACCCATTTGGACGTTCAGAGGCTCCTTGGTGAACGTGGAAACACCGTCATCTTCTACAACATTGATTCACCAGTAAAACCCATGGAGTTTAACAAATAGCAGAAGTTGTAGATGCTCGTTTTTATTTTCAGTAGCTGATATCCTTGCTGAAAAGTCACTTTTTCTTCAGTTTTCTCCATTGTAAAACAATAACCTTTGAATTTACTTTGAGTTTTCATGAATATCTACATGCTAAGTAAATTAAATATAGGGAAAAAATACCTAATTTACAATGAAAAATGCAAAATACAGAGGATAATATTGTAATAAAAGGGGATAAATCACTTAAGAAAGATTAAATAGAGAGAAAAATTCATTTGGGAACTGACACAAAATTAGCACCGGGTCTAGAGCTAACTTCCTGCCTAACTTCCATCCACACTACAATATATTAAGTTATTATTAATAATTATACAAAGCAATTTATATCGCAAAAGATTTTAATTTAAATCAACTTGGATTTGAGTACAATGAACTGATGATATTAAGTCTAATGATTGTACAAAGCAATTGACATTGCAACAAATTTTAAGTTAAATTAACTTAGCATTTAGTGTGTTGTACTTAAAAGAGCAATTCCATTCAAATCAAGCATTTAAGTTTAATACACTCAAGTTTTCATCACTCATTACTTAAATTTTTTAAGGCAACCGGTTTCCTCAAATTTTTTAAGTAAACTCAACTTATTCACTCTTACAGTGTATAGTTCCTGTGAATAGAACCTACAGTGTAAGCCCGGATAAGTTGAGTTTACTTAAAAAATCTCAGGTAACTCGTTGCCTTAAAAAATGTAAGTAATGAGTAATGAAAACTCAAGTGTATTAAATTTAAATGCTTGAGTTGAATGGAATTGCTATTTTAAGTACAACACACTAAATGCCAAGTTAATTTAACTTAAAATTTGTTGCAATGTCAATTGCATTGTATAATCATTAGACTTAATGTCATCAGTTCATTGTACTCAAATCCAAGTTGATTTAAATTAAAATATTTTGCAATATAAATGACTTTGTATAATTATTCAACTTAATATCTTGTAGTACAGAGGAAGGTTCGGCAGGAAGTCAGCTCAATGTAATTTGCCAGTACAGGAAATGCTTTTAATTTGGTAGAGTATTAAGATTTCTATTGTATAACAACTCTCAGATGAACAGTAAAGCCATAGTTCTTCCTATGGCTCTGACTCCTGGTGCAGCTCTACAAAAATACAAAAACAAACACAAAAAGGCCAATAAACACTGTCATACACACATTAAGTCCAAATTAACACTAACACTACAACCCCGCTGAACCCCTGAACAGTAAAAAACACATTTTCAAAAACATGCCCAATGCCCACAATGCAATGCAGAGATAAAAAGGTGTGGTCATGACTAAAACTTAGTGATTTAAAACCATTCAGCTGAAACTTTTTTGTACTTTCAACTATGTCTGCAAATTAGTAGAATATACTTAACATTTTATAGTAATGTAATAAAACTTAAATCATTTAAATACATTGAAATTAAAGCATTTTAGTAAATACAAATTCCGGGCTTACAGTGTATCCTTTGTGGACCATCTGCTTAAACCTTCAGTGCAGTCCATCCAATAATTAGGATTTTAGTTTAGATCAGAACGAAGTAGCAATCGATGCCAGTGCATTTAAACCTCAGCTCCTCTGGTTGAAGGACATTCTCTCTGATCCATCCACTGACCTGCTATCATAGAAAAATACCCTTTCGTTCTTATAAAAGTATTAAATGATCTATACAGAAATTAATTGAGAATGAAAGCTGCTCTGTTATTATTATGTAGCTGAAAGTCGACTGAAAGTGAATTTGTTCTTAAACCTGCTGCAGCTGCCCCCCTTTTGCCAGACTGTGCACCTGCTGAAACTTTCTGAAGGACAGCGATAACCTGAACCGACTTTATGAGATCAAATATTCCTTTCCCTTCAGCGTTCTCCTTTTTCTAACAGGTGTCTGTGTCGAGTCGTCGCTCAGCCTACGTTGTGCTTTCTCCCGCGGTTGTTGCGGTCTGATAGAGTGTGTTGTGCTGAGGGTGAGAACTGACTGACAGCTCCAATTTGATGAAGAGAGCGATAGAGGAGGCGGTGGGGAACACAAGGAGCAGCCTTTCCTCTTCCTGTCAACCTCTGCTGTCTATCATAGCAGCCATCTACAGCTGGAGGAGGATCGACTGCAGGGGAAACACGAACACGGCGCATCGCTTTCACACAAATAAACGTGCAGTTATACACAATTGCAGGCACCCACTCAGTTAATTTCAAAGAGTGCTTTAGTTACACGGGGAAATATATTTATACTTCAAATGCCTGAAGGAAAATGCTAAACATGTACTATAAAAAAAAACATTTGATAGCAGTTTGAGATTTTCTCATGTTTCCACCAAATATGAAAGACCTCAGGCTGCTCAGTGGGAGCTTTATCATCCAACAAAGGTTTTATAATTGTTAATCTGTCTTAAAAATAAACAGATAATAATATGTGATGGTACTTCTACCATGAGGAGTGGCCATATCAGAAAATAACATAATGATATAATGATAAACTTTTTTTTTTTTTAACAAATGAACAAAGAAATAACATTGCCCCAATCCTGAAAAATACAAATCCGCATATACAGCAAATGCATACCTAAAATTAATTACCATAAAACTGAGGATTTTATAAATAAATAGAAATAATAAAAAATAAATAAATACAACTAAATGAATGAAATTAAATAAAATGACAGAACAATTATGAAATTATAAAATCAGACCATGGCAGTATACAATTGTAGCACAGAATAGGGATAATGATAAACTTTATTTTGAACATAAATAGGACTAAAAATTTACATTTATGCATTTGGCAGATGCTTTTTTCCAAAGCGACTTACAGGGGAAAAAACAAAATAAAAGAATAAAATGCAAGAGTAGATTTAAGACATAAAGCAGCTGTACAATTAAAAATAGTGTCGCACAGAAGAATAAAACAGCAAAATGATAGACTAAAATACAAGAATAGATTAAGAAGACATAAAAACAGCTGTACAATTAAAAACAATGAAATAAAAATACCAAGTGAACAAAATAGTGAATAGCCAACCACACAAAAAGAAACTGTGAAAGTGTTTTGTTTTGTTTTTTAATCATATTGGAGGTGTTAGGGCTTTGACATATGAAAGTATACATTCTTTGATAATACAAAGCACATCTGCCATTTCCAAATAGTTTCTTTTGTTTGCAACTATTTACAGCAGTATTTTTCATCATTTTGGGCGAAAAGGATATTCTTCCACACAGCACAGCTGCAGGCTTGTTTTTTGACCTCTTATATTTTATTTATTTGCTGTGTATTCTGAGCCTTATTTTGCTGCTGTGGTTTAAGTAGAAGTATCTGTCCACATTACAACATTACACCAGAGTTTATAAAGTAAATCGGGGTCAACAGCAGTGTTTTCTATATTTACAGTCTTTATTTTTGTGAGGTTAAAACACCAGATCAATGTAAACACTAGATGTAAATGCAGCTAAAAGTGTGTTTTAAAACAAGAATATATTAGAGTGAATATGGTCTTAGTTTTATGAAGGAAGGTTAGGGAGACAATGAATATTAAAATGTGATATTTTGAGTATAAAGCATATATATATATATATATATATATATATATATATATATATATATATAAAACAGTCAAAATACTACAAGAATAAAGTTGGACATTTGTTTTAGAAATTACTCAAAATATTACAAGAAGCAGGAATTTAAAAAAAAAAAAATTGCAGAATGTTATGAGAATTATTTAATGATTCTACAATTAGAGCAATATTTATATGAGAAAAAAACTTAACCGTCAAGATGACCAGTTGAACCCATGATGTTGGAATCTGTGAATATCCTTCCAACTAGGGCTGCACGATATTGGAAAAAACTGACATTGGGATTTATTTTAACCCTGTGATACATATAGCGATAAGAAAACATACTGCAGCAGGTGCAAGACACGTTCGACACAGAACACGTTTCAGTATCATCCTTGTGACCGAAATAATTCCAAATAACTGACGTTGCTTTTCTTTTTGGCTCCAAGTCTTCATTTACGGTGATTTTCTCTTGTTCGTTGCTCATTTTTCAACGTTGTTAACAGCGACTCACTCCAAACTGATTAAGAACAATTGTGATTGGTGGATCACTGTGCCCAGTGTGTGTCAGGTACTCTTGAAATTAGATGAGAACACATTGCGTTCATTTGCCTCCTACATTGCAGGACCTACGATGTGACTATTGCGCACATGCACATTGTGATGACGATACTCAAATGATATACTGTAGCTCTACTTCCAACTTTACCTTCTTTGCTCCTTTTAGCACGAGCAACTGTTCCTCTGGTATTTCCCCTTCTTTGAGTTTATGCTCAAAAATGTGGGTTTTTTCCTCCTATCATTATAACCTTATCTTTGTAATATTTAACTTAACAGGTTTATTCTCATTACTATATACTATATACTATATACTTGAAATACCATATTTCATTCAGTGTAGTTCTAATCTTCTTTTGTAAGATATATTTTCATGTGCTTATACACTACTGAAAAGATTTCTGCAGTTAGATCTTCTTAAATTGCCTTAAATCTTACACACTGGACTTTTAAGTGTGTGTTTAAGTGTGTGGATGTGATACAGGAATTATCAACCATATGATGGAGAATTACATGTAACTCACAGTACGTAGGACCACGTGAGTCTCTGTAAGCATTAGTTTGAGTTTTTCTACTGGTTTTACCACTTGATAAAATCCTAAAAATCAATATCTGTGTAAGTGTATTCTATATTTAGAATACTGTTAGCATTTTTTCTTGCTCTCATACAGTCATTTTGCCAGGAACTGAAGTACTGAAGTGTTCTGAAACATACGACAGTTCACAGAACATTTCTGCAGCCTGTGCTGTTTTGTCACTAGCTGGGTTTCCATTACAGTTTTGTCATGCCCTCGGGGAGTAGTTCCCACACAAAAGCCAGTGGCTATTGCCCTATACAAACTACTGACCTGTTCTGAGTACAGGGTAATAGGGGAGACATTTGGCATGAGCAAAACCACCGTGAACAGATGTGTGAAAATGCGTGTGGAAATGTGTTTCCATTACACTTTTGCGCTATACTTCTATATCCGGCAGGGCTGCCCTTTGTCACCAGTTCTGTTCATAATTTTTATGGACAGAATTTCTAGGCGCAGCCAGGGGCTGGAGGGGTCCGGTTTGGGGACCACAAGATTTCGTCTGCTTTTTGCTGATGACGTTGTCCTGTTGGCCTCATCGAACCTGGACCTTCAGCGTGCCCTGGGGCAGTTTGCAGCCGAGTGTGAAGCGAGCGGGATGAGGAACAGCACCTCCAAATCCGAGGCCATGGTTTTCAACTGGGATAAGGTGGTTTGCCCTCTCTGGGTCAGCAGAGAGTCTTTGCCCCAAATGGAGGAGTTCAAGTATCTTGGGGTCTTGTTCACAAGTAAGGGAAGGATGGAGGTGAGACTGACAGACGGATCGGTGCAGCGTCTGCAGTGATGCGGTCACTGTATCGGTCAGTTGTGGTGAAGAAGGAGCTGAGCCGAGAGGCGAAACTCTTGATTTACTGGTCAATCTATGTTCCTACCCTCACCTATGGTCATGAGCTTTGGGTCATGACCGAAAGGACAAGATCCCGGATACAAATGGTCGAAATGAGTTTCCTCTGTAGGGTGACTGGGCGCACCCTCAGGGATAGGGTGAGGAGCTCAGTCACCAGGGAGGAGCTCGGAGTAGAGCTGCTGCTCCTGCACATCGAGTGGGGCCAGCTGAGGTGGCTTGGGCATCTGTTTCAGATGCCTCCTGGACGCCTCCCTGGGGAGGTGTTTTGGGCATGTCCCGCTGGGAGGAGACCTCGGGGAAGACCTAGGACACGTTGGAGAGACTATGTCTCTCAGCTGGCCTGGGTCCCCCCGGAAGAGCTGGAGGAGGTGTCTGGGGAGAGGGAAGTCTGGGCATCCCTGCTTAGACTGTTACCCCTGCGACCCGGCCCCGGATAAGTGGCAGATAATGGATGGATGGACTTCCATATCGAAACATCTCAAAAACCACCTCATGAGAGTGTAAAAACTTTTTTTGCGATCCTTGACAGTTTTTGATAAATTTCAGTGTTTCCATTACCAGTTTTCTATTGTGCAATTTACATTTTGTGCATTTCTGAGGGTAATGGAAATCCAGCTAATGTGGTGCAGTAATATGATATTTCAGATTCAACCAGATGAACAAATGAACCGATCGAAACAGCATTTTTATGAGGTGAAATCACTTCCCTCATGTTAGTCCGATGGTCTGATGACTTTTGACTGAACACCACAGATTAGAAGCATTAACGCTGATTTTTGTTGGGTTAAAATTCAAGATGGAGATTCATGCAGGTTTATCATTATGAGGGGAAGGATCAAGATGATTTTAACCAACAAAGACCTAAACAGGCACCAGTGACCAAAAGCATCTACAGATATAAATGTTTAATAACTTTTGATCTACTAATCCTATCAATACATGTAATGAAATGTAGGTTATCAGCTTTTCATGGTCATCAGATATGACCCATCGGGATGGTCAGAGACTCTGTATGTCATCTTTTGCAACACTGACCTCTAAATTCACCAATAAAACCCACATACTATGACAAAGGACAGTGGTTTTAGATGCTTTTTTTTTCATGTTGTTGCAAAACTAACTTCTTCTACAGTTTTCTCTGTTCTAATATAACAACCTTTTACAGTAAGCTCTTAAAAACATGTACATCATCAGTGAATTAAAAATCAGAAAATACCTGATTTTAACTGGAAAAATGCAAAACCCAGAGGATAATGTTATGATTAATGGGGATGACTCACTTAGACAAGGCTAAAAATAGAAAGAAATTCACTTATTTACTTAATTGTTGAAGCAGAATTGGTGGTTTTTAGGTGGTTTTTTTAGGCATAATATGTGTCATCACAATTAAATTATACAATTCCCTTCACAGCTAAAAAAAATACTTCTTTCCTGTGTTTAGTATCACTTTAATGCTCATAAAAGGTTCTATCAGACTAGTCTTGTTTTGCCACTGCTATATTTCTATCTCTCTAAAAGCAACTTAACCTAATTATTAAATGCTAATATCTTGCTATTGAACAGATTATTAAAGGGTTACACCGTCTACTTCAACCTAATTGAAATCCGTTCAGGTTAAAATACACAAACCATTTTTTATTTATTGTTTTTCTGAATATTTAACTGTATGAAAGCCCTGAGAGTCTACCGAAACAGAATACACTTCACTGCTGGGAGAAGAACAGATCCTAACAACATAAAGCACATATATAGAACACAATACCAGTGGTTATCAGTGGTATCAAAAGTGATGTCTGGATGCTGGAAGATGGATGAGAGGAACTGTAGGATGAATGATGACCTGTCTGTGTACACAGTGGGACTGTGACTGTCCCGTCTCTTTAGTATTCAGGCCTTTGGGTCAGCTGTAATTTGATCACTTTCATACTGCTGCTCCGAGTTTCGTATTTTCATATTAAACTTCTTCCTCCATTAGTTTGATTGACACATTCAACCTTTAGCTGGAGGAGGAGGCGGTGATGTGAGAGCTGAAGGTACAACTGAAACAAAACTCTCCTCCGGTGCTCTCACATCAGTCACACCCACAAGTATTTAGTAATAAAGTGTTGTGATGTAATTTTATTAACCCTCTACCTACACTCCTGCTCTTTCTTCAGTTTTGCTACCATATAAAATGACTGTATCAGTGAAGACGGAAAAAAGACCAAGCAAGTTTATTATTTTTGCACGTTGTACGAAAAGAAAATAAACAATATTACTACATACTGGTCATCTATCATTAATAAAGAAACTAAAAGTAGGTTAAAAAGGTCGTTGTATTGATTAATGCTCATATTTAAGGGGCAATTTGTAAGATTAACCGATAAACATTTCATCACCCATACACTTTCTCTGTTGAGCTGTATGTAAGTATAGAGGTGAATGTATAGGCTAATGCCCCTGTGATCATCCTGTGTCTATTTGTTTTATTTTAATTTGTTTGTTTGCCTCTTTGTTTGTTTTGGTGATGCCTATATCATCATTATGTGTATTTTTAATCTTTTTTTAATTTATAGCAAACAAGTGATGTATTAATGTGGGCTGTTTTATGTTTTGTTTCTGTCACCTGTCTAGGGACTGCAGATGGAAAGTTGTTATTTTTACTAATTCTGGCATATTTACATGGGTGTATTTTTTATACAGCAATATTCATAATGGTCCCTATTAAATAAACCAATTAAAAAAAAAAAAAAGACCAACAGCCATAGGCGACCAAAAGTATCTACTCATCTATAATGTTAAATAACTGTCGATCCACTAATCCTATCAATACACATAAATAATTGGTGTAAACACGTCATCTTCTATAACATTGATTCACCAGTAAAACCCACGGAGTATGATCAATGACAATGGATGGAAACAGTTGGTTTATGTTCAGTTGTTACCCCGCTCCCTGAAGGCGAGGCAAGGGGTTCTGTTTTTGGTTCAGCTTTTTTCCTTGTTTGTTTGTTAACATTCTAGCAGCAAAACTGCTGTTGAATTCATGCCAAATTTGGTTTTTAGATTGCTAGTGACCCAGAATAAATATGGTTAGATTTTGGGAAAAGCAGATCAAAGTTCAAATTTTTTATGATTTTTTCTTTTCTCCCATTTACTTATAATGGGCAAAATTTCAAATGTCTATTAAAACATCAATTTTGTTTCAATTCATTTCAAACTTGGCACATATATACACTGTAAGCCCAGAATTTGTATTTACTAAAATGCTTTAATTACAATGCACTTAAATGATTTAAGTTTAATGAGGTTACTATAAAATGTTAAGTATATTCTACTAATTTGTAGACATAGTTGAAAGTATGAAAAGTTTAAGCTGAATGGAATTAAATCACTAAGTTTTAGTCATGACCACACCTTTTTATCTTCGCATTGTATTGTGGGTATTGGGCATGTTGTTGAAAATGTGTTATTTTTCTGTGCAGGGGTTCAGCGGGGTTGTGGTGGTAGTGTTAATTTGGATTTAATGTGTGTATGGCAGTGTTTATTGGCCTGTTTGTGTTTGTTTGTGTATTTTTGTAGAGCTGCACCATGAGTCAGAGCCATAGGAAGAACAATGGCTTTCCTGTTCATCCAAGAATTATTGTACAATGGAAATTTTAATGTCTTGTCAAGTTAAAAGCACTTTCTGTACTTGGCAAATGACATTGAGCTAACATCCATTCATGCTACAATGTATTAAGATGAATAATCTCATAACTATTTTGGTCAGGAATAGGATTTGGAGTTTGATTACCTTAAAAAAAGTTGTTTAATCGATGATAAATTAATCTGGCTGCAATTGAGAAAATTAGTCAGTGTAACCTAAAATGCTGAGTTGAATGGTTGGATAGTGGGGTTGATTTTACAACAGATTTAAAGTACAAATAACTTGTCTTTTAGTGTTTTCTACTAATAGTTTAAGTTCAATACTTTTAGCATTAAAGTTGACCTACTTAAACCAATTGATTAGTCGATCATTACTCAAATCATTTAAGTGCAATCACTTGCCTCAAATTTTTTGAGTAAACTCCACTTACCCGGGCTTACAGTGTAGAGGCAATAGATACGCTGACATCAGCACATGCATAGACATGATTAGACCAGCTGGATTGATTCCAAAATAAGATAATATACGTGCGAGGCGCGGGGTTTGTTGTGCCTGGTACCACTTGTTGATATCTTTGCTGAAAAAGTCACTTTTTCTTCAGTTTTCTCTGTTTTGTGAGATAACTCTCAACTTTAATCTGAGCCTTTATGATCAGTAAATTAAATATGGGAAAATTTGTGATTTACACTGAAAAAAATCTAAAATATGGAAGATAATATTATGATAAATGGTGATAAATTACTTCAGGAAGGTTAAACAGAGAAAAGTTCATTTGGGAACTGATACAAAAGTAGCTGTGGGTTTTTATGGGTTAAGACGCAAGAATTAACTCCAAAATAAACCACACAGTCTTTTATTGAGCATCAAAAAGCAATTATTTCCAATCAGGATTCTAAGTCACTTGGAGCACAGTTGTTTTGCACAACATATTGATCACAAACCCTTTAATATAACAAAAGAGATGTGCATATTTTATTACCTTTTACCACAAAAAAACTTTATAATCTGATATTTTTATACCTGAACTCACCTCCAACATCCCACCAAATAAAGTTTCTTCCAAACTGTTTTTGCAAAGGGACTTTTGCTGTAGTCTTACATTTCCTCCAAGATGATTGAGATTTGATTAAATAATAAAAAATAAATCAATAAAATAAAAATGAGCCAGAGAGACTCTTTTCCAAGGGCATTCTGGTCAAGACAGGAAGCAGTACTGTCGGCACTCTCGGGTGCAGACAGACATAAAGTACATACATAGTAACTGCTTTTTTGACCTTGTATCAGACTCCATTTCATATAAATTACTGTAATGTCATTTGCTGTAACATTTTTCCGGGTTATCTCTAGAGAATGCAGATTTTACAGAAGAAAATAATTCATTCTAAATCATGGTTGAAGCTAAGCCTTGTGCCTCATAAAAGACAAAAAATGATGCCATAAAAATGTTTTATATTAATGACATTGTACTAAATCTTTTAATCAACTTCAGTCTTGGTCTTAACTCTGAAAGAATCATCAATCTTTTGGAATTTTAACCTTTTAAGTGCAATGTTAAAGGGCTATAACTTTGATTTTCTAAAATCTAAAGACATGAGAAATTACATACGCTCCATATAAAAATGCTCTGTGGATTTTTGTAGGATTTCTTTCTTTGTATTTTTTTTTATTTTCAACTACATATTTATCAAAACCAAAAATGTTGGTGCCACTCATTGGCCTATCCCAGGGTGTGAACATAAAATGCTCCCACAGACTCTCTTCCACAGCTACAGCCCTCTGAGGTTCACTGACTGTAATACTTTTCACAGTCTGATATAATATATAATGTTGTATATGAGCCCAAGGACAGATTGTGTGAAAAGGGGATCTTATAAATGGTAAAAACACAAGTGCACAAGCTTTGGTGCATGTATTGGGATTAAAAAGACCATAACAATGTCATTATCTGGGTGACCTTAAGGCAGCTTTTTTAGCTAAAATATGTAAAACACACATCCACATTCTCCCTTTGAACATCATTCCTTACATTAGTACCATTACTTCATGGTACCTAACAAAGCAGGTACACTCACTGTTCATGCAGAGGTGGACCTTACAGACCCTGGAGACCACATTGGACCTGAAATTGTTGACTCACTGTCCTCACTGGAACTGTTGCTGTCACTGTCTTGTAATGTGTGCGGAAATTACTAAAAATAGTCACTTGCCCAATGAAGGGTTAAGTTTCAGTACATTTTGTATATGATTTCAGCTAATCCTCAGTGGTCAGTATAAGGCAGAAAGATCCACAAAGAAACAGAAACTGGAGGCGTCTGTAGTAAAGGCCTGGTAAAGCATCTGCAAAGAAGAAACTCAGCATTAGTTGATGTCAGCGGGTTCCAGACTTCAGGCAGTCAAGGACTTTCATTCAAGTATAAGCATAATCTTCATATTTATAGCAATATTAGTTTATTCAGTTACTTTTGTGCCTCTGGAAATGGAGAGACTTTATTTATTTAAAATTGTTGTAAATCCTAAATGGTTTATGAAATATTTTTGTTAACCCTGTAAAGCCTGAACCATTAAATCACTGACAGAAAATTCCAGTTCTTTGAAACTGGAGCCTTTATTTGTCCTTCTGAACAACCAAAAAAAAACATTTTTCAAATATCAATTTCCATGTATTAGTTTCAATTTTGTATCATATTTGATACGTCAGGTCTAAATGGTCAAATATTATTATTTTTGAATAAAAACATAATATAACACAAACATGTCTGACAAATTGGTAATTCCTTTTCAAAACTGGCAAAGTTCTGCCTCCTTCCTCATTCATGACAATCATGTAGTGTCACTAGAAAGTCCTCTGGTGAATGAATTCCTCCCCGTTGGTGGATTATCAGTGTATTGCATGTATCTAATTGTATGTGTCAGGTTTTTCAAGAACAAAAAAAATATCACGCTCATCATATAGAGGGCTTTAAAACTCATGTATCAAATATGATACGTTTGGCATTAAAGGGTTAAACCCCTTGAATTAAAGCTGAAAATATGTTAACATCCAAACACTTATGGACCTGACTGTATGTCTGTGGATGCTGTAATGACTCCATTTGCCTCTTGAGATGCTCAGAGCTATTATTAAATGGGATTATCATGATTATAACGCTAATTTCAGTGGCTATCTCAGCCATTCGGAACAATGCCATGCCTTTGACACAATGTCAAAACTGTTATTTCTTCACACTTTATAATAAATGTAGTTCACTCACAACCTCTTTTCATCAAAGGCTAATGTCATCTGCAGTGAGTTATATTTAGTGGTGTGTTCTGAACTCCTGGACCTTTAATGTGCAAAGATGGAAAAACTAAGCATGGACAGCATCAGCAAGTTTTTAGCTTCTCCGAATTAACTGTATGCTCAGTGTTTTATTTTCTGAATCTTTCAAGTTAAAAAAAATTACAAATTGCCCCTTTAACCCATAAAGACCCAGTGCTACTTTTGTGTCAGTTTCCAAATGACATTTTCTCTTTATATAACCATTCTTACTTTATCTCCATTTATTATAATATTATCTTCTGTATTTTGCATTTTATCAGTATGAATTATCTATTTTCCTGTATTTAATTTACTGATCATGAAGATGTTCATAAAAACTTCAGATTAAACTTGAGGGTTATTATATCAAAAACAGTGAAATATATCATTAACTAAACATAAACCAGGCATTTCCATTCACTGAGCCTCTGAACGTCCAAATGGGTCATATCCGATGACCATGAAAAGACTTTACACCAATTATTTACATGTATTGATAGGATTATTGGATCAACTGGTATTAAACAGTTTAGATCAGTAGACGCTTTTGCTGCATGTTAACCCATAAAGACCCAGGGCTACTTTTATGTCAGTTCCTAAGTGAAATTTTCTCTATATCTAACCTTTCTTAAGTGGTTTATCACCATTTATTTATAATATTATCTTCTGTATTTTATCAGTATAAATCTCGTATTTGCTATATTTAAATGACTGATCATGAAGATGTTCATAAAAGCTCAGATTAAAGACGAAGGTTATTATATCAAAAGCAGAGAAAACTGCAGAAAAAGGGACTTTTTTTCAGTAAAATCTATCATTAACTGAACATAAACCTAGCATTTCCATCCACTGTCATTGATCCAAATTCATGGGTTTTACTGGTGAATCAGTGCTGTAGAACAGGGGTGTCAAAAGCATTTTCTTCTGGGGGCCACATTCAGTCCAGTTTTATCTAAAGTGGGCCGGACCAGTAAAATAATAGCATAATAGCCAATAAATAATGACAACTCCAAATTGTTTTAGCGCAAAAAATAACATTCAATTATACCAATATTTACATTTACAAACTATCCAAACAAAAAGTATGTGAATAACCTGGAAAAAATGAAATTTGTTGAGAAATATAAGTACAGTTTTATCAATATTATGCCTTGTCATATCATTTATACATGTGCATTACATATGAGATCTACAAAGGCACAAAACATTTAGTAACAGCCGGAATATTATTAAAATTGCACTTAATTTTCTTTAGACATTTCAGGTTGTTCATATTTGTTCTGGTTATTCACATTTTATTGTTAAAGAATAGTTTCTTAATGCAAATATTTTCATAATTTTAATGTTTTTTGCACTAAATCATGAGGAAAAAATTGATGTTGTCATTATTTAAAGGTTATTATGATATTATTTTTGAGTTTGATACCCTAACTTGCACTTTGCAAATACATCCCGTGGGCCGGAATGGAAACTTTGACGGGCTTGACACCTGTGCTGTAGAAGATGATGATGTTTTCATGTTCACTACGTCCAAATGGGTCATATCTGATGACCATGAAAAGATGACAAACTGCGTTAAGGACCAATTATTTACCTGTATTGATAGGATTAGTGGATCAACAGGTATTAAACAGTTTAGATCAGTAGATGCTTTTGGTGCATGTTTGGGTCTCTATGGTTTGATAGAAAGACAAAATTAAAAAAGTCCTTTTATCAAGTTTTACAATAATCATCTAATTGTTCATTTTCATTTTAACATGAAGATTAAACGTGACCATCACATAAATTTTCCTCCACTTCATTGTAGTAACAAGCAGCATGTTGTTTGGTGCAGTACTAAGATGCCAGCGCCTTGGGCAGTGGTGCACCATGGGAGTCTCGCTGTGCTCTGTATATTTAGAAAATCTGTTTGTGTATTTGCAGGGTTTTTGACTACCAGCGTGTCCCTGCCTCAGTCCCTGTGGATTCCAGTCCCATCAAACGGCCCCGGCCTTCGTCCTCCTCCTCCAACTCATCTTCCTCTTCCAGAGCAGCTCACAGGAAGAACAGCAGAGCGTCAAGCAGGACCAACAACACACACACCTCCTCAACCAGCAACAACAAATGTAAGACGCATCCTGATCTTTGCGTGTTTATAGTTGTGCTGTTAGTGTGGAGACCCTGCACACATCTGCAGCTGAAGTTCAACCCAAAGTCACTATATGAGACTTAAATTCAACAGAGTTTGTCAGGTTTTTTTTAAAATTTACCTTTATTTAACCAAGTAAGATTCTCATTTTCAATAACGACCTGGACATATGATGAACAACCAATCACTCATGAGCAATTTAGATTAACCAATTAACCTACTAGTGCACAGGTGTCAAACATGCGGTCCGGGGGCCAAATCCGGCCCACCAAAGGGTTTAGTCCGGCCCTTTGGATAAATGTGTGAAATGCAAAAATTGCACAAAGATATTAACAATCATTTTAGTTCAGGTTCCACATTCAGACTAATATGATCTAAAGTGGAATGGATCAGTAATAACCTATAAATGCTCACAACCTCAATTTTTTTTTTGTTTTGTAAATGTAAACATTTTCATGTATTTACACTAAAACAAAGTACAGGGTGTCCCATAAGTCTCCATACATAGGAAAAATAAACGTTTCTTGACATAAACCATTTTTATTTATATAATATGCTCTATATGACTGCCATTTTGTCGGGAACACATTTCAATGCGTGTCCTCCACTGCTGAAGAACTATAAAGAAGAAATATAAAGAAATACATGTTAGAACCATATGTATTATGTCTCCTATGTATGGAGACTTATGAGACACCCTGTATAATTTCGCAAAAACTGTGAATAACCTGAAATGTCTTAAGAGAAGTAAGTACAATTTTAACAATATTATATCTGTAAATGATAAACTGAAGCATAATATTGGTAAAATTGCACTTATTTTTTCAGTTTGTTCATGTTATTCACATTGTTTTAAAGGATAGTTTGTAGATGTAAACATTTTTGTAATGTAATTTTACTTGTTTCACTCTAAAACATAGAGGAAAGTTTGGAGTTGACATTATTTCTATATTATTATGTTATTATTTTACTGGTTCGGCCCACTTCAGATCAAATTTAGCTGAATGTGGCCCCTGAACTACAATGAGTTTGACCCCCCTGTACTAGTGCATGTCTTTGGATGGTTGTCATACAGGTTGTCATATTATATGCAAATGAAAAATAATTAGTTAAATAAAGCAATGATGAAAATTTGAATATGAATGTGAAGATGTAGCAGAAAAGTGTGGCTGAAATCTTACCCAGATAATTTTCACTGGTTCCATTGGCAGATTTTTTTTTGCTTAATTCAATGCCAATGGAACCAGTGAAAATGATCTTGGTAAGATGTCTTGAAATAAGATTTTCTAGATCTATTGTCTAAAAATAAGTTCTTATATCTCACTGAAAAGTTACTCTTTAGGTGATTATGTATTTTTTTTTAGCTGTGATGAGATATTTTGACTAGAAATGAGAAGAATACACTTGGTAAGATTTTGTTTTTTGTAGTCCCCAAAACCAAACGTGAATATAACTGAAGTATTAGTAAACTGTAAAAAATATAATTAACCCTCGAAGACCTAAACATCCACTGGCATCTAAATACAACCACAGCTGTAAAATCTTTAAGAACTTTTGAGCCACCATCAGGTAAAATGCAGTTTCTCAGCTTTTCAGCAGCATCCCATTTGTCTTTCTTGGTCGTTCTAACATGCAAACACCATCATGATCTGCTACGTTGAGTCATCAACAGAACCCATGCCGTTTGATAAATGGCAGTGATTGGAGATGTTTGTTTTTATGTTCATTTAATGATATATTTTGCTGAAAAAGTCACTTTTGCCTCAGTGTTTTCTGCTCTGATATAATAACCATGAACTCTTATGAATATCTTTGTGGTCAGAAAAGTAAAGCAAAAGAAAAACCTGTTTCACTTAAGAATGCAGAGGATAAATTTAATATAAAAGATAATAAAATACTTCAGAAATTTTAGATGTGGAGAAAAATTTTAAATCTAAAATATGAAATCCACTCACTCTTCATTCACATTTGAGGTGTGGACATTGAATTGTACCCGAAAGGGAAGTTTTATATGACCTGCTTCTTCAAATAAACAAAGAATGGGAAAAAATAAATAAATAAATGAAAACACAAATTTCCAACAGAAATATTTTTAGGTCTTTACAGGTTCAATTCTGAGTTTAGTTCAATGAAGCTCACGACTCCTCAACTCTGTTTGCTTTGACTTTGAATATAAAAAGTCTTAAAGTCAAAGAAACTCCTTGAACCAGATAATACATTAAAAATCAACTCAACCGAGGATGAAATCTCAATGAACCAGACTGTAACATACTAAAATATACACTGTGTGTTTGTGTTTGGATGCACAAGTAGTTCACACAGTCATGTTGGTATGAAAGTTGAGAAGCTTTTAAGCAGGATAAGCTGAGACAGCGACACCCCACTGATGGCAGAGGTTGACACAGGGGGATGTTTAACGTCTCAGCCCTCTCTAATTAAAAGCTTTTAAACTCCAAATTCACACATGAGCCTCGGCCGCCAAGTTCACATCCACACGCATTCTGGCCGTGTTTATAAGAATCCTGAAACCTCACTCTACATGAGTTACTGCTGAAACAAGAAGCTCTCTGAGGATCTTTTCTCAGCGTTCATGATATCTGCTGCCTGTGTGACGGCTCGTCTCAGTGGTGAGGCCCCAGGGTGCTGGAGAAAAGGTGCCAGATGGTCTCTTCATTAAAAGCTTCTGTACCGCGGGGCTCTCCTCTCTGCTATAATCCAACCGAGCCTATCAGGGTTCGCAATTAGACTGAGTTAATAGTGCATGGCAAATAAGAATTGTTTATACTAGTTTATTACAAGCCTTAATAGTTTTTACTGCACCCTATCACAAGGAAATTAGATTGCCTTTGCAAGCTTCCGAGGTCAAAAAGCTTTCAAGAGTGAAGTAGTTTTCAGGGTCGTTTCGTGAGCCGTTGGAGGTGCCATCGGTCCATTACAGAGCACAGTGAGGGTGAGAGTTTGTGCAGTGGAAGAAGGTGGGAGAGCAGCACTGAGAATAATTGATGGTGCAAGACTAAAGCCTGGATGGCTGCAGGGGTCAGCGACTGACATTTGCATCTTCATGAAGCTTTTAAACCGAAGTCGTGTACATATTGTATTTTTTTTTTTTTTTTTTGGCAGTTTCTGAATAAATGCCCCCAAGATATGTCAAAATAGCTCTGCAAGCTCAGACCTGCTGATCTGTGTTTTTCCCCATCATCACTTAGAATATATAAACAATGTGCAATCACAGAATGACAATGCCTGAACAGTGAAATCTGCAGGGATTTGCTTCCATTCTCTGTGTTTGCATAGACACTAATATTCCATTAATAATCAGAATAATAACCCAATCAGAAATGCCTCACGTAACCTCCCTAGTCAGAAGAAATCAGCCCAATCTTGCTTTTTCGGAATGAGTTTTCAATCACATTAAAAGGGATGGTGTAAACTTTTGATTATTTGTTCAATGTGGCAGTGTTGGTACTATCTAACTGTGTAAATGCTTAACCCTTTAACTCCTGAGACATTATTTCAATGAAACCGGCTGCTTGGAATAGGTTTCAATGTCATAAAAGCTGCTGTGAGTATGTGCTTGTGTTCCTTTTCTCAAATGGTTTTGCTTTACTGTGTGTTACAAAAAGGGAGGAATAACAAAAAGACAAAGAGAGGAATTTAAGTTTTATAGGTTTTAATAAATAAGACACTCAGAATGTACATCAATAAGAGATTTTAGGATGTTTAACATGGACTGGAACACACTGAACAATAACAAGTATTTGAATTTTGTCCCTGTAGTTTTTGTTTTGGGGCTCTTTTTTTCTAAATCAGCCCATCTGCTTTTTGGCACCTGGTTGAACTCCAAATAGCAGTTACATGGTCAAAACTCAGTAAAAAGACAGTTAAAAAAAAAAAAAAAAAAAAAAAAAAAAAAAAGGAAAATCACCGCAGCACTGCATACAACAGTAAAAACCAAATACGACAAAAAAAGCCCAAACTATCTGTGTTTATAGCGAGTTGATCTCACTTACTGCTCTGTGTTTTGCCCCCCACTCCAAAAGCAGTGGGGGGTACACTGAGCATGCTCAGATGTCTATCAGCACATTTTGAAATTTTTACTATTGAACAAATGGTTGAATTCTTATAAATATTTACAACGGTTCATGCATATATAACGCTCACCACAGACACATTAGGGGTTAAAGGGTTTCTGTTGTTTGGTAGAGTCCTGTGGTCTTGATGCAGGAGATCAATCTGCCAATAGAAGTGGGCGGTACTTTCACTGGAAGACAACTCAACTAATCAAATTAAAGTATATACTTCCTGTCAGTGCTCAATAGTAACTATACTGATATCTTAAACCATATCCATGGTATAAGTCACAGGTGTCAAACATGCGGCCCGGGGGCCAAAATCGGCCCGCCAAAGCATCCAATCCGGCCCCTGGGATGAATTTGTGCAATGCAAAAACTATAATGACGATATTAACAATCAATAATGTGAAAATCATTTTAGGCCACTTCAATCTGAAGCGGGTCAGACCAGTAAAAATACAATCATAACAACCTATAAATAATGAAAAATACAAATTTTTGTCTTTTTTTTAGTGTAAAAAAATTCAAGTTACACAAAAAATGTTTATATTTACAGACTATCCTTTTACAAAAAATGTGAATAACCTGAACAAATATGAACAATATGAAATGTCTTAAGAGACGTATGTAGAATTGTACCAATATTCTGCCTGTTACTAAATATTGTGTGTATTTGTAGATCCACTGTGATCTGTAAGTTGTGATGCACATGTATAAATGATAAACTAAGGCGTAATAAGAATTTTCAGGTTGTTCATATTTGTTCGTGTTACGTTCAAGTACAGTTCGTAGATGTAAACATTTTCATTACGGAATTTTGCTTTTTTTTCACTCAAAAACATAGAGAAAACTTTGGTGTTTACATTATTTATAAGTTCTTAACCTATTATTTATATTATTTTACTGGTACGGCCCACTTTAGATCATATTAGGCTGAATGTGGCCCCTGAACTAAAATGAGTTTGACACCCCTAGTATAAGTCATCAAACTATGGCTCATTATAAGTAAAGGCACATTTTTAATATTTCAAAAATTTGTCAACAAAAACAAAAAAAATCTCAGAACTGTGAACAAACTTTGTAGACATTGTCCCAAAGAAGCTACATAAAAAATGGAAATGAATCCAACCAGTAGTTCCATCAGAGAAGATGTTTGAAGAAATTGCTAAAGATGATGGCACAGATGATGATGAAAAAAGACGATAATAACAACAGCGGTAAACTAACAACACTGTGCATGTCAGTAAAGGTCTGTTTTGATTGAACCTGAAAGGAAATGCAACTGCACAATTTATCAAATCACTTTATTTAACACTTGTTAAGATGGTTTAAGTTGCAATCTCTAATCAATATAATTTCAGTCATGTTGAAGGAATATTGTCTAAATAATCTTAACAACTGAGGTTTAGCAGCGTTGGTGATAAAGACTGGATGGATTTGAGGTCATCGCTCTGTCCAAACCTGTCCTATTGTTCCACGTTCTTTATGGAGTTGTGTTTGTGCATGAGACACTGTCATAAGAGACAACCAGAGGAAGAGGACGTAAATGGACCGAACGTTAAAAGTGCTTGTACTCTTCCTCTGTGTCTTTACAGTGAAGATGGCTGAACTTCTTGCTATAAAGAGGGAGCTGACAGTGATCAAAGTGCAGATAGACGGCCTGTTAGACTGTGTGGACAAGATGGACAGACAGAGGAAGGACTGCACAGGTAGAGACACAAACACCTGCATGGAAGCCATCTATAAACTACTGTTTATTTGCTGAATGTTTTAGCATCTAGAAAATGAATGAAACAACACTGATTTAACATTTTACCTGTTATGGAGCCTCAGAATAGTTGTGCTTGCAATTATGTTGTTAACCTTGCATATGTTGTATTTTGTTATTTGATTGTTTCACTTTGTGTTTCACTACTATTATTATTTTGTCATCTTGAAATACAAAGTTCATTGTCTTGCAACAGTTTTGTGAATTTAGTTATCTCTAGAAAATAAGATAATTTATCACAGTAAAATAAGCGACCTGAATCATACCTGTAACAGGAAGACAAATACAATGACCATCTGTTACACCTTGATTTAATTCAGCACAGAAGTATTAATGAACTAGAAAAGCACTCGGAGAGCACAGACCTCCACCAAGGCAGATCAGTACCCCCCCGATCACCACCAAAATTTAACCATTTGTTCCTTGTGCCAGTACTAACATTTCCTGAAAATTTCATGAAAATCCATCCATAACTTTTTGAGTTATCTTGCTAACAGACAAATAGAAAAACCCAATGAAAACATAACCTCCTTAGCGGAGGTAATAATGGCTTCTCCTTTATCTATTATTTTCACTTCAAATCAGCCAAGTTTTAATGTTTCTTCAGATAACAACATTATTCTGTAAAATTAAGTTTTATGATTTGTATTATGAAATAATTAACTCATGATTGTAGCATTTTTGGCTTCCATAACCTGCAGAAAAGGATGTTTAATTTCTATGTCTGAGGATGTAGAAATTAAACCTTTGAATATATTTTCAGCATTTCTAAAATGAGATCCAAGTGAAAGACTAACACCAAATGATAAAGCAGAGAATCCCAAAATCTTTCAGAGAAATTTTGTGTCTCTTCGGGACCTGAACTTAAAAATGCACGTCATAATTTGCCATATAGCTACTTTTTTTTTTTTTTTTTTTTTTTTTTTTTACTTTCACTGTCAAAACACTGTCATTTTTTTGCATCATCTTTTCCTCCATGATATTCTTGTTGCATCTTTTTTGCATTTTCTGACATCAGATATAACCCATTTGGATCTTCAGAGGCTCCGTAGTGGATGTTCAAACACTGTCATTTGCACATTGATTCACCAGTAAAACCCATGTTGTTTGATAAATGACAGTGGTTGTAGACACTTACTTTAACGTTCAGTCAATGATAATATTTTGCTGAAAAGCTCCAATTTTCTTCTTTTTTCTCCGTTTTCATACAATAACCATGGAATTGTGTCTGAGCTTTAATGCACATCTACATAATCAGTAAATTAAATACAGGAAAATACCTGATCTCCCTGGAAAACGCAAAATGCAGAGAATAATATCATGATAAATGGCGATAAATCACTTGGGAAAGATCAGATGTAGAAAAAAAAAACATTCAAAAGTTGCCAAAAAAATAGGTTAATTCAGAAATTAATTTACATATCATATCATTAGTATATATTTTATAGTGATAAAAAAAAAAAAAAAGCTCTACAACTGACTGTGGGTATTTCAGGTTCATGTATGGGTGTGATCCAGGTTAAATCCACCCAGAGTACGGCCGATCTCTGAGCTGAGGTTTATTAATGTTAATGATCTGTGGGGGAGTCACACAGCGGGGTCTGATGATGCAGAGAGACACGGTGTGTTTACCATCAGATGTGATCTGCTATCATACTGCATCTGTGAGTAATGGTTCAATGACAAAACTGCCGCCAGTGGAGCGTGGATTATGACAGTGAGGTAAACAGCGATAAACACCGGCCTCATAACCTTTCATAAGCTCCCCTTCAGCGCTCAGGAGTTATCTTGTTGTCAGCCAACTCTATCTATGTATGTGTGCGGGTGAAAATATTCTTGTGAGAATAAAAAGATGGGGAAATTATCCAAAGTGACATGTTGATGGTTCTACTTTCTTTAAATCTTAGTGGTAGACTGCAGTTTATATGGAGCTATTACTTTAAAAGACGGACCAACACCGCAGTGTTAGCGATGCCTCAGGCAGAAATTAACCAGAAACACAAGACATGGGGATGGTAACAATGTACTATATGCAGAGGTGTCAAGTAACTAAGTACAAATACTTCATTACCTTACTTAAGTAGAAATTTTGATTATCTCTACTTTACTGGAGTAATTACACTGGGTTGCAAAAAAATGTTTTTTCCAAGTTGTCTAAGTTTTTTCAACTGAATTAGGACTGTTTTGCACCGCTAAATCCAAAAATGACATGTTTTTCTCAAATCAGGTCAGGTTTTTTTGCTAATTTGATTTTGAAAAATTTGATCTTCTCACAAAATTGATTACATTTTTGTGACTTTATCAGTTGATTTTTTATATAGTTCTCACCCAAAATAGGTTTTTAAGAGAAAAAAAATCATTTGATCACTTGATTCCTGTTAGGTACAATGGTGTATTCACCGCAGATGTAGCAGAATACGTCAGGCTTATTTTTGCAAGATCTTCTAGTCGAAGCCATTTCATTCACCTGTAATATTAAAAAAAACATTAATCATAAATTGGCAAAAGTAAAATCTTCAAAACTTGTTTATTGCAAGAAATATGAAAGAATTTTGTATCATATGATGTGAAAATGCCCATCAATGTAAGCAAAAATGTTAAAAAGCCAATATGTAGCATAGTTCAGAAAGTTGACCTGATTGAGCAAAATGAATGTGATTTTTGGATTCAGCACACCAAAATTATCCTAAATCAAATTAATAAATTTGTTGTTGACCAGTGTTATTTTTCAACCAACTTTTTACTTCTACCTCTTACATTTTCACGCAATTAATAATAATAATAATAATAATAATAATAATGATAATAATAATACATTTTATTTGGTGGTGCCTTTCAAGTCACCCAAGGTCACCTTACAGACAATAAAAATCATAAAATAATAACATCAAACATAATTAAAACAAAACATCAACCTAATAAAAATTTCTCTGTACTTTCTACTCCTTACATTTTAAAAATAGCCTCGTTACTCCTTTTTCATTTTGACTTGTTTTCATTCCAGCTTGTCATCGTTCAAATAAAAAAAAGAAACTGTCCAGATAAATCGCTCCATCTAGATAGAGTGAATTCGATTGTGGTTGGATGAGAAGTATAAACATATACCTTTCCGACACCTTATTGGTTTGTACACGATCCATCGCATCTGACTTTTTTTTACCATTCCAATGCTTATATTCAACTAGCCATCATATCGTCTACCCCATTAAACACATGTTAATGCTCAGTCATACACACATATATGGTTCTTTAATACATTTGCATTGAACTAAAACACGTCCATTTTCAGTGTTCATATATGCAGCTGAAACAGGTAGACTAGTGCAGCCCAAATGTTTCAACATTCATATTTTAATATAACATTATAGTCATTATGGCCTTTAGAAACATGTTTTTTGGGGAGGTGGGGTAGTGCACTATAGACCCCTGTGGCACTGCCTAAGCTTTTGTCCTAATGACATTTTTTCCCCTTACATTTACTTTAATACTTTAAGTAGTTTTGAAACCAGTACTTAAACACTTTTACTGAGTAAAAAGCTTGAGTTGATACTTCATCTTCTACAGAAGTTTTTTTAAACCCTAGTATCTATACTTCTACCAGAGTAATGGATATGAATACTTTTGACACCTCTGATTACATGATAATACCACCTTATGTAATAACTTCACAGAATATTATCAATCTGTTCAAGCTGTGCTCTGTAATATCTACTACAATTTATTGAAATGTATTTAATTTACTCTTCTAAAGGATATAAATCCTCCACACCAGGCTTTCCAACTTCAACAAAGCAAAACACAAAGTGGTAGAAAAATACATTTATTAAAAAAATACCAGCAATTAATTTTTTTTTTCTCATGTCAGCTTTTCTGTTATTTCTGTATAAAAGTGAACTAACAGAAAACACACTACATCCTCCCACCCAAAATATCTTGATCTGTACACATTATATTTTAGACATTTCAATTAAATAACTTTTTAAAAAACATTAACCTCCTCAGACCCAGCTGTGGGTTTTCTGTCCATATTTGTGGACAAGAGTTTCACAACTTTATACAAAAGAAAACTGTCCACCACAAAGGACATTCCATAAAAATTTTAAAAACTGCATCAGAAAAAAACTGTTGCATCATGATGTTTCCAATATAGGCACTTATTTAATAAAAAACAAAAAAAGCTTGTACTTTGCTGACATTTCCTGGGTCTTAGGAGGATAAATGTATATACCTGTCTCTGATCTTAGTTAAAACACACACATTAAACAGCAAAAAAAACAGGAAAAAAAACAAGAAAAAATTTGATTTTTGTTAGATTTATCTTACAAATACACTGACTTCATGTAAAACATTGAACTGGAAAAAAATAATCATCCTTTCATTTCTGAAAACCTTGACTATAGAAGTGACAGATTATTCAAAATGCAGTTTCTAAAACTGCAATAAGATGTGAGGAAATTAATTTCATCTTGTGTTCAGTCAGTTTATTATTATATGATCCAGTGAAGATGTTTTATATTTTGTTGAGTTATTACATAATGCAGTGTTTTTATATAATGCATTGTTAAAAGGCTGCTAGCTCTGCATGAAAAGTCTTAGCTCTCTCATTCATTTGAGTGGAGGCTTATCTGAAAACACAACTGAAGCAGAAAGCTGCAGGGGTGGTGTGGAAAAAAAAAAGGACTGTGGCTCATCTTTAAAAGCCAAGCAGCACAACATGATCCAATGCAACATAAATGTATTTTTACTGTTTACGTTGGCACTGTGAAGAAGAAACTACCGCGGCCGAAATGAGGAAAAACCACTGTAATATGAAAATGCATATCATCCTTCTGCAGCTCTCTCCTCTCTGCACAAATGAAAAGACTAATTATAAATATAGATGAACTGATGTCACATGTCGCTATTTTACGTGATTCTACTTTTCTATTTGTTTTGTCCACGAAGTAACAGTAGCATCTGACTGGATCTGAACAGAAATCTGAAATTTCAGCTCATTCATGTATTTAATCCCCCACCTGTCTGAAAACACCTCTGAGCATCCACAGCTATATGGGTAACACTTTATAATAAGTACACACTATGAAGCATTAGTTAAGCATTAACAAATACTGTATTCATTATTTCTAAAGCATATTTCTGACATGAATACTCATTAATATATGGTTTATAAGCACAGTTATAAATGTTTTATTCATCATTCATAATCATAATGATTCATCATTCAGTCATGCAGTTTGTTTGATAATCTCATGTGCTGTATCTTTCCTTTGTTTGAATAACTGAGACTTTTGTGAGTCTTTAGGCATTGCCAACCTTTAAATCTCATTGGTAAATGTTTTATATGGCATAGATAGTGCACACTTTAGATGAGCTCAGACCATAGACTTAATTAATGAGTAGTAAGTGTTTTATAACTACCTGAAATAATGAATTCCTGTATTAATAACTGTTTATAGGACATCTACTGGAAAAGAAATGTGTGAGTTAGTATAAAATACCTACTAACATATTCACTAACCATTAGTACATGTCCGAAAAGTGGACGTACAAGCATAAATGCACATCATAACTTGTTTGTAAGTGATGCAATACTAAATTGTTACGTGCTGAATCCATAATTTATAAAGTATGAAAATACAATCATTAAGTACATTGTAGATAAGCTTATGAATGATGTGTAAAACTATTATAACTGTGCTTATAAACCATATACTAATGAGTATTCATGTCAGAAATCTGCTTTATAATGATGAATACATGTTAATGCTTAACTAATGCTTCATAGTGTGTACTTATTATAAAGTGTTACTGCTACATGTCATGGGTTTGAGTCCAGAGAAAATAAATCTTGTTTCATCTCAGGCCACTTGAATAACAACACGCTGGATGTATTTATGAACATTTGTTTCCCAGTGAAGACCTCTACAACTTCAATTCTACACAGTTTCTTAAGCAGGATTTATTGGATTACATGTCTCACATCCACAGCACCATCAGCATAGCTCCTTGTGTTGTTTTTTCTGCATTTCTTTTCATCCTGAGCATGATTGATTGATTGATTGATTACTTCAAATATCAACATTTAAAACAAATACAGTCAGAAAAATCAATGTAAAAAAGAAAACGTATTTGAAAAGGAGCAGGATGAAGTTCAACTTATATACTCCCGCCCCCTTACCCTATCTTGTTACTGACCATAAATTCCCATGTCACCTTCCATAAGTGAACTTAACAAATCTTATACATATCAAAATAAATTCTGACTAAGCCTGCACCAAACACAAAAATGCTACACACATGAAAAATAAACTCTGTCCTTTTCAAAACAGTATTACACATAAAAAATACACTCTGTCCATTTCATAACAGTATTACACATAAAAAAATAAACTCTGTCCATTTCATAACTGTAGTACACATAAAAAATAAACTGTCCATTTCAAAACAGTATTACACATAAAAAATAATCTCTGTCCATTTCGTAACAGTAGTACACATAAAAAATAAACTCTGTCCATTTCATAGCAGTAGTACACATAAAAAAATAAACTCTGTCCATTTCAAAACAGTATTACACATAAAAAATAAACTCTGTCCATTTCATAACAGTAGTACACATCAAAATAAACTCTGTCCATTTCATATCAATAATACACATCAAAAGTAAATTCGGTGTGACGTACTTTAACCCATAAACACCAAACATCCACCTCTGACCAAAAGCATCTACTGATCTAAAATGTTTAATACCTCACTAATCCTATCAATACATGTAAATAATTGGTGTAAAATGCAATTCGTCATCTTTTCATGGTCATCAGATATGACCCATTTGGACGTTCAGAGGCTCCGTAGTTACCGTGGAAACACCAGTCATCTTCTACAACATTGATTCAACAGTAAAACCCATGAAGTTGGATCAATGACAGTGGATGGAAATGCTAGGTTTATGTTCAGTTAATGATAGATTTTATTGAAAAAGTCCCTTTTTCTGCAGTTTTCTCTGCTTTTATATAGCTTATATAGCTTTTATATATGCTGTTGATATAATAACCCTCAACTTTAATCTGAACTTTTATGAACATCTTAATGATCAGTAAATTAAATACAGGAAAATACCTGATTTATACTGATACAATGCAGAATACAAAAGACAATATAATTTAAAAAAATGGTGATAAATCACTTAAGAGAGGTTAGATATAGAGAAAATTTCATTTGGAACTGACATAAAAGTAGCGTTGGGTATTTATGGGTTAAATTTGACAGGAAACACAATCCAAGTATCAAGTCCTGTCTGAGTAACTTTTCTCTGAATGTAAGGTGTTTCAGATGCTAAAGTACTGTGTATAATTCACTGAGAAGGAACAGAATCAAGAATGAGGTGGAATATGTCAAAAAGGTATGGGTGATCTGGGTTGTTACTGCATTCGCTCTTGGCACTTCCTATTATTATCACTGCCTCTCTCCTCAGGTACAGTATGTCTTCCAGGCTGTTTGTGCCAGAAATCAAGTGAAATAACGAAATGATCCTGAATCTGAATCAGTGATGTCACCATGTGCTATGATGGTCAAAACACCTTTTACAGGCTATGGATTTCTGACACTGATTATTTCCAACGGTGAAAACAACTAATTTGATGGTTAGGACTGTTTTTTTTAACCCAGAAAGACCCAAACATCCACCATTGAATAAAATCGTCTGCTGATCAAAAATGTACAATACCTGTTGATCCACTAATCCTATCAGTGCATGTAAATAATTGGTGTAAAATACAGGTTGTCGTCTTTTCATGGTCATCAGATGTGACCCATTTGGACGTTCAGAGACTCCGTAGTGAACACGGAAACACCGTTATCTTCTACAACACCAATTCACCAGTAAAACCCATGGACTTTGACACATGACAGTAGATGGACACACTTGGTTTATGTTTGGTTAATGACAGATTTGACTGAAAATGTCATTTTTTAATCAGTTTTCTCTGTTTTTGATATAAAAACCTTCAAATTTAGTTGAGTTTTTATGAACATCTACATCAGGGGTGTCAAACTCATTTTCTTCCGGGGGCCACATTCAGCCCAATGTAACATGAAGTGGGCCGGACCGTAAAATAAAAGCATGATAACCAATAAATAATGACAACTCTAAATTGTTTTCGTGCAAAAAATAATGTTCAATTATGTCATTATTTACATTTACAAACTATCCAAACTAAAAGGATGTGAATAACCTGAAAAAAACGGAATTTGTTACGAAATATAAGTACAATTTTATTAATATTATACCTCAACTTATCATTTATACATATGCATTACAGGTCAGATCTACAAAGGCACAAAACATTTAGAAACAGGCAGAAAATTGTTAAAATTACACTTAATTTTCTTCATTTCTTCATTTTGTTCAAGTTATTCACATGCTATCATTAAAGGTTAGTTTGTTAATGTAAACATTTTCATAATTTGATGTTTTTTGCACTAAATCAAAGAGAAAAAAATTGGTGTTGTCATTATTTACAGGTTATTATGATATTATTTTTGAGTTTGATGCCCAATCTTGCGCTTTGCAAATTCATCCCATGGGCCGGATTGGAATCTTTGGTGGGCCGGTTTTTGCTCCCGGACCACATGTTTGACACCTGTGATCTACATGATCAGTGAGCTAAATATAGAAAAATACATGATTTTCACTAAAAAAATTGCAAAATGCAGAGAAAAATATTAAAATAAATGGTGATAAATTATTAAAGAAAGGTTGAAAAGAGAGAAAATTCATTTGAGAACTGGCATAAAGGTAGCTCTGGGTCTTTATGGGTTAATTTGTGTTTGGGCAGCTGTTGCTCAAAGTGGGTCGCCCACACACTGGAAGGTTGGCTTTTCAGTCAGTGGCCGTCGGTGTATGAATGTGATGCATTGTAAAGCACCGTGAATGAAGAAAAGCCCTGCACAAATTAATCCATTTCTCATTTTTCAGAATAAGGATAATTCTCCTGGAAATGAATGTAAGTCAGCATACTGTCTCATAAACACATGGAAGCACAACATGTGTGATTTTGTGTGTGTCAGAGTGTCCTCACAGCAGGGACCCCAACATGTCGGACTCTCCTCGCCGAGGTTCAGTCAGCAGTCTGGAGAGAGAGAGTCCTGAACCAGGAGAGGCCAGCGAAGACGAGCCACTGCACTACCAGCACTACTACCCCCACAGCTACCCCCACAGGGTAAATATACACCCTTATGATCCTCACAAAACACAGACAGGTGACAAACTAAAGGAAAAACCTGATGGGAGTGGTGTCTTCTGGGGTGATGATGCTCCATTTAACACATAAGGGTTCACTGAATGGTTTAATGTGTATGAAAAGACTGTGTATCAGACTCTGTTACAAACTTCACAGTCCCCAGCTCTCAACCCAGCTGAACACCTGATTATCACTGATCATGCTGTTGTTGTTTTAACCCTTTCACGCATAGTGGTCACTACAGTGGACAGCTATTCTGCAGCTGTTCTCTTGTATATTCATGGATTTTGTTTTAGTTCCATATCAGCCAACACAGTGGACACCTATGCATCATCCCATACATTGCAATTCACACCAATACTGTAACTTTGCTGTTCTTGATAAATCTGATCTGCACTAACATGTTTGAGTGTAAATCAATTGTTTGTTATTGTTATTATACTGTAATTAACAGTTTTTCTTGAACAAAAAAGTTTTTTTTTTTTTTGCATATTATCTCCATAAAGTGAGTAATAAGTAATATTAGAGTATGTTAAAATGTAACAAAACCTCAGATTTGCAGTATTAAAAAAAAAAAATTCATAGTTTTTACACAGTGTATTAGTAAATACATGTTTCTTTGCTTCAAAAATGAAATGCATGGTGTCCAGCTGAGTGGATATTTTTGCAACTCCATGAAAAATAGGTTCATAAAAAATTTTTTCAATTGCATTGTTTTTTTGTTTTTTTTTATGCCTAAAAAGGAATAAAAACACTCAGGAAAAATATCTTGATTAGGGTCAAAAACCGGTAAACAAAATCTCACTTACGGGACATTTTAGAGACAATTTGACCCACGTGTTTACTTTTAAATTCATTTTTGCTTTAGTTGGACCATAAGGGATTATCCAAAACAAGGAGCTACTTTATATATGTATTTGAAATAAATGTTGGAATGGCAATCAATTAAAATTCGCTCTCTGACGGGACATTACTGCATTTTGACCCATTAAGGTTCTCATAATTCATGCATGAAACGGTTAATGTGTCACTGATCTGTAATACTGTATGTACTGCCTCCATAGATATTCCAACAGGGGAAATATTAGTGGTGGAAGAAGTATTCAGTTCATTTTCTTGAGCAAAAGTACAAATACGACACTGTAAAAACACTGTACTGAAACGTTATTTAAGTAAAACTATGTATTTTCAATGTAAAGTATGCAACTTCAAATTTTTCATTATGCAGTAAAATGGTCTTGATGTTTTGTATTAGTTGCATTAATGTCTATGTTGCATTTACTGATGTTTAATGTTGAGCTCATTTAACTACTTTATACATACTATCTGTCCTGCATGAACCACTAATGTGTTGTCTAAAAACTCAGCTTTGCATGAGTTCAGAAAAACATCTCTGTTTTCAGCTTTGTGATATTGCATTTAACAGCTAATCTAAGTTAGGGTTGAACAAAAAAATATCTTAAGGTTTTTTTTGTTGTTTTTTTTTAGCCCATTAAAGTATTTCAACCTTCAACAGAAACATTAACAAGTGGTGCCAGGCACAACAAACCCCGCCCCTCGCAAGTATTGTAGCTAATTTTGGCATCGATCCAGCTGATGTCATGTCTATGCATGATGTCAGCATATCAATTTTCTCTATGTATGTGCCAAGTTGGATGTAAACTGAAACAAAATTGATGTTTTTATAGACATGTGAAATTTCGTCCATTATAAGTAAATGGGAGAACAAAAATGTGTAAAAATTCATAAAAATCCTGAACTTTGACCTACTTTTCCCAAAATGTAATCACATTTATTCTGGGTCACTGGCAATCTATAAACTCAATTTGGTATGAATTCAGCCAATAGTTTTGTTGCTACAGACATGTGAAATTTTGCCCATTATGAGTAAATGGGGGGAAAAGGTGTTTAAAAATTCATAAAAAATTTAAACTTTGATTTATTTTTCCCAAAATGTAATGAGATCTATTTTGGCTCACTGGCAATATATAAACAAAATTTGATATAAATTCAACCTATAGTTTTGTTGCTACAGACATTTTAAATTTTGCCCATTATAAATAAATGGGGAAAAAAAAAGATTTTTAAAAATTCATAAAAAATTGAAACTTTAACCTATTTTTCCCAAAATGTAATGAGCTCTATTCTGGGTCGCTGGCAATCTATAAACCCAGTCTGGTATGAATTCAACCAATAGTTTTGTTGCTACAGACATTTGAAATTTCGCCCATTATAAGTAAATGGGGGGAAAAAAGATTTTTAAAAATTCATAAAAAATTTAAACTTTGACTTTTTTTCCCCAAAATGTAATGAGATTTATTCTGACTTACTGGCAATATGAAAACCAAATCAAACAATAGTTCTGCTGCTAGAGTGTTAACAACAAAGAAAGAAACAAATCAAACCAAAAAAAAAAATACTGCTTGAATAGTAGGGTAAAAAAAAAAAACTGTAAAGATGCATAAATGGACAGACTCAAGTACAAGGAACTTAAATTTCTATAGTACATGAAAGCACATGCTACTAAATATCTACCCCAAATAAGTCCCAGTGTACTACCTACAGGGTAAACCACCTCAGTAACTACCTACTGCTGCAGGGAGATCCATTGTAAAAGGCAAATCAATGCTGCCCCCTTGTGGATTACCAATGATTAACGCAACTCTGAAACAGCCTTGGAAACAATAAAGGAAAGCAATGTCACATATAGATAATAAGACTTTTTATCTGCCTGGGTCCATCAGTTTGTCTGTTTCTATAGTAATGTTTTAGACTATTTATTTAACTCTCACTGCGGTAATAGTGTGTATTTGCAATGATTTTTATACAGCGCCTCTTTTATCAAGCAGATCAGCCAAGCGGAGGAGCTGTGCTTTCATTATTGCTGTTTCTTTACAAGGAAACATAATGATATAGAATTAGGCTGCAGGGCTCCTACCTGGCTGACAGAGCGTAGCTACCTCATTAATCTGAGTGGAGGCAGAGAACAGACCAGCCCTTAATCTGCTGCATTGTTCCTCTGACAGCCAGGAACTAAGTGTGTGCGAAGAACAGAGTGTGTGTTAGTAATTACTGCATGTGTTCAGAAAAGTGTTTTAGAAGAAATGAACGTTTTCTAAAAGATAAATGACTCTGCTCAACTAGAGATGTATTGGCTGCAGCGATGATGACGATGAAAATGATGATGATGTTGAAGATGATGATGATGATGAGGGGCACTGCAGTGTGTTTTAATCATCTTAAGAGCTTCTTTCTGTTTGGTTTTAGATACATCAGTCTGATTTTGAAGACAACCTGTGATGCTGTAGGACAGGTATGTATGGAGACTGTGACCCTGTAACGCCAAATGTATCATATTTGATACATGAGTTTTGAAGCCCTCTACATGATCAGTGTGATATTTTTTTTCTTGAAAAACCTGATGTATACAATTAGATACATGCAATACACTGATAATCCACCAGGGGGAGGAATTCATTCACCAGAGGCCTGTGACTCCAGTGACACTAAAAGATTATCATTAATGAGGAAGGAGGCAGAACTTTGCCAATTTTGAAAAGGAATTACCAATTTTTTAGACATGTTTGTGTTATGTGTAGGGATGTCCAATATTGGCTTTTTTGCCAAAAACCGATATGCCGATATTGTACAACGCTTAATTTCCGATTTCGATATCTACCGATACCGCTGCCTATATATGTGGGATATTAAACTAATTTTAGGTAACATCACATATCTCCTGTCATGGAATTAACACATCATGCCTAACTTTATTGTGATGCCCCATTGGATGCATTCTCAAATGCAACAAGGCTTTCAAAATGTAAACACTGTCTGTGCAAAGAATACATACTTCAACTTAAGTTGTGGAAAAAAATGCCATATTTATTTATTTTCTCTCCCTCCCTCCATGAGTCTGTTACGGTGTGGCAACTCTACTGTACAATTTTGAAAACTGCACATTTCTTTCAGCTACAAACAATGCTTCATTTACGCGCCGGTAAATGCCGGCAAAATCAAAGCATTACTTTATCGGTTTTAATGATAGGCAAAAAAAAGGATAACAATATTCACCGATATTACATTTTTATGCCAATATCGGGCCGATAATATCGGTGGGCCGATATTATCTGACATCACTAGTTATATAATATTTTTGTTTGTTCAAAAATAATAATATTTGATCATTGAGACCTGATGTATCAAATATGACACAATATTGAAGGTCATATATGGAAATTGATATTTGAAAACAATTTTTTGGGTTGTTCAGAAGGAACAATAAAGGTTCCAGTTTCTTCTGTCAATGATTTAATGGTTCAGGCTTTACAGGGTTAAGCACAACGCCATGGTTAAATGTACGTGGTTAAAGGTTAAAGGTTAAAGGTTAACTCACTCTATTACCCATCCTAATACACACACTGTACCTAGCATTAGCATTAGCACATTAGCACAAAGCACACACATTATTTGGTTTAGTCAGTAGGAATATTATTTCTAAGCAGCTGTTTTTAATCACATCTTTAATTTGTGCGTTAATAAACCTAAATGGAAACACTGAAAATTAGACATATATATATATATTTCCATGCTTTGGTGAGGTGGAAAAGTTGGCCTATCAGTCAAAAAGCTAAATACAAACACAAGTTCAATGGATACACATTTAGTTTTGTGAGACAGTATTAACTGAATCAATAAAAAAACAAACACAGACACTTATGTGTGAGAAGACCTGCAGAAACAAACTTTAGACAAATACTGTTGCAACAGCACATGCTATCCAGATATATGGCGTTAAGTTTTAGAAGTTAAATTATGTTGAAATAACAGCAGTGAATGGAAAAACACAAAATTATACATTTTTTCCAAACTTCTTGAAAATTTGGTGAAAACTTCTGTTACATTTGTGTAAACTTGTGTAGTGTAGCACCTATATACATATATTTTACTGACTTGTGTACTTCATTATATCTAATATTTGCAACAGTGTCCAAATTTAGACAAATCCACTGTTTCATTCAGTTAAACATCCCATTTCGATTTGGTCCCATGTCAGGGCTGTCATATACTGTAACGTGTTTCAGAATTACAATGAAATAACATCAAATGAATAAAACTTTAATCACAGCTGTAAATTTTCCTTAGCTGTAGTGGAAAAGCTTTGGCAGATGATCCTTTATTGACACAACACATCTATGGAGAAGTATGCCATCCAAGGCCACTGGGAAAAAATCTGTCCCTCTAAATACAAAGACTAGTGTTATTCCATGTTTCTCATTGTCAAGAATGTGTTATTTCTGCAATTTTGTTGCACAACTGATGTAATGACGATAAAGCCTATTCTATTCTATTCTATTCTATTCTATTCTGTCTTTACATCCTTAAAGCTATACCTACCGTGGCATTTCTCACAGCACTTAGTAAAAGTTTGAACATGAACAACCCGCCTCCCTCCAAAGCCCCGCCCCCTTCCCTCTGCCTGAGCTCTGAGGCTCCTCCTCCTCTCACCTGCTGCACGATGCAAACGGAGGAGGAAGCAGAGGTGGAGGTCCGGTCCGTTTTGATGTGTCTGCGGACCCCTCCCTCAGTAATCAAATGCATCATCCACCTGCTGCGGGCCCGCGGCTCCTGTTCCATCAGTAGACCTGGTCTGTGCAGTACTGGGTCAGGGTCTTCACTGCAGTGCCCAGGGGATGGGCGCGCGCACTGTGAATGCGCGGCCTCCGCGAATTTTCCGTGTACATTTGAAGTTTCATAGTCCATACAACTATCATCCTACATCATCTTACATGTGTGACACCATGTACATGTACCTGTATGAGTCCCACCATCATAAAAGCTGAACTTTATGCAGACCTGTTCAGTCCAGTACAGCTGACTTCCGGACTTTTATCTCCATCCTTCATTCATCAGACTCCCGTTTGTGCCCCTCAGTTGTTGTTTCTGTTCATAAATCCGTTTATTCCCTTCCACATGTGCATGTCAGTTCTATCCAAACACATCCTAGACAGTAGACTGTGGTCAGTGACAGGAGGAGCAGCGCCAGTGAAGCGTCAGATTCAGAGGGACACATATCGGATGTGAGACAGCGATAATGGATCGGATGCTGGACGGCCGTAATGGATGATTGACAGGAGGCTCAGTCAGGTTCAGCCAATTATTTTATTCGGACCGACTAAAATGATTGGTCAGACTTTTATCAGAAATATATGACAATTAAACATTTTTGAATTTCATTACCTGGTGGATTTCTTTTACATTTTAGTTTGACACACACTTATTAGGAGCATTTTAAGATGACAAAAGAAAAGTGTAAAAATGCCACATCATACGGTATAGCTTTAATGTCTTTGAGCACCATTATGTGACTTTTCATAAATGTATTTAATTTCAACTTGGAAATTTTGCATTGGAAAATATTTGTGGAAATGACATGATTTTTTGAATAAATTGTGAATTAATGAACATTTAACTCACACAAAGTGACCAATTACCACATCTGATCAGATATTCAGGTAAAGTGTGAAAACATGTCTGGTTGTAGAAACAGGTATGAACTAATGAGGAAATCAAATTATTCTAAAGTTTCATCCATTAAAAAAACAACAGTTACTTGAGATGTAAAAGTGAAACAGAATGCTCTGCTTCTTCTTCTGAAAGTCATGTGTATTGTAGTTTACAGCGTCACCTGCTGCTAATACAAGGCAGGTTAGATTTTAGCTCCACACTAGTTGATGCATAATTTGTGTATGTTTCAATTTCTGCAACTTTTCAAAAGCTCGCTTCACATTCATCAGACATTTTAACCTTTTCATACATACCGGTCACTCCAGTGGACAGCTATTCTACAACTGTTCTCTTGTATATTCCAGGGTTTTGTTGTTTTAGTTCCATATCAGCCAACACAGCACCATCCCATACACTTCAATTCACACCATTACTGTAACTTTCCTGTTCTTGGTAAACCTGATCTGCACTAACTTGTTTGAGTGTAAATCAATTGCTAATTGTTTTTAGACTGTAATTAACAGTTTTCTTAAGCAAAAATGTTTTTTTTTGCATATTATCTCCATGAACTGAGTGATAACTAGTATTAGAGTATGATAAAAAGTGAGAAAACATCAGATTAGTGGCATTAAAAATGTTTTTATTCCATTGTTTTCACACAGTATATCACTGTCTGATATTGAAATTTAAATACATGTTTCTTTGCTTCAAGAATGAAACACATGGTGTCCAAATGAGTGGACATTTTTGTAACTCCACAAAAAATAGGTCCATTAAAAGATATTAAATCGCATTCTTTTTTTCGTGCCTAAAGAGGAATAAAAACACTCAGGAAAAAATCTTGAGTAAGGTCCTCAAAATTCATGTATGAAAGGGTTAAGGAAACACAGCAGTAGTTCCTTCACTTTTTACTGGGCGGCCATGGCTCAGGTGGTAGAGCGGGTCGTCCAAAAACCGAAGGGTTGGCAGTTCGAATCCCACTCTATCCTAGTCAGTCCGTTGTGTACTTGGGCAAGACACTTCACCCTCCTTGCCTCCAGTGCCACCCACACTGGTGTATGAATACGTATTGGCAGCCACGCTTCTGTCAGTCTGCCCCAGGGCAACTGTGGCTACATATGTAGTTTACCGCCACCAGAGGGAGAATGTGAGAGCGAATGAATAATGGATCAATAATGTAAAGCACTTTGGGTGTCTAGAAAAGCACTATATAAAATCTAATCCATTATTATTATTATTACTTCTTAAAACCACACACATACACACACACATGCTTCACACAAGTATGTTACATAAGATTTTTATTTCATTTATACTCATTTACTCTTTTGTAAAAAACTGCAAAAAACACCTCAAGTTCCTAAAAACTATTTGTTCCTAAATTCTGTTTTTTCATTTGGTGAAATGTCTAAAAATGTGCTTTACATAAGTTTATGGAAACACACCTGTTGTAGCATTGTCGTATCTGCACGGCTAAAAATACATCCAGTGAGTTTTGTATGTGTGAGGCACCACAGCAACACAGAACCAAGAGAAGCTGACTGTCTCTGTTTTAGTTCACTTTGACTCAAGGGAATGATCTCTGGCGTTGTTGAGCTTGTTACAAAGCCTTACTTTCTATCCATGTCCTGAAGATGTTTTGTCAGACTTTTTTTCTGTTCTCCTCCACAGAATCGCCTGTCAGTATCAGCTCGGACATTAGATGTTTCCTGAAGGCATCGGCAACATGAACTGCATTTAATTGGCTCTCCTCTGCACCCAAATCTGTCTACTTCTGTCCATCACACTTGACTTTTACTGTTTAAAGGATCAAACCAGGGAATAGTTTTATGATGATTTCCCACAGTACAAAAGACTTTGTGTAGAAACTTGCAGAAGGATACCCCATTAAAATCAGCTTTATTTATTAACCCATAAAGACCCAGTGCTACTTTTGTGGCAGTTACAAAAATGAATATTTCTCTCTATTTAACCTTTTTTAAGTGTTTTATCACCATTTTTTAAAAAATATATTTTCCTCTGTTTTTGCATTTTTTCCCAGTGAAAGTATTTTCCTATATTTAATTCGCTGATCATGTAGATCACAGGTGTCAAACATGCAGCCTGGGGGCCAAATCCGGTCCGCCAAGGGATCCACTCTGACCCGTGGGATGAATTTGTGAAATGCAAGAATTACACTGAAGATATTAACAATCAGTGGTGTCAAAATCACTTTAATTCAGGTTCCACATACAGACACATACAGCCCAATTAGATTAAGTGGGTCAGAACCAGCAAAATATTATCATAACCTATAAATAATGACAACCCCAAATTTTCTCTTTGTTTTTTTGGTGTAAAAAAGTAAAATTACATGAAAATATTTATATTACCAAACTATACTTTTCCAAAAAATGTGAATAACCTGAACAAATACGATCAAACAGAAATGTCTTAAGAAAAGTAAATGCAATTTTACCAATATTCTGCCTGTTGTTAAATGTTTTGTGTGATTGTAATGCACATGTGTAAATGATAAACTGAAGCAGAATATTGTTAGAATTGCACTTGTTTTTCCTAAGACAATTCTAGTTGTTAATGTTATTCAGATTTTTAAGAAAACGTTGTATATGTAAACCTGATCATAATAGAATTTTAATTTTTTCACTGTTATTATTTTACTGGTTCGGCCCATTTGAGATCAATTTGGGGCGAATGTGGCCCCTGAACTAAAATGAGTTTGACACCCCTGATGTAGATGTTCATAAAAGCTTAGATTAAAGTTGAGGGTTATTATATCAGAAATGGAGAAAACTGCAGAAAAATTGACTTTATCAGCAAAATATATCATCAGCTGAACTTGATGTTCATAAAATCTCAGTAAATTCAAAGATTATTATATCAGAGACAGAGAAAACAGAAGATTAAGTAACTTTTCCAACAAAATCTATCATTAACTGAATATAAACCAAGTGTATCCATGCACTGTCATTGATCCAACTCCATGGGTTTTACTGGTGAATCAATGTTGTAGAAGATGACAGTGTTTCCACGTTCACTACGGAGCCTCTGAACGTCCAAATGGGTCATATCTGATGACCATGAAAAGATGATAAACTGCATTTTACAAGAATTATTTACATGTATTGATAGGATTAATAGATTAACAGTTATTAAACATTTTAGATCAGTAGATGGTTTTGGTTGCCAGTGGCGGTTTGGGTCTTTATGCGTTAATTTAGTGATCATCTCCATAGTTAGTTTGATGCTCTAATAAACATTCAAACAATTACAGTTAGAAGTTACCATTCATTCATCACAAAAACATGTAATTCCTCATTCGTCCTTAGTCTCAGAAACCTTCATATTACTATTCACAATGCAGATACTCAGAAAACTGTGACATTCATGCCCATATTTGAAAATTAAACAACTACTAGATTTTCTCTAATGGCCCTATTTATCACTGGTATCATTGTTTTCCATATCGGACTCCGCTGATCTATGTTAATACAGTCAGTGTTGCAGCAGCTGGCAGCTTCTTATCTCACAGTTTATTTTCATCAGGCCTGCTGTCACTGTGTGTAACCATCTGTGTACAGGACTGCGTTATTGTTCTGTGGTGAAGCCCAGCGCACAGTTTTATTGCTGTCCTGGTGAGTTACAACTGTTTAATCCATTCAGGAAATCAGTCATAAAGTGAAATATAGACAGCATCTTATAATTTCCTGATCGTATGATGCAACACTTGGAACATCTCCCAGTATTTATCACTCAATCAAATCAATATGAAGCTTCTTCATCTCAGTGCACAGCAGTTTGGAGAACACAGAGCAAATAATCATTTCTCATCCATTAAGTGTGTAATATGATGTATATTCGGGTTTCAAAGCTGCTCTGTCACTATACTTCTCTCTACTGAGACACCTATAATGATTTACTGATGAGGATAAACAGAAAGTGACAAATTAAAGGAAAAATTGAGTATAGTTACATTGGTTACAACTGCTATTATTTTCTGGTTTATTTCCTCTATTACAATAAAGTGAATATCTTTCAGTTGTGAACCAAGCAAGACATATGGCACACAGGTAACATTTTTCACTATTTGTAGGCAGTTTATTGAGTAAAATACTAATCAGTTAATGAAGAAAATAAGGTAACGCTTTATAATAAGTACACACTATGAAGCATTAGTTAAGCATGAACAAATACTGAATTCATCATTTCTAAAGCATATTTCTAAAATGAATACTCATTAGTATATGGTTTATAAGCACAGTTATAATGATTTTACTCATCATTCATCAGCTCATCTACATTGTGCTTAATGATTGTATTTTCATACTTTATAAATTATGGATTCAGCGTTTAAACATTTAGTATTGCATCACTTACAAACCAGTTATGATGTGCATTTATGCTCGCACATACACTATTCTGACATATACTAATGGTTAGTGACTATGTTAGTGTGTATTTTATACTAACTCACACATTTCTTTTCCAATAGATGTCCTATAAACAGTTATTAATAAAGAAATTCATTATTTCAGGTAGTTATAAAGCACTTACTACTCATTAATTAAGTCTATGGTGTGAGCTCATCTAAAATATGCACTGTCTATGCCATCTAAAGCATTTACAAATGAGATTTAAAGGTTGGCAATGCCTAAAGACTCACAAAAGTCTCAGTTATTCTAACAAAGGAAAGACACAGCACATGAGATTATCAAACAAACTGCATGACTGAATGATGAATGATTATAATTATGAATGATTAGTAAAACCTTTATAACTGTGCTTATAAACCATATACTAATGAGTATTCATGTCAGAAATATGCTTTATAAATAATGAATTCAGTATTTGTTAATGCTTAACTAATGCTTCATAGTGTGTACTTATTATAAAGTGTTACCAAAAATAATAAACATATTAATAGACGGTGTAAACAATCTTTAGTTGCATTACTAGTACAGCGTCTCAACACATTTTTCCCTTAAAGAGGCTAAATGTAATATTTCTACTTTCAAATAAATGACTTAAAATAATCACTGGAGTGTTTAGAATGAAGAGCTGTGAAGTTTTGCCAAAGACGCCAATGTATTGGAGTATAGAGATGAACTGAATGTATTTACTCTTACAGTCCATAGGATGTATGTGACCACTAGAGGGAGTAGTGAGTCACTCTGTCAGTCTGCCATGGTGAGGAAAACTAACACCATGGGGCCCTTGAGCAAAGCTTCAGAAAATAATGAGATGGGATGAGAACTGATAAGAAACAACTTTTAGAGTCAAAGAAAGTTACAAAGTGATGAAAGCTAGAATGACTGTTGTTGTTTTCTCCACTGGACACAGATATAAATGAAAAGAATGGAGTTTGATGATGAAATCACAGTGTTTCTTCTACATGAGTGAGTTTGATTATGAAGGTATAAAGTTATTTGTTTATTTATTTATTTATTTATTTATTTAGAACATGCAAATAAACAAAATAAAACAAAATGGAGCAAATTAAGACAAAAACAAATTAACATTTAAATGAACAGAATCTTTCTTCAGGCACATACAAATCTGAATTTTGCATGGTCGAAAAGGAGCAGGAAGAAGTATCAACTTATTTAATCCAACCCCTCAGTGCTTTTACACCTTTAACTTAATATAATAATCAAACAATACAATTTTCTTTAATTTTAGCATAGAACCACAACAAATAATTAATGCAGTAACTGAATTATACACAACAGAATGTTCATGTCAGTACAGTCGTATAAACAGACTCAACAATTCAACAATTTTCTTCAGTAATTACAGCATATTTATCAGTACATTATCCATAAACAAACAGGCCTCATTGTCATTATTAAATACTGTACCTCTTAAGAATCAATTCTTTATATTTTTTTTTTAAACTGACTTATGTTTGATATTTGTTTTATCTCCACACATAATTTGCTCCAGTTTTACTCCACAGATGGTCATACAGAAACTTTTTAACGTAGTGCGTACTTTATGAAACTTTAAATTTAATTTTTCCCGTAGATCATAGCCTCTCTCTCTTTCACAAAACATTTCTTGAATATTGCCTGGTAGTAAGTTATTCTTTGCTTTATATGTTATTTAAATAGTTTTGAACTCCACAAGGTCAATGAGTTTGAAAGTTATTATGGGATGTTATTATCTTTGCTAAGTTCATCATTTGCTGATCCATGGTTCAGACTAAACTGTGACAGTTCTGACCTTGTTTGGATGATTTCAAACTGATCTTTCGTTCAGCTACTGACAACACAAACCGTACAGAAGGAGGAGGTGATTTGTGGTTTTATTGTGTTTATTTTCTGTCTTACAACAGAGCTAAGCTAACAGAGCTATAATGTAAACTATCAGCTGATGCAGCATGTGAAGATTACACTGGTCAACAACAAATTTATTGTTTAAGTTTTTTGAGCTGATTTAGGATAATTTTGGTGTGCTGAACCCAAAAATCACTTTCATTTTGCTCAGTCAGGTCAACTTTCTGAACTATGCTACATATTGGCTTTTTAACATTTTTGCTTACATTTATGGGCATTTTCACATCATATGACACAAAATTCTTTCATATTTCTTGCAATAAATGAGTTCTGAAGATTTTACTTTTGCCAATTTATGATTAATGTTTTTTTTAATATTACAGGTGAATGAAATGGCTTCGACTAGAAGATCTTGCAAAAATAAGCCTGACGTATTCCGCTACATCTGCGGTGAATACACCATTGTACCTAACAGGAATCAAGTCACAAGTTTCATAAAGTGTGCTTACCAGTCTTATTTTGGTGTTAAAGTTGGTGACCAAGATAAAGTTTACAAAAATGTAATCAATTTTGTGAGAAGATCAAATTTTTCAAAATCAAATTAGCAAAAAAACCTGACCTAACTGAGAAAAACAGATGTCATTTTTGGATTTAGCGGTGCAAAATGGTCCTAATTCAGTTGAAAAAACCTAGACAACTTGGAAAAAATATTTTTCTGTAACCCAGTGTTATAAAACACAGTGTTATTTCAATCAGCTGTCAAACTGACCGACTATGAGTTTTACCATAATGTAGTTAATAATGATACCATAATACAGATGTGTGTAAACAACCAGTGTGTTTCTGTTCATGGCTTCCCCCTGTTAATGAGAGTTTGGAATATCAACACTACATAGAATCCATTGACTTCATCACTTTTCTGTATGTTTACTTCCACTGTCTAACATCATTTTCATCTCATCAGACTTGGGTCAGGTTTCATGGAGAGCACGACCACCAAACCGTTTTATCTCCAGCGTCTTTACCCAGCTGGACACATGTGAATAAGTGTAAATATGTTAATGTAAAATACGTGTTTAAAAAAAAAAAGAAAGAAAGAAAGACGACACTTAATATTAATGTGTACAATAGTTGATCTTTATACTTCCATATTTGAGACTTTTAAATGACAAATGCGTTAATATGAAATGATGTAACTGCTTTGGCTTTACTGTAGTTCTGCTGTTGGTGTTTTTTGTGTTTGTCCTTGATGTTAAATGTAATCTATTATAATGTGAGTGTAGTAAATGTATTTTCGAAAAAAAACTACTGGAGTTGTGTGTGCTTTATTATTAAACACGCCGCATTTCTTATTATCCTCTTACAGTATGAGTAATGAACAACAATAAACTGGAGTAAAAACTGGAATTTAGAGGAACTATTGGGTGTTAGAGTCCTGGAGGAACTATTGTTAATTATTTCTTGTTAACATACTGTATTCTAGATAGTCTATCTCTAAAATGATAGGATATTCTTTGACAATAACTCATTCATGAGAAAAGAAAATGAATAAATAAAACTACAAGTTACCAAAAATTACAGCATATTGTGACTACAAGTTAGATATGTTTGGTGAAAGGCTGTCTGTAGTTACTAGAATAAAGTCATTGCACTAAATTACATACCTACATTTAATAAAGTGGTCTTTTATTTATTTATTTATTTTTCCAAGGCTGCGTAGATCTTATGTAAAATTAGACAACATGCCAAAATGTTCTCTAACTGGGGGCTTCTATGAAACTGGGACCTAAAAACAGGACAGAGGAGCTAAAAATTCACACCAGATGTAGACTAATGTTATGAAGCAAGTTTGGAAGCACTTTGGGTCTGTTTTAAAAATACTTACTGAGATAAAGGAGAAACTTTTTCAGATAAAACACATTTTTATATTATTTTACATTATATTCAATACAAAAATCTATATGTGACACGGTCAAAAGGACACAAAAATTACACACTACTGTTTTTTTGAATATCTTTTTATTCTCTCAGATACATTTTGGGAATTGAACTAATTATGCAAAGCAGGGTGTTTCACAAAACTGATCACTGTTGCAAAATCATTTGCGATTTATATGCGTTTAAATGGGCAAGTTCTGCATGTAACGCCAGTGGACGCGATGGGTTACACACAAAACCTGGAATGAGACTGAGATTCATGAAAAACCCACATGTCTGGATTAGAAAAATCACTAGGATTGTCTAATTTAACACAATGTCTTTATTTATAGCAGTATATAAGACCACTTCTAGTGATGTTTTCAAAATAAAAAGCAATGACACCCAGGTAGGTTTTTAATGTCCCAATTTTGGCTCTGTTTTTGGCCCTAATATTTTATTAAAAATTCATTAATTTTGGGATGGCTCAGAGTAAGAATACAATTTTTTCTGCATTTATCTGAGGTCATTCATTAGGTACATCCTGGGTGGAAATATGTCTGCATTTCTCTTTTAGTATTGGGTCTAAAAAGCTGGCAAAGTACCAGGTACCAAAATGTACCCAGTTTCATAAAAGCACCCAGATATAAACGTACAGTAGGTAAAGTTTTATTCAGATGTGCAACTTTAATGCAAATATAAAATACATGAAAATAACACATGTTGGTCGCAGAAGTCATCAAGTCAAGTTGTTAGCTGCTTATGAAGACATTTATAATGTTGTCAGTAAGATTTGCTTTTAACAGTTATAAATGATGACAAATGAGGAAAAATTATCAATTGCAATGTAATTTATTTACATGTTATAATACGACTCCCTTTCCAAATGGTGGTAACTCTAATCCAGGGGTGTCAAACTCATTTTGGTTCAGGGGCCATATTTAGTCCAATTTGATCTCAAGCGGGCCAGACTAGTAAAATAATGACTTAATAACCTATAAATAATGACAAATCCAAGTTTTTCTTTTTGTTTTAGTACAAAAAACCCCAGTTAAATTATGAAAATATTTACATTTTATAAAAAAGATGTGAATAACCTGAAAAAACAGAAATTTAATTTGAAAAATTAATGCAATTTTAACAAATATTATGCCTCGACTTATTATTTATACATGTACATTTACACATACTGTTACATAAACATTTGGTAACAGGCAGAATATAGTTAAAATTATTGAGTTTGGAACTAAAATAAGAACGGTTTCTACAACATTCCATCTGTTATTATTAACACAACTACAGATCACAGTGGATCCATAAATGCACAAAACATTTAGGAACAGGCAGAATATTGTTAAAATTGCACATTTCGGGTTATTCATCTTTGTTTTTATTTATGTATTTATTTGCATTTTATTGTGAAAGAATAGTTTTGTAAATGTAAATATTATCACAGTTTAATGTTATTTTTTTCACTTCAATTTTTTCCACATAATTTTTCCCAAAGAAAATTTGTAGTTGTCATTATTGCACTTTCATTCCACGGAGCCAGAATGGAACCTTTGGCGGGCCAGATTTGGCCCCCGGGCCGCATGTTTGACACCTGTGCTCTAATGGTTTAGCATGTTGGATGATAAGTATTCTAAGTAACTAGCAATATAAGACATTTTAGAGCATCAAATTTGAACAAATAGTGATCCTCATGAGTGTTAAAACTGTTTGGATTCCTGTCTAAATATTTATTGAGGATCTATAAAGTGTTATATAATGAATAACCTGAATAAACCCCTTATAAATCCTCTGTACAGCTACCTTTATGTTTGAGGAAGATTATATGACAGAACTATTATAAAGACTGTCACATGTTTTGTAATTAAATCAGTCAAATCTTATCTTCTCAACAGTTTAATCAACCACAAATAAACACTAAATCATGTGTGTGTTGACTGAAGGAAACTGGACTCAGCTGTTTTTAATGATTCATTAGACCCCAGCCAACCTTTGACCTCATATTTGCTTGCAGTGCATGCTGGGTAAGTGGCTGTGATGTGGGTGCAGGTACAATAGCAGCACAACTGGTCAGATAAGTTTTTTTGGAACCCGTATGAACTTGCATCAGCGAGGAGTGTTCACATAGAGGTAAGTGTTCAACAGTAACAGTACAACAGTAAAACACACTGAGTTTCAGATTAATGCACTTTATTTATAAGCAGATCTCAAACCGTGCACAAGTGATTCATAAATGTGCTTTAGAAGTGTGTTATTCTGGCAGGTTTTACCTCCGTTTCTGCAACTTTTTATTTGTTTTTTCTCTGTGAAGAACTGGCTGTTATTTACTTTGGATGATATTTGGCTCTACTATTAAAACAAATGTTAATTTTTAACTTCCATAGCCGGTGTGTTTGAAGTGTTTTTCAACATAATGACTAGTTCAGAGGTTCTCAGTCTGTGGAGCTGGACCCTTTGTGTGGTCGCTTCATATGCACCAGTGGTCAGAGGTGATTTCTTTGACTTGTGGAATCTAACTTTGCTGTAGTAGAATTTAATACATGCTTTAGTTGAGTTTTTCCATTTTCTTCCATAAATCAGTTCACATTCTGTATTACTAATGACTTAAGAAACTTGCTATTTAATTTGTTTCATATTATTCATATAAAATACAAATCGACAAAACATATTTTATTATTCTACATCAAAACGACAAACAGTACATGCAAGAAACAAATTAATGTGTTATAAACAACCTCATAGTATAGATTAGCCTAAAGCCCATTTTAAGGCAACATCTTTCAGACTTTTTCTTAATTAAAGTTTTGAATGCAAGGCGTTTAGTTGCACAGTACATTTACATTGTGGTAATGATACTTTTACTAAAATAAAAACTCTAAAATATTAGTTAAATGAAAGTGCTTACCTCCATTACTGATTTAGGAGTAATATTCTGATACTATAATATTCTATGTATCTTGTTTCTTTTTTTCCCACATCATGCTCACATTTACAGCACAGTCTGTCTATGTTTGTGAGATTAATAGTGATTTTCTGTTTTCTTCATTTTGATAAATGATATTTATATATATATATATATATATATATATATATATATATATATATATATATATATATTTGACCATCCAGCCATAATGTATATGACCACAGACAGGTGAGGTGGTAATGATGTTGATTATTTTGTTACAATGATGCTGATCAGTGATTGTGATGCAGTATATAGATTCAGATTCAAATGTATTTGTCATTTCAGCATATAAAATACACGGAAACGAAACACTGTACTCAGGTCCCGATTGTCAGCAGCATTTAGTAAAATACTAATAAAATACTGATAAAAAAATAATAATAACCCCCCACTTAAGTTACACATAAATAACTAAGATTTATTATTTCTAAAGTGCACAACAATAACGTGCCAATTAAAAATGCTTTCCAGGGTTTCAAAGTTCAACAACAGTTAATTTGTGTAATGCAGCAAAAGTACATTTAGCCCCTGAAGTTGATGTGTTGGATGCAAAAAAATGAGCCGAGTAAGGACCATTCACAAGGGTCAAAGTGCAGTGGTTTGATGTGTGAGTTCAGATCTTGTAAGTCCTGGATGTTATTTGGTGGGGCCTTTGTGGATCAGATTTGTTTCTGTCTTCTAGACAGATGCTCCATTGGACTGAGATCTGGTTGTCCTTCCTTAGATCACTATTCGTACTAACCACTCCAGACCCAACACAACAAAACCTGTGGTTTTGGAGATGCTCTGACCCAGTCATCACCAGTACTCTTTGGCCCATGTCAGTGTTCCTCAGATCCTTAAACTTGTCCATTTTGCTCATCAACCTTTAGGACTAAATGTTCATGTTGTAGCCAGAGACATAAACAGACACCAAGGTTTACCTTCAGCCGAACAAGTTTCATTTCTTTCCAGAACAGTTTGTCTTCAGTGACCAGTCCGTTTACACTGCCTCCACTGCTACTGCTGAATATACATGAGGCGTTCATGGTGCACTCAGAAAAGACAGAACAAAAACATATAACAAAAAAATACTCTCTTCTTTCACAGTTTATTTGTAAAACCAGTTATTAAACTGGTCAGGTGCATCCCTTTGACTGGGTCACATTGAACAACATAAAAATACCTTATGTGTGCAGGGTCCCTGATTAACTGTGGAGAAAATAATAGTGCAATTAAACAAAAGTAAACATGAGCAGTGTGATTGCCTCACATTCACTCTCGGCCTTATAAGGGGGGGTGATACTGGGAGTTTTGGTGTTGATCTGATACCAAGTAAATACAGGACTAGTATCGCCGATACATTAAATGTCATGATCATTGAATAATTTAGATTTTGCCTTTAGTTAGTTGATTACACTGGGTTACAAAAAATGTTTTTTGCAAGTTGTCTAGGTTTTTTTTAACTGAATTAGGACCATTTTGGATTGCTAAATCCAAAAATGACATCTGTTTTTCTCAATCAGGTCAGATTTTTTTGCTAATTTGATTTTGAAAAATTAGATCTTCTCACAAAATTGATTACATTTAATTACATTAATACCAAAATAAGATTGGTAAGCACACTTTATGAAACTTGTGACTTGATTCCTGTTAGGTACAATGGTGTATTCACCGCAGATGTAGCAGAATATGTCAGGCTTATTTTTGCAAGATCTTCTAGTCAAAGCCATTTCATTCACCTGTAATATTAAAAAAAACATTAATCATAAATTGGCAAAAGTAAAATCTTCAGAACTCGTTTATTGCAAGAAATATGAAAGAATTTTGTATCATATGATGTGAAAATGCCCATAAATGTAAGCAAAAATGTTAAAAAGCCAATATGTAGCATGGTTCAGAAAGTTGACCTGATTGAGCAAAATGAATGTGATTTTTGGATTCAGCACACCAAAATTATCCTAAATCAGCTCAAAAAACTTAAACAATAAATTTGTTGTTGACCAGTGTTATGATTATGATAAAACACAGGACAAAGAACAAAGGACAAATAAACATGTTTTTTTATTAACTAACTACAATATAAAACAATTTAACAGTGTAATAATAATAATAAAATAATTCCCCTTTTAAATTTGTGGTGTTATCACAGTGGTGAATGACTATATTGCACACATCACATGAGGCAGTTTCCCTGTCAGCTGCAGTGAATAAGCTCCACACAGCACTTCTCTTTCTCCCTGCCATCACGGGCTGCTCTCAGTACTCTCTGACCCTCTGCTCTCCAGCAGGGAGTGGGGGGTGGGGGGTGGGCGCAGAGTGTGCTTGAGAGAGCAGCAGAGAGAGAGAGAGAAAGAGAGAGAGGTGAGACAGACTTGGAAAGAAGCTGCACTCGCATGAACTCTGTGAGGAAATTTGAGTATCATACAAATGCATTTTGTTTTAATTTAATCAGATAAAAATCATTACACACATAGGCACTGGAGAATCATTGGTGATAAAAGTGCCACAAAAGTTTCAGTCTCATCATGCCAGTATCAGTCTGATACCTATACTCACCTTGGTATCAATACTATTGATATTTAGATCAATACGCCCAGCCCTACTGCCTTATATATCCCACCCACTGAAATGTGCCACTAACATCAGCACTCCACCTGTCTGTGTGTTACAGCTGATTAGTGTATGACTGAATGTGTACCTTCAAACACAGACCTGTCCACACCTGTCCATCAGACCATGGCAGCAGCAGAGTCCAGCCCTTTAACCACTCACGTTCTGAACACCGGCGATGGCGTCCCGGCTGCAAGGATGGCTCTGAGTCTGCATCGCCTCGACACCAACACAATGATCTGGAACATGTTGAATGTTGGGTAGGGTTTACATCAGTATATCAGTGCAGTTTACAAAGGAAATACAGATTTTTTTAAAATGAGTTTTAAGCCTTTACTACGTTTCTGATGAATTTCAGTTTACTATCACACTCATTCTGATACTCATTTATTTATTTATTTTTAATTTAACCTTTATTAGACCAGGAAAAAGATCCCACTGAGATTAAGAACCTCTTTTCCAAGGGAGTCCTGGCCAAGACACAGCATGAAACACAACACATAGTTACAACATACAGTAACAACAAACAATAATTTACAGGACAATTCAACCGATGAAAAACACGTTCTTTACCAGGTTTTCAATGTGGGGCCTGAAAGTGATGGAGTCATCAATGAAGACACCAAGATACTTACACACATGAACCACCTCTATGACAGTTCCCTCAAAAGTAGACACTACTGGGATAGTTTCAGGCCACTTCTTAGAATTTGAGAATAGCATCATCTTAGTCTTTTCAGTATTGAGGATGAGTTTTAACTGAAGAAGTGAGTGCTGGACAGCATCAAAAGCTTTCTGCAAGTGTTCTATGGCTTGAGTAAGAGTTGATCCACAGCAATAAATAATTTTGTCATCAGCATAAAAATGCATATCAGCATTAGACACACTGTGACCCAAGTCATTTATGTAAATAATAAAAAGGAAGGGTCCTACTATAGAACCTTGTGGCACCCCTTTGTGGACAGTGACATATTCTGAACACAGCTTACTTAATTTAGCTGAAACTGTGAACTATTTATTCAGATTTATGTCACTGTGATTGGCAAAAGTCTCACATTCCATATGTTTCTAAAGCCTGAAAACAGAGCCAAGAAGAGGTTCAGAACTATTGTTTCCTTTCAGACCACTTCATTTAAATTATAATGGCTAATAAACCCACAAATATGACTGATTGAAGCTTTAATGAAGCGGCTTCCAGTGCCACTGTGTTTTACTAAACCCATTAGTTTGATTTGTAGGACTACAGATCAGGATGGCCGCTGCCCAGGACTCATCAGCCGAGACGCCTTTACCTCTGGGACTTATAAGCTGCGGTTTGAGACCGGTCAGTACTGGAAGAGTCTGGGTCAGACCTCCTTCTACCCCTATGCAGAGGTGAGTTACCATGTTCTGTTGTCAGTTATTTTAACTTTAACTAAAAGGGCTGTGGAAAAAAATAAACCACTCCAAATGTACAGAGCTGAACCTCACTGAACACCCCTGAAATGTGCCCAGGAGTGAGATGGAAGGTCATAACCCTTTAGAGAAAGTTAACCTGTTGCATTTTGGCTCTGGAAGTGGTATCCAAGAGCTACAAGATGGAGAATCAGCATAAATTTCACAACTCTTCCTATATTCTCATCCTAAATTAAACGTTACTCTGTTTCTTTAACTGAATATGAGCTTGTTGTCATTGCAGTATTTGAGGTCTGAAAATACTTAAACCTGTTATTTTCTGCTAATTTTACAAATGACAATATATATGTTTTGGAATTCTTCTGGGAGAAATGATATCAATAATTTCCAGAATAAAATAATTTTATCTTGTTACAGTGGTTTATATTGATCTATTCTTTGTTTTTTGGTTTTTTTTTAATTGTTTGACTGGAATGCCATAGGATATTGACTCTTCCTTCTGCTTTATCTAAGAAAGGCACATACATACAAAAACATACACACATACTACAAAACTCAATGTATATCATAAAACACAACTTTTTGCAACTTTGATGGAAATGCAAGGTGCACTGAAAACTAAACATGCTGGTTACAGAAATCACCAGACAACTGGCATTAGAATGTTACCTATTTGGTGTCAATAAATGTTGCGCTCTATAAGACTGTTAGAATGTATTATTTAACACCATTAGTGAAGCTTTAAAATACAACAGTTAAAGTCAAATTTCATTCATTGCCATAATTTTATTACAGTTGAACCTTATATGGAAAAACAAATGCATGAATAAGTACTTTTGTGTTTTTTGTGTGTTTCCAGGTTGTGTTCACTATCAGCGACCCCCAGCAGAGGTTTCATATCCCTCTGATCATGAGTCGGTTTTCCTACAGCACCTACAGAGGAAGCTGAGCACCGCAGCTTCAGCAACACATGGAAAATATTCACAGAGACATGTTTCTACTGATTTTATGACTGCATAAGGCCACACTTTGGTCTCAGTTCAGATGTTGTATTGTCTGTCTTTTAGCTCTGACTTTTGCTAAGATTACTTACAGTGTTATATCCATTTGTTTCCTGTGCAGAATATAAAGTGCAGCTTAATTACTACTGTTACAATATCATCATGTACACAAGACTTCATGAAAAAGATCCAGTGAAGTTATTTGACCTAAAAATGACCTATTAAATGGAAAAATACATTTATAATAACTGTATATTCATCATATTTATTGTGACATTATACTGTTTTATATTTGTTAGAAAATAAATTATACATCCCAAGTGAACTTTAGGCACCCAACAGGTTATATGCCATAACAATTTCTTATTAAAACATATTTTTCTCTCCGAGTTAGTTCCACCTGCATTAGGTTTAGAATCCAAACACCAATCCTTTGTTTTCAATGATTTATATGATTCTAGTATTTATTGCTTATGTAGAGAAAAAAACATGCAATATATAATGCTTAAAAAAACAACCTAGTATCAATAACAGTTGCTATCATTAATGTGAGATTGATTTCATGATAGTTGTTAAGGCTGATTTCTCACACCCAGTGTTTCTGTTGTAGTGAAACAATGAAACCACGAGATGGCAGCATAAACATCAAAATGAATAGAAACTCAGGCGTCATTGTGTAATCTGGAGCAGAGAAACATGTTAATAACCTACCTAAAATTAATAAAAAGGTTAATGAATTAACGATAAACAAACATACATTGAAAGAAAATAAAATGTATTAAAACATATTGATTATATATAATTATCAAAGACATATCAAATATTATTTCAGATGTTTTTTTTTTTTGAATAGTTGAAAAGTAAAAACACAAAAATATATGTTGCAAAACACAACAAAACTGGACTGAATTCAAACTGAATCAGAATAATTAACTCTGAACCAAAAAAAGAGGGATAAATGAAAAAAAAATTAATAAAATAATTCACAAAGTGGGAAAAAAACAAAGAAAAAAAAAGATCAAAAGGATGGACAAAAATTAAGAAAAAAAAATTAACAAAATGAACACAATTAATTAGCAAATGAGTCAATAAAAAAGAAAAAAAATATAAAATGTAGAGAACGGTCTACAGTAAATGAAGAGAACAAACCATTGTGGTTTTAAAAAGTAAGATACAATTCAATTAGATTTAATTAGCGCCCCCTTAAACATTTATTCACCTATTATTACACCTCCTCTTGCACAGACATACCATCATTTCACCAATATTTACAAAGTCTTGAACATTATTATTATTATTATTACTATTATTATTGTTGTTGTTGTTGTTGTTATAATTATCCAAAGGAACTGTACTGTTCTAGTAAGTTACATGTTATGTAGAAAACCCCATTATATTGAAGAAAAACTAAATCTATGCGCAATAGGAAGTAGTACATATGTAAGGTATGAAGCAGTGTAAGAATAATGAATTCAACAAACAGCTTACAAAAAAGTAGAAAGACGCCTTATATTTTTCCATATTGAAAGTTTAAATCCCAGTGTATGGAGCTGTTGAAAACCTGACTCTGAATGTGACATAATACATTGAGTAAGGGTTGTTGTTTTGCCAGTTAGTTACGTCATATATGTTGAGTAAAGCGCATTGTAATGGTTTCTATCTCAGCCAATCAGAGTGAAGGTCTGCTTCGAGGACCCATATATGACTTTATATTTGCCTGAATACATAAAAAGGGTCTTTTTGCTAAATAAATTCAGTAAAATTCATAAAATCATGAGTTTTACAGGTTTCAAAACATATTGTTTTTTTTCCTGATGAATTATGGTTTTACATTATTCATGTCATATTTTTTGACCGTAGTTTAGGACAGGTAATTGGATAGACAGCCTGTGGGGTTTTTCCTATCACCCTCCGTTGACATTTCACATGCCGTTGCTCTTATTCAATAACACTCGAATATGAAACATGACCGAGTCCTGAACAGATTCATTTCTACTTAACTCAGCGTGGTGTTTTTTTTTACTGAAGGGGTTGGCAGGCGGCACAGGGAGGATGTCTCAGTTGCTGAGGCTTCTTTCGGCGGCCGCTCTGCCTCTCTGCCGGTCTGGAGGAGCCCGAGCTTACCTCTCTGCTGTGACCGGGGGACGGCTCTTCACAGCCGGATACCGGAGCTCGGCTGCACGGGTAAGTGGAGGTGGAGGTTACCTGTATCCACGGATGTAGACAGCTACGACTGTGTCTGCGAATTTCAGACCGAAGAGCCTGCGAAAGGAAAGCCCTACACAAAATGTAGTATTAAAATGAATATACGTATCTGTGGTAGGATTATTTAGCTACTAGTCCTACTGCCAAAACCCGTTAGAAAAACCAGCCAATTCAGAGTTGACTTGAGTAAAATAAAAGCAGAGTATATTATAACCGTATTTATGAGAGCCTGTTTGCTTTAACATAAACCTTTATAACAGTCGGCATGTATTTAGTGCGTCAAATAACACTTGGTGGCACAAGGTGGTACTTTTCCCTTTCTGGGAGCTGATAGCTTGTCAATACATAGCCTAAACGCTAGCTGTTAGCATAGGCAGTTAGCTAACGCACTGGAGTGTGAAGGCTGATGAGTAATATTTAGTTCTTACATTAGATTATAGAGGCTAAAATAAGGTGTATTCTGAAATTCATTGCTACTACACTCCAACTTGCCATGATTATGAATTTTAATGTCTTTTCTTCACTAAATATCCAGTACCCTGCGAGTTACTTAACTTGGCTCTATTGCAGAAACCAAGGCTTTTAAAGCTACACTTGTGTTAAGTAAAGCTAAAGCTAAAATAAAACACTCTGACGTAGACAGAATCATAATCAGGATTTTCTTGTTTGTAAATGTGAAATAAAAATATGTCATAAAGACACGTGGACCGCTCACTTTTCAAGCTTAGTAAAGGTAATAGTTGCATTTTAATTCATGATAATGTTACCTTTTTTTTTTTTTTTTTTTAACCACTAACAAGTAAAGCAAAGCAACATACTGCACAGCTGGTTTTGTCCTATAGCCTTGACCTGGCTGCAGAGGTCTCACAGTCTTTGGGAGAGCCAGGATACTCTTGGCACCAAATATGTCTAGTGTTGCTCACCTAGAACAAATGCCGAGTGAAGGATCTGTAGCCCTGTATAATATATAATGTTTTACCAAAAAGCACATGGCACCATCTATAAACATCTGTCTTCTAAAGCCATGTAAGAAACTAAACCCCTGAAAAGTGTCTCTGCTCCCAGAGACTGTCCTGACTTTCTCTTTTTGACCTCAGAGCATCAGTGAGGTCCAACTTGGTATTAGTGATTGGGTTTTCAAAATCATTGCAAAGATTGTGGTTGGGGTTGAATGTAGCCTAAAATATACTGGTCTAATGTTTGGAATAAATGTGACCTTCAGAGCCTGTTCTGTCAGAAGTCACTGCTGGAAAGGGGCTCGTATAACTCACGATAACTCAAGTCATGAGTTGTTTGTCTGCAGAGTTTTTCTGTTGGTTGATGTGTTTATAGTCTGCTCATGGTGTCTTTCTGCTCTTTTCCAGAACACTGGTGTAACTCCCGCGAACTTCCTGTCCTGTCGTCAATTCCCATTAGCACATCGGCGATTATATTCCGCTGAACCCAAAGGTGAGAATTGCCTGTCAGGTGTTCATTCACCTTCATTATCCCTATTATCATAATTTAAAAACATTATTTTATACTCTTAGCAGTTTAGGTTAATTCACTCAAATTTAATTCACAGTAGTAACATTTGTTAAACGAATCACCTGTCACTTCTGTGGAAGATATGGAATCTAATTACCTTGTGAACGTTTTTCATTTTATCTCAGTACTAGTGATGTGCACTAAATGTTTTTCTTTTAGTTTTAAATGGTACTGTCCTATTTATTGTGATTTTATTTCATATCTTTGGTACTTAATTTATTTTTTGCTTATGCTAGATGTAAAATGGGTTTCAACCCTGCTCAAAGAAGCAGAGTTCTGAAAATAACTCAGGCAGAGCTGGAGGAAAATCTAAGAATGAAATAGAAGTCACAGTAACTGTCTGATGCATTTGTAATCTAACCACTCAATCGTTAATTTCAGATGGAGGAGGAGCATCAGGAGGAGGAGGAGGAGGAGGAAGGTCTGGTAAAGGGAAAAGAGGAGGAGGAGGAGGGAAGGACTGGTGGAGCCGAATGCAGAAGGTCAGTAACATCTTAAGTCAGACTGGATCTGCATTGTTATTGTAGAGCCTGAAAAAAGAAATGTCAAGATTTTAAAACATTTTGAGATTTACTTTCTTCATCCTGAAGAATTAAGTGTTTCAATTAAAACTTCCCCTGTCTGTACCATAAATATTAGGTAAATCCATCAGCCTTGAGACAAATTTTGTGATATTTGGCTATATGAGTAATTGTTTTCGTAAGAACTTGGTAAAAGCTGTTCAATCCTCCTCTTCCTCCTTTTGTCGTCATTATTTATTTTCTGACTTGTGTCTCTGCCGGTCTTCAGGGTGATTTTCCCTGGGATGAGAAGGATTTCCGTTACTTGGCGATCACTGTGGCTGGAATCAGCTCAGCTTTACTCTATTACTACTTCAGAGACAATGGCAGAGAGATCACCTGGAAGGACTTTGTCCATCGCTTCCTGGGTCGAGGCATGGTGAGGGAAATGTGTACAACAACACTTGTATTTGGAAATTTATCTATATATTTGCATGTATGTTTTGTCCAGAGCCTTTTTGGAATAAAAAATAATAAATGAAATGACTGCCTTTTGTCATTCAATGTAAGGCTTTTAACACTTTTCCAACACTGACATAAAAAGACAATGACATTGACATTTTATCATAACTTTAATTATATAATGCTACCAGAGTGAGGTCTGCTTCATAGTATTTAATGGAAAATGAGCTCAAAGTATTTTAGGGTAAAGCAAGTTTATTTGGTAGTAGATTGACATAGCGGTAATTCAAGGGCAGTTGTAAAAACCATAACAAACAATGGGTTTGTACCATTAAACACCAAATGAAAATAAAGAGAATAAAAACTTACAGACGAAAAGTCATTTGGAAAAACCATTAAATGCCATTTAAAAAACAGAACTGTGCTAAAGTGATGCAATGTAAAGTACAAATGATATTTAAATGTCCTGCTGGATTTTTTTCTTACAGGTGGAGCGGTTGGAGGTTGTAAATAAACAGTATGTCAGAGTCATTTTAATCCCTGGAGCCGATACTGACTCGGTGAGAAGACACAAACTGAAATCTGACACGAACCATGTCATTAAAAATATCCTTTCTTTTTTTTTTTTTTTTTTTTTTTTTTTTTTTTTTTTGCATGGTTCAGTATTTAGTTCTGGAAAAAACAAGACACTACTCCAAATCTTCAAAAACTGGTTATAAGTCATAAGACAAAGCTGAGCTGCATTTGTATTCCATGAGTGGTATAAAGCAGCTGAACAGTGAAGGACTGGAGTGGTACAGAGGTTTAACAGTGACTCAGCATTATTCTAAAGGTTGTCCTTTCTCTTCAAGTAAAACTTAAATGCTAATGAATTTGAACCGGTTTTCTTTTCCTTCGTCAGCACCTGAAAGCGCAACATTTTTCTTCCTTAATTTGAACTGTTGTCATTTTCAACAAAATGTTATCATTTCCATTTTAAGCATAAGTGAAATATAGTCTGTTATTTCTAGAACAAACAAAAATGTCATTTCCCTCATACATATATCTATAAATACTGACACTAGTGGTCTCTTTTTTTTTCCAGAGCTGTATAGACAAACTGCTATATTCATGTGAATGTTTCTGCTTGTTAACTTAATTTTAATTTAAGTAAATTAAACTGCTAATTAAATGTTAATTCTTCATTTGTTTCTCCCTGGTCTCTGCTCTTCAGAGCTATGTTTGGTTTAACATCGGTAGTGTCGACACATTTGAGAGGAATCTAGAGGGAGCTCATGCTGCGCTTGGTCTGGAGCCGTCGCACCGACCTGCTGTGGTCTACAGCTCCGAAAGTGACGGGTAGGTTTTACACACAGATGAACACACCATCGCATCATAATCTGTCGTTATCACCGTGTGATCATAAATAATATCTTGAGGCTGCTGTTGAAATATTTTCATGCCATTTTTCTTCTTGCAGTTCTTTTCTGATCAGCATGGTTCCCACCCTGCTGCTCACTGGCTTCCTGCTCTTCACTCTGCGGCGTGGACCAATGGGAGGAGGCCCCGGTGGTGGGAGGGGTGGGCCCTTCAGCATGAGCGAGTCGACAGCCAAGATGATGAAAGACAACATCAATGTCAAGTTCAAAGACGTGGCCGGCTGTGAGGAGGCTAAACTGGAGATCCTGGAGTTTGTAAACTTCCTGAAGAACCCCCAGCAGTACCAGGACCTCGGAGCCAAAATCCCCAAGGTACAGAACAAAAACTCAGAGCTCTAGGGCACTACGGCAGAGTTCTGTACTCGCTGTGTGCTCTAAGACGGAGGTCACCAACCCTGGTCCTCGAGATCTACTATCGGCATGTTTTAGATGCTTCCCTCTTCCAGCACACCTTTACCACCATTATCAGGCTTCTGCAGAGGCTGATAATAGGCTGATCATTTGAATCAGGTGTGTTGAAAGAGGAATACATCTAAAACATGCAGGATAGTAGATCTCGAGGACCAGGGTTGGTGACCCCTACTCTATGAGATTCCCACATCTAAAGTGGACTCTAAGAGATTCCAGTATATCAAACATCCAACCTGCTTTGAAATTAAAAGATCTGTCATTAGTTCTCATGCTGAAGGTTGGGTCTACAGTTGATGATTAGTTTTTTATCAGTTGATCTACCCATTGTTGCTAATATTCTTTTCAGATGCAACAAATGCCCGTGAAATTAGAAAGTGAGGCGTCATGTATTGATTTTAGTATGAATGTTTCTTGTCTGTCAGCACTAAATCTACTCAGTCTAGTTTAACCAGCAGGGGTTTGTTTTTTGTGTTTTGTTTACTACAGTTTGTCTTTACATTGAGCTACTAGTGGCAACAAACACTGACTTTGCACTAAGCCTGGAACTGCATTAAAGATGTTTTATTTTATTACAAGAATTAATGATTAATTAAGATTAATCACACTATTGCCCCCTTAACCGCATATGTCCATCTGCTTATATACTCAGTGACTTTACTAAAAATTGCACAATTTTTAAATGGTGACAGACACTATTTATTGTTTTACAAGGTCATCCTCCACACTGTTTAAATGTCTTTTTGTTAACACATTTATCTGTACTCAGTTTTGACAAAATCAAGTAATGCCTTCAAAGTCAGGATAAAGTCAACATGTTGTTTGTGAGTTATACACAGTGACCACTGGCTATAAAAACCTGAGTGAAAACCTGTACTAATCATCAGTAGTCATCATGCCACGTTTGAGTGCAAACCGACCTGAACTGACCATCGGTACGCTGCTAACAGGATGCACACAGTCAGCTGTAGCAAAGCACTCATCACAGCGTTATATCAGCACTATTCAGAAATAATATCCATACGTTATAGTAATTACATGACCATTACAGATATTATGTGTCCTGAAAATGTCTTGATTTTGGGGTGGGGCGGGGGGTTGTATCAATTCCTCAGTTCTATTTTTTGCTTCACATTGTCTTTAAGTTATCGATTTCAGACCGATAACACTGGTCTACAATTTTTTAGAAATGATTTGCCTCAGAGATTAAATGTGCTAAATGTTACGTATTTTAATAAGATTATTTGGAAAATAAATGACAAAAGTGCCGGTTTGCTGATGTTTTCAAGGTATATGATTAAGTGTTATTACACATATATATTGGTTTATGTACATTTATATAATAGTTTTATAAATCTTCCACTAAATAGAACCTGTAAAGTGAATGTATTCTAATGTGCAGACAGTGTTTTGAAGGAGATCTTGTAGCTCTGAGACAAATATTCCTTTTGAGTCAAACCCATTCTCTCGTTAATTCTTGAATTTCACATTTTGACCCAAGGCTGTATCTTGGAAAGTTCAGCCAACCAGCATTTTTGACTTGATTTTTCTTTATCAGTGACTCTCATGTGGTAAAATTTCATTACTTTTATTCTGGAAGCATTTTCCTTGTAGACCAGTGTAACTGATTATGTATTTTTAATGTCCTTTAATATACATGATGTCATTTTGTAAATATACACTCTACTGCTCACATGAATTAACTGGCTCTCTGTGTGGTATCCCAGGGTGCAGTGCTGTCCGGTCCTCCTGGGACAGGGAAGACACTGTTGGCCAAAGCCACAGCTGGAGAAGCCAACGTCCCCTTCATCACTGTTAACGGCTCTGAGTTTCTGGAGATGTTTGTAGGCGTCGGCCCTGCCAGGGTGAGTAAACAAAGCCCTGAGAGATGCTCATTAAAGCAGAGGACGGTAGAAATGAGGGTCATGTGATGATGAAATGTCCTCACCCAGAAACTCATTTATCTGGAAAGGAGCTTAGGAGACATTTATCAAGACTTGACTTCCCTTCGCTTTAGGTGAGGGACATGTTTGCCATGGCGAGGAAGAACGCCCCCTGTATCCTCTTTATCGATGAGATTGACGCTGTGGGAAGAAAGAGAGGAGGGGGGAACTTTGGTGGGCAGAGTGAACAGGAGAACACGCTGAACCAGCTGCTTGTGGAGATGGATGGTACGCTGAAACACATCCACAGTCTACCCGTCCAGATGTAATGAGGCGTTTTTGGTTGTAATGTCTTGTTTTTGCAGGTTTTAACACCGCTACTAACGTGGTAGTCTTGGCTGGAACAAATAGACCAGACATCCTGGATCCTGCTCTGATGAGACCGGGACGCTTCGATAGACAGATATACATAGGTAACGTTCAACACAGACGGCATGAAAAACAGTTCACGGAACCTTTACAATTTTACATACGGTTTTTGCATACAGGATCACTTCCCATTGTGCCACTTTAATAGATAATATATTTACCAACATCCTGGAAAACAGTACAGATAGTGGGCTCTTACTCACAGACATCAGTGACCACCTACCTATTTTTGCTTTATATAACTGTACTTATAGAAGGAAAAAGGATATCAAAAATTATAAATATATCAGAATAAAAACAGAGGAAGCTATGATTGCATTAAAAAAATGACTTAATGATACAGAACTGGGAGAGCATTTACAAAGAAAAAGATACTGATAAAGCATATTAGGAATTTCTAAATATATTTAACTTGTTATATGATAAAAATTGCCCTATAAAGCAATATAAGAATATACATAAACATACAAATAGTTTGTGGGTCACTAAGGGGCTCAAAATGCCTGCAACAAGAAAAATAGATTATATAGACAATTTGTAAAGCACAGATCCACAGAGGCAGAGGAAAAGTATAAAAAATATAACGAATAAATTAACTAACATTACGAGGACATGTAAGAAAGACTATTATAGTTTTTCATTATAGTTTTTCAACCCTATTGGAAAGATATCACTGTCATATTGTATATTTCATCAGATAACTTGAAAAATTGGTGTTAACATGACAAAATCATCCCCAAAATAACACTAGCTTGCATTCATTCACTGGATATTGATGAATGATGTAAAATTGGTTGATTCTACAACAGGAAATTTTTAGCGAGATATCACCTGAATTTTTACTGAGCGTCTGACACATGATCAGGCCCCATATCTGATACAGTAACTGGACTTGTTAGAATTGTTAGAAAGTGTTGGGTTTTTGTAAGATTCACATTAAATATACTTTTTGATTTTTGTGTCAAGGTCTTAAAATATATGGAATTGAAGGAGATAAAACATTATATTTAATCAGGAATAAAATGAATGAGCATTTCTAGTTTTCATGTTTTATCTTACAGATTTCTTAGGTCCCAGGATGATGTTTTTTCCACATTGTCAAACCCATTTCCTTGTATGTTAAGTATGTCACTTACAGTCATTTCGGAAAGTGATGATAGTATGATTTGTGTGAAATGATCTACATTTTTATTGAGACTAAAATGCTCATTCTGCTTCCAATTTATGGGCTGTAGCAGAAAAAAATGGAATGACAAAACCATCTACTATCATAGTTTTATTTTCCATAATGAAAAGGCAGTTATATAGGTAATGGGTTGCAATCTTGTTATTATTTTTGCAGTATCTTTAGCAGTATTGAAAAGGTCTTTAAAGTCATTAAATTTTACCCCCCAAAAATGTACCAATACCCCAGTAATGGTTTGTGTTTGAATACAGAATGATAACCTTAATTTGATGATGTAGTCTCTGTGTCTAGTGTAATGGTTTATTCCACAGAAGGTTTTCCTGCTGTGTTTTAGTACAGCTTGGGTAATGTTTTGTCATTTATGTCCACAGGTATAAAAATCCTGCAGGAGAAAAATTGCAATTCCCTACAAATATGCCCACTGTAGGTTAGGGTGGAAACTTCAACACAGGAATATAACCATAAAAACCTCCTTTGTGTCTGATATAATTTCACACAGCCCTAAAAATAAACGGATGTACTGTCCTCCCAGGTCCTCCAGACATTAAGGGCAGGGCGTCCATCTTTAAAGTCCACCTTCGACCAATTAAACTAGACCCCAGTCTGGACAAAGACGTTCTGGCCAGGAAGATGGCTGCAGCCACGCCAGGTTTCACAGGTACGGCACAGCTGCTTCACTAAGTAAAGTACTGAAAAACTTTTAATGAACTGTCCTAGATATTAGATTTCAAGTTTGGGATGGTTTACTTTTAGGTTCTAATTAAAAAGTGAACATGTCTTCCTTTCGCCTACATTGCCTTTGAATAAATGTTTTTTTTTTTTTTACTCCACTCAGGGGCTGACATCGCTAACGTGTGCAATGAGGCGGCTCTTATTGCTGCTCGACACCTGAATCCCTCCGTCAACCCCAAACACTTTGAACAGGCCATCGACCGGGTCATCGGAGGTGAGTGTGAATCCAGGACATCCACCATTTACTCCTCCCATCTTTCATTTTCCATTATGTGCTCTGAGTAAATAAAGTTTTGTTTCCCAAGGCTTTGTTTGTTTGCAAGATTGTATTAAACCACAATCTGTGTCTGCGTTTGTGGTTTAGGTCTGGAGAAGAAAACCCAGGTCCTGCAGCCGACAGAGAAGAAGACTGTGGCGTATCACGAAGCTGGTCATGCCATTGTGGGCTGGTTCCTTCAGCACGCCGACCCTCTGCTGAAGGTACAAAGGACCACTGAGCTCTGCTCTGAACCAATGAATGATGGGGAAAGAATGTTTACTGACAAGTGTACCATCTCATCCACTAAAATACAGAAAACACACTTTATACTTTGTGGGGAGACGAGACGCATCAGTCGTTCAAATGTATTTACAGGGTTCATACAGGTGCTTGAAGTCCTTGAAAATTCTTAAATTTCAATGTTGTGTTTTCAAGGTCTGAAAAGTATTTGAGTTTTAGTTTAAGTGCTGGAAAGAGCTTGCAATTATGACTCTGTGATGTGATGTATTTATTTATTATATCCCCGAAACTCCATTTCGGAGATGTCCACATGGAAGATATACTGACAGTTTTTTGCTTCTGAACCCATGAGGACCCAGAGCTACTTTTGTGGTAGTTAATAAAATTTTTTTCTCTATATTTATCTTTTCTGAAGTGATTTATCACCATTTAATTATAATATTATCCTCTGTATTAAGCATTTTTCAGTGAAAATCAGGCATTTTCCTATATTTAATTTACTGATTCTGTAGATGTTCATAAAAGCTCAGATTAAAGTTGAGGGTTATATCAAAACAGAGAAAACTGAAGAAAAATTGACATTTTCAGTAAAATCTGTCATTAACTGAACATAAACCCAGTGTGTCCATCCACTGTCATTTATTAAACTCCATGGGTTTTACTGGTGAATCAATGTTGTAGAAGATGACGGTGTTTCCACGTTCACTACAGAGCCTCTGAACATCCAGATTGGTCATATCTGATGACTGTGAAAAGATGACAAACTGTGTTTTACACCAATTACTTACATGTATTGATAGGATTAGTGGATCAACAGGTATGAAACATTTTAGATCAGTAGATGGTTTTGTTTGAGAGTGGATGTTTGGGTCTTTATGGGTTAAATACATCTGAAATAGGATTCTTGACCATATTTATTATGCGTTATCTGTTGAGTAAAGGCTGTCAGACAAATATAATGAAGTAAAAAGTAGAATATTGGCCTCAGAGATACTGTGAAGGATAAAGTATCATAAAATGTGAATATTTTGGTGAAGTACAAGTACAATTCTTGAATAAACGTTTTCCACTGTGTCTTCTCTTGTATCATGTGACCAGGTGTCAATCATCCCTCGGGGGAAGGGGCTGGGTTACGCTCAGTACCTGCCCAGAGAGCAGTACCTGTACAGCAGAGAGCAGCTGTTCGACAGGATGTGCATGATGCTGGGCGGCCGCGTGGCGGAGCAGGTGTTCTTCGGCAGAATCACCACCGGAGCTCAGGACGACCTGAAGAAGGTCACGCAGTCCGCCTACGCTCAGGTAAACGCCCTCTGATGCTTCTGTTTGGTTCTAGACTGTGTTTGACTCGTGCTGATGCCGTCCTCCTCCTTTTCCGTCCAGGTGGTGCAGTTTGGGATGAGTGAGAAGGTGGGGCAGGTGTCCTTCGATCTGCCCCGGCAGGGTGAGATGGTCCTGGAGAAGCCGTACAGCGAAGCCACGGCCGAGATGATCGACACCGAAGTTCGAGAGCTGGTGGATCGTGCCTACCAACGTACTCTGCAACTCATCGAGGAGAAGAAGGAGCTGGTGGAGATGGTGAGGCTGTAAACACATCAACTGTTTAACCCTTCAACAGCTAGAACTAGTTCTATGGCAAATTCCAAATGAGTTCTTCTCTGCATTCAACTTTTTCTAAGAAATTTACGATCATTTAGAATGTATCGTCTGCATTTTCTCACTGAAATTCAGGTGTTTTCTTATATTTCATTTATTAATCATGTTGATGCTCACAGGAGCTCAGAGTAAATTCAAAGGTCATTATATCAAAACAGAAAAAGTGACTTTTTCAGCAAAATTTACCAATAACTCAATATTTTAAAAGTGAATACAAACAAATGTTAATCGACTCATACAAATACATTGAGTAATCAGACCACTGTCATATTTTGGTATGTGTAATTGGAGATATTTTTGATGGGTTTATATGTAGTTTGGGGTTTACGCATTATACCCTGCATAGTTTAATGTCTGTTTATTTTTGATTACTGGCAGAATGGTGGTGCAATGGTGATAAAACCAATGCAAAGGTGCTATGACTAGTTATTCACTGTCATCTATTTTGATGTGGTAGATAGCCAATGAAAGAATTATATTTAGTTATGAATCTGAAAGTAAGGAAGGGACAGGACTAGATAAACCGTTGCTTCTTTCTGTCCCTTCTCAAACTGTGTTTATGAGTTGATTCCTATGTACATTTATGTTAAATTTATGGTATTTCGTTACTTTTTCTGTGATTAATGACCATTGATGGGTGCATATGTAATTGACTTCTTGCTTTTATTGTTTTTTTTACTTGTTTTTTTTTTTTTACTTCAAAGTTTAAGATAAGTACACTAAACTAAAAAACACCTACATCCACTGTCACTGTCAAACTACATGGATTTTTTTCCATAAATCAATCTTTCACAACATGAGTGTTTCCACGTTCAGTATGGAGCCTCTGAAACTGTATGTTTTTTGAATTAGTTTTATCATATTGACAGGATTAGTTACATTTGCATTAGGGTGGTCCAACAATCCTGGTAAAAAATCAAGTTTCAGATAACCTCAATTAGAACCCTGCATTAGGTTTTGGCATTCAAAAGATGATTTAGGAAAAAAAAATTGGAAGAAAAAGGAGATGTTTTAGAGGTTGCACAAGTTGCTGGAAGTTTCCTGGAAATTGACTAATTGTGCATTTTCAGCATAGCTGAGCTGACCTGTAAGAGAAGCAGCAGTACGAGCAAAACCAAGGTTTGAGTGATTCAGCTAGAAATAAATGTATGAAGTAAGGCCGCAGACATCTGTGGTACTGGAGTGAAGAACTGGTTGTCCTGGCATTCTGTGACTCCAGTGTGACACCAGAGCAGAAGCAGCTGATGGTTCACAACATGATGGAAAATGAAGGTTCTTTGGGTTCCACTAAAGCGTTGGGATGCCCTTAATCCAGCAGATTCTGAAGGGAAGCAGATCAATGATGTTGTCACCACCAGCACCATGCGTTTGTTTGAAACTTTGGATCTGCCACAAACATTCTTCAGAATTCCTCCAGTAGACTGGGCTGATGATGCAGACTATCAGAAGGAGGAGAAAACTGTGCATTCCAGAAAAGTTGTCAATGATGTTGCTGAAAGAGGGGTGGAGCTTATTCAAGACTTCAACTGTAGCCGAACAAAAAATGAAGATCACAAACAGTACTTGCTCCAAGTTGTCAAAGAACACAGGAACATTTTTTGTAATTTCAATAAAGCAACAGTGGTTGCTGGACTTTCTAAGTAACATTTTTATACGAGTTGCAGTTTGATTTTGAGAATAAAATTACAAATTATTCTACTATGCCTTATTCATTTGGCTAGTTCTGTTATAGTATATACAGCAATCTGCACGTGTCTTGTGCAACCTCTAAATATTAATTAATTTGCATAAAATTTGGACCAAAGTAATTTGGCCAGATATGGAATCAAATGCAGGGTTCTAATCCAGAGAATCTTAAAAAAAAATTTTTGGACCACCCTAATTTGTATCGTTGTACAGCTTGGAATTTCTACAACTCCAGCGAGACCATGAAAGTCCTTGGTTTCCGTGACAGGTGGGGAAGCGTCTGCTGGAGAAGGAGGTCCTGGACAAGGCGGACATGTTGGAACTTCTGGGCCCTCGTCCATTTGAGGAGAAGTCGACATACGAGGAGTTCGTGGAGGGAACGGGGAGCTTCGAGGAGGACACGACTCTGCCAGAGGGCCTCAGAGACTGGAACCTGGAGGGAGAAGATGACCCCGAGGAGACCCGGCAGACTCAGGGCAAACAGCAGGCTGTGTAGAAGCCAGGCTCTGGGACAGTCTGAACAGACCTGCTGCTGCACAGAACACTGGGTTTTACAGAACCTGGGAGACGCCGGAGAAATGTTTCCACACATTTGTATTCACAGCTGCAGTGTAGTTGAGTCTAGTCGGCTCAGGTTAATAATTCAGCTGGAGCTTTATCGTTTTGCTCCCGTTCGTCCTCTCTGGGCTGAAAGCTGCTTCACAGGGTACAAAAAACAAAAGGTAGGATGAGACTGTTGTGCTTTAACTGGACTGTTTTTCCACAGGGCTTATTCACACACGTTTCACACTTTTATCAGTACTTTCTTGTTTCTTTTCTCCTTCTCTTCATCTGAGCATATCTGTGATCAGATGGTAATGGAGAAGAAAACAGCCCCCACCTTTTTTAAAAAAATTTTTTTAATTAAACTGAATTTTGGGTTTGCCGTGCAGAAAGCAACATGAGCTGTAGTTATACTTGTAGTCTTAGCGCTCTAAATCCAGGTAAAGGTTCTTTCACAGTTTAATTCTTCTGTCGTCTACAGATACACACTGATCAGGCTCATGACTCTACTCATGTGGAAAAATTGTCAGTTTTTTTACTCATTAATTTTGTACAAGACTGTTGGACAGCCGAAAAGAGCTCAGCACCAAAGCCCCCATGTGTTAATTAAGAGAATATTGTAACAGTTTCAACTAGTGTGGAGTCACAGAGCAGCCATCTTGGATATGAAAGTGGGAATAGAGAAGTGTTTATGTAGCATGAGCAATACGAAAGTAAAACAACATGGACAGATCATGTGCAAACTATGCAGCCTGGTCTGAGTATCGGATTACAGGTGGTATCCAATGGGGTGGGGGGGGGGGCTCAGAGTTTCTTCTATCAACATTTTTTACAGCGGTAAATGCACGTTCACTGAGAAGCACAGAAAATGGGAAATCAGAAAAACACAAGGTGCATCATAATGGTTTTAGAAGAATTACATTTAATTTGTTTAAAACCCTTTGAAAAAGTTGATGAATTAACCCTAACTATTAAAAATCACAAAAAGAACAAGACCCACATGAAACCAGTGCTCATCCCTGATGTGTTGATCAAGAGAATATTAATAAGTGTTTCCTCTGGTGTGGGTTCACAGAGCAGCCATCTTAGATATTGAAGGGGGAATAAAAAAGTTGGTTTGACTCTAATCCAGGGCTGTCAAACTCATTTTGCTTCAGGGGCCATATTTAGCCCAGTTTGATCTCAAGTGGGCCAGACCAGTAAAATAATGACATAATAACCTGTAAATAATGACGAATCCAAATTTTTCCTTTTGTTTTTAGTACAAAAAAAACAAAACAATTAGATTATGAAAATATTTACATTTTACAAAAAAGATGTGAAAAACCTGAAAAAACAGAAACTTCATTTGAAAAATTAGTGCAATTTTAACAAATATTCTGCCTTGACTTATTATTTATACATGTGCATTACACACAGTGTTACATAAACATTTGGTAACAGGCAGAATATTGTTAAAATTTTGGAGTTTGGAACTAAAATTTGAACAATTTCTGTAATATTCCATCTGTTATTATTAACACAACTACAGATCACAGTGAATCCATAAATGCACAAAACATTTAGTAACAGGCAGAATATTGTTCAAATTGGACATTTTGGGTTCATCTTTGTTTTTATTTATGTATTTATTTGCATTTTATTGTGAAAGAGTAGTTTGTAAATGTAAATATTATCACAGTGTAATGTTATTTTTTTCACTTCAATTTTTTCCACATAATTTTTCCCAAAGAAAATTTGTAGTTGTCATTATTTATGGGTTTATTGTGCTGTGTTTTTACTGTAGATCACATTGGTCTGTATGTGGAACCTGAACCAAAAGGATTTGGACAACCTGGACTGTTCAGGCTAATTTTTGCACTTTCATCGTGCAGGGCCGGAATGGAACCTTTGTGAGAGTGAATAAATAATGGGTCAATAATGTTAAAGTGCTTTGGGTGTCTAGAAAAGTGCTACATAAATCCAATCCATTATTATTATTATTATTATTATCATTATTTGGCAGGCCAGATTTGGCCCCCGGGCCGCATGTTTGACACCTGTGTTCTAATCCAATGAGAAGCGTTACAATTAAAATATACATCTGGACACAAATGGATGACACAAAACATCCACAAACTCCATTTAAAACCCTGGTCCTGCAGTGGATTAGTGGTCAGAAAGGCACGTTAAACATCTGCAGTGTCTTGAATATTTTGTGTGACTTTTTTTTTATGTGGAAATTATGTCACATTGATTAGATTTAATTTGGGGCCTTTCAGTTTCTGAGGTGCACGGTGGAAGATTTGACACAAAACGGAAACATTTCCTCCTGACGTCCGCCAGGCTCTGTACGATCTCCGGTTAAATGTTGAATTTCTTCACCGAAGCTGCGAAAAGGCCTTAAAACAACCAGGCGACTGAGACCAACCAACAGCCGCCGCTCAGAGCTGCTCTGTTTTTGATATTCACAGGGATGCTGCGAGAACAGACTGACTTCTGTCTTCTTTTTTTTTGTATTTATTTTTTCATCAGAGGGTTCTGCTCTCTGACTGCAACAAGAAAAAAGCTCAAAGTGATTTTTTTTTTCTTTTTTTACAAGTTACAAGTTTCTAGAATTGATTTTACTGATGTGAAACTTTTTAACGCAGCAGTTTCTCTCTATGAACATATTTGACTTTGGGATTTATTTCATATTAACATCTCGATGCTGCAAAGTTTTAGCGGAATTATCTGCTTTTTTTGATTGTATAAATTCTGTGCGATAATGACTTGGCAAGAGGCTGCTACATCACCAGATAACTGACTGAGAGGAAACCTTTCCTATTTCAGTTCCCTGAAGGATTCCTACGAGGACGGTCTGAAGGATACGTCTGCCTGAAACATTAAAGAATCATTTAAAAAGCCATTAGAGACGACTGGAGGCTTCATTTTTTGTCACTCTGAGCTGAAGACGACTTTGTAATCTGTCTCCTCCCTCAAGTCGGTAAAATATGGAAATGAACTGCAGTGACATATTGTAGACTTGAAGCTTTTATCGTCCAAAAACAACTTTATTCATTTCACCAGAATTTCCCTTCATCAACTTTAATTTATTACAACTAAAGACAAATGAAGTAACAAATTGTTTTGGACAAATTAGGCCACGCATGAATAATTTTAGTTTTATCAAAGACATTTTTTGCCGCATATCCTCTCATACATCTTATAGAAACTAAGAATGTAATAATTTGGGCCGTTTTGAATGTAATAAAGCCAAGAATGTAAATAAAATGTTTGACTCCATAAACCCATAATATAAGTTATTATTGGCTCAAACAGATCAGTCATCAAGGATACATCCCATGTCGCTCTCACACTCCTTAATTATAGTCGTAAGAGCTAATTTGAGAATTATTTGTTTAACAGTGTCTTTATTTAGAATACTATTTATTTGCTCAGATATGTGAATTCATAATTTCATGCATGGAGGAATATTATACCATTTATAACTGAAGTATGTTTGGTATTCAGGAGATGAATGAATATGACGACTGCACTGCAAACTGCAACAAAACAACTTTTATTTCCAAGAAACACAGTCCTGTTTATGTTGTTTCATTATTGGCTGCAGTTATGACATTTTCAAAGGATTTTTATTTTGAACACCAGACCAATAATGTAATAATCAGCTAGTAATGTAACTTATAACATTATTGCCAAGTTATTATGTTATTGTGGGGGTGTCAAACATATGGACCACAGGTCAAAATTGAGGGTCCAATCTGACCAATGAGATGCATTTGTGAAATGCAAAATTAAACTAGAAGCACTCGGAGAGCGCAGACCTCTGCCAAGGCTGATCAGTGCCCCCCCCCCCCCCCCCCCCCCCCCCGTGGGCCCCCCTACCCCCGATCACCACCAAAATTTAATCATTTCTTCCTTATCCCATTTCCAACAAACCCTGAAAATTTCATCCAAATCTGTCCATAACTTTTTGAGTTATGTTGCACACTAACGGACAGACAAACAAACCCTGGCAAAAACATAACCTCCTTGGCGGAGGTAAATATTACAATGAAGACATCAACCGTCAAAGGTGACGAAATTAATTTAGTTTAAGGGCCTTGTACAGACCAGTTTGATCTCAAGTGGGTTAGACTTGGAAAATACTACCATAATAACCTCCAAATAACTTTTGACAACTCCAAATTTTTCTCTTTTAGTGTAAACAAACAACAGGATTTTAACAATATTCAGTCTGTTCCTACATGTTTTGTGTCTATAGCTCCACTGTTACCTGTAAATTGTAACGTACACGTGTAAATGAGAAGCTAAGGTGTAATACTGCTAAAACTGCACTTATTTTTCCTAAGAAACTTCAGGTTGTTCATGTTAGTCAGATTTTTAAAGGATAGTTTGTAGATGTAAACATTTTCATACAGTAATTTGACTTTTGTTTTCATTCTAAAACAAAAAAAAATTGACATTATTTATAGGTTATTATTCTGTTATTTTTCTGGTCCTACTCTTGAGATTAAATTAAACCGTGTGGCTCCTGAACTATTTATTACATTTAAAATGGCCTTAATTATTGCATTAATGTTTGCTGCACATCAACACAATGAAGCAAAATGTTGCTGTATTTAATCAGATGAATTTATAATGAATAAAAAGAGGCTTACTTCTATATCTTGAGGCTCCAACACATCATATTTAAAGTCAGGGAAAGTATATTATAAGAATAATATTAACCTTGTGTGTATTCAGAAAACTTTTATTTCCAAGAAACACAGTCCTATTTATATTTCATTATTGGCTGCAGTTATGACATTTTCAAAGGATTTTAAAAAAAATGCCAGACCAATAATGTAATAATCAGCTAATTACGTAACTTATAACATTATTGCCAAGTTATTATGTTATTGTGGGCGTGTCAAACATATGGACCACACGTAAAAATTGAGGGTCCAATCTGACCCCTGGGATGAATTTGTGAAATGCAAAATTTAAAAAATATTACAATGAAGATATCAACTGTCAAAGGTGACAAAATTAATTTAGTTCAAGGGCCTCGTACAGACCAGTTTGATCTCAAGTGGGTTAGACTTGGAACATACTACCATAATAACCTCCAAATAACAACTTTTGACAACTCCAAATTTTTCTTTTTCTTTAAGTGAACAATATTCAGTCTGTTCCTGCATGTTTTGTGTCTTTATAGCTCCACTGTTACCTGTAAATTGTAACGTACATGTGTAAGTGAGAAGCTAAGGTGTAAAATCGTTAAAATTGCACTTATTTTTCCTAAGAAACTTCAGGTTGTTCGTGTTACTCACATTTTTAAAGGATAGTTTGTAGATGTAAACATTTTCATACTGTAATTTGACTTTTGTTTTCATTCTAAAACAAAAAAAAATTGACATTATTTATAGGTTATTATTCTGTTATTTCTCTGGTCCTACTCTTGAGATTAAATTAAACCGTGTGTGGCTCCTGAACTATTTATTACATTTAAAATGGCCTTAATTATTGCATTAATGTTTGCTGCACATCAACACAATGAAGCAAAATGTTCCTGTATTTAATCAGATGAATTTATAATGAATAAAAAGAGGCTTACTTCTATATCTTGAGGCTCTGACGTATCATATTTAAAGTCAGGGAAAGTATATTATAAGAATAATATTAACCTTGTGTGTATTCAGAAAACTTTTATTTCCCAAATCTAATGTACTGTTCATTATCTGAGCTTTGACAAGTGGTGTGATTCTTTTTAACCTCACAGAGTAGAGATTTAACAGATGTGTAATGTGCATTTAACACGATAAAACTCATTACAAACTGTAATAAGTCTTTCGGTTAAATCAGAAATGTTGTTTTTTGGTGTGAATCTGAGCTGCTGGCAGAAAATCTCTACCTCTACTAAGTGTTAAAATGCAAAAATAAACTGAGAAATAAATTCAGCAACAAATAGGAGTGAACATTTTTATTTATTTATCGATGATTTTGCTCTGTATTCAGGACAGTTTTCACACATAATAAATCACCATCAGACTTTCTTGGTGTTCAGATTCAGACTCATGGCACTTTTGTTTCAGTTGTATCGACTACTATCGCTGCTGCCGTCAAATACTGATCGTTTTTTTTGGCTCGAACTGACATAAATATTCCTGTCTAGTCAAAGCCCGACATGTTTCAGTGCTTCATGTGCGTAATTTTTCCATCTCATTCTTCTGCAACATTCTGACAGATATTCCAGTGTTGTCATAATTTCCAAAAATTCAAATTAAATAAAAAGCAGATTGAGTTTTTTTTTTTTTTAACTTATCAGATGCTAAAACCCTGCACAAATAAATACTGTGACGTGCACCTGTTATGTACTGAACTGATCCATGTAAAATATAATCAGAATAATACTTTGACATGTTAAGAGCTGCAAAAATCAAATTAACTTTATTATAAATAATAATAATAATAAAAAAAAAGCTATTAACATTTTTATCGTCAATGAAAATAATCCTAATGTCGCTGTGATTTCATGTTGGACTATCTGTGGTCTGAACATCAGAAAACCCACTCTCCTGTTCGATAACGTCCCTTAAACGTCACCGTCCTATGTTGTTAATAGTTTTAGTCGATCGTGTGAATGTAAAACTCTACTTTTATACAATGTTTCTGTATCAAAAAGCTACAAAGATGCTACATTCTTGTTAAAGTGTAATGGCAACGTTTCTCCCCAAGCTGCACTGGTATCACCTGTCCTGCAGGGGGCGCCATGTGTCCTTCAGTTCCTCCATCAGTGGAGACACCCCCCCCACGTTCAGTTTCCTGAAGAAGTCAAATAGCCCTTGAATTCTGGAGCAGGAGAGACAGTCAGAGTAGTCCTGTTGTCTCTCCAAAGGAATAACATAAACAATCCAAAAACATCCTTTCAGTCTCTGCTCCTGGGTCACTCAGAAGATCCGGGTTCTTTGGACGTTCCTGGTTTAAGTCCAACGGTGGAGAACCAGGACGACGAACAGCGAGGCAGAAAAGAGTGTGAAAGACGGAGAAATGGACGACGCTCCTCCACAGTCCTTAGCATTTTCCTGTCAGAGACGTTTAACATCAGCATTAAACAAAAACATGAACTGACACTATTTAAACCGCATCATTTAACGGCCTGATCACAATCAAGGTGTACAAGTATATTTGCATCAGTTATTAATCAGTATTGCAAAAAGATCCCCCCTAAACCATTCCCAAAATGTTTCTTTGGCCGTCTTATTACTAGATCTTGCAATCCTCCAAATTTGAAGAAAATCGGATAAAAACTGATAAAATGGCGACCCAATGAGCGTGAAAACGTGCACAATTTTATTGTTATAAGAGAGCAAAATTACTGTACATAATGTTTTGTAACACAGTAAATAATTACTACTCAACTCCTGTGTCTTTTTTATTACAAAATACACACATCACATTGTTTTTCATTTATCGATCCTTTTTGTTGAACAGCTGTTTCATGATCAGTTCTTATTTTCAGTATTAAGACAATCAACATTTTGGTTCTGAAAACCCTTCTTTTACAGCCCTTCAATTGTAATAATAGAATGGGAACCTGTTATTTCAGTATTATTATGACTAAATATGCACAACTAGACAGATTTTGGTCTGGCCCCTGGCTGCAGAAAATTTGGGAACAATGTGGCAAATGAATGTTTACGTCAAACCGCATGTTTTCAATGGTGCGTTGTTCACCAAAATTCATGTAGTGTCCGTACACCAAAATACTTCCATCAGTAATATGGCGTATATGCCTTATAGATATATTGTTATAACTTGTTCACAAATGTTTATTTCCTCCTGTACCAGGAAGACTTAGTTACAGATCTAACAGATGCGACCATGTGGTAAGCCAGATTTCCATTCCAATCTTGTAGAGTCCGTACACAAGTAGTGTCCGTACACCATATTCAAAATATGTGGGTCTAATTTTATTGTTTCTGTCAATATATGGAATTTTTCAGCAGGCATGCTTTGGACACGACATCTATGCAATAAACAATGAATGATTAGGTAATCAAACATGGTTATCATGATAATTAGAATTTAAACAGTAATACTAACCTTCTGCAATTTTACCACAGTTTATCGTTATACCGGTAACACTGGTCTACAAGGAAAATGCTTCCAGAATAAAAGTAATGAAATTTTACCACATGAGAGTCACTGATAAAGAAAAATCAAGTCAAAAATGCTGGTTGGCTGAACTTTCCAAGATACAGCCTTGGGTCAAAATGTGAAATTCAAGAATTAACGAGAGAATGGGTTTGACTCAAAAGGAATATTTGTCTCAGAGCTACAAGATCTACTTCAAAACACTGTCTGCACATTAGAATACATTCACTTTACAGGTTCTATTTAGTGGAAGATTTATAAAACTATTATATAAATGTACATAAACCAATATATATGTGTAATAACACTTAATCATATACCTTGAAAACATCAGCAAACTGACACTTTTGTCATTTATTTTCCAAATAATCTTATTAAAATACGTAACATTTAGCACATTTAATGTCTGAAGCAAATCATTTCTAAAAAATTGTAGACCAGTGTAATCGTTACATCCCTGCAGCAGAGTTAGATGTATGTACTGACCTTTGGATGGTAGGCGTGGCAGGACTCCGGACGCCGTCGCACCTTCTGTGATTTCATCCTGTTGCATTTCACAGTGGCGTTATGTTCACTGGTGTTAAGGAAAACAGAGCATCCAGGTACTGAAAAACAAATGACTGACCTGGACAAAGTACACTGCAAAAATCTAAATCTTACCAAGTGTGTTTTTGTCATTTCTAGTGAAAATATCTCACCACACTTAAAATAAGACATAATCACCTAAAGAGTCACTTTTCAGTGAGATAGAAGAACTGATTTTTTGATAACACTGGGTTACAAAAAAATGTTTTTTGCAAGTTGTCTAGGTTTTTTTCAACTGAATTAGGACCATTTTGCACCGCTAAATCCAAAAATGACATCTGTTTTTCTCAATCAGGTCAGGGTTTTTTGCTTATTTGATTTTGAAAAATTTGATCTTCTCACAAAATTGATTACATTTTTGTGACTTTATCAGTTGATTTTTTATATAGTTCTCACCCAAAATAGGTTTTAAGAGAAAAAAAATCCTTTTCTAACAGGATTCCTGTTAGGTAATAATGGTGTATTCACCGCAGATGTAGCAGAATACGTCAGGCTTAGATCTTCTAGGCGAAGCCATTTCATTCACCTGTAATATTAAAAAAAACATTAATCATAAATTGGCAAAAGTAAAATCTTCAGAACTCGTTTATTGCAAGAAATATGAAAGAATTTTGTATCATATGATGTGAAAATGCCCATAAATGTAAGCAAAAATGTTAAAAAGCCAATATGTAGTATAGTTCAGAAAGTTGACCTGATTGAGCAAAATTAATGTAATTTTTGGATTCAGCACACCAAAATTATCCTAAATCAGCTCAAAAAACTTAAACAATAAATTTGTTGTTGACCAGTGTTATCAAAAAATCAGTTCTTCTATCTCACTGAAAAGTTACTCTTTAGGTGATTATGTCTTATTTTAAGTGTGATGAGATATTTTGACTAGAAATGAGAAAAATCCACTTGGTAAGATTTTCATTTTTGCAGTGCATTACCTAAATAAAATGTGACTACACTCATGCTTTCTATACGCAGTTTGGTTTTTTGTTTTCTACATAAATAAAACCATGTGAGAGTTATTGTATCATCAGTAGGTGAAGGATATATTTAATCTCTTTGGGTTCCAGCATGATGGGTCCGTACTGACGGGAGCAGTCACAGTCTGCCTGGGTCACAACCAGAACCATGTTGGTGTCAGGAACCTGCTGCACCACAAACATCCTGAAACAACAGACGACAAACAGTGAGGAGTTACAAAAATACACATTTAAACAGAATAAATGTTATACAGCCCATTCCTAATGTCACAGGCTGGAGGTTGACTTTGATTCTCTGCATGAAATACACAATGTAGACCACATGCCTTTGGTTTCACTGAAAATACACAGACTTTAACATGTTAAATTTGGAAGAGTCAATGTTGAGGTGTTAAAGTTTAAGTAAACAGTCATCTATAATATATGTACCTAACTCTAAATAACCCACTTAGACACATTATTTGTTTGGGAGTAATGATCCCACTCAATTTTATAATGATAGAGTTAAACCACAGGTGCCAAATCCGGCCCACCAAAGGGTCCAAATCCAGCCCCTGGGATGAATTTGTGAAATGCAAAAATTATATTGAAGATATTAACAATCAATGGAGTCAAAATCATTTTAATTCAGGTTCCACATACAGACACATACAGTCTAATTAGATTTCAAGTGGGTCAGAACCAGTAAAATATTATCATAATAATCTATAAATAACAACAACCCCATATTTTCTTTGTTTTTTTGGTGTAAAAAAGTAAAATTACATGAAAATGTTGACATTACCAAACTATACTTTTACAAAAAAATGTGAATAACCTGAACAAATATGCACAAACCGAAATGTCTTAAGAAAAATAAATGCAATTTTACCAATAATCTGCCTGTTACTAAATGTTTTGTGTGATTGTAATGCAGATGTGTAAATGATAAACTGATAAACCGAGGCAGAATATTGTTAAAATTACACTTGTTTTTCTTAAGACAATTCAAGTTGTTCGTGTTATTCAGATTTTTAAGGAAACTTTGTAGATGTAAACCTGATCATAATATAACTTTACTTTTTTCACTGTTATTATTTTACTGGTCCAGCCCACTGGAGATCAAATTGGGCTGAATGTGGCCCCTGAACTAAAATGAGTTTGACACCCTTGAGTTAAACAAACCAGACGCTACTCAAGGATTGTCACTCAAACATTGACTTTACATCAAACTTTATTGTGAATTAAGCCCGAAACTGAAGATGAATGGATCCAAAAGTTTGTCATTTTAAAGATTTTGAAGCTAATTTGTCATTTGAGTGCATTTGGTCTTGGATTGTGTTTACCTGCAGAATACACATGGTGTGTTTTTAACAAATACAGACCCAGTGCTACTTTTGTGGCAGTTCCCAAATTATTATTTTTTTCTCTATATTTAACATTTCCTAAGTGATTTAACACCATTTAATACAAAAATATTCCTCCATATTTTGCATTTTTCCAGTAAAATCAGGTTTTTTCCCATATTTAATACACTCATCTTACAGATGTGCATAAAAGCTCAGATCAAAGTTAAAGGTTATTGTATCAAAAACAGAAAACTGGAAAAAAAAAGTGTCTTTTTCAGTAAAATATATCATTGACAAGTGTCTCCATCCACTGTCATTGATCCAGCTTTATGGGTTTTACTGGTAAATCAATGTTGTAGAAGATGACAGTGTTTCCACGTTCACAACGGAGCTTCTGAACATCCAAATGGGTCATATCTGATGACCATGAAAAGATGACAAACTGTATTTTATACCAATTATTTACATGGATTGGTAGGATTAGTGGATCAACAGGTATTAAACAGTTTAGATCAGTAGATGGTGTTGTTTGATGGTGGATGTTTGGGTCTTTATGGGTGAAATACATCTGAAATATGAGTCTTGACTATATTTATTATCTGTTATCTGTTGAGTAAAAGCTGTCAGACAAAGATAATGAAGTAAAAAGTACAGTATTGGCCTCAGAAATACTGTGAGAGATAAAGTAACATAAAATGTGAATATTTTAGTGAAGTATAACTTTAAACTCAGATTATTTACATGTATTGATAGGATTAGAGCACAGGTGTCAAATATCCGGCTCGGGGGCCAAATTCAGCTTGCCAAAGGGTCCGATCCGGCCCGCGGGATGATTTGTGAAATGCAAAAATTACACTGAAGATATTAACAATCAGTGGTGTCAAAATCATTTTAATTCAGGCTCCACATACAGAGAAATGTAATCTCAAGTGGGTCAGTCCAGTAAAATACTATGGTAGTAACCTATAAATAATGACAACCACACATTTTCTTGTTGTTTTAGTGTAAAAAAAAAGTAAAATGACATGAAAATGTTTACACTGACAAACTTTCCTTTTTCAAAAAATGTGAATAACCTGAAGAAATATGAACAATCCGAAATGTCTTTAGAGATTTAAGTGCAATTTTACCAATATTCTGCCTGTTAGTAAATATTTTGTGTTTTTGTGATTGTAAAGTAAGTTGAAATGCACATGTGTAAATGATAAACTGATAAACTGAGGCAGACTATTGTTAAAATTGCACCTGTTTTTCTTAAGACGTTTCAAGTTGTCCACGTTATTCAGATTTTTAAAGAAACTTTACAGATGTAAACATTGACATAATTTAATTTTACTTTTGTCACTGTTATTATTTTACTGTCCCGGCCCACTTGAGATCTTATTGGGGTGAATGTGGCCCCTGAGCTAAAATGAGTTTGACACCTCTGGATTAGAGGATCAACAGGTATTAAACATTTTACATCAGTAGATAACACTGGTCTACAATTTTTTAGAAATGATTTGCTTCAGAGATTAAATGTGCTAAATGTTACATATTTTAATAAGATTAATTGGAAAACAAATGACAAAAGTGCCGGTTTGCTGATGTTTTCAAGGTATATGATTAAGTGTTATTACACATATATATTGGTTTATGTACATTTATATAATAGTTTTATAAATCTTCCACTAAATAGAACCTGTAAAGTGAATGTATTCTAATGTGCAGACAGTGTTTTGAAGTAGATCTTGTAGCTCTGAGACAAATATTCCTTTTGAGTCAAACCCATTCTCTCGTTAATTCTTGAGTTTCACATTTTGACCCAAGGCTGTATCTTGGAAAGTTCAGCCAACCAGCATTTTTGACTTGATTTTTCTTTATCAGTGACTCTCATGTGGTAAAATTTCATTACTTTTATTCTGGAAGCATTTTCCTTGTAGACCAGTGTAATTTTGATCGGTGGTGGATGTTTGGGTTAAATGAGTTAAAATTTTTGAGTATATATAAAAAAACCAACACCAAGCCATGTGCAGTGGGTGGAGGTTTGGGTGTGTGTCGTACTTTTGACAGCGTCCACACTTGATGAGGCTGTTTGCTTCCCTCACAGACGAGTCGTACATGAAGCCGGGATACGCCGTATCGCAGGGCAGGTACGCCTCCACCTTCTTCTGTTTATGACCTGAAACACAAACACACACACTATGAGTCATTCAGCTGCTCCTCATAAAAGTGTCCATCATCTTTGTTTATGTGTCCGTCTCATTTCTTTTCTATCACCTACATACACATGTTGTACTCACTGGTGTGATAGCCAGCCTTGGCTGAATGGAGATGAAGCACAGTGAGGACACACAGGACACACCACAGGAGGATGAGGATGAGGAGGAGGATGATGAAGGTGTCATCAGAGGTAAATGAAACATAAAGAAGTGATGGCATGAATGATGGATGAAATTAAAACACAGCTGCTTTGACAGTTCCTTCATGACAGAGTATAATCTAAAGCACAGGTGTCAAACATGTGGCCCCGGGACCAAATCCGGCCCGCCAAAGGGTCCGATCCAATAAGATGAATTAGTGAAATGTAAAAATTACACTGAAGATGTTAACAATCAATGGTGTAAAAATCATTTTAATTCAGTTTCCACATACAAACCAGTTAGATTGCAACTGGGTCAGATCAGTAAAATAGTATCATAATAACTTATAAATAATGACGACTGCAGATTTTATCCTTGTTTTAAAAAAAAAAAGAAAAATTACATGAAAATGTTTACATTAACAAACTATCCTTTTACAAAAAAAATGGGAATAACCTGAACAAATATGAGCAACCTGAAGAGAAATAAATGCAATTTTACCAATATTATAACTGGTACTATATGTTTTGTGTATTTGTAATTGTAATGTAAGTTGTAATGCACATGTAAATGATAAACTGATAAACTGAGGCAGAATATTGTTAAAATTGCACTTGTTTTTCTTAAGACATGTCAAGTTGTTCATGTTATTCAGATTTTTAAGGAAACCTTGTAGATGTAAACATTATCATAATGTAATTTTACATTTTCCACTGTTATTATTTTACTGGTCCGGCCCACTGGAGATTATGTTGCGGTGAATGTGGCCCCTGAACTAAATTGAGTTTGACACCCCTGATCTAAGGCTTTTAAAGCTGTTTTCAGGGAATTTAATCTTAGTTTTCATGATAACTGTGTGAATGTACCGTGTTTTATCAGGAGTGTAACAGTATTTCCTGATGATATGTTTAATTACAGTAAGTGTTTATAACTGCACTGAGAGGGTTAAAGGCTCTTCTGTTTTCATATCCACTCCTTTAACATTTAACTGTCAAATAAAATACGATACAAACATTTAATGACTAACATTTAAGTATAAGACCTTATTTAAATATGCCTTTATTTGTTTGATAGATACATTTAAAATAAATAACTCTCCAAGGCCTTTTTTTTAATCAATCTATTAGTTTTTAATGTTCAAAGTGACAAGAATTTATTTATTTATTTATTTTTTTCATTTATGTACTTATTTTAATTTTATTCTACATTTAAGTGACTGCATGTCTTTCTTTCTCATATAAATTAATTCTGGGATTTATTCTGATGGAAGTGTTAACATGTCTAAAGACAGACTGATAACAAAAAAGAGGAAACATGAACAAAGACCAGAGGTGGAAAGAAAATAAACACAATCTAATTTGTGCTTGAGTGCTTCCATTTTCTGCTAACTTAGCACAATTATGAAGCAAGTATTGTGCTTTTTATTTCACTATGGCAAATATATACTCAACACATGACTAATGATGTGTTTTATTCTAAATTAGGCCACTGAGATGCACAGAAAGTAGGTTAAATATACCTCCTGTATAACAAAATGTGTCACTACAGTTAAACACTTATTAATTAGAACAGACTGTTCATTTTGCTGTGGTTCTTTACGTCTTCACAACCCTTTTATTTCAGTGTACTATAATACTACTTGTAGATTTTTAAGTGTTTATAGTTTCTCTTATTTTTAGAAATTGATCTTTTTCAGCTGAGGCGTCACTAAATCTTACCGTCCACAAAATAATCCGAGTGCCAGAGGCCGCAGAGGTTGAAGTCCAGTAAAAACCTGACAACAGACACAGATATAACATGACACCAAAACCTATGACACAACCCTGCAAACTAAAACATCACACATGTCAGCAGGTTCACACTCACATCAGCGCGTTGGAGAAAAACCATCGCATTAAAGCCACGATGCCATAAAACGGCTGCAGGAGAAGGAAAAAAGCGGGTTAATATCGACAGCAGATTTCAGTTTTTAACTTATCGGCTAAAATGTACTTAGGGGGTCAAATGAGTGGCCATTTTTGTCAAAAAAAAAAAAAAAGAAAAAAAAAAGTTGTAAGAAATGCATAGAACTGTGTTGAAATAATGCTAATACATTTGTGCACAGACTACTGATATTATTTGACAGTGGAAGCTCTATTTTCATAAATGTTGGATTTTGAATAGCACGTGTATGTGAAAACTTTTGCTGGAGGACGGACGTGACATTACCCATGATGCTCTGGTCAGTACCAGTACTTTATTAGTAATAAACTTATATACTTACTATTGCTAATTCTCCTCTTACTCATAAATGTTAGTATTGTGGATCTAAAACAATAACAGCTGACACAAAAACACAAAATGTGGCAGTGGACGGATGTGACATGGTTGTTACAGATCCCATCATACTGATGCTCGGCAGCCATGTCACTGTTTCCACTAATGATCCCTGTGCAAAAACTAGGATCAGAATTATTTATTGTATAGTTTATCATCATACTAAAGAGTAAATAACAATATAGAACTGTTATTTCTTTATAAAAATGCTTATTATTAGAAAACTGTTGATTTAAAAAGTGAAGTGTGACATTCTTAATGTATGTATTTGCGTAACATAAGCAGGATGGATCAGCACCATACTCCATATTGCAACCTGTAAAAATAAAACGTGATATGTAGGATAGAATCTTGTAAGAAAAATTGGGGAATCTAAAAGAATAGAATATTTATTTTTCAGGTAAATTCAGTTAAAATATAACTTGGCCATTTGTGACATGAAAATATAGCATTAATTGTGATGAAATTGGACATTTTTGACCTGAAAACATAGTTCATATGACCATCAACATGTTGCAACAGAACTGAAATCCTGTAAATTTGCAGAACTTGCATTTACCAACACAAAGTTCCTTTGGGGATTCACTTATATTGATTTCTTATGCACAAAGACATAAATAAGACCTCTAAACAAATTTTAGCCGTTATCTTATATGACAAAATAGCTTAAATGTTGAAAAGCAAAATAAGCTATTGCGCTACAGGCTCTTTATTGTCAGTGAAATATTAATGTTCTTACAAAAATCCAAAACTCATCATGTCATTTATAGCCTGAAATCAGCAGTGGTAAGACTCACACTGAGCAGAGGCCGGGCACTGCTGGCGTGATGGTGACTGTTCTTACACATCGCCTGGTAATCATACAATGACACCCTGCAAGCAAACAAATACAGAGATAAACAAACAAACAACATCTAAGCAGAGAACAGAGCAGAGTTCATCCTGCAAATGACTAAAAATCTGTCTGATAACTATTTCTTTAACCCACATTTCTTGATAATTTCCTTTTTCTTCTCCACATAAATAACTGTAAATATATTGGAAAAAGTCCGAATAACTCTAATTCATAGCTGACATGACGGCTGTGTGTAGTGGAAATGTCTGTCACCTTCTGGTTCAATATTTTCTTACACTTTGTTTAACCCATAAAGACCCAAACATCCACTGGTGACCAACAACATCTACTAGTATAAAATAATTAATACCTTTTGAACCACTAATCTTATCAATCTGTGTAAATAATTGATGTAAAATACAGTTTGTCATCTTTTCATGGTCATCAGATTGAATGATTGAAATTAAAATATAAGATACATGATTTACTGTAAAAAAAAATGCAAAATACAGAGGATGATATTATAATAAATGGTGATAAATCATTTAAGAAAGGTTAAGTAAAGAGAAAAAATTCATTTGGGAACTGCCATAAAAGTAGCACTGGGTCTTTGATGCATGAATTATGAGAACCTTAGTCAAGATTCTTTTTCCTGAGTGTTTTTATTGCTATTTAGGCATGAAAAAAATGTGATTAAAATTTTTTTTAATGAACCTATTTTTTATGGTGTTACAAATATGTTCAAGATGTGTTTAATTTCTGAAGCAAAGAAACATGTATTAAAATGCAATATCAGAAAGTGATATACTGTGTGAAAACTACGAGATAAAAACATTTATAATGCAGCTAATCAGATTTTTTCTCACATTTTATCATACTTTATTACTCACTTCATGGAGCAGTACATATTGAATTTATTTTGTTTATTTTGTTATTACTGGTGTACATGGCAATTGCTATTTTGTCTTGATCACCTTTATTTATTAATGTATTTGCTCAGATATTAGTTCCTTGTACACAAAAAATGCTTAATTTTTATTATTGCTCAAAACAAATAAATGAATGAATGAATGAATAATATGCAAAAAAAAACCTTTTTGTTGAAGACAACTGTTAATTAAAGTCAAATAACATCTAGTAACTGATTTACACTCAAACATGTTAGTGCAGATCAGGTTTTTCTAGAACAACAAAGTTACAGTAACGGTATGAATTGCAGTGTTTGGGATGATGCATAAGTGTCCACTGTGCTGGCTTATATTGAGCTAAAACAACAAAATCCATGAATACACATAAGAGAAAAGCTGGAGTGTAGCTGTCCACTGTAGTGACCACTATGCATGAAAGGGTTAAGCTGTTTGCATCTCCAGTGTCGTTTTGCAGATGGCCACCAGAGGGTGCCAAAGACAAAAATACTTTTAAACCACACAGTAGGTGTGATGTTTTTACATGAGTGGAGTCACACTCATTTGGTTTTCGAACATTTTATACATTTTGATCATCAATGAGAACGGGAAAAAAACAACAGGAAACTGAACAGAACGATGAGGAATGGCATGCAACAAAAACTAAAACTGAGGGTGTGAAGAAGATTATTACAAGAGCCTCTAAACACATGACTTGTTTTGACTTTACTTTTCATTCGGTTATGTAGCTTTTCTTTTTGTCTTTTTTGTTTTATGGACTGAATATGTGTCTGTGGCTTTTTTAGACACTCATTTCCCTTTGTTTTCACACATTACCTGACTGGTACACAATTCGTTAACACAGTGGTTCCCAACCTTTTTTGGCTCGTGACCCCATTATAACATCACAAATTTCTGGCGACCCCAGACATTCAAAATGGAGACTTGTTTTTTTTTTTTGCTAAAATTAATTAGTTTTTGATCATGTAATAGTTTGCTATACTATGTTGCAAATAAACATTAATTTTAGATGACATTTAGTCTATATAATGTATATTATTATGGACGGAGGCAGAAAAGCCAGGTGTAGATTACTGCACAAAGTGAGAATTTTAGTTTCCTTGGTCAGGATATGTACAGTCAGTCCAGCTTGGATTTACAAGGCTGACAATTAATACTGAACAAACAAGAACTCAAACTATGAATTATGAAAGAGCTGCAGCATTTGAAACCGACCACAATGAACATTTGAGAGATAAACAGTACCACAGTACTTCAGTTTCAGCTTCAGTTTGTCATGTCTTTTATGTATTGTATTGTCTCCCTCAACTCACCATAGATTTTTTTTAGTAAGTTTTTTTGTTTTTTTTAATCAATTACTAGAAATTTCAGGCGACCCCATGTGGGGTCCTGACCCAAAGGTTGAAAAACACTGCGTTAACATATACTTGTATAACACACATCACCTACTGAGAACAGTACACACAACATCAGACGTACTTCCTGTACATCCCCATCTTGATCAGTGACGCCATGACGGACCCGTCCACTTCACCAAAGAAACGACCGACCTGAAAAAGATAACAGAAAAATCACACTTGGTTTAGATTTGTCTTCTTCCATCTACATAAACAGACAGATGTTATCATGAGGCACTGGTTGAAAGAAATAAATAAAGAAAAATGTGCTAAAAACTTGCTTCAGTGATAACTTACATGTTAAGAAAATAGCCTCTATCACCTCTAAGTGAAAATGCCTTTTTTACTACTTCAGTAAAAAAAAAAAACCAGACAAACTAGTTTTTTGTGTTTTCCTGCTGAAGTGACACTTTAAATGCCCTCTGTGGGATCAATAAAGTCTGTCTTAATTATTCGTGAAGCTCACAGAAAGAAAACACTTTGATGTAATGATGCAAGTGTCTTCTGCGATATTAAAACAACTGCACGCAAAGAAAGAATGAGCTGTGTGCACTCCGGAAGTCATAAATTCAATTATCGTCAATGCAATTCATTGAATGTCTGCAGGACATTTGTCTGCTGGAGTCTCCTCCAGTCTGCTGCCGACTGAAAATACATTATGTAAGAGCTGTTAGATTAGAAAGACAACAGATGGATGTAAATGAAAACAAAAGGTCTGGCTGCAGAGTAGAATTAGCAGGCGGGTAGAGCAGGAAGAAATGAGGTGATGTGAAATGCTTAACGGTGATTTAAAGCTTTGTGTGTGTGTGTGTGTGTGTGTGTGTGTGTTCTCTTCGGCCTCAGCAGCAGCAGCAGCATCCCTGAATTATTCAGAGCGTTTTGTCTCAGCAGCTCTGTTCACGTTTACAAGCTGCCCACACTTCATCTCCATCTGGATGGGATTTTCCCAGCAGCCTCGGCGGGCTCGCAGGTTGCTGAGTGTTACCAGTCGAACGCTGCTTACACCAAAACTTGACCCTGTGTTTACCTGACAGCAGCGACAACAGAGGGTGAACGGGCTGGAATAAACAAAAATACAGGCGACGGCGGTGCCAGAGTCCAAGAGCTGCCAGCAGCCGCCTGGGAGCGACGGAACACACTTCTGTTCACTTTCACCAAGAAAGTACAGCTAGTACTGTCAATCCAATATATGCAAACAGTTTCATCTAATTAGAGCAAAAGCACTGTATCATTATGTCAGGGGGGTCAACACTGGGGGTCGGTCAGTTGTGGTCAGCGTTGACAACCGTCGTCAATGACAAGAAACTAAAGTCTCCAGGAAAAGGGTGTTCGGAGGCTTTTATTAACCCTTTCATGCATGAATTATGAGAACCTTAATGTGTCAAAACACAGTAATGTTCCATCAGAGAATGAACTTTAATTGATTGCCATTCCAACGTTTATTTCAATATAAAGTAGCTCCTTGTTTTGGATAATCCCTTATGGTCCAACTAAAGCAAAAATGAATTTAAAAGTAAATATGTGGTTCAAATTGTTTCTGAAATGTCCAATCAGAGAGATTTTGAATACTGTTTTTTGACCCTAATCAATATATTTTTCCTGAGTGTTTTTATTCCTCTTTAGGCATAAAAAAAAAGGCGACTGAAATTTTTTTGATGAACCTATTTTTCATGGAGTTGCAAAAATATCCACTCAGCTGGACACCATGCATTTAATATTTGAAGCAAAGAAACATGTATTTACTGATGAAAAAGTGAAAAGTATGAAATAATTTTTTTTTAATGCTGCTAATCTGATGTTTTGTCACATTTTAATATAGTCTAATATTAGTTATTACTCACTTTATGGAGATAATATGAAAAAAAAAAAAATTTTGTTTAAGAAAAAATGGTTAATTACAGTCTAATAACAATAACAAGCAATTGACTTACACTCAAACCTGTTACTGCAGATCAGATTTATCAAGAACAGCAAACTTACAGCAATGGTATGAATTACAGTGTATGGGATGATGCATAGGCGTCCACTGTGTCGGCTTATATGGAACTGAAACAATAAAATCCATGAATGTACAAGAGAACAGCTGTAGAATAGCTGCCTACTGTAGTGACCACTATGCATGAAAGGGTTAATGTTCTAAAGTGCTTCAGATAATTGCTCAGGGATTCACAAAGACTCCTTTAGGTGTCTGATGTATTTTCAGGTGGACTGGTCAGGTTATATCATATATTATGTGTTCACAAAATGCTTATTTTGGACATGTTTAGGATATTTTCCATAAATGCTTGAAGTAATTTGTTGGGCTTTAATAAGTTCACCCTGAGGTGTTTCAGGTGGTTTATTAAGGCTTTCATAGTTGCAGTCTGATGGTGATCATTTCTGGCAGGTTTTCATTAATCTTTCTGACTTGTTTTAGATAATTACTAAGGCATTAATGAGTACACCCACAAGTGTTTCAGGCTGTTTCAAAGCTGTTTTCAGGTGTTTACCAATGGCCTCCAGTGGTGGAGAGTAAGGCTATAATACTAACAGATCCATCCAGGCCCACACCTCCAGATTTAGCAGCACGTTTTACCCAAGTGCAATATGGGTACTGAAGACAAAAGAGTGGCAATACCTCGAATAAGGATATACATTTAACATATATCCTCAGTGTCCAGCCAGGGTCAAAGTGCAATATATTTATTTATCTCTACCGTTTCCTGGTTGATTGACATGCTTGTTTTTATTCTGTATATAGATTTACACTTTTTTTCTTTTAAACTGTTTTGCACTACACACCACTAGAGAGTTGTCTCTTTTAATTTCACTGTGCATATGTATAATGACAATAAAGGCATTCTATTCTATTCTATTCTATTCTATTCTATTCTATTCTATTCTATTCTATTCTATTCTATTCTACTCTATGTGCACATAAAATGTTATTTTTTTCAGGTTTTGTATATATCTCTCTCTCTCACTCTCTGATTTGTATGTTTTTGATATTAGGAGCAGACATTACAGTAACACAAGCTGTTGTACCAGGGATGTTTCCACGGTTTATCCCGATATCTGGGAAGATACAACAAACAGCTCATCAGTTACATGAGTTAATGTTTCCTACATCAAAATGTGTTCAAACATTTCCATTTTTTTCCATTCTCTACATGTATTTACTTTTTTTTGTGGAAAATGACAAAAAACACTTCAAGCAACTGAAGACATTTTTCAACATATATATATATATATATATTTTTTTTTTTACATTTCCGTAAATATTTCACTACGTAAAATTTCAAAATATCATTAAATAGATTTATGGACTGTTTATCTGTCTTTTACATAGAAATTATACACAAACCCTGTTCTGTAATACCCTGTTCTATGTTCCCTCCCTGCCTCCATCACAGTGGATAGACACAAAACATTGCTATAAAGCAGCACTGGTATAAACTGCAAATAGAAATGTGGAATGATTCTTGTAGCAGCGGCTGAGAAAACCAGACTTCATTTACTTAATGGTGTGTTAGGTTGTTAAAACAGTAACTGAAGTAATTATACCAGTTCTAAACACTACAGTAATCCCCCCCCCCACACACACACAAGGTTTTAACTTTTATTTTTTGTCATATAAACAATATCTCAATGACAACAACAGTAACTATGTTAATATACAAAGATGTTTAATATGCTCTTCATTCTGTTGTAGATGGTGATACTTATTATCCACAGTTTATATTAAAATTTCAGCTTAGACGACAACAGAATAATTAACTAGAGCTGTCATATAAATGTAGTAGAGTAAGAACTGTGATCCTGTTTCCTCTAACAGTTGTTTTCTGACACTAATGTCAGCTACATAAAGGATGCAGTTAAAAAGGGGAGGAAATACATTATGCATAGAGTGGTTTTCTTTTATTTTCCTGTCTTCATTAATACATTTAACATCTGGAAGTGGGTTACAGAGATCTTCTGTAAATGATGACTAAAGATAGATGAAGCCTGCACTTTTTTGGCTCAAACCTGTCATCTGTCCAGCGGGACATTCTAACCTCACTGAGCTGCATCCAGTCGTTCATTTCAGGATTTTCTTGTTCATGTTATCAGTCGAACCTGTTTGCCGGCCTGAGCATGAACAGTGGACTTCCGCAGCAGGACCATTGATCAAGCAGACGTTTCCTCTGCACACGGCCAGCATCACCAATAACAAGCTGTGAGTTTTGCTTGGTCACGCTGCACATTTCCCTTCCTCTTTCTGACCCATTTCTTTAAGTCAGCACTGACTTGATTTCTGCGCTGATTAAATATTTACCCGACCCTCCGAGGCTCAACAAGCGGCACCTTCACACCACAGTGGCATTAAAACAGGGGAGGATTCTGGGTGTTTCCACAAACTTCCTGCAAAGTCCAGAGCTCAGCAAAACACTGAGGAAGCACTTCATCATAATATCTGCTTAGTAAGGCCACTGGGAACGCTGCAGACATGCAAATAATGAAAAATGAGCAGCTACAGTAAATTCTTCTTCATTTGGAGTTATTCTGCGTTATAGCAAAAAAAAAAAAAAAACTGCTTCAGTGTTGCTCTGTATTTCCCAAACACACACTTCTAATTTTAATTTACCAACAAATCTCTTAACTTCATGAGCCCCGGGTGTAGAGGAGTAATATTTACAGTAATATAGAGGAAATTAAAAGACTTGCAGGTGATGTGGTGTTTCCCTCTGGCAGCCATGCTAACAGTCTTTATGTAGAACATTACAGACTGTTGCTGATGGGAAAACATTAATTTATTGTCTTAGCGTTTATTATCCTGCTGCCTGAAGGGGAGGCAAGGGATTTTGTTTTTGGTTCGGTTTCTTTGTTTGTTTCTTTGTTTGTTAACACTCTAGCAGTAAAACTATTGGTTGAATTCATACCGAATTGGGTTTACAGACCACAACTGACCCAGAATAGATCTGATTATATTTTGGGAAAAGTAAGTCAAAGTTAAAATTTTTTATGAATTTTTAAAAACATTTTTTTCCCACTCACTTATAATGTGCAAATTTTTAAATGTCTGTACCAGCAAAATTCTTGATTCAATTCATACCAAACTGAGTTTATAGATTGCCAGTGACCCAGAATATACGTGGTTACATTTTGGGAAAAGTAGGTCAAAGTTCAAATTTTGTATGAATTTTTGAAATTCTTTTTTTCTCCCATTTACTTATAATGGGCAAAATTTCAAATGTAAAAAAAAAAAAATCAATTTTGTTTCAATTTACTTCAAACTTGGCACATACATAGAGGCAATTGATATTCTGACATCAGCACATGCATGGACATGATGACATCAGCTGGATCGATGCCAAAATAAGCTACAATACGTGCGAGGGGTGGGGTTTGTTGTGCCTGGCACCACTTGTTACTACTTACTACATTTTTCAATGTTTGGTTCTCACAGAAATATTAAATGCTATATATTAGCTATTGTTGCTGCTGTAAAGGCCTTCACACAAAACTTCCTACATACAAATCAGTGTAAATTCTACTATTATTTGGCAAATGAGTAAATCTTACAAGGTGCTCATTTCGCTGGAAATAGCAAAAACAATGAATACAAGTAAATCTCTTCACATATGCTCTATCTTTTCATTAAGTAAGTTAACAACAACTCATCTAACTGTAAAACACACACATTATGGAGCTTTCCTCTCAAGGTCTTAATACAAACAGTGTTGTAAAATAATTATCAACAGTTTCTCCATTTTGTCGTCCCTGCTTGGCTGATGCCTTGTTTCAATTGGTCAGAGGAGTGTCGGGAAGTCTGTGACTGGTGCGTTGTGTTTCATGTAGCTCCAAACTGTAGTTACACAGTACAAGCCAGTGGAAATAATGGATGTCAGAGTGGAGCGGGGCTGTGAAAAACTGATAAGACCAAGGCAAAAAAATACAACACATACACATGCAAAAACACTCTAAAACTTAAAACAAAGCCTCATTCAAACAGGACCAGTAAAACCTGGGAACCTGATTTGGATATAAACTGCAGACATCTGTATTTCATGTGACATATTTGTTAGTTTTATAGACATAAATACGTTTTTTAGTCACATTTACTGACATTACTCCACAGTTCTGATGTCAAGTACAGGCTCAGCACTTACAGATAGTTGTTGAAAGACAAGAAAAATGTTCTTTTCTGTCCTGCATATCATCTATCTCATCATCTACTGTAGTGAGATGTAGCTCTTCTGAAAGATTTAAGTATATTCTCTACGAAGAATATCTATGCTCCAAGTTCCAGAAAATGCACCAAAAACACTTAAAACTTTCATTTATCATCTTCAGCCAGCCTCGATAAAATGAAATACATAGTTTAAAAAAATATTACAAATCGATCTAGATCTCAGAAATGTCAGTTTACGCTGGACTGTTGCTAGCACAGGACTTCTATGTTTGCTGAAATAGAATTGCAGTGGAACTTTTACTGCACAAATTACAGTCACTGACCACATGCCATTTTTAGAAATTACCAGAGGAGTATAGGTAGGACTAGTCCCGCAGTTCCGTTTTCTCATTTGCAGTTGTGTTTTCTCTTTTGCGTTCGTGGTTTGCACCTCAGGGCCACCGTACCGTACTCAGCGAACTTGATATTGAGAAACGTCCAGTGTCTGCAGCTCTGTGTGACACTGACAGCCTGAAGACGTCACAGGGTCACGGTGCGATGGTTGAACCTCCTCTGGCCTCGGCACAACCAGCTGTTCCTGCACATCTGGCCTCCTCACCATCACCATCACTATCACTCAGACCATCCTGTGACACAAATCTCACAGGTCTGACTCCCAGCAACAAAGCACAAACCAAACAGCACGCCTCGGCTCTGAACTTACATAATTAGGAACACCTCAACGCTACAGGAGACGTGGAGTTAAAGGAGGGGAGTAGAGATGTGTGTGTGTGTGTTAATAGTAGCATGGTGGGCACAGGATTAATCCTCAGTAATATGGCTCTTAACAGGCTGAGTTAATCCAGAGCTAACAAGCAGCTGTCAGATGGACAACAGCTTTACGGTCTGTGCGTCTCTACAAGCAAAAACACATTTAAAGACGTTCTACATGATAAATGTCACAAAGAATAACCAGGTCAAGAAGAAATACACCTGAGTAGAATATACTACAATCTGCAGGAACCGAGATCAGGGGAAGAAAAATGTAAAAATCTGAAAATGCACTCATTCCCTTTGTAGTTCTGTGCAAATTAAAGTATAAATACAAATGACTTCATGCTGTTTCAACCTGATATGGAAAAATGAAGCCACTTTTCCAAGCGTCTATTTTGGGATATGGAGTTGAGCAGCAGAACGTCCAGGTCATATTTGACTAAATCTGATCAGCGTCCTGTAATTACAGCTGTCAGTCACGTATTTAACCTGCTCACCTGTTTGAGAACACCTGGGATTGGACTGAATTTGCATAACTAAGTAGATTTTCTGCAGCCTGAAAACACAGGTAAGTAAATGCAAAAGTCTGTCTAAGAAACCCTAGAATCACAATATATTGAAAGAAAATTATGGATTTTTTGTCCACTGACACTAAAACTAAAACTATCAAACACTGCAGGTTTAAGAACAACTTTAACATAATTGGAATTTAGTTTAATAAACTGAAAAGAGTGTCTTAAAATCTATGATTTTAAGTATATTTAGGCAATTTGAATGCATTATCTTCCTTCTCAGACCATTTTTGTACATTGTTGTCATGTTTCCTTTATGATTTAGTGATAATTATGTCTGCGTTACAGTTCCTGCAGGAATATTTCTTTTTAGACATATTCCTTGAACCTAATGTTAGTTATTCTTACAGGTTTATAATACAGAACACACACTTTTTGCACCCTTGAGCCAAAAAAATGTACATGCAAAAAAAAGAAGGTTATAAAATCATCATACATCTGTTTTTTTTTTTTTGCATAATCTCTCAAACCAATTCAGCTCTAATTAAAACTAACTTTACAACCTATTTAATGTTGAGGCTCAACCATGACTAACCCAGATGTGTAGAAGGTCAAAACCACTATAATAATAGAATTTCAGACATTTTCGAGTCTTTCGTACGTGCTGCATCTCACCCCACGCTGCTTAAGCCCCGCCCACAGTCAGCAGGTGGAGCAGCTGTTTCCTGCTACATCGGACCGCTAATGCACCACAAACAGATTAAAACCTTAACCATCCCCAAAATCATGCGATCCGTCCAGATGTTGTTTATGAGCACATTAAATGATCCAAAAAGCCACCGTGAAGATGAGAAGTCACCTTTTGGACAGACTGACACCAAAACTGATCCAGATTGTCCTATGCTCTAATGAGTCCAAATAGATTAAAGTGGTTTAATTTAATCAAACTTTGGCCTCGTCTATGTTAATACGAATGAATGCTTTCCTCCACGAACCCTCATCCACATGTGGACAGTATTTTGGGTCACTCATAATGAGGTTTTTGTTTATGTGTATCTGTGAGGACATGGAAAATGGAAAGTTTATGGAAGGCAATACTGTGACTGAAAACAAAATAATTACAACGTCTAAATAATCATGTAACTATTGCCTATGTTTTTATCTTACCACCAAGAAAATAAACTCTAGCTCATTGTAGGATATTATTCTCTTTCTTATTTCCTATGTATGAGGATGTTTTTTATGAGGAAGATCGCGTGGAAAGAATATATTTTATAGCAAACAGGGAAAGAAAAGAAGAAAGAAATAGATGTCAAGTTCCTGATGTAATGGGGCAACATTCTGGCAAATGTATGCAAAAGCCATCCATCCATCCATCCATCCATTATCCACCGCTTATCCGGGGCCAGGTCGCGGGGGCAACAGTCTAAGCAGGGATGCCCAGACTTACCTCTCCCCAGACACCTCCTCCAGCTCTTCCAGGGGGACCCCGAGGCGTTCCCAGGCCAGCCGAGAGACATAGTCTCTCCAACGTGTCCTAGGTCTTCCCCGAGGCCTCCTCCCGGCGGGACATACCCGGAACACCTCCCCAGGGAGGCGTCCAGGAGGCATCCGAAACAGATGCCCGAGCCACCTCAGCTGGCCCCTCTCAATGTGGAGGAACAGCGGCTCTACTCTGAGCTCCTCCATGGTGACTGAGCTCCTCACCCTATCCCTAAGGGTGTGCCCAGCCACCCTACGGAGGAAACTCATTTTGATCGCTTGTATCCGGAAAAAGCCATGTCTTTGTTTAATAAAGTGTTTCTTGATTAAAAGGAATTTTATGTGTTTTGTTGTTTTCACTGTGAAAATGTAGCAGTTGTGTGTAACAAAAACAAAAGCAAACCAACTGTCATTTCTAATGTGTTCTACTGTATTTTTTGCAGTGATATTCTGACAACCACAACCGCTGGTAATTTAATGTGTCAAACTATGCAGTGAATACCATGATACATGATACGGTTGTTATCACTGTGAAAGACTGTAGAGGGGTTTATAGATTATTTAGTTTTCACCGTAGTTTACTGTAAATAGCTTTACATTATAGAAATTACCTTAAACAAGTTTACAATATTTGTGTTTTTAATAGTAACTTACCACTGAAATAACTGTTTTTAACTGTGAAACTTACAGTTCGGAATATAGCTTCCCGTAATGTCTTTCACATTGTTACCACATTTTTACTGTGAAATTCTGGCAAACACAGCTGCCAGAATTTTGCTTTAAATTTCACAGATTTTTATTTACAGTGTATTTTTTTGTGGCCAAAGGCCGCAAATGACCTTAGAAGAACAACAGTAACATGTGGAAATTGTAGTGTAAATACAGTTGTTTTTTTGGGGTTAAAGGCTGAGTCAGGGTCAGGGACCATACCTCGTTCCTCTCTTTGGACAGCACAATGAAGCCATTGTTGTCGACCAGGAAACAGTTCAGATCCTAAATGAAAAACCATGGAAATAAGGGTATCAACTGAAGGTTTTCATCATAAAACATATTTAGATATAATAATATCTGGTGATGAGGAAGAAACAAAGTGGACTGAGTACTTACTGGACTCTCACAGCTGAGAGGACACACACCTTCAATATTTGAGCACTGAAAAAGTAAAAAAAAAAAAAAAAAAAAAAACCCACACAAGGTAAAGGTAGAAATTATTTCCACAGCACTCTAACAGAAGACATCAAATTCCTTTTATGAATGAGTAAAATCAGTTTACTTACATCAGTGTCACTGGGCTGGAGGCAGCAAGGAGGGAAGAGTCAAAGAGACCAAAAAAAAAAACAAAAACGATCGATCAGAAACATTTCAACATTACATTAGTTAAATGCACATCAGTGCTGCTGCCATATGTGCCTATAGTTTGATCAGAAGTACAGTGAATTCTTAAAAAACAAAGTCATATGAGTTTGTTAATGATAAAATGTTATTTCTTTGATGAAAATGTTGCAAAGATGCACATTTCACAGTTTTAAATGCATGTATGTTGAAACATATTTGTGAAATGTACACAGACAAACAATGCTTTAATTTTCTTTCCGATTCTCAAAAATGTATTTTTTAAGATTTATGATACAGCTAAACCTCAGTATATAAATGTTCCTTATTATCTGTTATTACAGTTTACTCTGATGTGATGTGAAAATGGTAAAGAAATCATGCTTTAACAGACAATTACAGCAAAGCAAATACAGTGTAAGCACAGTATCGTGTCACACCTGCAAACACACTTATAATAATGTGATACTGCGTTAAAACGTGGTTACAGGTGTGTTAATATACTGGAGTTATAAATAACTAAACTCTCTACTTTACAGAAACGACACTACTGAGCCTGATTTAACCTCGATTTTTACTAAATGGAGGAAATATTTCATTGACCCCTGAAACTGTGGTGACGGGATGTAAATGCGCTGTGTGATAACTGTGGAGTCAGATGAGAAAGTCAGCAGTCTTGTGAAAGCATTAATCCTGCCGGTCACAGCTGTCGACTCTCATTAATAACATTATCTACACCATCAACCTCCACAGGACATGTGCACATTCAGTTGCAGCGCTGCTTCTGCTTCACTGAGCTGCAGGAGACGAACACAAGGTCAAACACCTGTGGACCGCGTCGGAGTGTGTGAATGTTTATCTGCGTAATCTGAGGACAAATATCAGGAAAACTCCGCAGCCACGGCAGCAGAAAATACAGAGCTGTTCAGCGTGACTTTGCATATAAAGTTCATGTTCTTGTCGAACGTTTAAAAAAGTTTTCAGTTCTGCCTTAAGCGCTTTTCATTTTTACAGGCTCTCATTATCCTCATTTCACATTAATCTAAAAATAAAATATCTAAGAGACTTAATGCATATAATTAATGGGTTCTGTTCCCTAATGAACATAAAAGAAAATTGGAAAAATGACCTCTGATTCCATCGTCCTTGCAAGTGCCGTTGGAAGTTTGCATGACCAGTCGCTAGACAGATGATAAAGTTAACGCATTTTATTCATTTGACATATTATAGCACCAACTCATGTCTCTGGAGGGACTGCAGATCTGTCTGTATCTCCTCTGCCGAGCCATTTATCCCATGAGGGTCTGGATTTATGCAAATATTAGATGGTGTGAATCTGCTGCTTTTCTGTTAAAACAGGGTCACAAGCCAAAAAATGTTGGGAAGCACTGCTTTACTCTAAATTGAAGTTTGGGTGCAGGTAGAGATCAGTTCATTTCAGTGAATTCATCAAACTGGTGGATTTTCCTGCACACATTCAGTGATTTTATGATCTTGACCAAGTGTAAAACAACTGTTGATTTTTTAAACATTACAAATTTCTGGCGACCCCAGACATTTTTTTTTTTTGTTGCTAAAATTAATTTGTTTTTGATCATGTAATAGTTTGCTATACTATGTTGCAAATAAACATTAATTTTAGACGACATTTAGTCTATATAATGTATATTATTATGGATGGAGGCAGAAAAGCCAGGTGTAGATTACTGCACAAAGTGAGAATTTTAGTTTCCTTGGTCAGGATATGTACAGTCAGTCCAGCTTGGATTTACAAGGCTGCCAATTAATACTGAACAAACAAGAACTCAAACTATGAATTATGAAAGAGCTGCAGCATCTGAAACTGACCACAATGAACATTTGAAAGATAAACAGTACCACAGTGCTTCAGTTTCAGCTTCAGAGTTTGTCATGTATTTTATGTATTGTGATTGTTTCTCTCAACTCACCATATATTTTTATTAGTAAGGTTTTTTTTTTGTTTGTTTTTTTTTTTTTTAATTTTTATCAATTACTAGAAATTTTAAGTGACCCCATTTGAATTCCAGGCAACCCCACGTGGGGTCCCGACCCCAAGGCTGAAAAACACGGGCGTAAAGACTCATGAAAAATCAACTAAGTTAAAAGTTGCTGTAGTTTTATCTGGTACGTTTCACCTTGTGTTCGTCTGTTCACTAATGTCACCTAGTTCAAGTCTATGAATCTGCTCTAAATGACAGAACTGATGTGAGAGTAGAAAAGAGGAGCTGACAAATAAGGGGAGATCTTCTGTGTCAGGTTCCCTGCATTTTAATCCCCCTTTTTAAACTATAGTAGAAATACAACTGTAGCAAATAACACACTATGACTACCCTCAGTCATTTTTGAGGACGTAGTTTGGAACAGTTTGACTTTTTGTCAAACTGACATGTCATGACATATTAACAGTGTGTATGTAACAATAATAAGTTTAGCACAATATCTTCCCTCTGTTCCACACATACACAGACAAATGTAATCAATACTAAAAATATGATTAATTAGGAAAAAATTCTAATGTGAAATTGTTTAGTCTTAGTTTCTTTTTGATTATTAGTAGTTTATAGTCTTTTTTGTCTACTTCGTCTAAATACCTCAAGTCTTTGAGTTGGAACAGCTTCCAATCTTATGCAAATCAACCTTTTTTTTTGGTTTGTTTGTTTTTTTTAAAATCAAAACTCTCTTTTTTTGTGAGACATGGTTCACATCAGTAGATGCTGCTTGTGAAAAGGAAACTCAAGAGTGTTTCTCTAAGTCACAGTGGTTCCACACCTGGCTCAAACCTCATTTCATTGACTGAACGTCAGGTTTGTAAACTTCTGATTCCATTTGTGGGTTCACTTACATTTTCCAGCTGCACTGTGACTGGTTAACAGCTGGATTCCATAAAGGCCTGAATTATTATAATGATTTATTTTACATTAGGTTAAGAACATTGTGTTTGTACTTGTGACTAAGATGTAAATCAGATCCCTTTTTATGACCCATTCATTCAGAGAACTAGAACATTTCAGTGGGTTTTCATACTTTTTCTTGCCACCATACATTCACAGGACAGATGACACTAAAAAAAAAAGTTCAAAAAGTAACTGGTCTCAGAAGTTGTGATACTGGTAAAACTACAACACTATGTTAATAAAAGGACTCATATTTACCTGTAGAAATGGAGGAAGCCACTGGAACTTTTGGGAGTGCAGTATAATTTGGACTTAAATACATAACATGATGGAAATCTATCACTTTTTGTTTTGCTTTCTCTGCTTGTCTGCCTTTTTCACTTTGATTGTAAAGAAATAACATTCTTGATTCATATTCTTATGTGTTTTATTTTACTATATGATATGAATTATTGTGCAAACATTATGCACTACCTCAATGTGCTAGTGATGTTGCACAAGCATATATTACATAAACCAGTCTTGTAGCATCGTTGTAATTTTACAGACTGTTTATTTTTTTATGTTTGTTTGTTTATTGTGTGTAAAATTATCATGAAGCTTGAATAAATAGAAGTTTAAAAAAAAGACATAATTGAGTATGCTATAGGCTTATAAACAGAGAAATCCGTAAATTGTGATTTTCTATATAATTTTTGATGACTTCAGTTTCAGTAAATTTCTCTCCTTTGTAAAATCTTGTTTTTTCTTGAAAATGTCTTTTTTGACTCTCCTATAGAGTTACTGCTATGAATACACTGTCTGTTGCATTAGTGTAAACACACTGCCTTATTGTGGATCTTTGGTCTGAAAATTTAGCGATAGTGATATGTTAATGATAAATGCAACAACTGGAAATAAGTTTGTACCACTGGTTTGTCTTCACTTCCAATGAACAGCAAAGTAAACTGGCTAAACTGATTTATGCAGGCCTGGTTCTGTTTAGTGTTTGGTTTGTGTGTGGTTTGGTAAATGTCAACACTCATCAACACCAGCCAACACGTGTGTGGGCGTGTCATCTGCTCACCTGCTTGGCGACGGCCCAGAACCTCTTTTCCAGCAAATCCAAGGACATCTGCACCCCGATAGCTAAAAATAGAAAACACACACACAAAGAGAGTATTAAGACAGACGCAGGACAAGATGGACTCTGCAGAGGCGGTGCTGAACAGTTCGCTGTGTTTGTGGAGGACCGGACGGGAAATCAATTCGACCCTGAGTTCACCTCTGTCATGTCCTGACGTTAATGAAGGGATGTAAACGCTGATGAGCCTGATGGTGTGTGCTCCCTGCAGACTGCATAATGACACCGCCCTCACTAATGCACTGTAGCAGATTTATTACTGAGTCAAGTACACACCAAGAATTTAGAGGAGATGAATAGTGAACAGAGAGTAAACATCCAACCCTTACCAACTCTCTTATACTTTCCATTTCCTGCAACTTTATACTTCTCTACTTCCGTGACATCAGAGGGCAACACTGTACTTTTTCCTACACTACATTATAGCTTTATTTATTTGACAACTTACTATGGAAAATCATAGGTGAAAAAAAATTATGAGCCAGGAGAGGGGAAATATTCAAGGGAGAAATGCCCAATTTTTCACTATTTCCATATGAGAAGAAACACTTGGATACTCTCTGAGATTAAAGTTGTAAATTTATGGGAAAAGAGTCATGAATCAGCAGCACAAGGCGTAAGCATTCACAGCCATTACCTTTGTTGATTTACTGCTTTTCCAAGTTTTTTCTTCTAAATTTATGACTTAATGAGTTGTTTTTTATTTTTTTTCATCGGGTCTGTAAAACTCTGGATTTCACCTTATGTTGGAGATCTTGGGAATGAATTAATCTCTGTGCAAATAAAATGAGATGAGCCAAAGCTGCGGTGCAGGGTCTTCGGTCAACTCAATTCAGGTCAGACGCTGTGTCATTTATAACTCTGGTTTGTGTCAACTGTGTCAAACAAACAAGCAGGTTTTTTTTTCTTTGACAAGAATGTGGCAACACTTATTTTCCAAGTTCCAAGTTCAGTTTCATACGTTTATGAGTTCTAGTATGAAGGGTATTGGAAAGACAAATATGGATTTTAAGCCCATAAAGAAGACTGACTGCATGTTTTACACTGTACCACTGATTCCCAAATATTACCACACACACATTAAGGTGCAGCCTTTTGTAAATATGCATGACATTTGGAATCAATTAATTGTGCATCTCTACATAAAATCTTTTAGACATAGAAGCTCCTCCTTGGCCCCTGAACTGTACTACAGGCCCCTCTGCTGGTACGTGTTTCCAGCTCTTCATATGACAGTAAAAGTCCCATCTAGAGGTGTCAAAAGTATTCACATTCATTCCTTAGGTAAAAGTATAGATACTAGAGTTTAAAAAGATTTCTGTAGAAGCTGAAGTATCAACTCAAGCTTTTTACTCAGTAAAAGTGTAAAAGTACTGAATTTTAAAACTACTTAAAGTATAAAAGTAAATGCAAGGGGAAAAAAATGTCATTAGGACAAAAGCTTAGCCAGTGCCACAGGGGCCTGTAGTACACTACCCCACCTCCCCAAAAAACATGTTTCTAAAGGCCATAATGACCGTAATGTTGTATTAAAATGTTAACGTTGAAACATTTGGAATGCTCTAGTCTACCTGTTTCAGCTGCATATGTGAACATTGAAAATGAATGCAAATGTATTAAAGAACCATATATGTGCACTACTGAGTATTAACGAGTATTTTATGGAGCAGAAGATATGATGACTAGTTGAATATAAGTATTGGAATGGTGCAAAAAGTCAGGTGCAATTCATTGCGTACAAACCAATAGGGTGTTGGAGTGGTATATGTTTATACTTCTCATCCAACCACAATCAAATTCACTCTATCTGGATGGAGCAATTTATCTGGATAGTTGTTTTTTTTTTTAATTTTAATTTGAACTATGACAAGCCAGAATGAAAACAAGCTGAAATTAAATAAAGGATTAATTAAAGGAATAACGCGGCTATTTTTAAAATGTAAGGAGTAGAAAGTACAGATAATTGTGTGAAAATCTAAGGAGTAGAAGTGAACAGCTGACTGAAATAGAATTACTCCAGTAAAGTATAAAAACCCAAAATTTCTACTTAAGTAAGGTAACGAAGTATTTGTACTTCGTTACTTAACACCTTTGGTCCCATCATCACCTAGCTTGAAAGATTTTCAGCAAGAAACAAAACAAAACATAGCATTGCATTTGACAGTTATTTCCTGACAAAGCTTTAACCCTTATGTATTTTGGATTCTGCTGCCACAGTTAAAACAACACTTGCGTATTCTGATGAGCTAATGCTAGCAAGCAGTTTTGTTTTTTAGCCTGATAAAGGACTGGAGCATGTGCATATATTTACTGTTATTATATCCATGTCACAACAGAACAATATATAAAAAAACATTTTGGACATTTGACATGTTTTATGACTTTACAACATTAATCCATCATATAACAGAGCAAGAAAATAACTAAATATTGTGTGAACAAAATTCAAAGCTTTAGGGCCTTTTTAAGGAGAATACTACATTCACGGTCCTGTTTTTAGAGAAGTCAGTTCCCTGTGAGTTTTAGACACAATTAATCAACCGCTGAATGTTGCATGGGTTAGACCATTGTTTTGTTTTTGGTCGCTGAATGTTTCATTGTGAACGGGTGCAGGAGGTGGGAATAGAGCTTTAATAAAACGAATAAATTAATTAAACATTGCATTTATTCTGGGCACAGTACTATTATACTGCTTCTGTCTTCAGCTGCGGCTGTTTTTGTGACTATATTAACTGGTGAACATGGAGCTGCTGCTGGTGTCTCTGTGGATCAGGTCTAACTCTCTTTTCCACATGTCATGTTGGAGGACTATGGCAGCATTTGGTTTAAGATAATCCACTTATGTTAGCATTCCAGGTTAAACAGCTACTGTACTAAGAGTAGCTGTGTTGCATGAAACTGAAACTTATGCCTCGTCCACATGAATAAAGACATTTTTCCACATGATCTTTGTTTTATAGAATACTTAAGCACAAACTATAATGCAAAAACTATATATTTTATATAATATTGAATATATAAGACACAGAGGCTTTGGTCTGTCAGGAAGATGAGCAGAAAAAACTAGTTACGATATAAACTTTACCATAAATGTTGGTTTGGGTTGTCAAAGTGTTCCTTTTATTTCATGGACATCAACAACACCGGTACATGGTACAAATTTGTCCATTCTGACCTCAATCTGGATGTAATACACTACCCTAAACAGCTATATGAATATTTGATGTTTGAGGTGCATATTCATCAAACAAAGCAACAACATCATTTTTTAATCTCTCCATTCTCCCTTTCCTCATAGGTGCACATGGGTAATCCCTCACTTTAGAAGGCATTTCAAAACACAGTTAATGTGTTGATAAGAGGCCAAAATGTAGTAAACAATGTTAATTTTGCAAAATATCCGCATCAGAGTGAGGACATTAGATTCATTTAGAGCATCTTTAACAGTTTGTCTGACAGAGAAAGTAATCTCATTCATTCATTCATTCATTCATTCACTCAATCAATCAATCAATCAATCAATCAATCAATCATTCAATCATTTTCTGAACCACTTAGTCCACTAGAGGGTCTTGGAGACGCTACAGGCTTTCCTGGTGACACCCTGGATGTAAAATAATCTCATATTTATGGCAAATAATAACCAACTCAAAATCAATATTAGCACTGACCTGAAAATATTAAGAGTAAAATGTCCTGAGTCAGACCCCAGTCAATAGCAAATACAACAAAAAAAGATCCTCCTGACACTGTTTACAAATAATCCACCCATGATGTCACTAAATCATCAGAGAACAGCAGAGGAAAAATAGAAATCAATCAACCAATCAATGAATAAGTAAACAAATAAAGAAAGAGGAAAGAAAAGAAACTGTGCACCAAATTAACCCTTTATCAGGCAAGTGACTATTTCTGGTGATTTCTGCACACAGTACAAAACAGTGAAAGCAACAGTTACAGGGAGGACAGTGAGTCAATAATCTCAGGTCCAATGTGGTCTACAGGGTCCGCAAGGTCCACCTCTGTATGATCAGTGAGTGTACCTGCTTTGTTAGGTACCATGAAGTAATGGTACTAATGTAAGGAATGATGTTCAAAGGGATAATGTGGATGTGGACAGGGGTCTGGATCAGCACTTATGTTGGTCTAATGTTCTAAAAGTGATGTTCCAATGTTCTAAAATACATGTTTCTTTGACATTACATGTGTTTTTCTTGCATTTTTTATGACTACTTCTTGGATCTTTTGCCACTTTTTTTTTATTTTACAAGACAACATGGACAGAAAAATGACAACAACACATAAACAAAGGGAATATCAAACAAATAAACAAACAAACCAAAAACAACAACAACGACAGAGTATTGACAAACAACGATAACATCATATTACGATGAAAAAGATCATAAATGTAAAAAGCAACTAAACAATATAGTTTGGTTAGGGGTGATAGGGAAAAGGGGAAGGGGGGGTATGAATAAAAGTGAGAAAAAGAGAGGAGGGAGTGAGGCGGAAAATAATAATTGTTGTAATAATACAAAAATATATAATAATAATACCAGTAGCCTAATTTGCCAGTTTTATTGCGGCGGCGGTAGCGGCAGAGGCAGTCACAATACAACGAGTTAAATAATTTAATATTTGTAACAATGTATTTGTATCAGTTACTATCTGTTTTGAGTTTATATGAAATAATTTAAATTAATATGGCTATAAGGGGGGGTGGAGCCCAGCACGCAGAGCCCGAGGAAGGGGGGACACCATCAACCCCCCACACAACCTCCAGCACCCCCAGCAGCACAGTCACAGCCCAAGGACCAGACCAGCCATGGCCAGTCAAAGGGTATCTTTTGCCACTTACGAGCAAGGAACCAAATATGGTAACTTCATTGACCTTGATTATGTACATGACAATGAAAAATGTTGAAAAACTTCACAAAAGTAATAAAGTCTTGTTATATCCTCCAATAACACACTAAGGACATTTTGAATTCCAGAGTATTTCTAAGAGTGTCCTATAAAGGGTTAAATCTTCAGGGAATGTAACAGAAAAAATCTTAAACATCCAGTAGCTGAAGGGATATACGACCCTATGGATCTGTCTGTTGCACCTCTCGGGGGGTAAAACCTCTGCCTTGATGGAAGCGCAAGGTGTCAGGAGTTCGGTGAAGTTGAAATGAGTTTTCTGTGTGACTTGACACCAGAGATAAAGATCATTAAAGTTTACACCAGTATGTTCACACTGCAGTGACCAACAGATCATAACAACTGTTAAAGCTGACTCAGTCAAAGAAATACTGAACCCCTTTAACGGAGATTTCCCAGTTTCACCTTTTTTCAGATTGCAGCAAATAAAAAGACATTCCCAAAGCAATGCCACAAACACATGGGTCTGCAGAGGCAGAGACGCAGCTGACCGCAGCCTTAGAGGACCAGCAGGGGTCGTTTCACTCGCAGCAACATAATATCTGCAACTGCTTTTGTCACTTCAATAATGAAAACTATTCCTCACACAGGCAGTCACACACACACACACACACACACACACACACACACACCAACACACCAACGCACACAGATGAGTGATACGAGGCGACATACTGAGTCTCTTGTGTAATGCTGTTATTGGAAAAGGAAAGAAGCTGTAAAACCTCTTATTTCTGGTCATTTCTTCTTATTGGGCTTTGTGTTTTTTATTGTGAAATTTCTCCTGCTGTAGGTCGCCCTCCAATACTGCAGGATAAAAAAACAAACAATGCTGTGTGTTTAGTTCAGGCAACTGATTTTAGAATTCCTTTCACTGATTCGGTGAGGATTTTATTAAAGTCTAAAACGTTACATTTGCTATTTAGGAGACAGAATAGTTGATTTGTTTGTCTAATATTTAATTGGGTTCGTTTTATTTTTCCTAAATAATAGAGATGCTTTGTTACCAAAAACACTCAGTTCTGGGTGTCAGTTGTTACTAACAACAGATTTTTCTTGTTGTCACTTACAAAACAATACAATAATAATTCTGCACTTATCCCTTGTGACCCTCTGTTCGTGTGTGATGGTGTATACACCTGCAGAGACGCTGCCCTATGCCTGTATTTTCTGTTTTCCTCTTGTTCTGCTGTGTTCTGGATGTTTCTGGGCCTCGACCTTTGGACAATGAGTTTGTACGTCCAGCCAATAATAGCATCACACAGCGAGTGTGGGTGGAGCAGGATAAAAATGATGCAACTCCAGTTCAGTCTGCTCTTCTTGCTACTGCACTACTGTTAATGTGGTGCAGTTCAGTCCGAGCAAAAAACAGACACCGTTAAGCTATTCTCATTAACCCCACTGAGACATTTAAAAGGTTTAACTTGTTTCTCAAAGTTTCACGTTTTTACTTGTAATGTTTAATTATGTAACTTTTTTTTCTTTACCTTGTCAAATCCTCTTGTCCTTTCTGTCTGTATTTTATTTTATTTTATTTCATTTTATTTTATTTCATGCACAACTACAATTCCAATAAAGTTGGGATGTTGTGCAAAATGTAAATAAAAACAGGATATAAAGATTTCCAAATCATTTTTGATCTATATTCAATTGAATACACTACAATGATAATATGCTTAATGTTCAAACTGATAAACTTTATTGCTTTTTGCAAATATTCAGTCCTTTTGAACTTGATGCCTGCAACATATTTACATTTGACACAATGTCCCAACTTCATTGGAATTGCAATTGTACCTGGGCATCCTTGTGATTGTCAAGGGTTTAAATAAACTTCTCATCCTGTCACCAGTTATTCTAAATCCAAACTCAAAGTGCTAGAGTCTAACTCAATGTCTTGCACTTGTTTTTCATAGTTTGACTTGTCCTGTAAATTCTTGTATGTTGTAACTGTGTGGGTTGTAACTGTGCATTTTATGCTGCCTCTTGGCCACGAGTCCGTTGAAAAAGAGGTTCTTAATCTCAATGGGATTTTTATTCCCTGGTTAAACAAAGCTTTAAAGAAAAAAAATAAATAAATAAATTCTCCTCGACAACATACATTCAGTAAACATTATTTGAAGCAATCAGAAAATGTTGCCTCCATCGCTCATGTAACTACCTCTCTGTCCCTTGTTCTCAAAGTGGAGAGGATGGGTGATGTTTGGACAGTTCACTTTACGAACACCAGATATGTTATATAATTGACCTTTCTTCTCAGACAGACACAAACAGACCAAACTGCCCTCCATCATGGACAATCCATCCCATCCACCCCACAATTCACTGCAGAGACACATCTCCTTTTCTTCAGACTCATTCAGCCTCACTGTCACAAAGGACATTATAGGAAATCATTCCTGCTCTTTAAAGTCTCACTATATAACAGCATATGTCTGTGTGACAGATGAGGAAGACACTGCATACTCACTTCTACTTGTAAATCTTCTATCTATTTTATATATTCTGTAACATGTATTTCATAATACATAATGTATATACAGTACTTTGATGTAAATATAGTCTAGACATGTTGTTTTCTTATTTCTTGCTTCATATTCTCTTTTGTCTTGTGTTGTCAGATGCTGCTGCTGTAACGCAACAATTTTCCTACTGGGATTAATAAAGTCAGTCTGTCTATGTTGCTCAACAATTAAATATAATTAAAGTGTTCAAGTGGCACCAAGCAGTATAATGACAATGTACGCTGATGACGTTTTGTTCTCGTAAATTCATCATAGCCTGAGATTCATTTCATGTTATCATCACACAGTCTGCATCCATGTCGTACTTAGGTTTTCTGGATCCATGTCTCACAGTGTGGCTGTGGATGAATTTATAAGAAAAACTGGGTTTTTGGAGTTTTTCCTTGCCGAGAAGGAGGTTCTAAGGACGGGGGATGCCCGGGGACATTAATCCAATTCCTTCATGTGCTGTTTATTAGACTGTTGTTTGTTTTCATATCCAACTAATTCTATAAATCCCCATGTGGCAACCTTGTTGTGATATAGGGCTCTACAAATAAAATTGAATTGAATTGAAATCACATAGTTTATAGAGGCATTATTACAAACAGGTGTATCAACACTGTGACTGATGGAGCAGTTATTGAACAAGTCCCGAGCTTCATCTACCCAGGGAACAAACTGACAGAGAAAGGGAAAAGTGAAGAGGAAATTAGGACAAGAACTTCCCCAAATTCCACTACCAACCAGATTCTGTATTCTATACTGCTATGTATGGTCAACACTGCTGTATGGAGCTGAGACATGGACAGTTACGGTGCAAATTAACCCTTTATAGGGCACTCATTGAAATACTTTGAAATTTAAAGTTTCAACCTTAGTGTGTTATTGGACATTGTCATCTACCTCCTCTTGCCATAAAACATCCAACCACCACTTGCTAAAAACTAAATACATGCAATAAAACAACTGTTATAAGGTCACAAATTGGCAAAAATCACTCATATTCACTATTTACAGCTTCAAAATTTCTATAAAATTTCTCTGAATCATTGTATAGTGTTAAAAAATAACATCCTTCTTGACCTCACTGAGGCACAGGATTGGCCCCATATTTAGAGTTTGTGTAAATTACCAAAAATAGTCACTTGCCCAATAAAAGGTTAAAAAGAAACGGACATCCTTTGAACTCTGGATATATAAAAGAATGTTGAAAATCTCATGGATGGACAGAGTCAAGAACCAGAAAACACCTCCTTGAAAGCATCAAGATAAAAAAAAAATGGAAGTATTTTGGCCACATCATACACCACAGTATCTTACTTGAGGGGAATATTGATGGCAGGAGAGAGAGGAAGACTCATAACAACATGGTCTAGTGACATCAGAAGATGGACAAGCCTCAACTATATGCAAGTAACACGAAGGGCAATGATCAGATATGACAGGCGAGGAAGGAACTTGATGATGATGACGTCTGAACTCTTCTTTCACACTGTTTATGATATCACAGTATAGTCTGATACAAACAGCTGCATCTTTTCAATACTAGTATCTGTGTGTCCTAATTCAGAAACTAAGCATTGAGGTCCTGCAAAGGAGGGGGCTACCAAAGCTGCAAGACACCAATACAATAGAATCTTTATTTTGTCAGTAGTAGTTTGTCACACACGTAAACATGCACCACACACCGACATTTGTCTTCTGCCTTTAGCCCATCTCTAAATCATGCATCACACATAATGCATACTAGGAACAGTGGGCTCGCCATGTCAGGTGCCCAGGGAGCAAATGGGCGGATTAAGTGCCTTGCTCAAGGACATACCAGGCAACAATTCTCCGCCAATCCAGGGAATCGAACTGGTGACCTTTTAGCCATAAGCCGACTCTCCAGCCGACTTTCCAGCCATCTAGAATATGAACTGCAGGTTATGTGATCTGTTTACACAATCATGTCCTATTAAAGGCTATCCTGGACACAAGTGGACAGCAGAGACAAAGACACGTTCACTCATTCATGACCAAGACCTGATTACAAAAGATGCAATTAGGGCTGTGTATTAGCAAGAATGTCGCGATACAATACAAATCACAATACTAGGATCACAATACGATATATCGCAATATATCACGATACTGTTAAGGGATGTTAAGAGATTATTTCCTGGAAAAATTTAATCATACCAGAAATATGCACAAATACTGAACATATTTTTATTTGTTCAGAACACTATTTAATACTATATCACAAAACTTTCCTCTGTAAAAAGTAACATTTTTTTTTACAGATAAATAAAAATAAAATTACAAGCACAAAACACACACAAATAAAATGATGTTTTACAGATACTACAGTTTCAGATCCGGTTCAAATGTTCATATTCTATTAGTTGTATAGTGCTCAGTCCCTAAATCATCCAACATCAGAGCAGTATTTTAATGCAAGGAACTAATATCTGCCTCTCAGACAGTAAAAAGTGCTTTTAGGATGATTCAAATAATCATTATTTTACAAAATAGTTTTAAAAAAAAACTATATGCATGACCTGCAATATCACAATACTACTGTTTTATTATACAATCAACAGAGTAAAACACTCATGTGAATATAGAAATAAAAGAACAAATAAAAAATAAAAAACAAAAACGTCTGCCATATCTCCATTTGAATAAACACCAAAAAATATTGATACAGTACTTTTTAATATCGATACAGTATTGTGAAATGAAATATCGCGATATATTGTGGAAGCGATATTTTCTTATACCCCTAGATGCAATTCACTCCTGGAAGCTCTGAATCACACAGGAGGGCAAATGTAAGGGCCTGAACATCAGAACTAATGTCCGAACCAAGGGTCATGTGTTTGTAACATCATGTTCCCTTGCAGATTATTGTCATCACCTACATGGATGGGATACACTATACCTGAAATTAACTGTGTGTAAGAGGACATACAGTTGAGCTCATAAGTTTACATATCCTGACAGAATGTACATGGGATGGTCTTGGATGTTCCAACGTGACAATGACCCTAAACAGAAGACCAAGTTGACCTGTCATTGGCTACAGCAGAAAAAAGTGAAGGTGAAGGTATCATTGAGCCACTTTGGGGAGGTCTCAAACATGTAGTTCATGCAAGTAAACCCAAAATCTTAAAGGAACTGAAGGTGTTTTGCCAAGAAGAATGGGCAGCTTTACCATCTGAGAAAATACAGTGCCTCATCCACAACTAGCACAAAAGACTTCAGCTGACACTGATGTTAAAGGGGCCAACACAGAGGATTAAGAACTAGGGTATGGAAACTTTGGATCAGGGTCATTTGGATAGTTTCTGTTGTCAGTATGATTTAAAAAGAGCAAACACATCTGTTAGATGATAAATGGATTCACCCAACCACTAGCCATGAGTGAAAGACAAGTTTTTGTATCATCATTCATATTCTCTGAAAAATGGCCAAAGAATCACAAATTCTGCTAGGGTATGTAAACTTAAGAGCACAACTGTACGTCTGTTCCTTCTCCTTCTGTACTTTTCTTTGTTTTAGAGGCTGTAACATACTGTAACTGGAATGTACAAACTGTCACTCAAGGCAAGAATTAATCCATGTTTCATACCTGGTCATCCCTTGTTTTACACCTGTAATTTTGGCTCAGTCTACCAAATAATTCAGGATCAAATCAATGAAACCTGGTAATAATTTGGACAATGCACCGTTGACTTCTTGTGCCTGGGCTCAGACGTAAGCAACTATAAACTTACGTTTCATTATATTCTTTACATAACTGTCCTTAAAGTCCCATTAGGTGGTGACTGACCTCTGTTTACAGTCATTTAGGGAAGTGAAGCTTTGAATTGTGGCACCTGTCCAAAAGACGAGGCGTGAACAGGGGAAAAGAAATGTGATGCTGCATCCGCGTTCAGACAGCGTTATGACCTCTGGGTCCTTTAAACCTCTTAAGGCAGGGCTTCGTCTCATTCTTTTAGAAGAGCTTCTCTGCAGACTCAGTGGTCTGCGGCTTTGCTCTGCTGTTTGATTTCATTTTTCAGTTTTTTTTTCTCTTTTCTCCTTTCCTGTCAGCAGCGTCCTTATCGCTGCCCTTCAGCGCTGCAGCTGCACTGTTTCTGCTGCAGTCTGCACTCTCTACGAGTTCATAACAGAACAAAACACCTCAAACAAACTTATTCTGCTTTTACATTCAATATCAATAACTCATAATCCTGTCACGGTGTCAAAAAATACACCTTTAGGTCTTTTCTTTTTTTTTTTTGCAAGAAAAGTTAATGGTGGAAAAATCTGAAAGTCTGCAGCTGGATTATTATTCTACAGTGTGAATTTTATTTTAACAGTCGACTTCACTCTCCCTTGTGATGCTACTGCGTAAAAGTGTTCTGCCGGCAGCATTATAACTTTACAGTCAAGTTTTAAAACAAGCACTTACACTATTTAAACCTCTTGCTTTAAAAAAAAAAAAAAAAAAAAAAAAATATATATATATATATATATATATATATATATGTGTGTGTGTGTGTGTGTGTGTGTGTGTGTATATATATATTTCATATGTTTTTAGTCATTTTTACGTCCAGCCCCTATGAACAGTTTTGCTGCGTAAAGTAAGCTGTAAGATGTAAGTAAGATGTGATGTTTCAGAAATGATGACATCTATTTCTGTTGCTCTTGTCACTGTAGAATATTTGCTGCAATAAACCTGTTTGGCCGCAGTGATCCATACATTTGCATCTAATCTCAAAAATTTAACATGGAAAATGTAAATGTATTGGAAACGTGAACACAGACAGTTTCTATTGACTTGCAAAATACAGCATCTAAAGAAAAATGATGATATAACATAATCATACTGGACTGTATGAAGTAAACAACAGGGAAAAACATGATCAAATGAAAATGAAAATGCTGCTTCAGTGGATTAAAGGAAGTTTAGGATTATGGATGTTCTGTCTGTTGGTGAGTCACATATTGTGCTTCTAAATATGCTTTTTGGCTTTCAGCAAACAGACAATATTTTCTACTTTGATCCGTTTCCTGAAATTCAAGATTAACAGATAAGACTGGCAAACTGCTTGGATTTCCCAAAGGTAAGCGAATCTCACAGAACTAGAATTATAGACTCACCGTTGATTACTCACTCTAACCCGTCATGGTGAAGGTAATATCCATGTCTGTCGACTCACATCACAGAGGTTTTTAATAATGTCATTTTGTTGTTTATTTATTTGTCGAAATGGAAGCTCCTGGGAATCATTTCCAGTTTTCTACATGTTAAATTTAAGTGTTTCTAAGACCTTTTTAAGACTAAGAACAGAATTTAATGCCCATTTCACAGTCTATGTCACGGCTGTACTGGCAAAATTTGTGACTCCTAGAATTTAGGTAAATGTATTTATTTACTCCAACGCCTTGATTCCCATCGTTTCAAGTCATTTGTCATCGGGGGCTGCAAAGTTAGAGATAACTGGTTCCTAATTACCTCCGCCAAGGAATGGAGGTTATGCTTTCATCGGGGTTTATTTGTCTGTCTGTCTGTCTTTTAGCAAGATAACTCAAAAAGTTATGGAAGGATTTTGATGAAATTTTCAGGAAATGTTGATATTGGCACAAGGAACAAATGATTACATTTTGGTGGTGATTGAGGGGGAAGGAGGCTGATCTGCCTTGGTGCAGGTCTGCGCTCTCCGAGTGCTTTTCTAGTTTCAGTATAAATTGTCGGGTTGGAACGGGTGGAACTGAGTCGACTAACCTTACTTTCTTTGCAGCTTGGACATTTTTCAGACACATTTAAACATAATACAGCCAACAAGTTTATAGCAACATAAGACCTACCGTATCAAATTTTGTACCTTTTAAAGACTTTTTAAGATATTAAATGAAGATTTGTAAATTCAAGACTTTTAAGACTTTTTAAGACACCACTGGAACCCTGTTTATTACTATTTCTGTTTAGTAGAGTACTCTGATAGGCTTTTCCCACTAAATTAGTTCTGATTCTGGTTCTTGTACTGGTTCTGTTCAGGATTCTTGGAACCCTGGTGCCATGTTTGAATCAGCCTGTGTTTTCCCCCAGTTTTGAGGAGAACCCTTCAGATAAAAGATGTGTCATTAACAGAGGATGATGCACAACAGACCACGTGGTAATATATTACTCATCCAGGCTGACAAGTTTGACTGAATTCTTAATCTAAGTTTGTGGTTTATTATTTGTTCTTTTCTTCAAATCAGACCAGTCAATTTACTCAGTCTTGTGCTGTATTTTATCATTTTTCTCTTCTTTTTTTATTTATTTATTCATTATTAAAGTCAGAAGTTACTAAATCACCTTGCAGTGGGTTTAATCAGAACCTTTTTTCCACCACTTTCTCAGAGAGGTACATTGTTTTTGTCATCTGGGATTGTGAACTCATTAATTTTTGGTCAAACTTCTCAGAATGGTCCAAATCTGTGTGATGCAGGCTTTTTGGTGGTAAAGAGCTGATAAACAGTGAAGTACCTGAAGCTCAATATCAGCAAAACCAATGAACCTGAAGTAGATTACAGGGGAACGGGAGGCTCCTTGTCCTGGTTAGAAGTCAAATCAATAAAAAACTGGAATGGATTCATAACACTGAAGCCTCCTCAGGAAGGGACAGAGCAGACTACTCTTCCTGAGGGGAATCCTGATTTATAGTGTTGAACATTGGCCAGAAAAGCGTTTGGTAGAACCTTAAGATGTCACAGTGAAGATTAGCTTTGGCCTTTTGGATATAACTTATCATCACTTCATCATCCTATTACACATGCATGGGAAATTTTGTCATAATAGAGATGCAAAGCCCTGTCCCTGTTGGTTAAGACCCACAGGACTTTATTTATTGGAAAAAAGTAAATAATAATACACTCAGAAAGATAAGAGTAATGTTTAGATCCTGGCTGAATCATGCCCATATTTACACACTGATGTTTATCAGTTTAAAAACAATTTTACAAGTTAAGTCATCACAGTTTGTGGTAAAACTAATCAAGTATGAGACTGAAAATGCATAAATATAAAGAGTACACACCCAAAAGTTGTGGAGGTGCCGTCTTTGTAACTGTCTGCCCCCAGTCTGTTTGGAGTCTGTGAAAAATTAGTCTCAACTGAGTTCCTCTTTAAGAATGACAGACTGCAACTTTGATGTCCACATGTGTCAAAACATTTAAGTATATGCACCTTGGTACCCTGCTGTAATGTTTGCAAGAGGATAGAATTCCATAAATTACTGTATCTATATTTAGTACCTCCCCTAACTCACAGCAAGGTTTGACCAACACATTCCCATGAGTTCAACTTTGAATTCAAGTCCACGTGAACGTGAATTATTGTTCTCAGGAGAAAGTCATGACTGGATAACCTGAAAACCCAAAATATGTCACTGTCATGACTGCCACCAGTGTAGTAGTCAAAAAAACAACAACTTAAACAGTACTACAGCACTAATAAGTAAGTGCATCAGTTTCAACAGTCACCATATCGTCTTTCCTTTATGCCATAGAGCTCTGTTGTCATATGAAAACTACAAAAAAAAACATCAGCAATATCATCCTATATTATAAAAGGGAAGTGGACTCTGTGTGTCTCTGGCATCACACAAAATCTGGAAAGAGAAGACTGCTGCAGTTTGGTATACTTGTGTATTTTTGGTCAAGGAAGAGACTAGCGAAAACGTCAAGATGATAGGACCAATATTTTGGGAGATATTACTAATTTTGGAATACAATGGTGGGTCTCTGTGTCACTCCGTGGGTGTTTCCTTTTTTTCTGTGCGTGAGTGGATTATGTGTTACAGGTGGAGCCAGATCCTGCACCCGGATGGGACCAGCTGCCGGAGGCAGACCAATAAAGACCGCGGAGCTGGGCCGGACCAGGGTTGCCATTCCTCCACTCCCAACCCCGCCATCATTCTGTCTTTGTTCGTGCTTTCGGCAGTAGGGGTGGACTGCCCTTTTCGTTTGTCTCGTTTTCTCCTGTTTTTGTAAGGGAGGTTAGTCTCTGTATTTTGGTTTCTTTACGTTGCAGGTCAGCTTCGTTCTTGTGTTAGAAAGTTTTGTTTGTTATTTTGGCCAGAGCCCACCCTGAAGTTTCAGCTGTGCTTTTTGTTCAGTTTTCATTATCTGTAATGTGCACTCTGTAAATAAATCACTTTTTTCTTAACATGCACAACCCATGTCCGGGGTTTCTCTCTGTGGCTTGGGAGTGAGGAAAGGTGTCCACTCTATTTCATGTTATGTCCTAGGGTCCCCAGGCCAGGGCGTAACAAATGGCCTCCCAATGGCCAATTACATTGATATGCCCAGAATCAAAGAATTGAAGTGGGTTACCTAGCAACAGATAAACAATAGGGCCATGTTGCCATGATTTGCAGAAACAGACATACCAGCTGAGAGGTTATTCAACTGAAAATGTGGAATTTGCCACGAAAGTAAAGGAATGAACTGTATCAGAGGATCTAGAACCCATGGTTCCCCATGAGTCAATGCACTAGTTTGAGCTATAATACCTCCTCTCATCCTTCTTGATTCTCTATATTACATTTCCCAGAATTCTGTGGTCAACAAATATTCAGTTGGTGAATGCATTTAGAGATCAGTCAATGATAATTATCTCAAGCAAACTAAATAAATTCCATCATATATATTTTTTAGATTTGCTCCAATCAAGGTTATTATCGTTAACGAAAACGAATGAAATGACGAAAACTAAAATTGAAAAAACATTTTCGTTAACTGAAATTAATAAAAACTCTAATTAAAAGAAAAAAACGATAACTAACTGAAACTGTATCGTGAGCTTACAAAACTAACTAAAACGTATAAAAATTATGGATACAATTCCCTTCGTTTTCGTCTTTGTCAATGTCGGATTGATATGAAATTGATTTATTTCGCTCCAGCAGTTTGAGCTGGTGACACCATACAACACTTCCCAGTCTGTCATGTGTGGTCACTGGTGGTTTCCAGTTGTCTTCTGGTCCCCATTCTACCTGGAACATACAGACTAAAGCTGGGACAAAGGAGCACCGTCCTGTCTGGGGTTTACTGTAGTGATACATGGGTCGGGTTTTTTTTTTTTTTTTTTTTTTTTGGCGTACCGTGTGTGTGCGTGTGAGTGACAGAGACAGAGCAGAGCTAAAGGTCAGAGTCAGTGTTGAACTAGCATCCAGGTTAAAACTGGAGAGTTTATCACCATGAAAAGGCCTTCCAAGCCCTGAACTGCACAGTTTAGAAGAGGAGAAAAGAGGAGGATGAAAACTAATCCAATTACAGAGGTATGGAACCTGTTAGAATGTTAAAAAACGTTTGATGTTACTAGCTACAGCTAGCTGAACTGAAATGAAGCAAAGTTGGCTAATAATGGAACTGGAGATGATTAAGAGATGAGAGATCTGCTAAAGTGTGGTTTACTGCTGAGGAACTGGGTTATATATGTTTATAAGTGGTTTATATATGTTTCTGTCTGCTTTAACTGCTGGTTAGCTGGTTTATAATAGGTTCCTATCTGCTTTAACTGCTGGTTAGCTGGTTTATATATGTTTCTATCTGCTTTAACTGCTGGTTAGCTGGTTTATATATGTTTCTATCTGCTTTAACTGCTGGTTAGCTGGTTTGTAATAGGTTCCTATCTGCTTTAATTGCTGGTTAACTGGTTTATATATGTTTCTATCTGCTTTAACTGCTGGTTAGCTGGTTATATATGGTTCTATCTGGTTTAACTGCTGGCTGCTTTGTGCATCTCCTCTCATGCTTTGCACATCTTCGCATTGTTTCACGTAAGTGACGTTGTGTATGGATTGCACCCCACCTCAACCTGCTATAGGGAATTTATACATTGTACGGTACACTGTGTCTCTGCTCAGTCCATGAGCCGCCCTAACCCGACCCCCAAATAAAGTGTCCAGGGTAACCCATATCCATGCCTCACTAATTTCTTTGAATAGGATGGTGAGGAAGATAAAATATATGAAATAACTAAAACTAATACTAAAACTAAACTAAACTAAACTAAAACTAAGCATTCAGAAAAAAACGATAACTAATAAAAACTAACAAACCTGCTCTAAAAACTAATTAAAACTAACTGAATAAGAGAAAAAAAAGTCAAAACTAATTAAAACTAAACTATAATTTAAAATCCAAAACTATTATAACCTTGGCTCCAATTACATGTGCATTATAATACGCAGTACTACAAACACAGTACTATAATTTCTCTATCTCTCTCTCTCATACAAAGTCTATGTCGCTCTCTTCATTCAGTGCTCAGGCTGCAGCTGCAACGCTCTCTGCTGTTACTATTTCTGTCAAACTCAGCTTTAATGCACGTTACACAGTCAGTATAACACAGAGAGAACACACGCACACACACACCCCACCATTAGTGGCAGCTCCGCGACAGATATATATGCACTCTCTCTCTCTCTCTCTCTCCTCTCTCTCTCGCTCTCTCATTCGGTAGGCTGGGTGTGTTGGACAGAGCGCTGAGACGATCAGAGGAAGCAGAGAGAGAATTGCTGTGGAGGAAGAGGAGGACGAAAGAAAGCCGTATTGGATCCGGAATAAAACTCCAGTTCGGCTTCTGGTTTCATGCTTTAAAGACGCTTCCGGTCTCTGTTTTTAAACGGGAATCAAGCTTTGTGGTTTTTAAAGTAAAGACCAGTATCTGTCATTCAGTTACAAAGACAAGTGTGATTTCTGGCTCCAAAGTGAAATCCATATTCTGGAGAACAGAGTCTGTTCTTTGATTTTTAAGACTGAATCTGGATTTTTGGCATCTTTTCTGAGCACTGCAGATGAAGGAGAGGGAGAACAGTTTCTGTCCTCTTTCTCTGTTTGGAGGCTGAAGCAGCAGAGCAGATGGTGAGCGGTGTGTGTGTGTTTGTGTGTAGATACTCTACTGTATGTACAGCATGCATGGCGCATGTACCTTTAAAAGTGACAAAAAGTGTTTGTTTTCATCTGTGCCCCAATATACAGACAAAAGTAAATGCACAGTTTTTTGTTAGTTTTTTTATGGGCTGCACCCTCAGTTTCCTAAGAAGAGAATCTTACCAAATCTTACAAAGTATTTCAGATATGTCAGCGCTTTATCTGTAAAAATCATAAAATAGTAACAGAAGCATCTCCCAAAGTGATTTATATAAATGTTTTCAGCTGATCAAATTAAAAACATGCTCAAAACTGTCAATATTTTTCAGTCAATTGACTAATGAATTCATCAGGATATTGTTAAAGCTGCAGTGCTCACTAGTTTTTAGTGTCACAGCGCAAACATTAACAAACAATCAGGATATTACAACTCAAATGGTCTGAGAGAACAAGACGTCTGCATCTTTTACTTCCCTCTCTTGATGGGCTGTAGAAAAATCGACTCTGTGATGCAGGTTTTTGGCAGGTTTAGGCATGGGGGTTAAATATGTGACTGACAGATGAAATTACCAATCACTGATCAGATTTTGTCAGACAGAACCTGGACACAATTCTACTTTTCTACTCATACGGAAGTTTGGAAATGTGGTTTCACTTTCCCATGACTGCATGAAATGGTGAGAGGTTCATACATATTTATATTTAGTTTTTTGATTGGGATTGAGAGGTGAGAGCTGCAGAAGGAAGGTGTCTGTTCTCTAATTTTGTCACTTTTTTCCCCCCTACAGTGACATAAATATCTCAGATGACCATTCATGCAGTTTTAGTTTGTGTTTCCTTCTCCTGTCAGGTCCATAATGGTTTTCCCAGTGAGTGGAAGTGACTATTCTGTACAATGAAAACACAATAGTCCAACACCTTTGAGATGAACTGAGGCTGAAAGGGGGTACATCTCAGCAGAAAGGTTCAACATCTAAGGGATGGTGGTTAATGGCCATCGTGCAAACAAACACCATATGACCAAAAATGTTGATATGTCCACATACTTTTGGCTACACAGGGTACATTACGTGTGCTTTTACCACACAGAAACTGTCTAAAAGCGTGTGGGAGTGAGCTGGTGTGTGTTCTGGTGTGCGCCTCTCTGTTGTTATTTACTTGACTACGGTGTGGTGACTGCAGTGTGTTTTTGCTTTCGGCCTTTTGGAACGAATGCTCGGCTGCCTCGTTCTCAGGCTGTTTGGAGGAAAAGAGCAGCCACAGGGGGGGAGAGCCTGTCTGTCAGAGGCCATTAAGCAGCTAGCGGGACGCCACGTTAGAGCCCAGAAAACTGGAGCGATGCACTGCAGATGAAGCAGGGAACATGAAATCGGCAGGACTTCAGTGACAAAACCCAAACAGCAGAGTTTTAAATTGAGATAATGATCCAGCACTTTGCCACATGGAGATACAGCTCCCCCCTCCCCCCCTTCTGTTATAGCACAATGTCAACCTAAAAACAGACACAGAGAGGATTGGTCACCTGGAGAATGATAAAAATATGTTTTTAACACATAACTACAGTAGCAGTCAGTCAAAAGTTTGTGAAAGGATACCTGACATTACAGTTTGGGTTTGATGAATGTTTTTGAATAAATCCTGGTTTAATCAGTGTGGAGCTTATGTTGTTCATTATATATTGCTTGGTATCATACCCAGTGTCCCAAGTTATGCTAAAAAGTACAGATATCTGCAGTTTTATGACCTTTTGAGACCTTCTTTGTAATTTAAGACTTGCTTCAAACCAAACAGCTACAAGCTGTTCTTGTACAACTTGCAATTAACAATATTAGATGAAAGTTAGCATACAAATATTAAGGTAAACTACTGAAATCTATTATTTAAAGAAGCAGATAGGCCTATGTTTGTTTGTTTTTCTCTCTTGATGGACAGAGATGCCACATTGATCCACATACCAGTTGGATGTCCTCCAGTACATTCTGATTGAGCTGCACAGTTGGCATTAGTGGTTGTTGGTTCCATGTTGGTTTAGTTTAGTTTTTATTACCGTGATCAATAAGAATACACAATACACAAAATGTCATAGGCGAGCCTGAATTCAGCGCAACTCACATGTAAAAGTAACATTAACTTCATATCGATATCCAAACTATTTTTAAGGCCTATTCAAATTGTGTTCAATTCAGATCATTGGATTTTAAGACATCTTGAGGACCCATGAAACCCTGCAAATGTAGGCTTTGGCAAAATGTATTAATAATTCAGCCTCAAGTTAGAGATTCCCCATTTATCCAAATGTTAAGACCAAATCCATAGTGTTGTTTTGTTTTCACTATCTGGCTGATGCAAGAGTTTTAGCTGACACAGAAGCTGTGGTACAGCAACATCAATTTCCTTTTGCACTGTTTATTACTCTGGTACAGAGAAGCTCTCAATACCACTATAAGAAATAGCCACTGATAAACACTACGGTAAGTTTATTGGAATTGTAGAAAAAAAAAAGGTGTGGACAGCTGGAAAAGACCTGTGGCCAACCACACTGACTACAGTCTAGTTTGTACAAAGACACATAAAGATGGAGCATAAACGAACAAACTTAAACATGAATCTCGAGGCCTCAAACTGTAAAAACAGAACATGGAAACGAAAGAAAAACAAGCAAATTGACCAGCAGATATGGCAACTTTGACAGCAGGATTACTGCTTCTATGATTAGTCAGATGATATTATTTTAGGATGCAATCTGTGAGACTGAATGAAAATGATCAGAAAGCAAGAGACACTATTGGGTAAGTGCTTTTCCAGATATTTGTATTCTATATCAAATATAAAAAGTCAAGCAGCTTCAGGCTTCATTATGATCTGTTCACCTTCCTGTGTGGCTCTGGGTTATGAGGTTATTAAATAACATATGCAGCATATACAGAGTTTACTGCAGGTCTGGTTAAAGTGCTGTAACTTCAAGTCTCAAACTAAACAGATGTGTGATGATAAAACAGAAACACAGAGTCGGTTAGTGTGGTGATGGGGGGGGCGGGGGGTGGTTCTTCAGGACCAGTTGTTCTGACACCATCTGGACTCCTGAACAGGGACTCGTCTGTCCCACTCAGGGATTGAAACCACAGTTTTAATCTGTCTCCTGCTGCTGTTGGGTGGGCGGCGTCTAATCTGGTTGATGGTGCATTTGACAAGCTGCTTCAGGAGTTGGATGTGTGAGATTTTTTTTCATTTTTCTACAAATGCGAAAGCACTTTTGAGCTGTGATGTCAAGGATTACAAGGATTATAATACAGGACAGTCCAACATTTAGACATGTTGGGCTATGTTTGTCTAAATAAAGGATGCGCACATATAATGGCTAAACATCGGTATCTGTCAGCCTTGTATGACAAACAGCTCAGTTATTACTCAGTTATCACTTTGCTTTGTGTGTTTGCTTGTTTGTTTGTTAGCAAGATAACTCAAAAAGTTAAGGATGGATTTTCATGAAATTTTCAGGGAATGTTGATACTGGCACAAGGAGCAAATGATAAAATTTTGGTGGTGATCAGGGAGGGATCTGTCTTGGCAGAGGTCTGCGCTCCGAGTGCTTTTGTTGTTTGTTATATAATGACAAATTCTTTGTTTCCCAGGTATAAAAAAGAGAAGAAATAAGAACAAAAACCAAAGAAACAAAGTAAAGAAACAGAAAATAATATATGTCAGCATGGGTGATCAGCCAAATTCACCCTTCAAACAACGGTATTGGTCCACAATTTCAGAGTTGCGCATGATTAATAGGGACTTAAAGTCTTAACACATCAATTAGGTCACAATACACAAACAAACATAATGCTTAATCATCAAATCCAAAATGCTGTTGGACACATTAACAGACTCAGAGAAGCTCAGTGAAATACAACAAACTGAGTTAATCTACCAGCCCAGTATTGTTTAACACAAAGCTAATACTGTTAAATAGCACTAGTACAACTGAGAAAATCGTCATAGATTGCAAGTGCTAGTGGACCATCAGTTATGGAATCAGTGTGAAAAACTGCAGCCAGTCCTTCTGATTACGCTAATAAGTCTTGTCAGTTAAATAAATACTGTTATCCAAACATAAAACAATATTACAAACTCTATAAACTACAATATAATACATACAAAACACTACATAAGCCAATAAAAGTTGTTAAACTGTATTTTACAAACAACCCCAGTGGGGAAAGTTTGACTTTAGGTGCATCTGACGTCCTCAACCTACACCCAGCAGCCTCAGCTCTCTCTGTGGCATCCTTAAAATTCCCCCATCTTAAAAGAAAGAAACACTAAGTAGGGCAGAGAGGAAGGGGACGTAAAAAGAGATGGATGAAGGAGGGATAAGATAGTGGATAACAGGGAAGCAGCCAGGAGCAACTGCAGCTCTTGATAAACAGAAGATGACATACCGACCCCTATGTTTGCTTTTGTTTTGCTCCTCAGCTTGCAGCTATAAGTGTGTTTCAAAGTGTGTAAGGGTGAACCGTGTGCGTTATTAAGCCTCGTGTGTAGGATTTATACAATGGGAAATCATTTTTGTCAGTAAATCCTCTCCCTTGTTTCTGTAAAAAGTGATTCAGGGTTCCATCTGTTAAACCAGAGAAGGACAGGGGTCAGAGGTCATCCTCCACATAGATATTCCAAGCAGAGTTCATCCTCTTACAGGAGGTTGTAGTGGATCTAATATGACTTACAGCTGTCAACATCTTGAGTTACTTGAAACTGATGAATCTTATATATTGCCAGCTTCAGTGAGGAGGTTATGGGATCACAACTGTTCCTGTGTTCGTCACACGATTAAGCAAAGTAATTTCAGCAATTTTCATGAACGAGTATGAACCAAGGACAAACTCCTTACATTTTAGAGCAGATCTATGAAGTTACAAAGAATAAGAGCTAAGACCTTTGTTACCATAGTAACCTAACAAGTGGCACCAACTGGTAGAATGAAGGAAAATATATCTCAATATTTCTATTTAAATAATATTGTGGAAGAAGAAGAAGACTGGACTAATGGCCTCTGAGTGACGCACATATAGTATTTATTTATTTATACAGTGCATAATGCTGTACTCATACTGATCCTACAGTTGAGTTTTCTAAGAAGTATAATATATATCCAATAATATATATCCATATATATCCAATATTTTCTAACATATATATAAATGTCTGTTCTAGAACCTGCTTAATTATGATAGTCAAGTTGCTTACCACTAGTTGCTTTTCCATTGACCCTCAAATTGCACAAATAGAACTTGTGCGTTAAAATTTGCCTAATGGAAAACAACAATTTCGCCAAAACTCTCATTTTTCGATTAAAAGTTTTTGTTCTGGCAAGAGGTGGTTTTTCGGGCGTAGCACAATTGCTATATTATGAAAAACTGCAATGGAAAGACCTTTTTCTGCAACTAGTGTCACATGAAAACAAAAAATGCATGTTGACAGATGTTACACCAAGTGAAAAAGAAGAGTTTAAAAAAAAAAACATGTCGCGGTATGTGTGGACACACCAGGAAAGCAAATCTTTTTTTTTTTTAATTTAGTATGGGATAGAGGAGTAATATATAATAATAATGACAATATCTGTAAATCTACATGATATTTACATTCGTCGCCATGTTTATGGAATGACTTCTCGTGTCATCTCGCAATAATAAAAAAACAAATTATCGCATTTGTGATTTAATGGAAAAACCGACACTACACACTTCTGTTTTTTCAACATTTAGTTAATATCGGTAAAGTTTTGCACATATATCCAATGGAAAAGTGACTACTGTGTCTACTAAAAATGTATTTAGACTGAACATGCACACTTCAGATCTGCATTTACACTGAACAATGATAATGATAATAATGACAGGGCTAAGTGCTAATACAGTGCTTCCATTCCATACATAAATGCACAGTTTCTCCAAAGCCCTTCAGAATCAGTCTCTAAACACTTCAATAGAATTAGAAAATATCACTTCTGTGTGAAATAATAAAGGAAGCCTATAGTTCTGCAGAGACATTTTGTATCTCTGCAGATCTGTGCAGTGATGGGAGCTCTGAATAACATTTCATTGCAGAGGTTTGAAGAGAAGCCAGCATGCACACCTCTAAAATTCAGTCATGTCATATGCAGCCTGATGCACTCTGGGTTCCTTTTGTTTTTTGTACACCAATCATCCCAAGCTTCCTCCCTAAATCCCCAAACGTAGCAAAGTGCCTGATGCAGTATCAATGAGAAAGATGCATCAAAGAAACACGTAGTAGCAAAAAGTTGAAGCAGAATGAATTCTTTTTTCTTCACACAGCCTGAGAGATTTTCTGGTGCTGTTTTTTGAAATGACAAAGCTTTAAATGTCCAGAAAATATAACCATAACTGGACATAGGTGTGTCAACAAACTGAAAAAAAAAACAAAACAAAACATGTTATTGTCCTCTAAATATATGTATAAAACAAAACACACATATTAAATCTATCTTTGAACATCATCCATGAAGTAAACCTCCGACATTTGCCCTTCTAGTTTAATGACGCCAATATTCTTTAGGGGTCACATTGTCTCCATTCCCTATATATCCTCCTACTATGTTCATACTCCTCCTGCATTGTAATATCTCCCATTTTGTAATGCCAGCTGTGGCCTGAGGGCACCTTCCTGCCTAACGCAGTCCATAGCAGAGTGACTGGCATCTTTGTGCCAATTTAACAAAAGAAAGACCGGCAACAAAAGAAAGACCTTGAGGCAGCGATTTTCTGACTCTTTATAGCCACTGCACACGGATGGAGTGACAGCGCTTTTCTTTTTCTCTCCAGCTTTATCTCCTGTACACACTTCCCTCTGCATATCTGAATCTGAAGCACTGCCAGCGATATCAGAGCAAGAGAAAATGAGCAAATTAAAAATCAACAAATCATCAAAAATACAAACATTTTTCTTGATTGTTAGAGTAAAACAATGCTGAGCCTGTACTGAATTTGCTGTGTACAGGAATTGTGAGTGGGAGTTAAGAAGACAGAAGTTGGCATTGACTTTTTCTCCGGTGTTGGTGTTGAAAACACAGAGGATTATTTCACTTCATCATGAAGCTCCTTGTGTGTTCTGTCTAAGCAAGAAAGGCAGAGAATGAAAAGGATTGAGGACAAATGAAACACTGAATTACAGCACAACTCCAGCCTGTAATGCCAATATACTGTAGATCAGCTGTGCCTGAGAATAAGCTGTTGATGTTTTTTAATCTGTACATACGATGCACTCCACTTAATCTCACATATTGAGTTGCACTCTTCATGGCAGCTGAGAGGTTGAGAAATAGGCTGAGGATTTGAGACTGAATCCCTGGATCAAATAGGAAGTGCAGAGTAGAGAGCGAATGTGTAAATATTTCATCAGCTACCAACAAGATGAATGAATGTAAATGCATGTGAAGCTGAAGGAGAGCAAAGAATATCTGAACAAAGCACAGGATTATCCTTTACAGTACTGTACAGTTGCAAAAAAAGTCCAAGTTCTGACGATGCAGAAACATTTGACTCACTTTCTTGTAGATCAAGTTCTGCTACTTAAAGAATTTCAGAGTTGAATGAATATGAAATTGAACTAGAAAAGATGAGCGTGTCATAAAGTATGAAAAGTATGACTAAGAAGCTGTGAGTGCGAGCTCAAGGATATAAAAACTGAAAGAAAGAGGTCAGCCACAACTCTGAAGGTGTATTAGCTCCAGAGATGTATCTGCAGAGCTAGTAAATCAAACTGCTATCAGAAGAAATGCAGCAACATCTATTTTTTGGGGGGGGCTCGGGGGTTTGTAAACACTGAAAATGGAAGATAATGTCTACCAAGTCACAAAGATTCACCATATCTCAAGTTTTGCCACTCGGTTTCAACTATTCCTCTGCTGAATTTTCATGAAAAATGCCTCAAAAAACATGTAATCTCTAGAGGCTGCCAGTCATGTCTGTTGTGAGCAGTGGAGGAAAAACTAGAAATAACAATGTTATGAGGCTAAATTTGCCAGAAGGTGGATGGATGGGTCAAACCAGCATGGGCTTCCTGTAGTCAATAAATCCCTTTATTCGGCGAGGGACTATTTTTGGTAATTTCTGCATCCATTAGAAGACAGTAACAGCAACAGTTACAGTGAGTCAACAATCTCAGGTCCAATGTGGTCTACAGGGTCTGTAAGGTCCACCTCTGTATGAACAGTGTGTGTACCTGCTCTGTAAGGTACCATGAAGTAATGGTACTAATGTAAGGAATGATGTTCAAAGGGATAATGTGGATGTGGACAGGGGTCTGGATCAGCACTTTGGTTGGTCTAATGTTCTAAAAGTAATGTTCTAATGTGTTCCTTTCACCTTATATGTGTTTTTCTTGTATTTTTTTTTATATGAATATATGTCTTGGATTTCTTTTTTTTTTTTTTTTCTCCAACTTACAGGAAAGGAACCAAATATGGTCACTTCATTAACCTTAATTTTCTACATAATACTTTTTTTTGTTTTTTTAGAATTCACAAAATGTGTTGCTCTTGTATTTTTAATATTTAATTCTTGGATTTTTAATTTTATTTATTTATTTATTTGCCACTTACCGGTAAGGAACCAAATATGGTAACTTCATTTACCTTGATTTCCTACATAATGATAAAACATTTTGAACAATTTCTCAAAAGTAATAAAGTCTTGTTCTGTCTTCCAATAACACACTAAGGTTGAAATTTTGAATTTCAGAGTATTTCTATGAGTGCCCAATAAAAGGTTAAGTTAGAAAGTGTCGAAAAGTACTAAATGTTCCCAATATTATCTGTTTCTTAGGACTTCCTGGTTGATTGGGTGTTGGTGTGACCTGGCAGATAGAGGTGTCACCCTGAAGCTTCAGCAGAATCGATGTGACAGACATGAAGATCTTGTACAACTATGGACAAAACTATGTGGAGAGTCTGGGTGAGTACACACAGGTACTTCATCCTTCACTCTGGGGGATTTTAAGGCTTTCATTCACATTGCAAAGTAGATTATACAACCTTATTTGTAGTGGTGGATTTTCAGTGTCATCTCAACCTGTTTCCAGTCGTAGTCTAATTGAGTATGCTAAACCCTCCTGCTGTAAACACTGCTCACACAGTCAATTTATGCCACTCAGGCTCAAATGTGAGACTGAATTTTTTGTATTTCTCAAACTCCACATGCGGTTCCACTGCTTTGACTCCCATTGTGAAGTATCTGAAGCACTTCCTGCACAAAATAAACCACGACTCATGCTGACTGCCTGGTATTAGTTTCAGACATGCTGCGAAACCTTGGTCAAACAGCCAGTTTTCATTAAATTTGCAATTTTATGTGTCTTCTGTATCTAACAGACAGTGCATCTGCTCTGCTGTTGCAGTCAAGATAGTTGTGATGTTACTGTAAAAAATGTTGCCAGTTATTTACTTTTTATAGAGCAGGAAAAAATACAAATCTAGTTTGCACATTTTTACATTTTTAAGATGAATGACTTGAATGAAAGATAATTTAATACAAGTTAAAGCTTAATTGTTAGATAAAAGAATTAGATACAGTGAAAGACTTTTTCCTTTGTAAAGGAAATGGACAACTAACAGTTTTCTTCTGCTTTACATTGCTTCATGCCCTGTATTAGTGAGGCTGCAGTCTTTCCCTGACTTTATGCTCTTAATGCAAAATTTTAATGAGTTATGTGTGCGCTCCAAAAGACCTGCCCTCAGGAACATCCCTTGTATCAATACCTGAGAATAAAGACACCTACTTGCTTCATTTACACCTTAATGAAACATCAAGTTTAACCCATAAAGACCCAAACAGCCTCTGGCAACCAAAATCATCTACTGATCTAAAACGATTAATACCTGCTGATCCACTAATCCTATCAATAAATGTGGATAATTGGTGAAAAATGCAGTTTGTCATCTTTTCATGGTCATCAGATATGACCCATTTGGACGTTCAGAGGTTCTGTAGTGAACATGGAAACACTGTCATCTTCTACAACATTGATTCACCAGTAAAACCCATGTTTGATCAAAGGCAGCTGATGGAGACTCTTGTTTTTATGTTCAATTATTGATATCATTGCTGAAAAAGTAAGTTTTCTCTGTTTCTGATTAAATAACCCTCAACTTTAATCTGAGCTCTTATGAACATCTACATGATCCGTGAATTAAATATAGGAAAAGACACGATTTAGGCTGAACAAATGCAAAATAAAGAAGATAATATAGCAATAAATGGTGAAAAATCATAGAAAAAGGTTAAATAGAGTGAAAAGTTTATTTGGGAACTGACACAAAAATAGCACTGGGTCTTCATGGGTTAAGCAGAGACCTGGTGTCATGGTCTTGGATGGACTGTAATACTGTGGTATATGCAGCTCCAGACTGAACTGCTTTACTAACAATTGTAGAGCCAAAGTCACTATAACCTCACAGGACATTGAAAGACTTAAAGGCTAAAAATAATAAACTCTTTTGCTTCTTTATCATGTTTTATTTCTAGTCTATGCTACACTGTCCAGTCTGGTTCTGGTTCTCCTGGGACTACTGGGCTCGGTCCACGGCTGTCCTGGTATCTGCAGCTGCTACGGAAACACCACTGATTGCTCTGCTGTCGGCCTCGTCTCTCTGACACCAATCCTAGCACTTCTGGATCAAGACTCTCTGATCCTCCGCCTGTCCCAAAACAACCTCTCCTCTCTGGGCACTACAGAACTGTCCAACTGCAGCAACCTGGAACTCCTAGATCTTTCCCAGAACCACTTTTCCACCTTGCAGCCTGGAGCTTTTTCAGGCCTGACTGGTCTGCGCTGGCTCAACCTCTCTGCTAACTACCTCGGAGTGCGCCTCACAACCTCTGACCCCAACAATAGCGTAGAGGTTATCCACGGCTTAAACAGAAGTCAAGGAAGCATCGGCCTGAGCAAAGAGGTTTTCAGGGGGCTGTGGCATCTGCGAGGGCTCGACCTGTCTTCTAACGGCCTCCTGTGGCTGCCTAAAGGCCTGCTGGATGGGCTACAAGGGCTGTCCTGGCTTTCTCTCGCCAGCAACAGGCTTGCGGCCCTTGACAGAGTCACCTTCGAGCCCTTGGTTGGGCTACAGCAGCTCCAGCTCGCGGGAAACCCTTGGGAGTGCGACTGTAAGCTGAGGGATTTCAAGCACTGGATGGAGTGGTTGATTTACAGGGGTGAGCAGGGCTGTTAAGACCTCTCCAAACATGAAAATACTCTGAAATTGATAGTTTTGCCAGTCAGCTTACGGTGTTTCACTGAGGCAAATCATTTTTTTTCCCACTATTTCAAATCTGTAGTTGAAAAGCTACCTAATCGAAGCAATTAATCTCCGCTCTGCAGGATGGATGTATGCTGAGCAAAGACATCTAAGAATATAATGACTTCGATCTCTCTCAATCCCCCTGTCTCCTTCTGTTTCCTTCGTTTCTCCACTTCATTCATTCCCTCCCCATTCTGCTCCTCTCTCTTTTTGTTTCCCCTCTCCGTCTGCTTTATAGATGGGCAGGTAGATGCGATGCGGTGCAGTCTCCCCGGGAATCTGAAGGGCAGGGACATCCGCAGCGTGCCAGCAGAGATGTTTAGCTACTGCCTGCAGAGTCAGACCAAGGAAGGCCCGCCAGGTTACTCGACCCGGCCTCCCTGCCCGCCCGGACGGGTCAGCAGCAACGAGGAATGCGTCCGCCAGCGATACCGACCCGTCAGCGTCCGCAGAGCCCACGGCACGCAAATAATAGCAGGTGTTGTTTGTGGCACGGTTTGTGTTATGATGGTGGTTGCGGCGACCTACGGCTGCGTCTACGCCTCATTGATGGCGAGGTACCAGAGAGAGATGAAGAGCCGGGGTCAACCTCTGATGGCCGAGTCTGGAGGCGAGACAGACCTGGAGGATGGACAAATGTCATCTCCAACCTCACCAGACGAGATGCCACCTAAAGAAGCATGTGGCATTGTGCATGGGTATCGAATCAGCAGCTTCTGACCCACTGCTGCTTCTGGATCTCATATGAGTCCAGATGGATCCTGCTGCCTCAGCTCCTCAGCTCTTATCACTGATGAGAGAACGTCTTGGGAGAGAAACCCTGTGGCTCTATGATTGTGCTGAAAATCTCTGGGCATGGACTGATTGTACACCTAATGGACTTGACTCAATTCAGAGAAGCTGGAATGCTGCAGCACTTCTTTTAATGTATGGATGCTCTGTGAATTGTTATTCCCTGCGCTGCATCTTTCAGCCAGCTTTTAAACTCCTCTGAAGCTGCTATTTGGCACTTCTGCACCTTGACTTCCCTTCATCTGTGTTTTTCTTTCTTCTTCAAAAATATTAAACTACCTTTTTGTTCAAGGCGTCTGTCTTTGTACCTGAGCCCAACAAGCACAAATCTCATGTGAATCAGTGAAACGTGACATTTCTCCTGTTGTTTGCTGCACAAATGTTCTTTTATCTTGATTACCCTTTTCTGTTCCATGTGATACTTAACACCTACATTTTAAGAAGTATTTCTATTAGTTGAATACCCTGTTGCATTCTATCAGATCATTTAAACCATATCAGAGTGGCGTTGCTTCCAGAGAAATGCTGCTTCAAGCTTTGTTACTCAGATAAACTGCAATCAAACCCAAACTAGAGCTGTACTGCCACCTAGAGGGCAAGCTTTGAGCTACAACAGCTTCCAATTCAGCACAAACTCAGATGCTCAGACATATGGTTAAGACAACAATTATAATCCCAGCAGTGCAAAAGTAAAATAAAATGAAAGATGACGTTATGAGGATGTTTGCAGAAATGAAGTGTAACCTCCAAATGTGTGTTTTTGATTTATTTTGTCCATATTTTCTGTGGAAAGCACATCAAACGTATCAAATTTAACTTGAGGACTGTTAATGATGCTGAAAATAATAAACTATATTTATCTAAAAATGTTTTTTTTACTCTTGTTGAAAGCATATAAAACACCCTAAAAACACCTAAAGACCAGTAAACCTGCTCAGTACATTTGTGTCACTTACAACAAATGTCTTTTAATATTTCAAACCAAGTATTGTCTGAATGATTGTTGTCATTTTTGTTTAGTCATTTGTTGTTGTTTTTTTGACAAAATGACTTCATATATTGGAAAAAGAGTTGTAATCCCAGCTACCAATGGGCAAGAACATGCAAACTCCACACACAAAGGCCTACATTTGGCTATTTTTGCTTTAAAATTCAAGTCAATTACCATAAGAGCTGCATATTGAAATAAGTCACAACTGACAAACTGATTCATTAACTTGATAACTATATTATAATGTACCCTTTAACTGCTATTGTGGGAACACTGCTTCATTAGTTAATATAGAACAAACAACTTCCTTTTAAAAAGCAACAAACAAATGTCAAATATAAACCAACACCATACAATACTGCACAATACAACCAAGGATACCCCGACTGAACCTATAAACCACAGGTGTCAAACATGCAGCCCAGGGGCCAAAACCGGCCCGCCAGAGTTTCCAATCCGGCCCACAGGATGAATTTGCAAAGTGCAAGTTAGGGCATCAAACTCAAAAATAATATCATAATAGCCTATAAATAATGACAACACCATTTTTTTCTATTTGATTTAGTGCAAAAAACATTAAATTATGAAAATATCTGCCTTAAGAAACTATCCTTTAACAATAAAATGTGAATAAGCTGAACAAATATGAACAACCTGAAATGTCTAAAGAAAATTAAGTGCAATTTTAACAATACTTTGCCTGTTACTAAATGTTTTGTGCTTTTGTAGATCTGATCCATAATGCACATGTAGCCTATAAATGATAAGCCGAGGCATAATATTGATAAAATTGTACTGACATTTCTTAACAAATTTCATTTTTCAGGTTATTCACATCCTTTTTGTTTGGATAGTTTGTAAATGTAAATATTGGCATAACCGAATGTTAGTTTTTGCACAAAAACAATTTGGAGTTGTCATTATTTATTGGCTATCACGCTGTTATTTTACTGGTCTGGCCCACTTTAGATTAAATTGGGCTGAATGTGGCCCCCGGAAGAAAATGAGTTTGACATCCCTGCTATAAACCTATAGCAAAACACAAACAGGGTGACACAACAGCTACATACACCATATAAATGATATAATCCAAAGTCGGTCAGTATCCACTTGTCCTCCATCTTGAACATATATTTAGATATCACTTTTTCAGTGATGTAGATTTGGAACCTACATGGATGTATGCATCAGAGCTCCAGCATTGAAACTCACCTCCAGCCACGGCCGTCTTTCCTTCAGATGACACCATCACTGCTGTTGTTGCTATGACGTATTTCACTCCTATTGGGGGAAATTTACCCCATCATTAACAACATTACACAAAAAGTATTTTAATGACATAAGGTGAAAAAGAGCTTTAGAGTCTGTATAATCCAGTACTAAACTGTGTCCATGTTTCATCACAATACTGAAAAATCTCTGAACTACCAATAAAAAAAATGCTAAGTGTATAGTTTATACTATGTAAGTAAATAAAATTAGGTTTAAAGCATGTGAAAAAATGTTCTGAAATTCACTGTGATAAAAAGGATGCTCTGCCAAACAGCTTCTTTTCCTACTAACCTACTAATACTGTCTATATTATGGACCAGCATAACCTGGCCAAATACATTTTTGCAATCAATCAATAAATAAAGAACATCAAGAATCAGTTGAGGAACAGTCAAAGAAAAGTCGGAGTGATCTAATTCCACAGTTCAGTACTACACAGTTTCCTGACGTGTATAACTTGTTTAGAAACAAATCTCTGAATTTCTTTACCCAGACTTTAATGCTGTTGTCACAAAGACAATAAAACTGAAATAAGATAAAGTGGACTGACCTTTATCATTGACAGGATAATAGAAGAACCTTCCAGGAATGTTTTCCACAGCGAGGCGGTACCACAGAGGGAAGTGATCGATGGTGAACAGGTTGTCCTTATCAGATGGCGTCAGAAACTTCCTGTCGAGTGGAAAATCAAATATTTTATTTGGATCCAGGTGTATTAACTAAAATCGATTACAACAGCCCTACTTACATTCATGGTTTAAAGTATGAAGATCAAACACAGAGGAGATTTAATATACTTCTCACAGTATTTAAGCATCTCCCTTGAATGCTTCTGAGATTTATTTGCCTTTAAAAGCATACACATCTTTTTTATTCATTCTAAGACACATTAAAATTCCTAAATCTAAACAGAGTATATAAATGGAGTCTTACTTTGCCACTCTGTTCTCCACTCCTGCATATCGCATGATCCTCATTAGACCAGAACGAGTCCCGAGGAACGCTGTCTCAAGCCCTGGCTCCACCCTGCACACAGTTATCCACATTAAAAAGAGGGTTTTGTGCATCCACTTTAATTCAAGTTCAGACATTTCAAGAATTTCATTTTAACAGTGGCATGTATTAAAATATGTATGAAAGAACAGATTCTGTCAAATTATCAAGTAAAGTGATGCATGGTAATTTGCAGAATCTGTTTATGCTTGTTTTTAAAATGAATCTTAAGTGAATTAATCAAACATGGATAGCATTAACCCATAAAAACCCATTGCTACTTTTATGGCAGTTCCAAAATATTTTTTTTTCTACATTTAACTTGTCTTAAGTGATTTATCACCATTTATTACATTATCCTCTGTATTTTACATTTTTCCAGTGAAAATCAGGTATTTTCTTACGTTTAATTTACTGATCATGTAGATGTTCATAAAAGCTAAGATTCAAGTTGAGGGTTATTATGTCAGAAACAGAAAACATTGAAGAAAAATTTACTTTTCAGTAAAATATATCAATAACTGAACATAAAACAAGCGTCTCCATCCACTGTCGTTGATTCAACTCCATGAGTTTTACTGGTGAATCAGTGTTGTAGAAGATGACAGTGTTTCCACATTCACTACAGAGCCTCTGAACGTCCAAATAGGTCATATCTGATGACCATGAAAAGATGACAAACTGCATTTTACACCAATTATTTCAAAGTATTGATGGGTTTAGTGGTTCAGAAGTTATTAAACAGTTTAGATCAGTAGATGATTTCAGTCATCAGTGGCTGTTTGGGTCTTTATGGGTTAAATACAAGTATGAAGGACCACATTTGACCATGTATATATATTGCAATGTTAACACTAATGTATCCTGATGTGTACTTGATAAGGACATAACAGAAAAATACACGTGTTAAATAAAAGAAACATGATACACCCAGTTGTAAATAGTAAAGTGTTTCAGCTGACCACTAGTGCTTAGATCACAAAGTCACATTCAAAAGCCAAGTTTAATCATGGTATTAAAATCCAAACTACAAGAACACAAATAAACTTTAGGTCAAAGCCCTCACCTGTCATTGAGCATCAGGGCATTCCAGTACGCCTCCAGCGGAGCCGTTACCACGGCATCAAACAGTGTCTGCTGCAGCAACACTTCATCACCTGGGTAAGAATTGACCTCAGTCACACAAAGCTCGAGCTTCATCTACTATCCATCACTAAAAACCAGGTCTGAACTTACACTCAAGGTCTGGCTCTTTCCCCAGCAGGTAGCGAATGGCGGCCTGAAGCTGGGTGTATTTTCGGTGGGCGGGGTCAATGTCAGTTTCACAGTAAGTCCTGAGGAAAAGAGGTTTATTATTTTACACAGTGGTTCGTGACCATTTTGTCTGATTTACCAACAGACTTTATTGACCTCCTAAAGTCTGCTCATATGGACAATAAATGGAATTTAATCATACACAATTAACTGTATCTTACATAAAAGTCAACTGAATAGCCTCCTGTTTCAGCTGTTTATTCATACATTTATTTTATAAAATATTACATTATAATTTCAAAAAATCAAATGGTTTTCAATAATTTACAGTTTAGATTTAAACTGGTCTACCTGCATTTGGAGACAACATTAAAACAGTTAAACATTAAAAAGGTTTTCATCTATTTTATGATGATGGTCGTCTTACTAGTTATTAAACATTAAGCATTATTAAACTAAAGACCAGCATGACATCAGTTTCCAATCATATTCTGTTCTTTTCACACATTTATACACAGTGGTGAATAGTGAAGTGTATCAGCTTTAAAACTAAAGTCTCTGTTTATTTAAGTAAAGAGGAATTGTAAGAAAGGTGTAAAAAAAAAAAAAAAAAAAAAAAAATCCTGAAAACGGACCTGAAGGGGTTTCATATCCCTTCTGTTTAAGGGACTTGAAATATTTAAATGATGTAATTTTGCAAAATTCTAATTAAGTTTATACATTTTTGCTACCCCTTTTCCATCACACCATAAATGTCTTCCTTGTGTTTAGCACCAAACTGGCACCAACAGTACCAACCCCACTAAAACTAGGCATTTTATTTTATTCAACACAAATAAAATTGATGTAAGTTGAGCTGCTGCATCCTAATGAAATCTACAGTTTTTGACTCTCATAATGATGTTTCTGTGGTTCAGACGTACCACTCTGAGGCGATGGAGAGGTCTGGAGAAGTGAGGTCATGCAGCCCTGCAGGTGGAAAAAAGTCAAGTTTTTACAGGTTGTGTATGATGATGAAAAAAGAAAGAACAATTCTACTGCGTCAATCACAGTACATAAATAAGTAGACTATTATCTGTGCAGGGGTTTGTGGGAAATTATACCTTCTTCCACTGATACATTTCCCAAAAACATCAGTTTTCCGTGACCCTGGGTGAGCACCATGCCGAAGCTGCAAACACACACAGACAACAGACAGTGAGACAACAGGCTGTTTAACACAGAACAGCACCCTCTAGTGAAGAAATTAAACTGATACAACTGACAGTTTTATAACAGTGAAAAGAAATGCAAGCAATTTTAGGGCAGAAGATTTGGAAACAGATTTGGAAAATTCTTCATCAGCCCACGAAACAAAACTATCATTGTATTCTACTGTATTAGAAAACACATTAAAACTACATTAAAGTTAGAGTCAAACTGTTAATTTACCTGAAAGGTGTCTCGTCAATGTTTGTGTAGTAGTAATCGTTGATGAGGTACAGAGGACGTTTCTATTGGACACAAACAAAAGCCATGTTAAGATGAGAGCAGAGTGGTTTCATTTGTTGGCCTTGCTGATTGTCTATATTCAGACCACAAGGGAAAATATTTGATTTGTTTTGCTCATATGACAGACTTTTTTTTTTTTTTTTTTTTTTTACAATAGTGTGAACTAAGGTCATTATCGTTAACGAAAACTAACGAAATGACGAAAACTAGAATTGTAAAAACATTTTCATTAACTAAAATAAATAAAAATTATAATTAAAAGAAAAAAAGGATAACTAACTGAAACTGTATTGTGTGTTTACAAAACTAACTAAAACATATAAAAATTCTGGATAAAATTCCCTTCGTTTTCATCTTTTTCAACGTCGGACTGATATAAAATCGATTTATTTCCCTCAAGCAATTTTAGCTGGTGGCACCATATGATATTTAACGGTCCGTCACTTCTTGTCACTTGTCCTTTAGTCGTCTTTTGGTCCCCACTCTACCTGGAAACGTAGACTAAAGTTGGGAGAACGCAGCAGAGTCCTGTCTGGGATTTATTTGAATACGACAGAGAAGAAGACAAAAGATAGAAAGAAATTAAAACTAAACTAAAACTAAGCATTTAGAAAATAACGAAAACTAATAAAACCTAGCAAATCTGCTCTAAAAACAAATTAAAACTAACTGAATTAGAGAAAAAAAAAAGTCAAAACTAAATAAAACAAAACTATAATGAAAAATCCAAAACTATTATAACCTTGGTAGGAACAGCACAAATCTTATCATTTCAATTCTATTTTGGGCTACTTTCATGTGTGCTCCTAAATCCTAGATCCTAAATCAGCAATCTGACCTCAATCTGAATAGTTGGGAGTTATACAAGTGTTAAGTCACGCTAGACTTGCATTTGTAACAATTATGCACTAGTGTGAATACAAACATGGACTACAGCTGGATCGCACCCAACAAAGAAAAAGTGAAGGGGCATATTTAATTAGTTTGTGTTCTATAGTGAAAGCCTCGACTTTTACTTCTGTACAACACTGTGCTGTGTATGAGACTGTGAAGGTCAGTTCACATTGGAATCTAATTTTGGTCAAATTAAAAAGAATGCAAACAGGTGAACAAAAAATTAACCTTGGAAATAAATCTGAAAATGAAGGTTTGCAGTGTGGATGTAATCTTTAGGATATAAAAAACAGCAAATTGTAAAGTAAGGTAAAAAAAAAAAAAAAAAAAAACCCTGAAATGAACCATGATATATGACTCATTTAGAACATCACTGTGGTAAAAACAAGGTGATGTGCATTGATCTGAGTAGAAATCACAAAGCCATGTCCCCTGTTATGCTATGGACAATGACAACAAACTGCTTTGAGCCCCAGGCTGATGCTGTGTGTAACAAAGCACATCAGCACATGTAGTTTTACACCAAAATTCACAGTTTTAACATTGATACTGTTTTTATGAAAAGTTTAATTCTTGTTTTATAGGAATATCTGGCACGACTCACTTTATATTAACCCATAAAGACCCAAATAGTCACCAGTGGCCTCTACTGATCTAAAATGTTTAATATCTGTTAATTCATTAATCCTATTAATACATGTAAATAATTGGTGTAAAACACAGTTTGTCATCTTTTCATGGTCATCAGATATGACCCATTTGGACGTTCAGAGGCTCCGTAGTGAACATGGAAACACTGTCATCTTCTACAACATTGATTCACCAGTAAAACCCATGGAGTTGGATCAGTGACAGTGGATGAACACACTTGTTTTTACATTCAGTTAAGGATATATTTGCTGAAAAAGTCACTTTTCTTCAGTTTTCTCTGTTTTTGATATATTAAGCCTCAACTTTAAGCTTAGCTTTTATGACCATCCACATGATCAGTACATTAAATACAGGAAAATACCTAATGTAACTGAAAAAATGCAAAATACAGAGGATAATATTTTAATAAATGGTGATAGATCACTTAAAAAAGTTGAATATAGAGAAAAAAATATTTTGGAACTGACACAAAAGTAGCACTAGGTCTTTATGGGTTAAAAATGACTCATGGTAACTCAGAAGTGATTGTCATTACAACATTTTCTGAAAAATAAAGAATATCTCGTTTAGTTTTTAGCACTAACTTCAGGTGTAGGTTTGCCCTTTCTATATTTCAAATTCGCTTTAGTTTGTTTTATTATAATATAGTGAAAATATATAAATTATTTTCACATTTTTGATCTGAGTCCAGTCTCTTTGTGTACATAAAATACAAAGAAAGGCATTATACAGTATTTATGTATAATGCCTTCTTTCATATTGTGTGCTAGTCTCAAAATTATAAAAAAAAAACTGCAGCATGAGGCCAATGAATCAAATTCTGTTGTTGATTTTAAAGTGAAGAATCCCATCTACAAACCGTGTCACGATCCAAAGAGCTTGTCATAGAGAGAAAAACAGTTTTATTTCAATAAAAACATTTCTGGCCTTGTGTTATTGTATTAGTTAAATAATTTCTCACCGCTTTATCCACTGAAGCTCTGACGCTCAGACTGATGCTGCCCGTTTCTCCTTTCACCATGGCTGTTCTTAGCTGAAAGTTTAGGATAAGAACAAACTTAATACAGAGTTCAATTCACTTATTTATCCTTTCAGATACAATATCACAGAATATGTGTCCAATGTGGAAAGTAAATCTGTTAGCTGAGCAGCGTGATGCATTCAGGTACATTATTATTATTTAGAATCATTCATACAATCATTAATGCTTTGCAGGTAAAACAGAGGACAACAGTATGTATTGTGTTGTATAGATAGCTGGGTTGTTAATTGTGTTTTAGAAGAATCTTTTATAAATTAAACCCTATATTTTACAGCTGCATAGAACTATCACTATAGATAGATGGAGTAAGAAGCCACAGGTTTAGAGACAGAAGAAATGACATATGTGACTTTGGATAAAATGAAAACAGTCTCAAAATACAGTACTCACGGTAAGAAAATCACATTTAAATTGCACAAAAATTAATATTAGTATGGCATAAGTTCCTCTTAAAATTCACATTGTCAGCTATAACACTTGTAATTAAGTGAATGTGGCCCAATGTGGGTTGGAGGGGTGGGGGGGGTCTACTTTTTTTTTTTTTTTCGGTGTAAGTTTTTGTTTGCTGTTAGTTGGTTTTTGGAAAACTGGACATGCTTATACCTGTGCTGAGAGGATATGTATACTGAAAATGTGTCCAAATAACAAGATTATTAAAAAATAAATAAAAATTCACATTGTCTTTCATCGGTCGTAGAAACCGTCATTGTCCAACGTTGTACTTAGAAAGGTCAGATAACTGCCGTGCACCCTGGATTAAACACTGCACTGATACAGTACATCAGGTTACATTTTATTTAGCGTGAGATTATTTTCCACGATGCAGCTTCTTGGATTCATATAGTGATATTTGTCCTCTGTGTGTGAGGTTACCATCTCCTCGGTATCTTCCCACTCCACCTCAGACAGATCCACACTGTTGTAATTTGGCTTCGGCTTCAGTTTCTTTCCATCTTTGTACTGTAGGACAGAGGAGACATGGTGTAATACCATCCTTATAAATATTTAATACCTCTTCCCCTTAATGTACCCTTCAGGACATCTGCCTCACTGTTACAGTACATCTCTGGCTTCCACTGGAGAAGAAGTAAATCAGAGCTGATTAAACCTTTGTGCCACATTTATCTTGTGCATTGATTACCAACTCGATTAAACTTAAAGTTAGTTGTTCCTCTTTACTTTATTTACATGCTTTTATCACATACTCTAACATACATGGTCGTAACAGGCTGTTTTCAGGTGAGATGATCAACTTTTGCCACCAAGTTTACATCTACAGTTCCCATAAAGTTTTGGCACAGTAAACCAGAACAGTGCATTGTACAGGGCGTCCACAAAGTCTCTTTACAATTTAAACAATGTAACTGATGAGATATGTTAATCAGATTTGTTCTATGTACTCAAAAGTTTTAATCACATTGCATTTGTGTGGAATTAAATCATTGGTCCATTTCTCTTCAATGGGAGTTTAATAACTACAAATGTTGACCTTGAACTTTTGACTGAATATGTGTTACCACAACTGGATGACCTTCAACCAACCATCATTTTCCAGGTAGATGGTCCACCACCACATTGGAGACTGCATGTTGGTGGGTTCCTAATTCAAACATTTCCAGACTGGATTGGAAGGGATGGTTCAATTCACTGGACACCTCGTTCACTAGATATCACTGCCCTGGATTTCTTTCTATGGGGTTATGTTAAAGATATCGAGTATCGAATAAAAATAGGGGACATCAACGTCCTGAAGCTAAAGATAATTGATGCCATTGACACCACTGATGAAGCTATGATACAGCCAAGATGGAAACAAATTCAGTATAACTAATGGTCCCATATAGAGGTGTATTAAATAAGGCAAAAAAAAATTCCATAGATTTGTCGATTAATTTGCTTTGTAATAAATTTGTAAAATTGTAAAGAGACTTTATGGACACCCTGTATTACCATGGATGCTGTGAGCTCTGAACTATCACTGGATTTCTGTGGTACTGTCAAAAATGTAAAACCTTGAAGTCTTAAAGGAGCGATATTTTGCTTTGTTTTTTTTTTTGTTTTTTTTTTACATGGAATTATGCATTTTAAAACATTTCCCTGTGGTTTACATGAACTGTAAATGCTATGCTTGGGTCTGAATTCTTCATTAATTCAACTCCACAGGTCCATCTTCAACCCTATTTCTGAGTAATGACACCAGAAAGGTTGTTTTGAGCGCTGGCCCTTTAAATGCAAATGAGCCACTTCACGCCCCACCCCCTCCAGGTTGTTGGCTGTGCTGCTCTGTCTCGTTCAACCAACAACTGAACATTTTAGGTAATCGGCTCAAAGTTTGGACATATTTTCAGTATGGACTACAACAACTATGTCGTACTCAGAGAAATGTTCGTCAGATGTCTTGACCTTATATGTACAAATGTCGTGATGTAACTAGTTATAGATGAAACAAACTAAGCAGGAATTAAAACAGGTTGGAGAAATCCACTCGATTTTTGCCAGAATGAATATAAAAATAACTTTGCAGCATCTGGAGGGTTCAAATTTAAAATTTTTGGAACTACTAGGGTCCAAATACACAAATAAATGTACCAAAGACTAATAAAAGTGGGTTTAGCAAAATACGACCCCTTTAAGCAAGTTCTGCAAGTAAACTGACAGGAATGTATTTTTTTCAAAGCATATTTGTGGACTTTAAGAACCTCTTTTGTGATGAATCTCAGAGATGAGAACATTATTATAAGGAGAGTCAAACTAAAACTACTGCTAGAAACTCACCAAAGGTCGAAGGTCAGGGTGAGCCAGGATGTAACCGTTGTTGGTGATGAGGAAGGCGTAACCGTGAGCTCCCAGCTGAAGAAGAAGAAAAATACACCAAAATAAGAGCTGGGGATGTTAACAGTAAAGCTTTTTAATGGTCAAAGGTTCAGTGTGTGACATTTAGAGGCTTCTAGTTGTGAAGCTGCAGATTGTACCATCATTCTCTTGATGATTTGTATTTCTTGTGATTATTTAGTCAGAAAAAAATAATCACGAACCTCATACTCCATTTATGCATTTAGAGAACCTTAAATCTTACACAGTGAACCTTTAAATCTGATTTAGCATTAAACAGATATTAGACATAAACAGTGTTTTGTGCGGTGAAATTGGGGTTAAAAAGCAGTTTACTTAAAGAAAATAGAGGGAAAATGCTCCACAGTTATTTACTCATAATGATGTTACGTGTTCATACTGTCTTTGGGTTTTAATGAAGTAATCATCTTTATGTTATGCATGCACCGAGGCAGTATCTCCAGATCTCTTCCCCTCCTCAGTAAAAAACTGAATTCAAGCAAAATCTGAATAATGTACTTGACAGAATCACATCCTGAACAATGCTGTTGCATGACAGTTCAGCTCAGAATTCAGAGTAGAACGCTCATATGTTTTGGTTTTGTTCAAAACTGAAAAACTTTTGACAGTCTATATTCTAATTTCTTTCTGATGTAACAGGGTCTCATATTGAACCTAAGGCAACAATTGCAATATTTGGCATTATATCACATTATTTTCATTTGAATCAAAAATCTAAAAATCTGATTGCCTTCACCACTCTTCTAGCTCATAGACTAATACTATTTAAATGGAAAGATAAACAACCTCCAACATTTAAATCTTGGTTTCTGGATCTTTTACATAATTTAACATGAGAAAAATTTAGATATTCTATAAGAGGATGTGCCAATAAGTTTTTCAGTACCTGGCAACCTGCTCTGAATCACATAAAAGAGGTAGATCTTTCACTGATTCCAGAGCAGTCTTATTAATACTAATCTGTTGAGTTTCTTGTTTTTTATTTGTTTATCATTACTGCTAATTATCATCTTTTTTTATAGTGTAACAGGGTGGGAACACTCATGGGTTTGCGTATAAAAATTATGACTGAATTACGCTTTTCTGGATGACTCAGTGTGTAGTAAAATGAACAGCTCCCTGAGCCACGGTTGGGTTCCAACCCCACATTTGCGAAAGGTAGCTATAAAGTAAAAAACTGACCATGTATCTGGGTGCCAGCTTCATCACCTCCATCAGTGGGATGTCAGAGCCGACGACACCCAGCAGGATCCCATGGGACAGCTGGAGAGACAGGCACATATGCTCAGAGTGAGGCTCCAAAAAAAAAAAGAAAAAGCTGTCCGTCCTAAAATACCCAAATATAATGAGTTAAATATTGTTGACACACTTACTGTCTCCTTCTTTTTACTGAAGACGGGCATGGCCACGGAGGTCATCAGCAGCAGACTCTGAGCTTTAGTGGTGAAGAGCTGAAAAACAAGACACAACAAACAGTGTGATCATTTCAACAGAAACATGAATGATAGATCAGGAAAAAAAAGAGTAGACTTAAAAAGGAAAAACTATATAAACACTACAACAGAACTGTTTAAACTGTTGCCACTTTTCTCTAAAACCTCTCCTTTACCTCCTTGGTGTTGGGGAGCTGCCACAGTGATGGAAGGGAAGGCCCAGAGGATCATGGGAGAATGAAACAGGGAGAAAGCAAACACAGATGAAAATGAAGTGACATTGACAATGATGAAGATGATGATGTGGAGGAGGATGACAGCCTCAGTTTGATGACTTAAAGGACCAGCTCATCCCATAATGACAGTGAACTCTGATTGGTTGGTGGGGCTCACCACAGTGTCCATGTAGGCCTCCGTCCAAATGATGTCATGGTCGTGGTTGATTACCATTGGCCGGCTGAGCACGTGCAGATACTCCATAACATTCTCCTGCACGTCGGCCAGCGTGGAGATGTGTGTGTAATAACCTGAAAACCACATGTAAAGATGAGTTAGTGAGTGCACAAACAAACACACACATATCCAGTACAGACCCACGCAGACGGCTGACCTTTGTTGTTGCAGGCGATCCATTTTGTGTTTTGAGCGAAGGTCATCTCTCTGCCAATCAGGTAAGTGAAGACTCGCACCTGCAGAGGAAAACAGGTTACAATATGCAGGTAAAACTGGTCCAATCAGATTTTGTTTTTGCTCATATGCGACTCAAATCTGTCCCCTCCCACCCCCCCATGCCAAAAAAACAAACAAACAAACAAACAAACAAACAAAAAAAAACTGGCACAACTCATATGGAAGCTCATCTTTTCAGTTTGGTTTTGGTCCACTTATATAAGCTGCAAAAAATCAGTAACCTCTTTTAAATCACATGTTCAAACATATTTTTTATAGACTGGTTTTATTGCTTGATATCCTTTTTTTATTTTATTTTTTTATCCTTTTATTAATGTTTTATTCCTGTAAGTTGGGGTACCACATTTAGTGATGGTTCTGCTGTTGTTTTGTTGCTTTGGATGAGGCATTCTTTTCTATTTTGTTTAACATCTTTATTGTTTTTGTATTTATTGAAGTTCTAATTTAATTTGTTTATGTATCAGTCCATCCATCCATCCGTCCATCCACAATCCTTGTTGTCTGAACATGGCCTTAGTATTTTTAATATTTTAATTCTTTCTGCTTTCACTAGATCCACTTGGCTTCAAATAACAGATTTGTACGACAACTTAAGACAAGACCCAAATAATCGGTCTATTTAAGTCTTTAGGGTTTAACAGTTTTTTAAATTAACTTAAGACTTCACACATTGCACTTTTACAAACCAGACAAACATAATAAACCATGAGCTGTTTCAGATATTCTAAGAAGTGCTCGACATCAAGGTCTATAAACCAGAATATGCAGCTTTTAAAATACTCAGACAGCAACAAGATATTCCAAACTCTAAGGAGAAATGCCTCTGTTCTGCACCAGACTGGAGTTTGTCAAATAAATCAATAAATACACTCCTGCTCTTTTGTTCTGTGTCTGATTTATCAAGATCCAACACTTTCAGGGTCTATTTTGGACCAGATATCAGCATCTGTCCTTGGTGCCTTTAAGGTCAGATCACTTTTAAGAAGTAGCTTTAAATATTCTGATCTAACATATGTGAAGACATCTAGTGAGAGGTGAGAGGTTAGTTGAGTCCTCAGTGCTCGTCCTCACCCTGCGTTCAGGCCAGTTGAACTCCTCAAAGACAGACTCAAAGTCCTCCATGGCTCCGTCTGTGATCAGCATGATGGCCTGGTTGCACATGCTGCCCTGCCCATTTGCTCTGGCCTATACACAAACAGTAATGTTTGATAATAAATGCCAGCTCACAGTGTTTTATGAAACGGTTGCGCTATGCTGTGAGCACAGAAAGACATTAACCTCATTGAGAATTTTGAAAGACTCCTTCATCGCATTCTTGATCTTCGCTTCTCCTTTAACGTGCAGCTCTTCCACCAGAACCTTAAAGTGCTGAAACACATGCACATAGATTGTAGATTAATATTTAAGATTTGTAATAACTTTCAGATTATTTGTCTGGGTTGAAGTTCAGAAATACAACATCTAAAACTTGCTGTCACCCTTTTTTCTGTGCTTAAAACATTAAAAAGCAATGACTATAAAATTATACAACTTTGCCGAATTAATGTCCTGACAATGCATGTGATCAAAGAGACAGGTGAGTGTAAAATGGTTTCACCTGATATGAGGCATTTTATTTATATACTACTATGTTTCTGTGATGTGATGTTGTTATGTCAGTTCATCAGAATATCGGTATACATGTAGATTGTTGTATAAAAAAACAATATTGTTAAAGTAGAAGTAATGATTAGATGTTTTTGTTCAAGTAAAAGTACAAGCTCTAAAATGTACTCAAAGAGTAAACGCAATACTGAAATACTGAATTGAACTGAACTGAACTGAATTGGAAAACAAGTATTTATAAGGGCAGGTTCTGCGCAAAGCCACTGAAACTAACTTGCTAATGTTGGCATGTTGGCATTAGTTCAAGCAGTCTGAAACATCTCATTATATACACCAGTTTCTTCATAGCCAAATTTATGTTCCACTGTTTTTTCGTTTTGTGGCATCTTTGGTGTAACTATATCCCTCATAGACAAAGGGGTTGTCTTTTATATGTGTTATTGCTGTGTTCATGTAGGTCTTCATGGTGGGAAGGCATGCTGTGATGTCAAAAAAGTAAATAAATGACAGAAAAAGAAGAATCTTGTTCCACAAATGTGAGAAATAGAACATGAGATGAGATGAGATGAGATGAGATAAGACATGATAAGATAGATTTTATTGATTCCACTAAGGGGAAATTTCCTAGCTGGCAGCAGCAAATACAAGATCTTTTTAATCTAACTTATTTTTAGCTATTTACACTCTGTATTTATTTATTTACTGATGATGTGGTATGACTGTTTCTGTGGAGCAGGGACTGTAAATCAATCAATCAATCAATCAATCTATCAATCTATCAATCTATCTATCAATCTATCAATCTATCTATCTATCTATCTATCTATCTATCTATCTATCTATCTATCTATCTATCTATCTAAGTGCAGGAAAGACAGAAAACACCTTCCCACCTCTGCAAATGTACACAGAAATAACACATTTCTTCCAACCAAAGATTGTAATCAGCATTACATGGTCAGCAGTAACTATCCTCCTATTGAATTCACTACTCTTGTAATGGTCTAAAAATTCAGGTGGTCCTAACAAAGTACAAAAATGGACACAATGCTGTAGTTTGACCTGCGGTGACCTTCTGATGTTAGGTCAAGAAGTAGGTCAAGAGGCTGATTTGAAGATGATGATGAGGGGATTCCTCAGTGTGTAATAGCTGGTAAGATGCTCCTTAGCTCTTTAAGCCTTCATGACGCAGATAATAGTTTTACCTCTCTGTTGTCCAAGTCAGCCTGGACCAGCGTCCCTTTGAAACATGGCTCCACATACCGAACATAGTCCGTATACTGCACACAGGGAGAGACGTGTTAATGACAAAGCAGTGGATCAATAACTTAACCAGGGCTTTTACAGTCAGTTTATGGTCAACATCTGTGTGTGTGTGTGTCTTACGGCGATGATGTTGACAAAGTCGTTCTCTCCCAGTGTGTCCAGGATGGTGTTGATAGTGTGTTTAGCAATCGTCATCTTCAGTCCCTTCATGCTACCACTGATGTCCACCATAATGATGATGTCCTTTGGAGATGTGGCTGCCTGAATGTACCTGCACACAAACCGTATAGTACACCTTAGTCATGGCAAAAGCTGCGATATGTTCATCACAAAATCGTACACTGCACTGCTGGCAATTACAAGGTTTCATCATTTTAAAATTTTAATGACATTTTATTCTTATGTAGTTTTATTGAGTCTACTTATAGTTAGATCTTTAAACTTTTAACCGGAGTCCTGATTCCAGGTAAAGGTGCTGCTGTGAATTTGTGTCTGTTTCAGTGTCATAAAAGCTGCAGTGAGTATGTGCTTGTGTTCCTTTTCTTCAGTGGTTTTACTTTACTGTGTGTTTCAGGGTCAAAACAGGGTGAAATAACAGAAAAAGACAAAGATAGAAATTAAAGTTTGACAGGTTTTGACTAAATAAGGCACTCAGAATGTACATCAATAAGAGATTTAGGAAGTTGAACATCAACTGGCAGCGGGGGTGCACTGAGCATGCTTAGATGTCTATGGAAAGATTAGGGTCTATTCTATCAGAACATTTGGAAATTTTTCCTATTGAGCAAACGGTTGAATTTTTAGGAATATTTAAAATAAATCATAGATTCAATCACCACAGACATGTCAGGGGTTAAAGGGTTAAGCATATAACGAGTTTAGTTTTTATTTTGATGAATTGACTTTTAGTTTAGTTTTGATGTTAATTTATGGAAGCTGAAAAAGGATGAAACAATGCATGACATCAAATATGACAAAAATTGCAAAACCACTGTTAATTAAAGGTCTAATATTGCACAAAGTTTTTATTTTTGGTAACCATGAACAATTAGCACTGACAGAACATTTGTATGGAAGCTGATTTTACCTGCAATTCTGTTTTGTTTGTGTTTCTTCGTTCAGTGTATTTTCAAAGAAAAATGTGGTTTTCATCATAGTTTTCCTTAATTACAATTACAACCCTGATTGCTATGCTCATTGCTAATCAATTGATTCTTTCTATTAATAATTTTAACTTTTAATTGCACAAGTTTTCTGTCTTGCAGCAGATGCATGCAGCAGCTTTTCAGCTGCTGTAATGCAACGTGAGGAGTTGTTCTGGGACATATGCAGCTCTCCGGTATTATTCAGAAATGCATGAACAGTCACATATGGTGCCATGTGGGCTGCAGTGACCCGGCTAAGGAGCAGCTTATCGTCTTTTCCAGCGGATCAGGACTCTGGCTGGCCGCTGCTCAGCCAACACAGCCAGCAGCAGAACGCCTCAGACTAAGTGAAACTGAGATTTACGGAAGGATTGTAAAAGTGCCATCCCACTGAGACGCCAAACTGTTCACTGGTAGGACACAAGATATAGTCAGGAAGTAGATAAAATGACAAAAAGTGTCTTACCATACTGTATAATGGCTTTATTTGTACAGTTCTTATATTGGTTTTATTCTTAAAGACATTAGTTTTCAGCATTAGAGTTGTACTTATATATTAGTACATGCTGTAAAATATAGACAGGGTTTACTCATATATTTGTTATTGTCATCCTCTTAGGATTTTGGAAAAAGACAAATGCAGCATGTGTAATTTATGTACAAAAAACATCTTTGGCTCTGAAAAAGTGAATTACTTTCTAATGAACCATGTTTGCATACATAAATCATCACACTTTTATCCAGTTCTCTCCAGTCTACTTTGTTACTGGACTCCATGTTCCTGTTTGTGTGGCAACACCTTTGTTAAGAGGCTAAACTTAGCAGCCATCTGTCCCAGTGTTTATAGTATAACAAGTCTTTAATGTAATCCATATCAGTAAACAAACATGATCCATTGGGTTTCAGCAGACAATGCAGTTAACCACCTCCACAAGTTTGGACAAAACACAACAATCATTATGTACCTTTTGTGAACTGTTATCAGTAATTACGATCCACTAATGTGTAGAAACTATACTTAAATGAACCCTTTTGAATAGGCTTTATTTTTGATTTTGGTACTATTGCAAATATATTATATCACTTAGTGGCCCTAACATCATACATCATGAAGGCTATGGAGCCAATGACTCATGTTTTGTATGTTTTACCACTTGGAGGTAAGAATCTTATTCGATGCTGCAGTCCGCTGAGAAGCAGCATTAAAGCTGTTTCAGTGTTTGAAAAGAAGCACAACTGAGGACAGCGGTGGAGATATGGACACTGAATAAAGTAGAAGTAGATTCAGATCATCTGCTTCACCACATTCTAACAGTGGCAGCTGGTCAGTCATATGGAGAAGAAGAGTTATTCAAGCCATAAAAACCTAAAAAGCCAGTGGTGACCAAAGTCATCTGCTGATCTAAAATGTTTAATAACCTCTGATCTACTAATCCTATCAATACATGTAAATAATTGGTGTAAAATGCAGTTTGTCATCTTTTCATGGTCATCAGATATGACCCATTTAGACTCCGTAGTGAATGCAGAAACACCGTCATCTTCTACAACATTGATTCACCAGTAAAACCCATGGAGTTGGATCAGTGACAGTGGATGGAAACACTTGGTTTATGTTCAGTTAATGATATGTTTGACTAAAAAAGTTACTTTCTCTTTAGTTTGCTCTGTTTTTGACATGATAACCCTCAACTTTAATCTGAGCTTTTATGGATATGTACATGATCAGTACATCAAATATTGGGAAAATACCTGATTTATACTTAAAAATACAAATAAAGAGCATAATATTAGAATAAATAGCAATAAATCATTTAAGAAAGGTTAAAAATAGAGAAAAATTCATTTGGGAACAGTCTTAAAAGTAGCACTGGGTCTTTATGGGTTAAACATATTACTAAACATACACTTTAATAAAAAGTCTTTGAAATACTAAATGCACTGTTGTTTTTAGCTGTATTTACTATTTCAGTGTGAATATGTTGACTTCCTGGTTGTGGAGCACAGGCCAAGTGAGTATCTATGTGGTTATAAAAACTTGTGGTTACCACTGGAGGAATACAGTTAATAAACTTTCTTGTCCTTAATTAAATAGCTAATTTTCAGTGAGCCTTGACTGAGATACAGATGCTTTCAGGACCCCAGAGTGAACAAGAAGCAGATGATTCACCTCCTCCATATGGTACAGGTAATATAGTTTTCTCCTGTTGAGTCTCTCACACAATATAGGACCTGTTTATAGCAGCTGCTCTGCGCTGGACTGAATAAGTTTGTGGAAGTTTGACATGTGGAAGACTACAATGAAGATGACATTTTATCAGATTTATGGCATGTCAACATACACATTGTCAGCTGACTGAAACATTGAATATTTGGGTCTGTGCACATCCAAGGATTAATAGAGTTAATCTGTGTCTGTATCTGTATCGTATCCTATTCTATTCTATTCTATTCTATTCTATTCTATTCTATTCTATTGTCATTATACATGTATGTCGAGCATGCACAACAAAACTAAAATGTGGTGCCCTGAACAAGCACAGACACAATTTAGCCATAAACTTATAAAACACTATATGAGAAATTTACAGTAAATGACAAAAAACGTTTAATAAACATCTAATACATTATAAATCTAAAAAAATGTAGTGAGATAAGAATTGATCAATCAAAATTTGGACAAAACTCACCAGTTTCTGTTCCTACAGTCAAAAGCTGCCACGCCGTTAGAGTCTGGAGTCCATTTAATGCCTGAAGGAGATGCATGAACATAATAATAAAAAACAAATAGGTTTTTAATGACAACCTGGGGCCTCATGTATAGACTTGCATGGATTTCATACTGAAACCTGGCATACACTTAAGTCCAGAAAAGTCTGTACGCACAAAAAAATCCAGATGAATAAAACTGAGTGTACGCCAGAATCCAAACACACTTCCTTTATACATCCCAATCAGCGTTGAATTGACTGCATATGTTAGAGTACCAGACTCCTCCCTCTCCACGCCCACATTTAAATATGCAAATTGGTATAAACGGGGCCTGCAGGTGGGATTCCCTCTGGGATTCCCCTCTCTGCATGATCACATGATGACGTCAAGGTGGACGTGAAGCTAAGGCCGAAACAGGCGGAAGGAGAAAAGAGACGAACTCAGCCCGTTTGAGCAGAGAGTCACTGCTACTGTGGGTGACACTGGTCTAACAGGGGCGACTCGGATCACCCCTCAAGGTAAATATATATTTAGTATTTGTGTAACTCACACATTAGTTCATTCTACGGGTCATACAACAGTCTGATCACAGCCAAACAAGATAAAGGTTCATGCGTAATCATGCCAGGATATCAAAGAGGAAATCATAGACTTTGACTCATTTTTAATTACTCAAATTATTATTTTCCAACAGTGAGACAGAAGACAGTCAGACACAGTATCAGCCTCCTGTCACAGAGGCTTCCTGTTGCCTCCCCAGCATTAGCCGATCCGGTCCAGCAACAGCCAGCTGCTGATGCCTATCCGACCAGCATGGGTCTGTACTCACCCGAATCACAAGAGAACATCATGAGAACAATCAGCGGTGTCAATAAGCGACTGGACTGACTAATAAATGTTCTCACAGACATTAACCCTACATTAAATGCATTTAACAACCAGTGAATTTTGGGTCCTTTTCTCTTTATATGGTTGTTGCTTAATCTCCACCCGGGCAGGATTGGCATTAATGGGTCCAGGGTCTGGTTGGTTCTGGTTCTGGTGGGTGGATGTGCTGCTCTGGCAGTAGGATGATGTGCCGGTGTGTTTATTGTTCATCTGTGTATCTCCGATGTGCACATCATTCTGAAGAATGACCTTTTTCACATTATTAACAGGTTCCCAGTGTCACCTCTTTGTGTCGCCAATGGTTCCAAAGCACTAGAAACGTGCGTACGCCAGCTATGGACTTATGTTTATGTTTATGTTTACGCATTTGGCAGACGCTTTTTTCCAAAGCGACTTACAGGGGAAACCAATTAAATCACTCAATCAATTGGACTTGGCGTGGAGGACCGCACATTTCCACGGTCATTTCACTCTTTATACATCTGAATGTGAGTGTGGAAAAGGGCGTACACCAAGTTTTTGTGCATACACACGCTTTATACATGAGGCCCCTGGTCTTTCCACTGACTTTGTTGATAAAGTATTTTTCAAATGACTTCATCACGTTCATTTAAACAACATTTAATATGCAAAACATGTAAATATAATAAACATGCATATAGATTTACACTTCTGACAATTTCCATATATTGACCACATTTTACTCTTTCGTAATATGAAGTTACTAATAATACAGATTTAAGGATGAGAATTTAGAAGAGAATTTGGGTAAACCTGACACAACACCTCAATACTGTACATCATGAGCTTTTCTGTATTATTTTAAATGACAAGACAAACTAAATTAAACTAAACTAAATTATCTTCAGCTAAACTACTCATGTTTTGTTCCTCTGTCGTATGAAATCTTACCCGGGTAGATTCTGAAAAAGCCAGTGGAGCTGCCAAAGTACTGCCAAGTGAGTGTCGGATCTTTCTGGAAATTATTGATGAAGACGTCATTCAAAGCCTCTGAGTTATAGATGGCATTTAGGATGTTGGGATCTGCACACATAGAAACAACAAGCAAGACTTCATTAGCATGACTTGAAGTGAGAGCAGGTTGGAAGCATTATGCAAATTAGGAGAAACTGAGAATGAATCACATTTTCTTCTGTGCCATCCAAATTATGATGATTTAACACAATTCAGAATAAATGAGATGTTCAAAGTGAAGAAATGTGCAGTGACAGACTGAAATGGCTCTTTGCTTTGAACGATTAAAGGAGTATGTTTCTAAAGATTGCTAAAACTCTTTTTTTTTTCAAGTATTAAATACATTTTATGCAGCTATTCAGGGTGTTTTAGTGCTAAAGAAACAGAATATCTGCTATTCTGTGAGTAAATGAAGCATTTTCAGGAAACTTAAAAAAAGGTAAAAGCAAATGTTTAAAGGTCATTAATTTTCTAAATAAATATCTGACCAGTGAAGAGCAGAAGAAGAACAACAAAAGGTGTTTGTTTGCCCGAACATCGAGGACTGTAGGACATATGGATCAGAACATTAATGCCCAAATTATTTCTCCAAGCATTTCCAGTAGAGTTTCAGATTTGGATGGGGTGGTGATCCTTTCCCTATCAAGATTCACTGAACGAAAACATCTCTTTTCCTGTGTCAATAAGATAAATATTAGCATCATCAGTGGAGCTCTGAACCTCTGTGCAGAAACATTCTATAAATAAAAGCAGTGTATCGCTGGTCATTTTAGATGTTAAGGACAACCTCTGACCTTTGTTGTAGACGTTGGTGGGGACTTGAATGTCGCTCTGTTGCGTGTTCACTGCAAGGTTGTTAAAGTGTTCGTTTTCCTCAAGTGGAAACTCTCCTCCCAGCTCTATGTTGTTTCCATCCTCGTCCACTGTGTTGATTAACATGGAGTTGTAATAATCAAACTGAGGAGACAGGAAGAGGACACGAGGACGCTCCTTTCAGAATTAGATGAAAAACTAGGGAACAGCTTGTAAAAAGTCAACACCTTAAACCAGTGGTTCTCAACTGGTCTGGCTTCAGGACCCACTATCACCCCTCAATGACCAGCTATGACCCAAACTGATAAAAATTAATGCTCTCAAATTTTTTAATAAAAAGATGGTGTGTTTTGAACCTGAAATAATACAGAATATCACAATATGAAAACACAGAAGACAAGTTTAATGATAAACCAAAATGATCAGCGGGTGGTGATGCTTAAGAGGGAAATATTTCCTTTAAATGAAGTACATTTTAACCAAAATTTAAAAAATGCACTCAGTTAAAAATTAAAAGTGCATTCAATCACTTCAAAAATTAAACACACTAAGGTTTTTGTCCTCAGTGTAGGTAAAACCATATCTGGTGTAGTCATTGTCATACCTGAGTTTTGACATGATTTGAATAGACTTTTGGGTCTTCTTTTATGCTGTGAAACATCTGGTTTTAATTAGCATTACAGCACATTACTGCCACCTACTGTTGGGGAGTGTGAATAGACGGTGCTCAGCTCCATAGAAAATAAAACAGGATTTGTAAACGGGTTTGAGACCCACTTTTGGGTTGAGACCCACCATTTGAGAATCACTGCCTTAACCCATAAAAACCCAGTGCTACCTTTATGGCAGTTCCCAAATGATTTTTTCTCTCTATTTAACCTTTCTTGAGTGATTTATCACCATTTATTTTAATATCATCCTCTCCATTTTGCATTTTTTCAGTGAAGATCAGGTATTTCCCTTTATCTAATTTACTGATCATGTACTTAAATCATCATGCTGAGATGACATTTAAGGATTCTTATTTCAAAAATAGAGAAAACTGAAGAAAAAGTGACTTTTTCAGTCAGATCTCACATTAACTGAACATAAAACAAGTGTCTCCATCCACTGTCATTGATCCAACTCCATGGGTTTTACTGGTGAATCAATGTTGTAGAAGATGACGGTGTTTCCATGTTCACTACGGAGCCTCTGAATGTCCAAATGGGTCATATTTGATAACCATGAAAAGATGACAAACTGTATTTTACACCAGTTATTTACATGTATCAATAGGATCAGTGGATCAAGAGGTATTAAACAGTTTAGATCACTAGATGGTTTTGGTCGCTGGTGTATATTTGGGTCTTTATGGGTTAAACTACTCTCAATCACCTGGGAGTATTGGTATAATTATTGAATGTTTGACAACTTACAAGAAGAGAGACATTCACTTTTTGTCATGAATTAAGCTGCTCTATGTTTCATATCTGCTAACTATTTTTTAAACCTTACATTAATATATTGCCATCACCTCATATACAATTTTCTTAAATGTGCTTTTGCTGAGCTCAGTTTCTGGCAGCGTTGACCCACTTTTCTCACAGCATCAGTAACGGTTGATCTAATTTCAGGTGTCAGCTCAAGCTTTAAAGCTTCAATCTGTTGCAGAGGTCAGTGCCAACCTGCTTGCAGTGAACTCCGATCTGTGCTACATGCTAACGTTAGCATTCAGTTCAAAGCACAGCAGTGAGAGTAAACAAACTGACAAAACACAGGCGAGACAGAGAGGAAACAGGGATGATACGGGTGGATTATGTAATGGATTTTTTTTTTTCTCTCTCCAACTGAAATTTAGTATTCAGTGACCCAAAGAACTGAAACAGAAACACTAACCTCTAAAGAAGCGTTGAATTCATGGTACAGATCAGCATCCTCTGCTGACTCTGCTAACCGCTGGGGAAAAAATAAAACAAGATAATCAAATAAAAAGAAGAATTAAACAGTACAAAAGCAGATTGTGAGAGGTAAGTCACATACAAAACCCATTAATTTAGTGGTAAAAAAAATAAATAAAATAGACACTTAATAAGTATAGTAAAGCCAGTGAAACCTCCACATCCTCACCTTGACAGATTTCATCTTACTCCCCAACATCCTTTCAATTTCATCAGAATAGTCCTTAACTAAATCGTTTCCATCCACCTCTACGATCTTAATGATTGACTCCACGTCCTTCAGTTTCTGAAAGGAAACAAAGGCAGACAGGTGAGCGATCTGAATCTGAATGAGCATCACTATTTATTTTCACAGAAACTTCAAAATGACTAGTTACTGCAACTTGGAACTTGAAAGAATCCTCATTGAAATATTTATTTGTCTGTCTCCTCATATTCTTTTGATAAATATTGCTGTTTTCTAATTTTCAAGATTCCTCTATTGTCATTGTATACACAGAGCATATACAACGAAATTCAGATGTGCTTTATGGAGACGGTGCTTGAGTAAAAAAAAAAATACACAACATAAAATACAAAATATTTAAATAGTATTAAAAGAGCTGGAGTAAATTGTATAAAGTGCAAAAACACCCCTCCCCCCATGTCATTATTATAGATTTTTGATTATTACACATTGATTTTTGTTGATTCCACATCGCTGAATCTGATTACTGTACATTATTCATTTTTCATTTTATCCCATTAAAGTCATAAAAACTGCTCAGTGGGATTTAAAGCAAAAATTCGATTGTTGAGGGTTATTTCTTTCTTTGACTGAAACAGATGACAGTGAAAGTGACCTGATAACTTTGGCAGATTGGCTTGTGTTTTCATCAGAGAAATCACATTAAATCAGCGGCTGTTATGTGTAGGTGGGTATGATTTTTAGCAGTGAGTCGCTCTGAGGTCATTAGATCACTTACTCTGGATCAAGAAGCTTGAAGTGGATCAGCCAGTACGGGGAGCAAAGTCTGGTTGTTTAGACTCGGAATCATTTGATTAAGACATTCACTAATTCCAATTAGTTCAAGAATCTCACATGACACGTTAAGGGTGGACACATGACCAAAGTCAAACATTCAGTCCAACCTCTGCATCAGCTCACACACAAAACTAACACAGTGAGTCTCTGTCTGCTCTCATACTGGTCTCAGTGGAGGCTTCTGGGTAAAACTTTGGTCAATATTTAAATACAGCTTAATACAACCTTATTATAAACTATTCCGTGACCATATCTACAGCAGGAGTATAAGAAAGTATCAGTACCATGATATACCGCAATGTTTCATTTCATGATACTGTATCAATATTAAAAAGTACTGTATCGATATTTTTATGTATTTATTCTAATGCGGACACAGAGGAGGTTCATTTTTGTTTTTTGGTTGTCGTTTTTGTTTATCAAGCTCTTTTATTTCTATATTCATATAGGTATTTTGCTCTTTTATTTCCACATTCACAGGGCAATTTTGCTGTTATTTCTATATTCACGTGGGTATTTTGCTCTTTTATTTCTATATTCACGTGGGTATTTTGCTCTTTTATTTCTATATTCACGTGGGTATTTTGCTCTTTTATTTGTATATTCACATGGGTATTTTGCTCTTTTATTTGTATATTCACATGGGTATTTTGCTCTTTTATTTGTATATTCACATGGGTATTTTGCTCTTTTATTTGTATATTCACATGGGTATTTTGCCCTTTTATTTCTATATTCACATGGGTATTTTGCCCTTCTATTTCTATATTCGCATGGGTATTTTGCTCTTTTATTTCTATATTCACATGGGTATTTTGTTCTTTTATTTCTATATTCGCATGGGTATTTTGCTCTTTTATTTCTATATTCACGTGGGTATTTTGCTCTTTTATTTGTATATTCACATGGGTATTTTGCTCTTTTATTTGTATATTCACATGGGTATTTTGCTGTTTTATTTCTATATTCACATGGGTATTTTGCTCTTTCATTTCTATATTCACATGGGTATTTTGCTCTTTTATTCACATGGGTATTTTGCTGTTTTATTTCTATATTCACATGGGTATTTTGCTGTTTTATTTCTATATTCACATGGGTATTTTGCTCTTTTATTTCTATATTCACATGGGTATTTTGCCCTTTTATTTCTATATTCATATGGGTAATTTGCTCTTTTATTTCTATATTCACATGGGTATTTTGCTCTTTTATTTATATAGTCACATGGGTATTTTTGCTCTGTTGTTTGTATACTACAAAAGTAGTATTAGGATATTGCAGGTTATGCAAAGTTTTTTGAAACTGATTACACTGTTTTGTTAAATAATGGTTATTTCAAACATCCTAAAAGCACTTTTTACTGTATGAAAGAGGCAGATGTTAGTTCCTTCGCTGAGATTGAAAAAAAATAATATTATGATGTTGGATGATTCAGGGAACAGGCTCTTAAACTGTTTTACTGTCTATAAAACATTTATGTATTTATTTATTTACTTGTCTTTTTTTTTGTTTGTTTGTTTTGCTTGTGTTTGTTTGTGTGTGTGTGTGTGTGTGTGTGTGTGTGTGTGTGTGTTTTATACAGGTAAAGACAGATGTTAAAACTTAATTTATCCAAATCCTGCACTTTAAGTTTTTACAGAGGAAATTTTTGAGATATAGCATTAGATCCTGTTCTGATCAAACAAAATGTACCAAGCATTTGTGCATATTTCTGGTGTAATTCAGTTTTTCCCGGGAATAATCTTAAAAAAACAAACAAGAACCAAAAAATATCGCCCTGTTAAGAGTAGTAGAGGCATTGTATCCGTGGTGCCATTGTACGATAGCATGATAAGTAGAACTTGTCTGCCACCACTATCCATTTGTAAACTACCATTTAATCATGCACTGTGCAGGTAATAATTTGAGCCAACATGTGAGGCATGAAGGGAAGAGCATGTATTTGTTTGGCCTGTCAAGCATGATTAAAATTACACAGCGGTAGTGAACTGCAGCCTTCACATTGTAGCATAGTAGAAATGTCATGAACGGCAGCATAACGACTTCTGAAAATGGAGTATGGAGGCAGGGATGAAGAATTCAAAGTAGAGAGAGGCTAAAATCGCCCAGTATACCTCACAACATTTGAATACGGACATAAAATTGTGCCTAGTAGGTAGTCAGGTAATGTTTCTATTCATTTGGCGAGTTTGGCGGCGATCAGGCCTGTGAAGTCTCGGAAAAATCCGCACAAACGCCCTCCTGTGCTGCAACATCGATCAGACGGACATAGAATGTGCATTATATAGCAGGATTGTGATATATTACAATATATCGTATTGTGATCCTAGCACTGTGATTTGTATTGTATCACCAGATTCTTGCCAATACACATCCCTATTCTACAGAAGTATAATTTGATGCCAAATATTCAGACACAGATACAAATTTACTTGATTGACATTCACTATATTGGCACAGATTTCACAAATGTATTCACTTTTATCTCACGGGGTTTCAGTTCAAATCAAGTGATTTTAGTTGGGGATATATCAGTTACAATACGCACTTTGCTTGAATATGAAACAGGTTCTCAGAGAATCAAATACAAATACTTTCTGTCAGATAATGCACTCTAAACCCTGACTACATGAGAGAACAACAACCTCTGAGGAATCAGCATACATCAGTTTATGCTGTGTTTTCTTTAAGTGGATTTTGTCATTTTAATGTCACACTTCTCACTTCCCACTGTCATTGTGTCTTGTGTTTATCACCACTCAAGACAAATCAGATTAAATTAAACAAACAGATTGATGTTGTGTTTTTAATGTGTTTTTTGTTTTGTTTTGTTTTTGACTTTCTAGAAAGATGTCTGTTATGGAGTGTAATTGATGTGTGCTGAGTATTATGATGAATGGGAAGTGGTATCTCATTGGTATATATACTCGAGGTGCATGATGAAAGTGATAATAGCCTAATCTCCAGCACTGCAGCTCCAATGAAATCTGGAAATAGGTCTAACTTTGTGTGATTATTGAGAAACCAAACTGTACAGTACCAGTGGTGGAATGTAACAAAGTGTTTGTACTTGGTTACTGTATTTAAAGGTGCTCTGCCACACAAAACTGTTTTTACTTGAATTTTTTTTTTTTTTTTAAATATATTCAGTCCATAGGTGTTTGTGTTACGTAGTGAATGTGAAAATGAACCGCTACCTCCTCTGTCTGCTATTGACAGTAAAAAAAAAATAAGTGCAGAAATCAGGTTAATTAGAAAGGTGGTCAGTGTGACGTGTTAATGCCTGAGCTCATTACTATTCATGAGCTTGCCCAGGTGAGACCACGCCTACAGAATTCGTCCAGCCCAGTGACAGTTTTCATGTACAGCAAGGATGGCTAAATGTCAATGCTCTTGTGCGCTATGTTCGAACAGAACTTCAACAATGCATATGCTGACCAAGAACCCAGAGTTGAGGATCAAATGGCTTCAGTTCATTTTTGGAACAATGTTACAACACTACAGGGGCGCCGCTGCCAACTGTGAAAGCTAAACAATGTGGGCCCTTTCATAAAATTCAGTATCTTGTCAATCTGTCGGGGGGTGGGTGGGGCGGTCCATACATAACATCACTTGTGCTAGTGTGAAAACGAAACCGAAACTTAACATGCTTTCAATGTTTCCCGATTCCCAACTTCTATGTCTCTCTTATACAGCGGATCTTACAGGACATTTTTACAACTTCTAGCCTGTATCCACTGGACCCCCTCCTCTGCTCTATGGCCCCCCCACAAATGCTGGGCCCCATAAATTTGTCATGGTTACCACCCCTCATTGGCGCCCCAGCAACACTATAATTCAAACTCTTATCCTCGCATATTGAAGAGAGTGACTTCATCAACTTTGGCAAGTTCAGCAGAGGCTTCACAATAAGGTTACCGTTGAAGCCTGGAGCAGTACCATTGTGGAGTCTACTGAAAAGCCAAGCTATCATTGGCTAGCTGTTAGCCAATCAGAGTCAAGCAGATTAGCATGCTGAATATTCATGAGAACTGGTGCAAATCGAGTTGAGTCTTCCAGCAGGCTTTCTATACCATGTTAGAATGACTTGAAACTTGGTAACCAAGGCGTTTTATCCACAAAAAAAAATGTTACAGAGTCCATGGTAGAACTTCAGATATTATCAAAAAGTAATGAAATACGTGTGGCAGGGCACCTTTAAGTAGATTTTTTTAACATATCTGTACTATACTTAAGTGAAAAATAATAATGCATACTTTTGATTTTGCACATTACTTTGAATCAGTAATCTGTACTTTCTACTCCACTACATTTCTACAATTTATGCCGTTACTCGTTACATTTTATGAACAAAGTTTCCTCAAAATCTTGCACGAAAAAATTGTTAACCTACCGGTTGCGTTGTGGCGTTGTTTGCCATTGCAAACCAATCAGGTGGCTCTATTAGACTCATCCACAGAATTATAACTTAGAGTACACATAATATTGCAGAGAGAACACACAACAAGTACACCAACTGTATATACTGTATAGTTACTTGTAATTCTTACAGCAGTGACATGGATAGAGGCATAAGCCAGTATATCTACATTCTTTATCACAATACCACAGCCCAGACGTTAACACAACCCATTGTGTGAGTACTTTTTACTTTAAAAGAATAATATAGTAAATACTGAGTACTTTTACTTAAGAGAGATTGTCGATGTAGTAATTCTACTTTTACTTGAATATATACTTTGTATTTTTACTTTAAGTACTAAGCTTCAGTACTTCCTCCACCACTGTAACAGTATCTAGTCAACACTGAATTTTGGAAAAAAAAAAAAAAATTCAAATTAATCTTACAGTGACAGTTTAAATGATACAATGGTATTGATAAATATTACATAATGGCCTGTTGGTTTTGAAAAGTACAACATGATGAGATTTATTTTGGGATTGCACCCATCAATTACATTCATTATTAAACACATTGAATGTGTAAATTAATTCAGTGAGATAAGAGTGATTTTGCCCAATTTTGTGTCCAAGACTGAAACCTTGTCTGGGACCAAGAGGAAAGGATCTTGGTTCCAACATTACGCCAATGTGGAAGTATCTTAAAGTTGCAATACAGCTGATACCTACTGGGATTGGCTCCAATTGGCTCTAAAAAAGCCCTGGCTCCCAAAGACCTGGAACTTCACTCTAAAAACACTGGGTAAACACTTCCCTCCAGCACTCATTCATGTCTCATTCATTTTATCTTGGCCTAATCAATGATCTTTAATTTGACCCTCTGTTAATAAGATTGAGAGGATTTGTTGTCTACCGTGTTGGACTTTGATTGACAGGTCTGTATCACAGCTCACTAATGTGCCAAATTGGCTTTTGGGAGTTTAGGTTCATTTATAAAACATGTTTCTTCCTAACAGACAGCTCTAATTTTGCCAAATACTTTACACTAACAAGTGTGTAAAATGAATTTGTTTCACAGTGCTTGATAAAATTGGTCATTTTACCAAGTCAGTAGGTCAGTAGTTAGCATTAACTCACCTCTGACCTCCAGGGCTCCCATAGTTCTGCCCAAAATATGGTGACTTTTGGCTCCAAAAAGCCGACATTGCACTAGCTCCTCTATTCATATACTGTAATCATATACCATATCTGGTTCATGTAGGAAAAATAAATTATCAAATGTCTCACAGATGTAATATTTAGCTAGTATTGACTGAGTGTGTATTGTAAAATAAGTCAAATCAGGTAAATCAGGTGCAGTCATCTTCTAACTAAAGGAGGTGTTTGTGTGTTTGAAACAGACAAACTGCAGACTGCCTCTGATAAAAATAAATCTGACAGATAAATGGATGAACGTCTAAAATCAGAACAGGCCACAAATCCTGACGCCGGTAAAGAGGGCTCGGTCCTCAATCTGGGCATTACCATGATCCCTGTGTGTGTATGGGTAAACACACACACACACAAACATACACACACTCAGACAGACACTACCACAGTCACAAACCCAGACACAAATAAATAAATGTTTATCTTAACACAACACACAACCCTTTACTCTGTGCCCCCAGTTCAGCCAGTTAGTCAGCACCTCTCTAATTTTGTAATAATGACTTCTATTATTTTGCATTCAGGCTTCAACCAAACCAAACCAAATGCTGATGTAAGTATATACCTATATTACAGGGACGCCTTTAGTCATGACACCCTTAATTGCATTTTTGACAATTTGCCTCAAAACCATGTATTAAAACCATGTGAAGATAAAAGAAAAAGGCGCTAATGTCAAATACATCATCTATAAAAAAAAACCCAAAAACATTTAAACAGCATAGAGAAGACAATACGTTCAAGTCAACAATGATTATCTGGACACCATAACTACCTTTACCAAATATATGAAATTTCTAAGTATATTAAACAGTTGTTAAAACATCTAAAAAAGCAACACATACATGAATCTTCAAAAAATTCAATGGAAGGAATGCTTCTTGGACCAAAAAAGAGTTTGTTTGAGGTATTCTTTGGAAAAAGGGATTCAAAAAGTAGATATCAACTGAAAGAAAAATCCAAGGCACTCTCTTTAAACATTAAAATGCCTTTATTGACATATGTAGACCCAAAAAACACGTCACGCGATTCGGCTTCAAGCTTTCATCAGGAGGTCAAACAGGAGCCTGGAAAGCTGTAGGTTCCTATATAGTAGGATTGACCAATGGGGACTTGCAAACTGGGCATGAAAACAATGGCCTGCAGAGGGTGTCCACATGTAAACGGCCAGCAGATGGTGTCACTGCAGGTCAAACAGAAATATTTACAAATATACATGGATAAAAAACTGTGCAAAATTTACATATGCCTGTTAAATTAAGATCAAAACAGTGTAAAGTCTTTAAAACAAGTAAACGTAATACATTACAGGAAAACAGAAAAGTCCAATTCTTCATTCAGTCCAAGGGGGAACAGTGGCTTGGAGTTTAAAAATCCAGAAAGCTTCCTGTTGGTTCAGTGTCTTTTGTCTGTCCCCCTTTGCCCAGTTGGTAAGTCCCTATTGGTCGATCCTACTATATAAGAACCTACAGCTTTCCGGGCTCCTGTTTGACTTCCTGATGAAGGCTTGAAGCCAAAACGCGTTGAAGTGTTTTTGAGTCTAGATGTGACCGTGCCATGTCAATAAAGGCATTTTAATGTTTAAAGAGGGTGCCTTGGATTTTTCTTTCAGTTGGTACATACATGTATCTCTTTAAACTGCACTTATTCATGTCTGTACAATATTTCATGGCAAAACATCACATTACTATTCATAGATCTATGCTGCTAGCGTGTTAAAAATACATCCTATCAGAAATGATGGGTTTAAAAATAGATCCTTTCTTGTAGAATGGCTTAAGCCTATGGGAGATGGGCAAAGGCACTGGATTTACAATTATTTTTACCCCGGCCCCCCCAAAAGGGGAGGCAAGGGGTGTTGTTTTTGGTTCTGTTTGTTAACACTTTAGTAGCAAAACTATTGGTTCAATTCATACCATATTGGGTTTATAGATTGCCAGTGAGCCAAAATAGATGTCATCACATTTTGAGAACAGCAAAGTTCAGCTTCGTTATGATTTTTAAAAATCTTCCCATTTACTTATAATGGGCGAAATATGTGCGAGGGGTGGGGTTTGTTGTTCCTTGCACCACTTGTTTGAAATGTTATGGAGAATTCTTGATTTTGATACATTTCTGACTAGAATAAGTAAAGACAAAATATGATTGAAAAACACTCTCTCTTTACTGAAACTGTCTGTCATATCTGACTTGAGAATTAATTTTTTAATAGAAGCAAAAGTTGGACTGTTTTTACTTTTTGATGAGCAAGAAAGGTCTCTGAAAGAATCATCTCAAGTTTACAATTTAGGAATTTGTCACTATTTTCAGAAAGAAAAACCTCGATTAATCAATGAATTTGATATATGCCCAGCCCAAAAAAAACAACATATTAGAAAATACAAAAGATATAGGAAAAATGTATTCCTATACACTACATGGCCATGTTTTTTTGTTTGTTTGTTTTTTTTAGAGTTTCATTTTACAGTGAATGCAGCATAAAATATGAGATTTATGTTCTATGATGAGAAATGACAGGATTTGTTTTCCCATCAAGCATCTCCAACAATCAGTCAAACGCTCGGTTTGTTGAAAGAGGATCAATGAGGAATTCCACCACAGTAAATCTGTTTCACCGGCTTTGTCCTGACTTACTTTCTGCAGCAGAAGAGAACCAGAGTATTTGGTGCTAATGTCTCGAAGCTGAGCAGAAAATGCAGTCGCCCACTGCTGCACCCTGAAACACACAGAAAGACAACAAGTTTACAACACAGGGATGATAAAACAACAAATGCACTTGGTTTAGCTTGATCAGCAGAAGGCACAGGCTTCTGAATCTGAAAAACACTTGCACACAGCTGTAACATAATTTTTGATCTGTGAGACTCAGACAAACAGGATTTACATGTAGAAGTCAAGTCTGTCACAGTATAAAATGTCTTTTACAGCCTTTGGATTATGTGGATGATTGGATTATATTCTTAGATTGCACCTTTTGGAAACTAAATTATCTTTCTTCTAAGGCTCATGAACACTTCTGTCGGATCATGCAGCATATTCGTCAGATTTAGATTTCTCTCTTTGGCAGTGTGTATGTGTGTGTGTGTGTGTGTGTGTGTGGGGGGGGGGGGGGGGGGGGGGGGGGGGTACATGTGCTCCATTAACATCCATTGTAAAAGGTTTAAGCACCAGTGTAATTAGGGTATTATACTGAGAGACAGAGTTGCATCATGGGTTGTTTGCTAAGCTAGCAAGTCATCTGAGTCCAGTAACAAACTGAATGTGCAGTACTCCTGGTTTTACAGAGAGGATACACAATGTACATGTTTCATGACAAAAAAAAAATGCATTCACAGTTGATTGTTTACTATCCCCGTAGGGAAATTTGGTCTCTGTATTATGGAGATCCTAATACACACACACACACACACACACACACACACACACACACATATATATAGTAGTAGTCAGTAATATAAAGTAACAGAACTGGTCAGAGCATCAATTAGAGTAACAGTGAAGAACTGGGGGCTGAGGTCTATAAGGTTGGAGAATGGGCTTGTGACTGAGGGGTCGCCAGCTCAGTTCCCCCAGACTGGCAGCAAAATATTTGACTGATGTGCCCTTGAGCAAGGCACTTAACCCCTTATTTTGCTCCCTGGGTGCCTGATATGTCAGCCCACCCCTCCTCGTCTGTGGTGTGTGGTGTGTTCATCTACTGATGGGTTAAGTGCAGAGGGTCAGTTTCAATGTGTCCATGCTCACATGTACTAAACACTGACAAATAACGTGTCTTCATTTTTATTTAGTATTAATAACAGCACAGAGTACAAATAACAGTCTGTCCAAAGGTAGTCTAAGTGTTAGCAGTGATGTTCCTACAGTTATGTTTAATAAACAGTTCACAGACCAACAGTGAAACTAACGTCAGAATGTTGAGTCAGGCTGACTGTTGCCATGGAAATACTGTTCAGCAGAGTTATGGCAGAAAAAGGCAGTTAAATATGACGGTGATGAGAGAGATTTAGATAATCTGTTCTTCATCTGGGTCACAGCGTCGAGCTGCAGGTATCTGCATACAGACACACAACCACACAATGATACAACACATCGCAACACAGATAACTACACTGCAAATTATTTGGTTTTTACCAAGATAAAAAAAACTTAGATTTAGAAGTGCTTAAAGTGGTCATACATCTGTAGACATGTTTATTTCTAGGTTTATCTAAATACAAGAAATCTTGTCAAGTGAAATGATCTTGCTGCATGGACAGATATTTCACTTGTTTTGAGTAATATTTTCCTCAGATTGAGTGTTTTTATCTTGTTTTGAGACACTCCTTTTGCAGTGTACATGTGTCTGCACACAACCAGACAATAATATAAAAGCACAGAACTCCAACACAACACACTGCACTGCCTGTGACTGCACACAGTTCAAAACAGTACAACACAGGGGGCACAAAAAAACTACCCAAAAATACAACAAAATACAGCACTGGGTCATGTCTCAAAGCACTGCCACACACAATAATACCAGAATGTGATGTAAAAAAAAAAAAAAAAATTAAATATAACAAACGACTGCAGAACATTGTTCCACAAAGCAGGTTTCATTCAAACTCTCAGTGTTTTAATCCTGAAACAAAGGAACGTGAGGCTTTTCAGTTTTACACAGTGAGTTCAGTGAAACTGTCAGATACTGTGATGTCCTACCAACCTGCTCACTAGGTTTTATTTTTAACAATGACTGAGTTTCTGTGTGTCCTCCCCCATGGTGTCTGCAGGAGCTCTGTGACAGTAGATGTTCTCATTCATATAAGTAATACTACAGCTCATATACTCATGATCCCCACACATTAATTAGTTTAGTGGAAGGAGATCACATCCTCATCACATGCTGAAGAGTGGTCAGTCCTGTGAGTTGTGGCAGTTACCGATTTTCCAGTGGTTCGTCACATTGCCTGACTGATGCTGACTGAAAATGGTAAAAGACCAGTGCATTCTGAGTTTGCACTATGAAAAAATGGGTAAATCATAAAGTATTGGTCATACTTTCAAGGGCTGTTGTGGTTAATTTGAACTGTGCCTTCACACTGACTCATTAGAATCATACTCAGCACTGAAAAAATGCATGCACTTTCATTATTTTTTGCTAGTGTGGTTATAATGCAACTTTAAACTAGAGGCACTCGGAGAGCGCAGACCTCCGCCAACGCAGATCAGTGCCCCGGATTTGGATGAAAATTTCAGGAAATGTTGATACTGGCACAAGGAACAAATGATTAAATTTTGGTGGTGATTAAGGGGGGGGGGCACTGATCTGCTTTGGCGGAGGTCTGCGCGGTCTTTTCTAGAAAAGCACTCGTAGAGTGCTGACCTCCGCCAAGGCAGATCAGTGGCTCCCCCCACCCCCGATCACCACCAAAATTTAATCATTTGTTCCTTGTGCCAGTATCAACATTTCCTGAAATTTTCATCCAAATCCATCCATAACTTTTTGAGTTATCTTGCACACAAACAGACAGACAGACAAACAGACAGACAAACCAACGCCGACAAAAACATAACCTCCTTGGCGGAGGTAAAAATGACCTAAACATGTCACCTTATAAAGACAGTTCACCTACATGGAAACCTACACTGAACAAATACATAAGGTTTTAATTAAATGGTAAAAAAAAAAAAAATTAGAGCTACTAGATGTACAATCAATGAATAATCTCTGAGATTGCTATAGCTTCTAGTTTGTTTGGGTTTTTTGACCATTTCATAACAACATATATGTACTTCCATTGAATTCACATGGTATTATGATGGCTTTATAATCCATTGCCATGGTTACGGACTTTTTTTTCACTCATAAGACACACAATGAACTCAGAATAGACTGTGTAAATGAACTAACTCTGGTCAAATGTTCTGACACCAAAAACTGACAACTCAGAGTTCAGGGTTATGTTGACAGTTAGTTACACCTCCTTCTGGAACAGGGCCCAGGCATCTGCACAAGGACATGCAACTACATAATAACTGTACACAACACTAAAATAACAAAACACCAAGGCAAAAAGACATGCAGGTGCTCGCAACACACAACCACAACATGGAGGATGATGCACAGCAAGAAACAAACTCCAACAAGGTTTGGCACAAACATTAAAAAACCACAACTCATTAACTACACAAATAAGAGTATGTGTCATGTCCGAGGAGCAGAGGAATAATTTGGTCCATCTGGAAATGAATCCTCCACACATGCATACACAAACACACATCCAATGTGTGGGAGCACTCAGTTATAGAACATAGAAACAAACAGCAATGAAAAAATAATCTTAACTAAATCCTTTATCATGATCACTACAAAAATCTAATCTGATCCTGGATCAACTGAATCAAATCAGACTCTACCATCAAAAGGCCCAGAATTCTCATAGGTTTTACATTTATATTTATTTTTCATCTTGAATATTGTTTTAATTTTTGTTCTGGAGAATGGACTGGTTTAGTGTAGCTTCAGTGATAGCTTTAGTTTTTCATGTATTATGAAGAAACACCTTCAATTTTAGGACTTGAAACATGAAATGAAAACTGAATATGAAAGCAGGACTCATGATTATTAGTTGTAACCATATTGTGGAACCATTTTATTCTTGTAAACCAGTGTCCATGGTCCAGTTCCACCATTAACAGAGGAAAAAGGGGTGAAAATAGCTGAATGAGCCTGCAACTTCTTTTAAGTGGGGTGGCTGTAGCTCAGGGGGTAGAGCAGGTCATCCAGTAACCGAAGGGTTGGTGGTTCGAATCCCGCTCTGTCCTAGTCAGTCTGTTGTGTCCTTGGGCAAGACACTTCACCCTTCCTGCCTCCAGTGCCACTCACACTGGTGTATGAATATTTGGTGGTGGTCAGAGGGTCCATAGGCACAAATTGTCAGCCTGTCCCAGGGCAGCTGTGGCTACAGATGTAGTTTACCACCACCAGAGGGAGAATGTGAGAGCGAATGAATAATGGGTCAATCATGTAAAGCGCTCTGGGTGTCTAGAAAAGTGCTAGATTTTGGATTTTTATTTCTATTCCAATTAACAAAGCTATTTTTACTTGCTAGTTTATCTTGTGACTCACCGATGAAAACAGGGCTGTCTTCTTGATTACAATGTACATTTAGCGATCCAGACCTTTACAAAGTGTGTAAATAAACCAGCTTTGTTCAGGATCACTCTGAATTCACACACACTTGAGTCTGCCTCCTCAGTTTCGGCTCAGCTCAGACTGGACTGTTTTTCCGTGTGTTTTTTTAGGTGAGTTTGTATTCAGGTGATGTATCTGGGTAGGCCTGTGGCGAACGGTCAGACTGTGAATGTGGGTCATGGTGGAAGGTGACCGGGCTGATCATGCGTGGCCGGTGGCCAACGAGCCATGCTGGCCCACAGATGGTGATGGAGTGTGTGTCCTCCAGGAAGCAGGGCTGCAGCACCGCATACTTAACTAAAGTGAGATGCTGCAGCTGCTGACGTTTTCCTTTATCATTAGAACTGCAACTACATTACACATTAAACCTGCTTGGAATTTGTAGAAGTTGTTCTGATATAAAATTCTGACCTAACTGTTTGCATGAACAATAAAGCGATTTGATGACGTACATTTAATGGATCCAACTGCTGTTAAGAACTGTAATAAGTTGCTTTTCACTCTGACTTCATCACTGTTTTTCTGTGTTTTCAGGGTTGTTTTTTTTTATTTGGTCATGATACAGACTTAAAGAAAAAAATATTAGCAACAACAAAAAAAGTTATACTGAAGTATTTCAGTACAACTCAGGACATCCAAATAATTGAGACCGCACCGAAAATAGTGAAAATAGAGTCATCAAAACAGACAGTGTACTTACAGTTGACTTTATATATGATTTAAGATAATTTTGTTGATCTGCTCATGAATCTTCAGTCACAGCCTCACAGAATTTAAGCAAACTTTCTCAAAGTATAAAGACCTGGAAACTCTTTTCCTTGGTTAAATGATTAGTCTGTCTGAAATGCAATCATTGGAGAATTCTATGATATTCCAGGTTTATGCATGTTACAATAGATTACATTTCAACAACAGCCTGCCATAAGTCCTGCCATAAAAATGTCTAATCCATCAGGTAAACACACTACAAAATAGAAGGAAAGAGCAGCCTTACAACTGTTAGGCCCAAGAACAAGTAAATTCAGCAGATTTGTTCAGCTACTCAAATGCAAGGCATTCAACATCTTTAAACCTTATACAGTTGCACCAAAAAAGACGTGTCATCCCCAGACCAGGTTTCCCTCCATTAATGCTCCCTTCATGACAGAAAGAAACAATTTCATTCCCACTAGTGAGAAACAATCAGTGTTAACATATTATCAGATGCTAATATTTTTTTTGCTGAATGAATCATGAAAAGTTTATATGGTTCTGACTCTATTAAACTCTACTTTCTCTTTTTTAAAGCGTTGTTTTGCTTTTAATGGTTTTGTTTGTTCTAATCTGCATTTATTTATTGTTTTTACTTTGCTCTAAGTGTGTTTGATTGTGTTAAATTATTCAGTCTTGGCTGATTGTTCAGCACTTCGGGCAAAGCTGTGTTGTGTTTTTAAATGTCCTATATAAATAATTGGTAACACTATAAATTGTATTTATAGTGTTTTTCTACCTTGATGTTACCAAATGCACTCACAGTCACACACACCAGTCAGATTCAGTATCTAGTTCAAGGATTGATACTACTGGGATCAAACCATCAACCTTCTGGTTTATGGATGCCCCGACCCACCTCCTGAGCCGCCCCTCTGATAAATAATTCACTATAAATAAACACGTCATGTCTTACACCACCGTCTTCAACCTTTTTACAGGTCGAGACATTTGATGTATAAGGCATCAAGGCAGAGGAGGGGTTAGGGGGAGCTTTATGGTTAGACAGCAACACATACTGTATAGCACATATTAAATAAAGGAAAGAAATATTATAAACTGAACTCCTGAGGAAAAAAAAATCCTCTGCTGATTATTCTCATGGACAGAGAAAGGAGAACAGATTTCATGGAGTCCTGAGGGAAAACTGCAGCCCGATGACTCACAGTTATTCCCTCAGGATGTTTGTAAAAACACAGTGCACTCTGGGAGTTTGTTATGTGAAGCTTCATTTATCTGAAACAGGACCAATAAGTACTCCACTCCATCCAGGATGCTTCTCATTTACACAGATGAACACATTCTCACTGACTACACACTTATATGTAGGCCAGTTGGGCCTTAAATGCCTCATTCTGTCTTTCTTTTCATTCCTGTAAACCTGAAAAAAATATGTTTCCCCACACTTAAAGATGGATCCAAAATGGGTCATGGAACTGTTTTTAGTGGGATGCTAATGAGCAGGGGAAGACGTACAACAGTAATGATATCTGAATTCATTTTTCTATTTAAAACAAAAGACAAATGTGTTCTCAGGAAGAATTTATAAATGTTGACCTCAACAAACACATTCTAAATGTAGAGGTGAGGAGATGGGTGTTGAAGATGAAAATGAAGACAGACTAAAAAGAAAAATGGAAAAGACACATGTAACAACAACTAAAAAGATGTAAAAAGATCTAAAATAGAACAACATAAAAGACCTTAGGATCAGATCAAACTACACAGTGGTTTGACAGTGGAAGAGTTAATAAAAATGTAGATTTAAGGCAATTAATTCATGATGTCTTTTTGTAAGTTCAGGTCCTGAGGAAAACATCAATTTTCTCTTTTGTTCTCAAGCACAAAAATGTTGGGGAACTACTGCTGAGAAAAAAACCCTGTCCCTGGAGTGTGTAGAGAGTAAAGACTTTACAAAACAAGGGAGAATCTGACCTGGGAGGGATGAAGTTATGAAACTAATGACAATGTTAAACATAATGTACTGCGCACTTTAAATACCCCTCGGCCAAATATAATGTAAGATTCTGTTGAAAGTTACCACCCTATAATTTAGATTAGATGGTCTGTGTGTAAAACTTATTACATACATAAAATGAACATCAAAAGAAACTTATCACCACTTCTTTGTTGTATGTAATAAATTTCAGTAGGACAGAATGTTTTTCATTTACAACTCAAATGTAGTAACTTCATTTTTCTTGTATCTTTCTCACTCTTGCATGCTTCATTTACGAAAATTCCAATGCCTCATCTAACATCTGAGCAACACTTGCGTGCAGTTGGCATGCTGGAAGCTGGTTTGAGACAACGTGAGGTTTCTCGACGCATTGGATGTACTCAACCAGCTGTTTCTAATCTTGCTAGGCTACCCAGTACTAAGGACATTGATCTGGACCATTTGGTCAATCTTTGACTTGCTGTGGATTAATAATGTTGCTTGTTGCTAAATGTGAACTTTGTTGAACTACAGTTTGTCATATTTTACATTATCCTCTGGATACTCATCCACTGTTTTGTTGTTTGTTGTATTTTGTTTGTTGATTAAATGTTTTTTTAAGAACAAGAAAGAATTTATTTTCATATTTAATAAAATGGTGTGAACTAAATGGCATCACATAGAATATGTGATGAGTTTCTTTTGATGTTCAATGTATTTATATATGAAAGTACTCAGATATTATAAATACAGAAGGCCATTTGACCTTGAAAAAGTAGGTAAAGACGACCTATTTTCAGTAAGTTTCTGCTCCATGCCAAGATGCATCCACAGTGTAAATTTGGTGCAGATATCTCAATACATTCTTCAGATAATGCAATTATGTCATTGAATGGACAGACAGATGGACAAACAAAACAATTACAATACCCCTTCAATGAGAAGTTGGCTGAGGGGTAAAAGTCACAAGTTGGCTGTTTTTGTTGGTATTTGTTCCCCTATTGTATCGGGGAAACAAAGAAATCCTCAATATAAAAACTTCAGTCCATTATCACTATCTTCGAATGAGCACAAATTCAGTCATTCACATTTATGAAACAATGAGCCTCATGCAGCAACATTTTCTTAAATCTCTCTTATATTTTCTCTTACTTTTTCGTTACAAGAAAAAAAAAATATGAGGAATCAACTCCAGATGCACCAAATGTTCTTACCATCTAAATCTGCTCTTACCTAGGTGTGCTGAATTTTCAATCCCCCTTGATTGTGAATGTAATGGGTGTGGCCAATTAACATGTGACCACACCCACTAAACACCATAAAAACGCAGGTCTTGTGCCATGTGCAAACAGCTGAGTTTGGGTCAGCAGTTTCAGAGATTCCACCCAAAAAAAAGGCACTATGCAGAAAAGGAACTTTAGAAGCAGCAAAATCTAAATATTTTTAAATCAAATTAAACACAGTGTCAGTTCTGGTGATAGAGGAACAGAAAAAACACAGCAACACATATGTGAATATGCTGTGAATGTCAGCAGAGGAACGACCAGTGACAGAGATTAAAAAAAAAAAAAGTGGTTTGATATTAAAATAATCTCTGTCAGGTGCTCTATAGTTTTGGAGGTATAAAAGGTACTCCATCTCATAGTGAAAAAAGTAGATTATATTAATCTATGAGCACAGGCTGTAGGAAAACTAACAGACCAACATGTGTGGACGATGTCTTCATCAGGGTGTGAATGAAGGACATTTGTCTATTATGCTCAGAAAAAAAAAAAACAACAAAAAAAAGACAGAGGCCCATAGTTTTTTTGTATTTTTTTCCTTTCTAAGAAAATCTGAAAGGAGTTATTGAACCCCCAACTTTTTTATTTATCTATAGGCGATCATGACAAAAACTGATCTGAGGGAAAACAAGTTAAAGTGAAAATATGTATTTCCACTGTGCCCCAAAGTTGTCCTTTTAATTATTCATTTTTGTTTTTAACCCATAAGGACCCAGTGTGACTGTTGCTGCAGTTCCCAAATTAATCTGTCTCTATTTAACTTTTACTAAGCGATTTATCAACATTTATTATAATATTAACCTTTGGATTTTGCATTTTTTTTCCAGTGAAAATCATGTATTTTCATATGTTTAATTGATGTATGATCATACAGATGTTTATAAAAGCTCAGAGTAAATACAAAGGTTATTGTATCAAACCTGAAAAAAATTAAGAAAAGGTGACTTTTTCTGTAAAATACTGTATATCATTAATTGAACAGTGCGTCCATCCACTGTCATTGATCAAACTCCATGGGTTTAACTGGTGAATCAATGTTGTAGAAGATGACTGTGTTTCCACAGTCACTACAGAGTCTCTGAATGTCTAAATGGGTCATATCTGATGACCATGAGAAGATGACAAACTGTATTTTACACCAATTATTTATACGTATTGATAAGTTTAGTGGATCAGCAGTTTAGATCAGTAGATGCTTTTGGTCGATGGTGGATGTTTGGGTCTTTAAGGGTTAATGTTTCTGATACAAAGGTGTCCACTTACACGCTCTACATGACAATCATGTTATGGTTCAACTGACAAATAAGATATTTTCCAACCGCAAATTTAATAATCACAGAAATTCCTTTAAAACATACAATAATCTGAATTAGATTGTAATTTGTGATTCTGTGTTCCTAAAATTTAAAACATATGTTTCCATGTATTGAACAAATACTTCCTGGGTTGTTATCTTATCTTGGTAAGAGTGCACTCAACCACTTGTAAAATTTCATCTTAACTGGAGTAAGAACAAGAAAATAATAGATCTATGGGCAGTAACAAAGTAAGAGATATGTAGTATACTAACAAAAATAAGAGAACATTTGTTTGTATATGGTTTCTTGCATGAGGCCTAACAACTGCCATCAGTGGATGTCCTTTAATTTCCGATACCAATCTGTGGCACAGCTATGACTGATTATGTGAAATAAAAAGAAAACTGCATCTCACTGCAACTGCTGTCTTTAATTCATTTGTTAGAAAATAAGGATATACAGTCGCAAAAAAAATTATTAAACCATCCAAAGTCATCAAAAACAATGGTTTTGCAGTCAAGTACTAACTCCTGTGTGTATAATGTGACTAAAACAGACAGAAAAGAAAACATGGAATGCCTAAAAGCACTGTTTTTGGCAGTACGCCATAGATACTGATGTAAGAACTTAAGCTATTTTATCAAGAAAAACATGTAAAATGACTAGATATCAGCTCTGAAATGAAACTCTTATGAGCGATTTTTGTTGTTATCATTATATTTGTCCAAACAAATGTACCTTTAGTTGTACCAGGCATTAAAATGAACAAGAAACTGAAGAAAACAAGGGTGGTCTAATAATTTTTTCCGCGACTGTAAAAGGTGTAGTACGATAGCTTAGAAATGACTGCTGATAACAAATCCTTTCTTTTATTCACTGTTCCAGGTCGGTAATGGTCTGGCTTTATTTCCCAGATTGACCCCATCTTCACTCAATCTCAGCTGGGATTAGGCACAAAAAACTGTTAATAGCCATTTAAATATAGAGTATATGAGGTGCACCTGAATGCACCACAGAGTCCCTTCATACTTTGTAAACATTGTGCAAAGCAGGGCAGTGGTATCAAAGGGATCTGATGAAATGAGATGTAACCTCCTGTGCCCTTAAATTTTTCTGTAATCCTGCATTTTAAAAGTCAGTATTAACCATCACATTGCTATTAAGTTGGACTTATACAGCTTCACCATTGCATAATAATAGCATCCTTCAGAATTTGAACCCCTGGATACTTTTACAATCTGAACACAATCAAAACCTTGGTGATAACATGTAGGACACATGTGGTGGTCCCATGATGACACCCTTTGAGTTTGATTCTGAGAAAATACAACCTGTTGATATGATCAAATGGATGATAGAGGGAGCTGAGATCCTGAAGATGGGAAACTTACGTCTCTGGTGGGATCTTCATCTGAGCCTGAGCTGTAATCCACAAGCAGAAGAATCCAAGAATCTTCAGGAGCTCTCTGAAACCCGGTGTCCTGCTCTCCATCCTGCTTCCAACTCAAACCCCTCACAGGTCAGACTCTAAAACTCAGGAGGAAGTTTCATAAACTCGGATCAACTCTGACAGTTCATGAGGAGTCTGTAGGACATGGTTTCCTCATGTTGGCTAAATGACAACTGGGACGTTTGTGTCAGTGGATTGTTGAGCCTGAATACTCTCTGTCATATTCGCTGAAACCAGACCTTCTGCTGGCATCTTCTCTGGTTTACCCACTCATCTCCTCAACTTCTAGAAGATCCTTAATGAGTTTAAAGTCCTCCAAGGTGTTAAAGATGACAGGTGAAAGAGGCAGAGTGGCGGTCTCTTCAGATGGGTAAAGTGAGGCACAGAAGTTTTCCTTGTCTCCCCCAGCTTCTTCCAAGTTCTTTTGCAGGTACATCCAGTTAGTTCCTCATGACACCTTGAATAACAAGTGGGTTCATTTGTGCATTTTGCATATATTTAAAAAGATAGAACCTGGCAGTTTGCACCAGATTTTGCAGCCGCTTGCCTCCACTGTCGCCCAATTTGCAACGTAATCCACTTGGATTAAAAACTCCTCTTCCCCATGAGAGAGGGAGAGAGAGAGAGAGAGAGAGGCAGGGGGAGAGAGAGGAGAGGGGAGGGATTGGGCAGGGGATTGGACGAGCACTGTGTTTTATCTAAGAGGATTAGAGCAATTTCTGGAGACAGACTCTCCTCCAACCAATCAGAGATACCGGAAGAGAAACGACCCTCTTAGGTTCAGCGTGGCTGAAAGAGAGAGAGGGAGAAACAGAGAGAGAGAAAGAGAGAGAGAGAGAGCCACCAACACTGGTACACAAACACTCACACACACGCACACAGATGAATGAAACCCACATTCGGATAATCAGATGAATTATTACACAGCCGTAATTCAGCTAAACATTTCATCTGTCCTCTGTATTCGACTCATCTGAACCCCAGGGGAAAAGGAGGGCGGGGAAACAAAGCAACGACCACAAAACCACAGTTTGATATAATGAGGCTCAAACACACACACAGACGCAGACGATCCCTCAGGTTTCAGTCTCCACAGTGGATCAGGTCGACTGGCTCTTAAAACCTAATCTGATAAAACCCAATTAGATGGAAATCTGTCGACTAATTACAGCTCACCATCAGCTCAGTATGATCCCCCCTCTTCCTCCTCCTTTTCCTCTTTCTCCTCCTCCTCCTCCTCCCCCTCCTCCAACCCACAGCCGACCTGCAAAAACAAAAGTGTTATTTATATCTACTACAGAATGCACTGTTCTTACAGCTTATAGCAAGCCACTATTATGACTTCTCATGACTTTATTGTCACTCTAGATGAAATTCATGATCAGATTTACAACAAAATATAATCAATTACTTGTTGCTAGATGCTTTTTGCACCCAGGTCATAATACTGTTTACACCCTGGTTTGTTATATAGGCCTACTATCACAGGACATTTATACCAGAGTGCAAAGCATTTTTGCAAAAAGTCATTCTATCACAAGTTGATGCTGTGAAAGCTCTGAAGGTTGGAACAGAATATTGCATGTTACTTTATGTTTGATAGCAGAATAGTTACCATATGTTTGTTTGCACTAAATTTGGATTAGCATGACAAAAATTACTTAGAAATCAAAAATAAATAATTTAAAAAAAAAGCTACAAACAAAGCATACCTCCAACAAACCTGTTCCAGCTGAGAACCATAAATTTAGAAAACCACATTAAGAGGACATGAATCCAGCTGTCATGGAAACCAGTAGATCATTTTCTCATTACTATATTATTTTTGTACTAAAATTTTGTGCTCTGTATGATGTACCATCAGTATCACCTAAAACCAAAGTAATTATTTGATCATTTTGTGACAGTTTTAGTTGATGTAATCACTTGCAGTAATCTCATTCTAATTCATTTCACAACATTAGCATGATTCGTGATCACACACATCTGTGCTTATACATCTATCCTCATGAGATGACTTGTAATTACCTTTATTGTACTGATGAAAAAACTCACAAACGTGGCATTCATTAAATTACCATTAATCAAACTCCCTTATATTTCACTGATTAGAACCTTTAGGGATCTTACATTGAATGTGGCCTGTCCCACATACTGTTTTGTTTTTATCCTGGTGTATGTATGACATTTTATTTCTTTTATTTTGCATTTTTCTGTGTAAATCATTTATTTTTCCCTATATTTAATTCACTGGTCATACAGATGTAAGATCTCAATAACTTAATGTAAAAACATGCATCTCCATCCACTGTCATTGATCCAACTCCATGGGTTTTACTGGCGAATCAATGTTGTAGAAGATGACGGTGTTTCCATGGTAACTACAGAGCCTCTGAATGTCCAAACGGGTAATATCTGATGACCACGAAAAAAAGGCAAACTGCATTTTACACCAATTATTTACATGTATTTATAGGGATAGTGGATCAACAGGTATGAAACATTAGAGATGAGTAGATGCTTTTGGTTACTGGCAGCTGTTTGGGTCTTTATGGGTTAATTCTCTTTGGTTTTAATCAGGGATCGATTACATTACACATCTCATTTTATAACAATTTGTGTTCTTTTATTTTCACACTCTGACCACAGATTGTCTGTGTGATTGAGGTAGAGATAAACTGTTGTTTGTTTGTATTTGTCATCATTGATTTGTAATTGTATGGGCATGCAGCATCAAGTCGCATTGTTGTCTAAGATAAATTTCCCATGAGGGACAATAAGGTCCCTACACACCTAATTTCCAAATTCAATACCAAGTAGCGCCAAAAACAACAAATAATGACAGTGTTTTTTAAAACATTTCAAATGCCATGCAAAAACACTAACAGAAGCTTGATGTTGATAGATTTCAAAATATAGTTGCAATATGAGCTACATTTAACACAACACAACTGCTACGATGTCTTCCAGTCAGGTTTTAGACAGCACCACAGCACTGAGACTGCTCTGACCAAAATGATGAATGACATCTGTCTGAATACAGACAATGGAAACATGTCAGTGTTAGTTTTACTGGACCTCAGTGCTGCGTTTGATACAGTCGACCACATTATATTACTGAAACGACTGGAGAACTGGGTGGGTCTGTCTGGCCCTGTACTAAACTGGTTCAAGACATACTTAGAGAACAGGAAGTACTTTGTGTCATTAGGTAACTTTACATCTGAGCAGACAAGAATTACATGTGGGGTTCCCCAAGGCTCCATCCTGGGGCCTCTTCTGTTTAACATCTACATGCTCCCACTGGCACAGGTTATAAAAGAACAACAATATTAGCTACCATAGCTACGCAGATGACGCACAGATCTATATCACAATGTCACCTGGAGACCAAGGCCCTGTACAGGCTCTGGGTAAATGCATTGAGGAGATTAATGACTGGATGTGCCACAACTTTCTTCAGCTGAACAAAAACAAAACTGAGGTAATTGTCTTTGGAGCCAAAGAGAAACGACTGCAGGTCACCACAGAGCTTCAGTCTATAGACCTAAAAACCACCAACCAGGCCAGAACTCTGGGTGTAGTGATGGACTCAGACCTAAATTTTGAAAAACACATCAAGGCACTCACAAAATCAGCCTACTATCACTTTAAGAACATCTCAAGGATAAAAGATCTGATGTCTCAGCAGGACCTGGAAAAACTAGTCCATGCATTCATCTTCAGTTGGTTTGATTATTGCAACAGTGTCTTTACAGGTCTATCTAAAAAAATCCATTAGACAACTGCAGCTCATTCAGAACTCTGCTGCTAGAGTCCTCACTAAGACCAGAGAAGTGGACCACATTAGTCCAACTCTGAGGTCCTTCCACTGGCTGCCTGTCCGTCAGAGGATAGACTTCAAAGTTCTGTTGCTGGTCTATAAAGCTCTGAATGGTTTAGGACCAAAATACATCAGTGACTTCCTGACCCAGTATGAACCCACCAGACCCCTCAGGTCATCTGGATCTGGTCTGTTGTCAGTTCCCAGTGTCAGAACCAGACACAGAGAAGCTGCATTCAGGTTCTGTGCTCCACGTGTCTGGAACAAACTTCCAGAAAACCTCAGATCAGCTGAAACACTCAGTTTATTTAAATACAGGTTAAAGACCCACCTGTTCTCAGCTGCATTTGAATAGAGTTTGGATTCATCAGTTCAGATCTGCACTGTTCCTTTTAAGCTAAAAGTTTTTATCTGTTTTATCTGCTTGTCTGTTTTATCTGTTTTATCTATTTATCTGATTTTTTGTTTGTTTGTTTGTTTGTTTTTCTCATGCCTATACTTTTTATTGCTTCTGCTGTAATGCTTTTAATGTTTTATGTAAAGCACTTTGAATTGTCTTGTACATGAAATGTGCTATAGAAATAAACCTGCCTTGCCTTGCTTTACAGAGATAATACTGACTTTTTTATTGTTTTAAAAGACAGAGCCATGGAGTTATTTGTTGTTGTTGTTTTTTTTTGTTATATATGTTCTAGTCCAAAGAGCAGAGTCCAGGAAGTGCTTTTCTCCTAATTTTTTGATCACATATAATAAATAGCCTGTTTTAAGACTCTACAGTAGTAGGATATGGGTAACTTGAGCTCATGAGGTTGTTATATTAATATATTATTTATTCTTTTTCCATGTACATACTGATCAGGGTACATGTGATGTTGTTTAGTTTGTCACATAGTCTTTAGGGTCTTGAACATCTTGCATCTGCTTTCAGTGTTGGGACATTTTTATGTGAGTGACAGTTATTTAATTATGTTACAATACATGTGATTTACAGGCAGTGTCATAAAGGTGTTCATCTCAAAAATGAATGTTTTCTTATTTATTATATTTAATCTCACCGTTAAGACTCAAATAAGAATTCCGACGGCATTCAGTTCATTAAAACGCAAACAATATCTTTTTTCGGTATAAAAACATCCATGTTTTTTGTAACGTCAACTTTATTTCACCAGTGCCAGTTACTGTGAAGTCAGATGTCTGAATCTGTTCCATATTCTTGATCTGTCCAACTTACTGATAGTGTTTTATAAATACAGGAACCACATTAAACTCCAAGTGCAGGTCTGTTGGCAGTGTTTCAACAGTTTCACAGCTCACAGATTCATTAATTATTGATCAGAGTCACAAGAATAACCACAGCGTAATCAATAAATCACAAAGTTGAAGAAGAAACCCCTCACTGCTGCGATTTCCCAGCATTATCATAATCTCAGTGTGTCCTCAGAGCAGTGATTCCAAAACCAGCTCAAAAAAACCCCCAAAAAAACAGAAAAATCAATTTGTTTCTGCTGGACCTAAATTTCCACAAATAATGTCTATGCTCTAACAGACTCTTCACATTTAAAACAATGTGGAATTAAAGGAATTTTGTTGAAAATGTTAAGACGTTAATAACACTACTAAGTATGACACCAGCATCCACTTTAAATGGTAATGTTAGCTGCTTCAATGCTCTGACACCGACTAAAAAACACAAGACACAAGTCAAATGCTGACAAACGCACAACTGACTTTTTCATAAAATACTGCATCTGTTTTGATGTCACTTTCATCTTGTTGCATCATTTTGCTCTTGCTCTTGTTTATTCTCTTTCATAGAACTCTCTTCTATTATAACTGAGGAGATTAAGTCACAAATCACATTGTTATGTATTTCAATAAAAACAGCACAGTTGCCCGACCCTTAGTAATGGTCATTATGGTCACTCTAATAAATGGTCATTTCTAGTCTCTATATTTGAACACAACATTAAAAACAACATAAATGTAACAATGAAAATAACATGAATTAATCTTAAACCCACATAAAACCTATTTTTTACTGTAGAAAGACAAGAAATAATGACAAGATTTAAAAAAAAAAAAAAGACATTAAAGCCAATCTGTCCTATTTCTGTTTGACATCTGAACACAAACGAGTTACTAGCTCCCTCTAGTGTTCCAAAACATAACACACAACCACGATCTACAGTTAAACGTTCACTTTTTTTCCTTTTTTTTTTCCAAATCTTAACCCAAAATCAGCTGTTTGAGGAAACATCTGCAGTGTGAAAGCATAGCACTCAAATTAATAAAAGCAGACAAACATCAAACATCAATATCAAAAACATAAATAATAGTTGAATTAAGTTCTGTCTGATAATTCTAGAGCAATATATTTAATCCTGTTCTTCATATTACTTTAAATAAAGCAACATTTTCCTACTTTTCTTACTTCATTCAAGCAGGTGGGCTGAAAACACTAAATATGTAAAAAACTAAATCTACAAGATGTTTCAGTTAAAGACAAATCAGCTAAATATCCAATGTTAAAAATAAGATAAACACTGTGAATAAGAATATGAGCATATGATATGTGCATGCACTGCAAATAAGGTCACATACATACGATTTGATGACAACAGCCTCAATTTACTCCTGAGGATCATGTGAAACATTCTATTGAGCGTTTAATAAGATGACTACAGGATGACTTTTATAGTAAACTGGTTCTCCGTTTTCAGCAAAAGACAGAATCAGACCGAATGAAAGCAAAAATATACCTCCCCTTCTCCTTTTGCTTTATACAGAATATTTTTTAGATGCAAAGTGCTTCAAACAAATATCAGATAAACTGTAGATAAAGTGTCATTACTGTTAATAGGGATAAATTCTAGTTCACTGTTAAAATGTCAACTGCTGTTTGTATTCAATATATATATTGTTAATATCAGCAGAATTAAATGAATTGTGTTCATCGGGAAGAAAATTTTACATACATACATCATAAATACATTTAAACCCTTGAGACCCAGCAATGCATTAATGTCCTCTATAGGGGACATGAGTTTCACAAATGCAAAGGCCATTCCATAAAAAAAATAGATAGATAGATAGATAGATAGATAGATAGATAGATAGATAGATAGATAGATAGATAGATAGATAGATAGATAGATAGATAGATAGATAGATAGATAGATAGATAGATAGATAGTAGGGCTGAAAGATATATTGCTATCGTATCTATATCTAGATATGAACATTCAAGATATTAATATCGAAAAAGCAACGATATAAGCGATTTAAATTTCTGCAGTAAAAAAAAAATTCTGCAGTAAAATGTTTGATTTGTAATTTATTTATTTGTACTTTCTGTTAATGTTGATGACTAGCAGTGAGTTCTTATAAATAAAACTGCACTTTCCAGATTCTTTTGTATTATGTTTGTATTTTTCTGAAAAATGCTTGGTTTTCACCGAACCCGTAGTCATATCGTATTGTATCGATATCGAGATAACTGGCATGAATATTGAGATATAAAATTTTGTCCATATCGTTCAGCCCTAATAGATAGATAGATACATACACAGACAGACAGACAAATAGATAAATAGATAAAATAAAATAAATAAATAAATATCTGCAAAACTGTTGCCTTATGACCAAAATTTTTACTTTTCTAGGTTTCAGGAGGATATAGAATAATTTTAAGATAAACATGTCCAGTAAGTGGTTTTAATTTCAGTGAAGGGAAATATTGCTGGTCTGCTATACAGCGGCGCCCCCTAGTGTACAAGTTTTGACAACATCACAACCCTCCAACTCTGTGTTTTGTCCCATAGTGCACAAAACCAGCTCCTCAAAGGTGTTTTTCCTATGATTTAGCAGAACTTTACTGGTCTGCACAAAGCTGTCCAACACCTGTAGAATGAACCTGAACCCAGACCTCATCACCTACATCTACACCACACCGCTTCTCTGAGCCGAAAAGAGAAGTGACACCTAAAAACTTCTGTCAACGCAACATGTAATCTATGTGTATACAGATGTTCATGCAGAGGTGATAAAAAGGCACACAAATATAAAGTAATGAAATGAAAGTGGTGGATCAGATTTTAAGAGACAGGCTGCTTTCATCATTTTTATCATCCAGGTCATGAAGTTCAGTCATCGTCACAGCAGCACATTCTGCACAGAGACTTCTCAGAACTGTGTGTGTGTGAGCGTGTGTCGTAAGGTGCTGATGAGGTGGATTTCAGGTCGTTGGGGTGTCATGGAGGATCTGGTAACAGAGTGGTCTCAGTGTCATAGGTGGAGTAAATCACACAGTTAGTGAGTTTCCCCTGACACACACACACACACACACACACACACACACCATTAGACAGTCTAATTACATTTATCATTTCACGGTTTCAGCTGCATGTTATTGTTTCAAAATAGTCTAGAATTTTTTTGAAAGCCAAGAAAATAAAACTTAAAATGCATATTTTTATATGTTAGCGCCTCAAAACAATAACTTTGTTTTATTTATTTGATGGGATATCCACGCAAAAGAGAGATAAACCTTAGACCAGCCTGTATAAATAAAAGCTATATGAATTAAATACATTTTAGTCTTAGTTTTAAATCATGTTGTAGAGGGTTTGCTTGTGTGTTTGTGTTAATACCATATATACATGATTCATGTATAACAGCAGTGTCACTGCATCAACATTTCATTGTTGTGATTAGGGGTGTTAGAAAATATCGGTTCTGCAATACATTGCGATATTTCATTTCACAATACTGTATCGATATTAAAAAGTACTGTATCGATATTTTTAGGTGTTTACTCAAATGCAGATATGGTGGATTTTCATTTTTGGTTTTTATTTTTCTTTTTTGTTCATATCTTTTTTATTATTATTTAACCCTGTTTTATTAAATAATGGTTATTTGAACCATCCTAAAAACACTTTTTACTGTTTTTACTGAGAGTGGGAGATGTTAGTTCCTTTGGAAACTAGGAGAATTAGAAAAAATTTGTGATATAATATTAGATCCTGTTCTGATCAAAGAAAAATATATTTAGTATTTGTGCATATTTCTGGTGTAACCTAATTCTTCCAGGAAATAATCTTTAAAAAAACAAAAAAAACAAACAAAAAAATCGCCTTTTTAACAGTATCATGATATATCGTCTCATCATCCTAGTATTGTGATTTGTATCATATCGCCAGATTCTTGTTGATACACAGCCCTAGTTGTGATCTATATATTATAGTAGAAAAAACATACACAGACATATTGTGACAGAGAAAATACCAACAGTGACTACACATTCAGATGTTAATTTTGATTTAATTCAGTGACTTAATAATAATTACATTGTACTCCATAGTGGAACACTTTGAATTTCACAATCAGTAAAGAATTATATCGATTTATAAGCCATTATTCCTGTTAAGGCAAGTTCTATAGCACCATCAAGTAATCTAATTCAAGTTATCGATCTATGTAATCTATGTGTAATCTATGTGATATAAACATTAACTCATAAAGACACAGCGCTACTTTTATGGCAGTTCTCTCTATTTCACCTTTCTTACATGATTTATCACCATTTAATCTAATAATATCCTCTGTAATTTTCTTTTTTCAGTGAAAATGAGGTATTTTCCCATACTCATTTTACTGATCATGTAGATGTTCATTAAAGCTCAGATTAAAGTTGAGGTTTATTATGAGTAACAAAAAAAAACTGAAGAAAAAGGGACTTTTACAGAAAAGCTATCATTAACTGAGCATAAAAACAAGTGTGTCCATCCACTGTCATTGATCCAACTCCATGGGTTTTGCTGGTGAATCAATGTTGTAGAAGATGACGTTGTTTCCATGGTAACTACAGAGCCTCTGAACATCCAAATGGGTCATATCTGATGACCATGAAAAGATGACAAACTGCATTTTACACCTATTACTTATATATTCTGATAGAATTAGTGGCTCAGCAGGTATTAAACAGTTAAATCAGTAGATACTTTTGGTTGCCGGTGGACATTTGGGTCTTAATGGGTTAAACTGATCAACACTGCACATGCTCACAACACCCTCGACCCCTCACTAACACTTGCACACTTGTACTATGACACCTGAATTCTGTGGCACGTACCGTGACATGCCAGTCATCGTGCATGAGCGTCATCAGGATCCTCTACACACCTACCCCGGGGTCAGAGGTCGAGTGGTGTCCATAGCAACATGCCAGTTACATCACAGCCTTACCACACACATACCATGAGCTCTCACTTTCAGTAAAAACTGATTCGTTTCAGAGTAAAGTTATGTAACTATGTTATTTGTGCAACAGTCATGTATTTGGACCTCATTTACAAATACATGGTTGTTTATGAGCAAACAAACTCCCATAAGCCTTAGTGTGAAATGAAGCCGCAATAAAAACTGTTATTCCTCTAAATTATATATCAACTCATTTCATACTTTCTACTTCATTTATTCAACTCATTTTGTGTGTTTTTTGCTGTTGTACATGTTATAATCTAATATAAGTGATTTATTTTTTTTTTTATTGTTGTCTACAATTTTATTTTGTCTTGTAAAGCGTTTTTATTTGGAGTGAAGTTTCTGTCATCAACTGTTTTGAAGTTATCTGCAGTGGAGTGGGTGTCATTTCAGTGTCTGCACTGTCAGACTGAGTGTGAACCATTCTTATGCAGAATAAATACTGCAACTGAAGGTACTATGGTCAGAACTGAAGTATCAAATATGGCAGATTAGGAAAATGAAATAAAAATATGTTCTCAGACCATGCAGCACGTGTGTGATTTTTTTTAAGATAAAAGCTGCATGTTTTCCAAGAAAATGACAAAACTGTCAAATGTACCTCTCAATGGTGAGACTTCAAAGAAATTCTCGAGTCTGGATCTGGATCAGTGGTGGCTCGTCAATAGAGGGCACTAGGCCGCTGCCCAACCTGTCACATGAAGAAGAAGACAGGAATCAGCTAAAATACTTATACAAAAACATTAATATTCAAATAAACAAGCCATATATGATACAGCCTGTGAGTACCATGAATTATCTGCATTCAAGTGTAGTTTAAAAATGTTTTTGTTTGTTTACTGAGCGGTTTTCTGTTTCCTGTGTTTCCTGTTTGGAGCACAAAAACCCCCCATAATATGTTCATGTTTGAAGGATAGACAAGCGAAATTTACATATAATATCTCTCTCTCTCTCCTTCTCTTCCTTTACCCCCTCTCTTTAACCCCAACTGGTCATGTCAGATGACCATCTTCCAGGAGTCAGGTCTGCTCCAGGTTTCTGCCTGTTAAAAGGAAGTTTTTCTTCACCACTGTCACCAAGTGTTTGCTCCTGGAAGATTCTGTTGGGTTTCTGTAAATTGGCTTGAGCGTCTGGTTTTGACCAGCTCTACTGTATATGTAAAGTGTCATGAAATAACTTTTGTTATGATTTGGCGCTATATAAATACAATTTGATTGACTGACTGACTGACTGACTGACTGATTGATTGATTGATTGATTGATTGATTGAAAAAATACATGGTTGAAAACATATACTGTGTATTTTTATTTTAATTTAAATTAATAGCTTAAATAATGGTGCAGTCCTTTGGTATATCCTAGTGGTGATATGTGGTTCTAGTGCACCTGAAAACTGACTTAGATACTGCACCCCAGCAAAAAATTTGTTCATCAGCTGCCACTGATCTGGATCTACATCTAGCGAGACAAAACTAGAGCTGAAAATAAACAAATAAATAAATCTTGATTTTTTTTTTTTCTGTGTATATATTACAGACAGTTTTGCAATTGCTTGTTTTCTGGTTACATGAACTGAAGACAATCCTGGAAGCAAAAATACTCCCTTTAAACTAAAACTACATGCCATATAAGACTGGAGAAACAAATGCGTTATTAATATATTACAATAACATCTCCAGAGAAATAATCTCAAATTTGCAACTTCTCAATTAATCACATTAATGCCATACATTTGGTCTTAATCCGGACTATATTTGACAATGACAAAGATGTGGTAGAGGCCTGGGTCAGAATATGCTGTTTGTGTTACAGGTGTGGACAGAAGTTTAGTAATTACATAAAGGTGGGGAGTTCCTTTTTTTCAGCCATTGCTCTGTATGGTTTAATTTCATCAAGAAGGCAGCACTGATCACTTGTGAGCCACAGAAGAGGCCGTTATCAGACAGATGGTAATTACAACTTAGAAAATGTAATTCAGTCAAGTTAAGTCTGATGATTTGTGTGAGCACGTCTGTGTGTTTTCTTCTTCTCTACAGGCTTTTGTGTATTTTAAATGGTGGATTTCTTTCCTGCTCCATGCAGAAAACAGCTGCTGCGCTATTAAAGTCCAGTCCATCATCTTCAGCCGCGTGTTAACACACCACCACATCGCCATCACACCACCACTCAGTGTGTGTGTTGAGGAGGGGGTTTCATCCCTCTGATATGGGGGGCTTAGCTGACCCAGGGCACAACAATGGTCGTATTGAGGAGGACGTTGCCCCGCGTGGCCTGGCGTGGATGCAGGGTTACACAGGGGTTTTCAGGGGGTAGCGGGGATGTTTTTTGGGGGGGTTGTTATGTGTAGAGGCCCTGAGCCGTGCAGCTGTCGCCTGGCACGCTCCGGCCTCGGGGAGAACCGACAGCTAACGTCAGTGCCAAGTGTCCTGCTGCGGTCGATGGCTGAGGCCTCTGTCATTGAGGGGCATCTGGAAGGAGGGGGGGAGGGGGTCAGCCGACCACCACAACACCACTTGAGCCCACCGCAGCCACCTCCCACCCTACATCCATAACTCACCCATGGGCTGCATGTCACCCAGCTGCTGCACCCTCTGATGCCCCCGTAAGATGGAACGTGTCAGAGTTCGAGCGCCAAGCCGTTTATACCGCTTCACACGTGATCCGTTGTCAAATCAAAGCGTCAAAGTCAGCAGCTGTCAATCTCTTGGACTAAAGTCATCAACAGCTCTTTTTCGAACTGTGACCGACAAAGCAGCAAAGATGTAAAACAACAGGTCAGACTCATCCAATCATGACTTTTCTTATACAGGCTTGAATTACTGAGATGGTTTCTGTTCCACTAGTTTCTGTAAATCAGTACAATTTCTTATGTTTTAACAATCACTTCAATATTCAAACTGGCTCCACTGAAACAAATAACTTTTTTTTAACCAAAAAATTATGGATTTTGGATATCAACATTTAAAACCGAATACAAAACGGAAAAACAACAGATAAAAAATAAAAAAAACATATTCAAAAAGGAGCGGAATGCAGTTCAACTTATATACTCCTGCCCCCTTACCCTGTCTTTTTTTAATGACCAAAAATTCCAATGTCAGCTCCCTGAAGTAACTTAACATATCTTATACACAAAGCACAAAAATGTTATAGACATCCTAAATAAACTGTCCATTTCATAACAGTATTAGGCATCAAAAATAAACTCTATTCAATTACAATACATTACTATAGTGTTGTAAATTTGTAGTTGTTATCTCTTTTGTTTATCTTGGGATTTTTTAACATACACCAAAAAGAACTGATTGATCTGATTAAATATAATTTGTCAATTTGTCAACTAGAAAAAACATGCCTGTTAGTGTAGACCCATCAACTGTCTTTTCATTGCAATATGAATACAAGAAAAACAATAAAAATAATATTCAGATGTTCCATGCAGGTTCAAATTCTGTCGAGAGCTGCATTGTGGGAATGGGAATTCCACGCAGCAGCAGTTTTGCTGTCTCTTGGTGAGTGGTGAACCCAAATGTCGCCTTCACCTCCATCCATCGACTTTACTCATTCTTTAAAACAACCCAGGTGGACTGTATAATTTTATATTGTAGCGATGTGGCTCGTTTTCTTGCTGACTCTGTGAGAAACTGCTTTTGCTTGCTCATCATTCCCACAATGCACTTTGTGAAAATTTCCGAAAAGGCCAGAGTAACGAATTCAGTTTATGTAGGAAGCAGTGGCGGCTGCTCGTCTTTCAGACAGGGGAAGCTCATTGTCGGCTTACATAAAAAAAAAAGTCAAGTTATTTAAACATAAATTCGGCCCTCCATTCCTTTTTAAGAAAATGGTCAGTGCCCTTATCGTACCAAGTAAACAAGAAAATTTTGAAATTATGTTAAATTGAAACAAGGAAGTACAATGAGTGTGTTTTATTTACAGTGCAAGAAATGAACAAGTAATTTCGTAGTGGTTTCTCACTCGATTTCACAGCAGAATGTGCAACGGTATTAAACTGAACTCTGTCAAGTGAAGGAGTAGATCTCAAAACAGCTGTCAGTCAAACGGGATTCAGCCTTTCGACTGATCCTCCAATCAGCATGTGGAAGCAGGCAATGAAAAAAACTGTTCCACTCAGTCCCATTGAAGTCCATGGACGCCAGGCGTCTACGGGCAAATGCATTGACCATAGATCATATGAGAAAACAGCGCAACGGGAATGTATGAGAAATGAACGACATCGAGTCCGTTGATTTGTGATAAAGCTGATTCTGAACGAGCTCGTCTTTGAGATGAATGTGTTCTAACACATTTGTAGTCAATGAAATGTCAACACAACTGTACATATTTAACCATTCAATTTTCGTAATTTTAGGGGAAGCCGAGCTTCCCTTGCAGTCTATGAGAAATCGCCTCTGGGAGGAAGTGGAATCTGTTTTTTGTCAGTAGGTTCACACACGTTAACATGCATCACAATGAAATTTGTCCTCTGCCTTTAACCCATCACTAGATCATGCATACATGCATCACACACTGCATACTAGGAGCAGTGGGTGCCTGGGGAGCAAATGGGGGGGTTAAGTGCCTTGCTCAAGGGCACATCAGCCAACAACTCTCCACCAATCCAGGGAATCAAGCTGGCGACCCATCAGTCACATGTCACAAGCCAGCTCTCCAGCCACTAAAAGATTAATGGGCTAGTGATAATTAGGCTATCAGTGGGGTTTTGCAAATTTAAAAAAAAATATGTCAAACGCTGCTTTAAGAAAGGTTACAATAAAGAAAACCTCATTTGGGAACTGCCACAGAAAGTAGCGCTGGGGCTTTATGGGTTAAATCGGGAATTAGTTGGGTTGGGAATTAATTATGAGAACCTGACAATTATACAGATTACACATACTTAGTCATATATTAAGTAGGTATTTGTATATAACAATTGTGTAACATATTGGTTTGAGTACAGTGTGACATAATGAAGGGTCATAAAAACTAAACATGCAGGGTGAGTAAAACATGAGCTCTGTTTCACTGTGGACTCCACCCTGTCCAGACTGGTTCCTGACTGGATTTACCCTGTTCACACACACACACACACACACACACACACACACACACACACACACACACACACACAGCTTTACAGAGGTTTTAGTTTAAAATAGCTATGGAGTCAAGATGAGACAGGTTTATTTATAGTTCATAGTGACGTAACACAGGGGGCACCGTTTAACAAACATGAGTTAGGAATTGGTAAAAGTCAGACCAAAAACTGCCCAAAGGTTGAAAAATGTCATTTCCACGTTGACAGTTTGTTACCAGTTAGACAGCATGATGCAAAGGGAAACTGACTGCTAGGACTAGAAGGTTAAAGGTAAGCATTTTGACTCGTCAGACAAGTCCTAATGTAATATTAATGATAGTTCAGACGTCACATCGAGGCTGTTATTGGGTGGGAAGTCTCCTGACCATCGGGTGACTGACTCAGACGTCTATAATAAACCGTCTGGAAACTTTGCAAAGCTGTCATGCTAAACTTGCTCCATCAAGGACCCACGCCAAATATCTGTGAAACCACTAACCAATAACTGTATGTGGTAAAGTTATGTAATGTACAATAATGGACAACGTAATAACATTAAATCAACAACCTGACTGGTTGATCTGATATTTCCACATTTTTTGTTGAAATAAAAATGTTTTCTGTGGCCTCTTTACTTTGAGATTTCAGTTGTTTGACATGAAGACGTACATTATACTTACACCATAACGCGGCAGGTTCACCTCTTGTTTTGAACCTTTATGACCTTTTGTGTCATTTCCTAACTTATTTTTGGCCATCTCCCATTTGTCTTTAACCCTCAAAGACCCAAACAGCCTTTTGAACTTCTGAACCTTTAAACCTATCAATATGCTGAAAGAATTCAGGTAAAACACAGACCCATAAGTTTGGGAGCTCCGTAGTGAATGTGGAAACACCGTCACATTCAACGACATTGATTCACCTGTAAAACCCATGGAGTCTGATAAATGACAGTGGATGGACACACTTGTTTTCATATTCAATAAATGATATATTTGCTGAAAAAGTCATTTTCTCTTCAGTTTTCTCTGTTTCTGATATAATCACCAACTTTAATATGAGTTTTTATGAACATCTACATGATTAGTAAATTAAATATAGGAAAATAGCTGCTTTTCACTGAAAAAAAATGCAAAATACACAAGATAATATTATAACAAATGTTGATAAATCAATTAAGAAAGGTTCAATAAAGAGAAAAATTCATTTATGAACTGCTTCAAAAGTAGTACTGGGTCTTTATGGGTATGCTTAAAACGGAACTAGGGTCAAGACAAAAAAATGAAGCTTTGCTGGACACGGTAGTCATGTGCCCAATCGTGACCATCAGCTGATCCCAGTAGCCATCCCAGCTCATCCTCACTCATCAGGTGGTCTATTTAAACTCACTTCTTCCTGTTCTTTCAGCTCAACCAAACCACACTGAACTGCTACCACCACCCCAGTCTCCACCTTCTAGACTACACCCACAAAGGCCCCGATTCTATCCTACACAGGACTGGTATTAACCCCAACTGGTAAAAACAGATGACCAGCCTCCAAGTGTGCTCGAGGTTCCAGCCTATTAAAAGGAAGCTTTTCCTTGCCACTGTCACCAAGGGTTTGATTCTGGAGGATTCTGTTGGGTGTCCATGAACTGACTCTGAGCAAAAAAACTCAGGAAGAACCCAAGAGCAGAGCCATCAATGCCAAGGTTAACTCTATTAGCATTTGTCGCAATAAATGGTTTAAAACAGGGGTGTCAAACTCATTTTCTTTCAGGTGCCACATTAAGCCCAAATTGCTCTGAAATGGGCCGGACCAGTAAAACAATAGCATAATAACCTGTAAATAATTACGACTCCAAATTTTTCCTCTTTGTTTTAGTGCAATCAAAATTAAATTATAAAAATATGTACATTTGCAAACTCTCCAAACAAAAATAATGTGAATAACCTGAAAAAAAAATGAAATTTCTTGAGAAAAATAAGTGCAATTTTAACAATATTACACCTCAACTTACCATTTATACATGCATATTTCAGATTGGATCTACAAAGGCACAAAATATTTAATAACAGGAAGAATAATGTTCAAATTTTACTTTCAAAATTTCAGGTTTTATGCATTTTATTGTTAAAGGATAGTCTAATTGTTAATATTTTCATCATTTACTGTAAGTTTTAAGACAAAAACAAAGAGAAAAGTTGGGAGTTGTCATTATTTATTTATAGATGTAATGTAATATTATGTTTTTCACATTAAACTAAGAAAATTTGGAGTCATTATTTATAGGTTATTATACTATTATTTTAGTTGAGATCACATTGGTCTGTAAGTGGAACCTGAACAAAAACGACTTCGATATCCTTGATTGTTTATATCTGAAGTATAATTTCTGCACTTTGCAAATTCATCCCATGGGCCGGATTGGACCCTTTGGTGGGCCAGTTTTGGCCCCCGGACCACATGTTTGACACCTGTGGTTTAAAATATGTGTCTTCCTGCCTGAACTACATTTTTTTTTAAATTTCTTACAGGAAAAGGAAAAACACAAGTTCACACAACTTCCCTAATGTTTTTTTTTTTTTTCAGGGAAATACAGATTAACAATTTAAAACTTGTCAAGTCAACCATTATGGGCTTAAACTAACATAATAAACATAAAAACATACTTATACGATCACTCTCCCTGCTCAGTGTCTCTAAATCCAATACTTCACCATACAACACAGCTGTTTATTTTTTCCTGTTCCTTCAGTTACATAAGGTCTAATCTTTCTAAATTCCAAATCTTTAAATTGGAGCCTCTTGCAGTTACTTGATTAAATTGGGTGACATTGTCATTACAATTGTATTTTGATGAATTAATAATAATAATAATAATAATAATAATAATAATAATAATAATAATAATAATAATACATTGGTTTTACATAGCATTTTTCTAGGTACTCAAAGATGCTTTACAATAAGCAGCCAAGGAACAAACGAACAACAAAAGGGCAAATACAGTTATGGAACAGATACAGAGCTAATACAAAAGGACAAACAAAGAACAAACACTCAAGCAAAAAGGCAGAGACACATACAAATAAGAAAACACATGAGAGAAGGGTGGATGAAAGTGGAACAGGTGGTCAGTTGTCGTAGGTTGATCTGAAGAGGTGAGATTTGAGTTGGCTTTTGAATGAGGTGTTGAATTGTGTTGCCCTTGTGCGTAATGTAAAGTATCTAATCATAAAAAGTTCAGTTAACCCAAAAATGTTAATGGCTCAAGAAGTGACAAAGTAATGATTCACACTGGAAATTGCACATCTTACAAAGAATGCATTGTAATTTTGAATCATTTATTAACCCTGATTATCCTCACAGAGTCTGAATGAAACAATAGCTTAATCACCTCACACAGGATGCCAGATGCAGTGGTTTGAGTTCACTGTGGTCACTTGGACATTTTCACATACTTTGTGACTAACCCCTGCACGTATTACATCACTGAGGTCCATATTGCATTTCCCAAAAGTTGAAATATTCATAGCGACATCTGTTAAATTAAAAAACCCATTCTTAATCAAACTATGCCAAACCACAGGAGCAGAGTTTTAAACTGCTGGATCACTTCTGGTTCTCTGTTCTTCGTGAGCAGCAGCACTCCACTTACAGTTGGTTTATTATCTATCAACCGGCTCTGGGCCAACAGTTGCCGTTGCGTCTCTTCTCCTCCCTGAAGCTCTGCGCTGCCACCTGGAGCTGTCACTTCACGGTGCTACACAACTACGACTGCAGCCCCAGTACTCAGACTCAAGGAAACTGAACAACTACAAACATAACATTCATCTGCAGATCACTATTCTGCAGCAAGTTTACCTTCAAGAGCACACTTATGACTCAATCAGACAGACCAGATATCATACAACCCAGTTTTTAAACCACCTATGGAATATGTCACTCAATTTTAATCAATGAATTGAAAAAACTGTTTTGCTGCATTTGACAGCTTCGTATTAACCACTTCAACTAATAATATAAAAGCTCTAGAAATGTTCCTTTTTGCTAATGTTCAGTGTTTAATCTGAAGGCTTACTGGCTAATAGCTTAATACAGGGGTGTCCAACTCATTTTAGTTCAGGGGCCACATTCAGCCCAGTATGATCTGAAGTGGGCCGAACCAGTAAAATAGTAACAGTGAACAAAGTACAATTACATTATGAAAGTGTTTACATGTACAAAGTTTCCTTAACTCATATCCAACCATCCACTGTTGACCAAAACCATCAAATGATGTAAAATGTTTAATACCTGTTGATCCAGGTATAATCCTATCAATACATGTAAATAATTGGTGTAAAATGCAGTTTGTCATCTTTTCATGGTCATCAGATATGACCCATTTGGACATTCAGAGGCTCCGTAATGAACGTGGAAACACTGTCATCTTCTACAACATTGATTCACCAGTAAAACCCATGGAGTTGAATCCATGACAGTGGATGGACAGACTGGGTTTATGTTCAGTTAATGATAAATTTGCTGGAAAAGTCACTTTTTCCTCAGTTTTCTCCATTTCTGATAAAATAATCCTCAACTTTAATCTGAGTTTTTATGAACATCTACATGATAAGTTAATTAAATACAAGAAAATAGCTGATTTTCACTGAAAAAAAATTAAAATATGGAGGATAATACTACAATAAATGGTGATAAATCGCTTATGGAAAGTTAAATACAGAAAAAAATTCATTTGGGAACTGTCACAAAAGTAGCACTGGGTCTTTATGGGTTAAAAATATGAATAACATGAACAACCTGGAACGTCTTAAGAAAAATAATAGTAAATTGAACAATATTATGCCTCAGTTTATCATTTACACATGTGCATTACAAATAACAGATCACAGTGGATCTACAAATACACAAAACATTTAATAACAGGCAAAATATTGTTAAAACTACATTTACTTCTTTTAAGACATTTTAGGTTGTTCATATTTCTTCAAGTTATTCACATTCTTTGTGAAAGGATAGTTTGTAAATGTAAACATTTTAATATAATGGTACTTTTTTTTGCTCTAAAAAAAGAGAAAAATTTGGAGTTGTCATTATTTATTACCTCCTTAGATCACATTAGTCTGTATGTAACCCCTGAACTCAAATGATTTCGACATCTTTGATAATTAATATCTTCAGTGTAATTTTTGCATTTCAGGGATTGGACTGGTTTTGGCCCATGGGCCGTATATGTGACACCTGTGGTGGATTGGTCACTCTAAATCAGGGGTCTGCAACCTTTATTATCAAAAGAGCCATTTTGCCCCCTCTTCTGCCAAAAAAATAGTCTGGAGCCGCAAAAAATAACAGAGCTTATAAACTTTTAAAGTTTCAATCTTTTTTACATTTTATCTGTTACAGCCACTGAATACAACAAACAGGAGTGCAGTGTGGAATGGATTCTGGAGTATGATTACTCTAAAAGTACACAGTAAAAGTATTTCATAGTATTTATGCTAATAGTATATGAAGTACTAATACCAAAAATACTAAATTCACGAGGTACTCGTTGGGAAAAAAAAATTTATTCATCATTTAATTTAGTCTTAAAGCCTATTTCAGATGAAAAAAACATTTTTGGAGCTTGGAAGGAATTTTTGAGTATGATTACTTCAAAAGTACACAGTAAAAGTAGTTCATAGTATTTTTGCTAATAGTATTTGAAGTACTAATACCCATTGTAAAAAACTCACGAGGTACTTATTGGAAATCATAATTTTATTCATCATTGAATTTAGTCTTAAAGCCTATTTCAGACGAAAACAAACACTTTTGTAGCTTGGAATGGAATCTGCTGTAGGATTACCCCAAAAGTACACAGTACTTATTCAGTTGCTCTATGAAAAGTATCGCTATTTATAAAAATTATTCTCTTCAAAACTCAACACTGCCTCCGCAGTTCCCAGTTGTACTGCTCAATATTCTCCCAGAAAATGGACAGAATTATGTGAGTAAAATACAAAGGACGGACAGAACCCTCCGTCCGTATCCATCTGCGTCTTTAATGTAGAGCATAAATGAGCCGTTACTTTTGTTGTCTGGAAGGCATATTCACTCCATGCAGCTCATCTACCGTAATTGTCGAATAAGTAGCGCACAAGAAAAACGCTAGCGGCTGGCTTGACCATACAGAGGAGAATCGCGGCTGGCTTGACCACAGTAAAGGGAGCCACTGCAAGGAGGCTGAAGAGCCGCATGCGGCTCCGGAGCCGCAGGTTGCCAACCCCTGCTCTAAATTGTCTGTAGGTGTGGATGTGAGAGTGAATGGTTGTTTGTTTGTATATGTCAGCCCTGCATTGATACCTCCAGAGTGTAACCTGCCTTCACCCATAGGAAACTGGGATAAACTCAGACACCCCCTGACCCTCGTAAGGAATAAACGGTATAGAAAATGAATAGATGGATGGACTTGCTGGTTATTGTCAACAAAAACCATTTTGCTGTCTGACCTTTTAATTATTAAGATTTGAATTTTTTGTTAGGCATTTCCGTTGTCTAATTAATTTGGGGATGTGAATTATGGAAAGTAGTCTTCAACTGTAGGAAATGAATATTTGGATTTTTGTGTTGTATGTCTGATATTTTATAGACAAAACAATTCATGGAATTACATTCATGACTCAAGTAAAATTTGTAGATTACTGACAAGTATTGTGGGTAGATGTGGGTATAACTCATTTGTAGGTGGTGTTTCCTTAACTTATATGGAAATGCATTTTCTTTATGAACTGGATCTACTGTTATTTGATTGGTTCTAGTATTCCATCCAAAAAGGACAGTTTCATATTACATCCAAATGTTGGAAGCATTCAAGTATATGTTCATGTTTTTTTCCCAGATTTGACTTTTTAATGTTTCATAATCCTAATTCCAGCTGAATGAAACCCATCTACATCAAACATAGGAAAGGATAGTGTAAGTCGTAGAGAGTATACCAGTATGAATCTGCCCTGTTGTGACTTTATTGTGATGGTAGATGGTAGAGCTCAACCTGATCTAACATAGCAAGAATGTCACTAGACCAATGGCAGGTAGTATAATGCACTGAACCATACCAAGTCTGACAGAAAGAAGAAAAAAATTCACCACACATTCAAACATACAGAAAGTCTGACACCTTGCGCTGCTTTGTTTGCAATGAGGAAATGGCTGAAAGTTCTGTACACAACAAGTAGTTTCAATCATACGAACGCTGTATGAGTTCAGTTTAAAAAAGTCAAAAACAAGCTTTCCTAACACTTAGAATGATATAAATATGAGGGAAGCAATATGAGACAACAGGTACTTTCCAAAGATTGTCAGAGAAAAAATATAACCCTAGGAGAAGTGTTTAGTAGCATTTACCCTGAAATGCTAAGAGAAATGAATATACTTTGATCAATGCTGGTGGCCCAATGGAGTTGCCTCACAGAAGGTCCTGAGTTTTAAGTTCCAGCATGAGCCAGCGTGGGCCTTTCTGTGTAGAATTTGCATGTTCTCCCCATGTCTGCGTGGGTTCTCTCTGGGTACTCCTGCTTCCTCCCACCATCCAAAGACATGCGCCCTAATAGGTTTATGGTCAATCTAAATCCCTGTGGGTGTGAATGTGTGAGTGAATGGTTGTTTGTCTGTATACGTCAGTGCTGTGATGAACCGGCCACGCCCCCGCCTTCGCCTGCTGGTAGCTGGGATAGGCTACGGCACCCCTGCAAGCCCCTCACTAAGTAAGTGGTTCAGAAAATTAATATATGGTCAACACATTTAATTATAATGTGATGTAAATTTTCTGATTGTTGTGTTGAGCCCTTGTAAAATACTAAAGCTTCAGTGCTTGAATGTGGTTGAATATGTGATTGACAGCTTTAATTACCAATTGCTATAATTCCATCGTGCACAACTCCATGACCCGACTCAGTGACTCATCACAGGAACACATGGCAGCTCCCATAACTGGAATATTTTGGCTTCAGGTTGCACAGCAACAAGAGGCAGTGTATATCATGTATCTTTATGTGCACACTAGAGGATTTTCAACCCTAAACTGATTTTTAAAACTTGAGGGCAACAGACATGAATCCGATTAAATCTGTGAAATCTGATTAAAATTCATTGAAATCTGTTCAGTCCAGATGTAGTATTGCACCCTTGGCCTAAATTCAACTTTTAGGGAACTGATTCCAGAGATCTCCATAACTATCAGTACCCTGAGATCATACAGGAGCTAGTGTGATCAAATTTGAGCAAAAGAAGAGACCGACCATTATCTTCAGCTGCTTAGCCTTGTAAAAACATTCATTCATTCATTTTCCAAAGCGCTTAACCCATAAAGAGCCAGCACTACTTTTGTGTCAATTTCCAAATGAATTTTTCTCTGTATTTAACCATTCCTCAGTGATTTATCACCATTTATTATGGTATTATCCTCTGTTATTTGCATTTTTCAATGTAAATCATGTATTTTCCTGTATTTAATTCACTGGTCATGTAGATGTTCATTAAAGCTCAGAGTAAATTCAAAGGTTATTTTGTCAAAACAAAGAAAACTGAACAAAAAGTGACTTTTTCAGTCAACTCTATCATTAACTAAACATAAAACAAGTGTGTCCATCCACTATCAATGATCTAACTCCATGGGTTTTACTGGTGCATCAATGTTTTAGAAGATGAAAGTGTTTCCACTGTACCTACAGAGCCTCTGAACGTCCAAATGGGTCATATCTGATGACCATGAAAAGATGACAAACTGCATTTTACACCAAATATTTACATGGATTGATAGGATTAATGGATCAACAGGTATTAAACAGTTTAGATCAGTAGATGGTTGTTTGTGGATGTTTGGGTTTTTAAAGGTTAATCATTGAGAAGGTTGCAGGGGTACCAGAGCCTATCCCAGCTACCTAGTAACGAAGGTGGGGTTTACCCTGGACATTTCTCCAGTTCATTGCAGGGAAGCCACAGAGCAGATAAACTGGACACAAATTCACCATGACAGTATTCCAGTGTGGGTTCGTGATAGGTCATGATTTTCAAATATTGTCATATCATTAAAAAAAAAGATGAGTTCAAATGACTTTTGTTGAGTCTCTTAAATATATTTTACATTGTTTTTACTTGTGCCGAGTTTGGGGTCCATCAGGGACAGCTGCCAGTGGCTTTGCATGCATGTCATGCAGCAAAAACATGATATGTACAGGACCGAGGACTGGACTGTTTGTTCTTTATGCTCATTAATGTTTTAGATTAATACAAAAATAGCACACATCACACAGATTTTGGCATGGTTTCAAGTTTGTTTCAATGGAACTGGAAAACAGGATGAACTTCCAAACATCACAGGTAGCAAAGTCTAGTCTGGCTCAGATGGTCATTGTCCAGTGTTTCAGCCTGTTGGAACTCTGTTCTGCCCATTCCAGCTGGATGTACAGTGTATATTACCATTGCTTATAATTAATTTACTTACTATATTGTTGGAAAGATGTACAATCAAATAGTGATTTAATGGGAGTACTAGATAAAACAGCTGATGGTACTATTTACTATTACCAATTACCAGTGAGTTTCAATTATCAACCTTAAATGGGATACACACATAAAGATTTTCTAAATATGAAGAGATTTTTTATCTGTTCCAGACCCCACACGTGAAGATAAAAAATCAGGCATTGAACAGTTTTGATCGTACTGTGTCTCGTGTGCTCCAATAATCTCAACACAGCACACCACGTGCATAACAAGTCTGTCCCACCACTGATCTAGAATCCAGTCCTCCAAGCCAGAAATCTCTATTAATCAAACGTGATCTAACAAAAACGAAGAAGAAACAGCAACAACTGGAAAACATCACGCAACATATCGTTTCAGTTGTAGTATGACTTGGTAGAGATGTTGAATAGACATTCTTGGACTTCCCATAGATCCATGAGCTGGTCGTCCATTTCTGAGGTCCACCAAACTGTATTTACGCCTGCATCTTTGTTCCTCAGTCAGCTCGCTTCTTGATTGGCTACATTCCATTCCACATCACAATTCACAGAGTCATGACTCGGGAGTCGTCAGCTTTCCCCACACACAAAGATTTTTGCTCATAAATATTGAACAAGTTTAATATTTACAATTGTTGACCCCGACCTGTTTCGGAGCCGATTATCAGGACAAATTCACTCTTAACACACCTCAGACCACAGAATTATCTTATAGGATAATCTTACAAGACACAAGATAATCTGGGGTTCGCTGTCCTTGGTCAGGAAGGGGGAAAATCAGGACAAAAACAGCCCGATTATCTTTAGGTGTGCACCCCACTTTACTTAACTGGGGTCAAAATGCTGACTTTAAAAGACGACGACAACTTTTGGGCTCATTTTGGGAAAAGCTCTTAAGAGTGCTGATCTGATGAGTGTTAACATCCATAACTGCGGCAGTTGTTCGTCTATTAAACATTACACATCATCTGACAGACGCCAACACCTCTGCACTCGGTCTATCTGATCCTCATATCCACCTCTCTTCTCCTGGGTTTCAGAGGTTGTTAAGGCCTCAAACAGACTTCCAGTAAATATCGGGGCCCTCCAACAAATCGGGCCCGTTTGCCCTGCGCCTCCTGTGTGGTCACTCATAAACTCATCCTCGTGGCAGCCCGCAGCCCTGCCACTTGCCTCGCGCATAAAAACACCTTGTTAAAGAGCCTGTTACCTTCGAGTGGCGTGGCGCTATGAGAAAATAACACCTCACAAATACACATGCAGATGGTTTTCCACTTCGGAAGAGCGTGCTCGGTAAACAAACTGACATGAAAACAAAGAGCTCTCACTGTCGTTTGACCCTCAGATGGAGTTTCATTCGTATCTTAAATGAAGCAAAGGGCTGTGTTGTATTTCACTTAGTCACGTGCTGTCTTTTTACACCTTCAATTAAGATGCTTCAAGAGTCTTCTTTAACAGCGTTTTGTTTTTCACGGAAGACACGAATATGGAGTTTAAAAGAAGCAGGATATGGTTTGTGGCAAACTATCAAAAAAAGTTCAGTAGCTCAGGACAAAGTTTGGGTTGAAGAGGTTAAAGTCTGCATCTAACCACATGTTTTCAGTCGTCCACAGTGTTTTTTACAGCAGGTACAACACAGATTCCTGCAAACTGAATCAGAGGTCAGTTCTCATTGCAGCGCTCTGGGGTGATGATTCGGTTTCACTGTTAAAATGTTTTCTTTCTTTGTCACACTGTCTGAATGTTAAAACCAGATTTTGATGGGTCTACAACAATGTTTACTACTTTGCACACAGATGTCAAGATGTGTTTAAGAGAAGGCTTCAACAAATTATATTTGTTTGTAGGTCTGTGTTGGATGAACTGTTTTGGAATCAGAAAATAAAGCTGATTATAATTTCTCATAAATTCAAAATCACGTATTGTTTGTTTTCTGAAATTACTAAGATTAACCCAAAAGATATTCAATTTCCTATTAAATATAACTCATAATTATCTGGTGATGTTACAGCCACGAATATGCTATTTTCATGTGTTCTCATTTTGAATGCACTTCCATGCTTTATTTGACAGTGGAGAGAAGACATCAAATAATGAATGTGACAAGTTCATAAGGCTACATGCTCAGTGATATCACTGAGTTCTTGTGGCTATCCCTTTCAGTTTTACAAAGAGTGCAGAACATCATTTTATGAAAAACAAAAAAGACTAAAGACCTGGTGACACCTTTTGCTGCTTCTGTGCCACAATCAGCTCGACTCACCTCGGAACAGCTTTTTTGGCATTTCCATTGAATGTAGTATCACCAAGGAAACCAACTCAACACTAAACAAAGTGTAAAGTCTGCAGATCACTGATCAAGATTAGATTAGATTAGATTAGATTAGATAGATTAGATAGATAGATAGATAGATAGATAGATAGATAGATAGATAGATAGATAGATAGATAGATAGATAGATAGATAGATAGACAGACAGACAGACAGACAGACAGACAGACAGACAGACAGACAGACAGACAGACAGACAGACAGACAGACAGATAGATAGAGTCTCTAAACTAGTCCAGTTGAACTGAGAAGAACTACCAAGAAGAATGATGACCTGGGCAAATGAGAACCTACACAGACAAGGGATTCCATCACATGTAAGTGTCTCATCATCACAATTTATAGTCATTTTTATTTATACGCTTGCATATAAACGATATAATTTATCCTAGAAGTTTTATATTAGAATTTTATAGATAGAAGTTATTTTTTGGAAGGTGTGTGGATATATGTACATATGTACATACACATATATAGTATGCACTCTGTATAAAGACATTTTTGCTGACTATTCAGGATTTTCGGGATAAACTCTTATTTTCAAGACAATCAGATGAATGATCAGACATAAATATGATGACTCTTTCAACAGTGTAATATATGAATGCATTCTACACTAATCAGTAAATGGTTTAACAGGTCATGTCCTAAATATGTGACAATGATTTTGATTAATTTGATTTGACGTTATATAAAAGCATGGGCAAGTACAATGCCCTGTCAGGACAGCAAATCTGGAAACTTATTTTCCCAGAGCAGATGATGGGAGTTACTCAGGAGTGAGCTTGGTTTATTTTCATCACTGTCAAGAGTTCAAGAGAATGTGCAGCACAGACTAGGCATGATAAAAATGGGACAAATCTGACATAAAATAATATGTCTACGGGAACCTCGTGAAATTTCAGGTACTGTATATTTATTACTTCCTCTTTCTGTCGGACATTTTCTGTATTCCTTAGACGTGACACTTCAAAACACATTACAGCACATTTCAATAATGCAATGAGGAGAATTTAACCTTTTAACCCTGGAACTGTTGATACGTTTCTTAACAGACCTCACCACGTCCTCCTCTGTACATCAATGACATAGTTCGAACAGTCCAAAAAAAAATAGAACCAGATCTGGTAGAAGTGTTCCCAGATAAAACGAGGGGGAAATCAGCATCGACCTTGACTTTCTCACTCTGAGGTCAGGGGTCATTTTTAGCAGAACAAATCCAGCTTCAGCCTGAGTAGAGCTTTAAACCTGGCACAGTCTCTGCCTCCCGCGCTCGCTCTTCAAACTATCAATAAAAGGATTCCAACTTGGCACGGCACACAGATTCTGCAGATTGAGCGAACGATTAACACACAAGAGGCTCTCAGAGCGGCAGAAATCCCCTCTTTGCTGCATGGTGTCCTGTTACCCAGCATGATTTTCAGGGGTTTTAGCGTCTTCCTGTGGAAATCAATATATTCTCTGTGGTAAAAATGATTCACACTGAAGGTCTGACCAAAGCGAATCCTGAGCTCAGTGGCCGCCCGCTGCTGTTGCTGAAAGGCCATACTTCAAAGTACTCATCCACGGAGCTTCAGATTAACCCTGAACTGCTCAGCCAGTAGGCAGAACAGATTCACCGGCTCTCAGTGCACATTTTACAGGTTTTATCTCTAATTTGTGGGAAGATAAAATACAAAAGTACAGGCAGAAGAATATCAGCTTATCATTAACTATTAAATGTTTCTCCAGGTGTTTTACTAATACTTAAAGGTTAACTGTGTATACTGTATATGTGAACTAATGCTATATAATGTGTGGGTGTAGCCTTAATTTATAAAATGTTTCTAATTTTAAGAATGCTGGTACTTTACATCTTATCCAAGGACAACAGTTGAAAATAGCTTTTTTGCTAATACTGCCACATTTACAGAAATGTTCATTTATGTGTACTGTCCCTGCTAAATAAACAAAGAAACAAACAATTAAATAAACAGCAATCTGATTCACAGTAATTAAAAGTTCTGGTCATTTTAATGTTTCATTTAAGCATAAATCATATATTGTGATGTTGGTATAACAGGACAAACTACTTTTATCTAATCACATAATACAGTAGTAATAATGAATTTCATGAGTAATAGTTAATAATCAGTCTCATCTGCATATCGAGACTTCTTCAGACAAATGCAAAATTAGTTTTAAAGCAAAAAGTTGACATCCTATGGAGGTACTATACGTCTTTTTGAGCAGCTTAGAAGTGCAAAACATTATCAAATAAAAACAATTTATTAAATAAATAAAAATAGATAATAAAGGCAAAGTAAAACAATACAAATGTTCTGCAGTGTGCCAAAATTCTTTTCCTTTACCATGTACTGGAGACTTTTTTTAAATCAGTTACTTTGGTGAACATTATAATGGTCCATAAAGTTCAGAGAAGACAGTAAAAGTTCAGATTCTGGTCCTGGTCCAAGACCTGAAGGACCTCTGACTGCATGGGGTTTACATGTGCCAGGACAGACAGACAGACACACACACACACATACACACCGACCTAATCCCCCCAAAGCAGCAGCTTTAGTGTAATTCACGCCGCAGCTGTCCACTGCTGGAAGAATCGAGAAATTGTCCTGCACATGTTCAGCTGCAGGAACAAATGTCACGGAGCACAACAAATGAAAAAACAAGATGGACTCCTGAAACTGATGCACACACACACTCAGATACGCTTATAGGCCTGCAGACACACACACACACACACCAGTATAGCAGTATAAACACACCCGTCAGTGATGGCATGGTGTGGAGTCAGGGAGGAGGACAGGTGGAGGCTGCCAGTGGTTTTATTACACAGAGCACAGGGAGTGTGTGTTGGGGGTTGATGAGGTCGTGTGGCATGTGGTAAGTCGACACCGAAGGGTCAGGTCACATGATCACTGATAAAAACAAAAAAGTCTAACTCCAATTGCATTATTGGACTTTAAAAGGTGGTGCCCTGTGGAGTTGTTTTTCAGTAAGTGGATGTTAGCTTTGTTTAACCAACATTTTCCATTGGCGACTGTGGCTGAGGATTGGCACAGTTTACCCTAGACCTGTCACAATTATTACATAACCTCCTGACTGTCATTATTGAGTGACTGGGATCATTTTGAAAAATTGTTAGAATCGTTTCCATTCACTTGTATAAAAACAGCTGACTGGAAGTAACACAGATATCATATTTCCATCACTTAAATTTTTCCCATTCTCTGAAGTTTGACCTTAATGACACTATTTTGTTGCATTGCCCTCCTCTGCTATGGTTCAATAACATGGGAGGTGATATATGTGAAGTTCCATCCATTCCACTGTTCCCCATGGGACATAATACAGAAATAAACAGCAGTCAACAGAGAGACACAAATAATATTTCAATCCTCTTTACATTTTGGCATCAACTCCGCATGAGATGTTTGTCATTTCAAAAACTAATTTTACAAGTTAAGATAGTCACAGTTTGTTGTACGTCACCAATACTAAAACTACCATTACCTCTGCAGATTCTTAAAGAAGGTGACTAGTTAGAGGCAAAAATGACACACACACAAAAAGCTGCAGGGAAAGAAGTTACAATGATGTCACTTCTATGATTATCTTTGTATTTACCTCTTTTAACAGTGATACATCAACAAATTTATAACAACCTGTCACTTTTTCAGTTTGTAAAATTAGCTTTTAACCCATTATTGCCCAAATTTATATACAGTCACGGAAAAAATTATTAGACCATCAAAAGTCATCAGAAACAATGGTTATGTAATCAAGTACTAACGCCTGTGTGTATCATGTGACTAAAACAGACAGAAAAGAAATCATGGAATGAGTAAAAGCACTGTTTTTTGCAGTACAATGCCATAGATATTGATGTAAGAACTGAAGTGATTTTCGTTATTATCAAGAAAACATAGAAAATGGCTAGATATCAGCTCTTAAACTCCTATGAGCTATTTTTGTTATCATTATATTTGTCCAAACAAATGTACTTTTAGTTCTACCAGGTATTAAAATGAGCAAGAAATTGAAGAAAACAAGGGTGGTCTAATCATTTTTTCCCGCAACTGTATATTTAAAAAAAACTGTGCTGTTGCTGTCAGGCAGATGCTAAACTAAGTTCAGATTGTCAGTTTTTAGATAGCACCTACCCACAGCTATGATGCAAATTAGTAAAATTAGGCATAATTGGCATAATCGTAATAAAACAAATTTTCAAGTCTCAGGTATGTAGATTGTTTTGTTGATGCTGGTATTGACCAGTTCCCTCAACAGAGAATGTCATCAACATAATAACACCGCCAGTGAAACAGGGTTTGAAACTGGTCCATGAACGTCAGAGATCATAGGTAACTAGATCAACTGGATCATAGACCATGTGGATAACTGAGGCGAATTCATGATGACAAGGGGTTAAATGAACACATATGAAGAGTGTAAACAATGGCATGATTCAAACAGGACCATAAAATTACTTAATTAAATTACTTTACTGTTGACTGTTTTGCATTTTTTTTCCCATATGGCACAACTGGAAGAGACAAGACTGTCTCTGCAGAACAAACACTTCATCTTAAGCCACATCCAATTATAAACTTCTAAAAATTAAATGACGGCATTTCTACTGACTATAACATCATGGGTGTATTTTTAGTTATTTAGGTCACCAGCTCCATGTGTAGGTTTGACTGAAAGGCCACTCTGACCTGTAATCTGTTCCTTTGTTCAGTCTCAAACGCCTCGTCTCTATAAGATGTACACATATTATTAAATTATCATTAGGATTATACTATAATAGGAGAAAACGACAAATCATTAGTCATCATTTTTTTAAGACAATAATTGTCAAGTACATTTATGACTGTAACAGCATTACTTTGACCCAGATCTGAGCTGGCTCTGGCCCATGAGTGGGTGCCACATTAGACTCAGCTTCAGGTTACTTACTGTGAAATATAAATATGACACAATATAAGCACATAAATCAAAAAAAATCTATAGTGTAGTCCTTTACAACCTTGTAACAATTATGTTTAAGAAAACAAACATGCAATTCACATCTTGACAAGCTGTTGGCTTTCCCATAACAGTATGTGCATGTGTCTGTTTTTAAAGGTTTCCAGTGAAAAAGTGTGCTGTGATATATATATATATATATGTATATATCGATTTTCAGCCCCTGAGGGTTGGGCAGTATCTGACACTCAAATAGTACAACCACAGATCAGGTGCCAGAGTAGAGTGATGAGATATTCAGGTGTTTCAGGTCAGAGAGGATGTATTATAATTAAACTCTATGTGTCAGTAAACCCACAGTGAAGCATCCACTGTATAATCATAGATATAAGTTTGTGAAACTCATTCTGAGTTAGTTAGCCGTGACATTTTAGTAAAATAACGTGGTTGGTCCTCACTTTGGCCTGTATATTTAAAGAGGTTAGGCTAAGCTAATATGGTAAAACACTAAAATCGCACAAAGTTACTGTTTGAGGTGGCATCAAACCAGAAACTCCTATGTCCTGTTAGGTGAACACTAATGTTTCTGTTAGTGGTTTTTGTTTAGTTTTGTGTGTCTCGGTGCCTGTCCACATGACAACAAAATTATGTCAATCTGCAAAAGTTTAATATCAGTTTTGGCCTTTTGTTCATCTGACATCAGTGTTGTCGGTGCCCTGAAACGGGGTTTTTTTGAGAACGGGTCCCAGAGTAGAAAAATCTCACAATGCCGCCCTTGCATTGCTGTGTGGATATGCAAAACACCACTTTATGGAACCAATGATGCCATACCACGTGACCAGAAGATGATACCCCGAACACAACATCCCGTAACAACAACAACAACAATGGTGGATTACAGAGTAGTGTTTGGACTGCAGGTGCTGCTACGCACTAGTACTACCACTACTACAACAAAACCTGGTAACGCTGTACCAACGACGACCAGCAAAGACGCATGAACAGATACACACATCAGATACTTTTAAATCCATCACTGTGTCCTGCTAAAAGGGCGACCTGGACCCTGCATTTCTCTGTGATTTTGGTGTATCCTGCAGCTCTGTCTGTTTGTGTACAGCGCCACATATAGGCGTGGCATACGTATTACACCTTTCTCCTCCCAGTTTTCCTGTTTACATCTGGACGCTAATATTTCTTGAAATGATACGTGTATAGATGCAAAACTTTCAGAATCCGCAAAAGAAAAATACCACAAGTATTGTCATCTGGACATAGCCTCAGTAGAGCAATGGCTCAAGTTTCCTGTCCGAAGGGTAAATTTGTTGGAAACTGTGGAATACTCTAAATATGTTTTGTTGTTTTGTTGCTGCCCCATCCTTAGCAGTATTAGCTGCATATTGGAGCTCCTGTGGGATTCTCCAAACTGGGGTCATACCCACAGACATCTACTGTACTGAAGTCTGTACACTGACTACAGATAAGCCCCTGATGGAAATTCCCTTTAACTCATAAAGACCCAAACATCCGCCATCAACCAAAAGTATTTACTGATCTAAAAAGTTTAATACCAGTTCATCCATTAATCCAATCAATACATGTAAATAATTGGTGTAAAATATAGTTTGTCATCTATTCATGGTCATCAGATATGACCCATTTGGACGTTCAGAGGCTCCGTAGTTACCGTGGAAACACCATCTTCTACAACATTGATTCACAAGCAAAACCTATAGAGTTTGATCAATGACAGTGGACGGAAACGCTTGGTTTATGTTCAGTTAATGAAATATTTTGCTGAAAAAGTCACTTTTTCTTCAGTTTTCTCTGTTTTTCATACAATACCCCTCAACTTTAATCTGATCTTCAATGACCATCTACATGATCAGTACATTAAAAATAGGAAAATAGATGATTTTCACAGAAAAAATGCAAAATGCAGAGAATAATATAACAATAAAATGGTGATAAGTCATTTAAGAAAGGTTAAATAAAGAGGAAAATGTATTTGGGAACTGACACAATAGTCACACTGGGTCTTTATGGGTTAAAACTCCACATTAACCCTTAAGGACAAAGGAGTTAAGCATGTACTGATGATGTTTAAGGTAAAGGTGGGAGAATGCATTTTGCTAATATGGGTCCTTTATATAAGTATAGAGGTAAAACAGTGTGTGTGAGTCAAGCATTCCCAGCATGCTGTGGTCTTACTGAGCATTAGTGAACACATTTACCAACATGCCAGACAACCCACGAAACAAACTGCAGTGCCCACTTCCACCTCAAGGGAGAAACATTCAGTTAATAGTTTCAGAGCTGTACTAAGGTGTAATCAAATATAAACATAAATACCTCTTCTAAGTACTCATTACACCAGGCTTACAGTAGGGACAGGGGGTTTATATTAATCAGCCTGTGATAATAGTTTTATTTTTATTTATGGTGTCTTTTTATTGCACATTCAAAGAAAACCTTTTTTAACCAATGAAATAAATTTACTCCACTATTCCATTATTAGACATATTTACTAAACTTGTACTTATTTGCCTTCATGTTGCTGGTTTTTAGCAACGAACTTGGATTTCTAGCCCATCAAAAATTAAAAAAGCATTCCATTAAATTAAAGAACTTTTACACAAACTATTTTTGGCATTTACCATTTAACATTATCCCACACAAACACTGAACAAACTGCATGTAAAGGTCTCCCAGAACGATGATTTGTGACACTGTTAACTTGGCTCTTATATGATCTGCTTTCTCATTTTACATTTCAGGCATTTTGCTGACACCCTTTACCTAAAGTGACTTCCCAGCAGGGCAACAGGGGAATTATAAAAACACATGTCATGTTGTTCTGTGAACGGTGGAGGATTTTATACAGAGTGTTTTACAGTATGAGAGGCAGATACAGTTTTAGCACTAGAGGAACCCAATGAGTGGCCGGTAGAGGCTGTGGCCCCCTGGTGGGCATGGATGGGGATCACCATGAGATCCAGGAGAAGATCTGGCAGGAATCTGACTTAACTCATAAAGACCCAGTGCTACTTTTGTGGCAGTTTCCAAATTAATTTTTCTGTAGATTTCACCTTTCTTAAGTGATTTATTACCATTTATTATAATATTGTCCACTGTATTTTGTGTTTCTTTCAGTGAACATCATCTATTTTCCTATATTTAATTCACTGATCGTATAGATGTTCATTAAAGCTCAGGTTAAAGTTGAGGTTATTATATATCTCAATAGCACCAACACCAAATACACTGCATTGTCACTTAATCCACCTGCTGACTGCATTGTAAATTACTTGCACTATCTGCACAGAACCATAACAGGTACCGTTATAGTCTCACTCAACCCACTGGTTTTGTCCACACTGTATATTGTATATTTTCAATTTCTGCTTACTTGTTTACTCTCTTACTTCTTTATTCATTTTTATTCTATTTTATTTTATTTTTCACTGCATGCTTCTTACTTATTCCATGTTCTATGTACGCGCCAAACCACAGAAGCAAATTCTTAGTAATGTTAATCCCGTTTACTTACATGGCAATAAATACAATTCTGATTCAGAGTCTGATCAGAAACAGAGAAAAGTGAAAAAAAGTGACTTTTTCAGTAAAGATATCAATAACTGAACTTAAAAACAAGCGTCTCTATCCACTGCCATTGATCCAACTCCATGGGTTTTACTGATGAATCAATAGTTGCTCTTCCATTGACCCTCAAATTGCACAAATATAACTTGCGCATAAAAATTTACCTAATGGAAAAACGACAATTTTGCCAAAAGTTTCATTTTTCAATTAAAAGTCTTTGCGCTGGCGAGAGATGGTTTTATAGGCATAATACAAATGGTATATCATGCAAAACTGCAATGGAAAGACCTTTTTTCGCAACTACAGTCAGGTGAAAAATAAAAAACGGATGTTGACGTACGTTACAATGAGCGAAGAAGAAGAAGAAACATGTTGCGGTATGTGTGGACACACCAGGAGACCCAATAATTTTTTAATTTAGTACGAGATACGGAGGTAATATATAATATTAATGAATATATCAGTAAATCAACACCATATTTACGTTTGTCGCCATGTTTATGGAATGACTTCTCGTGTCATCTTGCGATAATAAATAAACAAATCATCACATTTGTGATTTAATGGAAAAGCCGACATTAAGCACTTTGTTTTTTCGACATTTAGTAAATATCGGTAAAGTTTTCCGCAGATGTCCAATGGAAAAGCGGCTAATGTTGTAGAAGATGAGCCTGCTTCCACGTTCATTACAGAGCCTCTGAACGTTCAAATGGGTCATATCTGATGACGATGAAAAGATGAAAAACTGCAGTTTACGCCAATTATTTACTTGTATCGATAAGATTAGTGGCTCAGATGTTATTAAACATTTTAGATCAGCTGATGGTTTTGGTCTCTAGCGGCTGCTTCGGTCTTTATGGTTTAACATCAACAAAGCTACATATACATTACAGTGTTAAAATAATGAAAAAAATAAAATAAAATGACAACATGAGGATTTTTACCCTTGAATATATTTTCGTTGACTTACATCTTAGTAGAACTGCATCCCAGAATGATTTTTTTGTTGATCTGCTGAATATGTGAAACTAATGATAGGTTTAAATCTTGATGGTGACTGAAACAACATATATAGTTCAGATGAATGACATTTGCAAAAAATAGAGGTAATTAATCATGTTATTTTCAGAGTGATAATTTATTTGTGCAGTCAACTTCTGAAAGGCTGGAGGTATTTTTGTCGCTCTGCAGTGAATGTGTGCAGCTGAAACAAACCAGAATTCCCACTGCACTTGAACGTCTTTTCTTGATGATGCAGCTCTGATCCGGTAGAATGTTCTGGACCCTCCCATCCAGCTCTGCATGCTCAACATGATCGTGTGGATTCATTAAACTCTTGTCCTGACGCATCTTTTCCTGACAAGAGATACTCAGAGAAAGGTCACATACCCGGGGCTGGGAAGCCTGGCCCTCAGTGACGCTCTGGACTAAAATAGTGTCATAAAGTCATCCATCAAACAAGTGGGACAAGGGTCAGAAATGAGCCGGCAGCCGAGGAAAACTACAGATAAAACTGGACAGGAACATCCCAGAATAACCTTCTATTCACACTTTAGGCTCTAAGGGAGTCATTGAGTTCACTTCATTTCTTTACTAGATTTGGAGCTCATAGATGAGGCATAGGAATCATCATCACCAAACATTTATTTTTGAGGATTGTTAATTTAGTGTCATTTATTTAACCCATAAGGACCCAGTATGACTTCTGTGGCAGTTCCCAAATTATTTTTTCTCTTCATTTAACCTTTCCTAAGTGATTTATCACCATTTATTTTACTATTATCCTCTGAATTTTGCATTTTTCCAGTGAAAATCATCTATTTTTCTGTGTTTAATTGACTGATCATGATGTTCATAAAGCTCAGAGTAAAGTCAAAGGCTACTGTATAAAAACAGAAAAAAAATTGAAGAAAAGGTGAATTTTTCAATAAAATACAGCATTAACTGGACACAAACCAAGTGTGTCAATCCACTGTCATTGATCCAACTCCATGGGTTTTACTGGTGAATCAATGTTGTAGTATGACAGTGTTTCCACGTTCACTACAGAGCCTCTAAATGTCCAAATGGGTCATATCGGAAGACCATGAAAAGATGACAAACTGCATTTTACACCAATTATTTACACATATTGATAGGATTAATGGATCAACAGTTTAGATCAGTAGCTTTTGGCCAATTGCATCCTACAGTTAATTGGGAAAGCATTAATCACAGAATTTTTGAACACAAATGTTCAAGGTTCAGGACATTTTGAAACAAGGGATATAAATTAAGCTGACTTTTCATTCACTGTGGTTACATGTATGTCCATATGTTGAATATTATGGGGTTTTGCTATGTCCCATTTCTGTGTTGGCACATGTAATTATCTTATCCTGATTTTAGAACCTTAGTTTTGAGAAACCCGAACACTGGAGTACCCCAGACGTATCAGGGATACCGTTGGACTAGGGATGCAAATTATCAATTAAATCATTAATCATTAGTTGGTTGACCTTATCGATCGATTAACAATTAATTGATGAGTGGTGATTTTCCAGAGAACCTAAATTTCTCTTCAATAGGGTCTATAATAATAAAAGCTAAATAATGTTTATATAAGACAAGCATGTCATATTCCTTAATGATTGATTTATTGTACCATTGGATACAGTACAGGCAATGACATTTATGGAGTAGAACTAAATCAATTCTGCAGAGAAATTCAATAAAATAAATGGATCTGAAGAGGGGCAGTTTAGAAGAAATGGGCATTTCTGACTTTGCATCACTACCTGACATGATGGACGCACAAAGTTTTTTCGACATTTAGTAAATATCTGTAAAGTTTTGCATAGATCTTCAATGGAAAAGCCACTACTGACTTGCATCATAGTGGCCCTCTGCCATCAGTCATAGCAGCAGATATTCACCCACCTCCTCATCCTGCATGGTTATAGTGACAAAACAGCAACTGGAGAACATGTTTACCTGTTGATCCATGTAATGGTGCTATTTCTGTTAGAAACCAAAGTGGCCTTGTTTTCCATAGTGACTTGAAGGTTAGAAAACAGTTTCTGGAATTAAAACATTTTGTCGTAAACATCACAGTCACCCACATAAAACAGCAGCAGCAACAAGTCATCAGGATACTAGTATTTACCACATATACAAGGTTCAGAATATCATCATCTTCCTGATAAAACCTGCTATGTGACTTTTGGGAAAATTTTACAGGAGAAACAAAAAACTGTTTATATAACAGGAAACTGTGGAATATGACAAAAAAATATCTATTCCTTTAATGTTGGTACTTATGATGAAATGTAAATAACTTCCACAGGAGACTGAAATTTGAAGCTATAATAATAGGGGAGATAGCAGGTTTTTATTCCCAACCAAAAATGTCACTTACCAGGTTTTATCAGGAAGCCGACGCGATCCAGATTTCTGTGTTCCATGTGAACACTATGTTCTGAGTATGTTCAACACCAGGATAAGGCTCAGAATTAGGATACTAGTGAGCATTTAAATAGTCCCTATGAGGCTTTGATACTTATAACTAATCACATATAATCGCAAATAATCACTTTGCAGAATGTGATGTAATAGACATTTAGGCTGTATATGAAAACATGCCTCATCCATGAACTGATGTACTGTTGAAAAGGACTTGGTCACCTTGGAACAGTGTTGGAAATGTAATACCTAGCATCCAAAGAGTGGTGATATTTTAGCAGTACTTAACTGAAGGCTTGTATGTGTATGTGTGTGTGTGTGTGTGTGTGTGTGTGTGTCAGTTTGCATAATCTACAAAATATAGTAACAGGAACATCAGTGGATGTTCAGGAAAATTACATTATTATGTTTATTGTTTGACACCTGTTATGAGAAATGTGTAGTTATTTAGATTTTGTGATCATTTATGGTTCAATTTCTATCAATCATTTCCACAGTTTTCCATCAACTTAACCACCACGGTAGAATGTGCAAATTATTTTTTATTAAAAATCACTTCAGCCAACTACTAGGCAAACACATTTCACATGTTTCACGTCACCTGCTTGTAGACATACCAAGAACCCACCTGAAGACAAACAGTGACTGAGCCTTTTCTGTAGCAGGTCCAAGGCTCTGGAACTCTGCCCAAACATGTCACTTGTGCACAGTCAATTGAGCACTTTAAACCTCTTTTAAAGACGCATCTATTTGTACTGGCTTTTAATACAAATGTGTGACTTTTATTTGTTTTATTCTTCTGGTTGGGTTTTTAGATGCTATTTATTCTATGACTGTATCTGGGTTTTTTTATGTTTTATCTTGCATTTATTCTTATTTTACTACTTGAATATATCTTGCATTTGAATCTGCAGATTTGTACAGCACTTTGGGCACTTTGCATTGTTTCAAATGTGCTATATAAATAAACTTGACCTTGACATGTGTAATAAAACACAATACACTTCAATACTATTACTTTAACACGCAGCTTTAAACAAGTTTTCAGGTTGATATCTGTTGGAACCACATGTATTTATACTGACAGATACAGGGTCCAATCACTGTCACAGCAGATATCTGCAGAGAAAGCTTGAGTCATGTGATGCAGCAGGATATAAACAAACAGGTCTCTTTAATAGGCTTTGATTCTGAACCTGTGGTATATACTTTTTCTTTTCCAGCCAGAGAAAAAACAAGCCCTAATGCTGTTGTTATTTAGCCTTTCTGACAATGTTTCATAGTTAAATAAATTAATTTCATAACTCAACCCTCATTTGGGTGCCAGTCCTCTTCATAGCTTTCGAAATCTCCTTCATTCAGAAATGTAAACAAGAGAGTTGTCACTATTATGTAAATAATTGTGGCTAGAGGGTGAAAGACACACTGAGATTGGAGCACTACTTTGAGAAGCACCAGCATTTCAGCACAAGCAAGCTAAAGAAGCTCAAAGATGGGTAAAATACTATACTGAATACTATGGCATCCTGAAAATAAAAAATGCTTCCCCTGAATGCATGTCTAAAGTTAGTACAGTAAGATATCATTGTAGGGAGAGGATTGCAAATTCTGTTTTTCATTCAAAATGTAAATAAAGTCAAAGAGATGAAGGTCAAGTTTCAATATGTTTGCTTCAATTCAGCATTAAAATTTTTTGTGTAAAAAAAAATTTGAAAAATACACGTGGCGAAAGAGAAAAAGTTGGTGTACTGATAAAATGTAAACACAAATATTTGCTGGACTGTTTCCCCTGCAATTAATCCAGAAAGTTCAGTATTACATGAAGTTAAATATTGACTAAATTAATAAATTATTGTGTATCTGCATGTGAATACAATAAAGAGACTACAGTGTGATTACAGACTGCATGATTCATAATCACTCATAATTAAGACTTTGATTAGAACAAGGTTTACAAGGCCTCTGAAAAGGAAACCATATATGAAGGAATCAGTCCATGTAAAACATTAATAGACGCTAAACTATTTTTATTGTGCAAACTGCAATGTGGATGGACATGCCAAGAGAGGTGGACTGTTACTGTATCTGAGAGACAGATATTGAGGTATGAAGTTAGTAACTATTAGTAAGAAGACTTAGTATCACAAAGTCCTGACTAAATCCTGCAGAACATTTGTGAGCAGCACGGAAAACTGAGGCTCTGATAAAAATGACACCTGCAGACGTAATGCAGTGTGATGAATTCAACTGCAGGAATGGACCAAACATTCTCCTGCAGTGCATCACATGGATGACTGTTTGAAGTATTAGAATTAAGTTATACAGTTTAACCCATATAGACCCAGGGCTACTTTTGTGTCAGTTCCCAAAAGATTTTATTTATCTACTTAAAACTTTCTGAAGTGATTTATCACCAATTTAATACAATATTATCCTTTGTATTTTGCATTTTTCAGTGTAAATCAGGTATTTTCCCCTAAATTTAATTCACTGATCATGTAGATGTTTATGAAAACTTAGAGTAAATTCAAAGGTTATTATTTTACAACAGAAAAAACTGAAGAAAAAGTGACTTTTTCAGCAAGGATATCAATGACTGAACATAAAAACTAGCATCTACAACTTCTGTCACTGATCGAACTTCATAGTTTTTACCTGTTAATCAATGTTGTAGATGATGATGGTGTTTCCCGGGTAACTACGGAGCCTCTGAATGTCCAAGTAGGTCATATCTGATGAGCATGAAAAGATGACAAACTGTATTTTACACCAATTATTTACATGTATTGATAGGATTAGTGGATCAACAGGTATTAAATATTTTAGATCAGTAGATGGTTTTGGTCACAGGCAGCTGTTTGGGTCTTTATGGGTTAAAGCTGATGTCACCAAATATTACTTTTGACCCTCTAAAAGCTAACATGATGAGTCTCTCTTATTTTCCCTGAGCAAAATAAAGTGGTGGAGGTGACTTGATTAATAAAAGTAATATACTGTATACCCTAATGTTAAAAAACTGTAAAAAAAAAAAAAAAAAAAAAGTGTTAATTTAACCGAGGTGAATCTTTGACTTTAACTGTATGGCTGAGATGATGTAAGGCATCATCCAGAAGCACCGTCACCGCTCCACTGTCACATCAGCTCTTAAAGACAAATGGGATTACATGAAACACAGATCAACATCTGCTTTCACTCAGCTTCACAGTGTGTGAGAATCAGCCCCGTCCTTCATCTTTAATCTTACATCAGTCACACAGAGAAGGTACAATACTTTAGTCTGAGCCTCAAGTCCATCCAGCCTGAGAAAAGTCGCCCTGAGACAAAGAGCAGACACGTCTCCGTCTGAAACTGATCTCTGGTTTGAACCCAAAACAAAATGAAAACTAAACAAATCACAACCCTCTTCCCATGCTCCCTTCCATTCATATTCATCCCATAAGAAAATAACAAACCTATTAGTGCTGATCATCAACCATAAATATCAAACAATCGCCAGACCCAGATGGGGAGGATTATGTCGCCTTAAAGTCATTACCATCACATCCTCTCCTTAAGCTTCCAATTCCCCCTCTCAGCTGCATTGTAATACCCCGCTGCGGATCACTTTCCCATATTAAACTCACTGTTTGCCGATGAGCTTATTAATGCTTTTGTTTCGGCGTGCCAAGACAAATGCCCACCACTCAGGCAGATAAAAGTTCAGAGTGTGATTAATCTGATTTAGCTTTGGTCACAAGTGGATGCTCTGGAAAAAGGCAGAGCATAACATTAGCAGGGATCTTGCTAGGTGGCGGTAGGACGTTTTTTGGGGGGGTTTTTTGACACCCGCCTGCTTTGAAGTGAGGATAGTGCATGTTTCACGCTCAAAGTGGCTGTCAGAAGTTGGGCCGGGCTGTAACAGGCTGTAACCTGAGAGGGTAGAGGGGCTTAGGCTTCCCCCGCCAGAGTTTTGATATCAATTAGATTTGTGGTCACCTGATATGGCAAGGGCCCGGCACTGAACATCTGCACAGGATAATGAGAGGAGGAGGAGGTGGAGGGCTCGTAACTCTGCTGTGGTACCTTGGCAATGCTGGAACACACGAGAAGCATCAGTCCACGTTGTGAAACAGACTAACAAACCACAATGACAACATCTCTTTTTTTCTGAAAGCTGCAAACGAGACACCATTTTCCTACTACGGAGGTGATTTTAACCACACAACCAAAACATGAGCTATGTTAAAGTCATGATGGCGCTTTAACAGAGCAGTGATGATGTGCAGCAGTGTGTTGGTTGTTGACACTTTCCTTGTGAATGTCTCCCAGCTGGATGTTAACAAGTTGTTGAGAGGCTGACGCTCAACACTACTGCCCTCAGCGTTCACAGAAACAACCACATGAATCAATCTGGAAAAGCTGGGAACGCTGCAGGCACCTTACCAAAAAGCAGAGCTGGGCCATCTGATCATCTTATATGTTGATCTATCTGACAGATGTCTGTAGTCTCTCATTTCTGTGAATTGTGTCTTTTTATGTTGTCCTGTATTCATTTCCAAATTTGATATTCTATAATGCCATTGTAGCTATTCTTCAACAGTCTGTAAATCTGTAAATCCAAATATATTGTTCTGCTGATTGGATTAAATACTTCAGGTTTCTTTCATCCCTGCTTTGTTGTACATGTAAACAATGGAAAAGCATAGTTAGCAGGAGTTTGATGAAAAAAGATCTGCTAAAAAAAATAAACCTGTTGTCCCTGACTGACGCACTGGAGAAATAGCAAAGGCAGGATGTGACACACGGTCACCAGACCGTTTAACCTTAGAACCACATAATTATAATTACACACACCTATATTTTTGCACACTTATTAAGTATATTTCTTTAATGATCATCTTGATAATATATTGTCTAGCACATATTGTACTAATTGCTGTTCTAGTTTTGTGTCTTAATAGTATATACACACACACACACACACACACACACAAAACCAGTGCTTTCAGTCATTGAAACTGCAGCTTTTTGAAACTGGGTCCCAGAGTGGGTACATTTGAAAAGGCTAGTTTCGTGTCTTCGTCTGTACAACCAAACCACAACTTTTCTAAAATGATGATGTCACCTCTCTGACCCCCCCCCCCCCCCCCCCCGATGCAAGACACCACTTCACAACAACAAAAACAACAACAACAACGGTGGACTACAGAGTAGTGCCCATGCTTGCTACAACAGCTATTGAGCTTATTGGATATACTGAATCAAAATATTCAGCTCCTCTTTCATTTGAATGAGCAACAAACAACCATAGCTAACAATATTCACCATATGCACTTGGATCTACAGCGGAGAGGGGCAACCAGGAGAGACCAGATCTGGTAGAACCAAGCACGCTTTATGCTCATGCTCCATGTCTTCTCCGTTATTTGTGAGAGCATTACTACACCACATACGCCTGGTCTTGTCAGTGGTTTTCAGTGGTTTTTTGTGGACGCAAATATTTCTTGAAACGACTCCATGTTTACAAAACAGTTTTTTTGAAAACGACAAGGAAAAAGATCAGAGAGGAAAAGATGCGGTTTTGTGTGGCCTAAATGGGTTCTAAAGGTTAAAGTCAGTATTTGGTGTGACCCCAGACCCCACGACAAGAAGCAGCAAAAACCGTTAGAAATATCTGGCGTGTCTTGAATGAAACCTGGAATACAAAATCAGAAAGTGAATGCAAAAATTTCATATTGTCTTCAACAAATTCAACAAAAACACAAAGAAGCTCAGATCAGACCCAACAGGAAGTTCTGTTCTCTGGGGACGACGGCCGAGCCCGTCCAGTAATTAACGTCCTCTATGTGACTGTGCCAACCACTCACAAATGGTAGGCAAACAAGCCTGCAGCCATCTCATGTTTCAAAGTCAAGTCCTCAGCACCAGCTGTAGAGCAGGGTGCATTTTTTCGCTTTTTTTTAATCTAATGCTGAGGCTGTTTGAAAGAAGGAGGAGAGGATGAAGCCAGAGGAACGAGCATGTTTGATAAACTGCAGATGTCCTGCAGGATAAACTGAAGCTGCTGACAGGAGCACTGAGCAGAAACAGCCTGCAGTGCAATTCATACAGCACAAGTTATTATTCAACTGACTGCTATGGAGATAACTTACGAACAAATCCTGGTTACAATACGATTTGCATAAAGCTTTGTTCATCACAAAAAAGAAGACATTAATTTCGCAGGAGTTTGTAAACAAATGAGAACAAATCATAATAAACATGTATTGTTTAACTGTGTGTCAGTGTTCTACTTTAACCCTGGATCTAACTTTCCCAGTTTAATTCCTTCCATCACTCAAAATGAAAATAAAAACAGTTTATTATGTGCAGTAAGACAAAGAAAGTCCCCCAGCTTGATGGCAACAACCCATACAAGTTATGCTACAGATGCTAACATTTCTTAACATCTGCTAACCTGTGGATATTTACCTCCGCCAAGGAGGTTATGTTTTTGCCAGGGTTTGTTTGTCTGTCTGTTAGTGTGCAACATAACTCAAAAAGTTATGGACTGATTTGGATGAAATTTTCAGGGTTTGTTGGAAATGGGATAAGGAAGAAATGATTAAATTTTGGTGGTGATCGGGGGTGGGGGGGCCCACGGGGGGCGCCACTGATCAGCCTTGGCGGAGGTCTGTGCTCTCCGAGTGCTTCTAGTTTGACACTACAACTGTGCTATGTCCAGGGAAAGATTATATTTGGTGTTAAAATAACCACTTCTAATCACATATTATCATTACAGGATATTCATCAACATGATTACATCATTAAATGTAGTTCTGCTGAAATAACACTCATGACATATTTGAAAAAAGTCCAAACCTTGCTTCTCCTCCATGCCTAAATAAAAAATGAGATAAACATGATATGATATGGCAATGTCTTGTGCAGCTATTTAAAAGTCAAGCCAAAGTATCAGTTAGGGGAGCTGCCATGATGCTTCTGGAATGATCCACATCAGATGAAATCTTAAAGGTGGTTAAAAATTAAAGCTGTCAGTCACATATTTACTCCTGATACTCCTATGATTGACCAAAATCATATGTCTACAGGTTGTAGAGTCAAGAGGAGGTGTTGAAGTATTGATTTCTTTCCTCGGAGGTGCCAGAAAATTGTCCATATACCACACTAGGTAGTACATCGGGTCACCAGACTTACTGTGTTTCTCCCATTGTCGAGTTAACACTAAAATATAGAGTTACCGGTGCTTTGCTGAAATGCCTGATGCTGTTTCACACAACCACTCAATGCTGAAACAATAAAATAAAAAAATAGATCCAAGTCATATGAGCCTGACGACACAAGAATTGTTGCAGGTCAGAATAACTGATAGTAAACACTTCACTGATTGGTAAACTATGATAATGTATTTTGTGAGTGTCAAGGTCAATCATGTTCACACGCATTACATGTAATTAAGTACAGAAAATTTTTTTAAAAAAACAACAGAATTTTCTTCTCCCAGAAAGCGTCAGTGTTGACTGGACTTTAATGCTTGGCTATTCATGAGTCATTAGAGCAAAGACTGAAGTGCAGAACAATTGTGTCCAGAAAATGTCAACATCTGCCAGACTTAGATTTTACCCTTGACTTTGGCACTTTTCTGTTTCGGTAACTTTAGCCTGAATGACCCCCTCCCTTTTGTCCTTGCTGACCCCTCACCAGAGTCGACTTGAATTTACATTCTCCACCAATCCTTTAAGCTCAGCAACCAAGACGCTCTCATCCCCTGATCAAAACAGACCTGTTGACACGTCTAGCTGAATCCTAAAACACAGTTTGTCCTCTCAGCTCGCCTAATTGGATCACTGAGAAGAAAACATGTTATATTGAGAGAGGAGCATATGTTACAGTGATGTCTGCAGGTTTGAGGATGTGAAATTTATGATGATTTAAGATTTTTTTCAAAGGCGTCTTTGGTCAAATTTATGACCTTACATTCACAGAAATAACAGTACAACCAACGGGCCTCACAGTTATCACCTCGAACCAGACGAACCATGTTCTCCATGACTAATGTTTCTGCTACTGATGTTCAAGCTGCTAAAGCTCATACCTGAACCCCTCCACCCATGAATGACTGTTGGTGATGAGGCATCCACACATTCTGATCTCCGTTATGCTAAAATGCTACACACTAATCACAAATTTGACAAATTCTTTACAAAGATTTCCAAAGTATGTAGCATTGTCATTTATTGTATCTGGGGAATTTTTAAAATTACAGTGCCAGATTTAAGGATGATTATCAGTTTTAAGGTTAAATTAGATTTTACTCTGTTGACGCCCTGATGTTTAATCCATTCATCTTGTTGTATGTATAGGAAGATAGAGAGAGGATGGTCATGGAAGATATGAAGTACAACACATCTGCAGAGTGACACTGTGGAGATGACAAGCAGCTTCCATGTAGGGATGTAAACAATGAATCGACTAACGATTAATTGTCGATAAGAATTTGCTCGATTAAATTATTAATTGTCGGTTAATTGCCCTTTTCCACCCGTCCACACCTGTCTGAAGGCTGCCGGTTTGTTGCGACGCTGCGGCTGGGATAGCCGGTCATTGAACTGGATCATGGCGTTGATGAGTTAGAATGTCTGTATGGACATGGCGGAGACAAACACAGACCAGCCTGTCTGTTTGTAGGAGTGGTGCACCCCCGACTAAATACACACACAAATGTGGGGTCGGTATCGGAGCGTTTTCCCTGGAGGTTGGTGTAGTCTACAGTCAGTGAAAAGTTTCACTTTCACTTCTGTGGGGGCACGGACTGCACTGTACCCCCATAGTACTGAATGTAGGACGGAAAGTGACGCATGCACGCGCGTGGTTACCATTCAACACTCACGCATCCCCCGGCGTGTGCAAGTACCCCCCCCCGACGAAACGCACCAAGTCCAACCTCACACACACCGGCGAAATGCACGCACGTGTCCCACCCCCCCTTTTCACACGTCACATCAACAGATAAATTCCACAGGAAACACTGACTGTATCCAATGGTTCAATAAATCAATCATTAAGGAATATGACATGGTTTTTTCATGAAGTGTATAATCAATATTTAGCTTTTATTCTTATAGACCATCTTGAAAAAGAAATTCAGGTTCCAGGAAAATTGCCGCTTATCAATTAATTGTTAATCGACCAATAAGGGCAACCAACTGACGATTAATGAATTAATCGATAATTTGCATCCCTACTTCCATGTAAGGCTGAGTGTTCAGGTCAAATATTCATACAGCAATCTTTTAAGGTAGAATCATGATCCACAAATGAAATTCTGCATTGTGTATAATTTTGTACAAACATTATTACAATGTTTTGACCAAATCTACATGAAGCAAAGACCAGTCCACATTTTCCTGCACATAGAGCTGGTGTTTTCCATTAATTACAAAGACTGATGGTCTTCATCCTACTTACATTTTATGGTAAATCAAACACACTTTTACATCAGCAAAAGCATCTGTGTTTATCAGATTCATTCAGAAGCCAGACATTCATTATTATTTCTTCAGCAGCAACAACTCAACACATTACACGTGCATCACACACACTTCACACTAGGAGCAGTGGGTTAGCCATATCAGGCACCTGGGGAGCAAATGGGGGCCTTGCTCAAGGGCAGCCAACAACTGTCACTTCACAGCAAGAACATCCTGGGTTTGATCTGCATGTTCTCCCTTTGCATGGGTTCTCTCCAGGTACTTCCTCCCACCATTCAAAGACAAAGACAGGGGTGGGGGTGGGGGGGCTAGTCTCTAACACACCTGCACACATGGCAATGTCACTCGCAACCTCCGCCCCCCATGCACCTCTGCTCTAAATCAACAATATCAGATCGGTATCGGGTATTGACCAATACGCAAGGTCCCAGCATCGGTACTGGCATTGTAACTGAGAAAGTTGGATGTTGTGTTTTACTGTGTGGAAGTGTTTGAGAAGTAGTTGAGAAGTAAGTTACATTAAATGTAAACAGTTAAGTGCAAGTACCTCGAAATGTATTTAACCCCTTTAACAGGCCACCTAGGTGTCTTGTTTTCTTTGCAATAAAAGTGTCAGAAAATGTCTTTTTGGCCATTCTTTTGCACCGTTGTTTTCAGGAAGAACAGACTTGAAGTTTTTACAGGGTGGGGAAGCAAAATTTACAATATTTTGAGGCAGGGATTGAAAGACAGTGTATGACCAATTAGTTTATTGAAAGTCATGAGAATTTATTTGCCACAAGAAAATTGACATAATAGAAAATGTTTTTATTCTATGTGTCCTCCTTCTTTCTCAGTAACTGCCTTCACACGCTTCCTGAAACTTGCGCAAGTGTTCCTCAAATATTCGGGTGACAACTTCTCCCATTCTTCTTTAATAGTATCTTCCAGACTTTCTCGTAATAGTTTTGCTCATAGTCATTCTCTTCTTTACATTATAAACAGTCTTTATGGACACTCCAACTATTTTTGAAATCTCCTTTGGTGTGACGAGTGCATTCAGCAAATCACACACTCTTTGACATTTACTTTCCTGATTACTCATATGGGCAAAAGTTTCTGAAAAGGTATGGATAATAGTGTTAGGTATGATTATGACATCAATATACAGGGGTTGGACAAAATAATGGAAACACCTTAAAAAATCAACAAAATATAATTTAATATGGTGTAGGTCCGCCTTTTGCGGCAATTACAGCCTCAATTCTCCGAGGTATTGATTCATACAACTTGTGAATTGTTTCCAAAAGAATTTTAAGCCATTCTACAGTTAGAATACCCTCCAACTCTTTTAGAGACGATGGCGGTGGAAATCGACGTCTTACTTGAATCTCTAAAACTGACCACACATGCTCAATAATGTTGAGGTCTGGGGACTGTGCCGGCCATACGAGATGCTCAACTTCATTAGAATGTTCCTCATGCCATTCTTTAACAATTCTAGCTGTATGGATTGGGGCATTATCATCTTGACGTGAAGGTGTTTCCATTATTTTGTCCAACCCCTGTATGTTTGGTTTCAAAACAACTGACGTAGTGCCTGCTGAGAAAAAACAACTAAATGTTCATTGTAAATTTTGCTTCCCCACCCTGTAGTCATATTTATTATCAGAAACAACTGTAAATGTCTATACCAAAACTTTTTAAGACTGTAAAAATAAACTTTCAACTATTTTACATCTGCTCAAACATGCTTTTTGGTCATGGACATTCAGTTTCCATATTATGGCTTCATATTTTTTGTTATTTCCAGGTGTTTTTTAGCCTGTGTGGAAGTCTCTGAAAGAGTTCCTTTCTACTTATAATAGAGTCCCACATTGCTGCCGTAAAGTGTTATATAGTGTCGGAAAGCTCAGGATCTCAGCTTTCCAATACCATCTGAATTTTGTGGATAGCACAAACGGTTCAGGAGTTACAGTAATTTGAATGCTGTAAAGTCCAAAATGCAGCACCAGAGGGCTTGTCATTGTAAAGGGTTGAGTACAGTAGTTAAGTAAAAGTACTGTATTTAACTACATCTCATGTCAACAGTAAGTAAAAGTACTGCTACTGACATCTGACCTCCCTGTTCAGACTGGAAAAATAAATAACAAGCTTCGGTCCAGTGAGAGATGAAGCAGCCTGGAAAACTGAAATGAAATCTATGTATGAACGATGACACACAGTGAACTGATGACACTATTACGTGCCTGAGCTCTGACTGGTAATCCTGCCGCGCTGTGACTCATCATTTTGATATTAAGGTTATGAGGAGTTTGATTTCTCAGCGGTAACCTGGGGGAGGGGGATAAAGACTTGTCATCGCTACTGTTTTCTCACTTTGACCAATCAGGACGATGACTACAGCACCACAGCCTCAAAATGAAAATGAAAAAGACAGAGGAGGACTTTAATAATGTAGTTGCCTCTATTGAGCTGTCATCAAATAGTTAATGCACCTACTGGTATGATGAATAGATTCCTCTTCAAGGTTCTGTTCGTAATCTTTAGTGACACGTAGAGATGAAATTGTAGATGGTTTTGAGTTGTGGCCAAAAGTTTTAGCAGTGACACATTTTATTTTTGCAAGCTTTGTTGCAATGTGTTTACTGTATTTATTTGGCCCACTGAAGAACAGTCATACACTATAAGTTTCAAAGACTTTTATTGGCAAATAAAACACATTTATGCAAAGAGGGAATTTGTGTTACTGCCAAAACCTTTAGCCATGACTGTAGGTGATGAAAATTTACCTTTGGCAATGGATAAACAGAAAAAAACAGGACCAATATCCCTGTATCTCAGCGTCTTGTTCTATCAAGAATCAATAAGTTGAATTTGCGAGGTTGTCACGTTCTGTCGCTATGTTAGAGTCCTGCTGTCATGATGCAGGAGCTCAAAAGAAGTGGGTGGTACTTTCAGTGGAGTATAAGTCAACTAATCAAAGTCCATATATGACTTCCTATCAGTGCTCAATAGTAACTGTATTGATATCTCTAACCATTTCCATGTTATAAGCCATCAAAACATGGACTATTATAAGTAACAATAACTGGAAGGTAACAGATATATGGGTTCACTTCCCAGGCTGTCAATCAGCAGAAATTCACTTTTTTTTTTAAAGTATGAATATAAAGTTTTCAAAGGAAACTAAACACAGGATCCTTTTTTTTTTCATGATTGCTACCTCTATACAACTCAATTGTCTGAGTTTTGTTTTATTTAACTTGCTGTAAAACACTTTAAAGCCTTTCCAACCCATCCTGCTGAGAAGTTTGCTCTGTGGGTATGAGTCACATTTTATTAATAAAAATAATATAAACATAGTTACTGATAGCCTAAAACCACCCCTCAGATACATTGTTTTTCCAAAAATCATTTGCCAGATGCATCCTTGAACCCTTAATTCTACACTTATAATGGTTACTGTATTTTGTTTTGTTTTGTTTGTTTGTTTAATTGCTGTTATATTAATAATATTACCCTGCCCCCTCCCCCCCGAAGGGTAGGCAAGGGGTATTGTTTTTGGGTCGGTTTGTTTGTTCGTTTGTTTTTTTTAACACTCTAGCAGCAAAACCATTGGTTGAATTTACACTAAATTTAGTTTATAGATTGCCAGTGACCCAGAATAGATGTGGTTACATTTTGGGAAAAGTAGGTTAAAGTTGCAATTTTTTATGAATTTAAAAAAAAAAAAAAAAATTCCCATTTACTTATAATGGGCAAAATTTCACATGTCTGTAGCAGCAAAATTATTGGTTGAATTCATACCAAACTGACTTTATAGACTGCCAGTGACTCAGAATGGATCTCATTACATTTTGGGGACAGTAGATGAAGGTAGGGCTGTGCAATTAATCGAAATTCAATTACGATTTCGATTATTACACTCACCGATTACAAAAATTATGTAATCGAGAAAAAACAATTATTAATTTTGAGTTGTTTTAATTCACGTGCACACAAGCTACCATGAGCTACCTGCCCTCCTCTAAGCTCCAGCTGCTAGCTAGCCGGCAGGTCCATCCCACCAGGACAGTTGTACCTAGCGGTCTTGAAAAATGGCAGGAGAATCACAGCAGAAGCGCTTGGTAAACAAAAAAGGCAAGTCAAATTCAATTGCATGGAATCACTTTGGGTTTGATGAAGAAGACGAAGAACAAAAACACATCACGTGCAAAAAGTGTTTCGTAGTTGTGTCCGCACCGAATGCTAACACAACAAACTTTTTTAACCATCTAAAGTTTGACCACCGTGACCTTCATGATGGTCTTATGAAAAACCAAAACACACAAAAAAACAACTCCGTCTACAACTTCATCCGCAATGCAGTCTTCAATCTCCGAATCTCTTTAGCTGCAATTCCCTACACATCAACATCGGAGAGACACCAAAGATAACAAACTCCATTGGCCATTACCTGGTTAAAGGTATGTGCTCCATGCACACCACTGACAACTGGGGCTTCAGACAAATGGTGAATACACTGGACAAACGCTATGTTTTGCCTTCAAGACATCATTTTACACGAGCTGCTACTATGTTGAACATACTTGAATTTATAATTTGCACTTTACGTGTTTGTTTTTTTTTTTTTATTACTACAGTTCTATGGCAAGTCTATAGCAGTTTAATTCCAGTGCACTATTTGTTTACAAAAGGAAACATACTTGAATTTACAATATACTTATTTGCATTCAAAGATTTTTTTTTGTTTTGTACAAAAGTGAACATACTTTGTTTTAGTGCAGGCATGTCCAAAGTCCGGCCCGGGGGCCAATCACGGCCCGCGGTCAGATTTTATACGGCCCACAGCTTGGGTTTTATAATGTATTATTCATGGCCCGCTTGGACTGTTGAACCGAGTACATGAATCATAAAAGGTTCAAAATGCAGTTTCTCCTTTCACCTCATGGTGGCAGCACCACTCTAACTCTATCTGGCTCTGTCACCTTCTCATCAACCATTTTCGCTAATTTCTAACCATGGCGCCTGTAAATAAAAAAAAAAGGAAAGTTGACAGTGAGGGCCGCCGCTTCCAGGAAAGATGGGAATTACAAATTTTTTTCACTGAAAATTGAGGTGATTGTGTTTGCCTAATTTGTCGAGAGATTGTTGCCTTGTTTAAGGAATTCAATGTAAAGACACACTAGCAGACAAAACATGCTAACGCATACGACAAGCTACAAGGGAGTGAGCGTTCTGAAAAAGTGACGCAAATTCAAGCTTGCTTTAAACTCACAACAGTGACTCTTCATGTGAACCTGGGAGTTCAATGAATTCACCACCAGGGCAGGCTACCAAGTTGCCAGGTTAGTTGCCTATAATTGCTGGTGATATGTACTTGTAGATGTGACACAAAATATTACTTTCTGAATGATTTTGTGAAAGACAAAAGTAAGAGTCATATGTTTTCATCTGAAATGTTAACAGACTTTGCATTACTGAGTAATATATGAGTAATGATTACTCATATAAGTCATGTTTAAAATGAATGTGGGGTTAAGATTTTTATCAACTTGGATGTTTAAGATACTCCATACAGTTTGTTCTATGTTATCTGACTCCAGATGTGAAAGGAAGGCAGAATTGTTTTTTTTTGTTTGTTTTTTTAATTTGTTCACACCTGAGTGGTGTAGATTTGGTTACATTGCCATTTAAAAAAATTATATTGTGACAATGAAAATAAAATTATTGTAGAACAGCACATTTATATGTAATTTTTACTGTTTAAAAAACGTCTGAAGGGACCGCTGGCCCCTGGCAATGTCCACATTATCAGATCTGGCCCTCTTTAAAAAAAGTTTGGACACCCCTGTTTTAGTGTTTAAAAGCTTTATTTATGTTTAAAGAGTATATTTCAAATTGTTTTGCAAGAAAAAAAATAAACTTTAAGGTTAACAAATAATTGTTTTTAATAATTGTGATTTCAAGTATTGCTAAAATAATCAGGATTATTATTTTTTTCTATAATTGAGCAGCCCTAGGTGAAGGTTCAAATTTTTTATGAATTTTCAAAAGCTTCCCATTTACTAATAATGGGTGAAATATGTGCAAGGGGCGGGGTTTGCTGTTTTGTTTGTTTCGTTGCATACTTGAAATAAACTGGACTGGACTCTTTTTTTTCCACCAACATACCTAAAATGCATCACACCAGATTAATGAAGCGATGTTAAACTTGGTTCAGGATATTTTGAGAGGGAAGTCTTGGTACTGAGAGCTACTGTCTGATTGCAGGCTGTGGCTGCATGCCTAAGGCCTTACTGTCATAAAACTCGCTCTAATCAATTAAAGCATACAGCTGCAGTGTGTTGAGCTGATCGTGTTTCCCATTCAGAGCACCTGCTATTAGCCGTGATCACAGCACTCTGCGGCTGAAAAACCACTGACTCACATCGGCCTCACAGTTGGCCCGTCCACTGACAGGTCATCTACACACACACATATGCATTCATATCGGCTTACACAGCGCCGTGCGTGCCAACAGCTAACACGCTCCTCCACGCACAGCCTCGCAAACTTTGTCATTTTATTTTCGTGCCCGTCACAATTTCACACGTCTTTTCCGGGCATGGTTGGATAATCCCTCGCGGGGCGAACGCCTGTGGGCCAGCGGGGCTGCAGCGTGCCAGGCCGAGACCGTCACGACCCTCAAAAAACCACCAGGGCCAAGGTGAAGAACACTTGGAATTCTGGGCGCTTCCTTAGTTCTACGGAGGAACTCAATCTTTTTCTTCATCATCCGGAGTTTCGACTGTAGATAATCTTTAACACTGGGAACTCAGAAATCTGTCACATTTTGTACAAGCTGTGTTCCCATTCACCAAACATGAGAACAAAACCAGCTTTATAGAACTGAAAGAAAACAGTTTAGTTTAATAAGACACACTGATGATATTAATCCATACAGAAACTATTCAGTGGAGAGCCTGATCAAACTCTCTTCCCTCCTACAAATGTTTTCATGTTAGAATAGTCATTTTAATCTTTTCTTAGAACTGGTTCCTTGTCTCACAGACCTTTTGATACATCCATTTTTTCCTGGTATCTGATTATCCCCCTTAGTCATATTTAATCTGAACAAAACATCACATCACATCTAAATTCAGTGTAGAGATGATGCTTTACCGATTATCAATTACATAACAGATAATTTCAATATCATAACTTCAACTTCAGACATATCGCATACCTAAACAGCAAAATACAGAGCAAACACGTTAATTAATTACGTTTAACAAGGTTCCTACAGGTTTCTACAAGTTACATTTAAGACCTTTTTAAGACTACTAAGACAGAATTTAATGTCCATTTCATAGCCTATTTTCATACTGACAAAAATTTGTGACTCCTAGGATTTAGGAAAATGTATTTATTTACTCCAACACCTTGATTCCTACTGTTCTGAGTCATTTCTCACAAGGGGGCTGCAAAGTTAGTAATATTCGGTTTCTAATTTCAATATAAATTGTCAGGTTGGAACGAGTGGAACTGAGGTGACTAACGTTACTTTCTTTGCAGCTTGGACATTTCCCAGACACATTTAAACACAACACAGCCAACAAGTTTATGACAACATCACTTAAGACCTAACATATCAAATCTAATACCTTTTCAAGACTTTTTTAAGGTATTAAATGCAGATATGTAAATTCAAGACTTTTTAAGACCCCTGGTTTATTTACTGCATAAAGCTGCGTAGCTGTAATAAAATTACATGAATGCTGTATTATTAGTAATGGTAAAGAAAAATTAGTAACAATGCAGTTCATCCCTTTAAAACTTTACAGTATGTTCACTTTACAGGGTAAAATAACAGAAGATCATCTTTCTAAAATTTCCCCATGCATTTTCCAGCTTCATGTGTGTGAACAGCAGGGGTTAAACCAGTTTGCTGTGTGATTTAATAACACAAGGTCTGATCAAATATTGCTTGTTTTCCTTAATTCTCTTAGAAGTAATTAAGTTAGAATCCAGTATCTCAAATCTGTTTCAGTTCATAAATTCTCCCCTTTTTTTAAAATAAACTTAATTTTGGGACAAGTATCCTCTTAATCTACAGTCTCTCTTTCAGTAATAATAAAAGTCACTGCACTTATACCTAAAATGCCTTTACATTATGTTAAAAGACAAATACAAAGGATGAGAAAAGGTAATAAGAAAAACATAGTCATGTAGGAAGGAAAAGACTATTATACCCTCTAATACCTGGATATGTGACCGTAAAATCAGGTAATTTAAAACTTCTCAGTGTTTTAAAAGGGCCATAGAACACCCTGATGGCCCCCTTGTGGATAAATACAGCATGCCTGCTTAGACAGTATGCATATGTACATGTGAGCTTGTCTGTCAGTCTCGGCCCATGAATAATGGTAAAAGCCTGTGTGCTGTGGCACTCTGGAGAATAATCTGCTCCAGCAGTTTGTCTTTTCTCTGCAGTTACAAGTCATCGCTGTGAAACACCCTCATGCTTTGAGGGTAGAGTCAGCGCTTGTTAAAAACGAGGATTACCTCACCGATTCTGCACGGTAAAGAGCCGGAATGGTCCGACAGAGACATTCTTTCCATTTTACTGCAGGGACGGTAATGAGCCCGACGACATGAAGCCTGAACACAGACACAATGCTTTCTGAGCTGGAGGTCAATACAATAGTGGTGTTTTCAGTAATGGACAAGTCCTCTGTCTGTCCTACAGTTCAATGGACTTGACATGACAAGGAGAACTGTCCCTTTTGTACTGTAAAATAAATAAGAAATAATCTCTGCTGAAAGTATAAAAACATAATTTCTCTGTAATTCGTCACCTATTTGATTTGGATCTTTGAAAATAAATTAAGTATTGGTTCATACTAATGTTGGATAACCAAATAATAAAGTTAAGATGGCATAAGTCATTACCATTTTAAGCCTTATTTATTGGTTACTGCTTATCTGTGAAGTGTCTGTAATTATTACTACATGTAAATATTATTAATAACTCATTGCTCCTGGTTTACTGAAGGAAAAAAACTTATTGAAATACCTTTTACCACCTAGAAAAACCATGTTTTGATTTAGAGAACAATTATTTTAGTACCTTTGTAAGAATAGTCCATAAGAAGGTGAAACCCCACCCAATAATGTCATCATCCAACACTATGGTTTTACTGTGGCTATCACTGATTTGGTAAACATCTTCCAAACTGAGTAAAAGGTTTCTTAAAATCAGGACAAAACAATAAAGGTAGTTGAAACATATCACCAGGTTACTCCGATAACTGTGATCATAACCATAAATCTGTACAATTCAGATTTATATTATCTATTTATCCCAAATAGACAATGACCTGATCATTAAAAGAAACATTCAATGATGGACTGTAGCTCAGTGCTTTTACTCTAGTAGTGTACTTAGTTACAAACTTGAGGTAAATGTTCTTTATTGAACTATCTCTATATATTGTAAACATTGCAAATATTGTACTTTTTACTCAGCTATATTTGCCTCATAGCTTCAGTTACTACCCTAACCCTAACCCTTATCATTCATATTAATATATATCAATAAATAAATAAATTAGGATTTATTATATATTAACCTACCTAACAATATAAAAATGAATAAAAATTACTGCATCCCCACCATTATTAGCTGCAACATAAAAGAAGAGCACTTAAAATGCCTATAATCATAATGAAGTAATATACATATAGGCTACACATATATATGTACATTTCCAAAAATATACATTATCATTATATACTATATTATATAAAAAGTTTGCATATTTATTGTAGGTGTTAAAGTAGAATTGGAGACCTTTTTACACTGTGGTATTGCTTCACAACAAATCAGTGTGTAAGGATTTGGTATTTCAGTTAAATTTAATAACAGCACTTCTTTAAAAATTTGCTCTAAAGTTGTTTGATACAAATATTTTGTCTTTATGCTCAATAGCATGATTACTGAAAATTGAGTTTCTTTCATTCTAGTGAAAAGTAAAGGCTTCATTGTACTGTAACTGTGGCTCCTCAGTGCTGTCAGAATGGGACTGAGTGCAAAGGTCAGAGGTCAAGGGTGACAGGAGAGGCTGTAAACGCAGTGGTGGGCTATAGCGTTCAGGTACAGCCAGTTTTATTTATGAAGCTGCAGCCGCAGCCAGGTCACGGTTGCTAGGGGCAACGGGGGGTCGTTACCGTGCCCACGGGAATAGGAAGTTGGTCACAGGGTCAGAGGTTGAGGGGGGTGGGGTAGGGCAGAGTGTGGTGTGTGTCTGTATGGGGGGTGTGAGATCAACAGGTGGGACGCTGCCACAGACTGACCACACCTGCCCCGCCTGTCAATCAACGTCCAGACACGAGTGTGCAGGAGAGAGAGAGTTTTCTGTGAATGAGATGAGCGATAGAGAGACAACAACAGACAGACGTCACAGTGTTTATATGTTGAGATCATGTATGCTTTTGTACCGCTGGTTTATTTATTTTTTTTATTAACTTTGGACACTTGTGTTGCTGAAGGCAAGATATTATTATTTAATGTGGAAGTTGGATTCAGATCCAAAGTACTAACATAAAACAATGAAAGTACTGCTTTTAATACTGATTAAACTGACTTGTCAGTGTTTATATGTGATGCCTTTGGATTTATTTTACAGCTGCATTAATGTGTATGTTGTATTTTACTGTTGGAGATGTTTAAGGTTGGGTAGTTAAGTTTAAAGCAATGAATTATATTCAAGTAGTAAGCCATATATTTGCAAAGAGTCAACACTTCATGAACTCAGATGAGCAGTCACATTTTCAGAGTTGTGACAATGCACTTTCCACCTGATTCAAAAGTGTTTTTAAAATGTTAATATCACCTGAGAGGAAGGATTTTATACTCAGTCTATGAAGGAACATTTAATAATAGTTCCTTGCAGTTATTTAAAATGAAGAGGTGAAATGGTTTCCACCAGACAGAAAAAAACAAAGAACTGTATTCTGAAAAGTAACTACAGCTATTAAAGACAATGTACTAAAAAGTATAATGTTAAAATTACAAACAAGCAGAACATGTGAATACTTAGTTAATACAAGGTTAAATCCTGTCAAATGTGAGCTTACTTATAGTACTGCAGTTACATTTCATATATTAAATACAATTTTAAAAGAAAGATGTGGATCCAACTAATTATTTATAGTTTTATATAAAAGTAAATAATACAAAACATGCAAAGTTTAATTTGAGTAAAGAATCTTGATGTTATTGTTTAAACTTTGACTTCACTGCATGATCATCTTAAAAACTTACTACAAGCTGCTGCAGGTATCCCAATAGTGTCATCTGACAGAGGGACTTTGCATGTGACACATGAAATAAGTTAAAAAAAAAAAAAAAAAGAAAGATCGACAGAAAAGAAAAGCTGTGTTCAGAAAGTTAAACGAGGACAGAACAGGGTAGGAAATAAAAATAAGAAAGAAATAAGGAGGGAGGGAAGAGGGCACAGACGGCCATTATCAATGTAAAACGATCAGCTAGTTGTTTCCCAGCATGCCTTGCAGTCGGTCAGTTGGACGCTCGGCTCCGTTCGTCTTCTGTAGGCCGGCTGTGTGTATGTGTGTGAGGGCATTTGCTGTGTCAGTGGCAGGTGCAGATTAGACAAGTCGTTGTCCTGACAGTTGCAGTCGACCCAAAACAACACATGCAACATTTACATACACACACACACACACACACTGCTATGCGTGAATCAGCACTGTGTGTTACAGCATGTTAAAACTAAACTTAGATAATCAACATCAGTTTTCTTTTTTGTGTGATTTAAGTTCTTAGAATTTATATATTACACAAACACAATCCCACTGAGAATTATCAGAAATTATTCAGAAATTATTATTATTGTTATTCCTGCTTTTAAGTTGCTCACAGTTTAGTGGAGTCTGCACTGAATATGAGTCCTGACTTTTATATGTATGAATCAACAGTTATGCACAAGAATGAATAATAAAGGAAGTTCCCTAAATATGTGATACAAATACTTCACATATTTTGTTGCCAGAAAAACTTTTGGACGACATCTGAACAGAATGCACACAGACAATGTAAACACCCTAATACAGTTCAGACATTTTATAAACAGACTCTTCCTGTGAACTGTCTTAATGTAGTTTTTTGCACTAATACACATTGATTTTGTGTTTTCAGACTCACAATAAGTCTTAAAATCTCCGCTGAGGGCAAACATGAAGGATGACTACAATGTTCTGTGCAAAAGAGAAAACCTCTGTCGTCCCCAGAGAGCTAGAGGGCGCTAATCCTACTGCACTGGACTGTACTGTGTGTGTGTGTCTGTGTGTGAGTGTGTGTTTTGAAGGCCATGAGGGACCCATGGGACTCTCCAGTTGCAGGCCTGCAGACTGGCTGGCACCCTCGAAGTAGCTTCTTCATCCTGGAGACAGCTGTTGTCTCCGTGACGACACAATCAGCCAATGAGGGAGTGGAGGGTGGAGAAGGGGCGGGGGGTGTTTGCCTGCATGTACGTGTGTGTGTGTGTGTATGCGTAGTGTGTTTGTGTGAAGCTGGTCGTATCAAGTGGCGAGGATCAACTAAAGTCAGATTTTCTTGTAAATCAGTAAAGACTGAAAATAATGAAACCTGGGAAATTAAGACTGAGATTCTTATATGAGCTTTATTAAACGCACCACAACGTGTCTTTTGTGTGGTTGTGTGTAGTAAAGTGTGTATTTGTGACTGTTGGTGGTGCAGTCCAGTTGGCTCTGCGCAGTAAACGCCATTCCTTTAGTCCCACTGTGGCAGAAGAAAAGACTCCATATAGATTCAACAACAAGGAAACATAATTCTTGGTCTGATCCTGCAGTTAGCAGCTGGACGTGTAAAGAGCCTGCTGGGACGAGAGCAGGCTTCACTCAAACAGTGTTAGCTTACATCTAGCACACAGGCTCCACAATAACACTGTTCTGTTTGTCTAAATATGCACAGTATGCACAAACAAACATGATTGTGTCCAGGGCAACATTCCTCTGAACAAATATTGCATTGCACATCAGCTGCTAATTCATCATCAGGCAGAAAATGAGTTGCCAAATTAAAATGTTTGCAAAATATTCAACTTTTTGGGGTAAAGAGGTGACTTTTTAGCTTACTAATAGGACAGTAATAAGCTATTGTCGTCATACGGCATCCGGCGTTGTCGTCGTGGTCGTCTGTCGTCCGTTACAAAACTTTCAATCGTCTTCTTCTCCGAAACTACAATTCCGATTTACTTCAAACTTGGTATACAGCTTCTTTATGATGATGTCAACAAAACTTAGTGAAATCTGGTGGATCTGGTGGAATCTAGTGGATCTGGATCTGATTCTGGATTTGGTGCGACTTTGAAAAATTTCCCCATTATAAGAGATAGGAAGTGGATCGATGCAATAACTCAGTAAATATAAATGATATCAAGTTGAAATTTCAATTTTTTACAGATCTGATTGGAATATGACCAAAACATGGGCTATTTCTGTAATATAATAAATACACAGAACTGGGTGATAATAAATGGCATCTGGATACATTTCCCAAAGCTTTTAATTTGGCCGGTAAGCTACAGGGCCATCGGTCCTATTTTTGTTTTTGTGTTTATCACAGTTTCTCTTCTTCGCTATAGATAAAAATAAATACAAAGCAGGACTAAGTTTGGATGTGTGAACAAACTCTTACAGATCATTTTACGCTCTCATTGGCTGGCATTTTGTGACGCTCCACTATCATTGGCTGGCGTTCTGTGACGCTGCGCTCTCACTGGCTGACGTTCTATGATGCTCCGCTCTGATTGGCTGGCGTTCTGTGACGCTATGCTCTCATTGGCTGCTCAAAACAAATCAATGAATGAATGAAAAAAAGCCTGTTTTGTTAAAAATCATTGCTTCCTGGTGCTTTTTAAGGCTAAAAACTCAAAAAAGTCTGTTCTAGGTAATTTGCAAATGCCCATGTTCCTGTGGTAGTAATAAAAGAAGCCTCAAATCATTGTAACTTTCACCGCAATTTTTTGGAAAAGCTGCCGCAAAATCAGGCATTTTAGGCCGCAACAATAAAAAAAAAATCCCGCAAAATCCTGGAGGGACTGTATAATGTGTCACCAAATGATGTATTGTTTGCTTATTTGTTTAAACAGTTGTATAATGGTCTTCAGCACATCTGTCATGCTCAGTCTCTGACAGAAAATAAGTCATATTTAAATAAAAAACCTTCTGATGTCTTCACAACTAACTTATGAGTAACAGAAAATTTAAACTTGATAAAAATAGTAATTTGAGTTATATCGTGATACATAACGATATTGTCTGATATGAAAAAAAATATTGTGGTATGATTTTTTTTCCATATTGCCCAGCCCTACCACTGCTGATGTAGACAATTACTTAACGAAATGTAACACAATCCAAAAAAGAAGACTTTCCATACCTACCACCATTATAAGCAGATGACTAAATGTACACAGCAGTCCTAAAAGCATTATGCTACATTCAGTTCTGTGTAAAAGTGGGAGTGGAAGTCTAAGATTGAATGAATGAATGAATGAATGAATGAAACTTTAAAGGGTAAAAATGGCTTTTGCAAATGTTCCAAGTAGGCCTGCCACAATTTTTGCATTTATTAGTTAACTGAAAACTTTGCATAATCATGATAATCGTCTGTTAGGACTGGGCAACTTAGGTTGTGATCAACGTTAAACTGGCATATGTTTTTCTTTTCAGAGGGATCATACAAACTTTCCTTTTCAGCTGAGTACCTGTAGGATTACAGTGTTGTACAAACGACAGTTCTTCTCTGCTTTAACTTGCACAGTCTCTCTACACATAAAAGGTCAGAGTAAATTCAAAGGTTACTATATCAAAAATAGAGAAAACTGAAGAAAAAGGTGACTTTTTCAGCAAAATCTATCATTAACTGAACATGAAAGTGAAGTGGGTTTTTCTGGTGAATCAGTGTTGTAGAAGATGACGGTGTTTCCTCATTCACTATGGAGCCTCTGAATGGGTCATATATGATGACCATGAAAAGATGACAAACTGTATTTTACACCAGTTATTTACATGTTTTGATAGGATTAATGGATCAACAGGTATTAAACAATTTAGATCAGTAGATGGTTTTGGTGGAGGTTTGGGTCTTTATGGGTTAAAAAAAAAACTGAGCATCTTTCTAATTGACTAACAGAAGCAAATATCGAAGTTTGGACATATTTTCAGTTTTTACTACAACTGCTGCTGCTGACAAACAATTATGGCGTACCCGGAGAAATGTTCGTCAGAAGTCTTGACCTTATATGTGCAAATGCTGTGACGTAACTAGTTATAAAACGTAACAAATTAAGCAGGAATTAAAACGGGTTGTAGAAATCCACTCGATTTTTGCCAAAATGAATATAAAAATAGCTTTGCAACACCTGGAGGGTTCAAATTCAAACTTCATGAACTATCAGGGTCCAAATACACAAATAAATGTACCGAAGATTAATAAAAGTTGCTTTAACAAAATATGACCCCTTTAAAGAAAGTGAAGCAGAGGCATACAGATATAATCCTTAGTCCAATCTAACTTCCTCAAAGTATGCGAGAAACAGCGTCCAAGCACTTGAAAAAGTGTTCACAGAGCATGTCCTCAAAGACCTGAGTTTTTCCATCTGTGTCTATGACAACATAGCACTGACCTACATTTGAAGGAGGATTTGAAGACTTCCATTCTTTTAATACCAGCCTCCTGGCGATTATCATTATTATTAGTATCGTAAATCTATAACTATTCCTATCACTTATGGAAAAAAGCACAGATACTGTACGATAAAGAGGATATCAAGGCATGTGAACTGCAACAGCCATAATCCTACTGGTACTATTAGTCAGGCGTCTTGCAATGTGAAACTTAATTGAACAATCAGAAGATAAAAGATCTCAGCATGTGTATGTGAAGCCCATGACAGCTGGTACTCACGCTCAAGTGTCTGTGGTGATGAATGTTCTGAACAGACAGGTGGAGTTTAAAAAAAACAACAAAAAACTGCCACAGTCCTTTAACCAGGTAAGTGAGTAAAGAACAGACTAGAAGTGATTGGCCAGATGATGTAGTCACAGGCCACGACATTTGCTCTTCAGGAAGTGACCCAGCACCTTTGAACATCATGTCCGCTGAACTCGTCACCTCCAGCAGGAAAAAGCGCTGATGTGGTCTAAAGAGACAGAGGGCAATGACTGATGTGTTCTCAAGACACAACTTCAATGGACAGACAGGTGTATGTGTCATGTACCTCAATATCACAAATGTTTCCTTAAGGGGTTTTTACATCTTTGTACATGCTGACAAAGAAAGAAAGCTTCTGTCTGATTCTTCCATTCCTGCATCACCATAATATTATGTTGAATGGGTAAACCGGCCATTTCAAAGAGAAAAAACATTTGATAATTCATATTAAAAACATATACTTTCAGAAATTAAACTAAATTAGTGTAATTAACCCATAAAGACCCTGGGCGACTTTTGTGACAGTTCCCAAATAGATTTTTTGTCTCTATTTAACCTTTCTTGACTGATTTATCACCATTTAATATAATATTGTTCTCTGTATTTTCAGTTTAGTTTATTTTGAATATGCAACAAAACAAAAATAATCCTACTTAGTCCTTAGAAAAAAAACAGATTGCAAGAAAACCTGAAAAAAAACATATATACATATACATGAAAACAAAGTATGACTTCATTTGCACATTCAAAAAGGAGTGGGAGGAAGTATAATCACATTTTTTCAGTGAAAATCTGATATTTTTCTATATTTAATTCACTGATCATGTAGATGTTCATAAAAGCTCAGAATAAAGTTGAAGGTTATTATGTCAGAAACAGAGAAAACTGAGGAAAACGGGACTTTTTCAATAAAATCTATCATTGACTGAACATACTACAATCGTCTCCATCCACTGTCATTGATCCAACTCCATGGGTTTTACTGGTGAATCAATGTTGTAGAAGATGACAGTGTTACCACGTTCACTACGGAGCCTCTGAATGTCCAAATGGAATTAGTGGATTAGTGGATCAAAAGTTATTAAGCATTTTAGATCAGTAGATGGTTTTGGACGCCGGTGGATGTATGTCTTTATGGCTGAACTTAATCAGAAAAACCACTCTTATCATTTCACAGAGATCAACAATTAGTGCAATTAGCTATTAGAAGAAGTGTCAGGACTAGTAAAAAATGCTTCTTGTTGAAATGTAAATGTGTCTGGTCTGATCTGATCCGTAATAAAATCTCCAGTGAAATAGAAGACTTTGAGTAATGAATATAATGCAATAATGAAACACAAAATAAGAGACGTGACAACTAAAACCTTACTAAAAAAAAGTAGTAACAACACCAAAAGTACTAGTTATTTACTTAGTTATTTACTTTATTAGTCACCAGAGGGAATTTATTCATCATAGCAGGCAGAAATATTAAAATGGAATAAAGTCTGTAAAGGTTAAGTCTGTTTTTAGAAAGCAGTGCTGATATATGGAATTAATAAGATACAGTATGTCTCATAATCAGACTGGTTAGGAGTAAAAAGGTCCATTTAGTACATCAGACAGAAGCAGATGGATCTAAAGAGACTTTCTTCACCAGCTTCTTTTATCCATTTTTTATCCATTCTTTACACCAGGCGTGTGTTTCATCCAATTATTTCATGGATCAGATCTTTATATCATGAGAACTTTCACACTGGCCAAGAATATTACCTATCAAAAAAAGCGTTGTTTTAGCATTTGTATTTCCTGAGCTTTCACAGTACATATAAAAGCATCAACCAATCGTTTGTGTGATTCAGATGTCATGTGACCAAAACAATAATGAAACCAGACCTGTTAAATTCCAGCCACATGCTCGGACAAACAACTAAAGTATCTGAATGGAGATTAGTTTAATATGAGTGGAATACGACCCAAAGGAACAGTCGAAGGAACAGAAGACGCTGGATCAGACACACAGGCTGCAGATGAAACTCCAGGTGCTGTCCAGTCTGTTACTATTTCTGTCAAAGGGCCTGGTGCACATATATTCAAATCTTTTATTTAACAACTGTTGTGCTGGTGTGAATAGCTTTGAGGTTAAATATTCTTGGACGGGTATTTCACACTTTCAGGATGCTTATTCATTACACAGAGCTTTATTTTGAAACGTACAGCCCTATCTCCTATCACTACAATTTACAAATCAATGTTGACTGTTTCTGTGATGTGAAATTCTGAATAAAGAGATATGTGTAACTAGAACTGGGTGTTATGGCCAAAAATGTGGTTATGGTGAACATTTCTTTATCAGTTTTGGTTTGTGAGTGAACACTGAAAAAACTATATGTCTATTTGTGGTTTTAAACTCTGATTTGACAGTTTATTAGACTGATTACCATATAAAGGTAAAATGTTTGTTCAACATTAAAATATTCAGTAAATACTCTAGTAAAACTAAGACATATTTAAACATAGGCCTCTTTAGCTGACAATATAAAGAGAGTAAACACAAAAGACCAAAGAAAAGTTTAAATGATAATAAATAAACATAAAATTTCATATGGAACATGCACCACAATGATGATAATGAACATTTTAGCCCTACATTGCAGACCTTTATATTGTTTACATATAATACAGAACTGAAGCATACACATTATTATTAACTGTGTATGAGCGGAATATGACATCTTACAGCAAAAAGTGAACATGCAGTATTTGTCAGTATTTATGTTCTATTGTTTTGTGTGACGTTTTGACATTTTGTCGTAATTTAACCCATAAAGACCCAGTGCTAATTTTGTGGCAGTTCCCAAATTAATTTGTCTCTATCTAACCTTTCTTAAGTAATTTATCACCATTTATTATAATATTATCCTATGTATTGTGCATTTTTCACTGTAAATCATGTATTTTCCTATATTTAATTTCCTATACTTAATTTAGATGCTTATGAGTAAATTCAAAGGTTATTATAGGGTCAAAACACTGTATTCGAAATCTCTCTGAAAGGACATTTTAGAGACAATTTGACAGATTATTGTTGCTAAATGACCCACATTTTTACTTTTAAATTCATTTTTGCTTTAGTTAGACCATAAGGGATTATACAAAAACACAGAGCTACTTTATACTGAAATAAATGTTGGAATGGCAATCAATTAACTTTCGCTCTCTGACGGGACATCACTGTGTTTTGACCCTACAGAGAAACAAAGAAAACTGAAGAAAAAGTAACTTTTTCAGGAAAGATATCAATAACTGAAAATAAAAATGAGTGTCTCCATCCACTGTCGTTTATCAAACTCCATGGGTTTTATTGGTGAATCAATGTTGTAGAAGATGATGGTGTTTCCACGGTAACATCAGAGCTTCTGAACGTCCAAATGAGTCATATCTGATGACCATGAAAAGATGATAAACTGTATTTTACACCAATTATTTACATGTATTGATAGGATTAGTGGATGAACAGGTATTAGCCTATACATTTTAGATCAGTTGATGGTTTTGCACTGAGACATAATCACCCAAAGAGTAACTTTTCAGTGAGATATAAGAACTTAGTTTTAGACGATAGATCTTGAAAACCTTATTTCAAGAAATCTTACCAAGATTGAGGTTTCTGCCTGTTAAAGAGAAGTTTTTCCTCGCTACTGTCACCGGTCAAAAGTGTTCACTCCTGGAGGATTCTGTTGGGTTTCTGTAAATTGGCTTAGAGTCTGGTTTTGACCAACTTTATATGTAAAGTGTCATGAGATAACTTTTGTTATGATTTGGCGCTATATAAATAAAATTTGATTTGATTTGATAATTTTCACTTGTTCCATTGTTTTTTTTTTTTTTTGCTTAATTCAATATTTTTTGCATAATTCAAGCAAAAAAATCTGTGAATGGAAAACGTGAAAATTATCTTGGTAAGATTTCTTGAAATAAGATTTTCAACATCTATTGTCTAAAAATAAGTTGAAGTGTGATGAGATATTTTGACTAGAAATGAGACAAAGACACTTGGTAAGATTTAGATTTTTGCAGTGTGGTCACTGTTTGGGTCTTTGTGGGTTAATACTGGTTTATTTAGGTGTTTGCCTTTTGTGAATATATAACTGCACAGGTTAACATTGCTATTGTGATTCTATTAATTCTGCAGCTCTACATGTATTACTGCAAAAATGCAGCTGAGGGTTTTAGCAGCTTGGTGCACTTAATATTACATGAAATCACTCATTTGGTTGGGTGTTGGGTACTTTTTTGCCATGTGACACGCTCCATCTGGTTGCCCTCCACCGTCCCAGAATCCTCTGGTTTCTCTGCGATAGGTGGACATTGAAACCCAAGACTAGTCTGTGGGGCAGGTCAGGCCAAGGTCAAGGCCAAGGTCTAAATATCAGGAGCAGTCAATGATCAACAAGCATGAGGTGTTGCAGAAGGACAAGATGACCCTAAACATCTACTAGAGGAGAGAAAACGCTGACCTTCCATAAAGCATGTGTCACTGGATGTTGTGTGAGTACAGAGCACGAGCAGACCAACAACCAGAAAAGCAACTAATCGTGATCCATTACTTCATGTAGTATTCCACACTGGAGGATATTCTTAATTTATGTTTGTGTAGTTTCTCCGATTTTTGCCCTATTAAACAAAACTATTGAGTTTTTTTTCTTCTTTTGCTCCACATTTGTGGAAGGCCCAGTTTGAGATAATAAAATAGTCTGGTGATTATTTTGAAAACATGTAAATGGAATATTAATACAGATACATTACTCTCATTTATTTAAGATAATTAGTTTTATTGTATTTTACTTTATTTATCGTACCTAGGAGAGGAAGGTGCAATATGTAGATTAGGAGAATTACATAATTGTAGTTATGCTGACTCCAAAACCTTGAGACTGAGTGTGTTTTGTTTATTGTATCTGTCCATATGTGAATACAGCAATGTGTAGCACTGTTGTCCAAGACATAGTTCTCATGCAGGACAATAAACTTTATCTTGATCCTGACCTGATCTGTAGTCCAGTCAGCAGTGACACCTCATCTTTACACTGTGACTGCTGTGGATTTAACCCATAAAGACCCAGTGCTACTTCTGTGGTACTTCACAAATGATTTTTCTTTAATACTTAACATTTTTTAAGTAATTTGTCACCATTTATTATGAAATATTCCTCTGTATCTTGCATTTTTAAAGTGAAAATCAGGTATTTTCCAATATTTATTTTACTAATCATGTAGATGTTCATAAAAGCTCAGCTTAAACTTGAGGGTTATTATACCAACAGAGAAAACTGAAGAAAAAGTGACTTTTTCAATAAAATACATCTGTATACAAGTGTCTATGGCCAATGTTATTGATCCAACTCCACGGTGATTCAATGTTGTAGAAGATGACAGTGTTTCCACGTTCACTCGAAGCCTCGGAATGTCCAAATAGGTTATTGTGTGATTACCATGAAAAGATGACAAACTGCATTTTACACCAAGTATTTACATGTATTGATAGGATTAGTGGATTAACACGTATTAAACATTTTAGATCAGTAGTTGGTTTTGGTTGCTAGTGGATGTTTTTGTCTTTATGGGTTAAGTTTGTTTTCCACATTTTAAAACCTTAAATAAAAGTACTGTAGAGAGACTACACAGTTGATCAAACAGAGAATATACGAACAGAACTGTGTCACAAAAATATTATTCATTGTTGAGTTTTGTGTCTTCGTAAGTATCATTATTAAAGTGGCTTAGCTCTGCTTTAGAGCTAAACCAGTTCACCTGAACCTAGAAGAATGATGACCTGGACAAATGAGAACCTACATAGAGATTATTAAAGTGAATATTATCTTCTGCACAAAACCCCCCCCCCCAAAAAAACAGTAAAATATCAGTATTCTTTGTTGACCGCTGACCATCATGTTCTCTAAAATCATCCCAAACTAGTTGATCATTCCTCTATGTTCTACTCTAAACTCCCTATAAAAAGCTCTGAAACTGTTGGACTCAGTGAAATCTGAACTGGCTCCAACTGCTTGTCAGATACATCCAGGCCCTCAGCGAGCTCAGCCTTCTTAGATAATTCATCAGTTTCCTTTTTGTCTTCTTTTTCAGCTCGGTAAAGTGGCACTAAATACAGCTGTTCTAGAGGCATGTTCAGACATGTTAACCCGACCCAGCAGCTGACGTCCTTCTGCTGTACATTCAACACCCTTAACTTCACAAGTGGAAGAACATCAAGATTAGATCAAATCGACTCAAAATCTGAAACTACTGAAAGTTATATCTTGAAAAAAGTTGTTTTTGTTTCATTATGGGAAAAATTATTTTGATGGTATCATTATTACTGCTGAACTTCACCTTAACAATGAACACCCCCCCAAAAAAGATTTAGTCTCCTTTCCGTATATCGATTACCCATGACCCCCCTCTGCTTGTAGGGGTTCCTGGTCAAAAAGTCATTTGTCAGTATTAAGGTGGATCATGTCGGGAGCCACCGTAGGTATCAAGGTTAGAAGAGAGCAGTTGAGTAAACATCAGCGTGGGTATCACTTTCAGTCCGGCTGCTGTCCTCACCTCAGAGTAAACAGAGGCAGCATCCGACGTCTTCTGCTCAGGTATCAAAACACAACCTACGCTAAAAAACCTTTCATTTCTGTCAGACACAGACAAAGAGGGGGAGGAGGACACTTGGTGGGCAGACAGATGACGGCGGGTGTTTATGTCTCACTCTGGGCTAATAATGCTGGGCTCCTGTCACTAAAGTCTGAATAAGGCCTGCTTATCTGAACTGTCTACCAAACATAAACACCATTCTGATGCATTTTCAATCCAGTATTGTTCATATCCGTGCTGCTGCTGGACTGGAATCTTGAATAAATCCTGATCTAGGGAGTCCTGGTAAAACAAAATGAGTCTAATGCAGCCTTCATGTGCTATGAGAATTACAGTAAATACTACTTACGAACTCAAAAATTGCACATGAACGCCCCCTTATGTTATACTTTCCACCGGGGAACTGAGAAAAAATTTGATATACAAGTTGTTGAACTTTTCAACGTGGCGGAAAGCAACGAAGGATTAATCACAAATGATAAAAACTGTTTTTATTAACGTTCTGCCACTGTTAGCTGATTATTTTTGCATATTTATAGTGTACACAATTTGCAAAAAAAAAAAAAATCAATTTTACAAAAAAAAGGGGAGTTTGCATGTTCTCCCTGTGTGTGTGGGTTCTCTCCAGGTACTCTGGGTTCCACAGACATGCATTAATAGGTTAACTGGATAAGCTAAATTGTGCATAGGCGTGAATGAGAGTGATTGGTTGTTCATTTCTATATCTGTCAGTGTATATGTGAATATGAACATGAAGATGAACAAAAGAATGAAAAAAAAATGCTAATAAATAAACATGTCCAAAACAGTTTTAACTAAGTAGCAGGTCATGATAAAATGTGTGTTATTTTTCATTTCACTACAGCAACAAACAGTTTATTTCAAATTCACAAGTGGAGAGGATCATCTTCCCAGTAGCACGTGAAGGCAGCATACCTCCAATAGAGCCTTCTATGGTCACAGGATGAAAAAAAATCCAACTTCATGTTGTTAGCATTTTTACTTTCCTTGCGGTAACTTTGCTGTCATTTTACTAACTTACAACTGCAGTCGGAAACTTCCTGTAAGTTAAATATGATAAAAGATACATCCTTGGTTCACATACTTTGTTCCCACCAAGGATCACACTATTAATTTTAAGCCATAAAAAACATATATAATGTGTTCTTCCTTAGAAAAATTAAATAAGGACATTTTCACAAGACACATTTTTTGTATGAATTCAAAAAGAAAACAGGAATTTTAGTTATTACTGCTTGAAACAGCATTCATCAATAACAATTATGTAACTAGGAACTGCCAGAAGTTATGAATGTGCTTTAAATTGATGGTTTTAGATTAGAGGTAGATCGATCGGCCGGCTGATATATTGGGCACATATATATATATATGAGGTTTTTCAATATCGGCCTTGCTTTTTGTTTTGGAAAGCCAATATTTGATCAGTAGTAAAAATGTTATAAGATATTTGATCAGGCACCTGTGTGGGCAGCATTTGAAGTTCAATAAATGTTAAAAGAGTACTATGGGTATGTGTATTAATAATTTCATTACATTGCTGCGTAAAAATCTTAATTATCTGAGTGTTTCAATTGTATTTTATGGTCAATGTGCTTTAAGAAAAAAAAAATAAAAAATCGGCTAAAAATGTCAGCCTCAAAAATCGGCTGTAGATATCAGCCATCAGCGGTCCAAATTTTTTAAAAACCCATATCAGTCATCCTTTATTTTAGATGCCAAAAAATTCTGTTCAGTCGGTTTAGGTGCAAAGGACCTGTCCTGTAGTTTTTGTTAGCGGACAGTACATTTCTTGTTTTGGTCAACTGTTGTGATAAATGTTAGTTTGAGAATTTTCAGGACTAACATTGAATTCCTGTGCAAAAAAATAGATAGATAGATAGATAGATAGATAGATAGATAGATAGATAGATAGATAGATAGATAGATAGATAGATAGATAGATAGATAGATAGATAGATAGATAGATAGATAGATAGATAGATAGATAGATAGATAGATAGATAGATAGATAGATAAAGTCATATTTGTTTAATTCTCAAGGAGTGTGTAGTTACTTTCGTTTTTCTTCTTCAAAGCAAAACTTTCGTTGTCACTCAATCCAAAACATCACCACAGTGGAAAGCGAAGGAGTGTGAAGTTACCATTTTTTACCCGATAAAAGGTTCTGACAAGAACAAAAACGCACACAATCTGAATTCACAGTGGCACAACAAAGGGTCTGTTTTGAGTTGATTACCGGGACAACGTGCAATCAGGAGCTGATATTTCCTAGGCAGTGAGTCAGGGTTTGTTTGTGCATCAGAATTCCCAGCTGGCTCTGAAGTATCCACTCTAAAGCCAAACAGAGGAAATGGCCGGAAAGGTCGTGACCTTTCAGCCGTCAGGTTCATGTCCAATCAGAAGGTCACAGACACTGAAGAGGGATTCTGTGTTTGAGTAAGTGAGAAAATGCAAATCTGTCAAGAAGTCAAACCATCAGGGTAAACCTTCTGCACTCCAAAGACCTCATCATATTTTTATGTTTCTACTGAAGCCCAACGGTCATTGTTAAGTTATTTTCACCCCAAATAAAAAATATAAATTATGCATTAATTAAGCAAAACAGAAAACTGGAACTGATCTGTCTTTATCAGTAAATACAGTCCTTATTACTGCTGATTTTAGATCCTTTAATACGTAGTTTAGATGTACAGTACACACCCTTTTCACATTGCCTTTGGATGTATAATTTTATTAAGGTCTATCATGTAGTTTTCAGGAATAACAACAGCAATTTGTTCAAAGAAATTTTCAACAAAACATTTCAAGTGGCTTTTCTGGATTATGACTGAGAATTTATGGACCTCCAACCACTGAACCTGCTCAGTTAGCTGTGTTTTTATTCTGTGAAAACAAAATCGCTAAACTATATGTAAAGTGATGGTAAAAGTTATGGGTTTTTTTTACTCTACATATTAGAAGTTAGGTTAGAATATTATTTTAATCTCCCATTATTTTCTCTGCTCTCCACCTCGATTATATTTATAAAATCTCAAGTGATACTGAAAGAAACAGTATCTTCAATCCTTGATTTGTTTGGTGAAGGCTTAAAGTCAGTTTCCAAGGCTGTTCTCCTAAGTGTGTGTGGAGTCGTATAAACATCATTTTGTTGCTGCTTTAGTTTGGCGTTGAACTTGGCGTCCTCCTTCACGTCTTTAGTCCACAGTTTGACACTTAACTATCACATTTCCAAAACAGCGGTGACTCTCCATACGACTGATGAAATATTCAATGATGCTTGGGTTTCAGCTCTTCACTGAGCTGCATCCTCCGGCATCCCCAGAGTGTCCGGCCCACTGGACTGCCAGCCCCCTGGCTGAAGTTTGGGCCTCATCAGTCGGAAGCAGGCCCCTGGGAGCCATTTATAAGGGACCCAGAGCTCGCTGGGTAGCACTCACTCTCCTGCACTTTTCTGCCAAGTGTTAAAAGAGAGATTCTTAAAAATGGAGCGGCCTTATGTACCACAGCCTGGAGCTTTAAATGAGCTTTTCATCAAGGTGGGGGTCGAGTTTTCTCCTCTTACAGCCCAAAGCACTCAAAGCCAAGGCCAGCAGCCTGCTGACAGGTCGGCCATCTTGGAGGGTTTTTCTGTGGCGGTGTGTGGTGTTTAAGGGAGAGACACTGAATAACTAAGGGTTAGTGTTCTATTTCTTACTTTACTTTACTTCAAATTGAAGAAACAGGAACACACCTACTCTGTCATAGTATAGTAACCTAAAGTTTGCAAACACATTAAAGGAGAGATATTTAGCTTTTTTAAAATGGAATTATGCATTTTAAAACATTTCCCTGTGGTCTACATAAACTGTAAATGCTCTGCTTGGGTCTGAATTCTTCATTAATTCAACTCCACAGGTCCATCTTCAACCCTATTTCTGAGTAATGACACCAGAACGGTTGTTTTGAGCGCTGGCCCTTTAAATGCAAATGAGCCACTTCATGCCCCACCCTCTCCAGGTTGTTGGCTGTGCTGCTCTGTCCCATTCAACCAACAACTGAACATTTTAGGTAATCGGCTAGAAGTTTGAACATATTTTCAGAATGAACTAAAACCACTGCTGCTGATAAAAAATTATGGCGTACTCAGAGAAATGTTCGTTTGAAGTCTTGACCTTATATGTGCAAATGTCGTGATGTAACTAGTTATAGATGTAACAAATTAAGCACGAATTAAAACAGGTTGTAGAAATCCACTCAATTTTAGCCAAAATGAATATAAAGATAGCTTTGCAGCACCTGGAGGGTTCAAATTCAAACTTTTTGAACTATTAGGGTCCAAATACACAAATAAATGAACCAAAGACTAATAAAAGTGGGTTTAGCAAAATATGACCCCTTTAAACAGTGCATGTGTTAAACACTGAGCCACTGGGAAGTTTTGGGAGCAACACAAATCCACTCATTACATTAATGGGATTTATTTACCAAAAAAAGTCTTTGAAACATATATGTAGGCTAAAGCTTACATAGAAGTTCTTCAATGTACCTCAGAAACACAGTGGGAAAAAAAATCTATGAAATTTGTGTCACTGCCAAAACTTTTAGTCATAACTGAACAGTTCATTCTTCTCTGAAAGTCAAGGGTTCTCAAAGTAGGAAAACTGTGAACATGCACCACATCAAGTTTGTCCATTAAAGTATCTCAGCATTACTCTTACGTTCATAGTTACCTTTTATACTTGAATATCCAAATACTAAATGCAATAATGTATATAACAGTAATATAGACTGTTATGTATCGCACTGCAAAGTCTATATTTATATGACAATATTCATGCAACAAAGATTCACAAATTACCTTTTTTTTCTTTCTTTCTTTTTCCTCCTTTCAGTGAGTAATATTGACACCCTTTTTTCTTTTTCACAAAAAAAAAACAGAACAGTGTACTTTGTACCAATGATGTCCTGTGTAATATGTTATGAGACTGTTTTGAATAAAAATTTGAATTTAAAAAAAAAAAAAAAAGTACCTCAGCATAATAGTTTAAAAACATTTTAAAATCCCTTTGAGATAAAACCATAAGTCACAAAGTAGGAAGTTGTTAGTCAAGAGTCAGAACAAATGAAAACACACACAAAAACAGACAGAGTAGGATCAAAGCCAGTGTCTGAAGCAATAAACCAATCAACCCCTGGAAGTCAGTCAGAACACAAATCCTGCCATGTGACAAAACCAAAGCAAACAAACAAACAGCAAAACCCATTTAGGGTTCCTGACACCACAGATAAAAAGATATGCTAGATATACGGGCACTTCTCACCTTCAACCAGCTAAAATAAACACTTTAACATTATAAGGCATGTTACTGTACTGTTATATGGTATTCAGCATTGTTCACTTAATCTGTTGAGCTTCATTTTTTAAGATGAAGTATCAAACTGAAAATAAAATCCAAATTTAATCCCACACATCCGTCAAGATCCTATTTTGCAATAATAGGAAAAGCGGAAAGAAAATTACACAGCAATTATAGGATCGAATAGCCCTTGCACTACCCTACTAAAAAGTTTCATGAAAATTGATGCAGTATTTTTTTGTGCAGTTGTGATGAAAGAAAAACGCACTAAGAAATGTAGTTGAAAACATATCGGAATGAGTCTGTAAACCTGAAACCCGTGTGAAGTAAAGAAACAGTTGACCTCTCAAGCGCACAATGCAGTGTTATATTTGTAAAAGTAATGGACTTTAAATAAGTTAAGTCATGTTTGATGGATGTACTTATGTTGTCATATTCCACTGTTTATGCTTTTAACCCATAAAGACTCAAATATCCATTGGTGACCAAAATTAGTTACTGATATAAAATGTTTAATACCTGTTGATCCACTAATCCAATCAATACATGTAAATAATTGGTGTAAAATACAGTTTGTCATCTTTTCATGGTGATCAGATATAACCTATTTGGACGTTCAGAGTTTCCGTAGTGAACGTGGAAACACCGTCACATTGATTCACAAGTAAAACCCATGGAGTTTGATGAATGACAGTGGATGGACACGCTTGGTTTATGTTCAGTTAATGATATACTTTACCGAATTAGTGCCTTTTTCTTCAGTTTTCTCTGTTTCTGATATAATAACCCTCAACTGTAATCTGTTTTAATGGACATCTACATGATCAATAAATTAAATATGAGGAATTAGGTGATTTTCACTTAAAACTCCAAAATCCAAGGCATAATATAACAATACATGGTAACAAATTAAAAGATAAAAGGTTAAAAAAAAAAAAAAAGAAAGAAAGAAAAAAAAATCATTTAGGAACTACCACAAAAGTAGCACTGGGTCTTTATGGGTTAAACATATTTTTCCCTTGTACTTTATTTTCAATAGTAAATCTCTCAACCTTGCCACTTTTATACCATAACATAAAATATGATCAATAAAAATGAAGGAATGTTTTTTTAAGGAATGGAATTACTCCCATCCTTTTATATTAATTTGTTGTATGATTATTTTTATTAATTCTGTTCATTCTTACTTTAGTGGGGAAGGTGCAATATAAAGATTAGGTGTGATACATAACTGTGATTATGCTGACTCCAAAACCTTGTGGCTGAGTGTGTTTGTTACTATATGTGTTCAAATGTGAATGCAGCAATGTGTAGTACTGCTGTCCAAAACAAATTTCCCATATGGGACAATAAAGTTGATCCTGATGAGTGTTTGTATTTCAGTTTTATTCACATTCAGTTCTGAGTGTGCACCATAATAGCCGCTCCTGCTTTGCACAACAGAGAAATGCCACCTGCTGTCCTCGCCTTAAGCTAACATCTTCCTCTGACAAAAGGAGGCGCATACTAGAGCAAATGTAAACATAGGTCACAAACTCACTCACACAACATAAACACAAACACAACACACAGACAGTAAACTCAACTGCAACTACAGTCATGTGTGGGGCTTTGAAATTTTCTGTATGTACACTCAGATGTTCAGTTTTTTCTCATTAGGCCTAAGGTTGGGATACATCTCCGTAAAGGTATAAACCAGGAGTGAAAGAACTCAATCCACTCCTTTTTTTTTTTTAGCTATTGTGAAGGCTTTGTGTCTGCTGTCTTTGTCATGGTCTCTGCTGTTGTCAGCAATTTCTTCAAACATCTTCTACAAAACTACTGGCCAGATTCATTTAAAATTTTATATGTAGCTTCCTTTGAAATATTGAAAATGATAAATTATAAAACTTACAATGGGCCATATTTTGATGGCTTATACTATGGAAATGGCTAGAGATATCAATATAGTTACTATTGAGCACTGATAGGAAGTCACATACGGATTTTCATTTAATTAGTTGAGTTCTCCTCCAGTGAAAGTACCACTCACTTCTATTGGGAGATTGATCTCCTGCATCAAGCAACAGGACTCTAACATAGTGCCAGAAAATGACAACCTCGCAAATTCAACTTGTTGATTCTTGATCGAACGTGCTGGTGAGATACAGGGACATTGGTCCAATTTTGAATAACTGCAGTACTATGTTGACATTTGCCACTGCCCCTATTTGTCAGCTTCAGCTCTCCAAAAAACACAACTTTTACATTACATTTACATTTGCAGTGTAGGTGAGGAGGTGTGTGTTTATGTCAACTACAGGGTTTGGACTGACCATGGTGATGCAGCAGGTTGAACCTTCATAAACTTCCAGTGCTGTATGAGCTCAAATCCTCAGATGGCATCACTAGAAGAAGTCTGAGACAAATAACACAAGCATTTAGGCGAAAAGATTAGTCACATACCGCAAAAGAGGCAAAAGTGCACTAGCTCAATTTTTATTTGTCTATACATCAGAGATCTTGATTTGACTGAGTATTTACAAAAGACACTTAGTGACTTAACAAAATGATGTGTGGGAGTTTCACTGAAACAGGAGTCACACTGCTGCAGGAGTCGGGATAACCGTGTGATCCCAAAAATAAAGTCTAAAGACTTGAGTGCCTCTGGTAGAGAATGTGAGCTATGGACGCCCACTAAGCCCTGGGACCAGATTCCTTCTTAAAATAGAGTCCTGGGTGAAGAGAGATGTTCTGAGGCCACAGCGCTGCTTTCTGCAGGAATTTACACTTTGGTTAATTGGCAGTTTCTTCATAGCAGGGTGGGACTGAACGGAGACCTGGGAATATCTGTGATATCTGTTTTAAAGGCAGGCTGCCTCTGGGCCGCTTAATGCTGGCCCTTAGTAATGTTGTTGACTCCTCATCTTTACCTGTAGGAATGTGACTTAAGTGGAAGGCTTAAAAGAGTCAGAATGAGTATGATTTAGTAATTCTGTGTTTTAACTTGACATCATAACAATTATTTACTACTAACACAAATCCTGATTTCTGAAATACGTTAAAACTACAACATTCAGGGACAGATTTTTTTTGTTTTTTTACAATTGGAACTGTGTGTTGGCCAAATGAATAAGTAGAATTATTTTGATGCTTCTGTTTTCTGAGTACTACAATAATATGAGTCCAAAACTGCACAAAATACATCATTTTTTTGTCCAAGTACAACAATAAAAAGCCATCACAGCGCCTAAACCCTCCAAAACCCAAGAAAACTGTGTCTGCTCAAATCTATTTCCTACTGAATCTCTTCAGTCCTGAACCCTGAACCTGAAAACCTGTGACACTTTGATTATTGAAGGAATTACAGCTGTTGGTTGTGGAGGTTCAGGGCCCACAGGAAGTAACTTAAGGCAACCCCACACACACATTTGCTGAGTGGGAATAGCAGAGACAAAACACCATCAGTATATGATTTATAATCACTGATGTGTCGGAACAAGGTGATGAAGACAAATGAGATGTGGTGGGAAAAGTCACTTTAACAGGGAATCGCTTCATGAGCCCCACAGTCCTGTGAGCGTCACAGGAGGAATTTACACACAGAAAAAAGAACCAACCACAAATATTCAGCAAGAAAAAATGCTGAATTGTGAAATTTGATCAAATACTATCAGGTTTCAACCAAGCCTACCAGATACTTAAAAATGAACTGCAACTAGTTAAGTTAATCAATTAATGCATTTCACACTTTGCTATAATTCAGTTGATGTTCACTCTGAGTTAAAGATTATGTAAGTATTTTGACAATCTAGCTGCATCTCTACTCTAAGAGATTGATGAAGTACTGATATTAATGTAAAAGCAGAGAAGTAATATCAGCAAAAAAAAATTTGTTTGGCATTAAAAGTAAAAGTAATCATTAGAGAAGATTATCCTGTTCTGTTTTTTGACTAAAGTATATTAAAACTATTTCTACTACTGTAGATGATGCCATGAAGATCATAATGCATCACACAAGGCATATTAGTAAAGACCAAATTAACTTTAATACATGAGGATTTTTCTGTAGTCTGTGCATGTTTCCTTTCATAAATGTGATAAGGAGAATGGTGGAAAACAATGTGGGGGAAAAAGTTCAAATAATTTCATACCACCCCCAAACCCACAAAGCCCCAAATCTACTGAAAATGCATAGAAAACACTGATTGCAAAAATTAAAAGGCAACATAAGTGTCAAACAAATGTAGTGGAAAAAAGTGCAATATTACCATGTGAGACATTATAGTACAGAAGTATAAAACAGCACACAGTTGAATTATTCACACGAAGAAGAAGAGGTATAATATAAAATAATTTATATAATATAAAAATACCCATAACTGCATACTAAACAAAATACAGTCAGCAGCCAGAATTGTAATTATAGAAAAAAAAATGTAATCAGTTTAAGTCTTTTTTGGGTACAGCAGTAAAACACCACACGACATGTAACAGAAAAATCAGACACAACACATGCACCAGTATAAACATCGTACCATGACCAGTACATAGTCGGCACCACATTCAACCTAAAGGACAGAGAAAAAAAAAAAAAAAACCTCGGTATACATGATGAATCTTACTCACATCAGTTGATATGCTTTTCCTTCCTTCAAGTGAACTGTTTTACTTTGACAATATATCCCACAGAGTTTGTCTCCTCTGGTGTTATTTGATATTTGATGTTTACTGCTAGCTAGTTCGTCAGTTTGTAGATGCTAAGTTTTTTCCATATGCTGACTTGTTTAGCGATAGTTTTGCTTCTAATGACGGAAAAGAAAAAGTGTGGCTGATTAAACTTAACCTTTCCTCTCAGCCTTATTTAGAAGTTAGTGTTTAATTAATGCTGGACTAAATTAACCTCGTCGCCTTTATTAGAGAATTTCGCCTATGTAGACTAATGTACACCACAGATGCAGTACCACTTTTCACCACACAAATTGCACTTATTGGAATTTATAAGTAAGGGGGCGCTGTTTCACTCAATTAATGAAACTCAAAAAGACAGATTATTAAAATCTGTGTCACGTTGTGTCAAATTACCTATGACCCTTTACATATTTTTTGTGATGTCCTTTATTGTATGCAAGACTTCCTTAAAAGCAACATTATAAAAAAAAACTAAATATGTACAGTAACTAAGCATGTAAGTTATATCTGAGCTGTTACTACATTGAACATACTTGAGTTTATAATTTGCACTTTACGTGAGTTGTTTTTTTTATTGCTACAGTTCTATGGCAAGTCTATAGCAGTTTAATTCCAATGCACTATTTGTTTACAAAAGGAAGCATACTTGAATTTACAGTATACTTATTTGCATTCAAAGTTTTTTTGTTTCGTACACAAGTGAACATACTTTGTTTTAGTGTTTAAAAGCTTTATTTATGTTTAAAGAGTATATTTTACATTGTTTTGCAAGAAAAAAAATAAACAACTTTAAGGTTAACAATCGTTTTTAATAATCGAGATTTCAATTATTGCTAAAATAATCGTGATTATTATTTTTTTCTATAATCGAGCAGCCCTAGTTAAATATGTACGGTTATGTTGACATTTCATTGACTACAAATGTGTTAGAACATGTTCATCTCACAGACGAGTTCGTTCAGAATCGGCTTTATCACAAACCAGCAGACTCGATGTTGTTCACTTCTCATACATTCCCGTTGCGCTGTTTTCTCATACGATCTCTGCTCAGTGCATTTGCCTGTAGACACTCGGCGTCCATTCACTTCAGTGGGACTGAGTGGAACAGTTTTTTTCATTGCCTCAAAACTGGACGGTAATTGGATAAATGCCACAGTGTTGTCCCGCCCCCAGACGCTCGGCATCTCTGGGGGTGAATGGAGCTGTGGGCGGAGCTCGGCCGGGCTGGATGCCAGGCTTCGACATGCTGATTGGAGGATCGGTCGAAAGGCTGAATCCTATTTGATTGACAGCTGTTTTGAGATCTACTCCTTCACTGACACAGTTCAGTTTAATACCGTCGCACATTCTGCTGTGAAATCAAGAGAGAAACCACTATGAAATTACTCATTCATTTCTTGCACTGTAAATAAAACAAACTCATTGTACTTCCTTGTTTCAATTTAACATAATTTCAGCGTTTTCTTGTTTACTTGGTACGATAAGGTCACTGACCATTTTCTTAAAAAGGAACGGAGGGATGAATTTATGTTTAAACAACCTGACCATTTTTTTATGTAAGCCGACAATGAGCTTCCCCTGTCTGAAAGACGAGCAGCCGCCACTGCTATCTATCTATCTATCTATCTATCTATCTATCTATCTATCTATCTATCTATCTATCTATCTATCTATCTATCTATCTATCTATCTATCTATCTATCTATCTATCTATCTATCTATCTATCTATCTATCTATCTATCTGTCGTATGTGGTTCTTTCTATCCGGCTGAGTCAGGACAGTAGATGAGTGTTCAGAGCACTTATGTCTTTTACAGATGGACAGACACCTGTTGTACTGAGACAATGACCCTCAGTGAGCAGGTCAAAGATCACAGGGATACACAAACACTGACTTACTTCTGAAAAGAAGAAGAGCACATTTTGTATTTGACTCATGTCAAAGGAAGAAACTACTTCATTTAAGGGTATAAGTTAAGTGAAATATTGAATCAATTAAGTGAACAAGAAAACTAAAAAACGCAACTATTTTTAATTTAGTAAAGGGAATCCTATGGAGTCAGTTGTTAGAAAAATACATAACATATCACCAAACAAAAAGCATTTACAGAAAATGTATAAATGAATATATTAAATATTTTGGAGTCTTTTTTTTTATTTTTAATGAGTAATTGATCCATCAAAAGTGCAACACACAGTATAATAATGTCTTTGCATGCTGTCCTGCAGAGCGCCACCATATAAGTGTTTTTCATGACATAATGACTTTCTTTGATCACAGAGTGTGACGAGTGTTTAGAGGATGTAAGGACAGGATTAGACTTGTGATGTGTTCTGTTAAATAAATTACTAATAAACTAATTAGTCCCCTTATGTTCTCATATGTGTAGATGTGTTGCCTTTTGTACCTTATGACTGTGAAACAGACATCATTAGTCAGACAAACGCCAGTCTAATGATGACAGATGTCACCATAATCTATGAAGAATTCAGATTTTTTGAGATTCAAGAAGTTTATTGTCATATACACAGCAGTACTGAGCAATGAAATTTTTACTTTGCGAGTTCCCTTCCCACAACTAACGTAAACTCTGACAGCAGTCATTGTAGTAATTTTATATGAGATTTTTTTATGTTAGCAGAACCAACAGGGTCTTTTAGTGTTTTAGCCTGCATTGGTGTTCACTGATTATTTATTGTTGATTATTTAATGCATTTATTTGTAGTTGCTTCCAGTGATCTTGTATTTGTACACTGATTTATGTTTGTCACATTGCACTTTGGATGTGGGCTGATGTCTGTGGTAAGCTGCAAATGAATTGCCCGTATGGGATAAATAAAGTTTTTTGAATCTGAATCTAAACAGTTTAACTAAACTAAAATGAAATAAAGGAAATAAACTGTACTGTTAAAACAATTTAAACTAAACTAGAACACAATAAGGGAAATAAACTGTACACTTAGCAAGGAAAAAATTAATAGGTAAAATAAAATTAAGTGAGTGCTCAAAGAGTAAGTGTATCAATTTGCAAAAAAATAATAAAGATTGATTGTGCAAGATACAAAATACTGTTACAGTGGTAAGACAAGTGCAAATATTATTACTGTTGTGCAAGTATGTAAGGATCTGTACAGATATGAGTTGCAGTCATTTTCCCACTGTTTTTTTTTTTTTTTTTTTTTTTTTTTTTTTTTATAATTTGAGATATTTTGTAATAACATCCAAGTGAGCCTCAAAACGGTTGAGACAAAGTTAAAGAAAACCAAAATGACAACAAAAAAAAGTCCAAACAAGAACAAGTGATCATGCAGGACGCAGATAAAAGGTGAATGATGGCATCCGGAAGTAAAAGTGACCTAATAAACCATAAATCATGGCCCTAAATGCACTCAAACAGATAAGAGCTGCAGTGTCAGCAGTCGAAGCAGTAGCAGAGCATCTGGAAACTCCATCCACTTCCACCTCTGACACAGCTTCCACTGTCCACCCCCTGCAGGCTGGGACACTGCAGGGTGGAGGACCTGGAGGGGACAGTGGCCCGTATGAAAACCTGAGGGAAGTGTCCAGGGGGGGTACTCCCACGGGGGACAAACGATCCTGCCATGTTACCGAACAGGGCGCTGTGACCTGGAAGTCTTGTTTTCTACATCAGACTCAATATGGTAGACCAATCTCTGTGCAGCGGCCATGGGAACCCAAAACACAAGCGAAGTACGAGGGAAAGTCTGAGTGCTGCAACACAGAAAATAAATTATAGAAGAACTTGTTAAACTAATAGTTACACTTCAATAAATGATATGGACACAATATGCCCTATAAATAAATAAAATGTAAGCAATAGATCTAAAAATGATAAAACTACAAAGACAATGTAGGAATAATGATTGTATTTTGGATCAATTTACAAATTATTATCATTACATTAGTGTAAATTTCACCTGAGGAAGTTCTGCTTGCTGGGTTTTCTCTAGTTCCACCATCTGGACTTGAAGGATCCTGTCCGAATCAGCAGCCTTTAACCCTTTATCGAGCAAGTGACTATTTTTTGTAATTTCTGCATGCATTATAAGACAGTGACAGCAACAGTGAGGACAGTGAGGCAACAGTCTCAGGTCCAGTGTGGTCTACAGGGTCTGTAAGGTCCACCACTCCACTATGAAGTAATGGTACTAATGTAAGGAATGATGTTCAACGGGATAATATGGATGTGGACAGGTGTCTGGATCTGCACTTATGTTGGTCTAATGTTCTAAAAGTGATGTTCTAATGCTCTAAAATACATGTTCCTTTCACCTTACATGTGTTTTTTCTTGTATTTTTCATAAATACTTCTTGGATTTTTTTTTATTTTTATTTATTTTTTTTGCCACTTATGGGTAAGGAACCAGATATGGTAACTTCATCAACCTTGATTTTCTACATAACAATAAAAATTTTGAAAAATTTCACAAATGTAGTACAGTCTTGTTATGTCCTCCAATAACACACTAAGGTTGAAATTTTGACTTTCAGAGTATTTCTATCCGTGCCCTATAATGGGTTAAAAAAGCAGTAAAGAGCAATGATAAAATAACTTGTCATTTTAAGTATTTTTTTTTTTTACAGCTATTAAGACCAAGAACTACTTTTGGGGTGATGTCTTAATTAATTCTTCTCTACATCTAATTTGTCCCAAGAGATTTACATTTATTTATTAAAAAAAACACTATCCTCTGCATTTTGCATTTTTCAGTCAAAAGAAGGTATTTTCCTGTATTTAATTCACCGATCATGTAGATGTTCATAAGAGCTCAGAGTAAATTCAAAGGTTATTACATTGAAAAAGAGAAAACTGAAGAAAAAATTACTTTTTTGAAAATATAGCCTATATCACAACATAAAAACAAGTGTCTACAACCACTGTCATTTGCTAAACTACAATTACATGGGTTTTATTACTAAATCAATGTTGCAGAAGATGATGGTGTTTCGATGTTCACTATGGAGCCTCTGAAGGTCCAAATGGGTCATATGTGATGTAACTGAAAAGCTGATAAACTGTATTTTACCTGAATTAGTTACATGAATTGATAGGATTAGTGGTTAAAAAGTCATTAAATACTTTAGATCAGTAGATGTTTTTGGGCACTGGTGGCTGTTTAGGTCTTTGAAGGTTTAGAATAAATTTGAGGAATTTCAGTGTTTGCATTTTAGGTAGCTTTGTACACCCATTTCACTACATCTCACAGATAAATATTGTTTTGTTTTGCTTTTACTCCACTACATTTGTCTGATATCTTTATTTCTTTTTCAGATTAGTTTTTCCTCCTCTTTTAGACTTGTGGGGGGTGGGGTGCTTGGGCCTATCCCAGGTACCATTGGGCACCCACCTAAAAGTGACATCTAAACATCTAAACCTACTTCCACAAAACTGGTGAAGCAAAATGCAATGAACCAAGTCCAAACTCGATCAAATTTAACAGTTACAATTCCACAGGTTTGTGATATTTAGGAAACCTGAATCGTTATAACTTGGCTCTCAGTTGGAACACACCTGAACATGCAGCCTGATTCTCCACGCCCACTCAGGTTACCGCCTGTGCCCGACAGCCCCACCCATCCCACAGCTCCCCGAGGTGCAGTGAACGTGAGCTTCAGCAGGTTTGATACTAAACCCGATACCGGCTGGTGGTCGTAACATCCAGTGTTTATATAAAACGAGCAGCAGAGCCGAGGCTGCTAAAGACATCAGGCTCTCAGCTCAGACTAAAGCCGCACAAAGTCCACCTGTTAAAAGAGGAGAGGATTTTCCCTCAAAAGTCTGTGGTCTGTGTGCATGTACAATGTGTCGAGGTGGATGCCAGGTGTCCTGATTAGTCTTCTGTATATTGAGATTTCTTTCCGCACTCTTACATGTGACTTATGGCCAAATTTGTGAATTGAAGACTTACATAATGTATTTTTAGAGAAATTTCAGGCAGAGTGTCTAATATTAACCCATGAACACCAGGTGCTACTTTTGGGGCAGTTTGCAAATGAGTTTTTCCTCTCCATCTAACCTTTTTTAAGTGATTTATCTCCATTTCTTCCAATAATATGCTTTGTATTTTGCATTCTTAAGTGAAAATCAGGTATTTTCCTATATTTAATTTACTGGTCATGTAGATGTTCATAATAGCTCAGATTAAAGTTGAGAGTTATTATATCAAAAACAGAAAAAAATTAAGAAAAAGTGACTTTTTCAGTAAAATCTGTCATTAACTGAACATAAACTAAGTGTCTCCATCCACTGTCATTGATCCAACTCCATGGGTTTTAAGTAAGTAAGTAAATGAAGCTTTATTTATATAGCACTTTTTAAAACAACACGTTACAAAGTGCTTCACATCAAGGAGAGATAGATCAAATCAAATCAAACCAAATTTTAAGCCAAAATTTAAGCCAATTTTAAGTTTTACCCGTGAACCAATGTTGTAGAAGATGACAGTGTTTCCATGTTCACTACGGAGCCTCTGAACGTCCAAATGGGTCATATCTGATGACCATGAAAAGATGACAAACTGCATTTTACACCAATTATTTACATGTTATTATTGTATTATTGTATTATTACATGTTACATAGGATTAGTGGATCAATGGGTATTCAACATTTTAGATCAGTAGATGTTTTTGGCTGAAGGTGGCTGTTTGGGTCTTTATGGGTTAATTTAAATAACGAAGCAAAGATCATTAAATTTCATCAAAATTTCCCAGTGCAAAGGTTTGTGTTTATTTAAATTTTACAAGTGTAACAGCTGCTCAGCTTCTGATCCAGGTGTTTTAAAGCACATTTATACATGTTATTATTATTTTTCATGTTATCATGTATTTTTATTCGCCTGTGTTCTGCTTGTCAGACATTATATAATAATGGGATGTCTGTGAGATCTATATATAATTTAGTCATGGTCATTGAGCAAGACCTAAAATTACTTAATACAGCCGAACTCTTTGGTCCAGGTTGTTTGCATTCTGGTGGAGAGACTGAATAATTGGAATATCGAGGTTATGTTTACCTTATAAATAAAAAAAAAGACAGTTTCAGTTATCATAGAACCAGATGACAGTCTTGGTCACTGCATCAGTCTGAGATAAATAATAACACACCATAGGGTGAATATACAATTCTGCAATAATGTTTTCATTCATTCATTTATTTTCTGAACCTGCTTTATCCTCACTACGATCGCTGGGGTCGCTGGAGCCTATCCCAGCTACATATGGGCAAAGGTGGGGTACACCCTGGACATGTCGCCAGTTCATCGCAGGATTGACATAAAGAGATAAACAATTATTCTCACATTCACACCTATGGGCAATTTAAATTCAGCAATTAACCCACAGGTGTCAAACATGCGGCCCGGGGGCCAAATCTGGCCCGCCAAAGGTTCCAATGTGGCCTGCAGGATGAAAGTGCAAAAATGAACCTGAACAGTCCAGGTTGTCCAAATCCTTTTGGTTCAGGTTCCACACACAGACCAATGTGATCTACAGTAAAGATAACAACACAATAAACCCATGAATATTGACAACTACAATTTTTCTTTGTGAAAAATTATGTGGAAAAAATTAAGTGAAAAAAATAACATTACACTGTGAAAATATTTACATTTACAAAACTATTCTTTCACAATAAAATGCAAATAAATACATAAATAAAAACAAAGATGAACAACTCAAAATGTGCAATTTTAACAATATTCTGCCTGTTACTAAATGTTTTGCGCATTTATGGATCCACTGTGATCTGTAGTTGGGTTAATAAAGAGAGATGTAATATTGTAGAAATTGCTCAAATTTTAGTTCCAAACTCCAACATTTTAACAATATTCTGTTTGTTACCAAATGTTTATGTAAGATTGTGTGTAATGTACATGTATAAATAATAAGTTGAGGCATAATACAGGGTGGGGAAGCAAAATTTACAATATTTTGAGGCAGGGATTGCAAGACAGTGTATGACCAATTAGTTTATTGACAGTCATGAGAATTTATTTGCCACAAGAAAATTGACATAATAGAAAATGTTTTTATTCTATGTGTCCTCCTTCTTTCTCAATAACTGCCTTCACACGCTTCCTGAAACTTGCGCAAGTGTTCCTCAAATATTCGGGTGACAACTTCTCCCATTCTTCTTTAATAGTATCTTCCAGACTTTCTCGTAATAGTTTTGCTCATAGTCATTCTCTTCTTTACATTATAAACAGTCTTTATGGACACTCCAACTATTTTTGAAATCTCCTTTGGTGTGACGAGTGCATTCAGCAAATCACACACTCTTTGACGTTTACTTTCCTGATTACTCATATGGGCAAAAGTTTCTGAAAAGGTATGGATAATAGTGTTAGGTATGATTATGACATCAATATATGTTTGGTTTCAAAACAATTGACGTAGTGCCTGCTGAGAAAAAACAACTAAATGTTCATTGCAAATTTTGCTTCCCCACCCTGTATTGTTAAAATTGCACTAATTTTTCAAATGAAATTTCTGTTTTTTCAGGTTTTTCATATCTTTTTTATAAAATGTAAATATTTTCATAATCTAATTGGGTTTTGTTAGTACTAAAACAAAAAGAAAAACTTGGATTTGTCATTATTTATAGGCTATTAAGTCATTATTTTACTGGTCTGGCCCGCTTGAGATCAAATTGGACCCCTGAACAAAAATGAATTTGACAGCCCTGGATGAACCTATCAGTGCCTGTCTTTGGATGGTGGGAGGAAGCCGAAGTACCCAGACAGAACCCATGCAGACACAGTGAGAACATGCAATCTACACACAGAAAAGTCCCACCCACAATTATGTTTTATTTGGTTTAATCAAAGACAGTTCAAACAGATGATGGACTGAGTCTTCAGTGGACCGTCTTGTCCACTTTGTTGTTTCTATGTCACACCACTGTCCTTCAAAAGCATTAATAACATTATGGTTCCTTCACCACATAGTCATGCAAGTAAACACTGGATCCAGTTTTCTCTCAGCCAACATATCTCTTAAACATCCTGACATTAAAATGGCATTTGTTGGCCACAAAGATGAAAGAAATCTGATATTTTTCTGAGCCCTGACTGAGCAACATAATTTTGGGAAATCTGCCAATACAGGCAGAAAAATAAAAAAAATAAAGTTCATATTCAATCTAAAATATTTTTTAACCCTTTCATGCATGAATTATGAGAACCTTAATCAAGATTTTTTTTCCTCTTTAGACATGAAAAAAACAATGTGATTGAATTTTTTTTTATGAACCTATTTTTCATGGAGTCACAAAAATGTCCACTCAGCTGGACACCATGCATTTTTTATTTTTATTTTTTATTTAACCTTTATTTACCCAGGGAAGCAAGTAAGCACAGATTCTTATTTACAAAGGCAGCCTGATGATCATTTACTGACATACTGTGTGAAAACTATGAAATACTTTTTTTTTTAAAATGCTGCTAATCTGTTCTCACATTTTAACATACTAGAACCTCCTGAGACCCAGCAATGCATTTTTGTCCTCTGTAGGGGACAAGAGTTTTACAGCTTTATTGTTAAAAACAAAACAAAACAAAACAAAACAAAACAAAATGCTGTCCACTGCAAAGGAAATTCCATAAATAATAATGAAAAAAAAATCTAGCTGAAAAAACTGTTGCATCATGCTGTTTCCAATCAAGACAATTATTAAATGTAAAAAAGCCAAAACTTTTCCTTTCCTGGGTCTCAGGAGGATAACACTAGTTATTACTCACTCAGATATGCCAAAAAAAAATGGTTTAAAAAACCCTGTTAATTACAGTCTAATAACAATTGGCAATTGATTTACACTCAGATATCTTACTGCAGATCAGGTTGATGAAGAACAGGAAAGTTACAGTAATGGTATGAATTGCAGTGTATGGGATGATGCATAAACATCCACTGTGTTGGTTGATATGCAAGTAAAACAACAAAATCCATGAAAGTACAAGAGAACATCTTTGAATAGCTGTCCACTGCAGTGACCACTATGCATGAAAGGGTTAATCATATTATGTTTTGGTACAGTCATTATAATAAACCAACTAATTACTGGAAAAAAAAGAAGTTCTCAACAGTTCTGACCTCACCCACAATAAAGACAAAAGTGTATAGTTTCACATTATTGGCAGTGTATGATCTACACACAGGTGTCCCAATACTTTTCCCCCCATATACTATACATGTACAACACTGTGCAAAGAGGAGGTGAGTCTGGGGTCTGAAAAGGCAAAAACTGTTGCAAAAATGTGATGTTTTCCTTCAGCTCTCACAGCTTCTTCTTCTCTTTCATCATCCAGACCCCACACTGCTCCCACTCTCCTCTCTCCCACTCTCTCAGACAGCCTGGTGGGCCTGCTCCTGCTGTTTCTGGTTGGTTCAAGCCGGGACCCCCCACCCTGCCCTGGCTGAGTGCCGGACTGCGGAGGGCACGACGGCGCCTCCACTACTTAGAGGACGAAATTCACCGGGTTCACAGCACCGTCTGTGAGTGGAAAATGGGATTATATCCTGCGGTTAGTCTAAATCCACTGACCCAGGGAAAAGAAAAGCTCTCACTGTGGTTTTCTGAGGCTGATTACAGAACATTTAAGGTATTCGGCTGGCAAGAGAGCAGAGCGATGTGCACTGACTGCAGCAGGTGGAGCTTTATGAGGCTGAAACTCAAACATTTTAATGATATAAACAGTTGAATGTATGAATGAAATGAAATTTGATCTTATTTTGATAGAGACCTCAATAATAAAGCATGTTTGATCTGGTCAAAACATAACCACCCTTTAATTAAACAATCTTAATTTGATATGCATTTGTTCACTGGGTTTTAGGGACATTTTGTGCCTTTTCTAGATGAGGTGATAATGGAGAATGATGGAGAGCTGCACAAAGTAAAGGACTGCACCTCTAGAGCCAAGAATCTGCATCAAGTATGCTATTGTAGTCAGTTATAATCCTGATTATCTCTGCACGTAATTAAAATAATCACTGTTCGAGTACTATTACAAGCAGTTTATCGCTCTCTCAAAATGTCATATGTACACACAAATATAGAATCACTAGAAATCCAGGTGCCCACTAGTTACTACTGGTGTTAACATGGAGTACAATGTCTAAAAATATCACAATAAAATCAACAAACGTGTGTAACAGAATAAAAACCCATGTGGATAGTGATCAGCACTTTATTGGAATTTAAAAGTCTATGTGTAAGGTTCAGGGTGATCTCATTGTGAGTTGTGTTGTGTTTTTTTAATTTGCTCTAGAGTAGACTTCATGGCTAATATAGAAGTATCTGTCCTTTATAAAATATACTCGCTAAATACCAGAAATGTAGCCTAGGAAAGATGTATATAAGTTTATCTGTTCCAAGGGAAAAGTTCACACCCACTTTATTATTATACAAGTTATAAAAACAATCCATTTTATGTTGCCTAAAAGAAAAAAAAATTGTCATACCTTCACAGGAAAGTACCAGTACTCACTAAACTGTGGATTGTTCAAATAAACATTTTAAAGGACAACGAAGTATGATTTACCAGTGGTACATTTACAAAGTACACTGAACAAAAATATAAACGCACCACTTTTGTTTTTGCTCCCATTTTTCATGAGCTGAACTCAAAGATCTAAAACTTTTTCTGTGTGCACACAAGGTTTATTTCTCTCAAATATTGTTCACAAATCTGTCTAAATTTGTGTTAGTGAACACTTCTTCTTTGCTGAGATAATCCATCCACCTCACAGGTGTGGCATATCAAGATGCTGATTAGACAGCATGATTTTTGCACAGGTGTGCCTTAGGCTGGCCACACTAAAAGGCCACTCCAAAATGTGCAGTTTTATCACACAGCACAATACCACAGATGTCACAAGTTTTGAGGGAATATGCAATTGACATGCTGACTTCAGGAATCTCCACCAGAGCTTTTGTCTGTGAACTGAATGTTCATTTCTCCACCATAAGCCATCTCCAAAGGTGTTTCAGAGAATTCATGAAGAAGACTGTGTGAGGAAAATGGTGGTCACACCAAATACTGACTGGTTTTCTGACCCCCCTGGACCACCCAATACAGTAAAACTGCACATTTTAGAGTGGCCTTTTATTGTGGCCAGCCTAAGGCACACCTGTGCAATAATCCTGCTGTCTAATCAGCATCTTGATATGCCACACCTGTGAGGTGGATGGATTATCTCAGCAAAGGACAAAGGAGAAGTGCTCACTAACACAGATTTAGACAAATTTATGAACAATATTTGAGAGAAATAGGCCTTTTGTGTACATAGAAAAAGTTTTAGATCTTTGAGTTCAGCTCATGAAAAATGGGAGCAAAAACAAAAGTGGTGCGTTTATATTTTTGTTCAGTGTAGATACAATGATATTGTTTTTAGGCAAATTTGATTATGCTGGAAACATTTCATGTAGTTTACAAGGTTCAAGGGTCATTTATTGTCATTCATTCAATGTAGCACATGAAAAACAAAATGTGTACTCAGGTCCCAGTAAAAATATCTAAAAAAAACAACCAAATAAATAAAAACAGACACATAAAACCACATACATAAGTAAAACACATTCACCATTTAAAAGACATTCCCTAGACATTCATTACATACACAAGTCAAGAAAAAAAGTCACAGATACCTTGTCAGTTTTGAGTAGCTTGATGAAAAAACATTATATATTAAGAAATGTTACTTATTATAGCTTTAAATGTCTTTACTATGTAATTAACTGAACACAGTGAGGGTGTAAAGCTACATTCCATTTCTGACATTATAGGAAACACCTTGCAGTAGCAAGTGCAGATATTTGTGGTGTTTGCAGTCCCAGAGGGAATCAAACCCTCAACTTCTACAGTCAGAGTGCCTTGCTACGCCTGTCGAGCTGCACAGGACACTTGATCCCAGTCATATCAGAGGGTTTAAATGGGTTTAAATGAGGGCTCTGGGGAGTGGTGAGTCGGGTGGGGGGTGGCGGTGGGGGTAAGAGAGGAGATGAATGGCTGCCACTGGGAACAGCAGAGGGGCATTCTGGGAACTGGTCCTGCTGAGGCCTTCCTTATGGCTCTCTATGAGAAATGGAGAGAGTCTGACAGGAGCCAAATGGAGCTGACAGCCAACTGGCCTCACTTCCTCCGCCATCTACACACACACACACTAAAATCCTCTCCACCTTCATACCATTCTTTTTTCCGTCTTCCATAATTTTGTTTTGGAAAAACACAAGCTCATGTTTCACCTCTCAGAGAGCCACCAGCGCTCTCCAACTTTCATGTATCCGTCCTGCTCTGACCCAGCGCTACTTAAAGACCTTTGTTTGGCCAAGGGCAGATTTTGGCAGGCAGGCAGGTGCTGATATGGATAAACTCCATAACGCAGAGACCACTGTGTGCCAAGAGCCTAATGGCAGCCCTAAAAAAGCCAGAGGAACACAGTGTGTTTGAGCGCACTTCTGGTGAGTCTCCTCAGAGGAGTGATGAGCTCATCGAGGGGGAAGTTTCCTCTGGACAACAGTCACAGGTTAAACCCACAATAACTGTGTTTTACTCCCTGAGGGCTGTTATTCCTGTGAGCGAACCCTGTACAACTGTATCATATGAGCGTTCAGTGCACAGATCATCATCATAGAACTCTTATATATGAAAGTTATTCATATGTCATATGTTTGTTGATAATCAGGTAACACTATGCAGAGAAGCTAACATGTCAAAAAGCCCATACAACATGTACATGCACACAAATATTCAAAGAGCAAATTCTGTTTGGATAGTGTGAAGTATATATATATAATATATATTTGAGCATGTATTACCAGTGTGCATCTCAGACAGTTCATCTTAGTGCACTGTAAGACTCATGACCTCCTACCCGTTAAAGATCAGACAACTTTGATGAGTGATTGGTTTTCTTGATTTCATGATTTTCTTATTTATGTGATCACTGTCATACCAAACCCAAGTTAACTCTGTGGTACTTTTTGATAATGAATGCAATTCACACTTTTACAAGTACAGCAGTCCTTCACGTTAATAATTTTTACTGCTAAGAAATTGTGGGTGTTTTGGAGCAGTATATTACAGGTGTCTAGTATAGTATCTGCATTATACATATAGTATATTTAACTGAGTCAGTACAAGTAGAACTCTCTTGGTCATGACACATGTAGGATGCTTTCCTATAATACTTGCCCATTTTTAATATTGCCATTTTTGTGTTAGGAAACTGAACATTCACACATGTTATTCTTCTTATTAAATAATTATTTGTGGTCCAACAACAAATTCAGTAGCAGTTATGTATTTTCCTCCAAAGAACATTGAATAGCTCTCTTTTGCAGACCAAAATATGCCTTTGTCTTTTCTGGATGACATGCATAGATCTGCACTCAGTTATTATAAAAAGTGTTATAACAAGTTAATAGCAAGTTATAAAAAAAAAGTGACGGAAAGCATATTTATGGAAATAGAGAGGAAAATGTTGAAACAATGAGGCTTTTCTCACCTTTGCATCACTTATCAAGACCTAAAGTATCCTTTAAATTCATTTTGGAACACAATCACAAACACACAACAACCTCCACTATAATCCTACTGGGTGGAGGAGGGGGTTTCAGACCATCTGACAGACACTGAGGCTGATGTATGAATCAGAAAACAAATATATACAATTTATCATCCTCACAGCTTGGGGTGACTTGCTGAATAATGGCTGCCATAAAAAATGTCAACAAATGAAGTCCAGAGAAATATGATGAGTTTTCCATGGGGCGGTCCACCTGGTCTGTGCTGTAGCCTGTGTGTGTCCACTATGACAGTACAGATGTACAGACTTCCTGGGTGGAAATGTAAAGGCACTTTACAAACTTAATGGGTGAAGAAAAGAAATATAACTTCATTTGTAAACCTGGAACAAAGTTAAATAACATAAAAACTGCCAGTGTTGATTTTAATTGCTTACAAAACCACAGTACAGTTCAGTAAAGTGTTTGATTCTTGACAGTCAGTCAGACCTCTGTCCACATTTTTACTATCACTTCATTTCTCTTCTAAATTCCTGCTCATGTTCTCTGGCTGCTGGTTTATTTGCTGTTAACAGCAGTTTGTGTCTCCGTTCTTAAACCTCAGGATGTAAAATTCATCATGGTGCACATGCTGAAACTCGATCTCTGTTCATTTCTGGGGCCTCCCTCGCCCTCGCCGCCTGGCGTTTATGGCGAGCGTGCTATGGTTACAGCGCCCCGGCCGAAGCCAGACGGATCTTTACGGCCAACGGGCTGAGCATTCCTCTGCTTTTGTCACAGCTACGCTCCGTGCTGACAGAGGAAACACAAGAAGAAGAAGAAGAAGTAGTAGAAGAAGAAGGCAGGAAGCTGGAGGATGCTGGGAGCTGGATCAGACCCGGGTTTGGTTTCCATGACTGAGGAAATTCTTCAGCCATGTAAAAGATTATAAACAGCTCTGCTGAGTCGCATTTCCACCTCAGTGAGTGATGAGAGGAACACATCAACCAGCAGGCAACCTTCTTCATTTTTGACATTTTTAACCTCTTACGTTACTTTTGGGAGATTTGGTGTCTTCATTCAACAGATGACAGTAGAGAGAGACGGAATGTGTAGAAGAATGACATGTAAAAGGATGACTGGTGTTTATGTCCTGCCCCCTTAACCAGACCACATTTAAAGTACTAGGCCTTCACAGGCAAAGGTCACATGGACATCTATAAGTACATTTATTGCTGCTGTTACAGTTACAGGTACAGTTTACAGTTATATGGACTTATAATTATTAGCATCATCATCATCAGTAGTAATAGTATTTATATTCAATACTACGTTATACTTCCACTAAACTATATTTCAGATTAAATGGATTTTTCTTGCATTTATTTCATTATGAAATATAAATATTTAATGCAATGGGTAACAGAACAAGCTTTTCAAATACATCACATTGTTGAAAATATAGCTGGTGCTTTCTAAGTTGTTTGTCTGTGCTCAGGTCACATTTCAGATGTCTACAAGTTATTACCAGCGAAACCAATGCAGGACTTTTACTAGTGATGGAGTAGTGTTACATTACTGAATTTGTCCTTACACTTAAAACTGCAGGAGCTGAATCCTACAACTCATGGCATTTCATGTGCTGTAATGTCCAGGTTGCATCTAATGGAATCTAATCAGAACTTGGTTATTACAGCTGTCAATCATGTCTGGAAACAAAGAGTATTCAGATGTCTACTTGAATTATATGCTAAAAGATGTGTAAAATGTTAGAATTTTTTCTCACAGTGATACCAAAAACTGTCAAGCACTGCAGCTTTAAGAAAAACACGTTAATTCTTCTTCCACTAGTGACTGTTGTGTAAAAAAAATAAATAAAATAAAATAAAACAGTCCCCACTGATAACAAACCTGTATAATATGGTGAGGGGAAAATTTTCACTTCTCTAGTATTCTATAAATGTAAAACATTTCACTATTTTACAACAAAATTTTCGTCATGACATGTCAAATAATAAACAAGGTGTACTTAGCGTTAGTCAGGGTGCCGGTGTGGTCCCTACAGACCGCCCTGCAGGAGACCACCAGACCTCAGCTTAGATCATAGCAGCTCCGTGTTTACCTTCATCCCTGGCCGTTTGAGTCCCTGTGTCCTCCTGGACGTCCAGCTGAGCTCCTGGAGTGAACACACAGCGAGAAGCAGCCCGGCGGCTCTGACGGAGATGGCAGCTGAAAACAACCCAAACACCGGGAGGCGCAGGGTCAGACCTGCAGGACGACAAAGCAGAGGCCGAGGGTCCTAACGATGGCTCTGAGGTGTCCCGTCCCCTCCATCCTGGTGGTCCACAAACTTTGTTACATTCTTGTTCTGTACAAATGGTGAAGTATCTGTCGAACATCAACACCTCCGTCGAACCATTTGATGAGATGAGCGTTGACAGTTGGACCAAACATTCCTGAGGTGGTTCGGAAAAGTTTCTTCCCCAACAAATCTCAGTTTTGACACTTAGGACAGAAATTAGGAGCAGACAGAAATAAATCCCACTTTATATAGTTCAACCCATATAGATCAAAATCATCTATTGATCTAATCTAATCTAATCTAATACAATACAATACAATATAATCTGTTGTAAACTATACACTGTACTGCCATACTATACAGTGTGTCATCTTGTCATGGTCATCAGATATGACCCATTTGGACGTTCAGAGGCTCTGTAGTGAACGTGGAAACACCGTCATCTTCTACAGCATTGATTCACCAGTAAAACCCATGGAGTTGAATCCATGACAGTGAATGGGTACACTTGTTTTATGTTCAGTTATTGATATTTTTCCTGAAAAAGTCACTTTTTCCTTCAGTTTTCTCCAATTCTTATACTTCTCTTTTTTCTTTTGTTCAGACAAGGTATAGTTTTTTAGATGTTACCTGTTACCAAGCAGGTAACATCTAAAAAACTATACCTTGTCTGAACAAAGGAAAAAAGAGAAGTATAATTACATAAACAGAAGACAAAATGAACGTCTTTAGCCTTTTCTCCATTTCTGATATAATAATCCTCAATTTTAATCTGAGTTTGTACGAACATCTAAATGATCAGTAAATTAAATATAGGAAAATACATGATTCAAAATGAAAAACATGCAAAATAAGGAGGATAATATTATAATCAATGGTGATAAATCACTAAAGAAAAGTTACTTATAGAGAAAAATTCATTTGGGAACTGCCACAAAAGTAGCACTGGGTTTTCATGACTTAAAATCCAATATTTACTCTGAGGGATGTCTTCTCTAAAAGCATCCTCCTCACATTCTTGATGCAGTCCTTTGTTGAGAAATTTTAAGAAAACTCTTGACAAAAACCCAAAATGATACCAGTCAAACTAGTGCTAGTAATTTCTGCTTTAAAAATATATATTGGCTGAACAGGAAGCTAAATAATGGCTTTGGGTATGCTGCAACAGTAACTTTCATTACTGTTAAACAACATTATATGTTTTATTACTTCATCCCTCTAACCCACTAACATACACACTCCAGCTTGTTATGTAGCCTCTGAGGCAACCGTCCAGAATCAGTGCCTGTCGTGGTGAAGACGTGAAAATATTAAAAGTCACTGTTGTAAAATAGATAAATAAGTTGTTGTTGTATCTAAAGGTGACAAACCTTTGTTGTAAACTGATTGGTTATTTAAGTTTGCAGACAGATCATGGTTACTGTTGAAATAACAATCTTTAAGTTTACTGAATGTTTATTGTTATAATTATGTAAAGATTTTATATATTGATACAACATTCACACTGTGAAACAGGATAGAAAGGTTACAGTCTACTGCCTTGGGTCCAATATTTCACTGACCCCTTCATCCATCCGCCCTGATCTCCTGCCTCTGCTGACTTTGTATGCTGATATTTGTTTAACAATGGAAGCTACAAGGATTTGAAAAACTTGCAGAATAGATGCTTGCAACCAAAAATATTTCTGGGCTCTAAAACACTGCTGTAATTACAACTTATGGGCTGTTTTATTTATTTATTTATTTATTTTTACATAAGGACAGTCTGCTAGTCTACTACTCACCAACTGTCAAAATATGAAGGAGAGTGTTTAACCTGCTCAGAGTCTGACAGGAGTTCAACTGTTTCTGAATTGCTGCAATCAGGACCCTTAACACCCCTGAACCTCTCAGACTGTTTTCCTGTTAGTCACTTTAACACTGTGAAGGGTCTAATGTCTCACTGGTCATTTCCATCCAAACCACTATGCATTATATCATTAATGAACCCACACTGATGCAAAAACACTCTTACTACTGTGTATATTGAGATATATATTGTATATATTTAGAAAATTAAGCTGCATGCACAAACTGTCTGTTTATGCTGCCTTCACGTGCTATTGGGAAGACAATCCTTTTCCACGAGTGAATTCAAAATTACCAGTGTGATGAGTTCAAGTACGTTTGTTGTTGTGAAATAAAAATTGGCTGACACAATTTATTGTGACCTGGTACTTGGGCCAAACTGTTTTGGACATGTTAATTAATTTGCTACAGACCCCCCCCCCCCGCCCCCAAGTGGAGGCAAGGGGGGTTGTTTTTGGTTTGGTTTGTTTGCTTGTTTACACTCTAGCAGCAGCAAAAGTATTGGTTAAATTCTTACCAAATTGGGTTTATAGATTGCCAGAGACCCAGAAGAGATCTGATTACATTTTGGAAAAAGTAGGTCAAAGTTTACATTTTTTATGAATTTTTAAACTTTTTTTCCCCATTTACTTACAATGGGTGAAATTTCACATGTCTGTAGCAGCAAAACTATTGGCTGAATTAACCCTTTCATACATACTGGTCACTACAGTGGACAGCTATACTACAGCTGTTCTCTTGTACAGGGTGTCCCATAAGCCTCCATACACAGGAGACATAATACATTCCATACATATATGGTTCTAACATGTATTTCTTTATATTTCAGATAACCCAAAGAATGCATTTGAATAAAGAGCAACGAATTGAAATCATCCTGATGGCCGGTTCAGCAAGCAGTCGTATGGTTGCAAGCGCATTTAACAGAAAACATGGGACAAGTATCACACACGACACTGTGGCAAAACTTATTGTCAAGTTCAAAAAAACAGGAAGTGTTTTGGATCAATTTGTTCCCGACAAAATGGCAGTCATATAGAGCATATTATATAAATAAAAATGGTTTATGTCAAGAAACATTTATTTTTCATACGTATGGAGACTTATGGGACACCCTGTATATTCATGGGTTTTGTTGTTTTATTTGCAAATCAGCCAACACAGTGGACGCTTACGCATCATCACATACACTGCAATTCATACAATTACTGTAACTTTGCTGTTCTTGATAAACAGATACAGTTTTCTTACACAAAAAGTTTTTTTTTTTCATATTACCTCCATGAAATGAGTAATAACTAGTATTAGAGTATGTTAAAATGTGAGAAAACATCCGATTAGCTGCATTAAAAATGTTTTTATTTCATAGTTTTTACACAGTATATCACTTTCTGTTATTGCATTTTAAATACATGTTTCTTTGCTTCAAAATTAAACACATGGTGTCCAGCTGAGTGGACATTTTTGTAACTCCATAAAAAATAGGTTCATTAAAACAATTTCAATCACATTATTTTTTTCATGCCTACAGAGGAATAAAAACACTCAGGAAAAAAATATTGACTAAGGTTCTCATAATTCATGCATCAAAGGGTTAATATCAAATTAGGTTTATAGATTGCCAGAAACCCAGAATACACGTCATTACATTTTTGGAGCAGTACGTCAAAGTTCAAATCTTTTTTCTTCTCCCATTTACTTATAATGGGCGAAATTTCAAATGTCTATAAAAACATAAATTTGTTTCAATTTACTTCAAACTTGGCACATATATAGAGGCAATTGATACGCTGACATCAGCACATGCATAAACATGATGACATCAGTTGGATCGATGCCAAAATAAGCTACAATATGTGTGAGGGGCGGGGTTTGTTGTGCCTGGCACCACTTGTTTTTTAATTCATTCATTTATCTTCTGCACACTATCCTCGAGAAGGTCGCGGTGACATGTATACACTGACAGATATAGAGGTGAACAACCAACCACTCTCACATTCACACCTATGGGTAATTTAGTCTAACCAAATAACCTATTAATGCATGTTTGTGGAAGCCTGAGGGGACCCACACATGGGGAACACATGCAAACTCCATTTTCTTTTCTTTTTTCTCATAAAATATTTTTTATTGTGCACATTTTCTATACTATAAATGTGCTAATCATCAGCAAACAGCAGGTGAACGTTTATAAAAGCAGTGTTTATCATTCGCAATTAATCCATGATTGCTCTCCACCACGTTGAAAAGTTCAAAGGTTATTTTTATCTCAGCAAATTATGTATTAAAATTTTTTCCCAGTTCTCCAGTGGAAAATACAACATGGTGGGGCGTTCATGTGCAGTTTCCAAGTTCATAAGCAATATTTACCATAATTCCCATAGCACATGAAGGCAGCGTTAGAACACGCTTTCCTTCGCTTTAGTTTGAATCAGATGATAACAGAGTAAATAACACATTAAATATATGCTCATCAGAAACTGAGTTCACAGAGGAGGATTTAAAACACAATTAAAGATTCTCTTGAACATAATGAGATGCTCGGATTATGAAAATGTCCTCAACTTAAAACAACCTCTTTCGCATGTTTTAAAGCGGATGAACTAATTTCACTTTCTTTGGGCATCAGTGAGAATGACCTCTTATATTGAACCTCCATGCATGTTTTACCTTTTCTGTTTTATCTCATAACACTGTACAAAAGTCCAACTTTAGGTTTGTTGGTTTAGTAAAGTTCTGACGACCACACATATGCATTTGTCAGTCTCTACATTAAGATCCATTCTGGAAGTTTGTACTGCAGGAAAAACACTAGTTTCATGGAAAAAAACAGCTTCTATAAATCAAAGTGGTCATATTTAATGTGTCCCTTTGCACTTAACATGCCTTTAACCCTTTAGTTCAGACAATATGAGATTTACTGCATTAATCTGATGTTTTATACCAGGTTTCATTCAACACGTTAGATGTTCCAAACTGTTTGTGCTGCTTCTTACCATGAGGTCAGAGAACACACTAAATACTGACTTAAATGAGTGGATTGAATTAGTGGGCGAGGCGAGGTGAGGCGAGGCGAGGCGAGACGAGATAAGATAAGATAAGATAAGATAAGCTACGGTAAGATGAGATGAGATGAGATAAAATAGGATATGATAAAATAAGATGAGATATGATAAGATGAGATAAGATGAGATAAAATGAGATAAGAAGAGATAAGATGAGATAAGATTACATAAGATGAGATAAGATAAGCTAGGATATGATATGATAAGATAAGATAAGATAAGATAAGATATGATACGATAAGATGAGATAAGGTAAGATAAAATAGGATATGATACGATAAGATGAGATATGATGAGATACGATGAGATGAGATAAAATGAGACAAGATGAGATAACATAAGATAAAGATGAGATAAGATTAGATAAGATGAGATAAGATAAGCTAGGATATGATATGATGAGATTAGATAAGATAAGATGAGATGAGATGAGATAAGATAAGATAAGATAAAGATTAGATAATATAATATAAGATAAGATAATATAAGATATGATAAGATAGATGAGATGAGATAAGATGAGATAAGATAAGATGAGATAAAATAGGATATGATACAATAAGATGAGATATGATAAGATGAGATAAGATGAGACGAGATAAAATGAGATAAGAAGAGATAAGATGAGATAAGATAAGATTAGATAAAATGAGATAAGATAAGCTAGGATATGATAAGATAAGATAAGATAAGATGAGATAAGATACGATAAGATGAGATAAGGTAAGATAAAATAGGATATGATATGATAAGATGAGATACGATAAGATGAGATAACATAAGATAAAGATGAGATAAGATAAGATTAGATAAGATGAGATAAGATAAGCTAGGATATGATATGATAAGATTAGATAAGATAAGATAAGATAAGATAAGATGAGATGAGATAAGATAAAGATTAGATAAGATAATATAAGAGAAGAGAAGAGAAGACAAGGGAAGACAGGGAAATTTGACAATAAGTAAAGGTAGAAGCAGAAAAATAAGACATTCTTTACTTTGCCTGAATTGGATGAATGTACTACTGTTTGCTTTCACAGTCATCATGATCTCAGGTTAAAACTTTTTGACCAGGTCTCTGTTTTCATTCCGTAAAAACTATTTCTGTTCCTTTTCATCAGAGCTTCAGACTGCAGTGTGACTCTCACATCTTCTCCGTCTCTGTGACGTCTGGCTTTTCACCCTGCCTTCCAGTGTGTGGATGTTTACACATTTGTCACCTTCTTTTCTACTACAACTCTACAAAACTGTTGGTGGTGACCGGAGCTAAAAGGTGAACATGGATTCTGTGTTTAAAGCGTGAAGAGCAGCAGCAGCAGAACAACCCTGAGAGTGTTGACTCAGACTGGAGAGGCTCCTCAGGCCTCAGGTTAAAGGGTGAAAGACCACACAGAGAGGCCGTCCACTTCATGACCACACACACACACACACACACACACACACACACACACTCACGCACAGAGACGTGACAACACTCGCAAACACACTGTAATCGGAGTCTCATTAGTCTGTGAGGGATTACTGTGATCTGCTCTTTGCTCATCACAACACTGACTGCTGTTTAACACACAACAAGCCAAGTGTGTTTACTGCTACCTCTGTGTTAAACACACACACACATACACACACACACACACACACACACACACACACACACACACACACACACACTCACACACACACACACTGGACAGACTGATAGACTGATGTCTGGTTATTACTTTGTTTTTCCTGTTCTATATAGGTTATTGTTGTTAAATGATTTAATCTATGCCCTCTCCTGCATCAAAACCTGTTTGTTTGTTTATTTATTTACTTCGAATATTGCAGTAAAACCAAACAACAAAAAAATTATATAAAAAGAAAGTCAAACATTTGAAAAAGAGCAGGATGAAGTTTAATTTATAATCTCCCTTCCCCTTACCCCATCCTTCACCTATTCCTAATTCCCATGGCAGATTCCATAAGTAACTCAAAAAATCCTCACATATCAGACTAAATTCTGACTATGCAAAAACACAAAATTGCTGCACAAATCAAGGATAGACTGTCCATTTTGCAGCAGCATTTCATATAAAACTAAACTCTGTCCTTTTCATAGCAGTGATAGTGCACATATCAAAACCAAAAATAAACTCTGTCCTTTTCATGACAATAATACACATATCAAAAACAAAAACTCTGTCCTTTTCATGACAATAATACACATATCAAAAACAAAAGTACACTGTCCGTTTCATAACAATAATGCACAAAAAAAACTGTCATTTCTTAGCGGTAACGTACTTATCAATGATAAAATATGTCCAATTCATAATCATACCCATATAAAAAACAAAAATAAATTCTTTACATTTCATAACAATAATACCCATGTGAAAAAAACAAAAATAAATTCTGTCTATTTCATAACAATAATACCCATATGAAAAAACAAAAACAAAAGACAACAAAACAAAAATAAACTCTGTCCATTCCTTGACAATGATACACATGTCATAAACAACATAAACTATCCGTTTCGTAACAATATACCCAGTCAAAACAAACTTTCCATTTCTTAGCAGTGATATACATTTCCAAATTAAACTTTGTCCATTCCGTCATATTTACTCAACATATTGGATTTAATTGTCTTTTTAAATGTGTTATTTGATTTAATTGCCTTTGTTTCATCATTTAAGTTGTTCCATAAGTTGATTCCTTTCACAGTGATATGACCTTCCACCATCCTCGTCCTGAATCTTGTAAACCTGTAAACCTCAGTTCAGTAAAATGTTCTAAATTTTAGTGTGATGTGTTTTGGTGAAGACTAACAGCATTTGTAATGGTATAACTCCATTACTGAATGGGTTCAGGATGTTATCAAACATTTATTTTGTCTGGTATGTCTGCTAACCTGTGTTTTTCCAACCTTCTACCAATGAAAATGCACTGGAATGGCAGTCAAACCCCTGACTTTCCACCCGTGAACTCGTACTAGATCCATGTACTCCCAGTTCTGCACTTTAACGTCACGTAGCCCGTGAAACAACAATAGCAGCCCCCATGGATGTCGTGTTTATGCAAATTATTTATTAAAACAAGGTAGTACTGTAATGTTATTTTTCCACAAATGTTCTGCAAAACCAGCAGCTACTTTAGCTTTAGTTAGTCTTCAGTCTATTGAGTGGAAGAATAAATGAATACCAAATATGTATCCAAATATACAAATAATGTAACATAAAAGGTATAACAGCTTCTCCTAACTTATGCACCGTTCTTCCTCCTGTTTCCCTCAAATAAGTAAGCAGCAAGCACCTCTGATGACAGAAATGACTGTAAATGAGCATAAGCCCCATATGGTCCGCCATACTGGTTTGTTTACAACTAGCTACCACAGTTCTTTGCCCTCAGGCAGTTTGGCATAAATCGCCTGGACCGCAGCATTAAATACATGAACAAAAGCTGTTTAGAATCTGTCAGATGTAGCTTTGCTATATTCCACTATGTGATTCATCATGGAAGATTGAAAAAGTGCCATTTCTTTTCCAGCGTTTACCCCTCGGCCAACTTCTGGCAGAAGAGCTATTGTAATCGTTTTGTTGTCTGTCTGTTCACTCAATGACATAATCGCCTTATCTGAAAAATGCATTGAGATATCTGCACCAGATTTATACTGTTGATGTATCTTGGCATAGAGCAGAAGGCTATTGAAAATAGGTGACCTTGACCTACTTTTTCAAGGTCAAATGGCCTTGTGCAGTTATAATATCTGAGTCCTTTCAAATATAAATATGTATGTGATACATTTTACACAAAGACAATCTAATCTAAATTATAGGGCAGTAGCTTTCAACAGAATCTGATACTATATTTGGCCGAGGGGTATTAAAAGTACACAGCATGTTAGGTTTTGAGTTGGATTGAGAGGTGAGAGCTGTGGAAGAACGTCTGTCTTTTCAGATTCTGGTGTTTTGTCTATAACACTGGTCTACAAGGAAAATGCTTCCAGAATAAAAGTAATGAAATTTTACCACATGAGAGTCACTGATAAAGAAAAATTAAGTCAAAAATGCTGGTTGGCTGAACTTTCCAAGATACAGCCTTGGGCCAAAATGTGAAATTCAAGAATTAACGAGAGAATGGGTTTGACTCAAAAGGAATATTTGTCTCAGAGCTACAAGATCTACTTCAAAACACTGTCTGCACATTAGAATACATTCACTTTACAGGTTCTACTTAGTGGAAGATTTATAAAACTATTATATAAATGTACATAAACCAATATATATGTGTAATAACACTTAATCATATACCTTGAAAACATCAGCAAACCGGCACTTTTGTCATTTATTTTCCAATTAATCTTATTAAAATACGTAACATTTAGCACATTTAATCTCTGAAGCAGATCATTTCTAAAAAAATTGTAGACCAGTGTAATTACAGCTACTGTAGTCTTATGGCAAAAAGAAGCAAATCACATATAATGAAAGGTTATGGTTAACACATTTTTATTATCCTCACAGATGATTCAGTCTCTGTATTTTACCCATCCCAATGCACACACAACCTAGCATTAGCATTAGCAATTAGTATATTAAAATCAGTAAGCTGCCATTGAAGAGGTGCATGAACTGCAGATCTCCATCAGTACTTTGGTCAAGGACACACTGACGTGAAAAATTAATCTAATTTACTTATACCTATGTTGGATTTGGATCTAAACTGGGAATCTCTGACTGGGAACTGAACACAGATCATTCTAGCTGTGAGGCAAATATGCAAACCGTTAGACCACCCAAAAGACATAAGGCTTGTGTTTGAATTTCTTGCTAATCATTGACTCATTTGTCGATTTCTTCTTCATTTACATCAAAATTGCATTTGACTCACAAAGATTCCAACTAAGTATTTCCTCTATGCATAAAAGATGAAACTTCCCATGTAATTTAGCTTTTAATGTTCATTACTCAGCAGTTTCAGTGTTTGAGATGTTTCTTTAAAAATATTGAGATGGAGTTAGAAAATTGCTGTAAACCAAAAATCCTCAAACATATCACGCTAAAAGTTTTGGAAATTTTTGGCTTAAATGTGATTCGTCAGTAAAAGTTTTTGAAACCTATACAATACTTGTAATTGTTCTTCAGTGGACCTCAGAAACACGTAGAACATAAATAAATAAATACATCAATAAATAGATAAACAAAAAAACTTAGGCAGCAAATTTTGTGAAAACAAAACTTGTGTCATTCCCAAACTTTTGTCCATGATTGTATAAAAATATTTCTACAAATGCTGATAAATATTAATTGTAGTGTATTTACAGAAACACATAGTGACGGTGGATTTTGTGTTTTTAAGTTTACAGGAGTGAGGACACAAGACGCACCCTGCAGACCTGCACATAGATACAACAAGTATGCGCTCATGGACTCACACATACCTCCACTAAGGCCACACAGTCCTGTAAGTCAATCTTGTAATGTTAGAAAAGCTGATGGTGAAGGATCCGCCCATTTTTATGGATCTGCTCCAAAACTTAATAGGTTCGTCCTCAGCTTGTACCTCCCATCAAGTGTCCTGAAAAATCGGCGCACTGGTTTTGTGTAATCCTGTTGACAGACAAACCAACAGGCGTGGGTGATAACATTTCCTCCTTGACGTGTTGAATACTTAGTTCCCTCGCTGTACGGCTAAGAAGTCACATTTACAACCACACATAAAGCACACGACAACACATAGACTGAACACACACACACACATACATACAAACTGTGCCCACTGTTGAGGGTATGGTGTGTGTCTTTTTAAAGCAGCTTCAGTTTCACTCTGTGAGCTCATAGAATTACACACCGGCCTTTAAATGGCCCAAACACACAGTCTGCCAAAAACACTGTGTTATCCAGCAATCCCACAATCCCCTGCTGTCACTGCTGTGAGCTCAGACGTTTTATCTTTGCAATGACGCCAAATTTCACACAAACATTTACCTTGAGTATGATGTGTGTAAATGTGTTTATATGTTGTGTACACTTAACTACTTATGAATTCTTTTCAGCCGTAAATCTAGTTATGCATCGCTCATGTTTCCTTGTGTATACCCTTATAGTAACCAGTATTGTTTCTTATGTAATGGCTTTAACGAAAAAAAAATAGTCAAAAGTAAAATTACAATGTTTCTACATAGGCTAATTTTCTGGGCATTTCCTACTTTCACTGAAATTTTATTATTAGTAATGAAAGTATCACGTCCTCCACATAATGAAATCAGGATTTTTCCGACTGTGTTTAAGCTTCAGTGTAAGAAATAGAATCTTTTCTTGGCCGTGAGTGTAGAAGCAGTGGGTTTTTAAGCGATGATGCCCACGCAGATCATATCCACAAATGATATCTGCGTCATCATCACTATTCTCACAATGTGCAGAAACAGGAGACATAAACATGTGCAGGGCTGAAGTTCAACACGATCATCAAACATGACCTGTTAAAACCTGCTCACTGAATGAAACTAAATCTATTATATGAACTATCCAAACCATTAATCTACAGAGCAGTAGTAGTAGAGAGCTGAAATTAAACTAGAATGCCTAGTTACAAAAAAAAACTCCATTCAAAAACTAGTTTCTTTTTTATTGAGTTAATCAAGTAATAATAATAATAATAATAATAATAATAATAATAATAATAATAATAATAATACACATTTCATTTTTGATGCTATATCAATGTTTTTTCTTTGCTGTTTAAAGAGGCCCTACATGTTATGCATGAACTATCTGCAGGTTGATAGAGTACATATGGGACAATGAATATGTAGAATTGTCCCTAAAACAAAAATGGCTATATCTGCAATATAATTTGCCAGAAGACATTAGATCAGTGGTTCCCAACCTTTTTTGGCTCCCGACCCCATTTTAACATCAGAAATTTCTGGTGACCTCAGACATTCAAAGCAGAGACATTTCTTTGCTAAAATTAATTTGTTTTTGATCATATAATAGTTTTACTATGTTGCAAATAAACGTATGTTACAGTAAAATCTGTGTCATTGGATGCTTGATTTATGTTCAGTTAATGATATATTTTGCTGAAAAATTTGCTTTTTATTCAGTTTTCTGTTTTGATATAATAAACTGCACATTCTTATCTACATAATCACTATATTAAATGTTGGAGGATAATGGATTTTCACTAAAATATGCAAAATACAGAGGATGATAGTAAAGTAAATTGTAATAAATTATTTAAATGTTAAATGTAGAAAAACATAATAATTTGGAAGACGCCACAAAAATACTTGTAAGTGTTTAAGGGTTAAGGCAGTGAAAGATAAACAGTACCACAGTGCTTCAGTTTCAGCTTCACAGTTTGTCATGTCTTTTGTGGATTGAGATTGTCTCTCTCAAGTCATTTTTTTTTTTAGTCGTAATTTTTTTTTTTATTTTAATTTTAATCAATTACTAGAAATTTCAGGTGACCCCATTTGAATTCCAGGTGACCCCACATGGGGTCCTGACCCCAAGGTTGAAAAACACTGCATTACATAGTTAGTTTGAACACATGGAATAATGATAAAGAGAAGCTACGATATAATAAAGTTAGTGAATATGCTGTGTGTAAATATGTGAAGAAATGTCATTGCACCTGTAGTTTCTTCATATTAAAATTTTTTTAACCCCTGAGACATTAATCCAGGTAAACATGCAGCTGTCAATCTGTGTCTTTCAGTGTCATTAAAGCTGCTGTGAGTATGTGCTTGTGTTCTTTTTCTTCAGTGGTTTTGCTTTACTGTGTGTTTTAGGGTCAAAACAGAATGGAATAACAGAAAAAGACAAAGAGAGGAATTGAAGTTTGACAGTTTTTTACTAAATGAGACACGCAGAATGTACATCAATAAGAGATTTAGGATGTTGAACATGAACTGCGAACTGCAACACACTGAACTGCAAGTATTAGATTTTTGGCCCAGTAGTTTTTGTTTTGGGGCTCTGTTTTTTCTAAATCAATCCAGTTGTTTTTTGGCACCTGGTTTAACTCCAAAAAGCAGTTACACAGTCAAAACTCAGAAAAAACACAGTAAAAAAAAAAGAAGAAAAACCATCACAACACTGCAAACAATAGTACAAAAAAACGACAAGGAAAATGGTGTTTAAAGTGAGTCGGCCTCACTCTCTGCTGTGTTTTGCCCCCATTCCACAGATGGTGGGGGGTGTGCTGAGCATGCTCAGATGTCTACAGAACGCACAAGGTCTATTCTATCAGTGCTTTATAAAAATTTTCTGGTTGAAGTTTTACGAATATTTCAAATAAATCATATGTTCAGAACGAGCAGCACAGACACGTTAGGGTTTAAAAATACATTGTTGGAAAAAACTTTTGTTTTTACAAAGTACTGGCAGCAAAAAGAAATTACATGAAATTGGATTTTTGGAATTTTTGGGTTTAACTTCGCAATGGACTTCTGCATTTGTATGTCAGTCTGATCTGCTGTAGTTACAACTGTGGTCTGGCATAAGGCAGGGTCTTTTGAGGGACTGGGAAAAGGAGGCTGTAGAAGAAAACAAGATTAAACTGAAACAAACATGACCTGGTAGAGTTTCATACTGTCTTCCATACATAATTATTGCAGATAATTCATTTATCAGACAGGGGTGGTTGTTTGTTTACCTGCTTTGCTACTTCCTGTAGCCTTCGTCAGAAGCATCACACTGATGCTGCTGTGATGTGTATAGGCTGCTCAGGAGGGTTGGCCAGACAGAAGGGAGGGTTTATGCCCCCTGCTGTCTGACGTCTTCTATAGGGCCGCATCCCAGGTGTGTGATAAGGTGTATGCACCGTCATCCCTGTTCATTGTCTTTGGCGTGCGTATCCATATCTCAATGGCCTCTCTGGAGAAGATGTCAGACAGCAAGGGGCATAAACCCTCCATGCTGTCTGGCCAACCCTCCTGAGCAGCCTATAAGACATGTTACAGAAACATCATTGTGACACTTCTGATGAAGGCTACAGGAAGTGGCTGAAACTAGTAAAGAAGGTAAACAAACAATTACCTCTGTCTGATAAATGAAAAGCACTCAGAGAGCACAGACCTCCGCCAAGACAGATCTGCCCCCCCCGATCACCACTAAAATATAATCATTTGTTCCTTGTGCCAGTATCAACATTTCCTGAAAATTTCATGAAAATCCATCCATAACTTTTTGAGTTATCTTGCTAACAAACAAACAAACAAACAAACAAACAAACAAACACACAAAGCAAAGTGATCACAATACCCCCTGATGGAGGTAATTATCCACAATAACAAACATGACCATCTAAGCACTAGATTAACTGAAAATATTAAGACAGTTACAAAGACACAGCTAAAATGCACATATAAAGGCACCAAGAGTCCACAGGACAGGCTAGCAACCTATATGACAATAACATTTTCTAAAAAAAAATGATCAGTGATAAGAGCTTTAAAAGCTGCCTTGGAAATGAGAGCACCTAGCCTTAGCGTTTTTTTTTTTGTAACTTTAGGCCTAATAACTTGGCTAAGGTTAGAAAAGGAGTTGGGGAAGGGTTAAAACAATAAAGACAAAAGAGAAAATGCAAAAGTAGACACAGCATAACATCAAATAGGAACAAATCTTGGTGTCCTGTGTATTAACTAATCCATCATTACATCCCAAACCACCTCCCACACTGAGATTTTCGCCCACATACTGACATCACCCGACTCATGTTGTCAATTTCCGACATCTGCAGACTTATATAGACTTCTATGTGGCACCCCGAGCATTAAAAATTTAAGTTATAGTGGTATCCCAATTATTGAAGATTGGTGCAAGGAGATCATGACCAAGCAGCAGGACCTGGAGCGAGAATGGGTTCTGTGGACACATGTCAAAATAAATGTTCGTCAGTATTAACTATTTGTACAGGCAAAGCTGGAAAGCCTTTGGAAACCCACATGACTGATGTAGTTATGGAGTTACTGACACCATGATCACAGATAGGCTGGTGAAGTCTGGATGCACAAACCTTTCTCATCACTTGCAAATAACAGTAACAGGGTCTGTGTAAGAGACTCCAAAGATATTTACGAGACAATTCAGATTTCCCTGCTGTCTGAGCAAAAGCTACAATAATCCTAGAATATGGAAAGGGATGTGTTTCATGCTTCCAGAATGACAGATGAAGAGGCATGGTATAGAAGGTATGCACATACATCACTTCCCCCCCCAGGCCACGCCCCTCTAAGTCAGACTGAGTGGCAAAAACCAACCTGCTCAATGTGACGGAGTATAACAGTAAACACAGTGAGACCGGGAAAAATGTGAAATATGAAATTAAATTAAGGACAATTGGACTAGACATGGATCCATACGAGCTACCAAAGAACAAGTGGTCTACGAACATTGACACGGACAGAAATCACATATCCTGACATCCAGGGTGCAAGGGATCATCACTATTTTTACCTGAAACAAATATACATGGTTTCATCATTACTGACAACCAGGGCCCAAAACTAGGGCCCAGAACCAGCTGATCCAAAGTGCATTTACAGTAGACCGTGTACTGACTCCAGTGAATATATGTATGATCTACTGGTACTGAGGAGATTTATGTCTAGCTAATATCAAGTACTTTATACAACACATATACTACTGCTGTGGACCAGCAGGGTATGACTTTATTCTTGTAATATTATGGCTTTATTGTCAGAATATGATGACTTTAATCTCATAAACGAAGGACGTTTTTATTAAATCATGAGGGTTGTTTTTATAACTACAACTTTATTCTCATAACATTGTGATTCTTTTTGTATTTGACTTTATCATAAAATTACAGGTTTTATATCGATATTTTATGACTTTATACTCATAGTGACAGTGCTTTTATTTTCTCATGTGGCCCTAATACACCATTGTAGTTTTATTCTCCAGTTCCCCTGTATTTGAAAAACTGGGTTAGCCTCAGTTTGTTAGTTTACTAATCATGTAGGAGCACAAGGTTCATAATCCCAAAATGAAGACAAAAACCATGAAAGATCTGATCATGAAACCAAGAGCTTTACAAAGAAGTAATGTTAGCCAAAACAATACGTCATTTAAGGTATTATTTTACCCAAAAATACAGCATAAATTAATGTTACCTGACACCAAACGGGATCCACAGATCCAGGTTTGGGTTCCTGGATTTGTGGATCCATCCGCTTCTCTTTTCTTTGTCTTTTGGTGCCTGTAAAACGATAGCTCCGACTGCTTTTCATACCTGTTCTTACAATCAATCGCACAACAGCTCTTCCCCATTTTTTATTAAATATTGTTCTTCAGTTTAGATGGTATTGAAGCCAACGCTGTCACTCATCTCCCTCTTTCTGCCACTCAGTGGGCGGAACCGAGGTGGCTTCTGCTAGCGGTGACGTCACGTGCATACCCTCTATAGTAGTTTGTTGAACAGAAGCTACAGAGGATGGTGTCTTAGTGGTGAATCTGTTGTGTAAGTGGATTTTGTTAACTTATGGTAAACACCAAAAAGGCCTACAAACAGCCCTTTTCCTCCATCATGGTGGTCTTTCCCACAGACATTGAACTCCTCATGTGTGTAAAGAATGTGTTTCTTCCATCGCTTGAAATAGTCTTGTTTCTAACCTCCCTTTCCTCTAAGCATCGTCATTCATCATTGTTTAATTTCTGCCACATAACACTGTGGCATCCATTTACCCTCCATCCCTCACTGGACCACACCGGGCTATATTTGTCTCTTTAATGAGGAAGGGGGCATTCCAGAGGCTCTCTGGGTAATCACTGCGTCTGGCACACAAGGCATCCAGAGGTCTCGGAGGGCCTCAACCCCAAACTCGGATTTACTTTCTTAGTCTTTCAGTGGGCAACAGCATCCTTCAAACAGGCCGAGTTTGTCGGTCCGATGAGACTTTCACAACAAAATAAGTGACCAAAGGCTCATGAAAGCATGCGGAGCGCTGTGACGGGGTAACGGCTCCTGTAACAAGGCAGACTCTGGTGTCAGGTACTGGCAGTGAAACGGGGCACCACCCAGGGCTCGGGGGTCCCGCGTTGTGATCAGTAATTGTATTTACCTTGTCTCTGTCTTCCCTCCATTAAGGGCGGTAATGAGGCGAGTTGTGAGCTGAGCAGTTTGTCGCTGATGACGATCCGGAGGATTCTTAATAGACAGCTGTTGGCTCGGTGTAAAGAGAAGCCCTGCTGATCTGTTTGACAGCTGTGACCCGCTGTAGACAACCTTCTGAAGTGAGACATACAACAGATTTTAATCCAGAATAGTGGGTCATCTACAAAGTATTTTATTTTAAGGCTACAAAATATAATTACAATTCTATTTTTGCCTTGTGTAGCTAAACAAATATTCTTGACTCCTGTGGTATGACCTATAAATTCTAAGTTTATACACACATATACATAAACAATATATAAACTAAGACCATTAAAAGTAGATTAAAAAGTACGATAAAAGTGAGAGATGTTATGTGTCTGAGTAAGAGTAACAGTAACTGAATGATTTATAGTTCAGTAAAAGCAATGTTTGGCAGGGAAAATAAAACCATCTTGGACCTGTTTGTCCATGTGGGAATGCTGCAGTTACAGTAATCAGATAGAAACAATACCATTCATTATCACCTCGTTACCATTTCATTCATTAATGGAAGTATTTTAATATTAATGCAAGTTGAAGTTAAAAGATTGACATTATTGAAGGTGATTTTCTGATATGACCCATAGGAGTATTTTCTGTTTGTCTCCTTAGAATTAAGATGAGATATGCAGCAGCAGATACCATCAAAAAGGTAAGAAATCACCCACCACATCTTTTTCTGATTGGCTGAACTAACCCGTCATTCAATCCAGGTAACATTTAGGGGTTAGAAGTTGCATGAGAAATAACTAGATTGAATAAAACTCTCCTTTGACACTCTTCTTGTCATTTAAAACAAAGTTATTAATAATATACGTGTCTTTTCTTGTTTATTTTCTCATATTCCCTTTCTTAATTTAGTCCTATATATTACGTGGATTACACAGGTGATTTATCTGTTCTTTCTGATACGACCCATAGGAGTAGTTTCTGTTTGTGTCTCCTTAGAGTTCAGATGAGACAATCAGCAGATACCATCCGGAAATCACCCACCAGTTATTAGAACTGAAGAAGTCTCTTTAACCCTTTGATGCATAAATTATGACAACCTTAGTCAAGATTTTTTTTCCTGAGTGTTTTTATTCCTCTTTAAGCACAAAAAAAAAACCAACATGATTGAATCTTTTTTAATGAACCTATTTTTTATGGAGTTACAAAAATGTCCACTCAGCAGCTATTTAATTTTTGAAGCAAAAAAACATGTATTTAAAACACAATAACATGATGTAAACACATTTTAATGCAGCTAATCAAATGTTTTCTAACATTTTTATCATACTATATTTATTACTCACTTCATGGAGTTAATATGCAAAAAAAAACAAAAAACTTTTTGTTTAAGAAAACTGTTAATTACAGTCTAATAACAACTAGCAATTGATTTACACTCAAACATGTTAGTGCAGATTAGGTTTTTCAAGAACATCAAAGTTACAGTAATGGTATGAATTGCAATGTATGAGATGGTGCATGAGCGTCCACTGTGTCGGCTGATATGGAACTAAAACAACAAAACCCATGAATATACAAAAGAACAGCAGTTGAATAGCTGTCCACTGTAGTGACCAGTACATGTGAAAGGGTTAATGAGAGACAAAACATTTTCAAAAGAGCTAAACCAGCCCAGTTGAACTGAGAAGAACTACTGAGAAGAATGATGACCTGGGCAAATGAGAACCTAAGAAATCACAGTTTTAACTAAATTCAGTCCAACTGTAGCTTGACCTGGCGGATGCGTCACCAGGTCAGGTTTGTTATTTTGTACAGTGTTTCCAGGCCACTTCCCAACAGAAGGGCTGGTGTGTGAATGATCTTTGCCCTTAAACTACAGTTTCCTTCATGTCTGTAACGTTCACCACTGGTAGAGATGCACAATATATCATTTGAACGTCGTCATTGCAATGTACGTGTATGCAATAGTCACATTGCAGGTCTTGTAATGTAGGAGGCAAATGAACTCAAAGTGTTGTCATCTAATTTCAACCTGGGTACCTGACACACTGCGCACAGCCATCCACCAATCACAATCGTTCTTAATCAGTTTGCCAAAGCAGACCACGCCCCTGCACATGGAGTGAGTCACTGGTAACAACACTGAAAAACACTGAAAACGAAGACTTGGTGCCAAAAAGAAAAGCAACGTCAGTTATCTGGAATTATTTCAGCTCCAAGAAAGATGATATTGAAACACGTTGTCTGTGTCGACAGTGCCTTGCACGTGTCGCCACAATGAGAGGAAACACAACTAATTGGTTTGACCATTTACGTCGGCACCACACAGCTAATATATCCTCCTGAGTAGTTTTTCATATCGCAAAATATATATCACAGGGTTAAAAAAATCGCAATGTCCCTCACTCACATTGACTTTCCTCTGTTTATCATGAAATACCATATGGTGGTTAACTAAAGCTACATTTAGTTTTTCCTGTAGTAGATTTATTATTGATTTGTTGTTCCTGGAAGTCTGTGAAATATGTCACACTGTAAATGACAGCAAGTGACAATTCATCAGGGAGGATTATTTTATGAGTCTGTAAACACCTAATCTGACACAATGACTGTCTTAACAGACAACCAACACACATTATATCACTAACTGACTGTGTTATGTTCGAGGTTTTCTTAAACAACTGGGTTAAATGAAGGAAAAAGTCATGGTTGGTGTTAAAATAAGTTATTCAACAAGGATAAAGGACGCTTCATTTCCTCATGTAACCAAGGTGTAGTGGATGATTCATGATTAAAAATATACATGTACAAAGATACTGTCATCATCATTATTAACTGTCAATGGCTCTAATTGATGACAATGACGACAACAGCTTTTAAGAACAATGGCTACGACTGATGGTGATGATGACGAAAATGACTATTATTGATGATGTTTGGGGGAATAGTTGGTTAAAATCATATGTTAATGATCATAACATATATTCAGTTCATGTTAAACTAGAAAAGCACTCTGAGAGCGCAAACCTCCACCAAGGCAGATTAGTCCCCCCCAATCACCGCCAAAATTTAATCATTTGTTCCTTGTGCCAGTAACATTTCCTGAAAATTTCATCAAAATTCATCCATAACTTTTTGAGTTATCTTGCTAACAGACAGACAAACCCTGATGAAAACATAACCTATATGATGGATATCACATGTCATTCATTATACCAAGGGATCTGTGTCTAGTCGGAGTGTGTGTGTGTGTGTGTATCAAGAGAATGTAATGGGAGATAGATGTGCACCTCTGTACTACAAGCTGCTGAGGGAGGATGTGATGGCTTTGGAGGACAGAAAAACAAGTGTGTGATGTACACAGAACTGTTAAAGGTGCGGGAGACTTTCGGGACCAATTTTTCATCAAATCTGTAAAAGCTCAGTCATAACCTAAGTATCATGAATCTGTAAGTCTTTCTGTGATTACTCACCTGAATCTCTTGCATTACGGTGAATAATTTCGAAGTGCCATCCACCATAAACAAACCATGTGTTTACAAACAGAGTCGGGAGATACCTCGGGCATCTTTGGAATTTTTTCGGGATGTGCATCGTGGGAAGTGAAGGCTCGCGCCGCCACCTGACTGCAGCAACATAAATTTAATGGTGCATAAAATAACATTAGTTTTATAGTATTCATTAATATATAAGTTAAACTTATAATTATAACTGTGATGAACTGATGAATTTCAGGTCATTCTTAAAACCTTGTCAAATGAGTCTTTGTTTCCCTACAGGAGTCAGATGGTCTGTTTTTTATTCTGTTTAGTGGACCAGCTGTCTGAAGCATGAGGAACAGACATGAGGCCAGAGCAGCTACATATTTATAAGGCGGGTCATGTGATGAGAGACAAGAATCCAAAATGAGAGACAGTGTTTCGGAAGACATGCAGAACTGAACGTCCACTGGGATCCTGCAAACATGGCCGACATCGTTTTGTCTTTTCTGTTTGTGGAAAGAAGCTGCAGCAGCACAGAGAGCCAAACATGTTTAATAAAGGTCAAAGGTTTTATCTGGTGAACTCTTGTACATCAGAGGCTGCTCTGAGCGTCTTTGAGGGCCTTTAACATTTTTTATTGCATCAAACAATGTTAAGTGAGTTTTATTTTGTTAATTTAAAACATGCACAGAGATTTAAAAATCACTTGCGCTTCTTGCCATCTCTGTTGGATTGATCCTGACTGTGGAACACAAAGATGACAACCTTCTTATTTTTTGCCATGTGTTAAAACAATGGACAGAGCGGCATTAGTGGGGGTGTTTGTTTTCAGGTGCATCCTTAGATACAGTTAATACCGTAAAAACATAAACTGCAATTATACCCCCACCTGCCCCAGAGGGCAGGAATTCTGTCCGTCCATCCCATTTCTTGGACAGTATTCACCTGATTCTCTTCAATATCACACATATATACTTAATCATTTGGAGAGAAGAAGTGCCCAGTTTGATTTTTTTTTTTTTAATATATTTTTAAAAAACAAACAAACAAAAAAACAAAAACTGAAATTCTGCCATCAACTTAGACCTTTAATCCAATCCATTTCTCAGACACTATTCACCCAATTCTTTTCAAATTTGTCACATGTTTTACATGCGCTTTTATCTCAACCTACACATTTTTGAAAAATTTTTCAAAAGATTGAAAGTTAAGGCTCAGAACTAATCCCTGGGAAGGCAGGGTATCAGTGAGCAGGAAACAAGGTTGTTTCAGTCACCATCAAGATTTAAACGTATCATTAGTTTCACATATTCAGCAGATCAAAAAAAAAAAAAAAAATCATTCTGGGATGCAGTTCTACTGAAATGTAAGTCAACAAAATATATTCAGGGTTAAAAATGCTCATGTTGTCTTTTTTTTCTCATTATTTTAAGACAGTTAAGCTACAGATATGTAACTTTGTTGACACTAACCCATAAAGACTGAAACAGCCACTAGAGACCAAAACCATCTACTGATCTAAAATGTTAAATAACATCTGAACCACTAATCTTATCAATACAAGTAAATAATTGGTATAAATGCAGTTTGTCATCTTTTCATGGTCATCAGATATGACCCATTTGGATATTCAGAGGCTTCGTAGTTACCATGGAAACCCTGTCGTCTTCTACAACATTCACCAGTAAAACCCATGAAGGTGGATCAATGACAGTGGATGGAAACACTTGGTTTATGTTCATTTATTGATAGACTTTACTGAAAAAGTCCCTTTTTCTTTATTTTTTTTCTGTTTTGATACAATAACCTTTGACTTTACTCTGAGCTTTAATGAACATCTACACAATCAGTCAATTAACCATAGGAAAATAAATGATTTTCACTGGAAAAAAATGCAAAATTCAGATTATAATATTAAAATAAATGGTGATAAATCACTTAGGAAAGGTTAAATAGAGAGAAAAAATCATTTGGGAACTGACACAAAAGTCACACTGGATCCTTATGGGTTAAGTGTGACGCCAATTATTTTTATTATGCTCATTATAGAGGTATGATGTTATAAGGTAATCCAATCAGAATATGGACTGATTTACTGTTAGTGACCGGTCAGTTTCGCTAACCGGCCAGATGATTCTGTGTTGCACTAATTGCAACTTTTGGACTTCTGAAAGACATTTCTATATGTTTTTTTTATGACAGTTCTCTCTATACAAGGTCATGATTTTTCTAGCATACCTCTCATTTGCTTGGTGTCAACCCAGTTTACAAAAAAAAAAAAAAAGTATTTCCGTTAACATCTGTACTGTATGCACAGACATGACTAGTCTGAGTTCAATTTCTCTAATCAGATCATATTACACTAACCAATAACTCCACAGAAACAAGTTGGGTTAAAAAAAAGGTCATTTTGGCAAGGGATGCACCGATACCACTTTTTTCCAGACCGAGTACAAGTACAAGTACTTACATTTGAGTACTTGCTGATACCAAGTACCGATTTGAGTACTTAATAATCCCATTCCAGTTCTTAGTTCCTTTTGTAAATGTGCTTTATTGTCGTTGTCATTAGTCTGACTGGAACAAGGTGCTGCTACTGACATTTAATGTGTTGGAATGAGTGTTTCGCAATTAATCCACCAGGGGGCGCCGCTCTTAATTAACCATACTGGACAAATACCACAAAGAAGAGTAAAGTTTTTTGAGACAAAGAAGAAAGTCATTAATAACAAACATGGAGATGACAGAGTTAACACTAATGTGATACTAATGTTGATGTTGATGAGGGTAGTTGTCAGAAATATGTCAGTAGTTTTTCTCTAACTCACACAGTCACTCTTTGAACAGATCCTCTACATCAGGGGTGTCAAACTCATTTCAGTTCAGGGGCCAAATTCAGCCCAATATGATCTCCAGTGGGCCGGACCAGTAAAATAATAACAGTAAAAAAAGTAAAATTATATTATGATCAGGTTTACATCTACAAAGTTTCCTTAAAAATCTGGATAACATGAAGAACTTGAATTGTCTTAAGAAAAACAAGTGCAATTTTAACATTTTAACAGTATTATGCCTCTGTTTATCAGTTTATCATTTACACATGTGCATTACAATCGCACCAAACATTTAATAACAAGCAGAATGTTGGTAAAATTGCATTTACTTGTCTTAAGACATTTCCGTTTGTTCATATTTGTTCAGGTTATTCACGTTTTTTGTAAAAGTATAGTTTGGTAACGTAAACACTTTGGTGTAATTTTACTTTTTTACACCAAAAAACGCAAAGAGAGAATTTGGGGTTGTCATTATTTATAGGTTATTATGATAATATTTTACTGGTCTGACCCACTTGAAATCTAATTAGACTGTATATGTCTGTGTGTGGAACCTGAATTAAAATGATTTTGACTCCATTAATTGTTAATATCATCAGAGTCATTTTTGCATTTCACAAATTCATCCCGCGGGCTGGATTGTAACTTTTGGTGAGCTGGATTTGGCCCCCGGGCCGCATGTTTGACACCTGTGATCTACCTTCATGGTTCTCGGTGGTATTCTCTGTCTGGGTACACACCTGAAAAACAGATGGAATGTACGCAGACGCCGGACAGAACGCTCCGTCTGTATCCGTCTGTATCCGTCTGTGTCTTTGGCGTTACTTACAGTCAGCGTTACTTTTATCATCGTCGTTTATTTAGAAAAATCTCCACACTGCTGACATTACTCCTCTGCTGCGTACCTGCAGCACTTAACTGTGAATGTCACGCTGCTATAAGTGGTATCGGTGTGGTTGTATCGGAGTACTTTTACGAGTACAAGTACACATGCTGAGTATCGGACCCGATACCTGATACTGGTATCAGTATCGGTGCGTCCCTAATTTTGACTATTTGTGTTGCAGTTCCTCCAACTGTGATTACCACATTTTCAACATGTGACACTCGTGAGTTATTTTAGGATTTTTATACCAAACTGGGGGGGAGGTGAGCGAGGTTATAATAGTTTTGGATTTTTAATTATAGTTTAGTTTTATTTAGTTTTTTTCTCTAATTCAGTTAGCTTTAATTAGTTTTTACAGCAGGCTTGCTAGTTTTTATTAGTTGTCGTTTTTTCTGAATGCTTAGTTTTAGTTCAGTTTAGTTTTAGTATTAGTTCCAGTTTTTTCATATATTTTATCTTCCTCGCCATCCTATTCAAAGAAATAGGTGAGGTTACCCTGGACACTTTATTTGGAGGTCAGGTTAGGGCGGCACAAACATATGTACAGTACCATGTATAAATTCACTATATATATAGGTTGGAGGGGGTAATATAGGTGGGGGTGTGATCCATACACAACGTCATTTACGTGAAAACAAAACTGAAACTTTCCATACTTTCACCGTTGGCCTCTCAACTTCTATACCTTTATTTTCATGTTCTATCCTATATCAACATTGACAAAGATGAAAACAAAGGGGATTTTACACAATTTTTATATGTTTTAGTTAGTTTTCTAAACACATAATACAGTTTCAGTTAGTTATCGTTTTTTCTTTTAATTATAGTTTTTATTTCAGTTAACAAAAATATTTTTTCAATTCTAGTTTTCGTCATTTCATTAGTTTTCGTTAACGATAATAACCATGGAAGTGAGGCAGCTTTAAAAGTCTCACACAAGTGTTTCAGTGTTTCCAAAGTAAATCCACTGAAACATTAGTATGAAGCTGTTGTGATACATTCAGAGCAGAGAGGTTTGAACCCAAGCCTTCAGTCCACAAACACAACAAACCCCACAACTGTCCGCAAAGCAATAAATCTGCTACTGCCGGCTAATCCAGCTGACTGTGTGTGTGTGTAAAGTAATCTGCCACCAGTGCAGGACAATGCAGTCGTTGTGGTGTTAGTGGTTTACAGCAGGCAGCAGGTGTGAAGGCTGACACCTCCGCTGTCAGTCTGCACATTTTAGGTTTATTAAGTGCTTTGAGTTTGCGTGTCTGTCTCAGTTGTCCGTCTCTCTGTGTGTTATTAGCTTTTATTTATCTACTTTTCATGCAGCTATGTGCGCAATTCTGTATAAACTGAGGAAAATATACAAATATTTTCTGAGGGGATCAAAAACAGCATTTAAATTTGATAACAATTCAAATGCTGTTTTTTTAAAATCACATATTTCAAATTGCTGCTGGTACAAAAAGAAACATGCCAGTCTAAAAAGCCCAAACCATATCTACAAAAGACTGAGACAAATATGTGATATTATTAGTTTCTAATTTTAATCTATTTGACCAGTAGTATTTTGTTTATTGATCTTAAGCTATGTTGTTATTGTTGGTGGTATTTGCTGTGTGGTCCTGTGCTGTTTATATTTCGATGGCCAGAATACAAAACCTCCTACCTGAAAAAAACACTTTTTTCAGGAAACAAACAAAAAAAAAAGTTTAGTTTCATTATAGTATGGTTTTTGTTAAAGATATCCAAGCATATTCTACTGTTCTCAGACTCTCTTTCTATATTATGTGTTAACAATATCATCCTTGTTCTCACCATTTCATGTGAAAATTCGAAATCTAAAAATTTGCAGATAGGAGGTTTTGTTTTTTGGCCATCGATTTGTGCTTTGGTTTGCACAGATAAACTTTTTGCCTTCATATGTTCAGAAATTTATCAGAATTTACTTAGATTTTTCCAATAACAACAAGCAAAATATGACTGGATCTGAAGGGAGGTCCTAAAATATATTAACAGGCAAGTCCCAAATTGAATCAGAGCAATAACAGTTAAGAACTTCCTAAAGTCATGACATTATTTTCCACAAGTGCCCAGGACAAACCTACACTATTTATTGAGATAGATAGATAGATAGATAGATAGATAGATAGACAGACAGACAGACAGACAGACAGACAGACAGACAGACAGACAGACAGACAGACAGACAGACAGACAGACAGACAGACAGACAGATAGATAGATAGATAGATAGATAGATAGATAGATAGATAGATAGATAGATAGATAGATAGATAGATAGATAGATAGATAGATACTTTATTGATCCTTTGCAGGAAATTGCTTTGTTACAACAGCAGCAGTACAAGAAGAAGAAAAACACTGACCCATCGCATGAACATCCCACAAACAGTCAACATTGACTGTCTGAGAATGTGACAAAATATGTTAAAGCTGAATCTATCTATCTATCTATCTATCTATCTATCTATCTATCTATCTATCTATCTATCTATCTATCTATCTATCTATCTATCTATCTATCTATCTATCTATCTATCTATCTATCTATCTATCTATCTATCGATGATACAAAATAATTAGTTGAATTATTGAAATTAAGTATTTTAACCCTTTATAGGGCATTCATAGAAATACTGTGAAATTCAAAATTTCAACCTTAGTGTGTTATTGGAGGACATAACATTACTTTATTACTTTTGTGAATTTTTTCAACATTTTTTCGTGATGTAGAAAATCAAGGTCAGTGAAGTTACCATAGCCTACCTGGTTCCTTACACACAAGTGGCAACAACAACAAACAAAAAAACAACAACAACATGTATATATAAAAAATAAAATAAAAACAAATGCACTGTGAAAAGAACATGTATTTTAGAACATCGCTTTTAAAACATTACAACATCATAAGTGCTGATCCAGACACCTGACCACATCCACATTCTCCCTTTGAACATCATTCCTTACATTAGTACCATTACTTCATGGTACCTAACAAAGCAGGTACACTCACTGTTCATGCAGAGGTGGACCTTACAGACCCTGTAGACCACAGGTGTCAAACATGCAGCCCAGGGACCAAATCCGGCCCGCCAAAGGGTCCAGTCCGGCCCTTGGGATGAATTTGTAAAATGCAAAAATTACACTAAGATATTAACAATCCTTTTAGTTCAGGTTCCACATTCAGATCAATTCAGTCTCAAGTGGGCGGGACCAGTAAAATACTATCATAATAACATATAAATAATGACAACGCCAAATTTTTTTCTTTGTAAACGTAAATATTTTCATGTATTTACACTAAAACAAAGTATAATTTTGCAAAAAAAATGTGAATAACCTGAAATGTCTTAAGAGAAGTAAGTACAATTTTAACAATATTCTGTCTGTTACTCAATGTTTTGTGTGTTTGTAGATCCACTGTGATCTGTAATTTATATATAACGTACATGTGTAAATGATAAACTGAGGCAGAATATTGTTAAAATTACACTTATTTTTTCAGTTTGTTCGTGTTATTCACATCTTTTGAAAGGATAGTTTGTGGATGTAAACCTTTTCATAATGTAAATTAACTTTTTTCGCTCTAAAATACAGAAAAGTTTAGAGTTGACATTATTTATATATTATTATGTTATTATTTTACTAGTTCGGCCCACTTCAGATCAAATTTGGCTGAATCTGGCCCGTGACCTAAAATGAGTTTGACACCCCTGCTGTAGACTTCACTGGACCTGAGATTGTCGCCTCACTGCCCTCATTGTAACTGCTGATGTCACTGTCTTGTAATGTATGTGGAAATTATCAAAAATAGTCACTTGCCCAATAGTAAAGGCAAATGCATGTTTCCACGGTGTATGTAAATGTCCGACCCCTCCTGTCTGAGAAATATATTGTGTTTGTTGCCACTTTCCCAGATCTAGACTGTGAAATCCTACCGATACTGAACCATAGGTGACTTGTGGGTCATTTTGGGTGAAGGAGATGGATGTGTGGCAGCATTGGGACCTTTCCATTCACAGACCTGGTCCACAGCCTCCTGCAGCGGGGCTGTAATCTGTTACTGATCTGAGAGGTCCAGCCCAGGTGACTACTGAGGTGTCTGAGGGTCAGGGGGGTCATGTCAAGGATATAAGTCCCAGTGACCCTGGGGGGTGGGGGTTCTTTCCTCCTATACCAGCTGACCCTAGGGGAGCAGCCAGCCCCTCCTGTCACTCATCCTCATGAGTTGAAACAGGAGAGGATGAACAAGTGAGAGAGTCAACTCAGAACAAGAGAGGGAAAAATATTCATCATGTTGGCTGATCAGGAACACAAACAAGGCAGTGGGGTTGTAACAAGGACTGGATGACCTAAGTTCTGTATCACAGTGTTGCCCAAATATTGTATTATATTGTATTTATTTGCTTGGATCTTCATTAGCTGTGACTGAACCAGTTGCTTGAATTCCTGAGGTCTATAGGCTTCAAATACTGGGATATTCAACACAGTAAAAGCTTAAGATATGGGTGATTTCTCCTCTACCACTTCATTAACCCTTTCATGCATGAATTATGAGAACCTTAATCAAGATTTTTTTTCCCAAATTATTTTCATTCCTCTTAGGGCATGACAAATATAGAATTAGGAGGCATTTTTGTCTTTAAGTAGTACCTCACCTTTAAAAGGAGGTGATCATTTATGTCCTTATTGTTATAAATCGCTTTTCCATTGACGTTCAAATTGCGCAAATATAACTTGCGCATAAAAATTTACCAATGGAAAAAGGACAATTTTGCTAAAAGTCTCATTTTTCGATCAAAACTTTTTGCACTGGCAAGAGGTGGTTTTTCGGGCGTAGTGCAAATAGTATATCACACAAAACTGCAATGGAAAGCCCTTTTTTTTTGTAACTAGTCAGGTGAATAAAAAAAAAAAAAAAAAAAAACGCATGTTGACGGACATTACAACAGGTGAAGAACAAGAAACATGTTGCGGTATGTGTGGACACACCAGGAAACCCAATCATTTTTTAATTTAAGACGACATAGAGGGGTTATACTGTATGTAATAATAACACTGGTCAACAACAAATTTATTGTTTAAGTTTTTTGAGCTGATTTAGGATAATTTTGGTGTGCTGAATCCAAAAATCACATTCATTTTGCTCAATCAGGTCAACTTTCAGAACTATGCTACATATTAGCTTTTTAACATTTTTGCTTACATTTATGGGCATTTTCACATCATATGATACAAAATTATTTCATATTTCTTGCAATAAACGAGTTCTGAAGATTTTACTTTTGCCAATTTATGATTAATGTTTTTTTTTAATATTACAGGTGAATGAAATGGCTTCGACTAGAAGATCTTGCAAAAATAAGCCTGACGTATTCTGCTACATCTGCGGTGAATTGTACCTGACAGGTACAATGGTGAAATGATTTTTTTTTTCTCTTAAAACCTATTTTGGGTGAGAACTATATAAAAAAATCAACTGATAAAGTCACAAAAATGTAATCAATTTTGTGAGAGGATCAAATTTTTCAAAATCAAATAAGCAAAAAAACCTGACCTGATTAAGAAAAACAGATGTCATTTTTGGATTTAGCGGTGCAAAATGGTCCTAATTCAGTTGAAAAAACCTAGACAACTTGCAAAAAACATTTTTTTGTAACCCAGTGTAATGAATATATCTGTAAATCAACATTATATTTACATTCGTCACCATGTTTATGGAATGACTTCTCATGTCATCTCGCGATAATAAATAAACAAATCATCGCATTTGTGACTTCATGGAAAAACCGACATTACGCACTTCTGTTTTTTCAACATTTTGTAAATATTGGTAACGTTTTGTGCAGATGTCCAATGGAAAAGCAACTACAGTTTGCTTCGCTCCTGTCTCCTCCCTCACCTTGCTTCACCTCATCAGCCATAATCACTTGCATGTGCTGCTCCCACCTGTACCTAATCAGATGGCCAGAATATAAGCTTTGGTCCTGAGGTATCCTTCCTGTCAGCCACATCAGAGACCTGGGTACGACTCTGGCTCATGCACCTGCTCCTTTGAAGTCATCTCAACCCACCCAGCCAGCAAGTAAGTAAATAAGTAAGTAAGAAAGAAAGAACTCTAATTGCTCTTGTTAGTCCTGCCCTGTTACTATCAACACGTGCTCAGGTCTAATAAAGATCGTTTCTGAGTTTGAGTGTGTGCACTTGGGTCCTCCCTCTACACAACCTGTTATACCAATACTTGTTTACATTCTTAGTTTTGTTCCATTTCTTGATTATGTTGTCCCTCTTCCACGCTTGCTGATTACATATTCACCAAAAATATTACTAAAAAAGACAATAATCTGCGATACAAGTGATCGCCTGCCAGTTTTACTGTACATGATAGCAATAGAAGCAATACTAATTCAGATAAACAAATACAACACTGATGAGTAAGGTTAGAGGAAACCATAAACACATGACATGGTTTGGACCTAGTTTATCAATAGATTGGTGTTGTCTCAAGTTTTAACAATTAATGGAAGATTGTTGTCTAGAAAAATGTCTTGTTTTGGTACTGGCAAGTGATACAAGTGATTCCAAGTGGCTGGTGGAAGTGTCACTAAATGTTGTGATGATAATAATGGATTTGATATATATATATATATATATATAGAGTGCTTTTCTATGAACGCACACTCAAAGGGCACAGTGGATCCATTATTCATTCACTCTCACATTCTCCCTCTGGTGGTGGTAGACTACATTTGTAGCCACAGCTGCCCTGGGGAAGATTTACAGAAGCGTGGCTGCCAATTCACGCCTACGGCCCCTCCGACAAAGGACACAATTGCACATGACTGGGACAGAACGGGATTCGAATTGCCAACCCTTCGATTAATGGACAAACCGCTCTACCATTTGAGCCACTGCCGCTGCCCTGCTCGACCAAGTACACAAACATTCTCATTTGGCGTTTAGATCAGGTGGATATGCAGGATGGTCCAAAAGAGCAATGTTATTCTCCTGGAAAAAGTCCTTCATCAGGCAGCTGTTGTAAATTGCAGCATTGTCCATCATCCAACATTTTAATGTATATTTTTATTTTCTTTATAGCAACTTGAAAGATCAAATATTGAAGGAGTAAACTTACCCAAAATCTCAAAATTGACCACTGCATGAAAAATTGATGTGTTTGCCTGCTGTGTCTCAACTTAAAAAAAAAAACAAAATGAACTTCTTCAAAAAAAAATCTTAAATTCTACTTTAGCAACTTCTCAGCAATCTCACAAACACACGAAGGTCAGAGTTCAGGGTCAAGAGCATGTAGGGTTTTGCCCATTGGCACTGCAGCGTGGTGGGGGAGGGGGTCAAATCCCCCTGGTTGGGTCCTTGTGGTTTCTGAAAATTACACTCAAGGAAAAAAGAAAAGCACCATTTTAATTTTCTCGATTTTTTTTTTTTTTTTTTTTTTTTTTTTTTCAGAAATATGACAGTTATTGCAAAATTGCAAACTACTGGAGAGAGATCGGGCCATTGGCATGCTCCGAGCTGGACGGACCAGATGGGTGTTTGGAGTCCTCCACTCTACCGTTGTACGCCTTACTGAGCGTTACCACACCACCAGCTCCTCCAATGGCCGTCCCAGATCTGGTCGACCACGTGTTACCACCGCTGCACAGGACTGTGCCAACCGGCTGTCACATCGCCATCACAGGTTTCGGTCGGCAACAAGAACTGCAGTCGAGACCAGTGGGACACATCACAGGCTAGTGTCTGCTAGAACCATTCGTAATCGCTTACGAGCTGACAGTATCAGGCTATATCGCCCATATGTTGGTTCAGCGCTGACTCCACAACATTGTCACGCTCGAGTCCAATGGTGCAATGCACATTGTCGCTGGACTTTGCAGAGATGGTCCCAAGTCGTTTTCAGTGACGAGAAAAAGTTCCAGTGCTTCAGGGCAGATGGCAGAGACTAAGTGTACAGTAGACGTCATGAGCGGTACGCTGAACCTTGTGTGCGCCGGTGGTGTGGTAATGCTCAGCAAGGCATACAACGGTAGAGTGGTGGACTCCAAACACCCTGGCTACAGCCCGTCTGCTCCGTCCAGCTTGAAGCATGCCGATGGCCCGATCTCTCTCCGGTTGCAGTAGTCGTGGCATTGTGGACAAATGTGTTTTTGCTCCATTTTGGTGTCTTTTTATAGGGAATGGTTGTGCACAATTGAGGAGAGGTCCAATTCATGTCTGAGTTTCACTCCTGAGCAGACAAGGGTGAGGAATACAAGAATACAGTTCTTATTGCGAATCCAAATCAATCAACCGGAACCAGGAAAACAATCATTTCATTTTGACTCAGAATAGTTCTGGACTCATTGTAGTTTGCAATTTTGCAATAACTGTCATATTTCTGAAAAAAATCGAGAAAATGAAAATGGTGCGTTTCTTTTTTCCTTGAGTGTATATAGATGAACAAGAATGAAGAGTTGATTTGTGGATCCATTTTTAAACTAAATTTATGATGTGAACATTATCTGTGAGACACAGAAGCTTCAGTCTGTAACTGCATTCTCCTTTTACTCACTCTGACCTCACGTTCCTCCCAAAACGTCCGACCATGAGGATTTATTTTCCTCCTGTGCAATCTGTCATTGTGTCAGAGCAGGTGTCTCTATCTCTACTTCTTTTTTTTTTCCAAATGGCAGAGATTTCATTTTGGAATGAAGCTCTTCATTTGGGCCAGGAGTTAGAGATATGACAGTAGTGAAGGGGGGGTTGAGATACCAAGAGGCTGGAGAGGGAGGGAGTCGAACCCCCTGGAGACCTGCCCCCAGCTCTGGCTTAAGGCCGGTCAGGGTGTACATTTCCCCTCTGAGTTCCGGAAAATTGTCGAGATTAATGCTGTGGCAGAAGGACGGTGGCGCTGATGGCGTTTCCAGATGGCCAACGACATCAGCGGTGGTGGCGTTGGCGCGTCGCAGCGTGGCCTCCGACCGCCGCCACGGGTTTATGAGTCGTGTAAAATCGTTTCAGGACTGAGGCCCTGGTCCACTCAGCAGCAGTTTGGCCCACCTTGTTATCCATCTCTCAAGTGCTGGGTACCTTTCATGAGTTTCCTGATTCATTTGATGAACTCTCAAACCTGCTGTTTAATGTGTATCTATCTTACAAACACGATGTTATAAAATATCTAAAAATAGCTATGAGACCAAATAATAGATATTTATCTCAGTTAGAAAATCACCACAAAAAATTAGGTCAAAAGAAGAAAATAAAATAAATTGGCATTTGTTTTGAAAACTTTGATCACTGAGCCCATTTATATGACCAGAAAAACCTGATAACTAAGACTAAGCAGATAATTGTAATATTCAGATCTTCAGTGTTTACATGCACTTCTGAAATACAATAATCGAAGAATTTTGGTTAGTATGTTTCAGTCCATTATCATATTTCGTTTGGAATGTGTACGTACATAGACTTCCTGTCATAGTCTTCCTCTCACGTTGTCACTTCCATGTTCTACTTTTTTTCTTTTAACACGTGAAGATGTAAAAGACTAAAATTAATCAGATTAATGTGTATACATGCACAAAGACAGAGTATCCACTAGATATCTAGATGTGTTAATCCACTGTTATCTGATAAAGCATATCATGTTATGTTGTTTACATGATCACTTGAATAATCTCATACTTCCAGAAATCAGATAATGATCAAATTCTTGGAAGCTGGGCTGTAGGTCAGATTCCACCATCTTATCGGCTCTGGAGATCCTTCTGTACCTGTTGAAGGAGGAGGTCAGCGTCCTGGTTCGACCTGAGCTAGCTGCCCTAGGACCACGGAGACCCTCACACCAGCGGCATGGTTAAGAGACACTTCCTGAACCCATAAGTGGATCACCTCAAACAACTGGGACACCAGCTAACCAGGGGCCACTGAGTGGACTACACCATCAATGATGATGAGGTTTGGGGAGTATGTTCTAAATGAGCTGCAGGAGGAGCTCACTAATCAACTGATCAGGTCAAAGGGAAGAACTGATTAACTGATCACCCTGGAAATTACACCTTTACTAACCAAAACTAAAAACAAACTACAGAACAAACAACCTCCCTAAGCTAGATAGCTAGATAGATAGATAGATTTCAGCTTCAACATATTTTATCACATTCTCAGACGGTCAGTAGTATAGGTTTGTCCTGGGCACTTCTGGAAAATAGTGTCGTGACTTTAGGAAGTTCTTAATCGTTATTACTCTGATTCAATTTGGGACTTGCCTGTTAATATAGTTTAGGACCTCCCTTCAGATCCAGTCATCTTTTTTTGGAGTAAATTCTGATAAATTTCTGAACATGTGAAGGCAAAAAGTTTATCTCTGCAAACCAAACCACAAATATAAACAGCACAGGACCACACAGCCAATACCAGCAACAACAACAACAACAACAACAACAACAACATAGCTTAAGATCAATAAACAAAATACTACCAGTCAAATAGATTAAAATTAGAAACTAATAATATAAAATATTTGTCTCAGTCTTTTGTAGATATGGTTTGGGCTTTTTAGACTGGCATGTTTCTTTTTGTACCAGCAGCAAGTTGAAATATGTGATTTAAAAAAAGGAAAACACCATTTGAATTTTCATCAAATTTAAATGCTGTTTTTGATCCCCTCAGAAAATATTTGTATATTTTCCTCAGTTTATACAGAATTATGCACATAGCTGCATGAAAAGTAGATAAATAAAAGCTAATAACAGAGAGAGAGAGAGAGACGACAGACAGACAGACAGACAGACAGACAGATAGATAGATAGATAGATAGATAACAATAATAATAAGCAGCCAAAAAAACTCAAACTAAATTGCCAACTACAGCAAACAAACATTGCACAATAGAACAACAATAAAGGACATTACACCACAGAACTCCACAGTTCCTCTGAGCAGACATAGAGCAGATGTCTACTGTTCTATTCCATCCTTATCTCGTCTTCCTCATCCTCTGTCCTGTTGCTACTCCTCCCCCTCCCCTTGAGTGCAGAGTTGTACAGTTTGATGGCTCTGGGAAAAAAAAAAGAGTTTTTAGTTCTGTTTGTTTTATTCCTGGAGAGGAGTATCCTGTGGCTGAACACACTCCTCTGAGCGCTGATAACTGTACAGAGGGTGACTGGCATCGTCCATGATGGACAGGAGTTTGGTGAGTGTCCTCTTCTCTGCAACTGTCACCAAAGAGTCCAGCCTCATTTTGACCACAGAGGCGGTCCACCTGGTCAGTTTGTCCAGAATGGAGGAGTGTTTTTAGATAGAAGAGGTCCACAGACTGATAGAACACCCACAGACTGATAGAACACCCACAGACTGGTAGAACATCCACAGACTGATAGAACATCCAGACTGATAAAACATCCAGACTGGTAGAACATCCACAGACTGGTAGAACAGCCACAGACTGGTAGAACATCCAGACTGGTAGAACATCCACAGACTGATAAAACATCCAGACTGGTAGAACATCCACAGACTGGTAGAACATCCACAGACTGACAGGATTTGGATCTGTTTGAATAATTAGTATTTTGTGATAAATTTACTTTAAATTGATTTTTAGGTAGTCTTAATTATTTTATCGACATTTTTCTAAAAGCTAGAAATACCATTTTGGAATTAACTACTTTCTTCTATTAAAACCATGACCACTTGTGGTAAATAACTCATTATGTACAGCAGTGAACACAACAACACTCTACAAAAAAATCCTTTTTCCAGTCAGCTGCTGTTTCAATGTCAGGTATCTCTTTATTTGCGTTTGTATATTAAATAGCAGGTAAAGGAACCCGTTTCTCTACTTGGATGATTTTGTTGGGTTTGTTTGGTCTATTTCAGTTCTGCTTAGTTGAGATTTTTTTTTGTCTCATTTTCCCACAATATATTTCATTTATTATATTAGCTAAAAGTATGCCTGTCTGGTTAGTATATCGTTCTGTACATACAACATTTAATTTAAGAAAATATAGAATTTCATATATGTTTTAACACTGCAAATTATAGTAAAATGTAAAAAAAAAAAACAAACAGGAATTTTATTCCTCTTGCCAACCGTTGATATTTTTTTCTTTAATATAAAATTAGAGTATCAAATGTACATTTATGTTAAATTTACTGTATTTCGTTCCTTTTTCTGTGATTAATGACCATTGATGGGTGCATATGTAATTGATTTCTTGCTTTTTTTGTTTTTGTTTTTTTTTTTCTTCAAATTTTGAGACAAATAAATTAAACTAAAGTAGAGGACACAGATGTACAATACATTTTGAGGGTTAAATTATGTTGATTTCACAACAAGAAAGTCGTATATTACTTTTCACCACTAAAATGTAACATCTGAAGTTGTCATTATTCACCATTTATTGAATATGTATTCTTTATTTTCCTATATATCCTTGTTTTCTGTGAAAGGTGAAGAAATTTAGTTTTTTGTTTCACGATTTTCCTACTATAACTGTACATAGCATCAAAGTTGTTGTGAACATGTAAAATAAAGTGAAAAAATATTTATATTTTGTGCAACTCTTACTTTTACTCTTTTGTTTTTTACATCCTTAATGCAAAACCCATATGTGTTTGTCAACTATACAAAATACAGTGTCTATTTCCTGTAGTGTAGAAAACCAGTAGAGCTAACAAACAGCAGTAAAACACATTAAGTGTAGATTTAGCTGTCATCTAGTTAGGCCTTTATTAAAAGACCTGTCAGTCACTTTTGATTGTGATAGTGATAATCCTTTAAGGAAAGTCTTAGAATATTTTCTCAAACATTTAAAGCAGTCACAGCTTATAACCATCTGTCACGTTTGACTGGCTGAGCTCAGTGGTAAATTCACAACCTGCAAGACTCTGCTCAGGGCATCAAACTCAAGGGTACTTGAGTTGGTTGTACTTCAGAGGTACAGATCCAGACCAGTTGATCAGGGTCTGGGTCTGCTCTGCAGCACCCCCCAGTGGCATCAGCCTCAAACTGCACCAATGAAACGTCTGGAAATCTTGTGTAGGTAGTGTGATAATAAATAAAATTGTTTTTAGTGTCTGTGGACGGAGCAGCAAGGAGGGCAGCAGGTCGGTGGATGTGAGCGCAGACCAACCGACCACAGCCACGACTAAAAATAACCTCCCTGACATTTAACTTGATTACTGAGTTCACACTTTAATGCAGTATTTACACTTTGAAATGGTCTTCAGCTCATTCAGATACAGGAAATATGAGCTGTGTGTGTGTCATTTCTGCTCACTATTGATCTGATGCACTTCTCAAGAATTAATCCAGACTTTTTTTGTGTAGGGGGGGGTCAGCTTCTTCTTTGACAAGATCTTTTATTTATTTTTAATATTGCAAATTAGGCCTATACCTCAGTGTGTCTCTTAAGTTAAACTAAATACCAAATGAAAAAATGATGTTTATTTTTGTTTGTTTACTGCTTTGGTTTGTCATTTTACACTTTCCATCTGACTTAAACCAACTTAAACTGGTTTTACTATGACTTTACACAACAGCCAATAGTTATGAGATCCAAGGTTAGAGGTCACAGCTTTGGACAGAAACATATACCCCTGGTATAAACCCTGCTGTATGATCTCTATTAAACACTATTACACGTTATATAATTTTCCCAGTTTAAAAATAAACTGGCTGTGAATGCAGAATTAGTTAAACTGCTATTAAACAACTGAATTAATTTTAAGTTTAGTTTCAGTTTAAGCCTAGATTAACTAATAACATTTCAATTTAGAACTGTTTACATTGGGCTGGATCAAATATTGCAAAAAATTTTTCTTGGTTGTAATTTTATACATTTTCCCAGTTAATAATATTTGACAAAAAACAAGGCATTTATCGTTACTTTATTAAAAAAAAAAAAAAAAAAAAAAAAAAAAAAAAAAGCACAAAAGGACAGAGTAAATAATGAAAATAAATATAAACATATAATAGTCAAACAGGCCTCACTCCTGCTGCCCATTCCACACATAACCTTAATCTGCTGTAAAAGTTATACTGATGCACATTATTAACCCTTTCATGCATGAATTATGAGAACCTTAGTCAAGATTTTTTTTTTTTTCTGGAGTGTTTTTATACCTCCTTAGGCATAAAAAAGAAAATTGCAATCAAGTTTTTTTTTTCATGGAGTTACCAAAATGTCCATGCATTTAATTTTTTAAGTAAAGAAATATGTATTTAAAACCCAATATCAGAAAGTAAAATGAAAACAATGAAATAAAGACATTTTTAAGGCTCCTAATTTGACGTTTTCTCACATTTTAACATACTCTAATGCTAGTTATTATCTCATATAATATGCAAAAAACAACTCTTTTTGTCTAACAAATAACAACTGATTTACACTTAAACATGTTACTGCAGATCAAGTTTATCAAGAACAGCAAAGTATGAACTGCAGTGTATTATGGGATGTTGCATAAGTGTCTACTGTGTTGGCTGATATGGAACTAAAACAACAAAACCTATGAATATACAAGAGAACAGCTGGAGAAGAACTGTCCACTGGAGTGACCACAATGCATGAAAGGGTTAAAATTTACTAATAAACAACATCTTAAGGAGACTGAGCCCATACAGACAGAAGAGGGAATCAAATATAGATTTAGAGTTGCATTAAGAACTAGTCTAGATGATATTGTTCGTCTTCCACGTGTGCTTGTCCCACTCCCACCCTGCTGCAGTATATTATCCTGCTCTTACTGCTCTGTTAGGGGTAATTGTACACTAATTACCGTGAAGTTGTAAACCCCTCCTGCTGCCAGCCCATTGGTCAGAGTTGGGGGACCATCACAGGCCGGACCCGCCTCCAGCTGATGTCCCAGGTATAAGAAGCTCCAGGTCAACAGCTGAGGACAGAACAGTTTGTGACAGGACTCTACATTCCCCCTGAACTCACCCACAACCCGCATTTCCACTCCAGTCCAGAGTTGTAGTTTTTTTTTTTTGTTTGTTTGTTTTTTGGCTCAGATCTCCTGCTGGATTTTTTTGTTTTTTTCTTGCTCTTGGCTGTGTTTGGGACTGAACCATGGAGTTGTCGGATATCTCTTTCCCCATCCCAGCCGCTGATGATTTCTATGACGACCCCTGCTTCAACACCAGTGACATGCACTTCTTCGAGGACCTGGACCCGAGGCTGGTCCATGTGGGCCTGCTGAAGCCGGACGACTCCTCCTCTTCCACCTCATCCTCCCCTTCCTCCTCTTCCTCCTCCCCGTCATCCCTCCTGCACCTCCATCACCACGCGGAGGTGGAGGACGACGAGCATGTGCGCGCCCCCAGCGGGCACCACCAGGCGGGCCGGTGCCTGCTGTGGGCCTGCAAGGCCTGCAAGAGGAAGACCACCAACGCGGACCGGAGGAAAGCGGCCACGCTGAGGGAGCGCCGGCGGCTCAGCAAGGTCAACGACGCCTTCGAGACCTTGAAGAGGTGCACGACGGCCAACCCCAACCAGCGGCTGCCCAAGGTGGAGATCCTGCGCAACGCCATCAGCTACATAGAGTCCCTGCAGGCGCTGCTCCGCGGAGGCCAGGAGGACGGATACTACCCGGTGTTGGAGCACTACAGCGGGGACTCCGACGCTTCCAGCCCCCGCTCCAACTGCTCCGACGGCATGGTGAGTTCACGGACCGACAGGTGTTTAATAAAAGAGTACAAGAGGGGGGATCCTGGGAAAGCGTGTCAATGTGTCCATAGGGTTCTCCGGTGCGTAAATACGCACGGAGAAATAGGTCCCTCAAAAGGAACCATTCGTTTTTTTTGTTTTTGTTTTTTTTTTTTTTTACCGTATTTAATTTACTTTTTTTCTTACCGTATTTAATTTACTTTTATACTGTGAATTCGTTTGTCCCATTGTGTATAATTTTTTTTTTTTTTTTTTACCGTATTTAATTTACTTTTTTTTTCTTACCGTATTTAATTTACTTTTATACTGTGAATTCGTTTGTCCCATTGTGTATAATTGTTTTTTTTTGTTTGTTTGTTTTTTTTTTTACCGTATTTAATTTACTTTTATACTGTGAATTGCGTTTATCCCATTGTGTAGAATTGTTTTTATTTGTTTGTTTGTTTTGTTTTATTTTTTGCTTTGAAATATTTTCTTAGCCCTTTTCACTTTTTAACCTGTTGCAATGAATAAATTTTACCTGAACCAGTTTATGTTTATGTTTCTTCTCTGCAAAATTTTAAATAAATACATTTTTTGTTATTACTGAAAGGGGAAAAAAAATGTTGCTGAAATAAGGAGACCAGCGGAAAATATCTGCGGATTTGAGACTTTAACTGGCTGCCAGAATCAGTATAGTTCGTGATTATTTCCTGTAATCAATTATCCGAAATAATGTATTAATCATTAATATTTCACGAGCTATTAAGAAAAAAAAATCTGAACATTTTATTTTAACATAAAAAAAAATTTGTTGATCTTAATTTATTGTCCTATTTTCAGAGGCCTACTGCTGAAACATTTACCCAACGTGTCTGTTATAAATAAAGGAACAGTGACCGGATTGTTTTCGTTGGTTTGTGTTGTAAAACATGTTTTCTAAATTATTTATTTATTTTATTTTTATCACAGACGGATTTTAACGGGCCGACCTGTCAGTCAACAAGAAGAGGAAGTTATGACAACAGCTCTTATTTCTCCGAGACTCCAAACGGTAAGAACCCTTTAAGTAGACACTGCTTACAATAACAGAAGCAGTTTATTAGACCAGTGACCATGTAATTAACCAATTCACCTTGGGTTATAAAACAGAACTGGTGGAGAAAGTCAGACAAGAGGAGCAATAAAAGCAGACTAATGAGGCCAACAAAACAATAAAATGAAATGTCAACCCCTCTGCTAGAATAAACCTTCAGGAAATACAATTAAATACACAAAAATCAGTGTCTTTATATGTAAAAAAAAAAAAAAAAGAGACGTTGGTAATTTAATGAAGATTATTTTAGGTTAGAGATTATGAATTAGGATTATTTAGATAAATGAGGCCTCTAACAGTTCTATCTGTTGCAGTAAATCAGAGTTGTTTTGAAGATTATCATGGTCAGAAAATAAAAAAATGTATATCCTAAACCATAAATTCAATGCATCCTGTCATGTCCAGGTGGTCTGAAGAGTGAACGCAGCTCGGTGGTCTCCAGTCTGGACTGTCTGTCCAGCATCGTAGAGCGAATCTCCACCGACACCACCAGCCTGCTGCCGGCCGCTGAGGGCCCGGCGTCCCCTCCAGCTGATCCAGCCAGTGAGACGGCAGCCACAGGGCCCATTCGGGTCCCTTCCCCCACCGCCAGCCAGGACCCCAACCTGATCTACCAAGTCCTATAGACCCTCACACACTTCTCACACTTATTCACCTGGGACTTAAAATCCAAACAGTAACTTATCCAGTTATGAAACACAGATCGCACAAACATGAAGTGACAGTAATAATCTCATATATCAGGGGTGTCAAACTCATGTTAGTTCAGTTCCACATTCAGCTACATTTGATCTGAAGTGGGCCGAATCAGTAAAATAATAACGTAATAATATAGAAATAATGTCATCTCCAAACTTTTTTCTATATTTTACAGTAAAAAAAGTCAAATTAAACAATGAAAATGTTTACATCTACAAATTTTCCTTTCAAACAATGTGAATTACTTGAACAAACTGAAAGAATAAGTGTAATTTTAGCTATATTCTGCCTCAGTTTATCATTTCCACATGTTCAATATAATGTGCAGATCACAGTGGATCTACAAATACACACATTTAATAACAGGCAGAATATTGTTAAAACTGCATTTATTTTTCTTAAGACATTTCAGATTATTCACATTTTTTGTGAAATTATACTTTGTTTTTAGTGTAAATACATGAAATATTTACATTTACTAAGAGAAAAATGTGGAGTTGTGAGTATTTATAGATTATTATGATAGAATTTTACTGGTCTGACCCACTGGAGATTGAATTGTTCTGCATGTGGAACCTGAGCTAAAATGATTGTTAATTTCTTAATATCTATTTTTGCATTTCATAAATTCATCCCAAGGGCCGGACTGGACCTTTTGGCGGGCCGGATTTGGCCCCCGGGCCGCATGTTTGACACCTGTGTCATATATGATGTCGGCTGAACTGAGTTTTCACAACCTGTTTGTAAATTGTGTAGTTTAATCCAGAACAATCTCAAGTTGCATTGCTTTTTTATTTTATATGATTTTATTTGGTATATGGAAGCTCATCATGAAAAGTTTGATGTGAAAGAGAAATCTTAAGGTGCATTTACTGTCCATGCTTCCAACTGCAACTCACTTTGACCTATTTTTTTAATAAAAGCTTCAAAATTTTTATACACTTTTATACGTCCACTAAACTCAATGAGCTGATAAAGACCATGAGATGCAGTTGGAAGCTTAGACGAACACCTTTAAATACAAATCTCAAATTTATCCATGTGTTAATTTATTTTCCTGGCAGAAATGGGCTTCTGTATATTATAGACACCCACAATCCTTGCTTGTAAAATTGAGAAACCCGTAGATGTAGATCAGAAACAGCGTGGATACTGGGAGTTTTTTTGCAGACATTTTTATCAACAGGTTTTCTGACAACTATAAAACAGTTCAGCTCTTGCTGTATTTTTATTTAGTTTTAAGTTATAGAAATATTTTAAAGGCTCAGCTGAGTCGTTCAGATGGATTTTCTCTTCCTGTGTGTAGTCGATTTGGTGAAGTACGGAGGCCAAACACCATCCATTTACATTCCTCCACTTTCATCCATCTGAAGTCCTAAAACCCCCAGCTGTTCAATTCCCTCAGGACAAAACCAACTGCAGCCATCCCCAGATTCTATCTAAAGGGATACTAGACAGAATGTAGATTTCTGTTGTAAAACGTCACACCAGATCCCTCAGACTATCACAGATTTATATCACAAGGAGGAGGATTTACAGGAATATTGTGGTTTTTCTTTTTTCTCTGTCGGGGAAAAGTCAAATTTGATTTTCACATCATTTTCATACATTTACAGCGGAGGACCATTTTTCTGTTTGTATATATTATGTAAATAAGAGCTGATTTGTTCCAACTGAAAGTATTAATTATGTATTTAATGTTTCTGTCTGTATGTGCTTTTGTTTGTTGTGAGAAATGTTAAACTTAAACTTTATATTTATACATCTGAAAACCGAGTGAGTCTAATGACAAATAAATGAACCTGCTTATTTATACAAAAAGTGGCTCTGCTTCTTGTTTTTCATTTTACCCCATTTATCTATTCATTTTACATCTTTATATGCCATTTAATTATAATTAATTAGGCTGATGTTACACCTTGTGATTATTAAATAGGGGAATCTGAAGCATTTTTATACAGGAAAATATTTAGGCCTGATATATTAACTTTTCCAGCACAAAATGGACTTTACTGTAGCTAAACACTCAGAATTAGAACCTAAATATTTTCTAAAGGTAAGATACCCATGTTTGAAGTCCATTCTTTTTTTCTTTTTTTTTTTATGAAATTTTTTTTTTTTTTTATATATTAAAGTGCATACTGATGTTTTGAAATGACAATTCTACTCCTAAATTATTGTATTAATCCTGATCCACTCAGAATACTCCATTAAATAATCCTCTGCAACAATAACACATTAATTTCTCATTGACTCCAGTCTATGGCTATATTTTTCAACCAGTAAATAAGATTTATAATCATGACCTTCACTATTTTTTTTTTTTAAAACGTGGTGTCTGAAATCCATTCCAATGTGTAAATAAACACATAAATAACCATAAACAAACTGAAAAAATGCACATAGTTACTATTTGGGAGCACTTAATTTCCTACATGTTAAATTACAGGACAAGATGTAGAACAAAATGATTTTTTTTTTCTTTTCAGATGACGTGAGTTTTGTTTTCTAAGGAGCAAAGAACATTTGCGCCATCTTGTGTTCATACAGAGGAACTGCAGGTGTTGATACAGGACTGACCCATGTGGAGAGCAGTTAGGTGGTTTAAAATGTAGGCATGAAGTTAAAAACAAAAACAAACAAACAAAAAACAACAACAACCAATTACTCATAATTACTGTCAAAGTCTTCATAAACAGAGATAACTCACAGCTGAGGTTTCAGACTCTAAACCACCGGTGTCAAACTCATTTTGGTTCAGGGGCCAGATTCAGCCAAATTTGATCTGAAGTGGGCCGAACCAGTAAAATAATGACTTAATAACCTATAAATAATGACAAATCCAAGTTTTTCTTTTTGTTTTAGTACAAAAATCCCAATTAAATTATGAAAATATTTACATTTTACAAAAAAAGATGTGAATAACCTGAAAAACAGAAATTTCATTTGAAAAATTAGTGCAATTTTGACAATAATATGCCTTGACTTATTATTTATACATGTACATTTACACACAATGTTACATAAACATTTGGTAACAGGCAGAATATTGTTAAAATTTTGGAGTTTGGAACTAAAATTTGAACAATTTCTACAATATTCCATCTGTTATTATTAACACAACTCCAGATCACAGTGGATCCATAAATGCACCAAACATTTAGTAACAGGCAGAATATTGTTCAAATTGCACATTTTGGGTTGTTCATCTTTGTTTTTATTTCTGTATTTATTTGCATTTTATTGTGAAAGAATAGTTTTATAAATGTAAATATTTTCAGTGTAATGTTATTTTTTTCACTTAAATTTTTTCCACATAATTTTTCACAAAGAAAATTTGTCGTTGTCATTATTTATGGGTTATTGTGTTGTTATTTTTTACTGTAGATCACATTGGTCTGTATGTGGAACCTGAACCAAAATGATTTTGACAACCTGGACTGTTCAGGTTAATTTTTGCACTTTCATCCCACGGGCCAGAATGGAGCCTTTGGCGGGCCACATTTGGCCCCCGGGTTGCATGTTTGACACCTGTGCTCTAAACTGTGCAGAATTTCATCGACTTCCACAGATGATCACAACCAACAATCACACCTTTTCCAAGGCTAGTCCTGACACAGGTGGGACTGACTTTCCTCCATCTGGTGCAGAATGAGAATTTTTACATTAAAAGATTCTTTAACTTAACTTAACTTAACTTAAACAATACGTGGGTTTGACAGCAGAGCCGTCGGAATGACGTAGGCAAGGTAGGCAGCTGCCTAGGGCCCCCTCGCTGAAGAGGGCCCCCAATGGCTGCATGGTCATTTATCTGTACACCTTATTAAAACCATCCATTGTAAACAAACCACCACAGTGAGGCAGCGCTAACCCTCTTCTGTACTGTTTTGTGACTGGGGCCCCCCAAACTAGAGGGATTCCCCCTATGCAATGACAAACACTATGAGGGTCATGTAGAAGTGACCTCCGCCCTCGCGCACCCCCCATCACACCCCCCACTTGCTGTCAGTGGAACTAACGGTCTGTCCACACTGAGCACGGCGGCAGCCATTTTAAAAGAACAGCAATGATGAAGAGCTCCTACCCTTCAGGGTTTGAAAAAAGACAAAAAAGAAAGAAGAGGAAAAACGCCAACGACACAGCGGTAAGTATTAAGTAAAGCATTGTTTTCTCCAAATAGACTACAACTGTGTGATATGTTTGAAAGTGTGCGAACAAAAGCCCTCACATCAGTGACCAAACACAGACAGATGTTAGCATGAGAGGGAGAGGATTCAGTTCAACAACTAATCATATACACACAACACAACTGTGTTCTGTTGAAGAATTTAAGGAGAGAAGAAACACAACTTCTCCATCGCCCTTTTCTATTGTTGTACAGCGTTCCAAAACTTCTCTGGAGTTAAATAATTTGGATGTGGAGGACCGAAGTACGACAGCATTAACAGTATTTAGTCCTGAAAAGCCAAAGCTAAGCCTACTGAAGTGTTTTCACTTACTCTGGACGGTTGTCTGCTCCTGCTGCGGTCACCCACACAACTTTATTCCAAATAGAATCGTCTGCTCCTATGAATCCCATCCAGTTTGGACAAATAATCCATCCAGTTCCATGGACATTTTCGGTTAGCTAGCAATTTCCGTTGGTGATCTGTCCATCCCATTAGGAGAAAAATGTCCCTTTTCCATTGCGTTTGTCCGTCTCATCCATACGTCTGTTCCTTGTGTGTCAGCTGGTTTAGGAACAGAAGAGGACTAGAGGAGGACTGCAGCAAAAGTTTGGATTTTCAGTCCAACATTAGTTCAGTCCCTCACATCAGCTCTGTGCCCTCACTGCGGAACTGAGTTGTGTTCACGTTCAAGGAGGCACACGTAAACAACACATGAGGCGTTCAGGAACAATTAGAATAATGAGGAAATTACAACACTTTACAAAATCGTCAAATATTCAGAATATTCAAATACAACATAAAGAAAATGGATGGCGGTGTCTGTGAACCATGTAATTACAATCCTACATTTTAAACTCTGTAATTATCTATATGGCTGGCACTTATATCAATAGAGCGCAACATCAGGAAGTCGTTGAACATGGAAGATTTGGTCACTGCTTTTGTGCGAGCTAAAGTCCGCAAACGTTTCTAAAACTCTTAATTTTTGATGGTTATTCTTTAACAGTAATCCTTGTTGTATCATGTTGTTGAAGACAGTGTGTGTTATTTTACTGTTTTAATACATCTCTTAACACATATATGGTGTAGTTCAAGAAAAAAGCACTTTGTTCCAAAAAAGTCTTGGCATGTATAGTTCTTTTTAAGAATGATGATAATAATAAAAATCATAATAATAATAATAATAATAATAATAATAATAATAATAATAATAATAATAATAATAATAATAATAATAATGATAATAATAATAATAATAATGTTTTACCATGTTTTTGACTTGTTAACAAAAATAAACATTAATATAACCAAATTGTGCCATTCCCATCACCAATGCCTATTTGAAGACACTGTGTCCTTTACTACACTCTAGTGGATTCTCTGTGTAGCGTAATACAGAGTAATTCATGACTCATTAAATGCACCAGAAAACAGGAAATCGCATCTGGATTTTATTTTTCTTCTTGAGTGATTTGACCACCACATCTTTGGATATTAGGGGCCTCAGTTTACTTTCTTGCCCAGGGCCCCCAGATATCTTGAAACGGCCCTGTTTGACAGAATTAAACACATTATCAGATCAGACATTGGTTATTACCACCAATAAGGAGATTGTTTTCATCACCATTTGTTAGCATTTATCCAAAAACTATAAGGATTTTCTATCTTTTCTGAAGGGTAAATAAGAAGATTGTCCGTTCATTTATTCTTTGTGTGTTGTATTTTTACATGTTAAACCTGTAAAGATCCAGTGCTTCTTCTGTGGCACTTACCAAATGAATTTTTCTATCTATTTAATCATTCTTAACTGATTTATCACAATTTATTATAATATTATAATATCATCTGTATTTTGTGTTTTTTTTCTGTATAAATCATGGATTTTTTTATATTTGATTTTCCGATCATGTACATGTTCATAAAAGCTCAGATTAAAGTTGCATTTTTTTCCATCAGAAACAGAGAAAACTGAAGAAAAAGTGACTTTTTCAACAAAATATCTCATATATTGAATATAAACCCAGTGTTCCTGTCCACTGTCATTGATCCAACTCCATGGGTTTTACTGGTGAATTAATGCTGTAGAAGATGACGGTGTTTCCATGTTCACTACAGAGCCTCTGAACGTCCAAATGGGTCATATTATTATGAATACCTTTTTCCAAAATGCACCTCAAACAAATTCTTTTTTGGTCCTGGAAGCATTCCTTCCCATGATTTTTTTTTACTACATTCTTTATATTTACAAATGAAATAAAGCTGACAAAACCACCCATGAAACATGTTGTGTTTATATATTTTTGAAGTGATATTGTGGAGCTGCCATGGGACTTGAAGGCTAGTAGAAAAGGATGGTTAAGGGGGTGGGGTGGTATATAAGTTGCATTTCATTCTGCTCCTTTTCCAATCTATTTATTCATTTTTCTGTTCATTTTTTTTTTTGTTGACTTTGGTTTTAAATTCAAAATAAAAAAATAAACAAACAAAATAGAAGTCAAAATATATTTTAATGTCACTGGTTTCACTTTTAATTTGCATTTTACAAGACATCCCAGTTATTATTATTTTTGTTTTAATTGTGCTCAGTTACATACATAGAAAAAAATAACCGGTCCAAAAGTCATCAATCTCAGATGAAAACTCAAAGCTTTAGCAAAAGGATGACATGTTTGTATCTATGATTCATTTCTTTATGAAGCTCTGAGCTGGACTTTCATCTTATAAGGTTTGGGGGTCAGAGTGACTCCATAAACAGGGGTGTAGTCCGGCTCTCCTGCATCCTCTGGCCACGTGAACTTGAACTTCCTCAGCAGAGTCACCGTGATGAGGAAGAGCTCCATGCGAGCCAGACCCTCTCCGAGACAAACGCGAGGACCTGAGACATGAGCCAGTCCACAAAGACGTGAATTCACTGCATGAAAAAGACTCATACATATTCATTTAACTCAGATGTAAGTTCCTTTACCGGCAGAGAACGGCATGAAGGCCTCTGGTTTGACAAACTCTCCCTGGTCATTGAGGAAGTTTTCAGGGTTGAATTCATTGGGAAATTTCCACTGTCCCTCCTCATTCATCACTGTGGTCAGGTTAGGGATGATCATGGTCCCCTGAGGACAAATGGAGCAGAAAAGGAAGAAAACCAAATTTACTGTCATTCTGTTAAATGGATTTTCTTCAAGTAGTTAACGTAACCCTTTCATGCATAATGGTCACTCCAGTGGACAGTTCTTCTCCAGCTGTTCTCTTGTATATTCATGGGTTTTGTTGTTTTAGTTCCATATCAGCCAACATAGTGGACACTTATGCACCATCCCAAACACTGTAATTCATACAATTATTACCTCCGCCAAGGAGATTATGTTTTTGCCAGGGTTTGTTTGTTTGTTTGTTTGTCTGTCCGTTAGTGTGCAACATAACTCAAAAAGTTATGGACAGATTTTGATGAAATTTTCAGGGTTTGTTGGAAATGGGATAAGGAAGAAATGATTAAATTTTGGGGGTGATCGGGGGTGGGGGGGCCCACGGGGGGGCCCATTTCCAACGAACCCTGAACATTTCATCAAAATCTGTCCATAACTTTTTGAGTTATGTTGCACACTAACGGACAGACAAACAGACAGACAAACAAACAAACAAACCCTGGCAAAAACATAACCTCCTTGGCGTGGGGGGGCCCACGGGGGGGGCCACTGATCAGCCTTGGCGGAGGTCTGCGCTCTCCGAGTGCTTCTAGTTGTAACTTTGCTGCTCATGATTAACCTGATCTGCACTAACATGTTTGAGTGGAAATTAGTTGCTAATTGTTATTAGACTGTAATTAACGGTTTTCTGAAACAAATTATTTATTTATTTTATTTTTTTTTTTTTTTTGCATATCCTCCTGAGACCCAGCAATGCATTTTGTCCTCTGTAGGGGACAAAAGTTTGACAGTTTTACTCAAAAAATGCTGTTCATTACAAAGGACATTCCATTAAAAAAATCAATCAATAAATAAAAATTATTTTAAAAATGTATCTGAAAAAACCGTTGCATTATGCAGTTTCCAATCAAGACAATTTTTTTAATGTAAATAAGCTAAAATTGTCAATTTCCTCAGGGTCTCAGGAGGATATCATCTTCATGAAATGAGTAATGACTAATATTAGAGTATGTGTGAAAACATCAGATTAGTGGCATTAAAAATGTTTTTATTTCATAGTTTTCACACAGTATACATCACTTTCTGATGAGTTTTAAATACATGTTTCTTTGCTTCAAAAATTAAACACATGGTGTCCAGCTGAGTGGACATTTTTGTAACTCCACGAAAAATAGATTCATTAAAAAAAAAAAAAAAAAATTCAATTGCCCTTTTTTTTTCATGCCTAAAGAGGAATAAAAACACTCAAGAAAAAAATATTGACTAAGGTTCTCATAATTCATGCATGAAAGGGTTGAACATTTAGTTAAAACATTGTGACAGAATGGTTCAGGGAGAATGACACATCATTTCCACACATGGATTAGCCTCCATAAAGTCCAGACTCTAATTACCTCCGCCAAGGAGGTTATGTTTTTGCCAGGGTTTGTTTGTTTGTTTGTTTGTTTGTCTGTTTGTCTGTCCATTAGTGTGCAACATAACTCAAAAAGTTATGGACAGATTTTGATGAAATTGTCAGGGTTTGTTGGAAATGGGATAAGGAAGAAATGATTAAATTTTGGGGGTGATCGGGGGTGGGGGGGCCCACGGGGGGGCGCAGACCACAAAATTTCATCAAAATCTGTCCATAACTTTTTGAGTTATGTTGCACACTAACGGACAGACAAACAGACAGACAAACAAACAAACAAACCCTGGCAAAAACATAACCTCCTTGGCGTGGGGGGGCCCACGGGGGGGGCCACTGATCAGCCTTGGCGGAGGTCTGCGCTCTCCGAGTGCTTCTAGTTTGGGATGTGATGAAGACTTGATGCAGCTGATGAAGCAGTTCAATTCTCCATGATCAGTTATCAAAAATTAATGCAACTATGGATGGAAAAAATATTATGAACCTTATTCTGACACGACATAAGCATTATGGGAAAAAAAGATGTGATAGTGAATGTCTCCTGTAATCCAAACCAAAGGTTTGGCAGTCTAATATTGCATGTGTGACTTTATTTTGGGTTGCGCAGTGGATTTGAGTCATCATGTAACGTCCTTGGAGAAGGTAAATGTTAAATTCCACATGCTGTCTTGTATGGAAGTAAATCTGTGTCATCAGATTTTGAATTATAAAAGACAGTGAATTTGTAGCAGTGAATTTTTTTTTGCACAGAAATCAAGTGTCTGAATTTTTTTTTGCACTGAAATTAAGTATCTGAATTTTTTTGCACTGAAATTAAGTATCTGAATTGTTTGTCTCTGAATTCAACTATATTCATGAATTTAGAATTTAAAAAATTCAGTTGCAAAAAATTCAGATACTTAATTTCAACGCAAAAAAAAAAAAAAGTGTGCTACAAATTCAATGTCTTTTATAATTCAAAATCTGATGACACAGATTTACTTCCATATCTTTGACACTACTTGCTTCTTACCCTAGGAATGAAGTATCCCTTGAGCTCTGTGTCTCTAATTGCGCAGTGGGGAACACTGAGTGGGACAGTGTTGGAGACCCTCTGCACTTCATGGATCACAGCCTGGATAAAAAAAATCAGTTGACACACAGAATCTTATGATTAAAAAAAGAAAAACACATTACAGCTTTTCACCAGAAAAGCAGAACACTAAACCTATGAAGAAGAAAATAATAGTTTTATAGAACAAGTTGCATTGACATGTAAAATAAGAGATGAATAATATGAATAAACCAGACTGATAAAGTACCTGCATATAAGGCATGTTGTTTCTGTCGTCGTAACTTACACAGTCCTTCCCTTCCAGCACTTGGTCGATCTCCTGTTGACAGCGCTCTGAAAGATAAATAACTACTGTACGACTGCACAAAACAGTCACTGATTTCCACATTTTACAGTGAAACAAAGCCTGTAGAAATAATAATGATGATAATAATAATAATAATAATAATAATAATAATAATAATAATAATAATAGCTTTATTTATATAGCACCTTTTAAAAACAAAGTTTACAAAGTGCTTTTGACAGACAAAGCAGAGGGCACAACAGCAGGATACAAGATGCAAGTAAAAACACTAAAACAGAAGCAACACAATAAGAGAGATTCATTCATTCATTTTCTGAACCCGCTTTATCCTCACTAGGGTCACGGGGGTCGCTTGGAGCCTATCCCAGCTACATGGGGCGAAGGCGGGGTACACCCTGGACAAGTTGCCAGTTCATCGCAGGGCTGACATATAGAGACAAACAATCACTCTCACATTCACACCTATGGGCAATTTAGATTAACCAATTAACCTATTAGTGCATGTTTTTGGATTGTGGGAGGAAGCCGGAGTACCCGGAGAGAACCCACGCAGACACGGGGAGAACATGCAAACTCCACACAGAAAGGTCCCACCCCCCGTCGACTGGTGTTGGAATCGAACCCAGGACCTTCTTGCTGTGAGGCACGAGTGCTAACCACTGCACCACCGTGTCGCCCCAATAAGAGAGATGTGTCCAACAAATGCAAAAACATGACACTTCGAATAAATTAAGTGAATTGGAGTAAAGAGGGCAGGGATAACATAACATGATGCTGTCAAATCAATGTAAAAATGAAGGAGTGAGATAAAACAGCATCATGTATGAGAATATAAATTATAATCAAACAGGATAAAATTCAAATAAAAAAAAAAAACATTCAAAATTACAAGGGACAAACATAAAAGCAAGTCTATAAAAATGTGTTTTAAGAAGTGATTTAAAAGATGTCACTGATTCCACAAGCCTTATCTGCAGAGGATGACCGTAGACAAACAAACGTCCCAGCCACATAAAGATGAGCTGTGGAGGATAAATATGAAAGGTTTCCATACCCTGTATGTGTGGGTGGGTCGAGAGGTAGAGGAAACCAGTCAGCAGGGTGTTGGACGTAGTGTCGGTCCCAGCGACGTGAAGATCTAGAGCATACATCACAAGTCGATCTTCGGAAAAGGACGAACCATCATTACCTCTCTAGAAAAAGGAAAAAAAAATTAAGGTTTGTTAAAATGTGTATAAATCCAAACAGTCTATGAGTCCAAAAACAGTGCAGGACATTATTTGAGTCTCTTACAGACCTTATCCAGTTCATCCAGATAACAGTCCACAAAGTGTCGTGGTTGTCCTGGAACCCTGGTCTTCTTGTGCTCATTTATCAAACGAAGAGTAATATTTTCACAAGTCTGAGAAACGCGAACAACAATAAAAATATGTAGTCATTTACATATTCTATTTCCTTTTCACAGACACATATCTATGAGGGGCCGTGTGGGACATTATTCAGAATTACCATTCACACACATATATGAAATGCACACACATGTGAAATACTATCTCAAACATAAATGTTTTACTTGAACAGGAAGTCATTTCCCTTGAACCGGCAGCTGGAGAAGCAGGAGCCAGAAGATTTTTCCCCCCAGTTTTATTTTGTTTACTGCTGTATTTCCTGTTTTATTTTGTTTATAGGCGTATTTCCTGTTTTATTTTGTTTATAGGCGTATTTCCTGTTTTATTTTGTTTACTGGTGTATTTTCTGTTTTATTTTGTTTACTGGTGTATTTTCTGTTTTATTTTGTTTACTGGTGTATTTTCTGTTTTATTTTGTTTACTGGTGTATTTTCTGTTTTATTTTGTTTACTGATGTATTTCCTGTTTAATTTGGCTACCAGAAGATTAAACTGCTGCAGGCACTGCCCAGCTTGTACTGATGTCAGCAAACAATTTATCTGAAACAGTGATATCATAATTTGTTAGCTTCTGCACAGACACTGACAGCTCTGGCAAATACGTGCACAGACGGCCAGCAACCGACTACTTCAACACAGTCATACACAACTGCCTAACAATGCTTTTTCCCCTCATGTGAAGGTGGCAAAGGTTCCGGAGCTCCCCGGGGATCTTCACTTCTACCTTTATCTGCAGATATGCCTGGATGTTGCTAGGTAGTTGTCTAGGAGTCTGACCGGCTGTGTCGCAGTAGTCGGTTGCCGGACTTCTGTGTCCAATCGCGGAATATTCAAAACATTGTAAAATGGTGCAGTGTTGTGTCCCATGTTACATCAACAGAAATGCTGTAAATAAAACATTCTCTTATTGCCGCTTTCCTCCAACGAAAAGAAGAGAAGATGGCTGAAGCTGATATGGTCAGTTGGATCTCAAATGAACAATACAGCTTAGTGTAGGCTAGCGTCAGCAGCTAACATTAGCTAGCTAGTACTAGCCCTAAACTTTAGTTTATATAACGTTACCTGTCTAAATGTAACGTGCGTGCGGATGCATTAGCGATTACTGTTGTACATCCCAACATTATAGATCACATACTCTTTACAGAGCTATATAAGCCACCACGGCCTCCACATAAGGTCCGTCACGTCACTTGAAGAATTACATCCCGCCGTCTCACAAATGTTTTTAGGCGTAGCGGGGTGTGAGTAGGGTCATGATGCTGTTAGTGGGGCTGGATTCAAAATAGGTTGAGAAACCCTGGTTTAGGGGATAACTCTGGTCCTCGAAAAGTACTGGTGATGGGAACGCACCGTAATATTGTCTTGAAGTGGAATAAAAAAAGATCATTTGGAACTATTGGAGCAACATGGTGCTGCAAAACAGTATAAGACAGTGGTTCCCAACCTGTTTTGGCTCGTGACCCCATTTTGACAAATTTCAGACAGACAGACTTTTTTTTTTTTTTTTTTTTGCTAAAATTAATTTGTTTTTGCAAATAAATATTAATTTTAGACAACATTTAGTCTATACAATGTACATTATTATGGATGGAGGCAGAAAAGCCAGGTGTAGATTACTGCACAAAGTGAGAATTTGATTTTCCTTGGTCAGGATATGTACAGTCAGTCCAGCTTGGATTTCCAAGGCTGACAATTAATACTGAACAAACAAGAACTCAAACTATGAATTATGACAGAGCTGCAGCATCTGAAACCGACCACAATGAACATTTGAAAGATAAACAGTACCACAGTGCTTCAGTTTCAGCTTCAGCTTCAGCTTCAGCTTGTCATGTCTTTTATGGATTGGGATTGTCTCTGTCAACTCACCATATATACATCTATTTTTTTTATTTATTTATTTTTTTAATTTTCATCAATTACTAGAAATTTCAGGCGACCCCATTTGAATTCCAGACGACCCCACATGGGGTCCCAACCCTAAGGTTGAAAAACACTGGTATAAGAGAAATTGCTCTCCCACACCAGTTCTTTTGGTTGTCTGTCTGTGAAAATCCTCGTACTCGCTGTCATGTTTTTCAGTGCATCTCCTCTGCTCCTCTTAGTACTAGATTTGTGTACTAAATCAAGAGCCCACCATCACTATGCACAAACACACATTCCTAAACAAATTTCACAAGATTGTGAGAACAAGTAAATCTTTTACATTGAAGCTTTAATAACTATTAATTATGATAAAGTCCTCCAGGAAGAGAAAACGCACCTTAATGTTCTCAAAGGCCTTCTGGAAAGGCAGCGGCAAGTTACGAATCATGGGAATGGAGTCATAGAGCTGTAAGAAAAGATCAGTGTGTTGAATGGTTGATGGACTCAACTTTAGGTTAGGCTACTTCAAGCCAGTTCCATATCCTTAGCCTCATAGGATAATTGCCTAAATCATATTTTTTGGCCAAATTGTGATATCTGCACAAAATGAAGCAGCGTCAGGAAAGTAAAGTTACACAGATATCACAATTTGGCCAAAAATATGACTTAGGCAATTATGCTATGAGGCTAATGGTATGCAAAGGTAGGTGTGTGAGCATTAATAAACAAGAAAAGGACAATAAAAAACAAAACACCTGAACAATAAAATTAGAAAAATAATATAAAAAAGTACAAAGCACTTAAAATAGTAAAAATATCATAATACAACAATCAAATGTTGCAAAAATTATTAAAATGGTGCACTCTAGAATTACAGCACAGCAATAAAAAACAAGTTTTAGAACACATCGAAGATCTACTGGCACTGTATAAGGAATTAGAGCAATTTTCTCTTCTTTTTTTTTGTGCCAGTGTTTACATAATTGAGAACATGTTGAAACTCACTGTCTGCCACGGTCCGTTGGCGATCTTCAGGTTCTCAGTGAAACAATTCACAATCACTCTGATTAGCTCATCGTCGTAGTCGTAGCGTGTACCAAACAGAACCTGGCAGATTATGTTGGAGGCTGCGTTGTGAAACATCACTTGAGGACTCAAAAGTTTACCTGTAAAAGAGTTAAAGACAACAGAGAAAAACGACATTTGAGAAACAGTTTGTACAGCACAGTTTAATCTGCCTTGGTTATAGGTTTAAGGCACGGATACAGTTGAACTATTTCATAAACTGTTGGTAGTTTAACCCTTAAAGACCTACAACTATTTTTGGAGCAACTTTCATGTTAACGTTTCTCTGCATTTAACCTTTCTTAACCCTTTATTGGGCAAGTGACTATTTCTTGGTAATTTCCGCATACATTGCAAGACAGTGAGCAACTTTTGAGCATTCAAAAGTTATTAAACATTTTACACCATTTGTGGCAGGTTAGGTCTATGAGGGTTAATCTACAGTGCATCATCCTGTCAGTTATAATATTTGTTTCATTTCTTACAAACACCTTTGCACATTTAGAGATAAAAAAAAACAAAAAACAAAAAAAAACACCACACCAAACAGAGCACTTTGTAGGTTTACTTGTGCTTTCTAGAGTTTCTAAAATGAGACAAGGAGGCAAAGCCAGGAGTCAGATGTAGTAGAGCTGAAGTACAGTTACATAAAATGGAAATACTCAAGTATAGTACAAGTATTTAATTTGTTCTTTAATACACTCTTTATCTAAAAGTACTTGAAGTTACATTCTACACATTGTACGCCTTAATAAAAATAACTGTGTTTCTGTGGTCTACTACAGAAGGTCTACGTGGACCTACAGAACACATACCAATACTGTTTTCCACAGTTTTGATTGTGTACTGGATTTCTCCCAGAATTCTCTCCTCCATGGACTTCTTTCCCAAACCAAAGTTCCTCAAGGTCATCAGAGCAAAGCGGCGATGCTCCTTCCAGGAAGGGCCATAATCTGACAGAATCACCCCTGGAACATTAAAAACAGCACATGCAAATTACAATTAAGTCTCCAAAATCCTCAAAACCAATCGGAAATATTTTTGACTAATGTGATCTTGTTTATCTATGAAAGCAGCTTAAAAGTCTTAGGCCAACATTTCAAATTAACTTCTTTAAGCTCATGTCTGTCGTACCCTTATTCCCAGTCGCTATATTGAAAAGCTTGTCTTGAGGTCGTCCAGAAAAATCCGCAGCCTTGGTCACCAGAGCCTCCTTAATGGTCTGCATCCCGTTGAGGAAGACAACTGGCTCAGAACCGAAGTACACACTGAACACGTTTCCATGAGTCCTTCTCAGCTGATGGAAAACACAGTACATTGATAGCTGTTTTAAATTACAGATGCTGGAAATCATTTGAAAGGACAATTCAGAAACACCACAAGACAATATCTGCTAATTTACAGCTTGCTGAATCTAAAGAAAAAGCAAATATGGGAGGTCACATGATGGCGGCTTAGGAGACTTCGACTTTGGGGAAGCTCTGTGAGCATCTCAAAATTTGTTTTAACAATCTCACTTTAATCACGGACCTTCTTACTGCTATCTGTGCAATAATATGTTCCTTAAACAACACTCAACGAAATAATGCCAAACTATGCCATTGTCGAAGATAAGATTCCAGGCAAAGACGGTACAACAAACCAGCTATGCTAATTCTACAGCAACGTTAGCCCAACCACCAGTCCAACGCGGCTGCGAACAGGTGGAAGACGACCATGACATGGAGCTTGAACGTGGTCTTACTAAAGCTTTCGAACTGATGATCAGCAGATTAATGGCTGCTATCAAAAACAAACTCAATCCTCCGGCTGAGACAATTCTCTCACACTCCAAAGAGCTACTTGAGACTAACCACCACTTAGATGAGGCTGCAGCTAGAAACTGCTAACAAGCCTTAACCCAGATAGCAAAATCATTATGGCTTAAATCTGGCCCAAAACTGGCATGCCATTTGGCAAAGTTCTGGGCGGATGTATGGGCCCTAAATGGCCCAAAATAGGCAAGCCAAACTCAAACCAGAAGGAAGCCAAAATTCACCCAAAACTAATTGCGGCCTTCCAAAATATAACCATAATTGTCCCAGAAAAGCCCCAAATCCCCATAATCCAGCCAAAAAGTAGCCAAAACATGCCATACCATCCCTATACTTGATCCCGCTCTTTGCCCAGTCTTTTGGTTAACCACACATATGCCATAACTCAGCAACATATTGCTGGTGCCTCCATATCTATTATGGATAACCTTAATCATACCACAGTTAAGCCTAAAGATTTTCATAATACCAAAAGAAAGATAAAAATGCCAAATGTATGCCGTAATACTGCCAAAATATTTGCTATCTGGGAAGTGGCTAAGATCTCAACAACGGAAAAAAAAAGTTGAATCTATAACTGAACACATTGGCGAGCAAAAAAACAGAGGGCAGCGAAAAAAAATATACGCATCTTTAACCTTCTGGAAAATACAGAGGGAAGCAACAGTCTGATCTTTTTTGAGAAATGGCTCCCTTCTTTTCTTGGCATGGAAGCGAAGGTGGCCATATCTAGCTGGAAAGGGCTCACCGCTCACTAGCACCCAAGCCTGGTTCTGATCAGCAACCGCACCCGGTCATCATCTGTTTCCACGCATTTCCCGAAAAAGAGAGGGTGAAGGCTGCAGTAAGGTGTAGGACAGCAAACGGCAACATCATCTACGAGGGGAAAAGAATATCCTTCTGTCACGACTTGTCTGCTGCGGTGCTTTGACGGTGAAAGGACTTTAATGAAGCAAAGCAGCGGCTCAGAGGAATCGGGGCAGATTACTCCATGCTTTTCCCAGCAAAGCTGCAGGTTTCCATGAACAGTGCAAAGAAAACCTTTCTCTCCCCAGCTCACCATTTTGAAAAATGGCCTGTGTGTCAATTATAACATATAAATAAAAAAAATAGGAGGGGTTTTCCCATTACCCATACACCAAATGTCATCAATAGTGAAGGAGGTGGGGTTTAACTCATTGGGTGAACTGAGATGGACTAACCCAAAGTCTTGTCTTATCTCAGGGGTGTCAAACTCATTTTCTTCCGGGGGTCACATTCAGTCCAATTTAATCTAAAGTGGGTCGGACCAGTAAAATAACAGCATGACAGCCAATAAATAATGACAACTCCAAAATGTTTTAGTGCAAAAAATAACATTCAATTATGCCAATATTTACATTTACAAACTATCCAAACAAAAAGGATGTGAATAACCTAAAAAAAAAAAGGAATTTGTTAAGAAATATAAATAAAATTTTATCAATATTATGCCTCGACTTAACCCTGCGATGAACTGGCGACTTGTCCAGGGTGTACCCCGCCTTCGCCCCTATGTAGCTGGGATAGGCTCCAAGCGACCCCCGTGACCCTAGTGAGGATAAAGAGGGTTCAGAAAATGAATGAATGAATGAATGAATGCCTCGACTTATCATTTACACATATGGGTCAAGTCACACGGTTATGTAGGGAGTGCCCGACTACATTTTATACTCTAATTCAAAAAGTATTTAAGCTAGAGACATGAATAACACATCTTGAAGTAAGGGATGCTGGTGGCTTAAGCTGAGAGGAGCTCTGAGACTGTTCCAGTCTTGAGTAACTTAGCTGTGGCTCCATTCAGACCAGCTGACAGACTGCTCAAGTTGAGTCCCATCAATATCCTGTGATAACTACCCTTTGATCTCAATTAAGAGGAAATATTTTCCAGAGAATGTAATATTCATGTATACCAAATCCATATGAAGACAATAGAATATCATAATTATTGATCTGAAAAGTTGAATCTATGGAAAGTGAAAGAAAAAAATCCTTCACAAGCTAGCTATTTCATGTCAAGACCTATTTTTGGTTATGTAGGGAAAAAAATAAATCTTTTTTTTAGATTAGTGACAAAATAATCTTAAATTCCAATGAAGCCATGCTTAAACAGAGGGCTAAAGGCTTTCTTTCAGAAATTTCCATTGGTTTAGCTCATTTGATTAATGAGTAATTTTAAAAAAACATGTTTTTTGAGAAAAGTGAAATTCCCTACATAACCGGCACCATCTGAAATTAAAATGCTTAAAAAAGCAATTCACACCAATTTTTCAGACAAAATGATGTTTATAATGATAAAAGGATGCGTAAAAGGTCATAAAACTATATTGAAAACAGAAATATATGATTGAGATTTCAAATTATAGCAGTGATAAGTTGTGTTATTATTCATTCTTAGAAAACTTTCCGAGGGACTGAATTTAGTTTGTATAAAAAGTTCCGTAATTTTCTTGAAAATCCTTTATTGGCAAAAATTTTAATGCATTTAGAAACTTAAGATGTTATACTATTGAACTACAAAAAGTTTGAAATCATTATCTCAATTCTAATTTTTTGATTCAAAGTCAACAGGCGCGTGACTTGACCCATATGCATTATAGGTCAGTTCTACAAAGGCACAAAACATTTAGTAACAGGCAGAATATTGGTAAAATTGCACTTAATTTTCTTCACGTATTTCAGGTTGTTCATATTTGTTCAAGTTATTCACATTTTAAAGGATAGTTTGTTAATGTAAACATTTTCATAATTTAATGTTTTTTGCACTAAATCAAAGACAAAAAATCGGTGTTGTCATTATTTATAGGTTATTATGATATTATTTTTGAGTTCGATGCCCTAACTTGCATTTTGTAAATTCATCCCACAGGCCGGATTGGAACCTTTGGCGGGCCGGTTTTGGCCCCCGGGCCGCATGTTTGACACCTGTGTCTTATCTTATCTTATCGTTCCATGCAGTTCCATTGTGAACCAGTCTTAGTCCTGAACTGACCCACAGACAAAACAACAAGAACAAAGACATCACATGGAGCCCAGCCTCATAAACACACACTTCTGAAATCAGCTTCCATCTCACCCCGAGTGTCACCCTGCATACTTCTGAGGACTAACACCTCCACTGCCTCCATCGCAGCTGTCCTCCATGTCACACTGAAGCTCCAAAATGCATACTTCTTTACTTGCAGCTGCACTTCCAACATATGTACCGTTGCATGCAATTAGGACGAAAATGCATGTACTTTCCCGACACATAATATCACTGATAATGTCAAAAACACTGCATAGTTCTTTGATTTAGGCTGTGACACTGCTATAGCCACGGATAGTTAAGTATTTAGCATGAAGACAACTTTGTAAGGGTGAGGAGGGTTAGATCAAAGCAAAGCTACAATACAAAAATAAACCTTTGCTATCATATTTTTCCACTAAATTTACCTTCAAGGCTTCAGCTGTCAGTTTGAAAGGACTAAAAGTGGTGACAATACACTTAAACTGACAATCTTTTTTTTTTTTTTTTAGCTACAAATAGGACCTAGAGATCTGGGAATGGCAGAAAAAAAAAAAAAAACAGGACCGAAAGCTGCAAAATTCAAATAGTATCTGAGCAAATTTCATGGGAATGAAGCCTCTTTTAACAGGGAGGTGACCTTTTATTTTTAGGACTTTTATGAGACAACTGTTTAGTTTTATAAGTGGCTTCTTCTCCTGTGGGAACTGGAAGAGAGGTTACCTGTTGATAAAAAGTACGATAAGTATTTACTGATTGAAACAGCGATTGAGTAACACCAGTGCTAAGTTCACAGGCCCCGTCAACTCTGTACAGTAAATGAGTAACAGTAAACATCCAAATGGAAACACTGGGAGTAACTTTTATCCAGCAGGTGTGTTATATACCTACTGCTTAGTGTCAGTAACCGTTCACATATTCTCAAAAATATTGTTTATTTAAATACACTTTATGCATTTTTTTTTTTTTTTTTAGATTTTTCCAGATCAAATACTCAAAACAACAGAGGTTTTCTTACCCTGTCAAAGTCCTGCAGAGGGTTCTCCAGGTTCAGGCTCAGCAGACTCCCCACCAGTGGCAGTCCAGTCGGTCCAGGAGGAAAGTTCTTGGGCCTCCTGGTTTTGAGTTGAAAGAAAATGAAGCAGAGGCAAAGCCATAGCAGTACTAGTGGAACCAACATAGTGGCATGAAATAAAGTGAGCAGAAAAGGTTTCCGCTGGCTTTGAAAGCATGCAGACTATCAGGTGTGTCCTTTACATCTGTGTTATAAAGGTGAATGTGCTCAAACAAGTTCTGTCAAGATTAAGTGATCTTATCGAAAGTGTGAATTACATAGGATTACAGTGCATAAATAAAAGGTAGGCTTGATATTGTACCAGGAGGGCAGAGACACTGGGAAACCATCCAATAAGGGCTGTGCACATTTGTGTAATGAGTAACAACGGATTCAAGAAAACAACCACAGACTGGGCCAGAGGTTGAATGAAAACACTGCCTCTACTTGGACCGAGTTAACCCTCTGGTATCTGGGTGCGTCTTTTAGGCACACTTTGCACTTTGTGTTAAAAAACTTCATATTATTTTTCACAATTTAAATAGGGTTAGAATTCAAAAGTTGTTAATTTTTGCATGATCTTTAAAATTCTGGCCACCAACTAAAATGTGCACATTGTAAACAAAAGAAAATTACAAGACTAGCATCTGTCTCCCAAGTGTGCCTAAAACGCACTATTTCTTCCATTTGATATGTATGATTTGGGCTGACCTCGATTTACAAAAATAATATCAAATTAGATCAGAAAAATAAATCAATATATAATATTTAATAGTTTGATTTATAGGTGTGCCTTTTTGGAACACTTGGTGACAGATGCTAGTATTTTTGTATATTTGAACTAGCGCCAAAAATAATAATACAAATTAACCCTTTCATGCATGAATTATGAGAACCTAATCAAGATTTTTTTCCTAAGTGTTTTTATTCCTGTTTAGGCATGAAAAAAAACAATGCAATTGAGCGTTTTGTTTTGAACCTATTTTTCATGGAGTTGCAAAAATGTGTACTCAGCTGGACACCACAGGTTTAATTTTTGAAGCAAAGAAACATGTATTTACTGGCATACTGTGTGAAAACTATGAACAATTTTTTAAAAAATGCTGCTAATCTGATGTTTTCGGATGTCACATTTTAACATACTCTAATACTAGTTATTAATCACTTTATGGAGATAATACGCAAAAAAACAACTTTTAGTTTAAAAAAAACCTGTTAAATACAGTCTAATAATAATAACAACAAGCAATTAATTTACACTAAAACATGTTAGTGAAGATGAGGTTCATCAAGAACAGGAAAGTTACAGTAATGGTGTGAATGTCAGTGTATGAGATGATCCACTGTGTTGGCTGATATGGAACTAAAACAATAAAATCCATGAACATACCAAAAAACAGCTTTGAATAACTGTCCACTGTAGTGACCACTATGCATGAAAGGGTTAACCACTGTTGCTGTTAATCACTGACATGTGCCAGGCTGCAAAAATCAAAACTGTGATCCAGTTTTTATGTAGTATATTAAAAAAAATTTTGTGCTTTTTGCATCCAAAAAATGGTTTGTTTACATTACAAACACGGCATTTAAAGGGTTAAAAAATGTGACAATTATTGAGTATTTGGTATTTTTATTTACAGCTCAAGTTGATCAAATAGAAAAAAAGTGTAAAAGAATTAAAAACAAATTGTATGAAATATGTTTTGACATTATTCCACAAGTGTGCCAAAAAGGCACACTTGGTGCGTAGTAAGGGCGTCGCTGGACGGGATACCGGAGGGTTAAAGAGGGATGAACACACAGGACTTAAAAAACAATATAATGTTATACACTTATACAATGATGAGGGTTTTTAAAATTTATTTACTTACTCAGGATGTCCAGTAGCTTTTACTGGGGTCCATGGAAAAACAAGCAAGACATTAAAACATTTCAGTGACTAGGAATAAATGAACTAACACTGAATCTGACTATTTAGTTCATATACAATTTAGTATCACATCAGAACTATTCTAACAACAACACTATTAAAATGAGTTACTGACACCAAGCATCCTGAACGGTGTGCGTGTGTGGATTGACTATTTCTTTTTAAATTAAACAGTTTCAAGGTTGTTCCATAGAGCAGAAAAAGTTGAAGCTTGGTACCAGTCATGTGTATGTCAAATTATATTCAATTACAATCAATATTTGTTGAGTTATAATGAATAATGTGTCAGAAATGGGATTTTCAATGTTAACTTGAAATGTCCACAGAGTCCACATTTCACAGTGGATGTGGACAATTTTGTGCCAGATACAAGATATTGTTATAAGCTACAGGTGAATCAAATTAGAGGCTAATCAGAGTCGTTTTGAATTTTTTATGAATTTTCGAAAGTTGCTCAATGATGAGAGATGGGAAAATTTTAGATTTTGTGACCTTGCAGTGACCTTGAACTTTGGCCTACTTGGCCCAAAATTTAATGGGTTCGTCCCAGGGCCTAGGCCTTGTCTGTGGGTACAATTTGGTAAAGATGGTTGGAATAGTTTTCCTGTAAAGTTGCTGACAAACAAAAACAAACAAACACACAAAGGAAAGTGATCCCAATACCTCCTGGTGGAGATAATCAGTGCACAAATACAGGATCATTGAAAGCAACTACGAATAAATGCATTTAAATTATCAACAATAAATACCAATGCAGACTAAAAGACCTTATTGGTTTTGCTAACATTAAAAAAAAAAAAAATCATATAAAAGGACTAAAATGGCTTCTGTCAAGGTTTAGAAGTGTGAAAGCTGAAGGAGTAAAAGATTTTGAATATCTGCTGGTTCTCCTCTGAGGAGCATGGTAATGTCAGCCTGAAGGCTTCAAGGCAAACTTCTGACGCAACACATGGTACAGCAAATATGAGTTTACAGTCAGTATCATCACTTCATCACAATCATTTGTGTCTTAAACTGATTTGTTTCTGAACAATGTTTTTTGAAGCTGCTCTTGCTACTAACATATTTACTAATGAGTTAAATATGGTGTTATGACCTGGCTCAGAGGACACAACAGAGAAGGGGAACACACCATAAATGAAGTTTAACAAGAATACTTTATAAAATCAAATTAAGCCGAATTAAACCAAATTGAACCAAATTAGGCCAAATTAGGAGAAGACAAACTAAAGTATATTACAGAATGTAAATTAGTCATCAGTAATGTCAGTAGTGTAGGTGTGCATGGGTGAACGTGTTAATGCAAGTGTTGAAAAGTGCAGAACAGAACAAAACATTAAAGTAACATAACCAACCCAAGGACTGAAGAACCAGGACCTGTGAGGGCAGCAAGCAGAGGGAGTGTGTGAGAGCTACAGGCAGACTATTTGAGGACAGGAACTCTGGGCCCCACAGGTGTTCCTGACCTCCTCATCAGGTGCTTGCTAGAAGACAAGAGCTGGAAGATTACATAGCGCCCCCTAGAGGACCCCAGGGGCCATAACAATGGTGATATGTGGAAACACCCTGTACAGGCTTGTCTCACACTATCATCCTAACTGTCATTCATGTGCATTAACTGAGAATATAAGTATGTCGGTTTTATCATAAAATCAACCAGATAACATCCCAGTTTCTCCTGAAGAACAAGTCTAGCTGCTCCATTCTTTGTGAGCTGGATCTTATTAATCTTCTGTTTTTAAGCACCAGACCAAACTGTAGGCCAGTAGTCCAGGTCAGATGAAACTAACAGTGTATAGTTGAAGTCTTATGTCAAACAAACACTGTCAACCAGAACCATCTACTGATGTAAATGTTTAGTTACCTATTGATCCACTAATTCTATCAATCCATGAAAATAATTGGTGTAAAATGCAGTTTGTCTTTTTTTTTTTTATAATCATCAGATATGACCCATTTGGACGTTCAGAGGCTCCGTAGTAAACACGGAAGCACTGTCATCTTCTACAACATTGATTCACCAGTAAAACCCATGGAGTTTGATAAATGCAAAGGTTGTAAATGCTTATTTTTATGTTCAGTTATTGGTACAGTTTGTTGAAAAAGGTCACTTTTTCTGTGACCTTTTTCAGTGAACCCCGATTTGATATAATAACCTTTGATTTTACTCCAAGCTTTAATGAACAGTTACATGATGAGTGAATTAAATATAGGAAAACACATGATTTACACTGAAAAATACAAAAGATAATATTATAATAAATGGTGACAAATCACTTAGGAAAAGATTAAATGGAGAGAAAAATTAATCTGGGAGTTGCCATAAAAGCACAGTTGCAACAAGATGTTTGACTTTAACTGATGGGGTGAGTAGTTTGTCATTCCTTAGACAACCATCAGTTCATCCATCGTTCCAACCTGTAGGGCCGGTGTTATGACCTGGAGTTTTTTTAGTTATTCAGATCAAGGTTCAGCTACACCTAAAAAATGATGGATGTTGTGACATTGCACAATCTTACTGAAACAACTAAAAGTGAAAGCCAAAGGTGTGTGTGGGACTTTGGTTTAGGCTGGTCTGTGTATATGTGTGTGAATGGTGCTTTTGTATCAACCTTTACCTTTTGTCTAAGTATCTCCTAATGGCCTGTCACATTTTTTTTTTTTTTACTATTTTTATTTGGGTGCTTCTATGAAACTTTGCTCATTTTGGTACCTGGCACTTTGCCAGCATTTTTTAGACCCAATAATAAAAGAGAAATTTAGACATATTTCCCCCCAGGATGATGACCTCAGATAAATGCAAAAATAATTATAACCCAAAATTAATGAATTTTAATAAAATATTGGGAACAAAAATAGAACCAAAACTGGGACAGGAAATGCTACCTAGGTGTCAGAGCATTTGATCTGGAACACATGGCTGTAAATGGTCTTATATACTGCTATAAATAGTGTTAAATTTGATGATCCTAGTGGTTTTTCTAATCCAGACATGTGGGTTTTTCATGAATCTCAGTCTAATACCAGGTTTCGTGTGTAACCCATCGCGTCCACTGGTGTTACATGCAGAACCTGCCCATTAAAACACATATAACTCGTAACTGATTTTTCAACAGCTGTCCTTTTTGTGAAACACTCTTCCTCGCATAATAAGTTCAATTCCCAAAATGTAAGAATAAAAAGATATTCGAGAAAATAGTAGTGTGTAATTTTCGTGTCCTTTTTTTTTTTACAATGTTACATGCAGATTTTTATATAAAAATAATATAAAAATGTGTTTTATCAGAAAAATAGTTTCTCTTCTATCTCAGTAAATGTTTAATTTTAAAATAGACCCAAAGGACTTCCAAACTTGATTCATAACATTAGTCTACATCTTAAATTTTTAGCCCCATGTCCTGTTTTTAGAAGCACTGCAGACTGGAGTAGTAGGAGTGGATGTATCTGACCAATTACAGTGAATTTACCCAAACAAAACATTATCTTCATATTGTTTGCAGTGAAGAACAATTCGTTGAGTGAAGAGGATTGTGTTAGAGCATGCACCAAGTAGAAAAAGCAGACTTTATTGTAATAAACTTTGTGGTTTATTAAGTGTTATGTAAATACAGACCCTCCATTTCCTGCTGACGCCACCAGTAAACACCACGGCACTGTTTTACCTTTAACTCTGCAATTAGGAAATAGTGTTGAACAAATGACTTTAAAGTTGCATGTCTAAAAATACTGAACTTTATTGATTTGTGAATGACAACAGATCTACAGACAGGGCTTGAAGAGTCACACTTTATTTACAAAAATCTTGAGAACCAAACAGCCGAGGGCGAGGAAGCGTGATGGCAAGTAAGTTAAGTAGATTTTATTCTTAGAGCTAAAATGCCAGCTAAAGGCTCTTGATGGCGTGTGTCTGGACGTGGTTTGATAGTTGCAGGGTAAACCTCAGCTTTATTGGCGTCTTCTCAGCTATGCCGACCTTCGCCACAGAATGAGTTAGTTCATCAGGCGTGTGTCCGAGATGATGGCAGTTTGGTTTCTGCGCAGCGGCTGGGCCTACCAGTCTACTTTCTGCGACGGGCAGCGGCACCCTTCTTGCTACTGTAATACGAAAAACGACAGAAAAGAAAGCACGTCACACCACCTGATAACACTTAAAACCTACTAAAATCTGTCCTGGATAAAACAATACCATGAATTTTACATTCAGTCTGAATCAAATTAGAAACGACTTCTCTCTCCACACAAGCAGAAATGAAATGGTGATTCTGCACCATTTTCTGGGAAGGAGCTGATTAGCATGCAAGCAAGCATGTCATCCAAAATCCCCAAATCTATCAGGAAAATCACTCTCAGATTAGCACAATTCTGCATTTATTATCACATGTGAAATATTTATTCACATTCAATGACTTTTTTCAACCAAAATCAGACGTTAAGTTCAGAAATTTAGCAAGTCATGCAAAACATTTTCGACGCCACACTGGAAAAATCAAAATCTTACCAAGTGTATTTTTCTCATTTCTAGTCTAAATATCTCATCACACTTGAAATAAGACATAATCACCTAAAGAGTAACTTGTATGTGAGATATAAGAACTTATTTTTCACTAGTTCCATTGGCAAATTTTTTTGCTTCAATTAAGCAAAAAAAAAAATCTGCTAATAGAAGAAGTGAAAATGATCTTGGTAAGATTTTTTGGAATAAGATTTTCAAGATTTATTATCTAAAAATAAATTCTTATATTTCACTGAAAAATCTTACCAACTGTATTTTTCTCATTTCTAGTCAAAATATCTCATTACACTTTAAAATAAGACATAATCACCTGAAGAGTAACTTTTCAGTGAGTTATAAGAACAAATTTTTAGACAATAGATCTTGAAAATCTTATTTCAAGAAATCTTACCAAGATAATTTTAACTTGTTCCATTAACAGATTTTTATTTTTTTTTGCTTAATTCAATATTTTTTTTGCTCAATTCAAGCAAAACAAAAACTGCCAATAGAACAAGTAAAAATAAGTTCTTATATGGATATAAGAACTTATTTTTCACTAGTTCCATTGGCAGATTTTTTTTGCTTGAATTCAGCAAAAAAATCTGCTAATGGAACAAGTGAAAATTATCTTAGTAAGATTTTTTGAAATAAGACTTTCAAGATCAATTGTCTAAAAATAAGTTCTTATATTTCACTGAAAAACCTTACCAAGTGTATTTTTCTCATTTCTAGTCCAAATATCTCATCACACTTTAAAATAAGACATAATCACCTAAAGAGTAACTTTTCAGTGAGATATAAGAACAAATTTTTAGACAATAGATCTTGAAAATCTTATTTCACGAAATCTTACCAAGATAATTTTAACTTGTTCCATTAGCAGATTTTTTTTTTTTTCTTTTTGCTGTTGTTGCTTAATTCAAAATTTTTTTGCTTAATTCAAGCAAAAAAAAAATCTGCCAATGGAACAAGTGAAAAATAAATTCTTATATCTCACTTAAGTGTGATGAGATATTTTGACAAGAAATGAGAAAAATACGCTTGGTGAGATTTAGATTTTTGCAGTGCAACATTGATTTTAAGAAGTCTGATCAACACAGAGAAGAGTATTACTGTTACAAGATCATACAACAAACTATATCTAATGTCTGATTTGAGGTAATAACGCTGGTGACGTCAGGAACAACATAAGACAAAGGGATGTTGGAGTTCATGCAAACCAACCATAGCCTGACAGTATCCATTTAGACGTCCCATTCATGCAGTACTTACCTGCACAGACTGGGTCAGTACCCAGTCCCAAAGCCATGTTATACAGTGTCTTACTGTCTGGTAATGATTCACAACCACAGAATGACACCAAACGGTCAGTACGAAGAGATGGGCCCTGACTTTCAACTTGAACAATCATTTATCTAGTCTGGATTATAATTGTACTTTTCAGATAATATCTTCCCCCCAGCTCTGCTAGGGTGAACAAGACCTGGATAAATGAAATGAACCAGTTGAAATACGACAGGGTCATCTCTTCATGTACTAACATCAGATAATACCGGTGACTGTACACTGAATATTCAATGTGATATTTAGTGTTGTAATGGGAACATTACAGAAATATTGGAATATCAGACAAATGAAGAAGATGGCCTTTAATAACAGAGACAAATGACAGATTGGAGTTTTAGTAAACGTTTCATTTTTTTAAATTTTGTGATAACTTTTACGTACACTGGCTTTAGCAAATTAGCAGGAACATAGTACTTTTACGTCACTATTCAACAAATGTACTTTTAATTTTGTATTTTAATGTTTAATGTGGACTTTTAAAGATCACAGCTGCATGATTCAGATGTTTACGTCCAAAAATACTACTTAAGTTATCTATTTTTTTTGTACTAAAACTCCAGTCTTTGGTAACAAACATGAACACAAACAACCACATAAGACCTGTGAGATGGATAGAGGCCACTTCTCTACTTCGATGCTGACTTCCACACATTTTGGATTGGATTGGGTTGTATTTATTAGTGAGGATTACATGTGTTTATGGCTGTTATGTGCTCTCCAAATTGCTGTAAAAACTTGGTATAAATGGATAAGAAAGCTCAAAGTTTTAGATTAAATTCCCCTAAAAATGTCATGATGATGTGGGTCTTTCTAACCCGACCACTGACACCCCTCCAGCTAAAATAACGCTGTTGTCTCATTTGCATTACATACATTTAATCCAAATGAGACAACAGTTGACCAATGATTCTATTTTTTTTTTTTTTTTTTTTGTGCCATAAACTGACATAGACTGTCTGGTAATGTTATGACAGTTATGTGTGGTTCAGGGAGGGGTTGGGACATTCACCCAGACAGCGGATGGAGTTCATGTGTGCACATCACCAGCTGTCATTACTTACTGCTTCTGCAACTCATCAATGCGGTTCCTGTATGTGAGCACCTGAAAAATGACACAGCAGCGACTTTAACAGCAGGCACATTTACCTCTGAGGATACTCGCCTTCATGTCTTCTCCTGATTAGGGGCTCCATGGGCTGAAAATCAACAGCTAAAGCATCATGGGAAACCAAGACAGGGCCGTTCTTATGATCGATGGTTCTACTGTGTTGCTGTTTAACTTCATCATCGTGATAATCTGAACACCCGCCTTGATTTCCCAAAGGGAGTATTCCTGAGTAATGTGGTTTCAGTTGTGCTCTGAAACCTCAACAGCCTCAGACTTACCTGTTTGACCCGCCTGACCATAGCTAACACCACCTGGTATCCACCTGAGACCGTTCACCTGCTCAAAAGTAAAAAGTGTGTTTCCAAACTTACATCAAAACCACTTGAAAGATTTTATTTATTAAAAACAAGTCAATTTAAGAGAATAATAGATCTAGAATAGATACAGATAATAGATACAGGAAATATATCTTCAGTAGATTTTAAGATTTTTCTACTTTTGTCACTTTAACCCTCCAGTATCTGGGTACACCTTTTAGGCACACTTTGCACTTCATGTTAAAAAAACTTTATATTATTTTTCAATATTTAAATAAGGTTAGAATTCAAAAGTTGTTCGTTTTTGCATGATCTTTAAAATTCTGGACACCAACTAAAATTTGCACATTGTAAACAAAAGAAAATTACAAGACTAGCATCTGTCTCCCAAGTGTGCCTAAAATGCACTATTTCTTCCATTTGATATGTATGATTAGGGCTGACCTTGATTTACAAAAATAATATCAAATTAGAGCAGAAAAATGAATCAATATATAATATTTAATAGTTTGATTTATAGGTGTGCCATTTTGGCACACTTGGTGACAGATGCTAGTATTTTTGAACATTTGACCTAGCGCCAAAAATAATGATGCAAATTAACTGATGTTGCTGTTAATCATTGACATATGCCAGGCTGCAAAAATCAAATAATATGTGATCCACTTTTTATGTAGTATATTGAAAAAATAATATTTTTTTGTGTTTTTTGCATCGAAAAAAATGGTTTGTTTACATTACAAACACGGCATTTAAAGGGTTAAAAAATGTGACAGTTATTGAGTATTTGGTATTTTTATTTCCAGCTCAAGTTGATGAAATAGAAAAAAGCGTAAAAGAATTAAAAACAAACTGTATGAAAAAATTTTTGACATTATTCCACAAGTGTGCCAAAAAGGCACACTTGGTGCTTAGTAAGGGCCTTGATGGACAGGATACTGGAGGGTTATCCTCTTTAGATCTAGAGATTGTACATTTGTATATCATTTAGGGTAAAGTCTTTAAAGTCTTTAAATTAGATCGACTGTGTATGAAGTGTAAAGTGGAATATACAAAGTGTAATAAAAATCTCTATGGAATAAAAACTTATTTTATTACAAATATACGAAAACTACCACTTATAATAATAATAATAATAATAATAATAATAATAATAATAATAATAAAAGAAGAAGAAGAACAGTATCTCATTGAAATTGATGGATTTTCACTTAAAAAGCTGTATCTTCCTTTAGCTTTGAAATAAAGTTGATTTATTTACTTAAAAACAAAGAAAATTCTGTGCCTTTTAAAAAAAAAAACCTCTTCAGTTAATTGAATCTGATTAATGCAAATCTATGGTAAAAGATGCCTCCTTTGGAAACACACTTTGAACCTGTGATGTTGCGTCGGTGGCGTGTTCTGCGTCTTTGACCGTCCTTCATGCTAACTGAGGCAGACTCATGCAGCGAGCCTGAAGCCGACACCCTGCTCAGCTCTACTTACAATTTACTGAGCTCCTCCACTCTCTTACGCAGGGTTGTAACCTGGAGGGAATCAAAGAGCACATCGAGGGTTCACATCCGGCTCAACGGTCACCTCCAAACACCAGCATCAAAACAACTACCACAACTGAGCTGGTGTGTCTGAGGAAAGTGTAACTCCACTGTTTACTGTACTGTCCTGTCCTCACAATAATGGAATTTCAATAAAAACTCCCATTTATTATATGCCATAAATACAGCTGCTGATTATTAATGCATATGGACATGAATACACAATAGAAGTATGATGGAATATTAATGTGTGCATTTGCATCAAAATAATCCAAGAAAAGATTTACAAAATAAACACATTTTCATATAAAATAAAGAACTATCATTAGAGAAAATATTAAAATAAACATTACATATTGAGAGTGGAAATTGTTTGCATTCTTTAAGAACTTGACAGTTGTCTATATAATTATTTTTCATGGTTATTTTATGGTATATGTCTAATTTTGGTAACAAATACACTGCATACAGTATATGAAAAGGAGCTCTTGTTCTTCTAAATGACCCAGTTTTGCATCAGAGCCTCATATCAATCAATATTTTTATTTACAGTATGACTTTATCTCTAATCACTTTGAAGTTGCAGCTTTTTGAAATATTCATATCAAAATTGAATATTTTTGGGAAAAAAACAAACAAACTCCAGCGCCTAAAATTTTAACATGTAGGGATTAAAAGCATAAAGTTATTCTGAAATGTAAAAAAAAAATCTACAATTCTATAATTTGTATAAGAACAAAGCAATTATACATAACCTCTGACCCCTGCTGTAAATACAGTAGATTACAGGTGTCAAAAATGCGGCCCAGGGGCCAAATCCAGCCCGCCAAAGGGTCCAGTCCGGCCATGGGGATGAATTTGTGAAATGCAAAAATTACACTAAAAAATTTACAGTCCTTTTAGTTCAGGTTCCACATTCAGACCAATTCAGTCTCAAGTGGGCAGGACCAGTAAAATACTATCATAATAACATATAAATAATGACAACTCCAAATGTTTCTCTTTGTAAATGTAAATATTTTCACACTAAAACAAAGTATAATTTTGCAAAAAACGCGAATAACCTGAAATATCTTCAATTTTACCAATATTCTGCCTGTTATGAAATGTTTTGTGTATTTGTAGATCCACTGTGATCTGTACGTTATAACGTACACGTGTAAATGATAAACTGAGGCTCAATATTGTTAAAATTACACTCTTTTTTTTTTATCAGTTTTTTTCATGTTATTCACATCTTTTGAAAGGATAATTTGTAGATGTAAACCTTTTCATAATGTAAATTAACCCTTTTTGCTCTAAAACATGGAGAAAAGTTTGGAGTTGACATTATTTATATATTATTATGTTATTATTTTACTGGTCCGACCCATTTCAGATCAAATTTAGCTGAATGTGGCCCCTGAACTAAAATGAGTTTGACACTCCTGCTGTAGATGTTATTACAGCTGATGATGATGATGATGATGATGATGATGATGCTAAACAGGAAACCAGCCTCACCTCATACTTCTGCCTCTTCAGTCTCTCCATGTGGTCGAACTTCTCAGACTCCAGCTGGCACATCCATTCATGCAGCTCATTGATCTTGTCCCTGTAGGAAACACAACAAAAGCATGTGACCGTGAGTTCCAAAAGAACAGTGTGGGTGGAGCCACGAGCCGCCGTGAACGTCTAAGTGGGAGTCGTACTTCAGCTTGTCTTCGTTCAGATGGTCGATGTTGAGTTGCTTGCGCCTGGCAGCCAGGATCTTCTTCTTCTTCTCTCTCTCAGTCTCTTTCTTTCCTCCTCTCTTCTGGTCAGCCTGTTGGAGGTGGATTTACAGACGTTAACTTGAGCCTTCAGACAAACAGCTGATCAGTGTGTGTGTGTGTGTGTGTGTGTGTGTGTGTGTGCTCACCCTCTGCAGGTGGCTGCTGTAGTTGGAGCCCATGCTGGACAGAGCCGACTTCTTCTTAGCCTCCTCATCTGCCTTCTTCTTGGCGTCAGACTCCTCCCTGATCCGCCTCTCCTCCTGATTTAGGGAAAAGAAATCAGAGGAACATTTTCACTTCTGATCCACAGTTCGATGTTGAACAAACACAAACTCTAACATCACATCTGAAAAAACATGTGTCTGTGATGTTACACACATGTTATTTTACTTGGACAAAGATCAACTTCTAAATCTAGTAACAAGGATTCTGTGAATATAAACTCATCTGAGCATATATTATAAAAAATAAACATTATAAAATGAATGAATGAAAGATTTATGATATATGTTTGTGTTTTATTAATTTGGTTACTTTCATTATATCTGATTTATGTTTGTATGTTGTATGAAAGAAAGAAAGAAAGAAAGGAAGAAAGAAAGAAAGAGAAAATTTACACAAAAGTAAGTGAAGCATTTTTATATAAAAATACTAAAAATTATTATTATTATGAAGTTTAAATGTGAAAAAATGTAACAAAAAATGTACGAATCATCTAAATGTAATTTCAACTATGACGTAATAAGCTGCAAAATAAAGTTAAATGACACAATAATGCAGCCCTTTGTCTTGTGCCAGAATAGACAGCACATTAAATATTTAATTAATCTTTTCTTTTAATGGTTGATGAAGAATAAAATGTAAACAAAACCTCATTCCAGTTGTATTCGTCATCTTTCTTTTTTTTTCTGTCCCTTTCTTTCTGCCTTATTAACTGTTTTTACCTCCTAAGTTCAAGGTTCAGAATGACTCCTTGTTCGTATCTTTATCTTTAAGAACATGTGCAGAAGAATGAAATAGTGTTTCTATGAAATTACATTGTCTAGCCTAAAATTTAAAAAAAAATTCTGGCTACAGATCAGAACACATGTAAGAGTTGACCGACCTCACGTCTGGCCTGGCGCTCCTTCTCCTTCTCAGCACGGACCCTCTGCTGCTCAGCCCTCTCAGCGCGACGCTTCTCCTGAAAACAGCACCCAAACAACAGCGTCACACATTTTGTCTAACATACATTATCTAAACAACTTATTACACATCAGCTGACTATAGCTACACAACCCCCAGAGGTGAAAACAGGATGGGAAACCCACAGGGAATGATCAGAGGTACGCTGCTCTGCACATGGTTCATACTGAAGGGTTCAAAAACAGCTCTCACATATATACTTTCATTTTTTTATAGCTTATATACAGGAGGAAACAGAAGGAACTGGATTACCTACACTGGTGTTTTAGTCCATATTGTATGTGTCAGAATACACAGGAAATCTACATAAATGTAGATCAACTTTTATATAAAGAGCAGATTTTCATGTCTCTTGCATGTTTTCTGTCCTCTCTACACTTTGTTTTTTGTATTTTGCTACTGCTGCGATCTTATCTTATCTTATCTTACCTCATCTTATCTTAAACTACAGTTTATTATCTTACCTTCCCTTATTTTATCTCATCTTATCTAACCTCACCTTATCTTATCTTTCCTTTTCTTATCTTACCTTACCTTACCTCATCTTATCTTAAACTACGGTTTATTATCTTACCTTACCTTTCCTTACCTTATCTCATCTTATCTAACCTCGCCTTATCTTATTTTTTTCTTATCTTATCTAACCTCACGTTATCTTATCTTATCTTATCTTATCTTATCTTATCTTATCTTATCTTATCTTATCTTATCTTATCTTATCTTATCTTATCTTATCTCTCCTTACCTCATCTTATCTTAAACTACAGTTTATTACCTTACCTTACCTTACTTTACCTCATCTTATCTTATGTTAAACTACAGTTTATTATCTTCCCTTCCCTTCCCTTCTTTTATTTTATCTTATCTTAAACTAGTTCATCCAGTGTGATGTACTGGACTTACAATCCTCTCCTTGAGAGCGATCAGCTCCTCCTCTTCCTTCTTCCTGCACTCAAAGTGAGCATCGATCAGAGCCTGCAGCTCAACCAGATCCTTGTTCTGACGTTTCTTCTGGATGTCCTGTATCACACAAACGCAAACACAACCCTCAGTCATACAGATACAACATGTCACACCCTGTATGATCCATATTTTTTCAGATCTACTCACATCAAAGTCCACTTTCTCACCATCGGGGATCTTAGGAGCGGATGGCCTAAGAGAAAATGTTTGGTCTTAAATGCACTGCCACATCACCTCATATTTGGCTGTTTTTTTAATGATTATATATCACGTTTTTAGTTAAGAGGCTCAAAATGTCGTCAGATATCATGTAAAGTCACATTACTTACTTGAACTTTGGCTTCTCCTCTGTGGGTTAAGAAATGAAGAGAGGACAAGTACATGTCATGGGGTTAGAGATTATGTCATTTCTGTCAGGCATCACATGGATTAAATTGTATGTTTTTTATTGTTAAATAATAAAAGGGTGGCCTTGTTTATCAGTTTGGAGGTTAAACGTTAGAAAAAGGTCAATAAGAGCAGACAAATAAAAACCTCAGATATTAAAAATGGAATATTTTTATACAAGAGATTATAAAGTTAAGAAAAAAACAACATCCGGCAGTGAGTGTAGTTACAGTAAATCTGTTAAAATGGTGCTTTGTTGAATTATTATTATTGTTCAAACATTAAGTTGAAGTCAGTTTTGTCCTTAAACTTCACTCTCCCCTGCCTAAACAGTCACCTTCAGCTCTGATTTAAAACACTGCACCTGCTGTGTTTTTTGGTTTTTTTTGGCTTGACCCCAAAACCATTTTATACCAGCAAGACAAAGTCACTGTTCCCCCATTTGGATTGTTTCTTTGGACCCAGATTCTGGCGGTTTTCATGCCATGCAGATAAAGAGTGGCATAGCAAGAGTTTAACGGTGGGGTCGCTGCGCAGTGAAGCACATGTTAGCATTTCATATTCTTTCACCCTTTTTTTTCTACTTTACAAAATCTGTGGAATAAATAATGAAAAACAATTTGATTTGGATTTCAATTTGATTTGGATTTCAGACTCTCCAATTGGGCAGCGCTCCTGGAGAAAATTTGGACAGACACGTTGTGAACAGCACGCTTTCCGCCAGTACAGACGTCAGACCTGGACACGGTGGTCCTACCAAAACCAGAGTTTCAGATTTAAAATCAACATACCTTCCTCTTCAACGGCCTCTGCATGCAGCAAGCATCGAAAACAAAAGCAGAATAGACAACAGAATTAGCAGGCAGGCAAAAGAGCAGCAAATGGAACCACTCTGCTGATAGAGTTCAAGAACAACAGCTGTGGTCCCAGATGAACAAGGATTATTGAAAAATTGTAACTTCTTCAATAGTTGCCAGGTTTTAGTAGCAAACATTATGTAAACATGAAGCCTAGGAACTGATAAAGATACAGCTACAAAATATGGAATAAAAAGAGTATGACAAGAAAGAAATAAAGAACTATGTGTAGCTGAGATAAATAAAACTACTTAATATGTGAGAATTTAGGGTTGGCAACACGAAGTTACACTTTCACCTTTAAAAAACAAAGATCCAGTCAACCTAAAACCTCATTCACATGATATTTAATATGTGTTTATGGTCACTGTAAAAAGTGAAAGCAACCATTTCATTAGCATGGCACTGATCTGTTTCATTTTGGAATGACTGGCTATTTTTTTTTTTATTATTATTATTAACCCTCCAGTATCTGGGTGCACCTTTTAGGCACACTTTGCACTTCATGTTAAAAAACTTCATATTATTTTTCACAATTTAAATAAGGTTAGAATTCAAAAGTTTTTCATTTGTGCATGATCTTTTAAATTCTGGACACCAACTATAATTTGCACATTGTAAACAAAAGAAAATTACAAGACTAGCATCTGTCTCCTAAGTGTGCCTAAAACGCACTATTTCTTCCATTTGATATGTATGATTAGGGCTGACCTTGATTTACAAAAATAAAATCAAATTAGAGCAGAAAAATAAATCAATATGTAATATTTAATAGTTTGATTTATAGGTGTGCATTTTTGGCACACTTGGTGACAGATGCTAGTATTTTTGAACATTTGACCTAGCGCCAAAAATAAAAATGCAAATTAACCAATGTTGGAGTTAATCATTGGCATATGCCAGGCTGCAAAAATCAAATAATATGTGATCCACTTTTTATGTAGTATATTGAAAAAAAAATTTTTCTTTGTTTTTTGCATCCAAAAAAATGGTTTGTTTACATTACAAACACGGCATTTCAAGGGTTAAAAAATGTGACAATTATTGAGTATTTGGTATTTTTATTTACGGCTCAAGTTGATGAAATCACAAAAAGTGTAAAAGAATTAAAAACAAACTGTATGAAAATTTTTTTTGACATTATTTCACAAATGTGCCAAAAAGGCACACTTCGTGCTTAGTAAGGGCCTCGCTGGACTGGATACCAGAGGGTTAACTCATTATCAAAATAGCATGTGAATGCAACACAAACTAGGACCTAGACATAAACAAGGTGGCCATAACATGGAAGGCTGACATCTATCACTTAGTAACTGAAAAAGATGATTTAATTATCAGCAAAGAAATCATGCTTAATAGCAAAAGTTATTTATTGTAAAGAAGCAACATAAAATATATAGTGCCTGTAATCATCTGATGCTCACCAGATCTCAAATTACATCAAGATCAACCATATACTCCAAATACAAGTACCCAGAGTACATGTGTTAAAGTAGTACAAGTAGAATTAAGCAAATATAAGGGGCCAGCATTAGGGCTTTACTAACTGTACCTTCCTCAAATATCCCCAGTACTTCCTTCAGATTGTTGTGTCGTTGGTGCATATCAGCTCAATATACAGTATGTGCAGCTAAATGATCAACAAATACTTTTATGGTGTACTAGTTAGTTATTTGTAGTATTTATAGATATGTATTGACTGATGCAAATTACTTTTTTGTTTTCTACAGATTGTAATTTCCTTTAAATTAAATTAAAATGATCTTGATGAGGATTTCAACAGTTTGACCTCAGAGAATGTAAATAAAAAGAAATATGACAACTGGATTTATTAAAGGTTTAGGGACATATTAAAGCCTAACCCTAATCTGTTAGCACTGATAATGTACTAGTAAGATAATGAAGATGTTCAAAGTATTTTTTTTAAATTAGAATTTCAACATAAATAACAATATAGACTCACAGGTGTTGTCTGCCCAGAACATGAACTCCAAAATAAACCTAAAGCCCAAAGATCAGTCATGCTGTAACTGTAAATGCTCTAAATGTTCTTCTAATTCAAGAGTATTATGTTAATATATGGAAGAAGTGTTTTTGACTTTGTTCAGAGGTGAAAGGAAGGTAGCATTAGCATTAGCAGACATGGTGAACATGTGTGCAGAAGACAATTAGTGGGGTCTGTCTGGCTGTAGCCGGTGGAGCGCACCTATGGCCTGGGAAAGGATGATAGAATACCCCCATCCCCCCTCCATGCCACATACCTTCAGGCTCAGGCTCAGGCTCAGGCTCTGGTTCTGGTTCTGGTTCTACCTCTGGTTCTGGTTCTGGTTCTGGCTCTGGCTCTGGCTCTGGTTCTGGCTCTGCCTCTGGCTCAGGGGCCGCCTCAGGGGCCACCTCTACTTCCTCTACTACCTCCTCTTCTACGGCTATACGACATGCAGCAAGTCACCAGAGGAGAGGAAGGGCGGTGAGAGGTTAATGAAAGCAGGATAAAGGGACAAAGGGGAGAGAGGTGGAGGTGGATGAGGTGAGTAGGAGAAAGGGGAGATGTGAGGAGGTTGGTGGCAGTTTGGGGGAACTGCCACCAGATGGCGCTGAAGCAGGTGAAAAAGGCAAGCAGTTACAGAAGGGAAAATGTCAGTTTAATAGAAGTTTGACATGAGTTTGATTCCCGGGAATACCTGCGCTGCATCCTGGTGTTTCCAACAACAAAGACATTTTCTGTCCTGACACACTCTGCTGTTTATAACCCGTGTCTTTTCATTGATGTCAGAGTGTTAGTGTTAACCAACATGCCACAAAAAATACATATGAACTAGGTAAGATCACACATGTTCAAATGGGACTGATCAATTAGTATTAATGAGGTTCATCATCTGGAGTCTGCAAGCTGTGTCTTACCATCGTATTCTTCACGTCCATCCGAAAAAGAAAGGAGCAGAAGAACATTATCAAAAGATCCCATTTGTACCCATTTTTGACAGAATTAAAAAAATGCAAAATGTGGGTACACTGGGGATCCATGCTAAGCATACACATTCCAGTCCTCCTCAGAGCCGCTTCATGAAAGCCACTGCTGCTTTCATCTGGAAGTGCGCTCAGAGCAGGAGGACCGTACAGTTGCATGAACATGCAGAGCTGCGGCTCTCGTTGCTAACAGGTCAGTGCAGGTGGGTTTAATTGAGGTTTGGTATATTTTGTTTTTTCACACAGTACGTTTGACACTGTCCTGTTAACAACGTGAAGGCCTGCAACCATGCTACAGCAGGAGGACAAATAAATGTGCAGATTTGCTTTAAAGAAAGACTGTTACGACACATCTTGAATCTGGAGGAGTCAAGCCAAACCTGCAAACATTCGATTTTGTCCAGTTCAAATTATTCTCTACAGGGGACGGAAAATCAGTTAAGCAAGAGTCAGAGAAAATACCGAGATGTAGCATGGAATCCGGCCTGTACCTAATTTTCTGGGATTTTTTATTTATTTATTTATTTATTTTAAACGAAAAAAGTGGAAAAAGTGGTACTTACCCTCGACCTGCTCACTGCAAGAGAAAAGGCAAAGAAATTCCGGCTTAGATTGAAAACATCTTATCTGTGTTAAAACTCGTAGTTGAGTAGTTTGACAAAAATCATCTTAAATCAGGGACTCTTTTAAGCGCACGAAATATTGAGATAATCTGATCATTTTGTCAAACTACTCGTCAATAAATTAAAATGGTATATTTCTGAATGTAAATGGACTTACACTTCTTCTGTGTCAGACATGGCGACAGTGGACTTTGCAACCTGGAAGCAAGAGAGAGGAAAGGAACTTAAAGTGCGTCTGCCAGGAGTCACTGAGCAGCCCGTTGTATTTATAGCTTGGGATTAAGTTGCAGATGTCTTAAATATCTTTTGCCAGCCCCACCCTGACAAAACCCCACCCTGATGACTTTAGATATACCCCCCCCCCAACTCCCAAAACAAATATATCTTCTTGTAAACTTACCTCATAAAGGTTTTAATTAGATTTTATCAAACTTATTTAAACCATTCCCAAAATTCAGTGACTAAACAACTTTTTCCATTTATAATTAGACTTTCAGGGTTTGGAAATGTGAGCCCTGTTCCTGAGTCTGCTACTCTGATGTTAAGTGAGAAGGGAGCCAAACATAGATCTATGCCAACAGACTGTTTTGTCCCGCTGAGAGAAGTGATTAATGTCGCAGTTGAGAGTTAAAAAAAAAAAAATCCTTAAGGGGTCGTGCTAAAGGCCAACCTCCTGCACTCTCCATCACTTTGCATCCACTCGGCCCACAAGGTGTTTAAGACATTTTATCTTTAGAAACACATAGCTTCGACTTTTAAGAGCTCCTAGCAAATGCTGGCACATCTAAACATCCTTCATGACACGTGATGTAAAATTCCAGACCCAATGATAAACACACATGACCTGAACTGATTCATAATGTAATAAATCACTGATCTGATGTCAGATTAGTTGCCTATTAGCCTCGTTAGCGTGAAGCTGCTATGGAGGCGTCCCAACATCACAGCTATTTCCAACAGCTGCACAGGTCCTAGATCTGGTTTCAGTAGACCCGATGATGAAGATTGGGTTCCTTCCCCTGGACCACTACCCATAATTCCACCTTCATTTCCTTATGTGGTTGTCTCCCCCTCACATGGTTCCTTCAATCATCCTCCAGTGACTCCCTGCTGACCAAGGCCACTCTGCTCAAGAATTAAAATAAACCCTGAAAGGGAGCCGCGAAGGTTAGAGGTCTAACCCCTGCCCGGCTCTTCTTGGCTTCTCAGAGGTTTTAGATTGCAAACTCAATGTCATTTCCCGAGTGTTTATACCATAAAGTAATATTGCTAATGAGTTAAAGGACTTGCATTTCCATCCAGTCTGGAGTTTGCTGGCTCCTGTTCAGAATGGTAATGTGTTTATCCTTTAGCTATGCTCACTTTAATGCACATGCATGCTCAGCCCATTCTCACTTTCACAAACATCATCAAAATCTTAATCCTTTCACCAAAAAAAAAGCAGAAAATCCTATAAACCAGATGCCTAAAGCAACAACCGGGGGTCCCATATGTAAATCATCAACAACAACACAATGAAATGTTGCTGCTATTTTGTTGTTACATAACTTATTAGTATCATCTTCTGTCTCCTGAAGCGGAAAGCTGCTTCAAAGGTTTTAAGCCATGTGTAAATCCCTCAGGTATGAAACTCCGCTGGATCGTTGGAGTCCGACCAGACTGGTGCAAAACAACAAACAAAATCATCTGAGAGCTCAACTGTTGTAATTTCAGACACTTGCAATTAAAATTCTTAAATATTTTAACATTAAAGTGTCAATTTGTAAAGTTTTAGACGTAAAATACAACTGAATTTAACTACATATTTTGGACGCAATGTTTCCAACAAACATAAAGATCATCAATAATCAATGCTTAGCTTGTCAAACACACAAATCCACCTAAAGCTGTACTTCCACTTTCTATTCCACTATCCTCTTTTTTAACTAGAGTTTCTCCCGTTTCACCCCTGACCTCAGCAGAGGCTTTTGCTACTCATGACAGTGGTTTTAACACTTGTGGATTGGGTGGTGTGTAGTGATATTGCACTTGAGCGTCCTGTTTTCCACTCATTCCACTCACTCCACTCACACTCTTTCTCTGTCTATCTTCCTTACCTCAGAAAAGCTGAAAGAAGTGAGCTCCCTGCTGGCCGAGACTGGCTGTCAGGTTCTGCAAACTTACCACGCTGATTATGTCCTTCTGTTATAGTGACATTTGATCCGTCGGACATTCCCATTGGCCGACGAGCCGGCCCGGAGGCGAGGCCTGGCCGGCGTTGGGGAAGGGCCCACATCTTCGGGCCCCCTCCTCCCTCTGCTGGCACTGAATAAGGAGATGGAAGGGTCCAGACCTAAGGTGGGAGGCTCAAGTTTGGAGAAGGGGCCAGTCAAGACGCCCCCAGGTTGCTATTCTGGGGCCGCTGCATTAGGCAAGCAAATTTCTCCTGAGAACGAGAGGAGAGCTGGACGTCAGGAAGCAAAGCAGGTGGTGTTCTTGAACCTATTACAGAAGTCTCAGACACATAAACATCATGTACACCCTGGTTGGAGGAGGCAAGGACCTGAATAATTTACTCGATTTGTGTTTCTAATATGTTATCGATGGTGTTGTTTGGAGTGTTTTTCTTAATTCCTTATTAACAAGACAGAAATAGTCACAAATAATGTAGAAAATGTAAAAGCAACAGCTCACAAACAGATTGTCCTAAAAAAAAAAAAAACCCACAAAAACATTAAACTTTCCAAAAAGAAAGTTTGGTATAAAAGTAAAGAAATCTCCCAGACATCTTAAACTGTGTGCAAAATCTACGCTTTAAGTAATCTTGGTGTTGTTTGGGTTAGCAGTTAACTTTTCCACCTGTAGCTTTATTGTGATTAATATGAATGCTGGGAAATGTAGGAATGTCTGCTCAAGCACAATTTAAATGAACCTTCTGGAGGATCAGGACGATCTGTTACTACTGTCTTTCCCTTCTGCTAAGTCTAAATAAGCTGCAGCAGGAATCATTCAGCAAAGCCCTTGAGCTCACCACATTCATTTACGGACAGTCTGCGTGGCAGGAAGTCCTGAACAATCTTAATGGTTCCTCCAGGGGGCGCCACAATGACAGAATTAAGAGCAGGGAGGTATGGTCATCTACATGGGTGGGAAGTGTCAAATGTTTTCATGGCACGGAACGCAAATAGACAAAGCTCCTGTTGGATTACACTGTTGTTAAACAGTTTAACGGACCTGTCTGGGGGGTATCTACTGGTATAACAGAGGAAACTGGTTAATAATCAACACATGCCTCCATTTTCTCTTTTTAAATCCATTTTAGTATTGTAATAGAGTATCATTTTGTTTATTAGTTCTGTGGGTTGTCATCCTTGTCCAGACACGAGTATTTTAAGAGTATTTAAATGATTATAAGTTACAAATGGATACCAATTAAAATATCTAAATGCTGTTACTTTAGTGATAGAAACTTCAAATCTTGAAGAACCTGTTAAGTGGCCTCAAAAACTCAAGGACACTTGAAGGACAGCAATGGAATTTAGACTACACCAAGATAACACAAAAGTATGCAGAACCATTTAGCCTTATGATCCGGACCTAACCCAACCCCAAACCAAGACCATCACCATCCACAAAGAACAGAACTCAAGAACAGAGAATTTGTTTTTGTTTTGATGTGGCAGAAACAAGAACAAAGTTAGTTCTGGTCCAGACTTTTTATACTTCACCAGAAACTCAAACGCAGAACACCTGGGAAAACCTCTGCTTTCCCACATTAACCACGCCCACTTCAAATCTGACCAATCACACGGTAGTTCCCGGACACCACATGAGAAAGAAGTTTTTCCCGGACAAGCTGCAGGAACTCCCAAAACAGGCTGAGATTTTAAGAAAATGATGTCATTGTTTTCTGGCAGCCCTGGAAGAGAGAACAAATGTCTGTGTTTCTGCGGAAATAACCTGAAATATTGAACCAGTTCTTTGGGTTACAGGATAAATGAAAGCACTGCAAACCAAACACTGCTAACGTAGTGTGCAGTCAACCTGAAGAAGAAGAAACACCTGGAAAGAGATAACTATGGTGGCCCAGGGGTGCAACAGCCCAAAAAATGATCCACTATGAGAAAAAAAAAACAGCCCAAAAAATGATCCACTATAAGAAAAAAAAGACAACAGCCCAAAAAATTATCCACTATAAGAAAAAAAAACAGCCCAAAAAATTATCCACTATAAGAAAAAAAAAACAGCCCAAAAAATTATCCACTATAAGAAAAAAAAACAGCCCAAAAAATTATCCACTATAAGAAAAAAAAACAGCCCAAAAAATTATCCACTATAAGAAAAAAAAGACAACAGCCCAAAAAATTATCCACTATAATGAAAAAAAAGACAATAGCCCAAAAAAATTACCCAGTATAAGAAAAAAAAAGACAACAGCCCAAAAAAAGTATCCACTATAAGAAAAAAAAAGAGAACAGCCCAAAAATTATCCACTATAAGAAAAAAATAGAACAGTCCGAAAAATTATCCACTATTTTTTAAGAACTTTATTTTTAGCGCACCAACCTCTGCTTCCGGTAGGTTACTTCGTTAGCATTAGCCACATTAGCTGAAGGCCTTAAAAATTTTCAGTCTATGCTTTTATTTTATGTGGTGGCCAAAATTTTAAGGTAAGAGCCCTTTCGGGTAAACAGCGCCCCCTTAATTGAAAAGGTGGATGATTTTTTTTTTTTTCTTATAGTGGATAATTTTTTGGGCTGTTCTCTTATTTTTCTTATAGTGGATAATTTTTTTGGCTGATCTCTTTTTTTCTTACAGTGGATAATTTTTTGGGCTGTCCTCTTTTTTTCTTATAGTGGATAATTTTTTGGGCCGTTCTCTTTTTTTTCTTATAGTGGATAATTTTTTGGGCTGTTCTTTTTTTTTCTTGTAGTGGATAATTTTTGGGGGTTTTCTTTTTTTTCTTATAGTGGAAAATTTTTGGGCTGTTCTTTTTTTTCTTTCTTATAGTGGATAATTTTTTGGGCTGTTCTCTGTTTTTTCTTATAGTGGATAATTTTTTGGACTGTTCTCTTTTTTTCTTATAGTGGATAATCTTTTGGGGTGTTCTCTTTTTTTTCTTACAGTGGATAATTTTTTGGGCTGTTCTCTTTTTTTTTCTTATAGTGGATAATTTTTTGGGCTGTTCTCTTTTTTTTCTTGTAGTGGATAATTTTTTGGGGTTTTCTTTTTTTTCTTATAGTGGAAAAGTTTTTGGGCTGTTCTCTTTTTTTTCTTATAGTAGATAATTTTTTGGGCCGTTCTCTTTTTTTCTTATAGTGGATAATTTTTTTGGGCTGTTCTCTTTTTTCTAATAGTGGATAATTTTTTGGGCTGTTCTCTTTTTTTTCTTATAGTGGAAAATTTTTTGGGCTGTTCTTTTTTTCTTTCTTATAGTGGATAATTTTTTGGGCTGTTCTATTTTTTTTCTTATAGTGGATAATTTTTTGGACTGTTCCTGTTTTTTCTTATAGTGGATCATTTTTTGGGCTGTTCTCTTTTTTTTCTTACAGTGGATAATTTTTTGGGCTGTTCTCTTTTTCTTCTTATAGTGGATAGTTTTTTGGGCTGTTCTCTTTTTTTTCTCATAATGGAAATTTTTTGAGCTGTTGCACCTCTGGGCCGCTGTAGATAACGTCATCTGCATGTCTCTTAAAAGCAGAGGAGTGTAAAGAGATGCAACAACATGGTTCTATGTGGTTCTCCTGCCTGTGGAGAAACCCCCCAGTTCTAGGATCTGGATCACAGGTTGAACCAACTCTAAACAGACAACATCACAAACCTAGAAGTAACATGAGGTTTGTGTTAGTGGGAAGGCAGTGAAAGAGATCATATAAACCCCTGTGGAAAGACTCTGAGACCCTCTAATGGACAACCTAAAGCCTGGAGGCCCTCAAAGATCTACTGCAGACCCCCAGAGCCCACATAGGAGCTGGAGGTCACCTTTACACAAAGATGCCTCACTGAGGTTCTACGAATGAATCAGAGTGAGTCGTGTGATGAAGTGACAACACGTCCAGGGTGAACCCCACCTTCACCTGGTGGTACCTGGGATAGACTCCAGTACCCTCTAAAGCACACATGTCAAACACAAGGCCCGGGGGCCAAATCCGGCCCACCAAAGGGTCCTATCTGGAATTAGTGAAATACAAAACTTACACTAAAGAAATTCATAATCAAGGATGTTAAAAATAATTATAGGTCAATTCAATCTAAAGTGGGTCAGACCAGTAAAATACTATCATAACAAACTATAAATAATGAAAACCACAAGTTTTTCTCTTTTTTAATGTAAAAAAATAAAGTAAAATTACACAGAAAATTTTATATTTACAGACTAGCCTTTTACAAAAAATGTGAACAACCTGAAACAAATACAAACAATCTGAAATGTCTGAAGAGAATTAAGTGTAATTGCACTAATATTCTGCCTGTTATTAAACATGTTGTGTATTTGTAGATCCACTGTGACCTGTAAGTTATAATGAACATGTGAAAATGAGAAGCTGAGGCCAAATAATGGCATTAATTTTTAAAATTGCACTTTTTTTTTCATAATAAATTTCATTTTGTTCATGGCTGTTCATGTTTTTCACATTTTTTTTAAAGGATAGTTTGTAGATGTAAACATTTTGATGGTATAATTTTAATTTTTTACACTTTAAAACATACAAGTTAGACATACAAATTTTGGAATTGATATTATTTATATATTCTTATGTTATTATTTTTAAAGATCCGGCCCACTTCAGGTCATTATGGGCTGTATGTGGCCCTTGAACTAATATGAGTTTGACACCCCTGCTCTAAAGCACACGTGTCAAACACAAGGCCCGGGGGCCAAATCTGGCCCACCAAAGGGTCCAGTTTGGCCCCTGGGATGTTAACAATCAATGGTGTAAAAATCATTTTAATTCAGGCTCCACATACAGAACAGTTAGATCTCAACTGGGTCAGACCAGTAAAATATTATCATAATAACCTATAAAGAATGAAAACTGCGGATTTGATCTTTGTTTTAGTATAAAAAAGTAAAATTACATGAAAATGTTTATATTAACTACCAATCCTTTTACAAGACATGTGAATAACCTGAACAAATATGAACAACCTGAAACGTTGTAAGAGAAGTACATGCAATTTTACCAATATTATACCTGGTACTAAATGTTTGGTGTATTTGTAGTTGTAATGTAAACTGTAATGCACATGTGTAAATGATAAACTGATAAACTGAGGCAGAATATTGTTATAATTGCACTTGTTTTTCTTAAGACAATTCAGGTTGTTCATGTTTTTCAGATTTTTAAGGAAATGTTGTAGATGTAAACATTATCGTAATGTAATTTTCCTTTTTTCACTGTTATTATTTTACTGGTCCGGCCCACTGGAGATCATACTGGGCTGAATGTGGAACTGAATTAAAATGAGTTTGACACCCCTGATCTAAAGGATTAAGTGGTTCAGAAAATGAATTGTAACAGACAAATGAAATTAAACACTTAGTGCTTCTTTGAAATCCCATAACTGATGCATGACAGGATCTGAGAAACCATGGCATACAGGTTCAGTTATTTTTCTGTCCAGGCTGTAATGAAGCAGGAAGGAGTGCTTATATTTTGGTGTTGGGTGGTGATCATCCTGTTTTGTAATTATAAGGAATAAAGTTTTCATACACTGGTGATGTTCTCCACTGTTTGTCAAAGGGAACCTGCCTGAGGTTCATGGAGTACTCAGGGTCTAGATAATGAACACATATAAGGCCTGAAAGCATCTCCAAGACTGAAGTCCTAAAGGAGGTTTCACACCAGTGCTTATTAGTCTGCTTAAATCCTATACAGTTTTCACATCCATCTGTCCGTCCATCCGTCCGCCTGTCCATCCGTCTGTCTGTCCATCCATCTGTCCATCCATCCGTCTGTCCATCCATTCGTCCGTCCATCCGTCCGTCCGTCCGTCCGTCCGTCCGTCTGTCCGTCCGCCCATCCATCCATCCGTCCATCCATCCATCCCTCCGTCCGTCCGTCCATCTGTCCGTCCATCCATCCCTCCATCCACCCATCTGTCCGTCCGTCCATCCATCCATCCATCTGTCCATCCATCCATCCATCCGTCCATCTGTCTGTCCGTCCATCCATCCATCCATCCATCCATCCATCCATCCATCCATCCGTCTGTCCATCCATCCGTCCATCCATCCATCCATCCATCAGTCTGTCCATCCATCCGTCCGTCCATCCATCCATCCATCCATCCCTCCGTCCGTCCATCTGTCTGTCCGTCCGTCCGTCCGTCCATCCGTCCATCCATCCATCCATCAGTCTGTCCATCCGTCCGTCCATCCATCCATCCATCCATCCATCCGTCTGTCCGTCCATCCATCAGTCCATCCGTCTGTCCATCCATCCGTCCATCCGTCCGTCCATCCGTCCATCCATCCATCCATCCATCCATCCATCCATCCATCCATCCATCCACCCGTCCGTCCATCCATCCATCCATCCCTCCGTCTGTCCGTCCGTCCATCCATCCGTCTGTCCATCCGTCTGTCCATCCATCCATCCATCCGTCCATCTGTCCGTCCATCCATCCATCCATCCACCCATTTTCAGAATCCCTTAGTCCTTGTGAGGGTGGTGGGGGCTGGGGCGCTGATAAGGGGGGTAAACATGACAAATTCATGGGGCCCAGCATTTGTGGGGGGCCCATAGAGCAGTGGAGGGGGTCCAGTGGATACAGGTTAGATGTTGTGAACATTTTAACTAAGATCTGCTGTATAACAGAGGCATAGAAGTCAGGAGTCAGACACTGAAAGCACGTGAATTTATGAAGGGTCCACAATGTTTATGCTTTCATGGGGCCCACAATTGGTAGCAGCGCCCCTGGGTGGGGGTGCTGTAGCCTATCCCACCTACCTATTTGTGAAGGCAGGGTATTCTCTGGACAGGTTGTCAGTTCATAATAGGACTGTGGTTTTCCCTTTTTGGAGAACTTCCTCTGAGTTAAATTGCAAAGCAGTGTTTCTGTGAAGAAAAACAGGACGCGCCTGCATTTAATATAATGTTCAGCTCAAGACAAAACTCACCAAGACTGCATGTTTTCATTAATTTTAATGTTTCTCTCTGTGAAACGAACTGAACCAAGAAGAAAACTCTTCAAAGTTTACAGTCTCATCCATCCATGGTACACAGTTTGGGATTTTTTTGTCAGAAACTTTTATTAATTCACATGTCCAAAATTTAACAGCTTTTGGGAAGGTATTTTTTTTATTATTTGACTAAATCTTGTAATACCTCATTAAAGCCCTGACCCTTTATGGCCCCAAGAGAGTGACCCCAAGAGATGTCAGCCTGACTAAACTACAAGCCAACATGATAGTTTTCTGTACTCTAGTAGCTAGTAGGATGACATTACAAAACAATACAATATGACAGTTGTAATAGGTATAACCCGTCACCTGCTAACCACACACACATGTTCTGGTTCTGTCTGAATCTCTCGATCTTTTGGCTCCAAATTTTTGACACCCTTGCAACAGTGCTTGATATGGACCTTAGTCCTGAGCCATACATGGGCCTTTTTGGTTCTCCCCCATTTACAACCAGGGCCGTTTCAAGATATCTGGGGGCCCTAGGCAAGAAAGTAAAGTGAGGCCCCTAATACGCGAAGATGTGGTGGTCGAATCACCGAAGAAGAAAAATAAAATCCAGATGCGATTTCCTGTTTTCTGGTACATTTAATGAGTCATGAATTACTCTGTATCACGCAACACAGAGTATCCACCAGAGTGTAGTAAAGGACACAGTGTCTTCAGTTAGGCATTGTTGATGGGAATGACACAAACTGTCACTATCAATTGGTGCTGACAGAAATTTAAGCAAAGCGCCTAAAAAAGAAAAAAAAAAGGCATTTGGTGAGTAGGCTTATTTTTGTCCTTATTCTAGAAGTATATGATTAAAGTGCGGAGGATTTGATAGTAACTTTGCAGGAGAAGAACTTCACTTCCCATAATGCACCAAAATGTAATGTCAGACCTCATCGGCAAAACTACCTGAGCACATGGTGCAAAGTGTTGTGATGTGTTGATGGGCAAGTGTGGGAAATATAGATAATTACAGAGTTTAAAATGTAGGATTGTGATTACATGGTTCACAGACATAGTTCACAGACACCGCCATTCATTTTTTTGATTATGTATTTGAATATTCTGAATATTTGACGAATTGGAAAAGTGTTGTAATTTCCTAATTATTCTAATTGTTCCTGAACGCCTCATGTGTTGTTTACGTGTGTCTCCTTGAACATGAACAGAACTCAGTTCCGCAGTGATGGCACAGAGCTGATGTGAGGGACTGAACGTCCAAACTTTTGCTGCAGTCCTCCTCTAGTCCTCTTCTGTGCCTAAACCAGCTGACACACAAGGAACAGACGTACTGATGAGACGGACAAACGCAATGGAAAAGGGACATTTTTCTCCTAATGGGATGGACAGATCACCAACGGAAATTGCTAGCTAACCGAAAATGGACATTGAACTGGATGGATTATTTGTCCAAACTGGATGGGATTCATAGGAGCAGACGATTCTATTTGGAATAAAGTTGTGTGGGTGACCGCAGCAGGAGCAGACAACTGTCCAGAGTAAGTGAAAACACTTCAGTAGGCTTAGCTTTGGCTTTTCAGGACTAAATACTGTTAATACTGTCGTACTTCGGTCCTCCACATCCAAATTATTTAACTCCAAAGAAGTTTTGGAACGCTGTACAACAGTAGAAAAGGGCGATGGAGAAGTTGTGTTTCTTCTCTCCTTAAATTCTTCAACAGAACATAGTTGTGTTGTGTGTATATGAGTAGTTCTTGAACTGAATCCTCTCCCTCTCATGCTAACATCTGTCTGTGTTTGGTCACTGATGTGAGGGCTTTTGTTCGCACACTTTCAAACATATCACACAGTTGTAGCCTATTTGGAGAAAACAATGGTTTACTTAATACTTACCGCTGTGTCGTTGGCGTTTTTCCTCTTCTTTCTGTTTTGTCTTTTTTCAAACCCTGAAGGGTAGTAGCTCTTCATCATTGCTGTTCTTTTAAAATGGCCGCTGCCGTGCTCAGTGTGGACAGACCGTTAGTTCCACTGACAGCAAGTGGGGGGTGTGATGGGGGGTGCGATGGGGGGTGCGCGAGGGCGGAGGTCACTTCTACATGACCCTCATAGTGTTTGTCATTGCATAGGGGGAATCCCTCTAGTTTGGGGGGGCCCCAGTCACAAAACAGTACAGAAGAGGGTTAGCGCTGCCTCACTGTGGTGGTTTGTTTACAATGGATGGTTTTAATAAGGTGTACAGATAAATGACCATGCGGCCATTGGGGGCCCTCTTCAGCGAGGGGGCCCTAGGCAGCTGCCTACCTTGCCTACGTCACCCCGACGGCTCTGCTTACAACATCCATTCTCCCTGTGACAAAGCAGCGGCATTAGCCTTCACAGCTCTACCGGCCAGATGCTTTATTTTGCTGAAGTGGTAACATGTTCTGCCCTTCACACAGTAGCTGGTTTAGAGAAGTCTTAACATATATTAAATGTGAGAAGGTTAGATTGTCAGTTGTGGGTTCTAGTAATGTTTTCAACCAAACCTGGCAGCCTGGCAGACAGAATTACTATTCACCCAGAGAGTGACTAGATGCCCGCCCCCCCCCCCCCATGAGTTTGTTTTAATTACCTGTTTTAATTTCACTTATTTTATTGCAAATTCAGCAGTGGCCATTTGGTTTTTTTGTTTGTTTTTTTTTTCATATTTTTTGTGTGTTTTGTTTAATTCTGTCTTTTCTTTCAGTGGTGGGTGGGAATGGATAACGGCTTATTATAGTTCATCCATAGAAGCCATTTAAGTTAGATTGAAATTGTTGTTCTCAAAATACACTGTATAAAGACAACTGTTTATTACCTTTCAACTAGAACACTTGGAAACATTGTACATGTTAGATATTACCATGTGTGTATGAAAATCTAATAAAAAGATTTATATAAAACAAAAACAAAAAAACAAAACAGAAGGATGATATTGCTAAAATGGAAGGAACCAAAGCCACCTGTGTATGGTCACTGGGTGGCAGAGGTCATGTACTATGTCCAAGTGGAAAACATTTGCTATACAGTTAAAGGGTCAGTTCTGAAGTTCTCTGATGCCTGGCAACCCTTGTTAGTTCACGGTGAAACTATAAACAAGGATGAGATTAATTTGTAGAGTGTAGTGCCTAAGTATATGTGAGTATGTAATATGTATTTGTGTATGTGTATGTATGTTTCTCTCCAACTTTCTGGCTGTTCTGGGAGGGGGGGGGGGGGGGTTAAAAAGGAAAAATGCTTGTATAGTTAATGTACTGGTAATTGTATTTATACTTTTCAAAATCTTAATTAAAAAGATCTTGATAAAAAAGACAAAAAAAAAAAAACTGTTATTGATTCAGGGCTGACTGCTTAAAAAACAGTCAACCCATTAAAGGTCTATTCCTCTGTCAAGACACAAATGGTCGGAGACATCAGAACCCAATTTCATCATCCATCCAGCAGAAACCTGTCTTTTTACTGCTGTACATACTTTACTGTAGTATGTAAAAACTAAAGTTTCAGTGAAAAAAAAAAACCTGCTTCTATAAACCAAAGCAGCTGTATTTATTGTAACAATTTTTGTTCACACAAGATTACAATTTTGACATTCATGTTCAGATTTTTAATTCCAGTTTCATTCACATGCCAGACGTTTTTAACATTTTTGGCTGCTTCTTGTCATGGGATCAGGGGTCACACTAAAATTAACCTTTAGAACCCATTTCATTCTGTTTTTTTTGTGTCTTTTAAGGCTGTGCACTTGTTTGTTTTGTTTTTGTATACATGTAAAAAAAAAAAAGGAAATTGTGCAACAATTAATTTTCAATTGTTTTGTCCCTGGTGACAATTGTTTTGTCACCAGGGAGCACCCGTGGGAGGTTATGCCTGATCTGTACTTCTTCAGATCAGGCATAAATTTTTCAATTTCTGCGAAACTCCAAATAAACAAAGTTTGAAAAAAAGGCTGTGCACATATTTCCTGTATTTTCTTGTTGTATCTGAATAAAAAGCGACTGAGAAATAAAAATGCACATTCATTTCAACGCTACAAAAACAACAAATCTAAAGGCCGCCTAAAACGGTTGCACAGTACTGTGTGTACAGTTGTACTCATAAGTTTACATACTCTGACAGAATGTGCATGGGACGGTCTTGGATGTTCCAACATGACAATGACCCTAAACACAAGGCCCAGTCCACCTGTCATTGGTTAAAAAGTGAAGGTGAAGGACTGTCCATCCCAGTCTGCTGACCTCAGTATCATTGAGTCACTTTGGGAGGTTTCAGACATGCAGTTCATGCAAGAAAACCCCAAATCTTAAAGGAACTGATGGTGTTTTGCCAAGAAGAATGAGCAGCTTTACCATCTGAGAAAATACAGTGCCTCATCCACAACTAGCACAAAGACTTCAGCTGACACTGATGTTAAAGGGGCCAGTACAGAGGAGTAAGAACTAGGGTATGGAAACTATGGATCAGGGTCATTTGGATAGTTTCTGTTGTCAGTATGATTTAAAAAGAGCAAACACATTTGTTAGATAATAAATGGATTCACCCAAACACTAACCATGAGTGAAGAAAAGGTTTTGTATCATCATTCATATTCTCTGACAAATGGCCCCTTTGTCGGTCCCTGATCGTTGGGGGGGGTGCGGTTGCGGTTGCATGACTGTGTTCTTCACCTCAGTGTGTTTGCCTTGTTCACTCTGTCACAGCAGATGAATGTGAACGACTGATGTGTGGATATGCTACTGGTATTATTTGTTACTGGTATTATTTGTGCGAACATGGTATACGATATTCTGTTCATGCTTTCTTTTCTTATAGTCATCATTTAATGGGTCTTATGTATTTTATTGTATTTTTTGTAGTTTTGTTTGTTTGTTTGTTTTTCTTTCTCTTCTGCCCAGTTTACTCAGTTCTGGTTGTAGTTACTGTTACCATTATAATTATCACCATGGTCGGAATGTGGTTCAACAAAACTCATAATAAACACGGTAGAATATCAAGGGGAGCCTCGTACACTTTTTTTTTTTTTTTTTTTCGGTGTTCAGGTTAGTTTATTTCAGACACAGACATAATACAAAATATGAAACAAAAAATAAATATAAAAATAATAATAAATAATACACTAATAAAAAAAATCAAACAATAGAAAAATAATAATAATAATGATAAACAATACACAAAAAATCAAATAATAGAAAAAATAGAACAACTGTTGTGCCTGAACTTTATGAAGTTTCCCTTGGCAAAGCAAATTTGTTCAGCACCAAAAGGAGCCAGACTACCATTCTGCTGTTAGGATGCTGGACAAGACAAGTTTAAAAAAAAAAAAAAAAAAAATGGCCAAAGAATCATAAATTCTGCTAGGGTATGTGAACTTATGAGCACAACTGTATGTGAGACACCTCCCAAAACTTGTGGACAACCAGAAACCACTGAGATATTTACACTTCTTTCTCTCCTGACACTTCTAATTAAGAAATGCAAGACTATCTTTTGCTTAGAATTGCGTCAAAGACCCAAGAGGGACCCATTAATACTGCTCATGGACCCCTGGAACCCTCTCAAGCACCTCCCATAATGCTTAGAGGCCTCCTCCAAGGGGTTCAATAACTTAACTAAAACCTTTTTTTCCCACCAAACTGGGATAACACCACAGCCCTTCCAAACTGAAGCTCCCTGTTGGATCCCTGGTACATCCTTGAAGGACCCCTGGATGGCTCTCGGACCCCACTTTTAGATCCCTGAGGTGGTGAAACCTAAGGTGCTGTGGCCTATCCCTGCTGTCGCTCTGCTGTCACGACGACGCTGCTGTCACTCTGAGCAGCTCACAGGACTCAGGATTTATTTTTGGACTGCCATGGCGTCTGTTCCTTCCATTTGTAGGAAGGGGGGTCGAGTTGGGCTCAACATGAACCTACCGCTCTGACACTTCAGGCTGGGACAAGCAGGCAGCAGCCGGCCGGCCACCCCCCAAGCAGCAGTCGCACAGGTAAACACGCCACAATTCCACCTTTTATTCTCCAGACAGAGTGTAAGGAAGCTGTTAGCAGTGTCAGGGAGGCAGCTGTGGTCGAATGCAGAACCCCTCACCTCTGCAGCCATCGATGAGGCATGTGTTTGTGGAGCTCGGTGTGTGTTTTTTTTTTTTTTTTTTTTCCTCAGTGCAACATTAAAACACCAGCAGATCTGTGCTCCCTGCAGCTTCAAAAACACTCTACCCTGTCATTTATGTGTCCTGTCTTTAATGAAGCATGACTGAAACATCACATTTTGGCTTTGGAGTTGTAATCATCCTGTTTGTTGTAATTATAGGGAATAAAGTCCTCATGTTTAACATTGAACTTGAATTGATTGAATTGTTATCTCCTGTTTTCTCAAGGGGAACCTGCCTGGAGCGCTTTGAAACATCTGCAACAAGCTTTTACCTGGTAAGTGGCTCCATTTTCAAACAGACCTTCACTGTTTGTTTGTGTTTGTGTGAAGCCTCATAACATCACTGGAGGTGAATGACATTTTGGGGTGGATTCTTTTACTTAAGGAGGCCATTGTAGATCGGCTAGGCTTTTATTACATGGCTATTATTACCCTTTCCTCTTTTGAACTTGCATCCTGAAGGCGCTCCAAATACCGAACCTACCACAGCCTTAAAAGGAGGAGAGAGCTCTCATGTGTCAGACCGACAGCAGGTTCAGGATGGGAGGGGGATGGGGAGGGGGATGGGGGGGCTTTAAAACACCACCAGATCTGGCCTACATTTCACTGAGGTGACACACATAGTAAACTGAGGATATTATACAGTTCTTTTGCACAGGCTAAATGATGTCAGATATCTATCATGTTGCTTATTATAAACCTGACTCATAATTAAATCAAAGTTTACTACAAAAACTTTATGTGAGGTTTATTTCTAAGGTTTTGATGGTTATAAAAATGGCAAAACCTCAAAGCTCAGACAGTCAGATTCATCCACATTATTTAAATTGTCTTTCGTGACAGTGTATCCTCAGCGTTCATGTTTTTCTGAGGCGCTATCCAGTGTCAGAGGCTGTGACGTGGTGAGGTCAGATGTTCTGCATTTACTTTCACCCTTCAGCAGATATATATACACACACACATCTATATGTGTATGTTATGTAGGCAGGGGAAAGATTTACATGAAATTTCAGAGTGGATATTCATGGTTCCTAGTGGATGAACTCAAATAAATGCAGATAAGATAGGTTTTATTTGTTCCAGTTATACATAGTACAATGCGACTCAGCTTTATTTATAATGCCAAACAATTGGCGGAAGTGATGTACACAGACATAAAAACAAATAAAACACATAAAAGAAAGAAAAGAAACAATAAAAGTAATTATACATTAACCCTTTCATGCACGAATTATGAAAATCTTAATCAAAATTTTTTCCTGAGTGTTTTTATTCCTCTTTAGGCATGAAAAAAACCAATGTAATTGAAAATTTTCTTCTGAAAAATAAATAAAAAAGAATAAATAAAATAAAAATAATTTAAAAAAAAACAGAAAAAAAAAAAAAAATTAAAAAAAAAATTCTTAAGAACCAATTTTTCATGAAGTTACAAAAATGTCCACTCGGCTGGACACTGGACACCAGTGCTAATTTTTGACACACAGAAACATGTATTTACTGATAAATTGTGTAAAAACTATGGGGATGGCTTGTGATTCTGGGGGTTTATTCTCAGGAGAGATCTACATAATGTTACCAATTCATGTCAGAAAATATATGTAGTGTCTCAAAACTTTAATAAAGATATGTGTAAAAAAACAAAAGAAAAAAAAAAAGAAAAAAAAAGAACAACAAAACCCATGAATATACAAGAGAACAGCTGTAGAACAGCTGTCCACTGTAGTGACCACTATGCATGAAAGGGTTAAGATGATAAAAGCCAGTGCACACTAAAATGTATTTTTCTACTTGCTGTCAACAGTAAAATAACATTTTTAGCACTTCGATAACAGTTTGAGGTTTCCATCGTACGTAAAAATACTGTAACTTATTTGCCAAATTAACATTAAATGTACAACACATCACCAACTCCCCAGAGGTTGAACCATTTTTAATAAATTCAGACTTTTTTTCTGCTGCCAACCTCAGAGCTAACGTTATATTTTAATCTAGATCCATGTTTCCATCACAAATCCTAGCCCCAGATGGATGTTATAATGAAATGAAAACCTGCACAGATGAAAGAGGTTTTGACTGAATCCACCTGCAGGTGATGTTGAAATATAACCTCCCCTTCTCATGCACAGTATTTCTCATGCACACCCGTTTGTTTCTTAGATCCTTAAAGCAGCTGAAGCTCCATCTGATCTGCATCACAGTGTCCTGATTTATTGTTTTTGGAAAAGTGATGCAGCCTGTAAAAAGCCAGGAGTCTTTAAAAAGGGGAGCGTGTGATTGGCCGTGGGTCCTCTCTGCCTTCAGACTAAAATTAGGCCGAGTAGGATCAGCTGTGAGGGGGTAACATCATCCAGGAAGAGTTCAGCTCAGTTTTACAGCTCGCGGCGCTGAACTCTGGCTTTCATAAGCAGCGCTCACACTCTGGGATGAGTCATCTTCAATACACATGTGTGGAATGTCCAATTTTATGCTTTCGTGAGTGCGATAAAAAGTTACAGACCTCCATAACCCATAAAGACCCAAACATCCACCACTGAAAAAAATGTCTACTGACATGAACTGTTTAATACCTGTTGATCCACTAATCTGATCAAAACATGTAAATAATTGGTGTAAAATGCAGTTTGTCATCTTTTCATGGTCATCAGATATGACCCATTTGGACGTTCAGAGACTCCGTAGTTACCGTGGAAACACTGTCATGTTCTACAACATTGATTCACCAGTAAAACCCATGGAGTTGGATCAATGACAGTAGATGGAGACACTGTATTTATGTTCAGATAATGATCGATCTTGCCAAAAAGTCATGTTTTCTTCTGTTTTTGATATGATAACCCTCAACTTTAATCTGAGCTTTAATGAACATCTACATCAGGGGTGTGAAACACGCGGCCCGGGGGCTAAATGCGGCCTGCCAAAGGGTCCAGTTCGGCCCCTGGGATGTTTTTGCCAAGTGAGAAAATACCACAGTCTTGAATTGAATTAAGCAAAAAAATTTAGCTTGAAATAAGAAAAAATTATTGAATTAAGCCAAAAAAAAAAAAAAAAAAAAATTTCAATTAAGCCAAAAAAAATCTCAAATTTAGCAAAAAAATCTTGAATCAAGACAAAAAAAAAAATCTTCAATTAAGTAAAAAAACAAAAAAATCTCAAATTTAGCAAAAATTCTTGAATTAAGACAAAAAAATTCTTCAATTAAGTAAAAAAAAATCTTGAATTAAGCCAAAAAAAAAAAATCTTCAATTTAGTAAAAAAATCTTGAATTAAGCCAAAAAAAATCTTCAATTAAGTAAAAAAAATCTTGAATTAAGCCAAAAAAAAGTCTTCAATTAAGTAAAAAAAATCTTCAATTAAGACAAAAAAATCTTCAATTAAGTAAAAAAAAACAAAACAACAAAACTCAAATTTAGCAAAAAATCTTCAATTAAGCCCCCCAAAAAATCTTCAATTAAGTAAAAGAAAATCTTCAATTAAGCCAAAAAAATCTAGAATTAACAACGTACATTTTTTTCTTTGTTTTAGTGCAAAAAATAACTTTAAATTATGAAAATATTTACATTTACAAACTCTCCTGTAACACTAAAATGTGAATAACCTGAACAAATATGAACAACCTGAAATGTCTAAAGAAAATTCAGCATAATATTCATTCATAACATTCAGAATAATATTGTTAAAATTGCACTAAATTTTCTTACTTTTTTAAATTTAAATTTTTTCTTTTTTTTTTTTCCTTTTTTTTGGGGATAATTTATAAAAGTAAGCATTTTCATTATTTAATGTTATTTTTTTTTACAGTAAAACAAAGACAAAAATTTGGAGTTGTCATTATTTATAGGTTATTATGTTATTATTTTACTGGTCCAGCCCACTTCAGATCAAATTTAGCTGAATATGACCCCTGAACTAAAATGAGTTTGCAACCCCTGCTCTACATAATCAGTCAATTAAAAATAGGAAAATAGCTGATTTTCACTGAAAAAATATTGTACTAAATCCTGGTAAATCACTTAAGAAAGGTTAAATATAGAAGAAAAATTCATTTGGGAACTGACATAAAAGTAGCACCGGGTCTTTATGGGTTAAACACAGTTAGCTCCTGAAGTTTTGACATTTTGGACTGATATGGATTTGACTTAACAGTGCAACACGATACAGTACGATGTCTGTAAGTGATCTCTACTTCTGCTTATTATTTGTAAACTTCAGAGGTCAGAGGATGATCAGATTAAAACCACTAGGGCAGTTTTTTTTTTCCAACCTTGGGGTCACCTGGAATTCAAATGGGGTCGCCTGAAATTTCTACTAATTGACAAAAATAAAAACTCACTGATAAAAAATATATGGTGAGTTAAGAGAGATAATCACAGTACATAAAAGACCTGACAAACTGAAGCTGAAACTGAAGCACTGTGGTACTGTTTATCTGTCAAATGTTCATTGTGGTCAGTTTCAGATGCTGCAGCTCTTTAATAATTCATAGTCTGAGTTCTTGTTTGTTCAGTATTAATTGTCAGCCTTGTAAATCCAAGCTGGACTGACTGTACATATCCTGACCAAGGAAAATAAAATTCTCACTTTGTGCAGTAATCTACACCTGGCTTTTCTGCCTCCATCCATAATAATATACATTATACAGACTGAATGTCATCTAAAATTAACGTTTATTTGCAACATAGTATAGCAAACTATTACATGATCAAAAACAAATTGATTTTAGTCAAAAAAAGAAAAAAAAAGTCTCGGTTTTGAATGTCTGGGGTCGCCAGAAATTTGTGATGTTAAAATGGGGTTGAAAACCACTGGATTAGAGAATGGAATGGATGACCACAGCAAAAGTCATGCCAGATCAATGTGAACATTATTTAGATATCACTGAAACAGCAGAAGCCAACAACAGAAACAAAGACTAAAAAAGACAAGTCAACACTAAAGTATAAAAGATTTTTTAATTTATTTATGAAAAAAAGGTTATAAACAAATACAAGCAGGGATTTCAGTAACTTTATATTCAGGTGAAACGTGTCTGCAGTAGTTCAGAAAACAGAGCTAAAGGCACCAATGGGTTAAATGGAAAAATAGTAGAAAAAAAAAAAAGAGTTTGATTGTATATTGTAGATCATGTGTCTGTGTGATTGTTTTCACGGTAACATCAAGCCACTTTTCTCTATTTAGGTAGCAAATTCAGACAAGACATGCAGACTTTAATATTTGCAAAATCATCATTATCAGAATAAAGTCTGATAATTTTACAGTTTTTGACAAAGTACTCCTCCCAAACAGTTTCAGATTGGTCTTAAACCATATTTCAAGGCCAGAACAGATCAAATACTTTGTTGTTTAATGAATAAAAAAATCTTGTAATCCCACACAAATGGAAAATGTAAACTTTTCTATTCAAAAATGTTTAACTGACAAAGTTTTTTTTTTTTTTCTAGATGGTTTAACACAAGGATCAGTCGGACATTAGAAAACACAGGAATGGTGAAGCTCACAATCAGATATATACATAATATTGTATGTGAGAAAATACAAAAACAAAGAGGAGTTTAAACAAGTACAAATGGTTTGGATTTGCTGCTGGGTTTTGATAGATCAGATCATGAAAAGTGATTTATTGAATACACATGAAATATGTACGATTGTTTCAGCTTCTGTTCGTGTCTTATTTTCAATCTGTGGATGTTTATGAAGGTTGAATCCACTCCAAGCGCCTCCTCAGTGACACAAATCTGAAAAAGACAGAAAGACAATATGAATATGTTCAGATTCAAAGGACATTTTCCCATTTTAAAACTTAACATACACAGAAATATGGACAAACATACAGAGACATATCACCTCTGCAGCCTGTATGATTCACATTTACAGGAAATATTATTGAGATACAAATGTTCATGTCTGTTGTTTTCTATTATTATCTGGATACATGTTGAACCAATATTTGTTCTAAGTTTAAACACTGATTTTTACTCCTGATTTAAGTAAATTATGTAGAAATTAACTCTTGAGCATTTTAAAAGTGTAAATGACAGGTTCAGGGATAACAAAATGAACCCTGAAATGAACTAAAAAAGTCTATTTCAATGATATTTATTCAAATATATGATTATATTATGACATTTATCATTATTATTTTGTATCCCAGCCCCCAGTTAGCAAAGACACACCTGAATCTAGTATCCCAGTATGGAATAATATGTCCATACAGTGTAAAACAGGTGCCAGATAAGGATAATATTAAATATACTGTATGTAGTTTTCCATAAGGTCTTTGATATTCATTATTAATAAATTTTAAAGATGTAAATTAATTCATTTGCTGTAAACAAAATGACTTAAAACAGCTACTGTTGCCACAACTTGGTCTATAGCTATGTGCCGTGACAAATATGTGAACTGAAATACACAGATAGTTTAATACTAAAATAGAAAATATAAAGTGATGGACTCACAGTCATTGTACATAATTATCAGTTTCTATATTGTATGGTTTATTTAGTGCATTTTGATCTGTAGGTTCTAAAGATGCACAGGATGCACTGATAAGACAGTTACAAGAAGTTAATATGTAATGTGTGTAGGGATGTAACGTTAGGAAAATTTCATATCACTGTTATTGTGACCAAAATTATCATGGTTATCATTATTATTGCGGTATTGTTGAAATTGTGCTCAAAATGTTCAAAAAGTACTGATACACACACTGATATAATTTAACCAAGTTGTATTAAAAAAACAAAAAAAACAACAACAAAAAAACCAAATAAAATAATAGCCACAGTGTACCTTCTGTTGGCAGAAACATTCAAATATTAACCCTTAGTGGTCTGAGCCTATTTGGCCGTTTTTCAGTCCTTTTGATTTTGCCTTTATATACTATATAAACAAATGTTTACTATACCCATGTTTGGTATTGGTTTTTTTTTCAGCACAACTTCATCTATATCATCTGTCTATTATTTTTTTCACTTTAACCTACTGTAAAAATATAAAGGACAAAAAACACAAAAAAATATATAAAAATCCGATTTGAAAAATCAATATAATTTATTGCATAAATAACACAAAGATGCTAAAAGAACCTTTTCAAAGACTTTAAAAGTGAATATTGGTTCAAATATTAGGTATAGAAAATCAAAATTGTAATAAATTAAAACTATACTCAAATATTTGACATAAAAGCAGATCTTTACATCGTGTTTTTTCCCCTAAAAGTGTGGCAATCAAACACGGTTATCATGATAATTAGAATTTAAACGGTAATACTAACCATCTGTAATTTTAACGCGGTTTATCGTTATACCGGTAATCGTTACATCCCTAAATGTGTGATATGTGATATGTAAAGCACTAGCAATCTGAAACACAAAATTAAAAAAAACAAAAAAAACAAAAAGCAAAATAAGAATGCAATAAAACAGAAAACAGAAAAATCTATTCATGTTTCCAACCAGGGAGCATAACACCAGTCATCCAAATACCATTAAAACCAGAGACACCATCTGTACAATGAAATACAGCAGAAATACTGCCTCTGACCTCAGTGACCTCAGACCTTATGACAGTTCTGCCTTAACGTTACAAATATTTGACAGTAATGCCACGAATGACTGTTTCCTGCCTGTTTTCTTTTGCTTCTCCAGGGGGCTGAAGCGCTCATGGCTGTCGCTTACTCTACCGTCACCCAGCCGGGCCTGCTTTCCCAGCAGTACCCCCCACCCCTGTTCCCCAAGCCTGGAAAGGACAATGTTCGGCTTCAGAAGCTCATCAAGAGAACTGCCAAGAAAAAGGCCTCCGCTCAGGCGTCGCAGTCCTCCGCGCCTTTCCGCTCCAGCCTTTCCCCTGTGAATGAAGCCAGCCCTGACCTTGAGCACAGCGATCACGCCACCCCTCCCCGCACTCCAGAGACGCCGTCCAGCCTCTACGTCCAGCATCCCCCGCGCTTCACAGTTAGGCCACTTTACCAACATGTGGCGTCCCCTTACCCGCATCGTGCAGCGTACGGTCGACCTGCTAGGATGTCGCCTCAGACGGTGGGGACCGCTTCGTTCTCGTACTCGCAGCATGTTAGCACAGTGTCTTATTCTGCTACCGTTGGGGTCTCACCAGCTGCAGCAGCAGTCGCTCAGGCGGCTGTGCCTAAAATATCTCTGCCAGCTTCCTCTGTCCCTGAAACAACAGTACCAGCTGTAGAAGTGAGAAAACCTGCTTTTAGCACACATCCTGCTGCAACAAGTCCTGCTCAGACTCCTTATCCAGCACCAGGAGGCCAAGCTGTGACCCGACCTCTCACTGTGTTGACCCCGTTTGCTAAATCCAAAAGTCCTCGTCCAACATTCAAAGCAACTGAACCCTCGAGATCCCCCAAACCAATGTTCGATGTCCCTCAAATACGGATGTACACAGCGAGTACATCGTACTACGAGACATCCAGGACCCCACCGGTGTACGACACAGCTGGACTAACCTCTATTGGGAGCACAGTACCTCACAGTAAAACAGACACAAAACGAGATTTGACTCCAACGTCAGAGCTCAGAAGAGGTACGACCCCACCTGTTCAGCCCACTGCGATGGGAACAGATACCCAAAGAAGAACACCAACTTTGGAAGTTAAAAGAGGTATCACACCAACAGGAGAAACAAATAGGGTTGTAACTCCTACAACTGAAATGAAAAGAGCAACCCCAACATCTGAAGTGAAGAGAGCTACTCCAACATCTGAAATCAGAGTGAAAACACCAACTTATGATTTTCAAGTATCCAGAACATCATGTGGACGTCCCAAAACACCAGCATATCATGTGACCCGAGCCACAACACCTGTTTTTGAAATCTCAAGACCCAATCCTCTCCTATTTGTGGTATCACAAATTATAACAGACCCAGAGAGGTCAAGAACGCCAAAAACAGTTTCTGCTGGGAATAGTGTGTCTGTTTCCCAAAGTGTGAAGACCAATGACCTAAAGCCTCCTGAAACAATACTGAACGGGGACATTCATTCAGTGATGACACCGGTAGAACCACCAGCAGCTATACCAACCCAACAAAGTATTGTAAAGTCAAAGTCAGAGCCTGATCTTCCAAGCACAAAGACCCCAGCTGCTCCTGTGGGCTCACAAACACCTAAACCGCCAACATCTGAGCCCAAACCACCAGCAGTGACACCTCATGCCTATCAGAGGCCTAAGACTCCAACGTATGAGGCGTCTCGACTTATGACTGCAGGACCTGGCTATAAAAGACCAAAGACCCCAACATATGGGACATCACCCTCAGGTGTGTCACCTGTAGGGTTCCAGAGGCCCAAAACCCCAACCCAGGTGGCACACAAGTCTTCTTATCGAGGACTGACACCAGCTGAATACGCTGCTTATGGAGGAATCAAGACATACTCTCCAGCATTTGGTCTCTCGGGTTCTAAGCCTCAAGAGGAGGTTAAAACGGCAAAAGAGGAACTGGCAGAGAATGTAACACCTAGCCAAGATGTGTCTGTGAAGGATGAGGTGTCTAAAGTCAAGGAAACACCTAAAGAGGCAGTTACACCTCATGTTAAAGATGAGAAGGTCTCAACTATCCCGGCAGTCCCCGTTATTGTAGTTTCCCAAGCATCTGAGACCTCTGGAACGACAATAACACAAGAAAAAAGCACAGTGTCCAGTCACGTTGTAGAAAAACCAACTGTGACTCAAGAAACACCAAAGGCTAAACCTCCAAAGCAAGAGGAAAAACCGTCTGAGAAAGAGAAGGTGGAAACACCTGCTCAAGAAGTAACCAAACCGATGATGAAAAGTACTGAAGTAACGCAACCACTGCCTAAAGAGGGTAGCCAGGACCCGCTTAAGGCAGTGAGAAAACTTTTAGGCAAAGATAAAGTTCAGACTACCGAGCAGAAAGCAGGAACTGAGGGTAAAGCTAAAGTCTCAGAACCAAAACAGGTGACAAAACCTTCAGCTGAAGCTAAAGCTGATGTGTCAAAGCTGACTGCTCTGTCTGCTGCTGAACCAAAAGCAAGTGACAACAAAGGAAAAGAAGAAAAAGCAGAGTTGGCTTCAGCAGCTAAATCAACACCTGAGAAAAAGGAAGAAGGCGAGTCTGCGCTAGCAGCGGAGCCTCTTCTTAAAGTCATACAAAAGCCAAAGGGGGTAAAATCTAAAATGAGTGGATGGTCCAGACTGAAGAAGCACATGGTTGTTGAACAAGAAGAGCCTCAATTCCCTGAATTAGGTTCTCAGAAAGAGGCCAGTGGGCAGGACCAGAGTGAGACGACGAAGGCTGATGAGAAGGCAGGTGAACAACCCGCCGCTCAGGTTGAGAACCAAGCGAAAGACGCTCCCAAGGCAACAAAGATGTGGGACGCTGTCCTTTTCCAGATGTTTTCCACCAAAGAAAACATCATGCACCAGATTGAGTTGAACAAAAGCGAGGAGGAGAAAAAGGAAGAGACAAATGAGCCGCAAGAAATCCCTTCGTTTGCGTACCGACTGCCTGTGCTGCTTTTTAGTCCAAAGTTTGACGCTAAAAGGCTGAAAGAGGCAGCGTCGAGGCCAGCGACAAAAATTTCAACCGTGTTTGAAATGGGTCTGATTGGCCGGAAAGGAAAAGACGAGGAACCAAAAGACTTTAACAGAACAGCGAGGGGGTTCACTGCTACTTAAGCTACATGTTATGTGATGTTTAAAGACGAAAATGTAAAGAAAACTTACAATTTATGTTAAATGTACAGCAGTAATGTTAGCAGCGGCGTTGTTGTACAGGTCCAGAGTCTTAGTCTCTGCGTTTCATGTTAAATATTTGTGGTAGTTTTGTGGAGAATTCGGCCTAAACTTTATACTTGACAAATGCTTTGTGCTGCATTTGTGGTTCTGATTGTGTGACTGGTCGTCTGGTTGTTCAGTGTTTGTATCTGCGGTAAAAGAGCGCAACATTTGTCTTACAGTTATTCAGACGTCACATCAGATTAAAGCGTTTTATGTTTTAAATAATTTCAGAGCTTCTCATTTGTTCCTTCCTCACATGTTCAAGACATAAACAAAAAAATGTGATGATGTTGCTTCAAATATTTTTTTTTTTTTACTTTTACTAAAATAAAAAAATAGTCCTAAAGAGATTTTAATTAGACTGTTAAATGTTTAAGAAAAAAAGTAGTGAAACAGTATTTGTGTCCAGATAGATTATTTAGTACAAAACTATATTTTTATACGCACAGTTATCTTTAAAAACTTGCAAATTTAAGATTTTAGGAAAAAATCATTGTGGCGTAAATTCTCGTCAATGATCATTCAGATAGTTTTCTTCAAAATGGTGCTACTTGCCTCTGGGTAAGACCTTTCACTGGATAATGGATGTGTAGGTAGAAAAACACGGATGATTTATGAATTATTTGTTTAGTTTGGCTGTAGGTGGTTTTTAGAATGATATTTCTTAGTCACAATAAAGTTTTTTAACCATGTACATTAAAATATAAAGGGTGTATTACAGTTAAAAGCAAAAAAGAGTAACATTGTTAAAAATCTATATTAGTTATTATCAGTTTTAGGTCAGAAAATTAAGACAGTTACATGATACAAAAAAAAAAAATCTTGGTCAAAATTAAACAACTTGACAGAAAAATCATGTTTTAGTCACAGCTCAGTCTGAAGCACATGTTAAAAGACAAAAACGACCGTTTTATTGTGACTTAAAGATGGATTCTGAGCTAAAAGCTTGTGCAAGTGGTTATAAAAGAGTGGGATACTGAAGTGAGGGTCAAAGGTCAGATACTAAAATACGACTGTGATGCAGGGGAGGTCAAACTTTATTTTTGTAGTTTTAGTTTCAAACCTGCCAGGTGTCATTACATCCTTTTTTCTATATTGATTCAATTACTGTACATTTTATTGTGTGTGCTTGAGTTACTGATTATTCTCAGTTTTTAACATATTTGTGGTTATTATAATGTCTGTTTGTCTTGTCTCTGAACCAATCAGATTCTGTAGAAACTTTTAAAATAAATTTGAAGCAAAGTTTTCCCCGTGATGACAGTTTATTTGTGGAGCTCAAATCTAAAAACACCCTAATAATTTTATTTTAAGCGATTTTCCAAAGTCCAGATGAGAGAACCTACATCCAGAATGGGTAATTTAGTCTCAAAAATGTTATTATTTAAGATCTCACTGTCTTATAAATTGTAATAAAAATGTCTATTTAAAGTAAAAATAACCCAAATCCCAGTGTCATTCAGATTCTGATCATGAAATTTATATTTAACACTTTAAATCTAAGTGTCCAGACATGTCGCATCTCATTGAACATACTTATATTATTGCTTGTCTTCTTTTATTTAAAGTGATTTGAACTGTTTTTTTAAATGTGAACATCTAAAATAAAGTTTCAGTTAAATGTTTGGAGAGTTATTTGAGTTTCACCTTCACCTCAGACAGATTCACCTCCAGTGTAATTAGATTACTCATAAATGTGCAGCTGATGCGACTAGTTGACACTGATTTTAAGAATAAAAACCTGTAGATTATTGTGATTATCTGCAGTAATGTTGTTTCCTTCCTGTCAGTTTTCTTACCGTTACCAAACTCTCCTCCGTCCTCTTTGTCCACAGGGATTTTCTCATACTTTCCATGACCAGTGACGACGAATTTGTATTTTTTACCACCTGTGGCGTTCTGAAGAGACAAGACACAACATTCAGATTATTCACTGAGATCTTCTCATCTGCATTTAAAATCCTATTGATACAGAAAATGTCAAACTTATTTTATAATAATGGTACAAGATAGTTTACTGAAGAAACACATCATTTGGTGTAATTTAACTGAATATTGAATACTTAAATTTAAGTTGTTAAACCAAGCCTCATTTATTTCATCACACAAAAATATAGTATTGAATGATTTACCAGACCCTTCAATATGTTCAATGACAACTTTTTTTTTAAGAACTTAATTATTTTCCTGAAATATTAAATATTTTTCTGTGCGTGGAAACTACATGATGGTTAATGTGTGGGCACTAAAACATTTATAAAGAGTTCTGTTGGCACTAAACACTGGACCTGCTGTTTACAGTACATGTAAGGATAATCAATGATAAAAACAGTGGGATGACTCTGATACAGCACAATAAAATGTGTGTTACAATCAACACCACCATTCAAATAACTGGGACACATTAAATTATAGTGCTTTGTCGTTAACAGGGGGCTGGGCTCCTTCTATAGTATGATCAATATTATTGCTGTATGTTTTCTTCCATTTTCAGAGTTAGATTTGTCAGCTGAAATGCTTACAAAAGCTTCAAAGTTTGCTTTTACTTAATTTTACTCAATGTTGCAAGACTCTTTTTTTTTTTACTGTTTTTAATTGTAGCTCTAGAAGCGTTTGCCTTTGTTCTTACCATAAATAATCCTTTTAAACCACTAGTAACTCTTACTCTTGAAGAAAAATTAGCTTTTAATCTTAAAACAAATAATACTTTGACATATATATATATATATATATATATATATATATATATATATATATATATATATATACATATATATACATATACATATATATATATATACATATACATATATATATATATATATATATATATATACATATACATATATATATATATATATATATATATATATTTATATATTTATATAATAGTTATTGATACCAAAATTGTTATCACAGTAACATTTTCAGAAATATCAGACCAGCCCTAATAATAGGTGCAATGGTGTGACGTCTTGTCCCAGTACTTTTATCAATATAATGTATATTAAGTAAAAACACTACGAAGTCTAATCTATTCCATCCACGTGAATCTCAGAACAAGGACCTTTCAGAGGGTATGAGGTTAAAGGTCACATGTAGATTGAAGGTTAGGTATTGATAAATCAGGTCTGGGTTAACCCATAAAGACCCACTGCTACTTTTGTGTCAGTTCCCAAAAGTATTTTTATCTCTATTTTAACCTTTCTTAAGTGATTTATTACCATTTATTCTATTATCCTCTGTATTTTGCTGTTTTTAGTGTAAATCAGGTATTTTACTATATTTAACCCTATCATGCATAGTGGTCACTCCAGTGAACAGTTATTCTCCAGCTGTTCTCTTGTATATTCATGGATTTGTTGTAGTTCCATATCAGCCAACACAGTGGACACTGATGCATCATCCCATACACTGTAATTCATTCCATTACTGTAACTTTCCTGTTCTTGATAAACCTGATCTGCAGTAACATATCTGAGTATAAATCCATTGCTAATTGTTTTTTGACTATAATTAACAGTTTAAAAAAAACAAAAAAAACAAAAACATGTTTTTTTGCATATTATCTGAGTGTGAAATAGCTAGTATTATAGTGTGTTAAAATGTGAGAAATTATCAGACTAGCAACATTAAAAATGTTTTTATTTCATAGTTTTCACTCAGTATGTCGCTTCAAAAATGAAACACATGATGTCCAGCTGAGTGGACATTTTTGTAACTTCATGAAAAATGGGTTCATAAAAAAATTTCAATCACATTGTTTTTTTTTCATGCCTAAAGAGGAATAAAAATAGTCAGAAAAAAATCTCATAATTCATGCATGAAAGGGTTAATTCACTGATCATGTAAATAGTCATAAAAAAAGTCATATTAAAGTTGAGGATTATTATATCAAAAACAGAGAAAACTGAAGAAAAGGTGACTTTTTCAGCAAAATATATCATTATCTGAACATAAACCAAGTGTCTCCATCCACTGTCATTGATCAAACTCTACTATGGAGCCTCTGAACGTCCAAATGGGTCATATGTGATGACCATGAGAAGATGACAAACTGCATTTTACACCAATTATTTACATGTGTTGATAGAATTAATGGATAAACAGGTATTCAACATTTTAGATCAGTAAATGGTTTTGGTCGGTGATGTATGTTTGGGTCCTTATGGTGACTTAAGGGTTTAGATGAAGTAGAATTAGTTACATACCTTTGCCTTTTGTCCCGCCCTCCCTGATGAGTCACCTATGACCTCCCACATGTTCCTCTTCTGCATCACATCTCCAGCCTTCACATCCTGACAAAGCAAACACAAATCTAAATAGAAGGTTCTGGAACAACTTCACCTACGTCCAAGGTGCATAGAGATGAAGCAAAACTAACTACAGGTGAAGAACTCCAGCAGAAGAACTTTATTTAATTCTAAATGTAGACCAATATGTTTTGGCTGGTGTCTGTCATCAGTATGCATAAAAAAAAAATACAATTTAAAGGCAATAGTTTGAGGTGTTGTAACAAAAAGATGCAACACCTTTTTACAGAGTATAAAGCAAAAAACAAAACATCGATAACTACATAGTTGAAATCTTGGTATCATGTGGTTTTTTATTTATTGTGTCTTTAAACTCACCAAACCTGAAATCTATCACTGACTTAAAGTGTCGGCTGATGTAAAATCTGAGATGATGCAGACAGAGATGATGCATATGGCAGATGGATACAGCGTTTTTGTCATGAAATAGTCACAGAACATACCAAAAAATGCCTACTAAATATATTCATCTAAACTTTCAATCCAATTTTTGTCACAGTTTTTATAAGGTTGCAGATAATCACTTCTACTGTAAGCAAACATGAAATAAATACATAAGAATGAATATTGTATTTACTTTTTTTGTTCTTTCTTTGATTTCTAAACATCCCTCCATCAGTTTTCTGAACCACTTTTACTTCTATTTCTACTATTTTACTCATTAATATAAATGTAATATATGAGGTCAGTCTGCATTTACCAGTTATGAATAAATTCATATTTTCATAATTCAACAGTTTATGTAATTAAATAAATATAATGAATAAAAAGTTATTAAACAAGAACATTTTAAAGTCTTGGAAACTTCAGGGAAAATGCACAGAGCCTGATACCAGCTAAAGCTTAGACCATAGGTGTCAAACATGCGGCCCGGGGGCCAAATCCGGCCCACCAAAAGGGTCCAGTCTGGCCCTTGGGATGAATTTGTGAAATGCAAAAATAGATATTAAGAAATTAACATCATTTTAGTTCTGGTTCCACATGCAGAACAATTAAATATCCAGTGGGTCAAACCAGTAAAATACTATCATAATAATCTATAAATACTCAACTCCACAATTTTCTCTTTGTAAATGTAAATATTTTCATGTATTTACACTAAAACAAAGTATAATTTCATGAAAAATGAGAATAATCTGAACAAATGTGAAAAACCTGAAATGTCTTAAGAAATATAAGTGCAATTTTAACAATATTCTGCCTGATACTAAATGTTTTGTGTGTTTGTAGATCCACTGTGATCTGTACGTTATATTGAACATGTGTAAATGATAAACTGAGGCAGAATATTGTTAAAATTACACTTATTCTTTCAGTTTGTTCAAGTTATTCACATTGTTTGAAACGACTTTTTGTAGATGTAAACATTTTCATTGTTTAATTTTACTTTTTTCTCTGTAAAACATGAGAAAAGTTTGGAGTTGACATTATTTATATATTATTATGTTATTACTTTACTGGTTCGGCCCACTGCAGATCAAATTTAGCTGAATGTGGCCCCTGAACTAAAATGAGTTTGACACCCCTGGCTTAGACGGTTGTTATTTCTCCACTAGAGGGAAACCTCACATAACTAACTTTCTGCCCCTGAACGCACCATTTCACAATCAGTCCAGCTGCTCTGCTCATCAAGTCCTGCCAAACACGCTGAAAGGAATTTAATTCATGCCTCAACTTCCAGCTCTGACACTAATGCAAATAAATAAAAAGGTTAAGAAATACAGAGGAGAATAAAGGTGTTGTGTTTGTGACTTACACTGGGTTTGCAGGGCGACAGTTTGCTGTCTGTCGGACCCTTCACCCACTGAGTGATCAGACTGGCCACGCCCACTTTCAACCCCTCTGCATCCTGATTGGAGGAATGAAAATAAAAGGGGATTTTGTCAGTGCTTTTTGATGAGTCTTCATATTTACATCTAAGTGAGTGTTTCACAGATGGAATCAAACAGAAGGACAGTGACAAAAAACAGGAATTTAGGAGGAAAGAACAGAATTCTTGTGTCTAAAAAACTATTAATTTAGGGTCTTACATTAGTTTGACCCTTTGACCTCTTCCGTACAGTCAGACTTCTGTTAATCAATATTCACTTCAATATGGAGGGCCATCTCTTTGCAACAATTTACATCAACATTTATATTACCTTTGAAAAGGACCCAAATCTACCAAAATTTATAGTGTCTCATATATTTTTCATATTGTATCTCAACATCTAACTCTACAATTCTGTCTGTGTAAACTACATTGTTTTGGCTCTTGTCTAGGTTTTACTGATACCTGTGTATGGATTAGTTTCAGGGATTTTAATATGATAATTTAATTTTTAAGAAAAAGTACTTGCATTTGTGTTTAGATTTCGACATTTTCTTTTTTTTTTTCTTTTTTTCCATTTTATTGTATGTAATGTGCAAACAACTAAAACCATACCAAGGTTATAATAGTTTTGGATTTTTCATTATAGTTCAGTTTTATTTAGTTTTGACTTTTTTTGTCTCTAATTCAGTTAGTTTTAATTTGTTTTTAGAGCAGGTTTGCTAGTTTTTTATTAGTTTTCATTTTTTTCCCTAAATGCTTAGTTTTAGTTTAGTTTTAGTATTAATTTTAGTTTTGTTGTATCTTTTATCTTCTTCGCCGTGGTATTCAAATAAATCCAAGACAGGACTGTGCTGCTTTCTCCCAACTTTAGTCTCCATGTTTCCAGGTAGAGTGGGGACCAGAAGATGACTCTAACCACGAGTGATGAGAAGTGACGGACCGTGAAGTACTGTATGGTGCCGCTAGCTAAAAATGCTAGAGCGAAATAAATCGCTTTCGTGCCAAAACGACACTGACAAAGATGAAAATGAAGAGAATTTTATCCATAATTTTCATACGTTTTACTTAGTTTTGCTAGCACATAATACAGTTTCAGTTAGTTATCATTTTTTTCTTTTAATAGTTTTTATTTATTTCAGTTAACGAAAATGTTTTTTCAATTCTAGTTTTGGTCATTTCGTTAGTTTTCGTTAATGATAAAAACCTTGAACCATACCAAAGCTAAACTTGTGATGATGTTGATTTTTGTCCTCCTTCACAAAACCACATTATTTTTGATTGTTCAGACAGTGTCCAGAGCAAATGGCGATGAAAGTGTGGAACACGTTTTGGTATTATGTTTTCAACAACCAAACAAAATGCAACTACATGGTGCCCTTTAGACAACTCACAGTGATGCTGAATTATTCCAAAATTAGTTTAATGGGATAAAATAATGCAGGTTGTTTTACTACTGGAGAAATGAAAGTATGACTTAAAAAATCTATATTTGTCAGGCAGGTTTTAACAGCAACAAATGTGCGATTATGTGAACTTTTTCCTCATTTACATTTTTTTTTTTTGGGCACCACCCCCTCTCATCGGAGGTCAACTTTATTTTAAATTTAAATTATTTACACACAGTGATTACTCCCGACTGACCCACATCCACCCCATCCCTTATACTGTGATAGCTCTAATATTGTGAAGTAAGCAGTGAACAGACAATATCATGAACAACAAGTTAGACAAAACTGGACAGAATTGGACCGATCATGGGTCAAAACACGATATTCAAAATCTCTCTGACGGGACATTTTAGAGACAATTTGACAGATTAGTGTTGCTAAATGACCCACATTTTTACTTTTAAATTCATTTTTGCTTTAGTTGGACCATAAGGGATTATCCAAAACAAGGAGCTACTTCACACTGAGATAAATGTTGGAATGACAATCAATTAAAGTTCGCTCTCTGACGGGACATTACTGTGTTTTGACCCTTATACAGACGGACATGGATGAATGGGTGGGAGGACAGACAGACAGATGGCAGACAGACATCTGAGTCATTTCTATGCTTATGATTGTCTCTGTTGCTAAAATCATGAAAACAACCTAAATGCACTTCTTCCTGTTTGGAGAATGAAGTTCCTCAGTGCTGCAACAGTTTACAACTTACAAATCCATAAATCCACATACGTGCTACTTCCAGCACAGAACAGACTCCCAAACACATACCACATTAACACATGATGAGCGATTTTTGCTATTGAATCTTTGACGCCGACATGAGCGTTATGTCACCTTGCAGGATGGTCCTTTGGTGGGACTCTGACTCCAGGCGTCTCCGGCCTCAAACAGGTTCTTCTTGGAGGAGACCACTTCAGGTGCACTGGGCAGGTCGACTGGTGCTGCCTTCACTGGCCAGCCCTCCTGGGAGTTCTGCACAATGAGAAGAAGTTAGTGTTCTGTACACTGGTGTAGTCATACGTTTATAAAATGAAATTATAATCTGTTTTTTGTTAGTTTGGGGAAAACAGTTTGCTTCAATTCATCCCATTTACAACTTCAGACATTGTTATGGTTGTGTTGATGTCAATTCAGTCATCTTTTGGTTTGCAAATGCTATTAAACTGTATTTTCATTGTTATTCTGCCAGTATCACAGCATTATATTTTTAATACGTAACATCTGTGTAAATTAATTTAACCCATAAAGACCCAGTGCTATTTCTGTGGCAAATCCAAAGTAGGTTTTTCTCTATATTTAAGTTGAGTGATTTATTACCATTTACTCTAATATTGTGCTCTGTGTTTTGCATTTTTAAGTGAAAATCAGGTATTTTCCTGTATTTAATATAGTGATGAAGTAGATGTTCATTGAAGTTCAGTTTAAAGTTAAGGGTTATTATATCAAAAACACAGAAAAATGAAGAAAGGGTGACTTTTTCAGTAAAACATATCAGTAACTGAACATAAACTATGTATCTTCATTTACTGTCATTTATAAAACTGTTGGTTTTACTAGAGAATCAATATTGCAGAAGATGACGGTGATTCCACGGTAACTACGGAGCCTCTGAACGTCCGAATGGGTCATATCTGATGACCATGAAAAGATGATGAACTGCATTTTACACCAATTATACTCAGTGCCAATGAAAGCGCAACACTTGAAGATTCTTATATATATTTTTTAAATCGATGAGGATTTTTATTCCATAAGCTCTTTGTAATTAATCATAGGCCGTTTCTATACAGTAAAAATAAAAAATCACATCCAAATTTGTTGACAAAAAATAAGGATAAAGGAAGAAACTCAAGGACCCCCAAAACCAAAAGTCACAAAGCGGTCCCAGAGGTGCTGCAGCTCAATGTAGTGATCCTGCTGTGGCGTGGTCACACGTGCTCGTCCAGGGCGAGGTCTGTCTGCAGTTGAGCCAGTTTCTTCATGCCTCTGTTGCATCTTGACTATGGTGGACACATTGCATCCAAAACGGCGCGCCACCTGCCGAGCAGAGATTCCGGCCTCCAGGAGCCCCATAGCATGGCATCTTTGGTCACGTGTCAGTCTAGGCATCGCTGAGTTATTGCAAATTATTTTGGTGCTTTTCAGCTTGCCTTTATATACAGAACATGACCACTCCTTAACTGACCACAATTCCTGAAGTTGAGCAGTTCATTGCTGAGCAGTGAGAAAAACAAGTCTTATGAATGCAGACAATTTCATTCAAGCGTGACAATAGCTCAACCCGTCTCAGGTTGTTAAGAAATTGTCTGGGATTATCTTATACAGGTGAAACTGAAACATACTGTTGCAGCTCAGGAACAATAAAACACATTCAAGTGTTGCGTTTTCATTGGCACTGAGTATATTTACATGTATTGATAGGATTAGTGGATCAACAGGTATTAAATAGTTTATATCAGTAGATGCTTTTAGTCGCTGGGGATGTTTGGATCTTAATGGGTTAATTCAGGCAGCAACTGAATTCCATGTTTGAACATTTCTTTACAAATTCTGTGTAAACTTCATTTCTACTTGCCTTTGACATCAAAATAAAACATGGATTATTTTTTAATAATACATGCATTATTATTATGTTCACTTTATTACTTTTTTAGATTTGATTAAATCATGTAGAGTTATTTGGGCAGCCTTTGTCTTCCATACTGTCAGATTGTGTGATGGTGTTACACATAAATAATATTTATTACTGTTGGGACAAAACTGAGACTGATCAAAATACTGATTTATGTGACTTAAAGGTGTTATCTCATCTCCTAAAGAGTTGAGAGAATCCTTTCTTCTTCAGGGCTGTAATTTCCAACCTTTGCAGCTCGTTGTGTTAAACCTGTTTTCTTTTTTTAAGTGCTCCATAAATAAGAGTGTCTGCTGTTAACCCCAGGTCAAACTGCACACTGTTAATCAACGTGGGAACCGCCAGAGGTGAGGAGTGAAAACAGGGAACGGAAGAATAAAAATAAAAACCTCTGAATGTCAGATATTCCTGCTGTATATCTGCCCGACACACGCAGATACAAAAACAGTCAACGGTGACGTCATGACCCAGGTGCTGCCGAGATTTGGGACCTTGGCACAATAAAGGTCAGAGCGGCGTTTCGTCCCTCAGCGGCTTTAAAACAGCAACATCACAAGCCTCTGACTCGGCAGAAAACAGAGTCTAAAGGTGAAAATGCCAAATACTAACCAGATTTCCAATTTCCTGGAGAATTAACCCTTTGGATTTTACAACCTCATGACTTCTGACATCTGCTCTTTATAATTTTAGCTCCATGCTGGCGACTTCAGGACTGACCCGGAGAACATTTATTTCTGTTTAGGGGTTAAAACACAGTGAGACAATAAGGCTTTGAACCTGCTGGGAAATGACACCGTGGGCAGGAAAATCATCTGTAATAACCAGCTGTAGTGGAGTAAAGAGTGAAGGTCTTTGCACATGAGGGTCATTTTTTCATCCATTTAATTTCCCTGTTCATATGTTTATTCAAGCTCTTTTTGCCATGAGTTCTTTCACACAGATCATGAATGTAAGGTGGAAAAAATGCTGTTTATTTAAATACATTTTACAAAGCTGATTATTACCAGTTTAACCAAGTAAGAACAGAATGTGAACCTGTGGATTTCTATCCAAACTTACATATATGAAAATAGATAAAAAGAAGATAAAGGCAGTGAGCTAAAGGCAATGTGTTGTATTGTACTGTATGTATTTTGTATTTTCAGGTTGCATAAATGTGTTGGTTCCACAAGATTGTAGTAGCTGTAGTACTTCAGTGAAGCTACATCCCACCTGATTTATTAAAAAATAAAGACACAAAAGGTTGTATATGGGTCTTTTTTTTTTTTTTTACTGACCTCCACAGCGTGAGTGTACTGCTCCAGCTTGTTGTCGATCTTTGTCAGCAGGACGGGGGGTTGTGTCTTCTTAAAGCTGTTACTGTTAAAAACATAACAAGAAATAGAGCCATGTCAATCCATCAAATCTAACAAAACTTAGTTTAGTTTATTTCGAATATGCAACAAAACAAAGTAATCCTATTTAGTCTTTACAAAAAATTGAATGAAAACAGTGGAAAATTTCACGGGTGTACGGAAATATTCAGAATATTCCATTTTATGCCTCATCTTGCCTGATGATCAAATCTTTTTATTTTTTATTTCTTTTCACTTATTGTTAAGATTAGTCTTCATTTTTTTCTGATACTAATTTGGTTGTTTCCTTAGCAAAGTATTTTAAAGAGTGAGAAAGAAGAAATGTCAACCATGTTTCTAATTAAAATATTTGGCTAAGGTTCATCCTCCAGTCTTAGGAGTTTAAGGCAGTAAAATTTTCATCTTAACATCCACAGTCCATGTCTTTTCTTCTCAGATTTTCCCACATTTGAAGGATTAATGATGCAGACAATAAACTGCATCATCCTGCATCTGACCTTGTTGCATGTACGAGGGCCGTTCAATAAGTTCATGGCCTCACCCAGAACAGAACAACACAGACTGATAATTTATATTTTATTTTTCAACATAATCTCCATTTACAGCAATGCACTTGGTCCATCGATGTTCAAGCATCACTATCCCATCACGAAAGAATGTAACATCCTGTATTATAACAACCAGTATTTCTGGGTGAGGCCATGAACTTATTGAACAGCCCTCGTAGAGTATTTACTATCTTTCTACCACACTTCTTCATTTGTCATTTCCTACATAAAAGCAAAAAAATACAAAAAAAGAATATCAAGTGGATCAGACCAGTAAAACACTATCAAAATAACCAAATTTTCTCTTTTAGTGTAAAAAAAGGTAAAATTACATAAAAAAAAAATTTACATAAATGAACTGTCCTTTCACAATAAAATGTTAATAACCTGAACAAATATGAGGAAGAAGTGAAAACTTGGTGTTCGAGTAGCAAATGTGTCCTCCAGCATCTGACTCACATCTGAGTTTTATGGATGAATGAAGCTTTGTATAAACTATTTCTCTGAAGATCCTGGAGGAGTTTTGTTGTTCCCTCCAGCTGTCCAAACCTCCACTGTCTTCTATAAAAACTGAACACTCCCCAAATTTTTTTTTTATTCCTTTAGAGATACGAACTCTGCTGCTGGATGATGTCATTTCTTTACAACACGGGACAAAACATCATTGATCATCTGAATCATTTGTCACGACATGTTGCGATGCTGCAAAGCCACGCCCACTTTTCAGAAGAGGTTTTATGACGGCAGCTGAAGTGATGACTGATGGAACCACCTGAAATGATCCAACACTTCGTCTATGAAATGAGCACATTCTCATGCACTCACTGGAAGGTGACGGTGTTTTCTGACTGTTTGTGTTGTGAAATTTGTTCTTAACCGTCCTGTTGTCAGAGCTCCAGCTGCCCTCTGACATCCCGCCTCTCTGTTCCTGGTACAGTTCTTTAAAACTAAAACTTCTCCTCTGAGCTGATAACTTCCTGCAGCAGACTGCCTGGAGCCGCTGTACCTCACCATCCACCAGAGAAAACACAGGCGCCTGCATCTGGACGGAGTTAAACTCAGCCATAAATCACGCCTGAGGAGAATGATGCACCGAGAGGGAGAGGAGGCCGGCCCTCTCATCAGTGTTTACCTTCAGACGGCAGCTGCTAAACCAGCAGACCTGCTGCACAAACAAACAGGAACCCACAGAAAAAAGGCTGAAACCTGCTTGGCTAAAGGCAGGTCTGATCAGGGTGTACGGTGGCCTACAGGGATCAGCTGCAAAACTGACGGAGGGTTTCACTTCATATTTTACTGAATTTATAATTTATTCTTCAAACTAAATGTACTTAATATTTTTAATATTAATATCTACCAAATTTATATTCTTATGTATAAAATTCTGTATAATCAAAGTTCCTTGCCAGAGCATTTCATTTTGTACTTTATAACCAATGCTGCAGTTCATAGATACAATACTCGTCAAAATCAACATTTTCATTTGCCTAAATGTGTCACATCAAGAGCTCAGTTTTGTATTAGGTATAGAGGGTGTAAACTGTGGAGCCAATTTTCACATGTTCCTGGAAATACCACATCACAGATATCCTTGAAGAAATATTTAAGTTAATCAATTACGATCTTGCATTGATATATCTATATATTTTTATTTTGTCTTTCTTTTTTTTTAATGAATTCTGAATGTGTATGGACTATGGAAGTCTCATAACTTTTATAATGTTTATGTATTTATAAAGTGGAGGCTTTAAAACAAGCCATTTTAGGCTTTCTGCCACTCCCTGCACCTTTACTGTTTTATTATGTCTTTGATCAGTGTTCTGTATGTGCAAAATAAATCAATAAACAAGAAAAGCACTCGGAGAGCGCAGACCTCCGCCAAGACAGATCTGCCCCCCCCCGATCACCACCAAAATTTAATCATTTCTTCCTTGTGCCAGTATCAACATTTCCTGAAAATTTCATGAAAATCCATCCATAACTTTTTGAATTATCTTGCTAACAAACAAGCACGCACGCGAACACACAAGCAAAGCGATCCCAATACCTCCTGGCAGAGGTAATCAATAAACTTCATGCACACTGTTTATCAATATGTACCATTCAACATATTTTAGGATGCTTTAGCTTTTGTTCTCACTTCCTGGATGTGATAACTTGGAGGAGTCTTAGGGCTGTAAACGCCTCCATTTTTTTTTTTTAAAGCAATACTTATTTTCATTCTTAATATGCTTTTCTGTTTGAACAAAGAACACATAATTGCAGCTTTTTTGCTATTGTATTGAAAATAATGTGTGTTGCGCTGTATGTGTTACGTGTTTTGTTTTATGTGTTATGTTTTCTGTGTTGTATTTTGTGTGTTGTATCTATAATGTTATGTTACATTACATAACTATCTATAATGTTAGATTCTGTACATTGAAAAAAAAAAAAACAAACATATCTATATCTATCTATCTATCTATCTATCTATCTATCTATCTATCTATCTATCTATCTATCTATCTATCTATCTATCTATCTATATCGATAGATAGATAGATAGATAGATAGATAGATAGATAGATAGATAGATAGATAGATAGATAGATAGATAGATAGATAGATAGATAGATAGATATAGATATTAAGTTATTACAATTTTTTCAGAAATAAAAGTTATTCTTATCGTCCTAGGCCAGTTTAAAGGCTGATAAATTCAACAAATTAGGATAGATACTGAGTCAATATTAAAAATGTAAAACAGATTTCAGGTTGAATTTTAGGAATGTGTGTAATGTGTTATAATATGCATAAAACAAAATGATAACAGCAAATTGTGCTGCCATGATAAGGATACTGAGTGTATTGTTAAACATATTTACCTTTTCTTCAGGGAACGGTTCAGGGACTCTGTTCTCTCTGTGATCTAAAAAACAAAAACATGTTAGACATTTTCTGTGTTTCTGCTTTGGTTTGGAGTTGTGTAAATTACAGCTCTGCTCACACTGCCATAAAAGAGTAGACATCTGTGTCATTAGAACAACCATAGCGCTGAAGCAGAGGATGATGGGAGAGCTACTGCAAAGGTCACATGTTTGTCACATGTTGGTGAAAAGCTTTGTTTCACTGCTTTTAATTTTCTCCATCTGCGGCAGATGACTGATGTTCAGGTCGGTTTTTGACCTCAAACATCAAAGTCTGATGTGCAGATGCTCAGGCTTTTAACTCTGTTCGCAATAACACACACACACACACATACACACACACACACACACACACACACACACACACGGAATAACTGCCCTTTATTTTTGGACTTTTTTAATGTTTTACTTATTAATGGTTCTTGTATTCTCCTTTCAGAGCATAAACAGTCACAGTCATCTGAATACGCTACACATCACAACTTGTGTGAACCACGCCACATAATGATAAGATCTGAACACATTTTACTCATTTTTTCTTAAATCACAGCACAACAAAATGCAACAATGTCTGTAAATGTAAAGTCGAATGAGGCAAACCTATACAAGATGCAGAGGTGCAGAACTGACATGCAGTGTCATGCACACAGCAATCTGTGACAACATTTAAATCAGTAATTACTGATACGACATTTGACAACAGAGTCTCCAAAGTCCCAGAAATAGTATTTTTATCCTAGTTTCATAATGAAAGAATATCTTTCGGGACTGGAGGCTCTGTAACCAAACACTAGCCACTGTTCATACACCAAAACGTCTCCAGTCAACAGTGAGCTCCTGAAACACACAGCATGCTTCTGTCTCCTGGTGCAGAAACACACACACAGACACACACACATGCAACTTACAAGCTGAGACTGAATGGTTCAACTGTAAAGATAACACATGTATTTGTCATGAAAGAGACATCATCCTACTCAAGTCAATAAGTTAAACAAATATGCAAATTAATGGATTATCGCGTTCTCGAAGGAACAGAATTAAAGCACTCAGAGCTTTAAATCTGAGCCTGGATCAGCTGTTTTTACCTTGTGAGTCGGAGCTTTGGGGCTGAAGGGACTGAACATCTCGTCTCCATCAACACCTGTCGTACTCAGGTTCTTCATCCTCTCTGCCGCCTCCATCCTCCTCCTCTCAATGTCCTCCTTCATCTGCCTCTTCTCCTCCTTAAAATAGCAGGAGCAAAACACTGTTAAAACCAAACATTACATGGATCTAATTCAAAGCTGAAACTAAAGACAGTTTGGTCCCTGTTAATGTTGAGTTTTGGATATTACTGTTGCATTAATGTGTATATTGCACTTTAGTGTTGTGGGTAAATAAATTAGCTGGTTTCAGGTTGTGACTTTATTTCAAGCCCTTAATAAATTCCTGCATAAGTATCTGAAATTCTTATGGATAAGCGCAACGTAGCAACTCAAGAGTTTGATGGATCAGGAGTTGACCTTCCTGTATCTCACAGGTTTCCTTTGGTTTTTCTAGTTTTCCCTATCATTAAAAACATGCATGCCAGGGTAATTTCTTTATCAGCACCCTGGTTTTGATCTGGATTATATATTACCCATCGAAGAGGAGGCAAGGGATATTGTTTTTGGTTTGGTTTGTTTGTTTGTTTGTTTGTTTGTGAACACTCTAGCAGCAACGTTATTCGTTGAATTCATACCAAATTTGGTTTACAGATTCCCAGTGACCCAGAATAGATCTGATTACATTTTGGAAAAAGTAGGTCAAAGTTCAAATTTTTTATGAATTTTTAAAATCTTTTTTTTTTCCCATTTATTAATAACAGGAAAAATTTCAAAACGTCTGTAGCACCAAAACTTTTGGTTGAATTCATGCCAAATTTGGTTTACACATTGCCAGTGACCCAGAAGAGATGTGATTACATTTTGGGAAAAGTAGGTCAAAGTTCAGATTTTTTAATGAATTTTTTAAATATATTTTTTTCTCCCATTTACTTATAATGGGGGAAATTTCAAATGTCTATAAAAACATCAATTTTGTTTCAATTTACTTCAAACTTGGCATATATATATATATATAGAGGCAATTGATATGCTGACATCAGCACACACACATAGACATGATGACACCAGCTGGATCGACGCCAAAATAAACTACAATATGTGCGAGGGGCGGGGTTTGTTGTGGCTGGCACCACTTGTTATTATTATTACTAGATTATTATTAACTATTATTGAATTTACCTTACTAAACTACATATGTGCTACCATGCTTGTTAAAATTATTTTAAAAAGTAGAAATGAAGTCATTGGGTCCCTGACATCAGTAAGTTTCTGAACAGTTGCTCTACTTTCCGTCCACTACTGAATTAAACATTAAATTTATGGCTTAATCCTTTCAATTCAACTAATTCTAGAAATGCACCAGGTATACAGCTCAATAAGAAGGAAGCTGTTGTTAATATCTACACAATAACTCATCTACACATTGATATATTTCGCTGTGAAACAGATGTTGTTACCTCCTCTTTGGCCATCCGCTGCTGCTCCTCCTCCTCCCTCCGTCGCTCCTCTTCCTCCCGGACTCGGCGTCTGTCCTCCCTCCTCTTCTTCAGCTGCTCTAGCTCCTGTTCGGCTTCCACTTGTCGGTGTCTCAGATGCTCCAGCTCCTGGCTCTCCTTCTCCTGGAGGCTTCGTCGGATCTTCTCCAGACGCTGCTCCGTCTCCAGGATGGCCTCCGCCTCCTCCGGCTCCACCGCTCTGCTAAACACATAAGACCAGTTGTGTTTAAAGTGGTTCAGTGTCCAGACATTTAGAACACACTCACTAAATGAACTCACTACATACCTGGTGGACCTTCTTGTCTTGCTGTGGCTGATGCTGTTGTATGATGTCACCTCATGATCTGTGGCGTCTCCGTTGGTGTTGATGTGTTTTGGCTCTTGGTGCAGGAAAACCTTGGATGTGTAAGACACTTTCACTTCTTTTCTTTTTTCAACCTGTGAATAAATAGGTACATTAAAGTATAACAGCTTGTAAAACACAGTAGAGTGATTTTCCTTCAGATCAAAGTTGCTTAAATATAGAAAAATATCAGCGATTTATACTTTTATATATATTTATAAGTTTAATGGGAGGTTTTTTCTTCCTATGTGAGATGGTTCACGGTACTTTATTATCCCCTAGGGCAGGGGTGTCAAACTCATTGTAGTTCCAGGGCCACATTCAGGCTAATTTAACCTCAAGTGGGCCGGACCAAAAAAATAATAGCATGACTTATAAATAATGACAACTTCTATTTTTTGTTTTAGTGCAAAAGAAACAAAACAAAAAAATCAAAAACATTAAATTATGAAAATATTCACATTTACAAACTATCCAAACAAAAAAAGGTATGAATAACCTGAAAAAAAACTGCAATTTCTTAAGAAAATTAAGTGCAATTTTAACAATATTATGCCTCAACTCATACATGAGCATTATGGATCAGTTCTACAAAGGCACAAAACACTTAGTAACAACCAGAATATTGTTAAAATTGCACATAATTTTCTTTAGACATTTCAGGTTATTCTCATTTTATTCTTAAAGGATAATTTGTTCATGTAAATATTTTCATAATTTAATGTTTTTTTTTAAAGTTATTTTCTGCACTATAACAAGGAGAAAAGTTGCATTATTCATCAGCATAACATGATATTTTTTCCACATTAAACCAAGAAGAAAATTTGGAGTCATTATTTATAAGTTATTATGTTATTATTTTCCTTGAGATCACAATGGTCTGTATGTGGAACCTGAACTAAAACTAGTTCAACACTCTTGGTTGATTATATCTTCAGTGTAATTTCTACACATTCCAAGTTCATCCCGCGGGCCTTACTGGACCCTTTGGCGGGCTGGAGTTGGCCCGTGAGCCGTATGTTTGACACCCTTGCCCTAGGGGCAAATTATTGTACTGTAAGTAGATGATTAGTTGTGGTAGAAAATTATTATTTACAGTCACAGCATGAAAGATATTTTAGAAATGTAGAGATAGAACATTTAGAATCAGAGTCATGGATAAAAAAAAGGAAAAGATAACAATTTAAACAAAACTAACCAATGCAATGCAATATTTACAACAATATAAAACTATATTATGACATTTGTCATTATTGTTTTTTGGCCCAGACCCCTGTTAGAAAAGAAACACCTGAATCCAATGTGAGCCAGTACTTTTGTCCATATAGTGTACTTGTAACTGAGACTTGACAACCTTAACATCTGACCTAACAAGAAATTAAAAGTCAAAATATTCACATTTTTTGAGAACACACACTAGTGACACACCTACAAACAAATCACAGATATTGATTCAAGGCTTACGTTACTTAATAAGTGTTTTAGGACAGTAAACATGGATTAAAGAATATTTTTATTTAGACTGATGACTAGAGAAGCCCTGTCTTTACACTGACTCATCTTGATAAATGTAAAACTTTAAAGAGCAGTTGTTTAATAATAGGAAATGTTACCTCTGTGTTAGGTCTTTGACTCTCCTCCCTCCTCCTGGGCATCACCTCCTCCCTTCTCCTCTTCTCCTCCTCCTCCTCCTCCTCCTTTTCCTCCCTCTCTTTCTCCCTCCTCACCCTCTCAGCTCGAATCACCCCTTCCCCTCGGTCCTTCCTCCTCTCCATCTCCGCTGTCATCCTGTCCGGCTCGTCTGCGTCCTGTCTCTGGAGTCGGCTGGAGGACGTGATGGAGGCCTGGGCGGTCTTCTCAGCTCTAGTCACTGTGTTTGTGTCGTCCTCTTCGTCCTCCTCCTCCTCACCTCCCTGACTGAGCTCCTGCAGACGCTGCTGTCTCCGTCTCTCTCTGCGCTGAGTCCAGTCGCTGAAGCCCTCGTCCTCCTCCAGGGATGGAGAGCTGCTCGGCTTATAGCTGCCATCATACCTGAGGGAGGACACATTATCTTAATGAAAAATTACACGTTATTTTGCACATGGCACTTTATTAATGCTCCTTACTGTTTGATCCTGTTCCTCCAGATTTTCAACAGTTCTTTTTTATTCTCTAAATTATTATGTACTGTGTGTTTGCTCTTGTATTCTATTTTTTTTTCTTTTATCCTGTTTTTTTATTCTTATGTTCTATTTTTACTCTTTGTCATGCTGCGGCTGCACAATTTCTGTACAGTTTCCCAGTTTGGGATCAATAACATCTATCTATCTATCTATGAAAGCTGTGGGCACCCAAAAAAATCAAGCTTTTATTTCTAAAGTCATGAAACATTTTATAAACTAGACTTTGATATCAATTTAAAGTTTAATAGGCCAAAATGCAGCCAAGAGTTAGTTATATTCAGCATAAAGTTATCTAAATAATATGATAATGTATGATAGAAGCTGTGTTTCTCTTGCTTTATGGAGACCAATTTTTCAAAAATTCATAAACTTTGAATTGTTTTTATTTAACTTTGTATTCAATATTTCACCACTGGAATACATTTTAACTTCATTATTTTAGAAATTTTGCATTGAAAGAAAGAAAGAAAAAAAATCCAGTAATATTAATTATTAAACCATTAAGTTTAGGTAATGTAAATATATAGTTAAAAGGTAATTATAATATGAACATGAAGCAACCAGCTGGAATTCTTACAACCATCCTGTACAATGCAAAAGATGCATTTAAAGCCAGTGAAAGTGCAGACTGTGCAGGTGTGCAAATGAATGTCTTTCAGCAGCTTTATGAGCATCCTGCAGCAGAAGCTAAAGAAAGAAACCAGAAGGCACAAAGCAGAAGAGGCACTGTGATTGGATGGTAATGCAAAACATGGAACCAGAGGACAACTGGTAAAAAGTGTAGTTTTTTTTTCATTTCATTTATTTATTTGCATCAGACATGTAAATAGTTACAGTCCATAGAGTATACAGGATTCTGTTGGGTTTCTGTAAATTGGCTTAGAGTCTGGTTCTGACCAACTCTATATATAAAGTGTCATGAGATAACTTTTTTGTTGTGATCTGGCGCTATATAAAGAAAATTTGATTGTTTGAGTGATTTGATTGGTTTTCCCCTGTAAGTCGTTTTGGAAAAAAGTGTCTGCCAAATACATAAACACAATAATAAAGATTAAAAAATAATAATAAAAAGGGTTATAAATGTAAAAACAACACACATGCACACACCCTATCTTCAATACCAAGTATAAAGATGCTGGTGTCAGTATTTAACAAGTGTAGAATCAGCATAAAAGTCAGAGTTAACAATTGTAAAAATCACAACATTTCTAGAGTGACTTAAACGCAGTATAAAATTCAAAATTGCTTTCCGTAACATCTCATAATAAGAGCGAACTTTATTAAAACAGAACATACCACTAGCACTACAGCTACGATAAAAACCATGTGTAAAAAGTTATCTAAAAACTATTACATTAACCATTCCTGTCAGTTTATGAGGGCAAATGTTTCCTCTATGATATGAAGTGGTGAGAGTTCTTATTCTTTCCGCTTGGAAATAACAAGAAGATTTGATTTGGACTCTGTGATAACATGTGCAAATTAATATTTAATTAACTGAACTCATCACCGGATCACTCATCTGAGCTGGGCTGTGTTTCCCTGCTGATTAAAGTAATGAAAGTGTGTTTTGTGCTCCTGGGAGCTGGCAGAAAGGAATTCACCCAACATTCCCCAGATGATTAAGACACTCGATTGACCGACAAAGGCCCCTCTGCATGATGGGAGTCCCTGTCTGTTCTCTATGCACTAAATCAAACTGAGGGGGCGGTAATGTTAGAATTGTAAAATGCACAAGTGGACAGATTCCTGACAGGTATGTGTTTGTCATTAAAGAGACAAAACCCATTCACCAAAGTAGTGTTTCTGCAAAAAAATAAATATATGATATACCCAAAATGTACTGCACATCAACATCTGTACATCAATTATTGTGTAAAAGATGAGGATGTGAAGTGCTGGGTGATTTATTTTGCCATTATAACTGATTCAATCTACTTAATTCTGCTTATTACACAACCACTTGTAACAAATCAACAATTTAATGACGTTTTGACTAATAATGATCTCCAGAGTCTATGAAAGGAGTTTAACCCAGAGCAAAATAAGAGGCCACAGATTACTGTCACTGACAAATCACAGCTAAAAAGTAAGAGAATGTAGAGTAATGTATTAAACATTATGGCAAAACGAACCAGAGAAGGTGATGAGCTGTGATCACCGAAAGGGATTAATGACTGGTTAAATACTAAAATATCCACTGTTTGACAAAAATCTGAATATAAGAAAAACTATTTGATTGAATGGAAAATAATGTTGCTCCTTCTGCTAAATAAAGAACTTCATTATTTTCAATGGTTGAAAATGTGTGTGGTAAAGTAACAGTGTGTTGTAAATAACTAAATAAATACATGTATACATATATACATACAAAATCCAGATGAATCAGTTGGTGTTTTCAGTAAAGCTGTATAATGAAGTGTTTTAACCCCATGAATTTCTGGCGTGAACGTGAACTGTTTGCACACAAGATCATTATCGTTTGTTTTCTGCCAAAAAATCAACTGACGCATTTTCCAATCTCAGATGACTTTGGTTTCATTATATTTAACTACGGATGGTTCAGTTTTTGGACACAAACACAGTATAAAAAGTGACTTTTTCCAGCAAAATATGTCATTGACTGAACATAAAAACAAGCATCTACAACCACTGTTATTTGTAAAACTACATGGGTTTCAATAGTGAGTGTTGCAGAAGATGCTGGTTTTTCATATAAATTAGTCATATGTGATGCAGTGAAAAGATAAGAAACTGCATTTTACCTGAATTATTTAATGTATTGATAGGATTGCTGGTTCAAGTTAACAAATACTCAACTAAAGCACAAAGTTTTAGTATGGAAAAGGTCTTTTGTCTGTGGGATTCTGGATGACCTTTTAAATCCTAGATTGTGTATACATAATATCCACCCCATCCACCTCCTGCCTGTTGGAAAAAAAAAAGGCAAAATATAGTGTAACATTTAAGGATTATATGTATCTATGGTTTATAGAAATATACAAATAAACATCATATTCTGGTGTCTGTTTTGCAGATTCAAGACATCTGTTTTTCACCCATCATTATGCTGTGATTTGGAATTACAAAATTGTGTTTCCTTTAGCAGAAGATAAGAGATTATACCAAAAACACTGAGCCTGTTTACATGACCACGAAAGTCTGATAACAGGGAGTGATCAGATAATTGTAATGAATACATCTGATACATTTACATTTACTTAAGAAATGTGACAACTGAAAAATCCTGGTTTAGACGCACCAGTCCATTATTGGATTTCTTTCAGATTATGTATATGTACGTACGTAGTGATGGTAGACGTAATCTTCTTGTTATTGTTATTGGACAGTCTATTTGTTTATTATGTTTCATGGTTTTTAGTTTAGTGTTTTATCTTCTTATAATGTTTTTATTAAGTTTACCAGACCTGTGTCTTCGTGTACAAATATGTTCACTTAACTCATATTCTTCCTAAAGTTTTTCAAAATTTCTTTATGTTGTCTTCTGTTATTCACAACTTTCCGACACGATTTTCAAGCAAATTTTATCTTCCGTACTGCCGAACTTCAGTCTGTCAGTATTCTCTGAAATATCGTGGACCAAATCTGTGGAATAATCTAAGACCTGAACTTCAATAAGCATCTACTTTATCATTGTTTAAAAAGCATCTGAAAAGGACTTTAATTCATGAAAAAATGTAAGGCTGTATATCACTTGATTTGTATTTGATGATTTGTAATGCGGATTACATTTTTATTGTTTTTACTTCAGTTTATTATTTCAGTTATATTGTATTTTTGAATTCTTTTTTTGTGTATTGTTCATTTCAAGGAAGGTATTCATATAAGCCTTCTTTTTTGGCTTCTAACCTCTCCTGCACAATTTTGTTACTTGTTTGAATGTTGTTGTTTTTTTTCCATTGCTGTTTTTATTTTGTGCAAATAAACAAATAAATAAAATAAATAAAATTAAGTTTATTTTACTGTACCACACTTTGGAAACCTTTGTGTTTATTTAAATTTGTGTTTTATAGATAAAAATGGATTGGACTGGATTGTCTTCAGCTCACATTTGACTACGTAACTTCTGTTCTCCACGATTTTAATTGTGTTTACATATGCGCAGATGTAAATGAATGAAATAAATCAGATTAACCTGAATATATGCAGGAAGACCTCAGCGTATCGGAGAGATCAGATTATCCTGTTTACACGGTCACTTGTATAATCTGACAACTCCATAAATCAGGGGTCTCAAACATGCGGCCCAGGGGCCAAATGCGGCCCGCTAAAGGTTCCAATCCAGCCCGTGGGATGTTTTTGCTAAGTGCACAAATTTCAAAGTCTTGAATTGAATTAAGCAAAAAAAAAAAATAGCCTGAATTAAGGAAAAAATCTTGAATTAAGCCAAAAAAATCTTAAATTTATCAAAAAAATCTTGAATTAACAACTTCAAATTTTTTTCTTTGTTTTAGTGCAAAAAAATAACATAAAATTCTGAAAATATTTACATTTACAAACTATCCTGTAACAATAAAATGTGAATAACCTGAACAAATATGAACAACCTGAAATGTCTAAAGAAAATTAAGCACAATTTTAACAATTTTCTTCCTGTTCCTCAGTGTTTAGTGTCTTTTTAGATCTGATCCATAATGCACATGTAGAAATGATTTTTTTTTTTTTCAGGTTATTCACATCTTTTTTGTTTGAATAGTTTCTTAAAGTAAGTATTTTCAGAATTTAATGGGGTTTTTTTTGCACTAAAATGAAGACAAACATTTGGAGTTGTCATTATTTATAGGTTATTATACAATTATTTTACTGGTCCGGCTCACTGGAGATCAAATCAGGTTGAATGTGGCCCCTGAAAGAAAATGAGTTTGAGAGCCCTGCCATAAATCGAACAATGATCAGAGTATTGGTGTGCATGTAAAAAGGCTCATCAAAAAGGGATTTTTTTTTTTAGGACAGAGCATTACATCACAGTGGACTTGAACAGAACCCTTTGAATTACAGGCTGCGTGGATCTGCCTCATGTCCAATCACAGCATTCTGACACCAGCTGAGTCTGTGATGTGAGGAGAAGGTGTTGGAGGTGCAGGTCATAATTAAGAGTCTGAAATCACAAGCTTCAACTTGGTGGTAGTTTTCCCCTTGAGACACTTTGTAGTAAACATTCTTTGGTGCTTGTGTAATGAGAAGGCAGCTGTGTGTCTGTCCTCACATCAGCACCAGGGGAGAGAGGAGGTTGTTTGCAGCTTTTCCCAGTGGAAACATTTGTTTTATGTAACGAAATGTACATGAGTCCTGTAAACTGGCGAGTGTAAGGCGGGGAGGAGGAAGAGGAGGAGGAGGAGGAGGAGGAGGAGGAAGGAGGAGGAGTGAGGCCACGGCAGCAGCACGTCCAGTTTAAGAGTTTCACAGATGCACAGTTTGATGACGGCTCCTTAACTTCACCGCCGTAACGGTCACACAGTTACAGTCTTGTACAGGAAGTCGTCTGACATGAGGTGAGTGTATGAATAATGATCTGCACTTAATAACTTCCCCTGTTCCCATGCTTACATGCACAAGGAATTCAACCACTGTTTGATGTCATTTTTGCATGATTTAGATAAAGAACAGAACCAGAACAAGAGTTTTGGCTTAAACAGGAGTCGTCAACATGTCTCCTCTTATGACCAATGAAATCTAAGCAACATCTGACATCATGAACCCTTTAACACTCATTGAATTTTTAATGGACAGTATAAATATCAACTAGGGTTCTTTATTATCAAAAAGTTATCACTAGTTGTCACTTTTCATTATTATTATTATTATTATTATTATTATTATTATTATTATTATTATTATTATCATTATTGTTATTATTATTATTATTGAACCCTGATAATTCCTGAATACAAAAATACCTATGGACCTGTAAAATAAACTAATGAAAATTCCAGTGAGATAAAAATGATTCTGGTCTTTACTTACTTGCTGTCCTCTGCTGGCATCTCATTCTCAGGTGATTCTCCTGACAGTGAACCGCTGTTTCTTCGACGTAAATCCTCGCGGGCTCTTCGGCGACGCTCCCTCTCAACCTCCTCAGCGTCCTCAATGCTCCTCTGAGCTGTGAGCCTGAAGAGGTGAAGGAACCCATGGTTGGTAACAGAGTACATTTACTCCTGAACTCAAGTAAAATCGGATAACTTTCACTTTTTTCTGTATATTTGACCAAAGCACTGTGCACTTTACACTGAGGAGCTGGGAGCTGGAGGTGCCTGGTAAATTTACATGAGATAAAAGAAAAATTACTTTGTCTTGGTGAAAAATCATCAGCTCAATATTACAGAAGAGGATTAGGGCCGCTGGAAAAAAAAAATTATGGTCCAATATATATTTTCAATTATTATTCTGAGAAAAAAAGGCAGAATTCTGAAATTGAAGTCAGAATTCTGACTTTTTTCTCATAAATCAGATTTTTTTTTTCCTGACACTCAGGGAGAGTGTCACTTTTGCTTTATGTTTATGTTTTCCAGTGGCCCTAATCCTTTTCCATACAATATGGATTCGAAAAGAAAATTTTCAGAGTAATGTTACAAAAGGATTTATAGAGAAGTTAAATTCCACCATTTTCTGTATTTGCATTTTTTATCTTCTCTAACTTAAATTAGATTAAATTAATTTAGTTTGCTTCTCATACATGAGTCCTTTCACCACTGTTTAGTCAAAAAAATATTAACCTCAAATGAAAAACTAAATTTGTATATGCCACAGATTCTTCTTTTATTGTTTTAAACTAAGTTCTGGCCAGAGGAACATCTGCCAGGCCTCAGATGAGACATGACACCGGCAGTTTATCTGGAGGATAAACAAATGTGCTTTTTACCTCGTGTCATCATGACATCACCATATTTATTACAAACACTCGTAATCTTTATTTATTCACACAAAGGTGCCAGATATGAACACTCCCTTCAGCTAAAGGCCAGCTGACAGACGGATGTCTGAACCACGAGACGGAGGAAGAAGAAGAAACGTTTTGTTTTCACTAATACATTATGTTTTTTCAGAATGTGCCTAAGATCAGCTATGAAACAAACAAAAAGACATTTGTGAATCTGTACTCTAGTAATCTGTGCTCATGGTTTATAAACGGATCTACTCATTTATTTCACAGCTGGGCTTGGATGAATACTTCAGTCACTGTAAAAAGTGGAATACAGGAATGGAAAGAACTTCAGAATAATCTCAATACATCTGAGGTCAAAATGAGTTTTAGCGCGACTGAAATAATTTTTCATTGTTAAGATCAAATACCTGCATCAGAACAAACCCTGTTTTTATCTCTAAACCCTGCAGAGTTTAGAGTCACTTTGTGTCACTGTCAAAACTTTTGGCCATGACTGTAGATTCATAAAAAGTTCAACATATTCTACGCTGTATATAATGTTAGACACAGGCTCATGCCCACATGTTTCCTCATGGTAAACCCCAGGCTGTTATAGTGTTATCTCATCAAAGACGACCCCACAACCAGTTTTGTTGACAAAGAAAATAGCAGGATCACTGTTTGGACATACTTTCTACTTCATGTCATCCAGCCCATTGAGCAATTCGACAGAGTAATGCTAAAGAAAGGTGCTAAATCAACACATTTAGCAAAGCACCTGAAGAGACTGGTGACAACTCACATTTTAAACTCAATGAAGCATTAAACAAGACTTCCTAGTAAATACTTGTCGAGTACGTTGCCTGTCGTTGGTCCAACAGCTAAGTTAATCTCCCTCTGTAACACCTGAAGAATCTGAGACAACAGAGTCAAGGTGGCAGGTAAATACTGACCAGTGACTGTGGTCAAAGGCAAATTACATAGTTTTAATAGTAGTGAAAATGGAATCAAAAACCAACTTACTGCTGTTGTCACTGAGAAGAAACCGTGCATTAATCAGACCCACCTCTACTCACTGAATTCCTCCATGTAAAGTGGATTAAACGACTGATTGTAAATGTGTAAATTGTGTATTTGTTTATCAGGTTATATCATAAACAATTATTTTCATATTTCAAGTGGCGTCATGTTGACAAGAGCTGCCTGTCCCAAACAAACACAGGACTCAATGGTGGATCTACCTACAGGTGCCCTCCCATTTGGAATAGTAAGAAGGGGGCCCTTTTTTGGGTTTTGAACCCTCCATCTTCTGCACCAAAGTCAGTAGGGTTCCCTACTGGGCTACGTACCCTTTTGGGTTGCTTAGCTGCTGTATGTATGTAAAATTTGCATGTCACTTAATAGTTTATACATGAACAATACATATAACATCATTTCTATAAATCTGCTGGTTTTTTTTGTTTTAATCAAGTGTTTCATTAAATATTTTGAATTCTAATAAATATGCGTATATTATATTATAATAATTGTAGTTATTATACATGATAATGTAGTAATACTTCTACTGCATCCTGTTGTTTCTAATGTAAAATTATTTGGAATGCAATGGAATTCAATGTTATAACCTTATTAAAGCCAACTCTTTCTGAAAGTGGTAACATTAGTGAGGTTAAATTGTATTCATTTGTATTAGTGTATGATAATAAAAAATTATTGTTTTACGCTCCGCCCTTGGACCCCCCCCTCCTCCCCCCTCAATTTTGTCTTGATCCACCTCTTCAGTCACGTTGAGTTCCTCAAAACAATCAAATATAACGTCTGCTGTTGAAGTGACTGAAAAGCTTATGTTTATTACATATAAAAGTGTACTGTAGAAAGTATTTTAGACCCTCATACATCCAGCTCTGCAATAAAACATGTGCATAAAGTGTTTATAGATGCCAAGGGACTGAAACAAATCCAGTTCTTTCTAAAAACAGTGAAGCAGACAGCAGGAGAGAGGCAGCTGCCAGCCTCAGCTGTCTAATGGGAAAGTTTCCATTGTTATCTTTTTTCCACTGTGACTATTGAATTCGGAGTATTAACTTTACCCAGAAACTTCAACTCTGGACTGTTTTGTGTATTAGATCCTTTAGGTCCAGGTATATAACCTGATCTGTAGGCTTTTGTTGATGTTCATCCTGTTTGATCCTGGAGGTGGGAGGATTAGGAGGTCGATCAGCTCCATATGGTGGCTCAGGGGTCAGGTTACGAGACTCACATTTGACTTTGGGGTCACTAATAGACCCCTAAAGGCTCCCCGCCTCCATCTGCTCAGCCTCCACTTTCTCTAAGAGTCATCAACGTAGGTGGGATGTCCATTGACCTTTAACCCTCAGTACAGATAAAGCATTCTCCAGCAACAACAAGGAGCATCAAGTCTGATTCATCAACCAGTGGAAATGGAACAAACTAAAGCTGAAGCTGTGCAGACGTGAAGCCGATCCTATCAACAAGTATAAAGTAAAATGTGTGGTTCAACAGACAACAGAATGAGATGAGGAATCTCCTGGGAACTATGTGTATATTACATGCAAAATAAATATATATCGAGGATATACCAGTTTAGTCTTTGATGCAGGGGTGTCAAACATGTGGCCCATGGGCCAAAAGCGGCCTGCCAAAGGGTCCAGTCTGGTCCATGGGATGAGCAGATAAGACTGAGATATTAACAATTAAGGATTCCAAAATCAATTTAGTTCAGGTTCCACATACAGATCAATATGATCTTAAGTGGGTTAGACAAGTAGAACACTACCATCACAACCTTTAACGCTTTCATGCATGAGTTAAGAGAACCTTAATCAAGATTTTTTTTCCTGAGTGTTTTAATTTCTCTTTAGGCATGAAAAAAACAATGCCATTGAATTTTTTTTTTTTTTTTATGAACCTATTTTTCATGGAGTTGCAAAAATGTCCACTCAGCCGGACACCATGCGTTTGATTTTTGAATCAAAGAAACATGTGTATATATATATATATATATATATATATATATATACACACACACACACACACACACACACACACACACACACACATATATATATATATATATATATATATATATATATATATATATATATATATATTTTTTTTTTTTTTTTTTTTTTTTTTTTTTTTTTTTTTTTTTAAACCTGTCTTGTCCATCATCCTAACAGCAGAATCGTAGTCTGGCTGGATTTTTGTGCTGAACAAATGTGCTTTGCCAAGGGAAACTTCAATGAGGCTCTCCTTGATATTCTACTGTCTTTATTATGAGTTTTGTTGAATTACATTTTGATGCCGGACCTGACAACGAAACATGTATTTACTGACATATTGCGTGAAAACTATGATTTTTTTTTTTTTTTTTTAATGCTGCTAATCTGATGTTTTGTCATTTTAACATACTCTAATGCTAGCTATTACTCACTTTATGGAGATAATACACCAAAAAATAAATAAATAAATTGTTTTAAAAAAACCTGTTAATTACAGTCTAATAATAATAACAAGCAATTGATTTACACTCAAACATGTTACTGCAGATCAGGTTTATCAAGAACAGCATAGTTACAGTAATGGTTTGACTGTCAGCGTATGGGATGATCCACTGTGTCGGCTGAGGTGGAACTAAAACAATAAAATCCATAAATATACAAGAGAACAGCTGGAGAATAGCTGTCCACTGTAGTGACCACTATGCATGAAAGGGTTAAATAATGACAAATCCATATTTTTCTCTTTGTTTGAGCTTAAAAAAAGTTAAATTACATGAAAATATTTACATTTACAAACTATTCTGAACAACCTGAACAAATATGAACAACATGGTATTGTAATTCTAATGATATTATACCTGTTACTAAATATTTTGTGTATTTGTAGATCCACTGTGATCTGTAAGTTGTAATACACATGTGTAAATGATAAACTGAGGCATAATATGATTAAAATTGCACTATTTTTTCTTGAGAAATCTCAGGTTGTTCATGTTATTCACATTTTTTAAAGGATAGTTTGTAGATGTAAATATTTCCATTATGTAATTTTGCTTTTTTTCCACTTTGAATCATAGCGCAGAGTTTGGAGTTGATATTATTTATAGGTTATTATACTGGTCCGACCCAGTTGAGATCATATTGGGCTGAATGTGGCCCCAGAACGAAAATGAGTTTGACGCCTCTGCTTTAATATATCTGGAAAGTTGCAAAACTCTTGTTACTGAACAAAACACTCACTGACATCATTTTTGATTTGTTTTCCTCCTGATCTTGTTCTGCAGTATCTTCTGGCTGCAACCACAGCGCTGTTAAAGCTTTTATGGTTGTGTCAGGATATGCCGTCAGCATATTTGGTTAAGGTTTGGGAAAGACGCTGTTCTTAGTTTAATACATAAAAATGAAACACAACATTTTTCTGTTCATTAATTGTAGGTAACAGTTCATTAAAGCTGAACCAAAACCACATATGCTTTCTTTGTCGGAGGGGGGTTCTCTACTTCAGAGACCCCCTGGAGACTCAAGTAGGTTGTAAATATGCATCCTGTGTTTGTTCTATAAATAATCATTTGTCAGGACTGGGTGGAAGTAAATTAGCCTCACAGAATTTGGAGGTTGTTGTGTTTCAAGGAAAAAAAAAAAACTTTTTCCGATCCTTTCTATTTTTTGATCAGTGACTATTTTATTAGCAGTTAAATAAAGAGAAAAGTAGATACTTATAACACCGAGTACCAGAAATTATACTCCTATGTAACTCCAATTACATTCAGTTTTAAACATAATCCTGTCCACAATCAATGCTCAGATATTGTGGCAAAGAAATGTAATTTATTATTTAAGTGTCTGTTACTTTTGTACTTTTCCTCAATTGGCTGCACTAAAAACACCTCAACTTTTTATTGCATTTTCTATTGCTTTTTTGTTATAGCTTGGAAATATGCGCTGTTTTTACATTTTCACCTCACATTTTGGTTAATTTTTCCAGTATTAAACCAAACTTTGGTATCTTAAAGAGCAAATAAAGTTGCTAAAGGTTGGTTAAATTAACATGCATGATCAATAATTTGCTAGTTCTTATGTTGAGTGAAAATGTAATGCAGGCCATGTTAAGTTTATAACATAGTGTAAATGAAATTAAAGTAATTCTATGAAGTTAAATTAAGTTACATATGAAAATAATTTATCTGAGACAAGACTAAAACTATATTTTGTTAGAGTTGTCGTCACATAAGTACAGATAGCGGATAATGTACTCAAGACAACACAATACTATCAGTCAGTGTCTGCGTCACTTCCTCTTTTCCATCCTGTCCTTCCTGTCAGGATGATCAGACAGGAAGCGAAGAAGAGGACGGAGGTGAAGAGGACGGAGCGCAGCTGAATGAAGGTCACCTGAGTGTTTCACTGATGTGACCCAGAAAACACTGACAGAAGCAGGATGGTGAGCGAGGAAATTTAAGAGCCAACGGTCACTATGTCAGGACAGTTCATTAAAAGTCAGCGAAAGAACAGCTGACTTTCATACAAAGAGAATACACATCCTCTGTTCTGCACTGAAAACATCTTACATCAACCAGACTGACTCATTTTACAGCATTAGCCACGCTACGCCCAGGTTAACTTAAGACCTGACTTTCCATGGTAACAGTCACCAGCCATAACACCATTGTTTCCATTGAACAGCTGCTAAAATACTCAAAAAATACTCCAATGGAACAAAGAGATGGTGTCCGTGTGCACCAGCTCTGGGAAACCATTTACATACATTTGCATTTTGGGTAAAAGCTCATAGTTTGGGGATGAAACTGCAGCCTGAGCTCAAGCTCATTGACAAAATGGCAACATGGGACAGATGATTATGCACCTTCTATGGTCGTAGCAAAAAGGCGACACTATTAAATATGAACAAACAAGAAGGAGACGCACGACACCAAAACTTAGTGTATATACTGTCCTCCTTCCATCCTCCCTTCCTTTCGTCTTTTTCTTCAGTTTCCAATATCTTTTTTTTTTTTAACCCTAAACAAGTTATTTTTGTGCTTAAACCTGAACCACATACATACAACAGTTGTATTTTCCATGCTATTAATAGTATTTGCATATTTTGTGCACGTATTCTCACTGTGGGAGAAAGTGGAAATCAGCATGTAAGAAATTAAAGTGTTATGTGTTAAATTACTGAACTTTGTGTTTTTCTAAATGAGGGTTTATAATCTTACATGTCAACATGGACAACTTTGTTATAATTGATCAAATCAATTAATTTCTACAGATTTCATGATCTATTATTTCTCCTACTAATGCAAATTGTTCTTCCGTTGATATGCGTTGGTCATAAAATCATTACACTTATGCAAATCACGTCCATTGACCAAGTCTGAACAGGTAAAAGCAGTGTTTGGCCTGCAGCTGAAGAGTCATGGTCATTTCAGAAAAACAAACATGAATATAAAATGCAAGACAAACTATTGCTATACTCACACACTCACCTAAACTCCCATAAGCACAATAACACACTTAACACAGAACATGCAACATAGACACACACAATACGATCATGATGCATAAATAATCATAAATTATCTTCTTGCGTTGTTTTACTTTTTCAGCCATAGTTAAAGTTCACCTGAAAAATCACAGAACTAGCATTATGATTGCACTTACTTTATTTTTTCCCCAATTTTCTGTAGAACTTTCAATATTGTTTTAGATTCAGAACATGAAATAATCTGCATTAACCATTAACATTAAATATTCAGTATAATCCAGAGTGTTAAATCTCACAGTTTCAGTTTTTGGAGGGTTTGTCCAGTGTAGGTGTATGAAACCAGGCTGGGTTCGTTGTGTCCCGTCAGCAGTTTGGGTGTTGAAAGCTGACAGGCTTCAACCCAGAGGACTTTCCCTTCATTGCCCTCTCATTTCGTTTCCGTTCTGTAATCAGTGCAGTTGGATTTTCTCATGTTTGGCTGCAGGTCAAACATCTGATTCAGACTAAATGATTAATCTTCAGAGTGATTTTAAAGTACCAGGATTACCAGCAGCTTGACTCCCTCTCTTTCCTCTCAGTTTGTAAGTCCTGTGTTTTATCAAATCCAAATCTTTGTCTTTCGTTCATGTCATTTAATCATCACAGCAGGGTGGAAAATTGTTCCTATTGTCCAAAACCCTGCTGGTCTTGACTGTATTAAGTTTCCTCTCCATACAATTACAACACTTTCTTTTCCTCAATGGGAGTCGGGCCGGTTTTGTGTCATTTAACTGTAAACTGATGCCAAAAACAAGACTGAACATGTCACCTCCATGAGCGTTAAACGCTATCACAGTGACTTTGAGCCCCTGAGGTCATGTGACTGATAGGACACAGAGCCAGAGAGGTCATGTGACACACCTGGGGAAATGAGCTGACGGCAAAACTGAGGGAGGTGGTTTGATGAAGTGACAGTGAAGTTAGCGCTTTAATAAACTCTTGTCACTTTGAAATGTTACTGCACTTTGGCACAAATACCAAAAAAAAAAAAAAAAAACAACAACAGATGATGTCACAAAAGAGACAAAAATCTGCTGTTAGAAAAAATAAGTAAAAGATATTCTACTACTATTGATATGTTTGCTTTTGGGAGTTTACTTAAATTAAGCTTAAATGAAAAATAAATGTAATGTGTATTAACTGAGAAAACTATTTAATAACACGAGAGTTATGAATGCCTTCCTTTAAGCTTGGAGTGTCATTTATTTATTTATTTTAGGATTTTTCAGCATCATTTCCCTGATTTAAAACAATTCAACACAAATTTTCAGAAAAGTAATCAAATATAATAAGTTTGATGAATTCATTAGTATGTTTGTTTTACTTATAAGGGTACATGATTACCTGAGTATCTGTAGCAACTGAGGAAAATATGTCTTCTTTTCTGCTTGGAGTTGAATGTGCATATTTTTCCTTCACTTCAGAGCTTGTCAGTGATCTACAATATTCTTATGATTTGTTTTAAGGGCTGTGCTTTGAAAATAATCACATTTCGTTTTTCTTTCTTTTTTTTAATATTTTAGTTCTTGCACCTTATAGATAACATTCTCAATATTGTTGTAAGTGTAAAATGACAAGAAAGTCATTCATTCATTGTTGCCCCACTTTAAAACATTTGCAATAAAAGTAATAAAAAATGCATTACTTTGATAATATCATTAAGAGTTGTTTTACTTACATTTTATTGTACCAAATAAATTGTTGACATGATGATGTTTGACTGCTGGCCATCATCATCTGCTTCCTGAACCTTCTACAATTTTTCATGTCACCTACTGATCAATAAAGCTGAGTTTCAATAATGTATCAAATGACATAAAGCACTGACCAGGACAATGCTGTACACATTTAAGAACAACTGAAGACAGAACAATAGGTACTTTTCTGACCAAACAGTTCTGGTGATGCTCTGAAGGTAACTATCCACCAGGGAGCTGCAGAACTACATACCTTCAAGAGCTTTTTCCGTTTGCACTGACGCCACAAATAGAAACAGTGAAATGTAACAATAGTGGTTGTTAAAGTTATGTCATTTCTGATTGAAATACAATAACACCAATAAAAATGAAATGAAGCTATAAAGTGTTTGTTGGGAAAGAAAGGACACCGGAATTTAGACTATAAAGTTGAGAGACTGACATTCCTTACATTGCAAATGTCTCAAATTGCACATATTGTTAAGAATAGTCATTTTTGTCTTGAACCAAATCATTCCTTGAGATTCCTCTTGTGGTGGGAAAGTAAGAGGAACCAAAAAAAAAAAAATGCTGTTTGTGTAATATCCTTTACAGATATTACCAAATAGTAAAATGTGGAGGTAAGTAAACACTGATAATATTAAATATAAATTTAAGTCAATAATACCTTTTGATTGTTTAACTAGATTTAATTAAATTTTACATAGTTATATAGGCTGCATCTCAGAAAATATTGTACTTTTTACTCTGTTACGTCGTCTGACAGCTTTAATCCCCATTAGTAAAATATTTTTTCATACCCATCTTTCCCAAAGAAATCCACGTTTCTTGATGTGGAACAATAAAGTAATTAGACACTCGGTAGCACTCGGAAAGCGCAGACCTCCGCCAAGGCAGATCAGCGCCCCCCCGATCACCACCAAAATTTAATCATTTGTTCCTTGTGCCAGTATCAACATTTCCTGAAATTTTCATCCAAATCCATCCATAACTTTTTGAGTCATCTTGCACACGGACAGACAGACAGACAGACAGATAAACCAACACTGGCAAAAACATAACCTCCTTGGTGGAGGTAAATATAAACTAAGGGTTGAAATCTTCCCTTAAAACTTACTTCGAGTAGTTGTAAAATGCTTTGTCACAAATTTTCCATGTTCACATGAAAATTTTTCACAGGTCAGCAACACTACAATGATCTCACGAAATATGATGAATTGACATAGATTAACTAGACAACACCACATAACCACTATTACTTTGACTGATAATACTTAAGTAATTTTCAAAGTGAAATGTTTACTTGCAATGGAGTATTTTTAGTGAGATGTTAACATTTTTACTTAACCCATAAAAATGCAGTGCTATTTATGTGTCAGTTCTCAAATTTTTTTTTTCATTTATTATAATTATATTATCCTCTGTATTTTCATTTTTCCAGTGAAAATCAGGTATTTTCCTATATTTAATTTACTGATCATGTAGATGTTCAAAAAGCTCAGATTAAAGTTGATGGTTATAATATCAAAAACAGAGAAAGCTGAAGTAAAAGCCTTTTACAGTAAAATATATCATTCATTGAACACAAACCCAGTGTGTCCAACCACTGTCATTGGTCCAACTCCATGGGTTTTACTGGTGAATCAATGTTGTAGAAATGACAGTGTTTCCATGTTCACTATGGAGCCTGTGAAAGTCCAAATGGGTCATATCTGATGACCATGAAAACAAGACAAACTGTATTTTACACCAAATATTTACATGTATTGATAGGATTAGTGGATCAACAGGTATTAAACATTTACATCAGTAGATGGTTTTGGTCTTCAGTGGACATTTGGGTCTTTATGGGTTAAATAAAAGATCTGAACACTTATTCTATGATTAGCCAGTTATCCGTAGATACAAAGGCTTTATATAAAGGAAAAACAATAAAACATAAGTCCCCTGATCACCAAAAAAACCAATGGCAACAACCAGTAACATAACAAACCACATAAAAGCTGCACCACCTGCTAACAAATCATCTAAGCCACATATTGTCGTCGTCTTTCTGTCTCCACTCGTCCAGGCTTCAGCTTTATTTTATGCCAAAGTTTCACCGGAACAAGAGTGAAAGAGGGATTCACCATCAGAAAGAAAAAGGTTAAAAGTATTAAACCCTCAGCTGCTCTTTTGTAAGCACACATGCTGTCATCGGCTGGATGACTCGGTTGAATGACACAGTAATAACATGGTTTCCTTTCAGCCTGAAAGCCTGCCAGGCTCCACGGGACAGACGAAAAGGAGGAGTGGATGGTGGGAAGACGTTTGTGAGATGAAGTCACAGTTGTGTTGAAACAAGTTAGGGCAGAGATCATTGAATCACTCTGACAGAACAACAAAAAGACACAACTTCCCAGAAAAAAGAAAAAAAAGTCACAGGAGTCACTAAGAAGCAGCCGGGGGCTTCGATGTGCAGAAAAACTGCTGCCAGACGAGTTTTATTACGACTCGGTGCCAACGTCAGTGGTTTGGAAAAGAAGAACAAACTGCATCACGTCACTCCTTTGTACATGTCATTCCTCTTAAAAGGAACAAGTGGATTTTTATTCCCGTTACTATGTTGGTTCATTTGATGCAAATTATTTGAGTAGATCTGAACACAGACTAAGATAACCACACAAAGACCATTCTGAAGCAGCGGTCTGCATCCAGTTCAGGTGGTACAACTTTCACTTCTACAGACCACACAGCTGTAGGTTTAAACTGAACCCCTCTGTAGATGTTATTTTCAGTTTGCAATGCTATCTTAGAATTTGTTTTTAATCTATGTATTTTTCTGTCTTATGAGGTTTGAGGGGTTTGAATTGAACAATTTTGCAAACAGGACAGTGTCGTTGTGAAATCAAGAGCAGGTGATTCAAAGTTTGATGTGGTTCATCCTAAGTTTTAGGACCTGCCCCAGTACTTTATTTCTTGCCCGGCTCCAAATAGTGATGCCTTTTGTTCAGCTTTGACTTTTTCTATGTGAAACAAAACAGAACCGAGAAGAAAATGCTTTAAGCTCCCCAACTCATTCACTCCTGCTGTGTAAGAATGTGAGCGTGACTGTTGGTTTATCTTTTATTATCTACCCAAACAAACAAATGAGCCAGTTAACCCTGGTTAAACAATCCAGGTGTAAAAACAGATAATGACAGGTGTAAGGTGATGGCACACAGGACGCTGCTGCAGCAAAACAACCACCACAACCCCAGAGATCCCTCCTGAAACCTGCTGCAGACAGTTATCGCTGTCTCATGGGTCTATGTTTTGACTGTATCTTATAAAACCTCATATGTTACGTCTGAATATCTGGAAAATTATAGATACTCATGTCAGTGTAATTTGGCATAGACTTTACTTGTTTGTCTGTATTTATTAGGCTGGACCTGGTTGGAGATGGTTGTTTATATACATATATATATATATATATATAGATATCTATATATATATATATACACATATATATATATATATATATATATATATATATATATATATATATATATATATATATATATATATATATATATATGTGTGTGTGTGTGTGTGTGTGTGTGTGTGTGTATATACATATATATATATATATACATATATATAAAATCTGACAATAAAATGCACTTTGGTTAAATTTAGGAAAAGATTGTGATGCCTTGAGTCATTTTTGTTCATATCATTGCAGATTTTTCTATATTAAAGGACACCATGGAAAGTTCACTACAAGTGTCATCACAACCACCTGATATTGAAAAAAAATAAATAAATAAACATATGAATGAAAAAATACATGTTGATTATATCTTGACATGTTGATGTGAAAATGATTGTGGTTCAGAAATGTTGAGGTTACAGTGTTGTCCATAAAGTTGCAATAATTTTGTTTTCAGACAGATTCCTCTTTTTATTCCTAGTCCCAGTTAAATTTTATCTCTCAAAAATAAATCACGCTGTCACAATCACTTCATGAGAAGTAGTAAAAAATATGTTTTTCCTACTTTATCGGTAACGGCGTACATGTATCTGTGTTACATCTCTAAAGTTTGCTAGCTGCTTTTTTCAGGACAGCAGAAGGACATGTGAGGACTTCTCAGCGCATCAAGAAAAGTTTAGTTCCAGCGAACTTGGGAATCAGAATACATGCATCATCAAGGAACAAAGTACCTTCTTATGATCACTCAGTGAAAACCCAAATAAACCAAAGTACATCTCAAGCATCTCCTTTGTGTATTTAAGATTAAAGAAAAATAAATTGTACATTGTTTTACTTCGTCTGTGACATTGCCAAAAATGCCAAGCAACAGCGAACAACAACAAATGTGAGGAGGTCAGTCAGTGGCCTCCGTGTTTTTATGTGAACAAAGAAACTGGGAAAGTATTCAGCAGTGACAGTAAACGCACTGGTAGGTCAGGGAAATGTTTTAGTTGATATACATCAGTTTTCACATCACATCACTATTGGGAGATAAAAACTCTCATCCCCTCTCCGAGGTATGACCTCTGGAAACAGGAAACCCTGCTCTGTTTACCCTCTCTCATTCCTTCTAATGCAGACAACCTGCAGAGTTCAGCCCCCCGTCACTCATTAGCCAACCCCCCCACCCACTGAAAACATTCCTCAGTCTCTTATCTCCCTGTATCATAAACACTGAGGAAACCCACTCATGTGTGGGGGATTCAGGGGTCGGAGGTCCTTGGTGGGAGTTTGTTTTGAAGCAGGTATGCCTCCTGAATGACATCAGCACTGTGGGATAAACTGAGCCGAGCCGAACTGAGCCAGGTGGGGCTGGATGGGGGATGTTTGTCTCCCAGGGACAGCTGATTAAAAGCAAACCTGCTGCAGGCCTGCGATGAGTAGCACCCGATCTGATAACGGCCTGTTTTGAACTGGACGGATACTTTTTGAGACGTTGTGTTCAGTTTGTGTGACGAACAGCAGAAACAGTGAGGATGATGATACACAGGCCGTCTGGGGGGTAAATATGGAAATATCAGTCTGAAATCCAGCTAATCGGGACCAGAGAACATTTTGGATTTTGGCAAAACAACAACAGAGATGACTGTCTGACGAACGACGACATGAAACAAAATTTTGTTTAACTTTTGAATCTTACTGACAAACCGCTTTTCAACAGTTACTGCAACTTTCCAGAGGTACTAAGTAGAAATACAACTGTTTTCCAAAACACACTAAAGTATCTTCTATAAAACATATGTCAGGAATTAAAAATACTGTTATTGTTGATTGATACACATAGTAACAGTACCTCATTATTGCACTGACATGTTATATATAGTTTTTTGATGACAAACATAGTTACACATGTTAAATAAATCTAAACGACAGCAACAATTATTGTTGTATGCAGAGTCTGTAATTTTAGATTTGTGTGTATCAGCCGCTCACGTCCTCATCTTTCCCACTTGCACCAAACATTTTGGATTTAATGCAACATCACTGCTGCTCTAAACCAAACCGAGATTATATCATGCAGAGACTCCCAATACGCAGACCCATAACCAGTTCTGAGGGCAGTGAGGCTGTGACCTCAGTATTTTTTCCAGCTGTTTTAACTGAGCCATTTATAATTAAGAACAGACTGAACGTTGTGTTGTCGCTTCTTTTTAACACACTAGAAGGCCGTTTCAGTGGGTCAGGCTGTGATTTAAGGTTGTACACACATGTGGAGGATCACAAATCTGTTAAACGTAAATGAGGGGACAGGGCACAGTCATGGGAGGAAACATCAGTTAAACATTAATAATAAAAAAAACATTTCAACATTTGCTAACTGCAACAAAATGGAGATAAGAAGAGGCACTGTGAATGCTATGTTTGCTTCATCACACACAACACTATCAAGATAATTACACATTCCATATCTGAAACCACCTTCTTTTGTTACCTTTAACCACTGTGATATTGTTGTCCAGAACCATACAGGACTCTTGACAAACATCTCTGGTATGCAAAAGGAATCATAAAATTATAGGAAATAATTGTCTGAATGTTGACTGTGAACATAAACAAAGTCTTACCAAACCAAAATGCAGATTAAGACACTAAAACTGACTTTTTTATTCATTAAAACTGCTCAAAACCATTCACAGATGACATGATATCACCAAAAGCTGCTGTAAAAAAGTAGCTCTCCGTCTCATAATAAAAACCCTTTAAAATACTCCAAATACTAAAGTCAAAACACAACCTGAACTGCCATATAACAATACAACAAACAAGCAGGAACCAAACATTTACAGCAACTTCAACTTTACAACAAAAGAGTCCAGACAACACCCGGACTGAGTCGACTCTTAATACAAACCAAACTCCCTAACAGCCTAACAGAGTGAATCACAGACGGGATGATGGATGTAAAGCAGTTTTCGCAGAGATGTCGACGTATTGCAGTGTTTGTGCAGTGATGTCATCCCCTCAGACTGATGCCATCTGCTGAGTGGACTGAATCAGAGCAAGACGCCGTTTTCTACTTCACATACACAAAGCGACACTTCTGTTCTCACTGTGACTCAGAGGTTTACACTGACACCTCCAGACCCACTAAGCAAACACCCGCAGGCATCAGGGCACCGTGACAAATCCACACTCAACCTTCTTAAGAAAAAGAATAAAACGTCACCAGTTGCACAAAGACATCTTTCGAATTTACATTTATTAATTGTCTGATGAATCACCCTGACTGGAAATGTGTCACCTTGCAACATCTTTTATGAGTAAGTTAAAAAAACCCGAAATCCACCTCAAAACCATGTTCATATAATCTTTTTTATATAAAGAGAAATGATCTGAAAAGGTGAAGGACAAATACAACTGAGGATTAAAAGAAAAGAACAAACAGGACCGTCATGTGACAGATCGAAAATTAATCTTCTACCCAAAATCACTTGCCAAACTATTAAACAGAAAATGCATTAATGTGATTCTGTTCCTTGTAGACACTGAAAACAACAGAGAGTCAAATGCAGTTGATTTGTTCACAGATTAGAGACGACTGACTGCAACATTACAAGAGTCATTCTGTCATAACCGGCCTTTCTCCCTTTTTCCAGTGAGGATGCAACACCACATACAGACTGTCTGGGTTTCACACCAGGTGGTACGAAGCAGATTTAACATCCTTTAATCTAGCCCTTAAATGCTCATGATGTACAGTATGAGATTATCTCCCCAAACACAAAACACTGGGAAGTCAAAGTGGAAAAAAAAAAGACAGGACACACCAAAACCCAAAAAACAAAAGACTGTCCCGGATGACCTTTCACCTCTGACATAGGTCACTGACACCATTTCCCTTCTCGGTGAAACAGAGAAGCCTCGGGGCGTCCGACTTTTCACCGCCTGCCTTCAAACTACCAGTTAGTGCTGACTCTGAGTCCAGTTTACAATATTAGGAAAATTAAGTCTCACTTCTCTGCCTGATTTCACTCACATTTCATCAACTAAATGTGCTGTGACTGTTATTTCCAAGCAGAACAATAATGATTATTGAGCAAACACATTTGAAATATTGTTCTTTTGTTATGATTAATTAAAATGAGTAGAAATAAGTCGATTCAAACCCTCTAAATCCCCCCAAAAACCCAGCGTGACCCAAAATACTCCCAGTAATCCCACTGTTCCCATTCTGACAGACTACAGTGATTATCACACAACATATGAAAACACACACAAAGACAGTCCAGTTTCCCATCATGTGTACCTGCAGCTGTCAGTGAAATACTGTTTCTGTATGTTGTAATACAACCCAGAGCTGCTTCTCTTTATGTTTTTATCAGAAACAAACAGAAAGCACTGATCACATACCTCTGCAGGTTCTGCAAACCTTGTTTGCTAGACTTTCTCCTCAGCAGAGCGTTGGACATGTTGGCCTCTTTTCTTTTCTTCTTCTTCTTCTTGTGTCTCCTTCTGTGTGAAACAAAAACAGATCACACCAGCTGCTGATAACTACTTTCTTCTTTGTTTCTTTTCGTCTGGGCTTTCTCTTGTGTTACGTCCTGACAGTGTGTGTGAGAGTGTGGTACTTTTAAAGACGCCTCACTCACTGACTCACTCTGTGTTTCTGTATCTCACACTCAGTTTTCTCCCCTGCAATGCTTGTTGGGAATGTCAGCAGAGCTCAGAGTGACTCCCTCTTTCTCTCTCTCTCTCACTCTCTCTCTCTCTCTTTTGGAGGCAGGGTTTTAGTCATTACTCCTCAAACACACACCTCACCCCCCTCCCTCTGTCCTACATGTGGTTTTCATTGAAGGGCTCAGAGCAGCGGGGCCCGACATCTCTCCTCCTCTCCCTCTTTTTTCTTTCCTCGCCTCCTTTTTCTGTTATGCCAGGTCATGTGGTCTTCCCTGAAGGGGAATGAAAGACGATACCCCCCCCCCCCCAAAGGAAAAAAAAATCTACTACTGCACTGTCTCCCTCCCCTTCTCCCGACATTTCAATCTCTTTTCGATTGCCAAAGTAGGAGATTAGCAAAGAAAAACAAGGGGGAAACAAAGTGAAGGCAACTGTTTGTGGTGTCATTGATACATACAGGGTCAAATAACCAGTGGACATTCGTTCAAGTTCACCTTCACTCACACATTTTAACAGACATTAACATGAGAGCTCCAAGTTTTATTTTTGAATCTGAATATAAGGAATTTAACCCTTTCATGCATGAATTATGAGAACCTTCATCAAGATTTTTTTTTCTGAGTGTTTTTATTCCTCTTTAGGCATGAAAAAAAACAATGTGATTGAATTTTTTTTTTTTTTTAAATCAACCTGTTTTTCATGGAGTTACAAAAATGTCCACTCAGCTCCACCATGAATTTTATTCTTGAAGCAAAGAAACATGTATTTAAAACCCAATATCATAAAGTGATATGAAAACAGTGAAATGAAACCATGTTTAATGCAGCTAATCTGATGTTTTCTCACATTTTAACATATTCTAATACTAGTTATTACTCACTTCATGGAGATAATATGCAAAAAATAAATATTAACAATTGATTTCCACTCAAGAACCAATCAAGAACAGCAAAGTTACGATAATGGTATGAATTGGATTTTATGAGATGATGCATAAGTGTCCACTGTGTTGGTTGATATGGAACTAAAACAACAAAACCCATGAATATACAAGATTAAAGCTGTAGAGTAACTGTCCACTGTAGTGACCACTATGAATGAAAGGGTTAATATTCTGGAGACATTCAGGATGTAGTTTACGATTTTTATCACTTATTCTTTGTGGAAAGCTGCTAGGAAACTGAAACTTGATGAGAGCAGTAGCATATTATCAGGCTAACGGTTAGCTTTTGACAGAGCTAGCTATTTATATATTCAGACTGGATGAGATGTTACAACAGTTTTTAAAGATGCTGTTGAGGTTTTTGTTTGTTTGTTTTTACATATAAAGTTAAAGTCATTTCAAAAATACAGCATTTTTTTTCTATTTGATTTTTTTTTTTAAACCAGAAAAGTCGTTTCCCTTATGCTAAGCTAAGCTAATAGTTGTAGCTGGCTTCATAGACAGGTGGAAATGTAATGTGCCTCTTCTCAAAATGTCTTTTTCAGTCTTCATATATCACCAGTGTTACTCACCACAGCCCTTCAGGACTCTGCCGGATATACAGTACGTATGCAACACTGTAGTTTTATCCTCTTACCATCACTTGGAACATTATATTTAGCTAATTTCCTGCTGTTAGCGTTGCGGCTAACAGAGTCTGGGAGTGGTAATTGAACTAACTCATTCAGCGTTAAAGTTCACAGCCTTGTATATTTTGACTTTTTATGTTTTATCAAACGCTTGTTCATCTTTTAAGGCTTTCATGTCAGTCTTCAGTATTGGAAAGTTATGTCTGAAATGTAATATTCCTCTGTTAAAGGTCATACCAATTAACATAACTGTTTAAACTGTAAATGTTTTAGGCCCCATCTGCACTGATGTGAATATTATGCAAACATTTTTTTTCCTCTCAATTTATGGGCCTCTCATCCACACGTAAAGAGTTTTTTTTTCTTTCTTCTCGCCAAAATTTGATTTTTAAAAATGCTTTCCAAAGTGTAGATTTTTATCTGTGTGGAGAAGGAAAACAACGGCGTCTCAACCCATTTTGCTCATTTCTATTGAGTCTGTGTGTAATAACAGTGCACCTGAAACATCAAATCCAGGTGTAGAAATCAGAGTATGACCTGCAGTAAATCGAGGTCAGCATGGACACCTTTGGGAGACAGACCAGACTTGCGTAAGTAAATAACTTAAGTTAAGAACTGAACTTGTTGCTGTCCACCCACCTCCATGCCAGATTTTTATGTCCAATATTAGCCACAGTGTCCACAGTTTGACATCCAACACAAACAACGGTTTGTCCAAGCATTTGTACTGGTTTGTAGTCATTTGTTGTGTTGGACAAAGATATTTTGTAAAACAAAGGTTCTGTTGACAGAATTTTATTGAAAAGCAGGAAGAAAATAACCATTAAAAAAATATCTGTGTTAGTGTGAACAGAAAATTAAGCTGAAAAGTTCTGAAAACGTCCATTAAAACCAGGTAAAGAAAACCTCATTACAGTATTCACTGGTGAGTACTGTTATTGAGATAATTAAAAATATCTACACCTGACTATGACACTTTTGTAGATTGCCTTTTGTATATCACATTTCCAACATCATAAAATAAATTTTTATTTAACATAATACCACTTGTTAATGATATCATATTCGTTTTACTAATGTTAAGGCTAATGTTATATGTCACCAAATGTAATGTACATACATCACTTAGTCTTCTGACTTATTTTATGACCATGGTGAATTAAACTAATGTCACGGGGCCTTTGTCCAAAGCGTCAGAACATGAGATGATATGTGAAGAAACAACTACAACAACCACCAAGAAACAACTTTTAGAGTCAAATAAGTGATGAACGGTTTTCACTAAACACAGATGTAAATAAAAAGAACGGGGTTCGATACTAAAATCACAGCATTTCTTCTGACGACGACTGAGTTTGATTAAAAGGCTTATGAAGGTATGAAGCTATTATGTGATGTTTTTGATCATTGCTAAGTTCACTGTTTTTTGATCCACGGTTCCAAACAGATCTTTAGTACATCTACTGACAACACAAACCGTACAGAAAACAGAGGTGATTTGTAGTTTTATTACCTCCGCCAAGGAGGTTATGTTTTTGCCAGGGTTTGTTTGTCTGTTTGTTTGTTTGTTTGTTTGTCTGTCCATTAGTGTGCAACATAACTCAAAAAGTTATGGACAGATTTTGATGAAATTTTCAGGGTTTGTTGGAAATGGGATAAGGAAGAAATGATTAAATTTTGGTGGTGATCGGGGGGGGGGGGGGGGGGGGGGGGATTTCATCAAAATCTGTCCATAACCTTTTGAGTTATGTTGCACACTAACGGACAGACAAACAGACAGACAGACAGACAGACAGACAAACAAACCCTGGCAAAAACATAACCTCCTTGGCGTGGGGGGGCCCACGGGGGGGGGCCACTGATCAGCCTTGGCGGAGGTCTGCGCTCTCCGAGTGCTTCTAGTTGTGAAAATTTTTTACTGAAAACAGAGCTAAGCTAACAGATCTGTAATGTAAACTCTCAGCTAATGCAGTAACTTTCATGAACATTCTAAAACACTCATGACTGACAGTGAAAATAACAGATCTGTGTAAACAATGAGTTTTATATTTTATTCAGTGAGTGATACAATCTGTGGAAACATAGTGTTGATTCGTTGGTGGTTTTTGTAGTTTTAAGTGTATTTTGGCCCCCCTGCTGTTGAGGCCCTTATTACAGTAAAAGATTAAACGTAAATGTATTTGCAATGTAGTCACGGAACGCTTCATGGAACTCCCTAAATTCATGTAAAAAGACTCTTTTCTACATTCTGATCGTTATTCCTTTCTTGTCTCTATTACAGTGTTGCTACAGTTGTACTCCAAGAACAGGTAGAATAATTAGCCTTGAACCATCCCATGATGCTCTGAGGAGTGAAATCTGAGCCATTATGGGGCCTGTGTGTAGACAGCTGTATCTATTAAAACAGAGGAGTATCTGTTCTGTCAGACACGCTGTAAAATAAAACACAAATCTGTAAAAAGACAGAAAAACTACCAGCTATCGTCGCCATTATGATACACTGATAAGATGAACCTGCTACCTCGTCATAAAACCGTCTCTTTCCCACAAACTGTGTTTTTTGTCTTCACCCACCCCTCCCAAAACCCTCACACATATTAAACACTGCCGTTGCTACGGTAACGCACTCCTCACAATTCACTCGGGTGTGTTGATAAGTCTAACTCGGTGGCACGTCAGACAAAAGGGGGTATTCTGGGAAATGGACGCATGCCGTGGACCCCCCCCTTTCCCTTTCGCGCACATGCTCGGGCTTGTAAAACAAAATGACCGCGTTAGGACGGACACTGGTGACCTGAACACAACCTTGACACTCAGACGCTCTAAAACAAATAACCCCAACACACAAGAGGCTGAACAGCTTTCTCCTCATGCACATAAAAACGACCACACTCCAAAAGTTACATCCCATTTGCATACAGTGCATTTACTTGGTAAAACCTGATCTCCACAGACACAGGAAACAAAGCACACCTTCACTCCTGTCAGGTGGAAACATTAGAGCTTCACCAGTGACGCAAACAAAGCAGCAGTCACGGCTGATCTTTGCAAACAGTTCTGGTCTTTTTTTTTTTTAACATCCTGAGATATTAAATGTGCTAAATCGTATATACTAGAATGAGATCAATTGGACAACAAATGACAAAAGTGCCATTATGCACATATATTGGTTTATGTACATTTATACAATAGATTTATATAAATCTTCCACTAGAAAGAATCAGAAAAGTGAATGTATTGTAATGTCTTCATTATAGTGTTGGGGAAGCTACTTTGCAAGTGTAGCTTGTAGTAGTTCAACATGGCAGTAGTTCCAACAAACTATATTTCTACCCCTGAAGAAATGTAGTTTGTACTGTGGCTAGAAAAAGTAGTTTTAACAACTACTTTTTATTTTCAGCATTAAATTGAGAATGTTCATGTGGTGTATATGAAACAAAATATGGCCATGGTTGGGGTGGCACGTCACTATCGAGGGTGGATGGCACTGGTGGGAGGGTTGTCCATGGTTGTGATGACCACGCGACTTTCGTATAATTGCACATCATCTAACCCTAACCCAGCATTCAAGTGCTGCCAGGGCAAGCCAATCAGAGGCAGTTTTAGCTGTCATGTTATGACATGATCATACCTTCAAAGCAATTCAGGATGAAAGAAAAAGGAACGGTCTTCCGTTCAGTGGTGAAATACAATTTATATTAGAAAATAAATCTGAAAAAAAAAAAAAAAAAAAAAACCTTAATTTTATGTTGTTGCCCAAAATTGTAGTTTGCAAATTGAGTTGTTAAACTACAAAAAATTACCCAAAAAGTACTTGAACTACTTGACGCACAAAATATAAATATGGTTTAACTACCAGCAAGTTACAGCAAAATGTAGTTGAACTTCTTGAACTTGAGTTCAACTACATGTAGTTTAAGTCAACACTGTTCATTAGTGACTCAAACTAGGCAAAGTTTCATCACTTTCATTCTGGAGACCTTTCACTTATAGACCAGTGATCTGCTAACAGCTGACGTTTGAGTTGACAAATTCCATTTTGTGCTGCAATACTCCTACTCTATTACAATATTTTATGACATTTTTTTATTGCACAACATTTATCTTTTTGGTGACACTCTCACTTCCGCTAATCTATTGTTAAGGCCCAGAAATCTACAACAGGACTGATAGTTAGTCAAAACAAAACAGAAAGAAGACGTTTTGGAAATTGTTGATGACATTTTGAGTGATATTCTGACATTTTATAAACCAACAGACTGTCAACTCCTCAAGGAAATGATCAAATAGCTTCACAAATATAGATATTTTTTGTACAGTTAATTCACACATGTCAATATATTTTTCATATTGTTGCATTTGTCTTGAATACTTTGACCCACATTGAAAAAAGCTAAATCTGCCAACGGTGCCGCACACTAGAACAATAGCAGACATGTTGATTGTTTGTGTTTCTTTATCCTGACTCATTTGACAAAGAACAAAAAAAAAAAAAAAGATAATGGACTGAAGGACAATGAGTGGGTGTGAATAGTAGTAGTAGCAGTAGACTTGCCCTCATATTAATAAAATGCAATAACGACAGCATTTTACATGGACATTCCATATAAATTACATAAAAGAACTGAAACTGGATTAAACTCTTTATAAACTACAGACGACATCAAATTCTGAAGCATGAGTAGGTTACAGTCAATTTATGAGTTCCTACTGCAGTAAATACACATCAGTGTCCATATCAATAGTTTGGTAGTGGAATATTTCCACAGTATGTCTAGTATTCTGTTTTTTTATGTCATTTTATCAAGTCCTCAGTGTGAACTCTTTAATTTATATAAGACAATATAAATAAAAGTTCAGTGTATAGAGCTGGTAAAGATTCCCTCCACTCTTTTATGTGTTTTAATTTCAGTTTTGTTCATTTCCAATATTAACTTTATTTCCTTGTATCTGTAATAATTTATTCGGTTTAGCTGTTAATGAAGTACACTGAGCTGCTGATGTGACAGTATGTGGTTATCCTGGTGTATTTTTATCTGCTACAGTTCAGGTGACAATAAACACACAGTCACTGCACACTGAATACCTGCTTAATCCAATAATTACTTATTACACTTATTAGATTTATCCAATAATCTAATAAGTGTGCTATAAGTATATCTGCAGCAGTTACAATTAACCCCATCATCGCAGGAAATGCAATATTAATATATTTTTTTCAATATTAAACAGTAAAATAGAATTTACCTATGTAGTATTCGACAAATGGATCGTTAAATACATTATACAGTTACAGTAAACTTAAAGGCAGAACTCATAGGTGTGATATTGATAATTACCTCCACTGACCAAAAATTCATCAAATAATGAAACTGTTCCTGACACTTATTCTTGCACAATTAACCCTCCAAGACCGAGAACATCATCTGTGGCTGTAATAGCTTTTTCTCAAAAAAATATTCAGTAACTTTTGAACCATTAATCTTTCAAATATTCTGTAAAAACTCTGATAAAATGGAGTTTCTCACTTCACCAGTGGTAACATATATGTCATATGTTCTATTTGCTCATTCAGAGGCTTCACAGTAAATATGTCCACTTGTAAAAGGTTCTATAAAACACAGTATTTTTATTGCAGTTTTTTTGAACACTTTTTAGGTGAATGTGTTCATTCTCAAACTAAGCTTGTATAAAATTGTAACTTTAAATGAACCAGATGAACCTTGCTGTTGTCCTGAATCAAAACATGATGTCGACTGATACTATAGAGCAGAAAAACTAAATAAAACAAGTGGTGCCACGCACAACAAACTCCACCCCAATCATGTATCGTAGCTTATTTTGGCATCGATCCAGCTGATGTCATCATGTCTATGGGTGTGCTGATGTCAGTATATCAATTTCCTCTATATATGTGCCAAGTTTGAAGTAAATTGAAACAAAATGTATGTTTTTACAGACATTTGAAATTTCATCCATTATAAGTAAATGGGAGAAAAAAAATTATTAAAATATTTATAAAAAATTTAAACCCTGACCTACTTTTCCCAAAATGTAATCACGTCTATTCTGGGTCACTGGCGATCTATAAACCCAATTTGGTATGAATTCAACCAATGGTTTTGCTGCTACATACATTTAAAATTTCGCCTGTTATAAGTAAATGGGGGAAAAAAACTATTTTAAAAATTCACAAAAAATTTGAACTTTGACCTACTGTTCCCAAAATGCAATCAGCTCTATTCTGGGTTACTGGCAATCTATAAACCCAATTTGGTATGAATTCAGGTTCTAGTTTTGCTGCTGGAGTGTAAACAACCAAAGAAACAAACAAACAAACCGAACTAAAAACAATACCCCTTGCCTCCCGTTCGGGGGGGCAGGGTAATAAGCAAAGTACAGGTCAGACATGACAACGCTCCCAGGTCTTTTAGGGTTAATTGTATAAAAAAAGAAATATTTTGTCACTGTGCAATATAAAATTTAAGGTGAATACAGTGTAAAGTACAATTAAAATAATACATTCACTCAACTGTTCTCATTCTGAACATTTCAAAGCTGGAGGTGAAAGTGCTCAGAGACAGACAGTCATGTTTTATCTCCTCCTCCTTCCACTCTGGAGAACAAACATCTCCATCCATCAGCAGAAATAACACTCTCCATCTGTTGGTTCACTTTTAGCTCAAAGCAAACAGCCTCTTCTGCTGCAGGTTATCTGTTCTTTCCAGGTATCGATGGAAACCCACACTGGAGTCACCGTCAGTCGTCTGTGGCTCTAGGTTTCAGAAGTGAAGTCTCTTTAAAACGCCGCTCGGTATCAGAGACAATGATTACAGCTGTGTTTACATCATTAAACCCACAGCTTGGTAAAGCCACAGACCCTTTGTAGGTTTTAGCAGAAATGTTTCGTAAATACAGAAGGCAATGTTAATTCACACTTGTCAAAATTCATGTTCTTGTAATTACATGAAACTTGTTTGAACAACCTGTCCGACCATATACAGCTGAAGCAAATTATGAAAATAAATACCAACAATATAATAATAATATTCACCCCAGTTTTAATTACATTTCTATCCATTTACCCTTTATGAGAGAAATATGATCCCATTTGAAGCGGCATCAATATACAGTAGTTTCACCCAAAATACAAATTTCAGAGCTCTATTACTGACTGATATTACATTAAATAGTTTGTTCTTTTCTACCAAAGCTTGAAGTCTTGTCTCAGATATACAAGACTGTCACTGGGTATGGTTACATGATTAAATCAGATTTATTTTTCCAGAAGAAATGAATCCAGAACTAAAGTACTTTCTCTTCTGTTTACATGGAAATAAACCCGAATAAAGGTTTACATGAGAAACATTTATTCGGTTCTCACAGCCCTTCTGTTAGCTTAGCTTAGCATAGTCACTGCATTTCCATGGTCACATGTAGCCAGTTTTTTAAAGGTGATTTGTTGTCTTTTGTCAGTGATTTTGTGAAATCCGAGTCTCCTTGGGACTGTTGTGTTGACAGAAGTATGAAAATCTTTTTGTTGGAAGGGATGCATGCGCTAAATTAGCTTTGCTTTACCGTTTTAGCTTTGCATTAGTTTTTATTTCCCAAGATTTTATTCCTGCAGTAAGTCACATCGCCATGATTTGAGCCTCAATTTGTGATCATATTGACCCCACCAGACTAAAGTAATGATTAGGGAGAACTGAATTTCACAAAATCACTCATAAAATACTACAGATCACATATAAAAGCCTGGCTATGTCTGACCATAGGAATGAAGCGATTATGCTAAACTAGGCTAAGCTAAGCTAGGCTAAGCTAAGCTAACAGAAGGGCTGCGAGAACAAGGCAATCAGTGCACTGCAGTACAAACTGTTTTGCCCACTTATCGAACTCATGACAAATGAATTAATTAAAAACAAGTGGTGAACTATTCCTTCAAGGTTTTAAAGGCTGGTAGAGCCCATCAGAATAGCCCACTGGAACAGTTTGGGTTGACTAGACTGCACTGCATATTCTTCTGCCAGCGCAGAATGTGTGCGTCATCATGACAGGACAAGATGATAAAACTTTGGAACACCAGTAGGTCTAAATTTGGAGGCATTTCTCCATAAAGGGTGTTAACTCTAGAAAACTTTACATAATCAAACCACAAAAATAAAAGTTAAATGTAAACCACAGTCATAGCCAGGTTAGATTTGTATATTCCAATTATGACTTAATGTGGTTGAAAACCTATCACAAAAGCATAATTCTAATTTATGAAAAAAATAGTTGAGAAAAGAGCTGGAAATGATGAATATAATCTCTTTTTCATGATCTGTTTTGGAACAATAACCTGGCATTCAGGCTGAAAAGGAGGTGTAAGATCCAAAAGGTCCTGTTTGAGGTGGATTTTATTTTGTTTTGATGCCAAACACTAAAACACTGCCGACAGAAATGGCATCCAAAACTGCAGCAATAAAGCCTGAGGGCTGTGAAGAAATAAAAATTATAGTTCTCATATAAACTTATCCCTTAAATTCTGGAGGCTGTGCTTCTCCCTCAGGGCCTGAATTTCAACAGTTCAAGGTAAGAAAAACGGTGTTGTGCTTATTTGGCTGAAGTCGGATTAAAGCCGTAGAACAAAAGAGCAGCTCATGGCGGCGGATCTCCTCCCCTCTGAGGTGCAGGAGAGGTCAGAGCCAGGAGTTCTGGGGGATCGTGCTGACCTGCGGCCCAGAATGTGTTCCATGTCTACTGTATGGGATGGCGGAGCTGCTCTCATCACCTCTCACTCTCCTCAGGATCAGCAGCCAGACGGCGACGCAACACCCAGCTACGCCTGACGGATGAATTTACACACTGGAATTCAGTCACAAGCAATTCGAGAATAGGAATTAAAGTAGTCAGCAGGAGGTTTGGAAATGATATTAGGCGGATATTGCACTTAGGCAACTTAACTTCATGTGTAAATTTGTTAAGCCCTGATCCTTCACATTACACACTACCTTTAATTTGTGATCCTAACGTCCAGTGTGAAAAACTTTAATCATCTCAGGATCAGCAAAGTTTTTTTACGTATCCCCCTGAGACCCAAGAAAGTAGGGATGTCCGATAATATCTGCCCACCGATATTATCGGCCTGATATTGGCATAAAAATGTAATATCGGTGAATATCGTTATCGTTTTTTTTGCCTATCATTAAAACCGATAAAATAATGCCTTGATTTCGCTGGCATTTACCGACGCGTAAATGAAGCATTGTTTGTAGCTGAAAGAAATGTGCAGTTTTCAAAACTGTACAGTAGAGTTGCCACACTGTAATAGACTCATGGAGGGAGGGAGAGAAAATAAATAAATATGGCATTTTTTCCACAACTTAAGTTGAAGTATGTATTCTTTGCACAGACAGTGTTAACATTTTGAAAGCCTTGCTGCATTTGAGAATGCATCCAATGGGGCATCACAATAAAATTAGGCATGATGTGTTAATTCCATGACAGGAGATATGTGATGTTACCTAAAATTAGTTTAATATCCCACATATATCGGCAGCAGTATCGGTAGATGTCGGAATTGGAAATTAAGCGTTGGACAATATCGGCAGATCAGTTTTTGGCAAAAAAGCCAATATCGGACATCCCTACAAGACAGTAAAAGTTTTGGCTCCTAACCCCCTCTCAACATCAAGGAAAACCTCATGTACATACCATCTATTGGCACAATGGACAGTTTAACATCATGTCCCGTGTTTTATGATTCATGAAATAATTGCCTTGATTAGAACCGTTTCTTCAGACCAAGGTTATAATAGTTTTGGATTTTTCATTATAGTTTAGTTTTATTTAGTTTTGACTTTTTTTGTCTCAAATTCAGTTAGTTTTAATTAGTTTTTAGACCAGGTTTGCTAGTTTTTATTAGTTTTTGTTATTTTCTAAATGCTTAGTTTTAGTATAGTTTTAGTTTTTTATATCTTTTCTCTTCTTCGTTGTCGAATTTAAATAAATCCCAGACAGGATTCTACTGCTTTCTCCCAACTTTAGTCTCCATGTTTCCAGGTAGAGTGGGGACAAAAAACTGACTCTAAACCACAAGAGACGAGAAGTGACGGACCGTTAAATATCATATGGTGCCAGCAGCTAAAATTGCTTGAGAGAAATAAATCAATTTCATATCAATCCGATGTTGACAAAGACGAAAACTAAGGGAATTTTATCCATAATATTTATCCATTTTAGTTAGTTTTGTAAGCACACAATACAGTTTCAGTTAGTTATCGTTTTTTTTTTTCTTTTAACTATAGTTTTTATTTATTTCAGTTAGCGAAAATGTTTTTACAATTCTAGTTTTCTTCATTTCGTTAGTTTTTGTTAACATTAATAGCCTTGCTTCAGATGCTTTTTTTTTTTATTGAAAGCCCTGGACACTGCTTTTCTTGTTTTGTTTTGTTTTTTTTTTTAACCCTTAAAGACCCAGAACTGCTTTTGCGTCGACTTCCAAATGAATTTTTCTCTACACCTAACTTTCGGTAAGTGATTTATCTCAATTTCAGCTCACCAATAGGCCATGAGCTATTGTGAAGTGCTGTATTATCAGTCATCAACATCATCATCATCGTCTTCAATAGCAATTTCTTCAAACATCTCAGATGAAACTACTGGTCGGATTCATTTCAAATTTTCTAAGTAGCCTCTTTGGGACAATATCTACAAAGCTTGTTTACAGTTTTCAGAAATTTTGATGACTTGTAATGGGCCAAATTTTATTGACTTGTAATGTGGAAATGGTTCGAGATATCAATGCAGTTACTACTGAGCACTGATAGGAAACCATATATGGACTTTCATTTCATTATTTGAGTTCTCCTCCAGTGAAAGTACCACCCACTTCTATTGGGAGATTGATCTCCTGCATCAAGAACACGGGACTCTAACATAGCAGCAGAACCTGACAACTTCACAATTTTAAGTTGTTACTGATTCTTGATAGAACATGCCGGTGAAATACAGGGCCATTGGTCCGATTTTTTCTGATATCATCCTCTGTATTTTGCTTTTTATCTCTGCCAAGGACAGCGGAGGTTATGTTTTCATCTGGATTTGTCTGTCTGTCTGTTAGCAAGATAGCTCAAAAAGTTATGCACAGATTTTCATGAAATTTTCAGGAAATGTTGATACTGGCACAAGAAATTAATGATTGCATTTTGGTGGTAAATGGGGGGGGTGTTGTCTGTCTGTCTGTCTATCTGTTAGCACCATAACTCAAAAAGTTATTGAAGGATTTCTGATGAAATTTTCCGGAAATGTTGATACTGGCACAAGGAACAAATGATTAAATTTTGATGGTGAATGGGGGTGGTATGCATTGATTTGCCTTGGCAGAGGCCTGTGCTCTCCGAGTGCTTTTCTAGTTTTTTATGTAAATCACATATTTTCCTATATTTAATTCATGGATCATGTAGATCAGGGGTGTCAATCACGTGGCCCGGGGTTCAAATGCTAAAGGGTCCAGGTCGGCCCCTGGGATGTTTTTGCCAAATGCAAAAATTACACAGTCTTGAATTGAATTATGCAAAAAAAATTTCGCTTGAATTAAGGAAAAAATCTTGAATTAAGCCAAAAAAAAAAAAAAAAAATCTTCAATTATTCATTATCTGAACCCGCTTTATCCTCACTAGGGTCACGGGGGTCGCTTGGAGCCTATCCCAGCTACATAGGGGCGAAGGCGGGGTACACCCTGGACATGTCGCCAGTTCATCGCAGGGCTGAACATATAGAGACAAACAATCACTCTCACATTCACACCTACGGGCAATTTAGATTAACCGATTAACCTATCAGTGCATGTCTTTGGATGGTGGGAGGAAGCCGGAGTACCCGGAGAGAACCCACGCAGACAAGGGGAGAACATGCAAACTCCACACAGAAAGGTCCCACCCCCCGTAGACTGGTGTTAGAATCGAACCCAGGACCTTCTTGCTGTGAGGCACGAGTGCTAACCACTGCACCACCGTGTCGCCCAATCTTCAATTAAGTAAAAAAAAATCCTGAATTAAGCCAAAAAAAAAATCTAGAATTTGCATCTTAATTTTTTTCTTTGTTTTAGTGCAAAAAATAACATTAAATTATGAAAATATTTACATTTACAAACTATCCTGTAACATTAAAATGTGAATAACCTGAACAAATATGAACAACCTGAAAGGTCTAAAGAAAATTAAGCACAATTTTAACAATTTTCTGCCTGTTCCTCAGTGTTTAGTGTCTTTGGAGATCTGATCCATAATGCACATGTAGAAATGATAAGTTGAGGAATAATATTGTTAAAATTGCACTACATTTTCCTACATTTAATAATTCAAATTTCAGTTTTTTCAAGTTTTTTTTTTTTTTTTTTGATAGTTTATAAAACTAAGTATTTTCATAATTTAATGATTTTTTTACACTGAAACAAAGAAAAAAAATTGGAGTTGTCATTATTTATAAGTTATTATGTTATTATTTTTCTGGTTCAGCCCACTGCAGATCAAATTTAGCTGAATATGGCCCCTGAACTAAAATGATTTTGACACCCCTGCTGTAGATGTTCATTAAAGCTCAGAGTAAATTTAAAGGTTATTGTATCAAAACAGAGAAAAGTGAAGAAAAAATGACTTCTGCAGCAAAATGTATCATTACACAAAAACAAGCGTCTATATCCACTGTCGTTTATCAAACTCCATGGGTTTTACTGGTGAATCAATGTTGTAGAAGATGACGGTGTTTCCACGTTCACTACGGAGTCTCTGAACGTCCAAATGGGTCATATCTGATGACCATGAAAAGATGATAAACTGCATTTTACACCAATTATTTACATGTTCTGACGTTTGGATTAGTGGATCAACAGGCATTAAACATTTTAGATCAGTACCAGGTTTTGGTTTCTGGCAGTACGTTTAGGTTTTTATGAGTTAAGTAAAGCTGTGAAACTCTTGTCCCCTTCAGAGGACAAAAATGCATCGCTGGGTCTCAGTAGGAGATCGCATTAAAACTTCAACAAAAGTGTTGTTCTTAGTCGTGAAAGCTAATGAACTTCAGCCCGTGCGTCATTAAAATCTACACCAACTAAGTAAAACTGTTTCACACCATATCACTTAACATGAATTCTGTTTTATGGAAGCTGTGTGGTCTTATCCAAACCACTCCTCTTTACTTCCCAAAGCTGAGTTAGAGTTAGAGTTAGAGTTAGTTAAAACTGAGCTCACGTCCCTGGCAGAGGTAATGCCTTGCTCTAAAGCCTGAACGGCAGCAGCCTGACTGTGCGGCTGTGAGTAAGGATCCAGTTTCAGATTCTTCAGATGATTAAAATGAGAAAACAAGCTGCAGAGAAGCACACGAGAGGAAAATGATCCAATGAGAGCGGTTTTGAGGCTGAAGATGAATCTGCTGCTGTGTACTGTAAACACTGTACGAGTCCTGCACCGTGACATAAACCTGAATCTCCTGCTGCAGTTGTCCTCCAGGGCTGTTCTTCCAAGAACATGATCACTTTGTTTATTCAGTTTGTGGTGGTAAATAAAGATGGTTTCCATGCCAACGCAGATCTGATGACACCCAATGTATAATGAAACCTTTCTCAGCAAAAACTAGTTTATCTGTTACTCTCTGTAAACACAGGTTTCATTCTAACCCTTGAAATATGCTTTATTTTGCAGATAATTATAATTAAGTCCAGTGAGTGTGTATTATTACCTACAGGCCCCACTAAGGAAATGCTGTCACTTGCAGATCAGCAGGACTGTTCATGAACTACAGTACTGATGATCGTGGAACACAGTGGAGGGGTAGGCCAAGGACAAGTCCATTAAATTGTGGAGCAGATCCATAAAAAGGGGTGGACGCCCTTTTAGTTCCATAGTGAATAGTGAAGAAAATCACTTATTTGTTTCAGGTTTCAAGTCTCCAGTCAATGAATTTTTTAATAATTAACACAACACTAACACTGTTTTTACACCAACACATGTAAACCTGCTAAAAATAAGGAATCGACTGCTTTCCCATGGTCGGTAGAGTGATTTTCTGTTTATTTTTTTCCTTTTAGGTACATTACATTTAACATCACCAAACTGATTGATTGATTGATTGATTGATTGATTGAATTTGAAAAGCAACAGAACATAGCAGAAAGGACCCTATAGGCCACAGGTGTCAAACATGTGGCTCGGGGGCCAAAACCGGCCCGCCAAAGGGTCCACTCTGGCCCGCGGGATGAATTTGCAAAGTGCAAAAATTACACTTAAGATATTAACAATCAAGGATGTCAAAGTCGTTTTAGTTCAGGTTCCACATACAGACCAATGTGAGCTCAACTAAAATAATAGCATAATAACCTATAAATAATGACTCCAAATGTTCTTAGTTTAATGTGAAAACATAATATTACATTACATCTATAAATAAGTAATGACAACTCCAAATTTTTCTTTGTTTCAGTGTAAAACAGTACAGTAAATGATGAAAATATTAGCATTTACAAACTGTCCTTTAACAAAAAAATGCGAAAAACCTGAAATTTTGAAAGTGAAATTTTAACATTATTCTTCCTGTCATTCAATATTTTGTGCCTTTTGTAGATCCAATCCGTAATATGCATGTATAAATGGTAAGTTGAGGTGTAATATTGTTAAAACTGCACTTATTTTTCCCAAGAAATTTCAGTTTTTTTCAGGTTAGTCACATCATTTTTGTTTGGATAGTTTGCAAATGTACATATTTTTAGAATTTAATTTTAATTGCACTTCAACAAAGAGAAAAATTTGGAGTCGTCATTATTTACAGGTTATTATGCTATTATTTTACTGGTGCAGCCCACTGGAGATCAATTTGGGCTTAATGTGGCACCTGAACTAAAATGAGTTTGACACCCCTGCTATAGGCTGATGACAATTAGACCCTTTTGCACTGTAGGGACTTTTTGCAGTTTCTGTAACCTTTTCAGGAACTAGGACCTTTTTTTTTTTTTTTTTTTTCGCACATTTGGACCGCATAGGAACTTGAAACCATGAACCACAGTTCCTATAACCATTTTAGCTCCTACTCCCAGGCAGGGTCTTTTGTCTTTACTTTATTTTACCAGGTAAAATCAATTGAGAACAGCTTGTCATTTGCAATGATGACCTAGCAATAGGCCCCAACAGACAACAAAACAAAACAAAACAAACTAAACTAAACTAAAACAGATAAAAGGAAACAGTACAGATGAATCCAAGACTCGCAACCAGTGGTGAAGAGACTATGAAGTTAAAAACAACATAAATACATAATCTATTTTGATGGTTCCATATGAACTCATTTGACCTAAGTGTTTTGTGATTGGCAGAACTCAGGCCACGCCCATTGCTAGATTTCTGCTTCTTGCAGCACCGCTGTTTTTAAAATAAGTGTGAGAGCTGTTTTTCCGAGACAACACACAATGGACAGAACCAGCGATAAATGGACTGACAAGGAGGTCCGAGCTCTTCTGGCCTTTTACGCCACAGACGAGGTTCAAAGAGAATTCGAAGGCTTGAAGCGGAACATCAAAATTTTCACAAAGATAATTTCGCAATAACAATGTTACTATGGTCAGTGGGTCACCAGTTACATATTTTACACACTGTATGTATTATTTCTATTTTTGCACATATTAACCCTTTCATGCATACTGGTCACTACAGTGGACAGTTATTCTACAGCTGTTCTCTTGTATATTCATGGATTTTGTTGTTCTTTTCATTGTTTTTTTTGTTGTTTTTTTTTTGCACATATCTTTATTAAAGTTTTAAGACACTACATAACTTTCTGACATGAATTGGTAATATTATGTAGATCTCTCCTGAGCATAAACCCCCAGAATCACACGCCCTCCCCATAGTTTTCACACAATTTATCACTAAATTCATGTTTCTGTGCATCAAAAATTAACCGTGTGGTGTCCAGCTGAGTGGACATTTTTGCAACTTCATGAAAAATAGGTTCATAAGAATTTTTTTTAAAAATTTTTTAGAAAAAAAATTTCCAATCGCATTGTTTTTTTCATGCCTAAAGAGGAATAAAAACATTCAGGAAAAATTTTGATTAAGGTTCTTATAATTCATGCATGAAAGGGTTAATATTTTTGCACACATAGATGTTATCCTGTGTATATTTTGTTTTGTTTTTATTGTTGTGTACCTTTTTTCGTACCATGGGGAGCAGTAATCCAATTTCAGTGTATCGTGTACATAGTATGCATATGCAATGACAACAAAGATTTATCTTATCTTTTTATATAATTTACTTCAGTGCCTCTTTCACACTTAGTGCTGACTGAATTATATTTTTAGACTTAGCTTAAACAGAGACAGATGGAATTTGTGGCTGATGACGTGCCATAGCATTGTGCTGATAAAGAGGAAAAACAGCGGGTACACCCAAGTGTTGTGTTTCTATCATTGGAGACTACAGAACCATTATATATGGGGGTTAGTCAGCCAACTGTACCCATTCTAACTTAAGACAAAACCCAGATAATGGTCTTTTGTTCAGTGTATAAAACAGGATCTGCACACATATTGGCTGCAAGACCAAGCTGTCATAGAGCACATTAAGGCTCACAGTATGTTTACAGTTTATGGGCCAGAAGCATTATGATTCCCATGGTTCATGAACATATCTCATGCTCCATTCACACTACTATGGACATTTTTCCCTCTAGGTTTGGGTATTTTCTCCACACATTAACAGTGTTTTAGGGCACAAAAACATGTAGAAGTGCTTTTCCAACGTGAGGACTTCAAAGCTCCAGTTTGTGTATATATCAATGTGGACAGGGAAAACAAAGAGATTCGAGAACACTGGTATCACACCCCTATATGATCCTATCTGTTGTTGGATTGTGTAATGAATATGCACTTGAAACATCAAATACAGGAGCATACGTCAGTGAAGTACCTGCAGGAGATGCACCAGGCATGTACTAGTGTTGTGGTGAAATCTGCAAATTATAAACTATCCATTTTGACAATCCAAACCAACTCTTAATGTACAGACTCATCATATGAAACTGCATTGTACGTGACGCTAGTTTATTGCATTTGGAATGCTATATGTACACATTTTCATCCTTTCACATGTTATTTTACGCCATTTGATTGTGTGTCAATGCACTAGCCTCTAATCGCAATAATCGCTAACTGCTAACCCTAACCCTAACCCCTAACCCAGTGTTTTTCAACCTTGGGGTCGGGACCCCACATGGGGTCGCCTGAAATTTCTAGGAATTGATAAAAATAAAATTAAAAACTCACTAATAAAAAATATATGGTGAGTTGAGAGAGACAATAATCCCAATTCATAAAAGACATGACAAACTGTGAAGCTGAAACTGAAGCACTGTGGTACTGTTTATCTTTCAAATGTTCATTGTGGTCAGTTTCAGATGCTGCAGCTCTTTCATAATTCATAGTTTGAGTTCTTGTTTGTTCAGTATTCATTGTCAGCCTTGTAAATCCAAGCTGGACTGACTGTACATATCCTGACCAAGGAAAATAAAATTCTCACTTTGTGCAATAACACTGGTCTACAAGGAAAATGCTTCCAGAATAAAAGTAATGAAATTTTACCACATAAGAGTCACTGATAAAGAAAAATCAAGTCAAAAATGCTGGTTGGCTGAACTTTCCAAGATACAGCCTTGGGTCAAAATGTGAAACTCAAGAATTAACGAGAGAATGGGTTTGACTCAAAAGGAATATTTGTCTCAGAGCTACAAGATCTACTTCAAAACACTGTCTGCACATTAGAATACATTCACTTTACAGGTTCTATTTAGTGGAAGATTTATAAAACTATTATATAAATGTACATAAACCAATATATATGTGTAATAACACTTAATCATATACCTTGAAAACATCAGAAAACCGGCACTTTTGTCATTTGTTTTCCAATTAATCTTATTAAAATATGTAACGTTTAGCACATTTAATGTCTGAAGCAAATCATTTCTAAAAAATTGTAGACCAGTGTAATCTACACCTGGCTTTTTTGCCTCCGTCCATAATAATATACATTATATAGACTAAATGTCATCTAAAATTAATGTGCATTTGCAACATAGTATAGCAAACTACTACATGATCAGAAAATAATAACTTTAGCAAAAAAAAAAGTCTTGTTTTGAATGTCTGGGGTCGCCAGAAATTTGTGACGTTCAAATGGGGTCACGAGCCAAAAAAGGTTGGGAACCACTGCCCTAAGTGCTAATCGTGCTAGCCACTCATCACGTTAATGGTGTGTTATTTTATGCGACGTAAATATACACGCTGAAAGCTTATAATGCGTACAGATAACACACCAATTAAAAGGGGTGTATTATCTGTTCGCAATTCATGATATCACGTTCACTTAAGTTACATTACAATGATATCATGAATTGCATACAGATAACATGCCATCGCGTACATCTAGCATGGCAAACGCAATAAACTGGCTTCATGTACAACGTGATTTCATGAGATCAGTCTGCTTAAGTTTCTAATGAACATATTGCTGCTGGACACTGGACATAGACCCAGAGGAGCAGAAGATGCTGGAACAGACTGGAGACACAGATGCTGCAGATGAAGCTCCCTGTGACGTTGGATCCATTACTAACAGCCTGGTGCAAATACATTCAAATATTTTAATGAATAAGTGTTGCAACTAGGGATGTAACGATTACCAGTATAACGATAAACCGCGGTAAAATTGCCAATGGTTAGTATTACCGTTTAAATTCTAATTATCATGATAACCGTGTTTGATTAATAATAATAATAATAATAATAATAATAATAATAATAATGATGGATTGGATTTATATAGTGCTTTTCTAGACACCCAAAGCGCTTTACATTATTAACCCATTATTCATTCGCTCTCACATTCACACTCTGGTGTGTGGTAAACTACATCTGTAGCCACAGCTGCCCTGGGACAGGCTGACAGAAGCGTGGCTGCCAATTTGCGCCTATGGACCCTCTGACCACCACCAAACATTCATACACCAGTGTGGGTGGCACTGGAGGCAGGGAGGGTGAAGTGTCTTGCTCAAGGACACAACAGACTGACTAGGACAGAGCAGGATTCGAACCGCCAACCCTTCGGTTATTGGACGATCTGCTCTACCACCTGAGCCACAGCCGCACTTTTCCGTAGAAAACGCCTATGTAAAGATCTGCTTTTGTGTCAAATATTTGAGTATAGTTTCAATTTATTACAATTTTTATTTTATATTCCTAATATTTGGAACCAAAATTCACTTTTAAAGTCTTTGAAAAGGTTCATTAAGCATCTTTGTGTTATTTATGCAATAAATTACATACATTTTTCACATCAGATTTTTTTTTTTTTGTGTGTGTTTTCTAACCTTTTATGTTTTTATAGTAGGTTAAAGTGAAAAAATAATAGACAGATGATATAGATGTTGTGCTGAAAAAAAAAGATACCAAACATGGGTATAGTAAACATTTGTTTATATAGTATATAAAGGCAATATCAAAAGTACTAAAAAATGGACAAAAAAGGCTCAGACCACTAAGGGTTAATATTTGAATGTTTCTGCCAACAGAAGGTACATTATGCCAATTATTTTATTTATTTATTTTTCCAAAATACAACTTGGTTAAATTATTTCAGTGTGTGTAAGTACTTTTTGAACATTTTGAGCACAATTTCAATAATACTGCGATAATAATGATAATCATAATTTTGGTCACAATAACCATGATATGAAATTTTCATATTGTTACATCCCTAATTGCAACTGTAATAAACTCATCACTGCCATTGTGAAAAGTTCTAATATGAAATATTCACCCACAAATGTTTTGACTGGACAGACGGACAGATGGATGGATGACTATTGATAATACATAATGGTGCCACTTCAAGTGTTGATTTACTCATCATCCAAGAATTCCCTAATTGTGGCACATTTTCACACAAAGTCCTAATTAGATAAAAAGATAAAGAAGTTTTATATCTAAATGTCAAAGTACTTTAGAGCAGTGGTTCTCAGCTGGTCTGGCTTCAGGACCCACTGTCACCCTTCCACGACAAGCCATGACCCAAAGTGATAAAAGTTCAACTTCTCATATTTATTTAATGAAAAGATGGTGTGTTTTGAACCTGGGATAATACAGAATACCACAGTGTGAAAACACAGAGGACAAGTTTAATGATTAATGATAAACCAAACTGACCAGCAGGTGGTGACGCTTAAGAAGGAAATATTCCCTTTAACACTAAATTAGGTACATTTTAACCAAAAAGAAAATGTGCACTCAGTTAAAAATTAAAAGTGCATTCAGCCACTTATTTAAGAATTAAACACACTGAGCTTTTTGTCCTCACTGTAGGTAAAACCATCTGTGATGTAGTCATTGTCATACCTGAGTTCTGTCACGATATGCACAGAAACTTTAGAGTCTTCTTTTATGCTGTGAAATGTCTGGTGTTAATTCACATTACAGTGCATTACCTCCACCTACTGTTGGGGAGTGTGAACAGACGGTACTCAGCTACATTAAAAATAAAGCAGGTGATTAGTTTTTTTTTTCACATTTTTTGTCCAGACAAAGCCTGCAACCCACTGAAAATGGGTTTGAGACCCACTTTTGGGTCGCGACTCACCAGTTGAGAATCATCGCTTTGGAGCGACCATCTAATAAACACAAAAAATACACTTAACATTTATTAAATTGTTTCAAACTCTTCACTAAATATAAAATCAGGAGATATTTTAAAGGAAAACAACTCATAATCTGTGTTTATCAGATTTTATCCCATTTGACCACTTTTAGATTGACATGTTCAACAGCAAAACAATTCATGTGGGAATACATTTAGTTAGAACAATGCACATGTCCTTCTTGTGTGAAGTCCACACACGTGTAGAATCAATGTCAAAATGCACTGAAGCTGTTTTGTAGTGTGTGTATTTGTACAGGTTACTAACACACTGTGTGTTGGATTATCCTTTCATTTCTCACTGATCTGTATCATTAGTCTGGACAAAGGTGTAAATTACAACGTGTTCACAGTCATAAATTCTCTTTTTGGCACTATGATCTTCACGCATTGTTAAATTTCTATCATATATTTTGAAAAGTTAAGCTTTATATTACCCCGAGGAAGTTGTTTGAAAGAAGCACTCTTATATTTGAGCTCAAAACCCTCAAAGGAACCATTAAAATGATTTACTGACCTTGGGAATCTCCTCCCCGCTCTCAGTATCTCCAAACATTATAATCAACATGAAACTGGATTAATGGGTACAGGTCTAGGATACAGTCTGTGTTCTACTCTCAGTCTCTAAGCACTGAGTAACACTCTGCCTGCAGATTATAATGACGGTTAAACCTGTTTATATTATCTATTAAAAGTGTTTTGCAGCTGAATCCAGAGGGTCTGAAGCAGGTTTACTGAACACAGGTGTACACAGTTTATAGACCACACACCTGGACTACAATGAATCTGGTCTCTGTAGAAGTAGAACTGTAGAAGTGATCACATGTTTCTCCTTTTAATGCACATTCATTTTCTTTTTGTTTATTTTTTTAAATTAAGTGAGCAGTAACATCTAAACAATCCCAAAGGCATCAATTACTCACATGTGAGGTATTTAAGACTGTTTGAAACCATTTTTGAAGAGTGTCATTTTCGACAACCGGTACAGAAAATCGTAAAGGGGGGGGGGGGGGGGTCCGTAAAAAGAAACACAATTTTGGTCCAACTTTTTTTTTACTCAAAAATACTTCTAAACAATCCCAAAGGCATCAATTAGTCACGTGAGGTATTTCAGACTATTTGAAACCATTTTTCAAGAGGGTCATTTTCGACCACTGGTACGGAAAATCATAAGGGGGATTTGTGGTCCGGAAAAAAAACACGAGATTTTGGTCCAACTTTTTTTTTGCTTAAAAATATTTCTAAATAATCCCAAAGGCATCAATTAGTCACATGTGAGGTATTTCAGACTGTTTGAAACCATTTTTGAAGAAGGTCATTTTTGACCACCGGTACAGAAAATCGTAAGGGGGGTTGTATGTGGTCCGGAAAAAAAAACGCGATTTTGGTCCAACTTTTTTTTTTTGCTTAAAAATACTTCTATACAATCCTAAAGGCATCAATTATTCACATGTGAGGTATTTCAGACTGTTTGAAACCATTTTTGAAGAGTGTCATTTTTGACCACCGGTACGGAAAATCGGGGGGGGGGAGGGGAGTGGTCCGGAAAAAAAATATGCAATTTTGGCACAACTAGGGATGTCCCGATCACATTTTTTTGCCCCCGAGTCTGAGTCATTTGATTTTGAGTATTTGCCGATACCGAGTCCCGATCCGATGAATGGCCGGCAGAGCTGTGTTGGTAAAGTAGTGACGAGAAGGCAGCTCATACCGTGGCTCCAGGTGCTCCAGGAGACGGCAAAATCCGACGTTTGTAACCACAGACAGCGGCTGGTCATCCAACGCGATAAATTCAGCTATCTTGGCTGTGATCTTTTTAGCCTTTTCGCTGTCCGCAGGCAATTTCTCTTTATTTTTTAACGTCTCTTTCAGTGTCGGCTGGTTCAGTGTCTGTCTGAGTTGCCACAGTGAACTCGGAGTATTGGGCAGGGTGTTTGTTTTTCAGGTGGCGTATCATATTCGTAGTGTTGAATGCAGCTCTGTCCTTTCCACCACGCGAAATGCCCAATTTGCACACATCACAAGTGGCTGTTGCACTGCCTTCGCTGTCCAGTTTAAAATACCTCCAAACTGCAGACATTTTCTCTGTCCCGAGGTGACACGCTTGCCCTGTGTTAGCCTACTAACCACCGGCTCACGACTATTACGTTGTCTGAATTCCCCGCCTGATATTGATATTGTGGAACTTATTAAAATTAAAACTAAGCCATTGTCATTCTGTTTGGCAATCTCTTTGTACCTCAGGATGAATTTAAAAGGTGAACGTGGCCATGCTTGTTATTTTATAAGGTTAAATCCGATTATTTTCACCCAATTCCGATCATTTGAAAATCACGTGATCGACCCTGATTTCCGATCACGTGATTGGATCGGGACATCCCTAGGTGCAACCATATTTTTTATCTTAAAAATGCTTCTAAACAATCCCAAAGGCATCAGTTAGTCACTTGTGAGGTATTTAAGACTATTTGAAACCATTTTTCCAGAGGGTCATTTTCGGCCACCGGTACGGCAAATCATAAGGTCCGGTTGTGGTCCGGAAAAAAAAACAAGATTTTGGTCCAACTTTTTTTTTGCTTAAAAATACTTCTAAACAATCCCAAAGGTCCCTGATCCCTCCAGAGGATTCAGAAAATGAAGGAATGAAATAAAAAATGGCATTATCCTTTTGATTTATACAAATAATAATAATAATATTAATAATAATAGCTTTATTTATATAGCACCTTTTAAAAACAAAGTTTACAAAGTACTTTTAACAGACAAAGCAGAGGGCACAACAGCAGGATACAAGATGCAAGTTAAAACACCAAAAGAGAAGCAACACAATAAGAGACGTGTACAACAAATGCAAAAACATGACACTTCGAATAAATTAAGTGAATCGGAGTAAAGAGGGCAGGGATAACGTAACATGATGCTGTTAAATCAATGTAAAAATGAAGGAGTGAGATAAAACAGCATCATGTATTAGAATGATATTAATAATCAAACAGGATAAAATTCAAATTTAAAAGCAATTAAAATTGAAAATTAAAAGGGACAAACATCACATAAAAGCAAGTCTATAAAAATGTGTTTTAAGAAGTGATTTTAAAGATGTCACTGATTCTGCAAGCTTTATGTCCTCGGGCAGGCTGCTCCAAAGTCGAGGGACCCTGATGGAAAAGGCCCTGTCACCTTTCGATTTAAGCCTCGACTTTGCAACAGCCAGGAGCCCTCTGCCCGAGGATCTAAGGCTGCGTACTGGCTCATAGTCAACTAGCATATCATCTATATAGCTAGGGGCCAGACCCATTTGGGCTTTAAAAGTGATCAGTAAAATCTTAAAATCAATTCTAAAACACGCAGGGAGCCAATGGAGGGAGGATAGGGGTGATGTGATGTCGCCTGTTAAAACCAGTGAGAAGCCTAGCTGCTGTGTTATATAGTAACTCTGAAAATAGTTATAAACCAGACCCAAGACAGAAGGGGAAAAAAAAGCAAAATACACAAATTTAAAGAGATTGGTTAGTTACTGAACTCCAAGAAGTTTCATACAGTCTAATAAAATCCATCAAACTCAAACCTCCAAAAGCAGGAACCCCTTTTGGACATGAAGGATTCACTGTGTGTTTATAAGTTTTGATTAAAAATCATGTTTGAAGGATGAGACTTTTGTCGTTGACTGTTGGGAGGAGTAGACGAGAAAACTTCCAGGTTTTTATGAGCTCCAGTCAGGATGCTTTTATGGCGTCGTAGTTATTTTTCAGCCCCCACCAGGAGCTTTACAACATGTAGGAGACGTGTTGAGTGTAAAGACGGAGTGACTCAACATTCGGAAGAGGAATGCAGCCTCATTAAAGCAGCAGAGAGCAGGATCGATGCATTCCTGCAGACTGAGGTAAACCAGCAGGAGATACCACCAAAACCACGGAAAGGGAGGCTGACGGGTTATTAACATGAAATGAAACATGTTTACAAATGATGAAATCAAGATCTGAGATCCTTGAGAGGGACGTCATCACTGAGCAGATCATTAGGGTTAAAATTAATATTACAGGAGGAGATGGCTTTGTGTTTACAAAAAATAATAAGTTACATAATAAAACCAAGCTTTAAAAAAGTCACAAGCATAGAATGGAGACTTAAAATGAATTTAAGCAAAAAGGAAAGTATGTGAATATAAAGAATGTATTGAAAGCAGCTACGTTTACAATACATTAAGCAGTATATTGTATATTAAACTAAACATTGAATTTTAATGTTTTCTGGTAGAAAGTGTCAGCAGTGAGGAATCATCTTCTATCGGCTTAGTTAAGATATGTTTAGTGGTAATGAAAGGAAAAATTGCAGTTTTATACTTGCAATGTGTGATTTGTCTAAATAGAAATTTTTAACAGACAAGGTAATAAAATGTGGTGTTTATCAAAAACTAAAACTAACCTCTAACTATTTTGGTCATTGTTCATGCAAAAACCTTCACTAGCTCTCACTTCTTAAATGTGATTTTCTGCATTGTTTAATGTTTTGATGTATTAACATTTTGTATGTTTGGATTCCTGTGATGGTGCCACATCAGGCCCTTTCCCACCAAAAGGCCCAGGAACTTTATTACCAGGAACTTATTTACCAGGAACTTTTTGGGGTAAAAAAGTTCCTGGTAACTGCATTTCCACTGCACCCGAAAGTTCAGGGTAATTTATTCAAATCAGGTTGATGATGTATGAGGGAGCAGTAACAGAAACTGTAGTCCAGTTCATGTACATCCACAAACTAACCTCTAGTTCAATAAAATGACACAGTACTGAAGTGAACAGTTTGGGTTTAACATTTTACTGGTTGTTGAATCACTTAATCCATCTGGAATACATTTTACATTAAGTTAACCATCATTACATATACTTAATTTATATTTAAAAATAGTAGAACATGTATTTTCAACTTCTCATTCCTTAAACTAAATCACATCTAACTTTCAGTGTGATGGATGGTTCTGTTTCATTTCTATTGTTTTACAGATATAGTCCAGGTTCAACCCTAAAGTCAGACAGATTTACTCAAATGCCTGCATTTAATTCAACTGCAAATGACTGATAAAAGTACTTATACTCCTATTTTGATGCCTTGTAAATAAACAGACAGTATTAGGTTAGATTTTTTTTTTTTTTTATTAAAAATTGAAACAAAACAAGGTGCCTTGAGATTAAAAGGGAAATAAACATGTGTGAAAGGTTCAGGCTTTTGGACCAGGGTCTGGTCCAGCTAGTCCAGGACAGCCGGTCTGGAACTCCATGGTCCTGGTCCCTTTTTTGCTTTCCTACAGGAAAAGTAATAAAAATGTTAAAATGAATCACAGAACACATGATGACAGATTCCTACCAGTGTGATGTGACCTGTCTGACCTGGGCTGTTGTAAACAGCAGATGTTGGACCAGGACACAAACAAGCCACAGGTTCAGAAAAAGAGGCGAGTCCATCCGGTCCATTTCAGGTGGAAATCACAAACATACAGAATAAATCAGTGTTCAGCTCACAGCGACAACACAAATACATCCAGTTCTCAGATTAAGGTTTAGTGTCAGACTGTTGACCAGTTAGTATTAGCATTAGCATTAGGTTAACCGGACTTCCCTTTTGACTAAACAGCTGATGCTGCTGACTACTGTTACAGCATGAACCAACTCAACAGTGAATATTTCTGTCGTATACATACCATTGGTTTGTTCGACAGTCGGATCCACTGCGACTGTTGTGGTCCTTTAGTTTCTTTTAAACCTGCATAAATTTCTTCTTCGTTCCTCGTATTCCTTTAGGCTTGTGTCTTATATTTGGCTCCGACAACTTTTACTTGCTCGTTTCGTGTCCGTGATTCAAAGTCTGTCTGAATTTCTTCATCGTCCGTCCACTTGTTGTAGCTTCTCTTTTGGTCCATTTTCCGAATTTTCAAAATACAAAGCTTATGGAAATTAAATGAGTCAAATATTGGCGGTGGACATGTAACACGGTAATGACACCTATGTTAGTACTTCACACTGATTCGACTCAAGGAGTGAGGGATGGTTAGTTTACGGTGAACACATTGGGTTTATTACAACAATAAGAGCAGAATCAACTCAGAATCCAAAAATTCCCAATATAAACAAAACAATAACAATTAAAGTGTCCTCCAACAGCCGTTGCTGCCAATATCAAAGTTCAAAGTCCAGTCCAAAGTTTGGTTTGAATTTGTGTCAGTTCAAGTATATTGTGTGTGTTAGTTCTACCCGGGTAGTGTGTGTATGTGTGGTTACTGCGCGCTGTCAGGTTGTTTCCTCCAGGTGTGACTCTTCATGAAGATGATGAAGATGAAGGATCCAGCATCCTTGCCAATCCCGTCTCGTCTCAGACAAAGAAAACCTGGCTTTTGGCTCGATGTAGATCCAAAAACTCAGCATAAAAAAAACCCGATCTGCATAGTAGAACACAAAGTTAAAGCTGCAGTATGTAGGAATTATGTTCTAAGTAACTGTAAAATTGCCTTGACTGTCATCAGACATTAAGGAATCATGTTCATTTCAAATACTGATCTCACTGACAGTAGTGGTCCAGCCAGAATATGTGCAGTTGAAAAGCTCAGTGTCAGCCCTGAAATTATGTTTATGTTGACATTGTGTGTTTTGGTCTGATGCCCCGCCCATCACCTGTCTGCTAATCACAGAGTCAGAAGCCTTTCAGCATCCAGGTTGCCAGATCCCCGTGGGCTGCAGCTGGAACATTTCTGATCACAAATGTCTGACGTTATTAAACCTAAAAGGACTCTTATTATTCCCAAATACATCGTGACAAAGTGAGAAATAAAACAAGGAGATGTATAGGAGATGATTTAGAAACATGGAGACGGCTGAAAGAGAAGAAGGATTTGAAGACCGACGCCGGCCCTGCCTTAGTCTGACCACCGGTAAAAGCCACTCAGAGCCGGGGTCATGGCCTCTTCACCTGGTCCCTTCTTCCAGGGCCGGGCAGCAGCCTCTTCTCCTGGCCCCGGTGAAGAGACTGCTGGTCCCGGACTGGTGAACAGACCAGGTACCGGTGTAGGACTTGTCTCTTGCCATGGTAGCTCCTTGTAGTTCAGTGTTTTTTGTGGAAGTGACCTGTTCATTTAGCGATGTGTAATCCGAATGAGGGGGGGGGGTGGTGTTCGGTCCGTGGTTTGGTCGGGGGGGGGGGGGGGGGGGGGGTCGGTAGCTCGGTGTCCGTGGTTCGGTCGGGGGGTTCGGTTGGTAGTTCGGTGTGTGGGGGGGATCAGTAGCCGGAAAGTGTGTGTGTGTGTGGGGGGGGTTCGGTTAGTTCGGCGTCCGTGGTTCGGTCGGGGGGGGGGGGTCGGGTAGTCGGTGTCCGTGGTTCGGTGGTGGGGGTGGGTGTCGGTAGTTCGGCGTCCGTGGTTCGGTGGTGGTGGTGGTGGGGGGGGGGGTTAGAGCTCCTGAATCTTCGCAAATTTTCTTTTGATGTGCAGGAGTTTGTTCTGGCCTGTTTATATTAGACTTATGTAGAGTAAGTCTGTTGATGATTCTTTTTGTATAAAATTTATGTTGTGGTGGCAAGGATTAGAGGAAACGCTAGTAGTGGATGTCATGCGGGATCTGGCAACCCCCTAGCCTGGGCGGAGGAGGAGAGGATACCACGTTCTACAGTATTTTGAATGTAATTGCAGTACCAGTTTTGGCCACAATCCTACATACTGCAGCTTTAACTAGCAGTCATCACTTTCTGTACAGAATTATCCACCTCCCTCTTTTACTTAAATGTAACTGATAATACTGACCACAAAGAAATAAGCAACTGTACCATGAGACAAATAAAAATAAAATATCTCAAGTCACCATTAGTTTGTGTCTCTTTTTGTTTAACAGCATCATCTAAATCATGTAACACAAAACATTTCTTTTCTCTCAATAATCAATCATGACTCTTAGATACACTATAAATATTCTACAACAGTCTCAAAATGAATCCAACACATTTATATCAAAACTGAACGTGCCCGTGAGCTTCAGCGCACACTTTTCACTTCTACAACATTGAACATGGCGTCCAAGCTGACGCAGTGGAAATCACCATTGATCATTTAAAACAAATTAATTTCCAACTAACTCAATAATTTGACAGATAACAACATCCTTGTAACATTTACTATTGACTCCAATTGGTTTTTTTATGAAAGAATGTTCGATATTTCTCATTTTATAACAACCGAAATGTACGGGTCTATTAGCATGTTAGCAGCTTAACATAATCAAACCATAGCAAACATTATTAACATACCACACACCGGAGTCTTCGGTTGGAAAAAAAACGAAACAAAACAATCGCCCCAGTCACCGGATTGCAGGCGCTTCCTTGTGAAACTCAAAATACAGACTTGGAACTATGAATATAAAACAGTCTCTCATAAACTTTTTATCTTCCTCGTAAGTATCTCGTGGTAGCTTCTGTATTTGACCTAGCTTAGCGTGTCTTCTTCCCATCATGCAATGCCGTACTTCCGGAGTATTTTTTTTTCCACCAAGCATGCATGAGGTGCCCCCCTGTGGCCACACAAAGCAAATACACCTGCACGTCATGAATTCACACATAAATGAACATGTCTAGAACTAAACTAGAAGCACTCGGAGAGCGCAGACCTCCGCCAAGGCTGATCAGTGGCCCCCCCCACCCCCGATCACCACCAAAATTTAATCATTTCTTCCTTATCCCATTTCCAACAAACCCTGAAAATTTCATCCAAATCTGTCCTTAACTTTTTGAGTTATGTTGCACACTAACGGACAGACAAACAAACAAACAAACAAACAAACCCTGGCAAAAACATAACCTCCTTGGCGGAGGTAATTACACTTAGTAAACCCATTTACATTTTCAAGGTGTTACAGACAGAATGCGGAAATGCTGTCAGTCTGGTCCACCACTCAGCCTTCTCCAGGACACAGCCCCGCCCCTTAAAGTTCCTGGTAATCTGGAGAGTACTATCTCCCTACCAGGAACTTCTTCTGGGTAAATTCGGGGCCGGGGGAGGGTCAGTTACCAGGGTAATTTTCGGTGGAAACGCACCAGGAACTTTGAAAGTTCAGGGTAATACAGAAGTTCCTGCAAAAGTTCCTGAGGTGGGGAAAGGGCCTATTCTCTGTCTGGGTAATTGTTCTAATATTTCTCAGTATTTTTTTATTCTCAGAATACAAAAACAGCAGGTAACTCCATAATGAAATCAATCAGGCTTAGTAGTTAGCTCTGTCTGTCACCTCATAGCAGCAAGGTCAACAGCTGTCCTGGCACCAAGGTGTCTAAATAATGGTATCCATGGCACTGACAGGAAAGGGGTGTGGTCAGGAACAGCTAATATGCATTTAACCCTTTCATGCATAGTGGTCACTACAGTGGACAGTTATTCTCCAGCTGTTCTCTTGTACAGGGTGGGGAAGCAAAATTTACAATATTTTGAGGCAGGGATTGAAAGACAGTGTATGACCAATTAGTTTATTGAAAGTCATGAGAATTTAAATCTTCAAATCATATTTTACTGCATTTCTAACGGTCTTGTTGTCTACCTCAAGTTCAATTGCCATTTTTGTCATGGATTTGGTTGGATCCTTTGGGATTTTGGATTTGAGAGCTTTAATAAAAGCTTTGGTACGTTTTTTGTTTCTTCCTCCACTTCCAGACTTTCTCGTAATAGTTTTGCTCATAGTCATTCTCTTCTTTCCATTATAAACAGTCTTTATGGACACTCCAACTATTTTTGAAATCTCCTTTGGTGTGACGAGTGCATTCAGCAAATCACACACTCTTTGACGTTTGCTTTCCTGATTACTCATATGGGCAAAAGTTTCTGAAAAGGTATGGATAATAGTGTTAGGTATGATTATGACATCAATATATGTTTGGTTTCAAAACAATTGACGTGGTGCCTGCTGAGAAAAAAAACAACTAAATGTTCATTGTAAATTTTGCTTCCCCACCCTGTATATTCATGGGTTTTGTTGTTTTAGTTTCATATCAGTCAACACAGTGAACGCTTATGCATCATCCCATACATTGTAATTCACACCATTACTATAACTTTGCTGTTCTTGATAAACCTGATCTGCACTAACATGTTTGAGTGTAAATCAATTGTTATTTGTTAGAATTTTTTTTTTTTTTTTGCATATTATCTCCATGAAAAGAGTAATAACTAGCATTAAAACATGTTAAAATGTGAGAAAACATCAGATTTTATTTTTATTTCATTGTTTTCATATCACTTTCTGATATTGGGTTTTAAACACGTTTCTTTACTTCAAAAATGAAATGCATGGATATTTTTGTAACTCCATGAAAAAAAAAACAAAAAAACTTGATCACATTGTTTTTTTACATACCTATGGAGGAATAAAAACACTAAAAAAATCTTAACTAAGATTCTCATAATTAATGCATGAAAGGGTTAAAGCAACACACACTGAAACTGTATCTTTGAAACAGAACAGAAAGAGCAGAAAATGAACAATCTGTGAGATGTTTTGGGCTGAAACCTAAAATTCTGGGGTTATATGACATAGTTGACAAAAAAGTGGACGATATGTCGGAAGTGAATATATGTCTGTCTCTGTTTGTCGAACTCTACGTGTTAACATTAACCTGTTACAAGAAATAAATGAGTTAAAATAACTGTAAAAGTTGCAGTCCTGCACAAAATACTTCAAAATGAGTGTCATCCAAACCAAGTACAAAGAATTTCAAGAGGAGAAGGAATTTTATTTTTATTATTTGTCCTTGTATTTTGTACATGTGGACATGCAACACATCGAACAGATCTGCCTCTAACCCATCATGAGCTGAAGCTGCAGGACCACACCACACACTGCAGACTGGGAGCAGTGGGTTGCCATGTTGGGTGCCTGGGGTGCAAATGTTATCTTAGAATGACTTCAAAATGCATCTAAAAAAACTGGTTCATTAATGACTGGAGCTGCCAACATTAGAAATGTTTTAGTCCTGTCTGTTGTATTTTTAAGATGTATAAGTGCCAAGAGTATTTTAATAATTTTTTTACTTACATTGGCAGATGTGTTATTAATTATAAATTCTGTGTTGCAAAACCTGTATTGTATTCATCAGTCTTTGGGGTATTTTACCTTTTTTTTTTGTTTTTTTTCAAAATTATATTTATTGTCATTTTTGCTTTATGCACACACACTCACAAAATGACAATAAACAAAACAAAGAACATACCAACAGAAACCAAACAAAAACAAAACTGGCCCATAAAAATTATGTTTTCATTTCAAATACAAATGCCCTTTTAACAATTCTCAAAGCTCCAGTCCCATATAGGTAAGAAAAAGTTCCCAAGTCTTTAGAAAGACATCATCCTTATGGTGTAATCGACAAGTGAGATAGTCAAGGGAAACATAACTAAAAACTGTTGTATGCTATTGTGTCTGGTGGGAATCTGATCTGAGATCCAGTTACAAGCAAACATTCTCTGGCACAAAAAGTAAGCATTCCATATAGTTTTTTGTGATATTTGTTGGCAACAACAGGGTCAGTTAACCCAAGCAAGAGAAACAGAGGATTACAGTTCAGTTTCACATAAAATATTTTTTCCATTTCCTGACCAATCATCTGCCAAAAATATTGCACTTTTAACCCTTTCATGCATAGTGGTCACTACAGTGGACAGTTCTCCACAGCTTTACTCTTGTATATTCATGGGTTTGTTGTTTTAGTTCCATATCAACCAACACAGTGGACACTTATGCATCATCTCATAAACTGCAATTCATACCATTATTGCAACTTTGCTGTTCTTGATTGGTTCTTGAGTGGAAATCAATTGTTAATATTTATTTTTTGCATATTATCTCCATGAAGTGAGTAATAACTAGTATTAGAATATGTTAAATGTGAGAAAACATCAGATTAGCTGCATTAAACATGGTTTCATTTCACTGTTTTCATATCACTTTATGATATTGGGTTTTAAATACATGTTTCTTTGCTTCAAGAATAAAATTCATGGTGTAGCTGAGTGGACATTTTTGTAACTCCATGAAAAACAGGTTGATTAAAATAATAATAATAAAATTCAATCACATTTTATTTTATTTTATTTTATTTTTTCATGCCTAAAAAGGAATAAAAACCTAGGAAAAAAAAAATCTTGATTAAGGTTCTCATAATTCATGCATGAAAGGGTTAAACAAGACCAAAAGCAGTGTGTGTGAGGGTACCAGTCTCAACTTTACACTTCGAGCATAGTGGGAGGAATCCGGCTTCAATTTGTGGCGTAAATGAGGAGAGAATGTTCGCCCTGTGAAAGAATCATTAGCTGAGTTGCTTTTACTCTATACAACACATAACGTTTTTACATTACCCCAAACATTTTCCCAGTCATCCTCAGTAATAACACAGTCCAGATCCTTCTCCCACATTTCCTTCAAGTGCGAAGTATTAACTGTAGAGTACGCTTTAACCTGTTTAACCCTGACCATATTTTCAGGGGAATAACGCCTAAAAAGACATACCCAAAGTAAATAAAGAATTACTTATAATACTTATAATAATAAGGTTCATATGGATGTTCTTGGTGTCTATGGACATTTAGAGACCTCACAGAATCTATTCCCATTGTCTAAAATATGTTATCTATTACTATGCCTGAGTAAACTGTAACAAACTAAAAGAGAAATTAGAATTTTTTATCCTCGCTTTTTTTTCCGGCTGGATTGACAATGATATGCATAAATTAATCGTTCATGTCGGAGATTTTTAATAGCGTATATTTCACCCCACAAAGATTAAAAATCATGTTTGAACATTAAAGTTTGCACTAAAACACACTTTTGATGTACTTTTATTAACATTAGGGTCTAAACTTTGAGCAAAAGTTGAAAAAAAACATCCATTGTCCTGATTTATTATATTTTTTATAGTAGATGAATATCAATATAATTTCTTCGGCCCGCGGATGGGCTGATAGGGCTAAAGGGGTTGTTGTAGAATATTGTCATAGAGCTAAACGATTTGTTTTACATTTTGTTTTAAAGTTGTATGTTTAAAACCTTATGTTACCTTTTATGGTGACAATTCAACATCTGTCCAGGGACTGCAGATGAAAAATAGCCATTAGGCATTGTCATACCTGCTGCCAGACGCTAGTCTGGTTTTGTCTGTCTTTTATGTTTTGTTTGTCATTTCCTGTTTTATTTTGTTAAGTTTTCCCTCATGTGTCTTGTCTGTCGTCTTTACTTCCTGTTCCCCGTTCATCCTGACCTCTGTCCTGATTACCTGTCTCCGCCCTGATTGTCTCCACCTGTGTCTAGTTGTCTTCCCTCCCTTTTGTGTATTTAAACCCTGTCTTTTCCCCTTGTCAGTCGCCAGTTTGTAACTCCAGTAGTTCAGACCAGCGTTCTTGACCTCGTTTGTTCGTTTGCTTGCCTGTTTTTGACCTGTTTTGGATTCCTCGGTTTCTCGTCTTCTGCCTGCTCCCTGTCGGTTTTTGTCTGCCTCATCTGATCTGGTTTTGACCTTCTCGCCCTGACTACCGGTACGTGAGTTTGCCTAGTCCTTATGTCCTGTTGCCCGATTGTTAGCCTGCCTGTGTATGACCTGTTTCCGTCCCTGACCTCCCTTTGCTTTTCCCCAGTCGGGGAAAATACTCCTAACACCGCTCTGGGAGACGGGCTGCTGCCCTCGATCCGGAGGACGAATCAGAGGAGGAAATCTCCAACCATTATCCTCAAGATTCTGTCACTCATAATATTTTTTCACCTGTGTGAATAATAAATCTTTTGGAACTAATTTTTGTTGTCTGAGTTCTGCATTTGGATTCTGTGTTTGTACCAATGTTATCACAGGCATTTACAGCAATGTGAATCAATGTACAATGCCCCTGCTAAATAAATAAATAAATAAATGGGGGGGTTAAGTATCTTGCTCATGGATACATCAGCATCAACATTTTTTCTGGAATCAAACCACTGACCCTTTAGTCGCAAGCTGCTTCTCCAACCTTCTAGGCTCCAGCTGTCCCCTCAAATCTTCTCAAATACAGTAAAATCATTAATTTACATCAATTTATATAAATAAATAAATAAATGATAATGACAATGATGATGATAATGATGACGTATACATAAGCAGATTTTGCTCATGATACATAAACATAGAAATCAGAATACAGGAGTTTTACCTGTAGTGATTTTTTTCTCTATTGTGGTCTTACTTCTACTGGCCCCCAAAATAAAAATCTTCATACTGATCCTATATGTAGTATTTTCTACATTTGTGTGTGCTTTCTATCAACATTTCTGACCTTGTTGTGTATTTTAAACCACATCAAAATGGATCTTTTTATGGTTTTGTTTAAGCCCCGGCAGCAGTTGGTTAAGATGACTGTAACACACACACGCACGCACGCACATACACACACACACACACAAAGTCTGTGTTTATGAACATTTAATAAAAACCACCCATTATTAAATTCCCACCATCCACTTGCCAGCCTCCACTACCAGAATATCAAAGAGTTGCATTCCAATTAAAACTCCATCCAAATATTTGTGCACCTCTTATGTCCCACGTCGTTGTATTTATAGAACTAAACATTTGTTTTGGCTTCTTCAGATCCTTTGATTCAGCTATTTTTGTCAGGAATCAGTTTGGTCACATCATTCACAGAGCTAAAAAACCTCAAAGAAAAACAAAGTAGATATGAGATTGGACTCCAGCAGAAACATGAGGTCAGTTCTGGAAGGTCAGCTGTCCTGTCTGAAGATGAGAGACAACAGAAAGAGGAAGCTATTTAACCCTCTAAGACCTAGAACTACTTTTGTAGTGACTTCAAATGAGTTTTTTCTATAACATTTATTATAATATTATCCTCTATATTTTGCATTTTTAATCAAAATCAGGTGTTTCTCAATAATTAATTTACTGAACATGTAGTAAAACTAGAAAATTCAATTAAAAAGTGACACCTTCAGTAAAAGGTTTTAATTAACTGAACATAAAATAAGTGTATAGAACCACTGCCATATCTCAAACTACATGGGTTTTATGGATGAATCAATGAGCCTGTTTACATGCACACTAATACTGTGATCATGATCTGATTTCTGGAGTTATCATGTTACTCAAGTAATCATATAAACAGTATAAGCTGATACGGTTTACCAGATAACAGCAGTTACCTGATTATGAGAAACTGGATGAACACACTTGGATTTCTCCCCTGTACTCCACAGTCTTTGAAATGGACAGAGTTTATGTTTTTGTTTGATATGGGTATTATTGTTATGAAATGGACAGAGTTTAATTTTGGTTTTAATATTTGTATTATTATTATAAAATGGAAAGAGTTTAATTTTGGTTTTAATATTTGTATTGTTGTTATGAAATGGACAGAGTTTAATTTTGGTTTTAATATTTGTATTATTGTTGTGAAATGGACAGAGTTTAATTTTGTTTTTAATATGTGTATTATTGTTATGAAATGGACAGAGTTTATTTTTGTGTTTGATATGCGTATTATTGTTATGAAATGGACAGAGTTGATTTTTGTTTTTAATATGTGTATTATTGTTATGAAATGGACAGAGTTTTTTTTATATTTGTATTATTATTATGAAATAGAAAGAGTTTAATTTTGGTTTTAATATTTGTATTATTGTTATGAAATGGACAGAGTTTAATTTTGGTTTTAATATTTGTATTATTGTTATGAAATGGACAGAGTTTAATTTTGTTTTTAATATTTATATCATTGTTATGAAATGGACAGAGTTTAATTTTGTTTTTAATATGTGTACTATTGTTATGAAATGGACAGAGTTTATTTTGTTTTTAATATGTGTATTATTGTTATGAAATGGACAGAGTTCAGTTTTGTTTTTAATATTTGTATAATTGCTATGAAATGGACAGAATTTAATTTTATTTTTAATATGTGTATTATTGTGATGAAATGGACAGAGTTTATTTTTGTGTTTGATATGCGTATAATTGTTATGAAATGGACAGAGTTTAATTTTGTTTTTAATATGTGTATTATTGTGATGAAATGGACAGAGTTTAATTTTGTTATTTACATTTGTATTGTTGTTATGAAATGAACAGTTTATTTTTGGTTTTCATATGTGTATTATTACTGCTATGAAAGGGACAGAGTTTATTTTGATGTGAAATACTGTTGCAAAATGGACAGAGTCTATCCTTGACATGTACAGCATTTTTGTGTTTTGTGCTTCGTCCGAATTTAGTCTGATATGTGTAAGATTTTGAGTTACTTATAGGATCTGACGGGAATTTAGGGTAGGTGAAGGATGGGGTAAGGGGGTGGAGATTATAAATTAAACTTCATCCTGCTCTTTTTCAAATGTTTTCCTTTTCATATAAATCTTTTTGTGGTTTCATTGTGTGTTATATACATGTAAGCTGAAGCACAATATTGTTAAAATTGCACTTATTTTTCTTTCAAAATTTCAGTTTTTTCAGGTTAACCACATCTTTTTTTTTTTTTTTTTTGTGAAAGTATAGTTTGTAAATGTTAATTTTTTATTGCAATAAAACAAAGAGAAAAAGTTGTCATTTACAGGGTATTATGTTATTATTTTACTGGTCTGGCCCACTTGACGTCAAACTGAGCTGAATGTGGTCCCTGAACTAAAATGAGTTTGACACCTCTGGTTTAGGTCTTTGAGGGTTAAAGGAGGTAAATAGTAATCCAGCTCTGTCTTCTGTAAAAACCAGAACATCTAATGACACCACAGTTCCATAAAAACACTTGCAGAGCCGACACAACCAGACGTAAATCCCACACTGCTGTTTGTGGTCTGCAGAGGCTCTGCAGGTATTTTCAGCAGTTAGGAGGAGTTGTTAGAGGCTGAAGATCAGAATTGCATCACAGAAAACCAGATCAGACTTTAACCAGGAAAGATTAGTGAGTGGATTAATGGAATAATGATTCATGGAAAATCTGATGAAAATAAGGGTCTAAACTAAATGTTAGTAAAGCTGATTTAGAAGATTATATAGGACTAGCACATTGACCCGTGGGTCATTAATACAGATATGTAGAGACTGAAGTTAATAAATGTGATGTTCCTGTTTTTAACTTCATTTCCCATCATGCAGCGTGATACTGTGCTTCCCATCAGCTATCATTGGTATAGCAATGTAATTGTAAGGCTTGTATTCCAAAATGACTAATATCTTACAAACTATTGGTACTATCAACTTGCCGAGATACTTAATGTGGAGATGGGACTATTCTTCAACTGTAGGTACCAAACTGGCCGGATAAAAACATCTCAATTTATCAGAGCAGTGCAGATACACACACCCACCCACCCACACACACACACACACACACACACACACACACACACACACACACACACACACACACACACCAAGGTTATTATCTGTTAACGAAATCTAATGAAATGATCAAAACTAGAATTGAAAAAACATTTTTGTTAATGGAAATAAATAAAAACTATAATTAAAAGAAAAAACCCTAACTAACTGAAACTGTATTATGTGTTTACAAAACTAACTAAAACGTATAAAAATTATGGATAAAATTCCCTTCGTTTTCATTTTTGTCAATGTCGGACTGATATGAAATCAATTTATTTCGCTCGAGCAATTTTAGCTGCTGTCACCGTACAACACTTCACCGTCCATCACTTCTCGTCATTTGTCGTTTAGAGTCGGCCTCTCGTCCCCACTCTACCTGACAACATAGAGATTAAAGTTGGGAGAAAGCAGCAGAGTCCTGTCCGAGATTTATTTGAATATGACGGTGAAGAAGATAAAAGATATGAAAAAACTAAAGCTAATACTAAAACTAAACTAAAACTAAGCATTTACAAAAAAATCAGAACTAATAAAAACTAGCAAACCTGCTCTAAAAACGAATTAAAACTAACTGAATTAGAGAAAAAAAAGTCCAAACTACATAAAACTAAACTATAATGAAAAATCCAGAACTATTATAACCTTGACACACACACATACACACCTACACACACACACACACACACACACACACACACACACACACACACACACTTATTAATCTGTATATAGTCATCATACAAGCCCTTTTCCTTTTGCAGATGTTCCTTCGTGTTATATTATGTTATCCAAACACACCATCTTATCTGAGTCTGTGCATAAATAGGTAAGAAAATATCGGTTCTGCAATATATTGTGATATTTCATTTCATGATACTGTATTGATATTAAGAAGTACTGTATTGATATTTTTAGGTATTTATTCAAATGCAGATATGGCGGAGGTTCAGTTTTGTTCTTTGTTTATATTTTATTTCTTATTATTTAACACTGTTTTATTTGGAGTATCCTAAAAGCACTTTTTACTGTCTGAGAGATGCAGATGTTAGTTCCTTTGTTGGAATTGCACAAAAATGATGTTATGATGTTAGTTATGAACTAATAGAACATGAACATTTGAGTAGGATCTTAAATTTTAATGTCTGTAAAACATAATTTAAGTTTTTAGAGAGGAACATTTTGTGATATAGCATTAGATCCTGTTCTGATCCAATAAAAATGTGTTTATTATTTCTGCATATTTGTCATGTAATTCAATTCTTCCAGGAAATAATCTTTTTTAAAAAGAAACAAAACAAACAAAAAATAACCATGTTAACAGTATCATGATATATTGTATTGTGATCCTAGTATTGTGATTTGGATTGCCAAATTCTTGCCATTACACACCCCAGTGCATAAAAGTATAACCCTCAGTCATGTGTCTGTCTTTATCTATTATATATTGAATATGTGTGAGTGTTTTTACATTTAAAGCAGGGGTGTCAAACTCATTTTATTTCAGGGGTCACATTTAGCTAAATTTGATCTGAAGTGGGCCGAACCAGTAAAATAATAACATAATAATATATAAATAGTGTCTGTTTTAAAGTGAAAAAAGTAAATTTACATTATGAAAAAGTCTACATCTACAAACTATCCTTTCAAAAGATGTGAATCAAGGTCAAGGTCAAGGTTACTTTATTTATACCCGTAGGTAGATTTGTTTTGCAGTCTAGGTCATTGCCTTGGCATTACAACAACACTTACATTAAACATGCAAGACAGGTACTTGATCATGCTTACAGACAGGACAAAAAGTGCTCAGTGTTCCACCATTCATCTGTATAGCAGCATGGATAAGTAAAAGAATAACATAAATAAGATCCAATAAATAAAAACAAGATGCAATAAAACACCATAAAAACCAGAAAAGATAAAATAGAAACAATCTGGGATAAAAACCAGGATAAGACCATAAAATAAAAAAATAAAAAAAAAAAATTAAAACTTTGAAGTCACAATAATAATAAATAGAGCAAAGAAATGGAATAAATAACTAAATAAGTTAATAAAGTGCAATGTCACTATTTCTTATTGAGCTCAGTGACGGCGACAGGAACAAAGCTATTTTTATAACGCTGTGTCCTACATGAACATGAACAAACTGAAAAAATAAGTGTCATTTTAACAATATTCTGCCTCTGATTATCATTTACACATGTACATTATAGCTTTTAGATCACAGTGGATCCACAAACTCACAAAACATTTAATAACAGACAGAAAATTGTTAAAATTGTACTTACTTCTCTTAAGACATTTCAGGTTGTTTATATTTGTACAGGTTATTCACATTTTTTTGTGAAATTATACTTTGTTTTACTGTAAATACATGAAAATATTTACATTTACTAAGAGAAAAATTTGGAGTTGTCATTATTTCTATGTTATTATGATAGTATTTTACTGGTCCTGCCCACTTGAGATTAAATTGGTCTGAATGTCAAACCTGAACTAAAATGATTGTTAATATCTCAGTGTAATTTTTGCATTTCACAAATTCATCCCAAGGGCCGGACTGGACCCTTTGGTGGGCTGGATTTGGCCCCTGGGCTGCATGTTTGACACCTTTGTTCTAAAGGAATCAGAGCTGCTTGAAATAAAGCTTTTTCCTGACTATTATTCAGCACACAGGAAGCAGATGTTGGGCCAAACTTTGCCAGGTTTTCTGAAGCAGAACCAGCCCTGTGTGCAGGCTGTCTGGTGGACAGCCCATTCTGAAAACGAAATAAATCCCAATCCATCCAGAAGATGACAACAGGCATGTGAGGAGGCCGGAGGAGCAAACACAACGTCTGCCTCCTCATCTGTGAGCTCCACTGGAATGAAAGTAAAACCATATGGGACTCACGGCAAACAGGGGAAAGTTAATGAGATTTTGAGGAGGCACTAAATGTGACGGCCCTCCTTGAACTTTTACGATGACCTCCGGCAGGCTGGACATAATAAGACTAAATGAGTTTACAGCCTGGGTCAGTTATTAGGATCTGCTTGGGTTACAGTCATGAGGCCTGCAGAGGAATATCCGATTCGACAGAGGGAGGACATGGAAAAAGACCTGAGTGAGTTTCCACCGTGCAGAAATGAATTAAATACAGCAGGAAATAAAGTGATATGACGATTTAATGCAGTGGATATAAAATACAAAGTGTTCAAAATCTGATAATCTGCATCTGGAGCTATAGGTAACTATGTAACATATACTCTAACACAAATTACTGGAATTAATGTGCCATATTCTTTTCTAATTAAATGTAATTTGATGACAAAAAATATCTTCTGATCTCAAAGTTTTTTTTTGCAGGTTATCCAGCTATAAACTTATTGTGCAAAGATTTCAGAAGTTAAAAAAAAACATTTTAAGTCCCCTCCTCTTAAAATTAATTTTCTTCCAGTGTTCCTTTACTATAATCTCTGAGGTTTGACACTTTCCATGGAAGTTGAATGATGATTTAACTCACTATGACCCAAACAGCCACAGCCACAGCAGCCAAAACCATTTACTGATATAAAACACTGAAAAATTTTTAAACCACTAATCCTATCAATACATGTAAATTCAGATAAAATGCAGTTTCTCAGCTTTTCAGTGGTATCACATACGAGCCATTTGGACATTCAGAGGCTCCGTAGTGAACATGGAAATAACAGCATCTTCTGATGATAATAATAATAATAATAATAATAATGATAATAATAATAAGAATAAGAATAAGAATAAGAATAAGAATAAGAATAAGAATAACGACTTTTACTACATCATCAGCAAATTATACATAAGGAAACACCTCATTTTCTTCAAAAATGGCAAAATACAGAGGATAATATCCTAATGAATGGTGATAAATCATTTAGGAAAGGTTAAATGTATAGAAAAATTCATGTTGAGGTTACCATAAAAATAGTTAAAGGTATTTAGGGGTTAAACAATTTCTTCCATCTGTTGTGTCTCATCTTCTGACAATATTCAGTTTTGAAGATTTTGCTGAAAAAGAAACTTTTCCTCATTTTGATATTATAATCTTTGAATTTACTCAGCAAATTAAGATAAGATAAGATAAGATAAGATAAGATAAGATAAGATAAGATAAGATAAGATAAGATAAGTGTTGTTGTCATACTGTACAATAGCTAAACGATATTGGAGTACTGTCCCACATTGGTCCAAAAAGAAAGGTGTACAATAATCACAATATATATGGAATAAAATACCTGCACAATAAAATACAAAATGTGTGCGTAAAAAATATAAATACTTGTAATTGGAAAATTCCTCATTTTCACTGAAAAATGCAAAATACTAAGGATAATAATACAATAAATCATGATAAATCACTAAGGCTGGTTAAATTTGGAAATAAATTCATTTGGATGTCACCACAAACATATTTCCAGGTCTTAATGTTGAGTCCTTGACGCTCTCAGATACAAAAACAGAACAAACACGCCCCCTACTGTCCACTAACCTACACCTACATTAATATAACAGGATGACAGTGTCATTCCATCAGCTGTTCCACCTCAGGGCATCTGAGAACCAATCAGTGCAGACCTTCCCCATGTCATTAACAGCAGCTACAAAGTAAAACAGACAAACTAAAACCAGCACAACAAAACTGTCTCTTATACCTCTGGTCTGAAAGCTTTTATTTTTACCTGACCACCTACCCATGATATCATCTTTCAGCAGCTTCAGTCCAAAAATAATTAGTATCATTTTTCAGAGTGCCGTACTGGTTAAAGGGTTGAACCCTCCACCCTGCACCCTTGACCTCTGACCCCTCAGATGCCCTCCATCGGTATAAACGTCAGGTTCCTCTGTTTGCGTGGCTCTTTTGTGCTCATCATAAATCACTCCGGAGGTTTTTTCAGCTGCTGCTTATACCATGAGGAGAAAAAAAATCAGGTCACAGTGAAATAAAGTAGATGTTTAATAAACTGATTTCTTTACTACTTTTCTTTTCTCTGCCTTTACGTGACATCTGATCTTAATTAGCAGCCAATTACACAGCGAGAATAAAAACCAGCAGGTGCAGAAGCTGTAAAAAGCAGGTCTAAAAGTGTAACTCTGTGGTATGAAGCAGACAGAAGCCACTCTAGTCTCAAATCAAGTAGATTTTTTAAAGCAGTTTTTATCAGTGCATTAACCTTTAGTCATGTAGCTACTAGTACGTGCATCTCTGGAAAGAATTAAGACACCACAAACTCTAAATGACCTGAACGTCACAGATTGAGGTCAAGAGGAAGATGGACGGTCAGAGCCATTCAACTGAACTGAGCTGCTTGTATTTCAGCTCTGGGCAGCTGGACATAAAGCAGCCAGCAGAAAGGTAACACACAAACACTGGGACTGAAAAACAAAGTAATTAAACCTATGATAAATGAACTTATTTGTAAAATGAGGACCACTTTCACATTTTTTGGGAGTGCCCTAATATTACTTTATATTGGATGAATAAGTTAAGAGTAGGGCTGTCAAAACTAGTGCGTTAATGCAGATTAATCCATCATTATGATTAATCTGATTAAAAACTTTAATGCAATTATTCCATCTGCAGCACAGAATGACTCTGAATGTCTCTGGCAATGCATTTGGGGCAGTTTGTCCAAGTAGAGTTATAGTCGCACATGTGCAAATGGGCAGTTGACCCAGTAGTGACAGGCAGCAGAACCAACCCATAAAGATGGAAGACACTGAACAGCACATTGGTCCTCTGGATGGAAATATGAGGACAAAAAAACAAGACGAAACAGTTGGTTCAATTGTTTTGTTTCAAGTTGTTTTGTTGAAACTGTTGAAGGTGTTTAAAAAAAACATGTTAAGTGCATATATAATCTGTTCTTTCTTGAGTCAGTTTGCTCATGCAAAATGAAACACAATTAATATAGATTAAAAATGAAGGATATTTAGCCCATGAAGATGCAGAGTTCCTTTTGTGTCAGTTCCCAGATGAATTTTTGTCTTTATTTAACCTTTCTTAAGCGTTATCACCATTTATTATAATATTATTCTTTTCAGTGAAAATCAGGTGTTTCCCTATATTTAATTCAGTGATCATGTAGATTTTTATACAGAAAAATCTAAAGCTTAGATTAGACTTGAGGGTTATTATATCAGAAACAGAGAGAACTGAGGAAAAAGTGACTTTTTTAGCAAATATATCATTAACTGAACATAAACCAAGTGTCTCCATCCACTGTTACTGATTCAACTCCATGGGTTTTACTGGTGAATCGATGTTGTAGAAGATAGTGGTGTTTCCACGGTAACTATGAAGCCTCTGAACATCCAAACTGGTTATATCTGATAACCATGAAAAGATGACAAACTGTATTTTACATAGATAGATAGATAGATAGATAGATAGATAGATAGATAGATAGATAGATAGATAGATAGATAGATACTGATTAAAATGCATTTTACCCAAATATGCTACAATATAAAAAGTCAATATAAACATGAACAGGTGGTGCCAGGCACAACAAACCCCGCCCCTTCCACATATTTTGGCATCAATCCAGCTGATGTCATCATGTCTATGTGTGTGCTGATGTCAGCATATCAATTGCCTCTATACATTTGTCAAGTTTGAAGTAAAAAGAAAGGAAAATTAAGTTTTTATAGACATTTGAAATGTTGCCCATTATAAGTAAATGGGAGATAAAAAAAGATTTTGAAAAATTCATTAAAAAATTTTTCTTTGACCTACTTTCCCCAAAATGTAACCACATCTAATTTGGGTCACTGGCAATCTATAAACCCAACTTGGTATGAATTCAACCAATAGTTCTGCTGTTAGAGTGTAGCAGCAGTATGACACACATTCAGTACCAATTTAATAAAACATGAGTAAAGATAAACTCTGACAATAATGTTACCTTTTTTTACAACAACAAACAAATTTCGGTAACAAAGATGAACATTTGATCAATATCAGTGACTGGGTCAACATAGAATTGAGGGACTTTTGAAGTCCATGGGATATAGCTTGCATAATTTTTTATTAAAAGTTAAAAAAAAAAAAAACATCTCAGAACAAACTATACAAACTCTGCAAAAACAGAAACATTGCACATTTTTTCGTTTCAGAATCAGAATCTCTTCACTGTCATTGCACCAGTCCAGTCCTTATCCATTCTCCAAACCTAAACTCTTTGCCTAGTCTACTGACAGATCACCATGGAAGCAGATTTGTTTGTTGTACGTCCCTAAAATGAGTCCAGGGTGCTCTAACACTAAAACATTACTTCCACCTGCTACATGTTGTAACCTGAAGAAAAAAAAACACAGCCAGGCGTGATCTCATGCCCCCCCCCGGCAAGCCTTAGCACCTCCCCTGGGGGCCCGCCCCACAGTTGGAGAAACACTGGTGTAAGTTAACTATATTTCACTAATATCACTATGTACTGGAATGATGGTTATAAAGTGCTGTTCAGTGGCAGATTTCCACATCAGATGGCACCAAATATGTCAGATTTCAACAAATCAGCCAATGGGAAAATGGTATTTTATTCATCTGTAGTAACCAGTGTTCAACCTGTAGAGGGCAGACTAAATAGAGATTTTCAGGAGTTTCCTTCCACTTCAGACACATCCTACCTCTGTTCTGATTCATTTATTCATTTTAAGGCAGTTTGTTTACAGGCTGAAACTTAATGCTGTAATCTACTGTATATTTGATTCACAAGTCAAATGCATCTCCTCTGATAAACACACATTAGAACAACCACATGCATCAACACTGACTGCAGCTGACCTTCAAAATAAAAGCCTCAAATATGTAGCAGTGTTTAGGTTGAGCTCAGACAGACAGACAGACAGACAGACAGACAGACAGACAGACAGATAGATAGATAGATAGATAGATAGATAGATAGATAGATAGATAGATAGATAGATAGATAGATAGATAGATAGATAGATAGATAGATAGATAGATAGATAGATAGATAGATAGATAGATAGATAGATAGATAAACTATATTGCACATTGTTACATACAGGATATGCTGGATTTCACAATAAAAGCCTCCAGGAAGTAATGAAAGCTGAGAGATGTTTGATGGATGGACATGTTTTCACAATAAAAGCCCCTGTTATTTAGTTTGAGTAGAACCTATGCCCTGGCAAGCGTTTGTTTGGAATTTCAAAACAATAATATCTTAAAATGTCCATGTAATTAGTAAACATGTCAAAATAAAAGCAAGTATTATGCATTACACTTTTAATATTGTTTCGAGTTTTGAAATCACTGCAAATTCTACACACATTATCGAAGATTTTTATGTGTTATATAACGGAGTTTTCAACATGTTTAATGTAATTCATATCTTTAAGCAATGTAGACTTTCCATTCTTCTACAATGTATGTTTGCCTCCTTAATTTATTTCAGCTACTTCTTCAGCTTTATTTTGTTTTCTATGACAACATTTCCTATCTAAAGCTTCTCCTATTTTTTTTTTTTTTTCAGTTTAACAGTGTTTCTACATGAAACTACTAATATTTGTCTTTCAATTTTTACTGTACTACTGTTACAGTTTTCTTCAGCTTCATTTTTTTTTCACTTTGACCATTTTTCATTCCAGCTTATCCTTCAACTTTGTTCTTTTATTTTAAAATTCTAATTTAAGCATTTTGGGCTAAATTTAGCTGTGTTTTAACAGTGGTTCAGCTCAATTCAAGCCTGCTTGGCCTACCGTTGTGTAAATAAACAGTACAATGCATCTTTCTGGACGCTCTGCAGGGTGTGAATACCTGCTACTTACTTGAAGCTTCCTCACCTTCACCGGCATCTGTGAAAATACTATGGACCTCCAACTATGGGCTCTGTTCCATCTATCATAGTCTGAAGTCGGCACAACTGCATTGCATTATGGGATATTTTCCCTTATACAGTGTTCAGAGCTTGTATACTGTAATATTTAGTATGCTGATATAATATCTTGTGTAGTGTCTTAATGTTAGCATGGAACAGCAGCCACTGCCATTGTGTATGTATTGCTTAACCCAGGATTTGGGACTGACCCTGTGTAATTCTAAGTCAGACTCTGCTGACTGTAGTTTTCGAAGCACCTGATAAAGCTATTTATGTTTGTTCACTTTGTAGTATACTTTCTACTCTATTTACTTTGTTGTGCATGAATTTCACAGAGGAGTGTCGTCTCACTACTATTCTGGACTAAACTAATAAAGACCCAGCGCTACTTTTGTGGCAGTTTCCAAATGAATTTTTCTCTCGATTTTACCTTTCTTAACCCTTTCATGCATGAATTATGAAAAAAATTATATAGATGGTTTTTTTTTAGATTGATTTTATTACTCAAAATCAGGCTAAAGTTTAAATGCACTTTGAACTTTATTTTATTTTATTTTTTTTTAAACCTGGCTTTGTTAAGAAGATATTTAATATTAGAGTTTTGGCTTTTCTAATTAATTAATTGGCTATATTGGAAACATTATGATGCAATATTTTTTTCAGACAGATTTTTTTTTTTAAATTTATGGAATGTCCTTTGCGTTGGACAGTTGTTTTTTGTTTGTTTTTGGGGGTTTTTGTATAAAGATATGACTCCTGTCTACAAACGTGGACAGAAAACCCATAGCTGGGTTTAGGAGGATAACTTTATGAGATCACAGAGCAGTCAAAATTCTAAAACTAAGATGACATTTCTTTTTATTGTATTGCTTAGGGTCTACAGAGGGGAAACCCATGTGGTTTGGAGAATTTTGCCTTTATAACCCTTCGGAAAGTGAGCTTAAACTATGTGCCCACAAATGTGGACGTCATGCATGAAAGGGTTAAGCAACTTATCACTATTTATTACAACATTAAGCTCTATATTTTGCATTTTTCACTGTTAATCATGTATTTTCCTATATTTAATTTCCTATGTTTAATTTCAATGTTCATGAAATTCAAACGTTTTTATATCAACACAGAGAAAACTGAAGAAAAAGTGACTTTTTCAGTAAAAAATATCATTAACTGAATGTAAAAATAAGTGTGTCCATTCACTGTCATTAATCCAACTCCGTGGGTTTTACTGTTGAATCAATGCTGTAGAAGATGATGGTGTTTCCACGTTCACTACGGAGCCTCTGAACGTCCAAATGGGTCATATCTGATGACCATGAAAAGATGACAAACTATATTTTACACCAATTATTTACATGTACTGATAGAATTAGTGGATCAACAGGTATTAAACATTTTACATCAGTGGATGGTTTTGGTTGTCGGTGATTATGAGTCAAAGAAAAGACAGTCAGGTGGAGCATTATTGCTAATATTAAACTATATTTGTTGCCACTAAAACATCTGCTGCCTTGTTTGCTTATGTATTCAGTTTTATTATGAATGAATAGAGATGAACATGCTTTTACTTTAACTCAGGGTGTGTGTTCTCTAGTTCATGTGTGGTGGAAATTGTCAATTTACTTTTCCATGTGCAGCTTTTTCACTGATATAAAAATGTCATTTTATCACACACACGTATTTTGGAAGTGTCCCCTTTTAGACAATTTTTGGAGGGAGATATTTGATGTACTGGACAAAATATTTGCTTCTCAGTTGCCTAGGAACCCATTACTGGCCATTATTGGGACCATCCCTGAAACAAAGATGCGCAAGAAAAAAACTCATCTACTGCATATACTACTTACAGCAGCAAGGACAGCAATAACTCTAAACTGGCTTTAAAAAGATCCCCGACATTTGATACATGGCAGTCAGTAGTTAAGAGAATTTTCAGTATGGAAATGATAACTTTTATGTTGAGACTCCAAAACATACAATTTGTGGATCGATGGGCGTCGTAGCTGGAGGTGGTGGGTGGGGAATGGGGTTAGGTGAGGGTGGAAAACCCATAGAGTCTATCAGCCTGTTTATCTGGGCTGGGAACTGTGGAAAGTGTTTCTTCTACATCAGGGGTGTCAAACTCATTTAGTTCACGGGCCACATTCAGCTAAATTTGATCTGAAGTGGGCCAAACTAGTAAAATAATAACATAATAATATAGAAATAATGTAAACTCCAAACTTTTCTCTATGTTTTAGAGCAAAAAGAATTAAATATATATTATGAAAAGCTACCCTTTCAAAAGATGTGAATAACATGAACAAAGTGAAAAAACAAGTGTCATTTTAACAATATTATGTCTCAGTTTATCATTTACACATATACATTATAACTTACAGATCACAGTGGATCTACAAATACACAAAATATTTAGAAACAGGCAGAATCTTGTTAAAATTGTACTTACTTCTCTTAAGACATTTCAGGTTGTTCATATTTATTCAGGTTATTCACATTTTTTGTGAAGTTATATTTTATTTTAGTGTAAATACATGAAAATATTTACATTTACAAAGAGAAAAATTTGAAGTTGTCATTATTTATATGTTATTATGATAGTATTTTACTGAATCCTGCCCACTTGAGATTGAATTGGTCTGAATGTGGAACCTGAACTAAAAGGATTGTTATTATCAGTGTAATTTTTGTATTTCACAAATTCATCCCACGGGCTGGACTGGACCCTTTGGCGGGCTGGATTTGGCCCCCGGACCGCATGTTTGACATCTGTGTTCTACATTGTTATCGTTGTCTTTGTTCTATGATCTAGCATGGGGGGGGGCAGTTCATTTGGCTTTGGGGCCACATGAGAAACTCTGACATTTGTTAAGGGCCGGATCAATACACTTGCAGCTCTGCTCAATATATCTCTATAAAAACAATAAATGAAACAATGCAATGAAAATGTGGAGTACTGAATACAACTATTACATGAATATTCACAAAAATATTTTTGAAAATCTGCAAAACTACCTCCACATTAACTTTACCTGAAAAACAATAAACGCATCCAGCTTTGTTTGTTTGCACATCTCAGTTCTTTTTCTTTTTCTTTGCCTCTGTGTTCAGTGAAGAAACGCTTTGAAGTCTATGTCTTGTTAAAAACTCTATATTCAGAATTAATCTGTCTTTTTTTTTTTTTTTGGTGATAGCTGACATCGTCATGGGCTGAAACTGACCAACAAACCAATCAGTGGATAAGCCTTATGCTATAAGTATGGAAAGTATGTGTGAAAAACGTTAATTGAACAGATCCTTCAAAATAAAAGCAGTGCTGTTGCAATGGTTGCATCTATTACGATGATATTTGCATTGACTTTTAATTTGCCAATGACGTCATGCGAGCCAGTCAGCTATCTGTGGCCCACGGACCTTACATTGCCCAATTCTCATCTAGCAGAATGCAAAAAAAACCCAAAAACAAATGTAACAACTGGAACATGTGTTTTTCTGTGGCAGTGTTGTTCGATAAAAATAATGTTGGAAAAAAAATGTCATTTTGCATTTTGCTATTATCATTACAGTGAACACACTTACTGAGTCAATATGGAAACACAGCTGTAGTTGGTGTTTTCAGGCCAAATAATGGAGTCATAGTCTGTACTGTGCAGTTTATATGGCACACAAAGAAATATTATTAACCAGTGTAAACATTATTTTAACTTTAATGTCGATGGTTTTGTGTTTCATTGCCAAATTCAGTTCTGCTGTCCTATTTTGACCCATCCCATCCTGATTTATTTTAGAGACACTTCAAACATGGAAACTACTGTGAAATGTGTTAATCCAGGTGGGATCCATGAGACAATGTGTTTAACCCTTTAACAACGGCAATCTCTCCGGCGCTGCATTTTGCACTTTGCAGCATTCAAATTACTGTAATTCCTGAACTGTTTATGCTATCTGCAAAATTCAAAGGGCATCAGAAAGCTGAGATTCTGAGCTTTCTGACAATATATAAAACTTTATGGCAGCAATGTGGGACTCTATTACAAGTAATAATAATAATAATAATAATAATAATAATAATAATAATAATAATAATAATAATAATAATAATAGATTTTATTTGTAATGAGTGCTATAGCAGATAAGGAGAGACTTTTAAAATATCAAAACATCAATAATCATAAACTTTCTGAAATAAATACGGTTTCAATTTCAAGTAGAATGGAACTGTTTCAGGAACTTCCACACACAATAAAAAACGCCTGGAAATGACAAAAGATATGTAACAATAATATTAATACTGAATATTGAAGACCAAAAAGCATGTTCGAGCAGATGTGAAATAGTGGAAAGTTTAGTTTTGCAATCTCAACAAGTTTTGTTTTGGATATTTACTGTTGTTTATGATAATAAATATACTAAAAACTTCCATTCCATTTATTTTTTTTCCAAAAACACAGAGTTTTAAGCATTTACTATTTATAATAATGATGGACATATATTGGAAGTTAAGTCCCTCCTGATAATAAATGTACAAAAGAACTGGCAAAAAAGACATTTTCTGACACTTTTATTACAAAGAAAACATGAAGACAGCCTGTTACAATGGCAGTGTTAAAGGGTTATGGTCTATCAGATGTGATTTATTTAGAGATTTAGAAACAGCCAACTGGTGTCACAGAGTAAAGGTTTTTTTTAAAGGGAGTCTTGGTGAAATCATGAGGGTCAAATATAACCCACAGGCGTCTCCTCACATTCCCCCGGAGGCTGATGGGATAAAGTTAGCTGCTGAGGAAACTCTAGAGGCCTCGGAGCCCTGGGACCCCAGCAGGCCAGAGGCAGAGCTCAGAACACCATACAAGGAGCGCCAGGGTATCTGTGCGTGAGAGGGGTGGGCCGCATACCCGCCACTGCTCCCACAGGTGTTAGCGATAACATAAACAGTGGCTGAGCTACATTTTATTGTCCCAGCAGGTCATTCCATTGAGTCTGAAGGCCTCGCATTCATAGAACTAAATACTGTATGATGATGCTGCTGTTCTTTAGGTTACACCTGTATGTGGTCAGATATGAAAAGATCTATTACAACCGGAAATAAAATATTGTCATTCCTCATTTCTGCAGCTCTCAGTGTTCATTAAACACAAATATGTTCATGTAAAATAGTATATTATATATGTCTGTGTGTTCTGACTGCTGTGGTGTTTCTCAACAGATTATATCTAATTAACCCTTTCATGCATTAATTATGAGAACCTCAGTCTAGATTTTTTTGTCTTGGGTGTTTTTATTCCTCCTTAGGCATGAAAAAAATGTGATCCGAGGTTTTTTTTTTGTTTTTTGTTTTTTCATGGAGTTACAAAAATGTCCATGCATTTAATTTTTGAAGTATAGAAATGTGTTTAAAACCCAATATCAGAAAGTGATATGAAAACAATGACAGAAAAACATTTTTAATGCAGCTAATCTGATGTTTTCTCACATTTTAACATATTCTAATGCTAGTTATTACTCACTTCATTGAAATAATATGCAAAAAAAAACAAACAAACTCTTTTTGTCTTACAAATAACAATTCATTTACACTAAAACATGTTACTGCTGATCAGGTTTATCTAGAACAGCAAAGTTACAGTAATGGTCTGAAAGTCAGTGTATGAGATGATGCATAAGCGTCCACCGTGTTGGCTGACATGGAACTAAAACAACAAAACCCATGAATATACAAGGAAACGGCTTTGAATAACTGTCCACTGTAGTGACCAATATGCATGAAAGGGTTAATAACTGTCAGCAGTTGGTCTGGGCTAAGGAAGTTTTTAATGTTTTTTAATCTGCTACCTACAGCTTATGACATTCTTATTTGTTCTTATTCTTATTCTGTCAGAAGCTGAAGAGAAACTGTGGAGAAAAAATGATTTTTTTTGCTGATTCATTCTGTCTAAGCATTTTGTCTGAACTTTGTACTTGTCATTCTGATGATTTTAGACGTTGTACTTGCTATACTGAGCAAATCAATAGAATCTAATCAAAACCAGACACTGTAGGGACATGTGATGGAACTTAGGTAAACATGTTTACATGACCTGCACAGTGTAAAGGCTCTTCGACTTCTGTGAGTCTTTGTCCAGTCTTAGCAGACTGCACCCTGTTTGGCCGAACAGAAACTTTGTCTCTGAAACTTTTGTTGATCATTGTGCTTATTCCTGGTTGTTCATTTTAATTGGAAATATTCTGTAATAAATTGATGTAAATCTACAAGCTCATTGTGCTTCTCTCTAGGCCCCAACAGAATCAATATTTCATTTCATCCTTTACATTTTTATGATGATGATAAAATGTAATGTTGATTGAAAATATTCCTACTACTTTAATATTTGACTTTTCCCAATTGAAGTACTTTAACAGGAGTCATGATACAAACTACAGCTTCTTGTGGTGTAGATTTTGTAAATTTACCATCCATCCCAACTTCGTCCTATTGAGGTGAAAATAGTAACAGATCCATCAGTAATTAAACTGATGTTACACTTATCTGTGGTTTGTTCAAACATACAATGCCAATTCTTTACAGCAATTAGTTAAGAGTTTGGATCATCGACCATCGTCTGTTTTAAAAGTACAGTATAACTATCAACCAGCCACACAAACTGAACAGTGTATTTACATTAACATAAAACTGGATGTTACACTTTAAATTGTTGGAGTCTATAGAGTTAGTTTTATGGAATGGACTTTTTGCACAAAAGACATTTGGACTAATTATGGTGGAAAATTAACAGCTGTAATGACTTTAATTCACCATTCAAAACATTGCTTTTTGGGGAATGGAAGAATGTTCATAGTTGTTTTCTTTGTAGTCATGTTTTCACTTTTGTAAAAAATACTTTTAATTTTTCTAAAACTTACATAAAGCTGATCCTAGACTTTTTCTCTCTTTTTTTTTTTCAGCTTTGCCAGAATAAAAATTAAGCTGAATTACGAGACTGTGGAACCTTGGTGGAGTATTATTACAACAGAAAGATAACTGATTAAACATTTTTGTTCCATTTTATCATGTGTTGTGATTTTATATTTAAAGTACATCTCCAAATAACCTGATAATTCTGATTAATTGAGTGTAATTTTAATACTGTCAGTAGTTTATCTATATCATGTTTTTAATGTAACGCAAGTTTTTAAGAAGACTCAGTTATTTCTAGACACACTCACCACTGTCATTTTTTATTTAAGAGGAAGAAAAATAAAACAAACCTTTAAATTCCTTTAAACATCAAATATGCTGAAGCAAAAACCAATAGTTTTAACTATAGTTGATAAAAATGTCAGACTTTTTGAGGATTTCATGGCATCGACTGACGAATAAAACATCATTAAACTTGGAATTGAATTTGATACCTTTTGTGACAAAATAAAATACATATGTAGATATATAATGTGTGAAATACGTAGGTAAGAATGTGTTTCTGTAAATTAGTATAACTTGACGAGTTTGGTATTTCTGAAATAATTTTAAAACATAACAGAAAAAAGACAATAATTCACATCATTTTCCTTCCACATAAGACTTTATTGTGTGAATTCAACATGGAGTGGTTTGAGTGAATATGTCTCTGAACGTGTGGAGTTTAAGACTTGTTGTGTTTGTTGTACTTGAGTGTGAACCTGCAGAAACTCCTGACGTTCTTCCCCCTCTCTCTCCAGATAAACAAAGTGCAAAAACAAAAACCTTTCAGAAAACTGTACATATTGCTGTTCAGCCACTGAAACCACTTCACGCTCCCTTGGTTCCGCCTACAGATATCAGACACGTGGACTTCATAGAAACAGAAAAACAAACAACAGCGACACATTTAGGAGCTCTCGAACATCTTCTTCCTGTCGGCCTTGTCCTCAATGTTCTTACGCCAGTCACCAACTGCCTCTGTTGGCTGCACAGGAGAAACGGGATTTAGTTTAGCAGAAATCCAACGAAACGTCCTTAGATCCTCAGACTACACAAAGGAAAGCCTTCATTTAACCCAATATTATTTTTAGTTATTGATGTATTTGACATGTACAGTGATCATTTAGAAGAAGTGTTGGTCAACAACACTAATTTTCATCTGTTTTTTCCAACATGATATTAGAGGGTAAAAAGCTGATCATGTTTTTTCCTTGACAATGAGTTTAAAATGATGTTGAGACTGAATAATCAGGTGAGGAAGGGGTTAAAACAGAAAGATGCAGCAAAATAAGTTAAAAAAAAATGGAACCTAGTGTAACTTTTTCAGTATCAAAACACATATTGGCCAATCATGACACTGATTTCTAGATAATTTCATTTTACCACCAAATAAACATCATTTCAGTGTGTGCATTCTAATATTCTATGTAATGGAAATTGATAAAACAAGTACTTCATTGACTTTAATTTGAAGAAAACCAAAAGACGACACTGATTTGAACTGTTTTTGATCATAGTGGCCACTAAAGATGTTACTGTAAGTCTAATATTTTATGTACATTTCAGTAATTAAAAAGGATTTGACTCTAATGAAAGGAAAACAAATATTTAGGAGTGCACTATTTGTTAATATGTAAGATTAATCATGACAGTTTCATTAAAGAAGTTTCCAGCAGAATCTATATTATTGTCTTCTTATTCTATGCATGCAGCCTACATTACCCACAATGCAACGTAACTGCCAAGAGCAACATTCCCTCTGAGAATGAGGTTTTATGCTACGACCTCCTTCCCCCCCAACAGTGGTAGTGTCAATGACCCTGAACCGTTTATAAGCTAATGTTGAAGAGTTAAAAGCCCATGAGCTCACCTCCTCTTTGACCTCCTTCTTGACCTGCTTCAGGTTGGACCTCAGATCCATGGTCACCTTGTGTTTGGAGCCCAGCAGAGCCTGCAGCATGGAGTCAGCAGACATACGCACCTTCTTCAGAGCAGGCTTCTTCACGCCTCTCAGATCCACCACTTTGATCTTCAGGTCCTCGATCTGTGACGGGGAGCGACGCCAGTTCAGTTTACTGTGTTAACGCTGTTGGGTTGTCATGGTGATGAGCTCAGAAGATGTTTACCTCTTTGTCGGCCTTCTGAACTTTGGCCTCGATGTCGTACCTTTCCTCATCGATCTTGTCGATGGCGGCGTGAATCTTCTTGCAGAGTTCCTGTGGACGGACAAAGAAATTAAACCCATGTTTTATGTCAACAGGCGAGTTCCTGGAACAATCCAAGGTTATTATCGTTAACGAAAACTAACGAAATGACGAAAACAAGAATTGAAAAAACATTTTTGTTAACTGAAATAAATAAAAACTATAATTTAAAAAAAAAAAACATAGCTAACTGAAACTGTATAGTGTGCTTACAAAACTAACTAAAACGTATAAAAATTATGGATAAAATTCCCTTTGTTTTCATTTTTGTCAATGTTGGATTGATATGAAATTGATTTATTTCACTCCATCAATTTTAGCTGGTGGCGCCATACGGTATTTCACGATCCGTCTCTTGGTTTAGAGTCGGAAACATGGAGACTAAAGCAGCAGAGCCCTGTCTGGGATTTATGTGAGTACGACAGTGAAGAAGAGAAAAGATATGAAAAAACTAAAACTAAACTAAAACTAAGCATTTAGAAAAAAAAAAAAAACCAATAAAAATTAGCAAACCTGCTCTAAAAACAAATTAAAAGTAACTGAATTAGAGAAAAAAAAGTCAAAACTAAATAAAACTAAACTATAATAATGAAAAATCCAAAACTATTATAACCTCGGAACAATCCACTGAAACAGATGATGTTTCTACCCAGACATTTACATTTAAACATAAAACCACCAATCACAGCAGGTTTTCACAGGTCAAATTCCTACATTCCTTGTCTTTCTTCTGTGTTGTTTTATTTATTTTCTTTCTTATTATTAACACAACAGCACACATGCTTTTGACATATTTGAATGAGAAATTAACTGTGAAATGTAATGTCATCTTTTATATTATTATTATTATTATTATTATTATTATTATTATTATTATTATTATTATCATACTATTTTGATCTCAAAATTTACTTCCATTGAGACTGGTACTTCAGTATATTCTGAGATTAAAGAAATAAGGTTAAATGAATGTAATAAAGCTCGATCAGTGTGTAAAGTGGCAGAAACTGTGGTGGGGTTTGAACTATGTTACAGTTAACGTTCACAAAAATGTAACTGAAAACACAACCAAATTAATAACCTTACAAACTGTATTTTTTTATATCAGGTGACCTACGCGTCCAGTTTTTGAGCTATACTCTCATATCTTTCAAACCTCAGATGAAACTTAACATTACAAGATGAAATTTGACATTTTATTGTGTTAAAAACTTTTGTTATCCTCTGCCTCATTTGTAGTTTTATAAAATTTTCTATTTAATGCATGTAGATGTTTTTATTTTCATTTCTGTATTTTGCCACTAATGCTTTGAATGTAACCTCTGTGTGTGATGATGTACTTTATGAACATATTAACACGTCTATGGGAACTGTACTTTTTTTTTTTTTTTTTTCCTGGATGTCAGTTCATGATAGTGGCTCTCATGAAGGGTCAATTCTGTGTGTTTTACTTTATTCAACTCCTCTCACCATCAGAGTGGCCTGGTCTCCGCTGGTATCTGGGGCGGGACAGTGCTCGGCCATGTACGCCTCTTTAGCCGCTATGGCGTCCTTCTTCTCCTGCTCGATCCAGTCCATGGCAATCTGAAGAATCAAACTCTGCAGGACGAACAAAGATTTGATCAGGTTTGTAGTTCAATAACTCATCGGGATTATTGCATTTTTACAGACTGGTTGTTTACCTTCAGGTGATGCCTGCGGCTGGAAGTCATTTTTTTCCTGTTTGGAACAACAACAACATGTACACACATCATGCACTGCACATAAAAAGTACATCCATGTAGTTTTAACTCTCATTCATTATTCAATCATATCAATACAAAGATGTCTTGATAATATGTGATGTGATTATGTGCTTTTAAGTGTTCCGACTTACTCAGACATCTTGGCGGTTTTTGAGGTTCACAACCTGCATGAAGACACATATTAAAGTCATATTTGGGTCTTTTGTGACTTCTGCTGAACGCCATAGCAGTTCAGATCAGAATGTCAGGTTGAGGTTCTCTGAGATCAGCATGTTCTGCTCCCTGATGGAGACGAATGGATATGAATGTTTGCGCTGTAATGTGATAACACTCCACAGCTGAAGAGAAGCCATGTCGACTGAACTAAACTGGGACGGTCAGGATCGGATGTCCAGTCTCGGAGGTTTACAACCAGATCAAGCGAAGGGTTAAAATTTAATACATAATTAAAGTTCATATATTCAGTCCAGATCTATTAAGAGTCAATTAAGGTTTATTAGAAAATATAGTTTAATATGTACTACACTACAACAACTATGTTATTAGCACGATTTACTTGGAAATAATTAATGATTTGATGTTATTGTCTGTAGTAAAATGCATCTTAGCTCATCTATCTTATTACTTTAACTGCTTAGAAAACAAACACAGATGGTAGATGGTGTTTTATTTTATCTTATAATATTTATTTCTTTTGCAAAGATTAAAATGATTTAACTACTGTCATTTTTTATTATTACTCAACACTGTTAAGGCAATCGCATAGATGGGATAAAAATTAGAAGGTAAAATGTCACGTAACTAAACCATTTTAGCTTTTTTTTCCCCACATTTTTACACATCTCTTTTTACTCCTTTTACACATTTCATCATTTGTAGGTCACATTTCTCCAAACAAGACACTAAGACATATAAACAAAGATTTTAACCTAGGAAATACATATTATTAGTTAATATCTGTCTTGTTTCAACAGCTTTTAAATGTCATTAAGTCTGTTTGTTCCACTCAGTGCCATATTTTACAAGCAATACATTTTTGATTTGCTAAAAATAGCAAAGTTTTTCGAAAGTTAAACTTTGCCGTCTATCAACCTGATTTCAGCAAGACTCCTAACTTTTTTTTTTTTTTTCAGATCTTAGACTAAAGCTTCTAAATTACAAAGTTAATAGATTACATGATGCAGGATTTGATGCTGTGTTATTTCAGGGTGACAGCTTTAACATTTAGCCTTCACCTAAAAGGTCACTCTTTAACAGCTTCAGGACCACTAGACAAAAACACAGTGGATCTGAACGGTTCACATAAATCCACGTCTGACAGGAAAAGGTCAAATGTCAGCAGCAAAAATGTAGAAATCGAGTTCAAGATTTCAGGACAAGTCAAAGGTGGAGAAACAAAGCTTTCATCCTTAAACTGACGACTTTTAGGTGTTGTCGGATTTTTTTTTGGTTTGTTTTTTTCTATGTCAAGTAAAAGATGCTGTTCTCAGAGAGGCTCAAAGAGGTTGGAAATAAACTAGAAAATAAGGAAAATTTCTCACCGACAGAGGAGGAAGAACAGGACAAGACACGATGGAAGAAAAGGAGACACTGCCAAAGCCACAGACAGTGAAAAATGAAATAGGGTATATATGGTGGGTTGCGATGCCTCAGCAAAACGCTCAGATCCTCTTTATGGAAATGGATTCCTGGTCAGACCAATAGGCCGACGAGCTCCTGAAATATATCCAACCCAGCCCTGCTGCGATAACCGCCCTCCCTGTGAGAGCACTTCAATCTGATCTGAGGATTCATGTGAGTCTAACTGGGAATAAAACTGGACATACTGGGATCTGTTGAACCTCCAGTGTTTTGAAATGAATCTCCGCTGACTTTTCCTACAATGATTTGATTCAATTTTTATCGGCCTGGTCACCTGTTGTAGATGTCATTACTCTGACAAATGTTTATGCACCATGAATTACTTGATGGTACCATTTAGAGCTCAGTATCGTCACTAGTTTTCAGGATTGGTTCAGTTCCACATGGGGTTGACTCTGCTGTATGTTGGTTTTCTGTAATGGAATCACTTTTTCTTAGATATAAAAAAAGATTCTCAGTAAAATGTACACCTTGTAAATTAATAAGTTAAAATTAAAGTTTATTTCAAGGATTAACCCTAAGTACTTTTTGTGTTTACAGGTATGAATAAGGATTTTAATTAGCAGAGAACTGACTGATGGGAAATGACATTATAATAATCAATCTTTGGATGTTATTAATCAATTTATGATCATTCACAAAATCAGAAAAATGTTTTTAACCCAGCCATAGCTCTGTTTGTACCTGAAGTAGATCGGACCCAAACGTAACAACAACGCAAACAGATACGACTTATCTAAATAAAGAGGCAGCACTTTTAAAGCAATATTATCATTTGCTTATAATAACTGACATGGTTTTATGTACGATGAAAGACATGCCACTTACGTGTTCCTATTAATGTGTTTTGTTTAATTTCATATATTTCCTGTTTAATTTAATGTCAAAGTCACTCGTTATATTAAATTAAGTTTGGTGGTTATGAACAAAAATAACAAGCCACTATTTGACTTAATAAAATTCTTAAAAATATCTGTTTCGATTAAAAAAATAAGTGGAACGTGTAATGAAAAATGTGACTATGTGTAGACCAGTGAGGAGAATAGTATAAAAACTCTTTCAGTAAGAAGACTGATCGATGATTGTTTTCACTGTCCATTATTTTAGGTTTTTTAAGTGTTGCTCTTTCTACCACCATCATTTTGTTATCGTGTCCTGAATGGGATCAGCACCACCTACTGTTTATCGACGTCAATATTCACACAGCGGGTAAATGAAAACCTGCTGCAATTCTTATTTATGTTATGTTATGTAACGTTTTCAAAAATCTGTCTCAATCAACTGAATGAAGTAAATTTAGTGAGTAGTTCTGAAGTTAATGAGCTTTGTTGACAATGAACTGCAGGAAACAGGAAATACCCAAACATACCAGAAAAGAAACCAAATCCCTCCAATTACAGGCAAATACCGGGAGCTGGGAAAGACAAAATGAGTAGATAAAAGTCGCAAACAAATGAATCATTACTTGAAAAGATTTATTGTCTAATGTTCCATGAAATCTGCACATTTTGGAAAATATGCTCCTGCATCCAATGCTTTAACTGTGAACATGATGTTGTTCTTTTTTGTCAGTTCAGTTTCTGAGGGGGCCGCGGTATCACAAAAACTACCAAAACAAAAAACAACAAAAAAGCGCCTCTCATCTGTGTGTCAACACACAGACACATTCAGTCACTTCAGACCTCGGACAGAAATGTCTCCCCTGTCATCCTCCTCGTCGGCCGATCCTAAAGAGCCTTAGGAAGTCTCGAACATCTTCTTCCTGTCAGCTTTGTCCTCAATGTTCTTACGCCAGTCACCAACAGCCTCAGTGTTCTGGAAAAAGAAAAACAAAACAACAAAAAACTCAAATAATGCAGACACCAGTCACACTTAGTATGTTATTACTTCCAAGGAGACATGGTTTCAATTTACTCACAGCAAAATAGTTTAAAAAAATAAATAAAAAACACTTAATCAAATTTGCTTCTGGTAAAGACAGTTCTTCCTCAAGCAGCAAGAAACTTAACAAAAAAGGAAATTAAAAAAAAATTGATTGGTTTTAGATCAAATCAACACTGTGTCACGTCTTAAAAATCCTAAACCAGTGTTTTTCAACCTTGGGGTCGGGACCCCACGTGGGGTCGCCTGGAATTCAAATGGGGTCACCTGAAATTTCTAGTAATTCGACATAACAAAAAAAAAGTAGTAGTAGTAAAAGTAGTAAAAAAACAAACAAACAAAAAAACCCAAAATACACAAAAACATTTACTAATAAAAATATATGGTGAGTTGACAGAGACAATCCCAATCCATAAAAGACATGACAAACTGTGAAGCTGAAACTGAAGCACTGTGGTTCTGTTTATCTGTCAAATGTTCATTGTGGTCAGTTTCAGATGCTGCAGCTCTTTCATAATCCATAGTTTGAGTTCTTGTTTGTTCAGTATTAATTGTCAGCCTTGTAAATACAAGCTGGACTGACTGTACATATCCTGACCAAGGAAAATCAAATTCTCACTTTGTGCAGTAATCTACACCTGGCTTTTCTGCCTCCGTCCATAATAATATACATTATATAGACTAAATGTCATCTAAAATTAACGTTTATTTGCAACATAGTATAGCAAACTATAAATGATCAAAAACAAATTAATTTTAGCAAAAAAAAAAGTCTCTGTTTTGAATGTCTGGGGTCACCAGAATTTTGTGATGTTAAAATGGGGTCATGAGCCAAAAAAGGTTGGGAACCACTGTCCTAAACCTACCTATGACATTTGTGTAAAAATACATGTTGTTTGATGATACTGTAACCCGGTCCTTCTTCTTGTCATGTGATCAGTGTGGCCCTCACCTCCTCTTTGACCTCCTTCTTGACCTGCTTCAGGTTGGCCCTCAGGTCCATGGTCACCTTGTGTTTGCCTCCCAGCAGAGCCTGCAGCATGGCGTCAGCGGACATACGGACTTTCTTCAGGGCGGGCTTCTTCACTCCGGCCAGCTCCACCACCTTCAGCTTCAGATCCTCAATCTGAAAACAAAGCGCACAACGAAAAGCTGGGAAACTGTTTTAAGAGATGGTGACTGAAGAGGAGGGTGCAAATGTACAGGCAATAACAGGAGTGCCCTTAGGTTTTCACAAGCCTTAGTATCTGAGGTTAAGGTTTGTGCAAAAGATGGATCAAAGTTTAGATTATTATTAAGAATACAACATGATTACCACTAGTATTATTGTTACCATAACTGTCTACAAAACACTGGCAAAGCTAGACAGTAGAAATTAAGAGAAAACAGCATAAAAGCCTCTTCACAAGCCTCATAATGGTCTGGAAAATCCTGAGTTTCACAAGGATTTGTTTTATTTCTGGTAAAACACAGGATTGTTGTCTTAAATGAGGGATTGATGAGATCATGTGAGCATTTGTCTGCAAAGTTTCAGCACTTTTCATCACTACTATTTATAATGTGCTATACCTATATTGCCTTTCATTAAATTAGAAAATCAAATCAAATTCTCCATCTGTCTCAAACACCAAACATCAGACAGACTGAGGAGGGTTGGGTCTTGTGGTGGTTCTTCATTTACACACTTATCTCTTTGGACCGAAGTCAAAACATGAGAAAGAATTGTGAAAAAAAACAAACAAACAAACAACTAAAATGGCAAATCATATATCATCTTAATCTTTGGAGACCGCAAAGATTTCACTCAGTTTATTGTTACTGAAGTTTCTCTTTTCAAACCCGTTTTTGTTTTACTTTTCAACACTGAATAAAATGAGCACTGATACACCTTAGTCACATTACACCCAAAGTAAAAGCAGATTTGGAAAAGAAACTCCTCTCTCACCTCCTTGTCGGTCTTCTGCACTTTGGCCTCAGCGTCGTACCTCGTGTCATCGATCTTGTCGATGGCAGCGTGAATCTTCTTGCAGAGTTCCTGTGGACAGACAAAGATGTTAACCCCAGTCTTTCAGTTTACAGCGCCATGATCAAGAATCTGAAACGGAGTCTTGTTCCCTTCATACAGCTCCAGATTTTTAAGACTCAATTAGACAGGTGTCAGGAGGGGAGGATACTCTCAGCTTTGACACTACGTTTCCCATAAGCCTTCAGGGTATATAAACAGGAAGTCAATGGTATCACACTTCCAGCTTGACTTGTTCTCCTTCTTCTGAGCGTGTTTTTACCCCGCGGCCCCAAAGGGAAGGCAAGGGGTATTTTTTTTTTTTTTTTGGTTCAGTTTGTTTGTTTGTTTGTTTATTTGATTGTCAATACTCTAGCAAAACTAGTGGTTGAATTCACACAAAATTTGGTGTATAGATTGCCAGTGACCCAGAATAGATCTCATTACATTTTGGGAAAAGTAGGTCAAAGTTTAAATTTTTTATGAATTTTTCAGTTCATTTTTTTCCCCCATTTACTTATCATGGGTGAAATTTCACATGTCTGTAGCAGCAAAACTATTGGGTGATTCATATCAAATTTGGTTTATAGATTGCCAGTGACCCAGAATAGATGTCACTCTGTTTTGGGAACAGTAGGTCAAAGTTAAATTTTTTTATGAAAAAAATTTGTACTTATAATGGCTGAAATTTCAAATGTCTGTAGCAGCAAAACTATTGGGTCGATTCACACCAAATTTGAGTTATGATTGCCAGTGATCCCAGTGATCCAGAATAGATGTAAATCAATTTTGGAAACAGTAAGTCAAAGTTAAATTTAAAAAAAAAAAAAATTTTAATCTTTTTTTTTCCCATTTACTTATAGTGGTTGAAATTTCAAATGTCTGCAGCAGCAAAACTATTGGTTGAATTCCTACCAAACTGACTTTATACATTGCTAGTGACCCAGAATGGATCTCATTACATTTTGGGGTTTTCTCTTGTTTTCCCATGTTGTTTAGTTGTCATAATTAATAATATGCTTCATTAGCTAACGTTTGTTCCTGTTCATTTTGCATTTAGTCATTTACAAAGTGAAAACAAAAAGTAATAAGAATGTGAAAACAAAAGAACACAGTTAACTTACAGACCCAGTGACTGTCTTTGTGTGTTAGACTTTACAGCACTTTGTATCTAATAACATGAACTGTCAACTGAAAATCGTAACTGAATCAGGAGGCTTTCACTCCAAATCTAAATTGTGAATCAGAATGAGGTCTGATTCTGGTCTTACCATGAGGGCGGCCTGGTCTCCACTGAGGTCGGGTGGAGGGCAGTTCTCAGCCATGTACGCCTCCTTTGCGGCCTCGATTTCCTTCTTCTCCTGTTCGATCCAGTTGGCGGCGATCTGCAGCATCAAACTCTGAGGGGAGACGGAAACATGCATGTGTAAAAGGAAAACTACAAGTCGAGAACCAACTGTCAGGGAACATTAACATTAATCTCACCTTCAGATGATGCCTGCGGCTGGATGTCATTTTCTTTCCTCTGTGAGACGGAGATTAAAAGGTTTAATCACACAACATTATTACACTGTTTTCTTAAACATCTACAAACGTGACAATTTCATAATTTTCTCAGACAAGGGTCATTTAATATCTAGTGTAAAATCCTAAAAATCCTCTTTACTTAAATTTTAGCAGTGTTGGAATTACTGTCCTGCTTTCAGACACAAATTCTCTGAATAGCAATTGACTGTGTAACTAATCTGGATTATTTAGATGCTAACTGAAGGTTCATACATCTGGTTAATGCACTTCAGTTCTATTTCAGTTTTGGTCCAAAAAGCCACTGAGATTGACATGCAAAGATGTGAAATTTGTCTGAAGGGAAACACAAAACAGTAGTAATAAATAATAATGTAATAACGATAATAATAATATAACTTGGATTTATTTGGGGCAGATAAATCACTATGGGAATCAAATATTATTCATACACTCAACATAACCAATAAAAACTGGGTCCTTTTTATACTCAGTACTGAACTGTGTAGGTTTACAAACATAGAATTTGGTTTTACTCTCCCAAAAACAACATAAATAGAACTGTCACACTTCACCAGAGCAGAAGAATAAACTAATGAAAATGATGGGGAGCATTTTTTAGGATAGTGTAGATGATTTCTGCACAGACTAGAAGAAGAAGAAGAAGAAGAAGAAAAGTTATACTCACTCAGACATGTTGGCTGTTTGTGGTCTTCACACCCTGATCAGACACAGAAAACACTCATCAGATAAACATGAGCACACAGATTACTCCAGAGCAGAACTGAATACGTCCTAACGTTCCGATGTCACTTGCTTATCAATCAGTGACCTTTGACCTCCACTGGGAACATGATCAGCTTTACTATCATGGAAACCAGCTAATTTTGGATGGGTGGGGTCAGCTGCCAAGGCCTCCACACAGAACAGTTGGCCCCTCTGAAGACATTCTGCTCGGAATTTACCATCTTACAGCGAGCCAAAGGTCTGAGCATGAAATGCCAACAGCAGAGGAACCAAATGTGGCACATAGCACGTGGTTATGGCTGTTAACACCACGTTCAACATCCCAAAGGCATGCAAACCTTTGAGGTGTGTCCAGAAAAAGCTTCTGTGTTTGGAGCAGAACTAAAACAATCAGGAGGTAATAAAACACTATAGGTTTTATCACTGATGAAAGACCTCTGAGAGACCAAGAAAATCAAGGAATTCGATCAAAAACCTAAAAGAATAGACTTCCACTGTCAAAAAAGAAAAGCTTCATTTAATAGAACCAATAAAACAACAACATAAAGAACTCAACTTCAGATTTTCTGACTCTCTAAGTCTCAACAAATCACTTAACTAGACTTTTTTCTATACTTGACTCACAGCAGCTCATGTGAAAAAACATCTTCACAGTTTAATAATGCTGCCAATAGCAACACTAGATGAAGGACATTTGATGATACTTTATTCCAAAACATTCCCATTATCTCCTGATTAGTAGGAAATTAGATTTTCTTTAAGGAATCAGAAAAGTGTGAAACTATTAAGAAATTCCAAGCAGTTTCCACAAATGTTACGTATTAAGGATTTCAAATCCAAACCAGACAGACAGACATACAAGTGTGTAAGAATTCCTGAAGTTTAGGATCTTTCTGCAACGACATTTTTTTGAATCGCAAATGTTAATATTCTGGGAATATTACGTCAGTTGATCAAAACATTTCAGCTTTTCAATTTTAAATACTGAATTTTGATTATTTTAACTCCAAACCAGTGAGTTTAACAGTGTCACTGCATTAAAACCCCATCCAAACTAAACAGAAAATCCAAAAGTCCATCAAAAATTCTAATTATAATCCCATTGAAGTGACTGATTTCAACAGAACAATAGAAACAACACAGCAGATTAGCTTCAGTTTTACTTCACATCCAAACAGTCATTTCACCACAGATGAATGTCCCCCAGTGTCCTTCATTAAGTCCAATGTGCTTTAAAATCAGAGCACAGCGAAGGTCAAAGGTCACACCTACAGTAGCACCTTTCAAAGTAATCCGCCATCATTAAAACCACTTCTGCAGAGTCCCACCTGGTAATCACACCGCTCTATTGTTTCCTAACAGGCTGAATGAAGCCGAGCCTCTCACCTTCTGAACTTGGCAAGGAGAGCTGCTACCGCCAGTGGAGGAGGAGAAAGAAGAAGAAGAAGAAGAAGAAGAAGGGGGGGACACACTGCCAAGTCCTAACAGTACAGATTAAACAGGGTATATAGGGTGTGAAGTGCACACTCAGCAGAAATGTCAGCCCTCTTTATGGTAGCAGAGCCACCTCAGACCAATCGGCCAGCAGGCTCCAGAAATACCAACTCTCCCAGTAACCTCATAAATTTCTGTGCAGGAAGTCTCCCCACTGGACTGGATGCTGGACTGACCCTATCAGGTTCCCTCCCACCGTCCTCAGTTGGACAAATGACGAGACGAAGCAATTGTTACACAACAGCAGGGAAGGGCTAATCTGTGGCACAGTAAACGCTCTCAGCTTTCTTTCACAGCAGCGGCGAACAAGTCACACCTCCGACGATTCATTCAACTCAGATGAATTAGATGCAGTCAGTGGAGGACATATGGGATACAGTAACTGGTCTGACATTCTCATTTCTTGCATCTTTATAGCTTTATACTGTACATCTACTATCTCAGGGGCAAATATTACACATTTTCCCAAATGCACCGCTGAACGACACAGGAAATCACTCCTGCCTGTGGTCATCAGACTGTTTAACTCCACTGAGAATAGAATTACACACAACTATATTTGTGCACACTATGTATCTTTGTATGTATCTTATGTATCTTTATTTAATTATCATAATGTTAATATATTGTCTAGTACACAGGTGTCAAACTCATTTTAGTTCAGGGGTCACATTCAGCCTAATATGATCTAAAGTGGGCCGGACCAGTAAATTAATATAAATAATAGGATAAGAACTTAATAATGTCAACTCAAAGTTTTTTTCTATGTTTTTGAGTGAAAAAAGTAAAATTCCGTAATGAAAATGTTTACATTTACGAACCGTACTTGAACATAACATGAACAAATATGAACCTGAAAATTCTTAAGAAAAATAAGTGCAATTTTAACAATAGTACACCTTAGTTTGTCATTTATACATATGAATCACAACGTACAGATCACAGTGGATCTACAAATACACCAAACATTTAGTAACAGGCAGAATATTGGTAAAATTCCACATACTTCTCTTAAGAGAGTTCAGGTTATTCACATTTTTTGTAAAAGGCTAGTCTGTAAATGTAAGTATTTTTGTGTAATTTTACTTTTTTTTTACACTACAACAAAGAGAAAAATTTGTCGTTTTCATTATTTGTAAGTTATCATGATAGAGTTTTAACTGGTCTGATTCACTTGAGATTGAACTGACCTGAAATGATTTTAACATCCTTGATCGTTAATATCTTCAGTGTAATTTTTACATTTCACAAATTCATCCCAGGAGCCGCATTGGAGCCTTTGGTGGGCCAGTTTTGGCCCCTGGGCCGCATGTTTGACACCTGTGGTCTAGTACATGTTGTACAGATTACTGTTATAATTTTATGCCTTAATAGAGTGTTTTAATTTGTATAGTTGGTATATATATATATATATATATATATATATATATATATATATATATATATATATGTATATATATATGTATTAGGGTGGTCCACAAAATAATGCTTTTTTAAAAAAAGCTTCAAATTTCTTTCCTCCCAAGGTCTTCTTTGAGTCCAACCCATGAAAAAGTATTCCATGCAAAATATCAGCCTGATTGGTTAATATTTAGAGGTAGCTCAAGCGTCCTAAAGTTTTGCTTTGGAGTCATCATTTGGTGTTCCTAGTGTTAGCTTTACAAACAGTATTAAATGATGACAAATTCTTATAAAAGGTAAAGACAGTTTATTTAAATGAAAATTTGAATAATACCAAAATAAGTTTTAATTTGTATAACTGCTTCTTAGTGCTTTATGGAACAGTTTGTAACACATTTACAGTCACCTATGTCTGTAAAAGGGAAAGTTGGGTAAATTACTGTAATTACTGAAATGTCAACACATAAGAACATAAGTCACTGTGGCCCACTTGACATGGTGTATTTTTTTGGATCAGGGAACTGTCTCCTGTGCTGACTGATCACCTGTAGAGATTGAAGTTGGTACGTTCGCCAAAATACCAAGCTTGAGCTACCCTAAATATTTACCTATTGAGCTAAAATTCTGCCTAAGTTATTTTTTCCATCGGTAGACTCCCTTAAGACCTTGGGTGCCAAACTATCTAAAACTTTTATCTTTTGGACCACCCTAAAATATATGTTTATATGATTAGAGCTTTATATATGTCTTTTTTTCATTTCTGTTGTATTGATCATTTCTTTCCTGCTACTTTTTATTATAAAAAATGGAGTGACTGTAACACCCAATCATTTCCCCCTGGGATTAATAAAGTATTCTGATTCTGTTTTTACTCCACATTTGTCAGACTGCTTTAGTCCATTTTCAGATTTTAAGGATTTTTCATCCCCTTCCTCTTCAGTAAAATCAACACTAACAACAATTTGGAATGTTTGTAATAAACTGAAGGATTCAATGTTTCTCCTTCTTTCTTTGACTTCATGGAACTTTCTTGAATTCTCCTTAAGGTGAATAAACAGCGTGAGAACTTTCTGAGATTCACTGGAAAATGCATCGACCAAAAAGTCAACAAAAGGCCTGTTTTTGAGATCATGTAAAGAGAACTTTTTAGAGATATGTGGATCTGAGAGATTCTACAAACATATGGTGATTGTATAGAATATGATGTATAACTGTAGATTAAATTAACGGTTCACAAAGTATTTATGATTAGCTCCACCTTAAACATCTACAGCAGTAAAATGAATCCATCACATATTAAATATTACTGCACAATGACTACTTTTATTACTATACTTTAAGTAGAGTTTGCCGATAATACTTACATATATTTATTTTAGATGGAGAACTTTAACTTGGAGTGGAGAATTGTCACAGTGTGGTATTAGTACTTTTACTTCAGGAAAATATCTGAATACTTCTTCCACTACTGGATGTTATGTACAATCATACATTCAAGAAGTCACAACAAACATGAGCTGAAACAAATGCAAAAATAGAAAAAATAAAACTGTGACTCACCATTTGCAGAAGTTCCTGTGGCTGTGGCTCCATTTGTGAGGAGGTGACAGGATGGGAATATTATGCAAGATGCACCATTTCATCACACAGATAATGTGCAGAAAAGTGAAAAAAAGAAAAAAAAAAAAACATCCAGTGGAAAAAAGAGGAAGAGGAAGGCTCTCTACTGACATCTAGTGGTTCAATGTGAGCACAGACATACACTAAAAAGAATTTAACCACTTATCCTTTGCTAAAAGTTATCATTTATTGTTTGTCCTTTTGATTACATTTCAGTTTAATAAACTTCTCAGAGCCTCTGCCATATTATTCGTCTTTATTCCAATGTCAGACTTGGATTATGTCTGACGTTACAGATTCAGTCAATCATCTAACAAATGTATTAGAACCTATAATGGTGTTTTGTGTCAAATTGGTTATTAATTAAAAAAACATCAATGAAAATTAAATTTGTTTTAGGGCATATAATGAAATACATCGAGGATAATTCCTGGTAAAAATGTCTAAAATTTCATAAATTCCAAAACATCATTTGGGAAAAAAAACACATTATGAAAGTTTTTGTTTTATCCAAAAACAAAGATTTAATGGCATGAGTTTTCCCAAATCCAAGCGAAAGTTTGGATGTAACAGCAGAAAGAGGAGGAGAAAATGGAAATTTCAAAGTCTTTAAGAAGTCTCGAACATCTTCTTCCGGTCTGCTTTATCCTCCACATTCTTACGCCAGTCACCGACCGCCTCGACAGCCTGAAACACAGACAGATTCAATGAAACGCCACCACAGGTCACACCGGTCTACCACACAGGTAAATGTGGCGCTGAGCCTCACCTCCTCTTTGACCTCCTTCTTGACCTGCTTCAGGTTGGCCCTCAGGTCCATGGTCACCTTGTGTTTGCCTCCCAGCAGAGCCTGCAGCATGGCGTCAGCGGACATACGCACTTTCTTCAGGGCGGGTTTCTTCACTCCAGCCAGCTCCACCACCTTCAGCTTCAGCTCCTCGATCTAGTATGTAAGGCTCAAAAGTCAAGTTAATTCATTCACTTCATGTATTTAATGTGCTTTAATTAACTTATAAAATACTTGCATTCTGAACTATGTATACAACTGTACTGATAGAGTTAATGTTAATATATTTATAGCCAAAATGTTGATCAAATATTAAAATTATAAAATTGCTGTGATAGTAATTGTTAAATCTGCTTGTGTTTCTCACGCCTTTACTTCAGTTTGTTTTTAGGATTCTGTTTGATAATGCTATTCCTCATTGACCATAAAATCAACAGTTGGACATTAAAGCAGACTGTTAATGAGTCTCCCTTCTGCTGATTCTTTCTATCAAGAACGTCTCACCACCACCTACTGAACCCACACATTACGTATACATAACCAAAACCAAAACCAAAACCAAAACCAAAACCAAATTAACCCATAAAGACCCAGTGCTACTTTTGTGGCAGTTCCTAAATAAATTTTTCTCTCTATTTAACCTGTCTTAAGTGATTTATCACCATATATCATAATATTATCCTTTATATTTAGCATTTTTCAATGAAAATGAGGTATTTTCCTATGTTTAATTTATTGATCATGTACTTTAATCATTATGATGAGATTACATTTAAGGGTTATTATATCAAAACAGAGAAAACTTAAGAATAAAGCGACTTTTCCAGTTAAATCTGTCATTTACTGAACATAAATCAAGTATTTCCATCCACTGTCATTTGTCAAACTCCATGGGTTTTACTGATGAATCAGTGTTGTAGAACAGGGGTGTCAAACTCATTTTAGTTCAGGGGCCACATTCAGCCCAATTCGATCTCAAGCGGGCCAAACCATTAAAATTATAGCAGAAAAACCTATAAATAATGACAAGTCAAAGTTTCTCTCTTCATTTTAGTACAATAAAAAACATTAAATTATTAAAATATTTACATTTACAAACTAGCTTTTCACAAAAAAGATGTGAATAACCAGAAAAAAATTTAATTTCTTAAGAAAAATAAGCTAAATTTTAACAATATTATGCCTCAACTTATCACTTGTACATGTGCATTACACACAATGTTACACAAACATAATATTGTTGAAATGTTGAAGTTTGGAATATGTAACTAAAATAAGAATGTCTACAATATTATGTGTCAACTAATTAACACAACTTACAAATCGGATCTACAAATCCACAAAACATTTGGTAACAGATAGAATATTGTTCAAAGTGTGCTTAATTTTCAGGTTGCTCAGATTTTATTGTAAGGGTTAATAGACTATTATTTTACTGTAGATCACATTGGGCTAAAACCAGTTCAACACCTTTGACTGTTCATATCTTCAGTGTAATTTTTGCACTCCATAAAATCATGCCGCGGGCCGGATTGGAACCTTTGGAGGGCCGGTTTTGGCCCACGGGCCACATGTTTGACACCTGTGTTGTAGAAGATGACAGTGTTTCCACAGTAACAGTGGAGCCTCTGAACGTCCAAATGGGTCATATCTGATGACCACAAAAAGATGACAAACTGTATTTTACACCAATTAGTTCAACATACTGATAGGATTATTGATTTTAAAGTTATTTAACATTTTAGATCAGTAGATGGTTTTGGTCACCGGTGGATATTTGGGTCTTTATGGGTTAAAGTTACAAATAGAAGTGTTCCAACACAAACATGATATTCCCATTCTAGCATCTTTAACTGCAGTGTCTTTACCTCCTTGTCTGTCTTTGCCACTTTGGCCTCTGCGTCGTATCTGTCCTCATCAATCTTGTCGAGAGCCTGGTGCAGTTTTTTGCAGATCTCCTGTTGATTTAAAAACATAAACCAACGTTAGCTCTGCTGTCTTCTCTGCAGATTAGAATCCCACTGAGTGTCGGCTGAGGTCTCACCATCATAGCTGCCTGGTCTCCGCTCAGGTCGGGTGCGGGGCAGTTCTCTGCCATGTAAGCCTCCTTGGCCGCGGCGGTTTCCTTTGCCTCCTGTTCCAGCCAGTTAGCAGCAATCTGCAGCATCAAACTCTGCAGGACGAGGACACGCAATTCAGAGGGCAGGTTTTTTTGACACTTAGTTGTTATTAGTTATTTATCATTTGGTCATACAGAACATAAACAACAATCGGCAACAGATAATAGTCACAATCTAATAGTAATGATAATTTAGGTTACAGTTATGAAATAGCAATCAAGTTACCTAATTAAATTATTTTTTAGAGCAGCATTTCACAGGACTATGAGACAAACCACACATTAGTTGAATTTAAACAAACTAATCCATTTGCCTCATCTGATTATGTAAAGTTCAGCTTGCAGCCTCAGCATGAATGTTAATATCTCCATTTTGTGAATTTCATCAACAATTTTCAACCAGTCCTGGATCAAGTTGAAGCCATTTATGTGTGATTGTTTTTTTTGTTTTTTTTTTTGCTGCAGCACCAAAGATTTTTAGAAGGTATTTATCACATATTGTCAAATCAGAGGGCAGTTTACAAAGAAAACTCTGATGTTTGTTGGGGTTCAGTGCAATATATTTTCAACTATCTTTCTTGTATTTTTTTTGCAAATTAACTGACATTCATTCGATTATTCTGTTTGTACTGAGGATCACATGAACAGCCTGACAATGAGCCACTTCATTTTACACATCTGATCTTGAAACATTATGTAGAATGAATGAATGAATGAATATTTTATGTAAGTGTCATACACTTACATGTCCAGCCCATTCAGGCTTATGTATACTTATGTAGAAATAATTTATGTTTCTATAAAATCATATAATAGCTTGGTCAGTCATACAAAAGAATGTACAGATTTTCTTTCTGAATTCTGAGGGATAATCCCTGTTTGTGAATTAGTTTTCACTTTAAAACTGGCAAAAATTCTTATTTTCCTTTAAATTAAAAACAAAAAAAACCCCAAAATAATTTCCAAATTAATACCATCTGCTATTATGATGATGATGATGATGATGATGATGATGATGATGATGATGATGATGATGATTATTAGCTTAACTGAGCTACAAAAAACTGACAGGCACACAAACCTACATGTTATTATTGTATAATGTTGTTATAAGTGTAATAACATCTGAGTTTCTTACCTTGAGATGATGCCTGCGGCTTGATGTCATCTTCTTTCCCCTTTAGTTTATGAAAAAATGACACAGTAATAAGAATACAAATATGAATATGACACATTTCTTTACCCATTATATTCACACTGCAGATATTATAGTGGAGTTACACTAATGTTCAATCCAAAACAACTGAATGTGAATGTGGTTTGACTAAAAACTTTATGAAAGGACAGACTTACTCAGACATCTTGGCTTGTTTTTACCTCTGACTCTGTTAATAATCAAACAGATTTATAAAAACACAATTAGAACATACCATGAGACACATTCAGTTTCTTTTATATGGATGACATTACAGTATTAGAGACAATTATTTATGTACATAACTTAAGTTGGAAATACAAATAAAACACAAAACATAGTTGAACTATATAATTTTATTTGACAACATTTTAACATTTTCAATATTTAACATCAATGAGTCAAAATTTACTTTATATTAAATGTATAAAAGCAACTTGATTTAAATGATACTGCTCATTAGGTTAAAAACAACTGAGCAGAAAAAATCAGTTTACAGCATTTAACCGGAGACCTATCACTAATAGAAATCATTATTTTATTAACATGAGAAAGAAATGAAGAAGAGCAATACTTTCATATTTTTTGCATCTTTAAATTACCCAGTTTATTTATTTACACTCACTATATGAAGACAAACACTCACTGGCAACTTTACTGGGCAATAGACTGCAATAAAACAGGAATCTGAAAGGTCCATATTTTTGTTCTGAGACTAGAATAGATTTGGTTTGTTTTTAACTTCTAAACCCTCTTATGGTCGGTTTCTATTTTTAAAAATAGAAATTTCAGGATCCGGGCTATAAATTGGAACTACCTCAGCATTAACCCTGGCTCAGGATCAGAAGTTAACGACGACATTTATGATGAGCTCTTTATGAGATAAACAGCTGATCTGACACAAGAGGAGAGAAAAGGAGATCAATATAAGAAAATGGATTACAATGACTATGATATGTTAATTATTTAGTTGAATAGAAATAACGACTTCTGCATGTTAATTGGATTCTGTTTGTCATTATATATACCTGACACTGAACCAGGCATCTCTCATCACAGTGCGGGTTATGACCTGATATTTATTATCACTTAAAGAGCTTTGAGACAAGAAAAGTTTGTACTAATTAAATCAACACTGAAAATTCACAGCAGCATCCAGACAAATGTATTTCTGGTGTAAATTCTAGCTAAGGTGTGATTGTGAACTGTGGAAAAAATTTAACTTAAGACTCTCCTACATTAATTTTATATTCTAAGAGAAAAAGAAGAAAAAAAACAAAAATACAGAAAGAAACAAACAAAAAAAGTTTCATAGTATGGTACTTAGTTATTTAGGCATTTAGCAATGAATAAATAATATTTCTATTTTTCAGGTTTAGAAAATCAAAAATATAAAGAATGTCATCACTTACATAAATAGAAAATGTCTTTATATTTTATACAAGTTACGAGGTGAGTATATATTTTGAAAAACAGGATTCACTCTCAGAAACATATTCCTCCAATCCATCATTAACACATTTGAGCATCAGGTCTGTAACAATGCTAAATACACCAAGTAAAACAGTTTCTCACCTACAATGTGAAGATGATGAGGCTGCTGGGACTGACTGACGGAGTCACAGACTGAGGAGTGACAACACTGGGGGTATATATGGGCTTTCATGGGGGTTTGGAGGGTCTTCTTTATGGCCATGAGGGACTGTTGGACCAACCAGACCCTGAAATACCTTCATCATTCGACCACCACGCGGATCGTAAATTTTAACTCAGTGACCTCTGGTCAGGCTGAAGTGGTCAGTGGTTGAGTCAGATTATCACCTTGACACAGATAGAAAAGCAAATAATTAAAATAAAAATATACACAGGTTGTAGTCACCAGTGTTCTGTTAATGACGGAAATGGAAAAGCAAAGACATGTTTATCAATGTTCAGTTCAGTCCTGTATCACTGATGTTCACATACACTGTCAGTATGTGTGTGCTGGTGAAACAGTGCATGTCATTTGAGCTTCAGTTTTCTCTTGTAACTGTAATACGTATATTGAAAGACCTGAAAAACCAAAACACAAACTAATGTAAGCATCTATTCACTGCTGTTACATGAACAAAAACGGGAAAGCAGAGTATTTTACTCAAACTTTAGAAGCAAAAACAGGGAATAACATTATGGCCTGCACTGAAACCCCTCAGCTTTCACTTTCGTCTTCTTTCTTTCTTCTTTCTTTTCTTTCTTTCTTTCTTTCTTTCTTTCTTTTCTTTTCTTTTGTCTTTCTTTCTTTCTTTCTTTCTTTCTTTCTTTAGGATCCCCATTAGCTGTACCATAGCTACAGCTGTTCTTCCTGGGGTCCACGCCAACGTTTTTGCACATACGAACGGACAGACGGACAGACAGATGACAAACTGACAATACCCTATTTGACAATACATGTTTCCTCTCCTCTCAGTCAAAATCAGATGAATAATTATAAAGATAAAACACCAGACATTAGTTCAGGTTGTGATTGTGAAGCCACTTTTCCAAATTTCTATACTGAGTCACAGAGTAGACGTCAGTGTCAGTTACAGTTGCATCACAGATCTAATTCTCCTTAAATCTGATTAAAAACACACATGATTAGACTAAATCTGAGCAGGTGGATTTTCTACAGCCTGAAAACACAAGCAAGGAGTAGATGCATTAGACTCATTTCTTACCAAACCACAGGAATTACAAAACACTGAGAGGTTATTGTGGTATTTTAAAATCAAAATACACTAAAATTGATCAAAAATGAGCACTGCAGCTTTAAGCCTTATAATATGTACTGTAAATTCATCAGTTTGGCTGATTAATTGAGATTTTGATAACAATCTGCAAAACTTTACCCCAGTAGTGGTCAGTAGTTTTTACCTAGCTTCTCAAATGGAATGACTTTGAGAGAAAATAATAGTTAATGAATAACAAGAACCATATGTTCACTCAGATACATCTGTTATCCTTGCATCATAATTTTATGAGTAAATGTTATGGCCAAAATAGAATCACAGGAATATTTATTTGGGAAGTAATTATTTTGTCTTGGATGTTCACATGAACAGTTTTGTTGTTGATGCATATTTTACTGTCTTGATTGTGTCTGACTCATTAAAATGACTCAAAACAAAATGATCAGTTTATCCTATATTTGATGTTAGTTATCGCTCATTTCAGTGAGCACAAAGTTATTGGATAAAGACAAAAATGGCGGTAAAGCTGAAAAAAATAGAATCGCAGCATTATTTATTTGGATAGTAATTATTTGTCTTAGATGTTAGATGTTGTGTGTGTGATAATGGTTTATTCACTTCTTAAAACACATTTTTTTAGACTTGCCTTTATGTGATGTTGTCTATTTTAATGTTTGAATATTTAATTTTACCCTGTTTTGGTTATTATTTTATATTGACATACATGATGTTTTATTCCATTCCTTCATTTTTACATTTATTTGACAGCATCATGTTATGCAACCTCTGCCCCTTCTCTATTTTGATACATTCGGATTTTTTCAGTGTCATGTTTTTGAGTTTGCTGTACATATCTGCTTTATTGTGTTGAGCTGTGTTCTATGTTTTAATGTCTTGCTTGAGTCTCGTTTTTTTTTTTTTTCCAATTGTATCCTTCTGTTGTGCCCTTCTGCTTTGTCTGTCAAAGCACTTTGTAAACTCAGTTTTTAAAGGTGCTATAAAAATAAAAGTTCTTATTATTATTCTTATTATTATTATTATTATTATTGCACAACCAATTGTCCCTATGTAGGACATATGAAGTTCTGAAGTAAAGTAGAAGTACCATAGTTCATGAAATAGTTCATTTCCAAGTTTAATTAAGTTTTTTCCAAGGTGTGATATCAGTGGATTAATGAGGTATTGTATGTTGTTATTATATCAACCTGTAAAGGATCCTAACTGGAACCCACTACCAGCTTTTTTGCCAGATGGAAAATGTTAAAGGTTTAAAATGATCATGCAAAGACTCACAACCAGGAGATTCACATTTCATGAATATCATAAATGGTTCATATGTTACTGTATTCAATATAAAACAAGTGGTGCCAGGCAGCACAAACCCCGCCCCTCGCACGTATTGTAGCTCATTTTGGCATCTATCCAGCTGATGTCATCATGTCTATGCCTGTGCTGATGTCAGCAAACCAATTGTTTCTTTATATGTGCCAAGTTTGAAGAAAATTGAAACAAAATTGATGTTTTTATAGATATTTGAAATTTCACCCATTGTAAGTAAATGGGAGGAAAAAAAAAAAGATTTTAAAAATTCATAAAAAATGTGAAGTTTGACCTACTTTTCCCAAAATGTAACCACATCTATTCTGGGTCACTGGCAATCTATAAACCCTATTTGGCATGAATTCAACCCATAATTTTGCTGCTAGAGTGTTAATAATCAAACAAACCAATAATAATAAGTCCAACAATGGTGGTAAAACTGGAGGAACTTTTTTACAGATAGTTATTAGACTTTATGTTGGACAAATACTGATGTACATGAGTTGTAAATATCAGTTGTAATATTTACAACACATCCATGTCAACAGAAAGATCATCACAGTAGACTGTAGTATAAAAAAATACATCATTACATTCATGAATGTTAATCTGAAATTCAGAATGAACAGTCACTTTAAATATGATTGTAAAGATGTAGCCTACCTGAACTGTGTTGAACTCCAGAGTTACTTCAGTCTATGCTCAGATTCACATGCTGCACCTAAAAACAAAAGACAAATTAAAGAATAAAATAGCAAAAAATAAATACCTTACTGTTATAATATTCCACTGCGATTATATGAAAAAACAAAACAAAACACAGCAATACACAGGAAAACATAAAATAAAACAAACTGCAAGGAAAATGGAAAATGAGTTGTAATACACCACATGTGACACTGAAAAGTTAAACTGAAATATCTCACCTTCAGTGCTGTTTTCTGATCAATATGTGCCATTAAAAAAAATCTTGTAATGTATTATCAATTTGGGAAAAAAAAAAAAAAAAATCAAGTCATACAGATGTTTTACAAATCAGGTGATCAGGATTCATTATGAAGGTTAAAGAACACTTAAGTCTTATTAAAATAAAAAATAAAATAAAAATGTGAAGAGAATATTAAAGGTAAATAGGTATTTTACTTGTTTTACTCCAGTCATTGTCTCATAATTTTTTATTATATTTAAGATAATTTGTAATAAATCCACTTGTATCATAATTTTACACCAGATTTCTCTTGTTGAGCTTTAACATTGTGTCTGGAATGTTTACAGGTTCCAGTCACTGAGTGGATGGTTAAACATGGAGCAGTGGAGGTGGTACAGGAAGTCCTCTGCTGACCCCTAGTGGTCAATTATCAGCTCTCAAGTTGAACACAAACTGATCTGCAGTCAGCTCTAAAGCCATGAAGGGACAAACTTAACAGCTGTTCTAAGGAATATATTGTTGAACTGGTGAAAATGATTAAACAAATGAAAAATAATAAGAAATAAGCCTCAGTACTCATCTACAAACACTAATAAAACAAAGCAAAGACATTTCCAATAATAAGAATAAGAGCATAAATGTGGTTCAAAGTTAAAAGAAAGTAAGAAATATTTATATAATTAAACATTTTTACAAAATATAAAGAGGTATTAAACAGATATATGTTTATTCAATATTCTAAAAACTGGGATACTTCTTTTTCTCGAGTTTTTATCCAAAACTCGTGGACTTTTTCGATCAAAAATACAATTAATTAATATATATTTTGATTCTAAAATAAACACAAAGGAATTATTTGATGGTTCGAACTTTAAAAAGGGGAGAATTTGAATTTTTTGCTGCTACATTATGATAAACAATAGATTTTGGAATTTTTGGGTAGACATAATAAGAAATGTATTGGTCCTTTGGGGTTTAATGGAGCTCTGTAACATTTTAATACGATTTTTCAGTTTTTCTGTGTTTTTTACAACAAATAATTTTATAGTATGACTGTTGATTGGTTTCTTTGAGTTGTCTAGCTCTAGTTTTTCTAGTTTTCTTTATACAGTTTTTTCTGTAAAATTTACAAAACATAGGTCAACAGTCACTTTTCACGTCTTCCTGATCTGACGTACATGTAGATATTGTGTCTCATCTCTCACTGACATGCACAGCGCTACAAAGCGCACAACACAACCTTGTAAAAGGTGGAAGTCACCTCCAAAAGGAACTCAACTTATCATGAAGTTTATGGAAAATTAACATTTATCCATCTAGCACCTCAGGTTGAATTTATTGGATTTGAATGCTTCTCTCAAACTGCAAAAGTCTCACAATGATGATTCCTTTTGCTTTAACATAAGAAGAAAACACAGAAAAAGAGCTGAATGTCTATAATGAGCTACACTATGGTGTGTCATGCGCTTTTTCTGCAGTGTTGTGCGTCACTGAGTCAAAGACAAAATATCTCATGACAGCAAAGGTAGGAAAGAGAACACATTTATTACAAAAACACTAAGAGCAGGAAGTTGTCAAAAGTGAACATTAGCAAAAAAAGAAACAAGAAGTAACGCTGCAGAATAAAACCCTAATATTTGAGAGAAACTATGGAATTTAGAAGGCATTTTTAACCTAACTCTCTTGCTAAAGAAATATACACTAACAAAGGAAGCTGAAATTTACAGATTTAATGAAACAAAAGATTTGAAGTCAATGAAAAATCCCATAAATTCCATAAAAAGTGCTAACAGCCCAGAGCGACTACAGAGCGGACATATTAATTTAGGCAGACTCAAACATCTTCTTCCTGTCAGCCTTGTCCTCGATGTTCTTACGCCAGTCACCGACTTGTTCTGGCTGTGGGACAAAAACAAACAGTTAATAGCATGTTTTTGGATTGACCTGCTCTATTTATCTATGACCTTTGACTCACCTCCTCTTTCACCTCCTTCTTGACCTGCTTCAGGTTGGCCCTCAGATCCAAGTTGACTGTATGTTTGGTGCCCAGCAGAGCTTTCAGCATAGCATCAGCGGACATACGTACTTTCTTCAGAGCAGGCTTCTTCACTCCAGCCAAGTCGACCACCTTCAGCTTGAGGTCATCGATCTAAGAGCGACCAAGCGGTTTACAGGTGAAAACCTTCCACAGACAGAGTGGGGTCTGGTTTAGAGGCATTCGGAATGGTTAATGGAGTCCACTGTTAGCTTAGGTTTGACATCAGGGCCAGGGTACGGTTATTATATGGCAGGGATCCAAGTATTTTACTGCTGTTACAGACAGTAACATTAGGTCACAGTAACAGTGGAAACTGCTTATAGTCATCACATGTGTCTGGGGCATATAAGCGGAAAATAAACACACCTTTAATTCATCTCCTGTATGTGAGTCTAATGCTGTATTTAGTCAAAACAAACTGTTAACAGTGTAGGATTTTTTAGAAAGTCACATAAAGATGCAGACACAAATGTACACAGGTTGGCATAAATACACACAAACACATCTATGTAAGCAATGGCTGTTGTTATCCTCACAATTTGCAATTGAAAAATTCCAGTGTTGTTTATTATATCCAGTGTGCAATGGTTGTTTGTTTGTTGTTAATTAAATTTTCTCATTTCTTCTTCTTTTTCGTCTTATTTTTATTACATACATACATATATTACTTATTACACACTTAATACTTACTTATAGGTCATTGTTACGACTACTATTATTATTATCATCCCTTTATTATAACTATTATTATTTCTGTTTTATATACACACATACATACACACATACATACACACATACATACTGGTTTCATACTTAATGTTACTACTATTTTCTGACTCCCTCTTGAAATTTTTCTAGTATATGTATACATTCAGTGTTGTGCTGCTACTGGAACCTTAACTTCCTGAGACCTCTGCACAAGGGATCAATAAAGTTCTATCTAATCTAATCTAATCTAATCTAATCTAATCTAATCTAATCTAATCTTTTTTTATTATTCAAGAAAGAAAAAACAATATATAAAGATTTGTTTGATGATTGAACTGTTTTTCTTAGTTTAACCAAATCCCCTCCCTCCCACCCTTCCCACATACATACAAACTGCCATTCAATATTAACCAAAGGGGGGGGGGGGGGGGGGGGGGGGGGGGGGCACATTAATATAAATAATAATCTAATCTAATCTAATCTAATTTCAATAATCAGGTGTGGTGGTTATTGGAGTGAGTAGTGCTTCACTCTTCAGAGAAAATGAAGAAACTATTTCATGTTTTTACAGCTGCACTAATCTAACATCAGTAACTGTAAACACAGGAGGACAAACAGAACTCCTCAGTGTGAAGGAACAAGCGTTTATCTGTCATACTCACATTGGGAACACATGTGGGCATCAGGTTTTGTCTGAACACAGTATGATACTCAGTTTTATTAGTGCTACTAAGGTTTATTTACCTTTACCTTTATACAGCAGTGGTTTTTGATGATATTTCAATACTGACAGAAATTATTGTAACTGAGAAATTCCTGATATCTCAGAATCTGGATCTAAATCTGCTTGTACTTACAGTTAAAAGGTTATGACATGAATGCAACTTTACCCTGTTTGTTGCCTGATTGTTCACAGGTACTTTACCCATGCACATTCAATTAAAGTTTTTTGTTTTTTGTTTTTTTTGTTTGAGAGAACATGATTAACAGAACCAGCATCATCTAGAAAATTCCAAATTTTATGTTTTTTTTTTTTTTTTGTTTAATGACAAGGAAAGTATTAGGAGTATTTAAAACTAATATGTATCATCACATAAGTGGAAGGGGAGCCTTTAAAAAATAAAAGCAAGCAACTTTTAACTTTCCCTAAACTTTACATTCTCAAATTTATGTATTTGAAAAACTCAAATTATGTGTTCTTAGCAACAATTATGGAAAATGACATTGTTATATCAGTGACTACTGACTGGTGAAACACTCAAAAGAACATCAGAATGGCTTTTACCTCTTTGTCGGCCTTTGCCACTTTGGCTTCGATGTCGTACCTCTCCTCATCTACTTGGTCAATGAGGGCGTGCAGCTTTTTGCAGGTTTCCTGAGCATAAAAAGACAAAGTCAGCTGTTCTTGTACTTCAAACAGTGGACAATTATGATGAAGAACAGGTGACCAAGGAAAAAATGTATACTGACACAGAGCAGTTTATGTTTTTAAAACCATGTGCAAAACTTTCAACATTAAAATAAAGCAAAATATCAGCATATAATAACACAAATAAGTACTTCTTGAATATGACAATTTTAGCTGCAGATTTTCTACGACTTTTGATGCCCTCGAAACATTCTGAGCTTATGTTAGAGGACTTCACATTAGGAGAAGTGTAAAGAATTAAACGGACTAAGTAAATGGACTTATAAAGAACTCTATCTATCTATCTATCTATCTATCTATCTATCTATCTATCTATCTATCTATCTATCTATCTATCTATCTATCTATCTATCTATACTATGCATCAGATAGTTGTGAAATGTACAAATCCTCTCACCATGAGGGCATTCTGGTCGCCACTCAGGTTGGGGGCGGGGCATTTCTCAGCCATGTAGGCCTCTTTGGCAGCTTTGAGATCTTTCTTCTCCTGTTCAATCCAGTTTGCCGCAATCGACAGCATCAAACTCTGAGAGCACAAAGAGAGAAGAATTAACAAAAGTGTATTTTTTTGCTCAAAACAAATAATTGTGGAGGTGACATAAATACAGCCGCGGAAAAAATTATTAGACCATCAAAAGTCATCACAAACAATGGTTATGCAATCAAGTACTAATGCCTGTGTGTATCATGTGACTAAAACAGACAGAAAAGAAAACACGGAATGTCTAAAAGCACTGTTTTTGTCAGTACAATGCCATAGATACTGATGTAAGAACTGAAGTGATTTTTGTTATTATCAAGAAAACATGGAAAATGTCTAGATATCAGCTCTGAAATTAAACTTTTATGAGCTATTTTTGTTGTTATCATTATATTTGTCCAAACAAATGTACCTTTAGTTGTACCAGGAATTAAAATGAACAAGAAATTGAAGAAAACAAGGGTGGTCTAATAGTTTTTTCCACGAATGCATCATATATATCAAATATCAAACACAAAGTGTGGCCATTAAACAATAAATATTAAGTCAAATATTTCACAAGTAAATAAATGTTTGAACAGGTTTTCAGAAAACTTAAATGCTTAATGTGTGATATTTAGTGACATCTAGCACTGAAACTGCAGACTGCAACCATCTGAACACCTATTTCCCTCAGTAAAATAGTAGGTAATAGTAATGCACCTTAAAACTAGATACTGTTTTCTATAAAGTTGAAAAAAGGAGGTGGCAAGATGACTCTTTAGAGATGACTAGCTCCCTTTAAATCCTAATAGTTCGTTCTAAGGTACCAAAAACATAGTGATTCTTCTTATCAGGTGTATATAAGCAGATGTAAACATAATTACATTACATTATATATGGGTCAAGTCACGCGCCCATTGACTTTGAATCAAAAAATTAGAATCGAGATAATGAATTCAAACTTTTTGTAGTTCAATAGTATAACAAATTAAGTTTCTAAATCCATTAACATTTTTGCCAAAAAAGCATTCTCAAGAAAATTACGGAACTTTTTATATGAACTAAATTCAGTCCCTCGGAAAGTTCTTTAGGAATGAATAATAACAGAACTTATCATTGCTGTAATTTGAAATCTCAATCATATATTTCTATTTTCATTATAATTTTATAACCTTTTATACATCCTTTTATCATTATAAAAATAATTTTGTCTGAAAAATTGGTGTGAATTGCTTTTTTAAGCATTTTAATATCAGATGGTGCCGGTTATGTAGGGAATTTCACTTTTCTCGAAAAACATGTTTTTTTTAATCACTAATTAATCAAATGAGCTAAACCAATGGAAATTTCTGAAAGAAAGTATTTAACCCTCTGCTTAAGCATGACTTCATTGGAATTTAAGATTATTTTGTCACTAATCTAAAAAAAAGATTTATTTTTTTTCCCTACATAACCAAAAATAGGTCTCGACATGAAATAGCTAGCTTGTGATATATACATTTTAGATCAGGTGTCAAACTCATTTTAGTTCAGGGGCCACATCCTCCCAATCTGATCTGCAGTGGGCTGGACCAGTGAATTAATAACATAATAACATATAAATAATGACTACTCCAAACATTTCTAAGTGTTTTATAGAGAAAAAAGTAAAATTACATTATGGAAACATTTATATCTCTAAACCGTCCTTTTAAAAACGTGAATAACATGAACAACTATGAAAAAACTGAAATTTATTAAGAAAAATAAGTGCAATTTTAACTATATTCTGCCTCTGTTTATCATTTGTAAATGTGCATTACAACTTACAGATCACAATGGATCTGCAACTACACAAAATATTTTAGTAACTGGCAGAATATTAGTCAAATTGCACTTACTTCTCTTAGGACATCTCTAGTTTTTAATTTTTTTTTTTTTTTATGAAAGGCTAGTTTGTAAATTTACACATTTTTATGTAATTTCACTTTTTTTACACTAAAACAGTGGAAAAATTCGGAATTGTCATTATTTGTAGGTTTTATGATAGTATTTTACTGACCTGACCCACTTGAGACTAAAGTAGGGCTTTATATGGCCCCTAAAGTAAAATGATTGATTGTTAATATCTTTAGTGTAATTTTTGCATTTCACATATTCATCCTACAGGCCGGATTGGACCCTTTGGCGGGCCGGATTTGGCCCCCGGGCCGCATGTTTGACACCTGTGTTATAGATGGATGGATGGATATATTTCTGGAATTAGATCCTCCTCTTATTACACATCTACACATTTCTAAATCTTTAGTCTATTTATTTATTTATTTTTTTTAATTTTTTTTCCTGCAGGTGAAGTTTCCTCTGCATCCTACATTCATGTTATATTGAGTGTTGAGTATTTTCCCCAGCAGAGGGCGCCTTAGAGGTTAAGCTGAAAAAATGGACCACACACACCTAACAGAACACATAAATCATGGTTGTATGTTTTGGTAAATATAGATCTGTGTGATATTGAGCTGTAGTTTGACTGTCCATGTAAACAGTGTATACAGTTGGTGTAAATGTTGTGTACACAGTGTAAACAGCAGGATCTACCTCATACACATCACAGTCCTACACATGCAGAACAGTAAACTTTTTTACCATGGACAAAATCTATTGTAAGCCAGTCTGAGGTAATTACAGTGACTGACACCACAAAGACACGACTGAAGAGATGCAGACATACCTTTAGATGATGCCTGCGGCTTGAAGTCATCTTTTTCCTGTCCACAGCATAAAACATTTTGTTGTTACCAAAATCATGGTGGCTTTTAGTTGAAGAGTTGCATTTCTTAGTATCATTTCAAAGATGTTAGTCAACTCTCTCTCTCCTTTCCTGTACAATTCCAATGTTTCTTTGGAAACACCAGTGAGATCCAACCATTTATTATCCATATTAATATCTACATTTCACATTTCATCCTTCTTGGTAGTTCTTCTCAGTTCAACTGGACTGGTTTAGTTCTTTTGGAGACACTCTACGACTGGTACAGGAACTTGAAAGGACCAAAAGAACTAAACCAGTCCAGCTGAACTGAGAAGAACTACCAAGAAGAATGATAACCTGGGCAAATGAGAACCTACACAGACTTCACATTTCATCATTTTTTTGTAGATCCCCAAAATAAAATGATTAGTGTCACTGCTTATATAAGACCCAAATCAATTCAAACTTTATTATTTGAACATTCATAATGATTTTACTTGAACTTTTTCACCAAGGACCAATTAATAATGACAAACCTTTCGACATTTTTTGGAATGAATGATAAATCACTCATCATCACACTACACAGATATGGATATTGCTTATTTGATACTTTAAACACAACTATTACACTATTTATTTAAGTGGAGTTAGTCTGTAAATGGTGCATATTTTGACTTCATTACAGAACATTTTAAAGAAATAATTAAAAAGCAACACTTACTCAGACATGTTGGCGGTTTCTTTTCTTCACAACCTGTTTGAAAAGAAAAACCAAACAGAAGGAAAACTCATTGAGATCGGAGAAACTAGACGATGCAATCATCTGCACTCTGCTTAAATATCAGAGTCATGCAGACCCGCCTTTGTATGAAATGTGATCTAATAAAACAGTTGATGGACTGGGTTGAGTGATGACAGAGCTAAGTTTGGAATCACCGAGGGTCAAATGTTACCGCTGACGCCTGCGCTAAGCTCCTTTACAGGTGTTCAAAACTAAATATCCTCTGGGAGTTAACACTTCAATTCCTTTCATAAATAAGAGCAGGATCCCTGCTGCAGAATGTGCTGCGACAGCGAGTTATCTGCCGACACCAGACGGTCAGTACACAAACTCTCACTGCAAGGCTGCAAAAACAAATGCATCCCAACGACTTACTCAGTCCCAGACTTGAATTTCAGGAGTTATTTTTTCTTAAACAATTCACAGCTTAAGTTTCCCTTCGTATTCAAAAGTCTAGGAACGTCATGACCTGCACACATCTAAACAGACAGAATTAAAAACAGCGCTGGATTATTCTAATGGTTTTTACAGGGTAAAAACATACAGCAATATGCATTTTTCAGATAAAAAAAATACATTTATCCTCATCAACAGAGTCCAGTAGAAAGCTTTTCACCTCACAAAATTAACTGAATACTTAGAATTGGTAATGCAAACCAAAATAAACAACTCATCTCTTGCTTTTCTTGCCCAAACAAGGCTTCAGTAACATCAAATCCAACTGCATAGATGTGTTTTTAGGTGTGACCATAAAAACCCAATAATATGTCCATTCATAATCTTTGAAATGTGAAAAACTGAGTGAAACAATCTCAAACTGTGCAAACTATGCTTAATGCTTAGCTGAACGGGACACCAAATTATCCACTAAACCCATATTTACACTCATAAATCAATAAAATCAGATCATCTCTTCTAAATAAATAACAGAGTATTTAAAAAAAACAAAATGGCAAACCAGGACACACATAAGACCAAACATAGTGCTTGTTGTGGCATTAAAAAGCCATATTCCAATAGAATAATATGACATTCTTATTTCTAGGGTCAAAACACTTCAAAATGTTTTAGTTTTAATGTTTTACTTAATGAAGCCAAAACTGAATCTTCAGCCGACAGCAAACAGAACATCACATGATCTCAGCTCATTAAAAGTGGTCTCTTTTATCCTGGATCACATCTCCTTTCACTTATTAACAAACTCCAGGGGTCAGGACTTTCATCACCTTAGCACTTTACCAACAAGTCTCCCCAAAAAAACACCAATTGGCTCATATCCATTTACCGGCACTGGTCTGGCATGCAGAGAGGAAGAGGAGGAAGAGGAGGAAGAGGAGGAGGAAGGCAGGAAAACTGGGCTCACCTACGGCAAAACAGACAGACGAGGAGGAGGGCTGCAGTGGCCAGTAGCAGTGGGAGGAAATCACTGCGGGGTGAATATATATGAGAGCTCTGATATGGATATGGAGGTCCTCTTTATGGAAATGCAGGATCCTCAGGCCAATCGGCCGGCAAGCTCCTGAAATATCATCATCCCCTGCCAACTTCACCAAGTAAATCAGGAGGCATCGAGGAGGAGCCTGATATCATTTTAGGACTCCACTTGCTGACATCAGGACGCTATAAAAGGAGGAAAAAGGATGATGATCAACAGTATAAAACCACCAGAGCTGAAAACCTCAGGGGGGATCAAGACCTAACTCAAGAAAGTACCAAGCGTTCATTTATTTCTGCATTTTAAGGAAGTTTAACCCTTTCATGTACACTGGTCACTACAGTGGACAGCTATTCTACAGCTGGATTTTGTTGTTCTTTTCGTTGGTTTTTTTTTTTTCTTTTTTTTTTTACACATATCTGTATTAAAGTTTTAAGACACTACATATCTTTTCTGACATAAATTGGTAACATTATGTAGATCTCTCCTGAGCATAAATCCCCAGAATCACAAGCCCTCCCCAAAGTTTTCACACAATTTATCAGTAAATACATGTTTCTGTGCGTCAAAAATTGAACGTATGGTGTCCAGCTGAGTGGACATTTTTGCAACTTCATGAAAAATAGGTTCATAAGATTTTTTTTTTTTCATTATTCTTTTTTTTATGTATTTTTTATTTTATTTTATTTTAATTGTATTTTTTAAATTTCTTTTTCAGAGGAAAATTTTCAATCACATTGTTTTTTTCATCCCTAAACAGGAATAAAAACACTAAGGAAAAATGTTTGATTAAGGTTCTCATAATTTGTGCATGAAAGGGTTAAGGGGGTTTCATCTGTCAAAACACCCAAAGGCACACAGAAATCACACCTGATGATTAACAATAAGATAGTTTAAGTGCAATAAATGTTGATTTGAAATGGTTAAAGAACTGCACCCATACAAAACCATATTTAAAGACTCTGTAACCACTTACAGACTGGATATGAAAACAAGCAGATTATGTAATGTTAAGAGAAAACACCACAGATAGTAAGTATACTGAATATGAAATCCAACACCTAATCCCAAGTGGCTTTTGTTGTATGTGACTTTTTTTTTCTGTCAACCTTCCAAAAACAAATATTAAAGAGAATACTTGTGATGTGAACTGGTGTCAACAAACTAAACCTTCTCAACTGACCCAACCTCCTTCATGTGTCTTCAAGGCTGATTCTAAAAGTCTAAAAGCACCGACATGGGAAACACAAACAGTCCCTCTACCTATTTGCGACAGTTGTCTCTTCAAGGTCTCGTCCTTAAAAGCTGGCGAGACGTCAAACCCCGATCTCTGTCTCTGTTGTCGCCTTCCATGAAAGATTTCAGCTGTGGAATTTCTACTAAGCTCAAGGAAATTAGCAGCAGAGTCGCCTCTTCCACAGCTGCCTAACACCTCAGTTAAAGGTTAAGAGTTGGTCCGCAAGCCGACGAGGCTACACATTTTTGAGATGGGAGCCGAGGAAGACTTGACGTTCTTTCCTAAACACTTCAGTTCAGTTCAGATCTTTAATGTCCTGCGAAAACATGGCAGCATAAAATCACAAATTAGCATGTTAAAGTCTTCTAAGCTTCAAATCAAAGGCACAACTGAGGAAAAATGTCTGTTGCATTGTGTACAGATTAAGAAAAAATCCCGTTTTTATATATATATATATATATAGATGTTTCTCCTTTAAAAAGAACAGAATCCAATGGAAGTACGTAACAAAGTAAGAAATCTAGAAGTTTAAGTTTAGCAAGAATTTTTACCTGAATTTGAGTGATGGACCAACCATTATCATCCAGCTGCGAATGTAAAATCCAAGAACCAGCTGACTTCTACCCGTCTAACACACATTTTTAACCCCAATTTTTATTTTTATTTTTTAATAAATTAACCAAACAACCAAAAAAAAAAAAAAAAAAAAATCAAAACACAACTATTAGATTGAAAAAGTAGCCCTATTTTTTTTTGGTTTTTGCAAACATCAAAACCAAAAGTGCGTCGAACCCGCTACATCCAGAGTCTGATGAGTTCAGAAACAAGTTCAAAAGAGAGAAACCTGCAATGAAACTTTGATATCACTTGTAACCATTGCTCCAAATAAAGTGCTTAACTAGCTCACATTTCTGTTGACTATAAATACCACATAATCACAGCCAAGCATGGTTAGCGTTTCATCTTGGATTGCTACTGTGGGCTGTGGATTAGCCATCAGAAAGTCTTCTAGACCATTCTCTGGCTGCTGGAGCCCCTCTCATATTAATACTTGTGCTATAAAAATAGGTTTAAGGTAGCCAAACTTTCCATGTGTAACACAACATTTTAAGATTTATTCCAGGGTGCTGGCTCCAACAGCAGTGGTTGCACAATTCTAATTTTAGTAGCATTTAATGGCTTTCAGTGGTAACACACGGTCAGTAGTTGATCTGGTACCAGGGTTCACCTCAGGCATGAAAACACTGATATGGGAGTCCGTATGGGTGTAAAGGATGGAGGGGAAACATTGAAATTAAAGTGTGAATCACAATAAAAACATGCAATTTAGCATAAAAACAGATCAGAACTGAACTGAATGTTAATTACTAGTTAATTGTTATAATCCGCTCATAGTTTTATTATTCTTCTCATTCAAATAAATAAGCTTCTGCTCATCGAAACATCTGTAATATGATCAGATAGATGTACTGTTAGAATATTCCAGACTATTTCAGGCAGAATTCCTCTTCCTTTTGCTAATTGTGTGTTACTGTTTCCAAAATCGTCCTCATTACATGAAAACAACCTGTTGACTATGGACTGAAAATGGCAGGTTTTATGGTGTTTTTGTTTGATTTAGTCATTTTAATACCACAACAGAAAGTTTTTCCCCAGAATCCAGTCACTCCTGCTATTGCATCCTGCACTTCACACATGAAGATATTAGTAAAAAAAAACAAAGGGGCCAAACAGCACAGTTTTTTTCCTCGACTGATGTAAACTTATCTGCAGCACTAATCAAGTGTGGATATCTGGCTACGTGTGAAAAACCTCAGATCGTAAACTGAATAACTTCTTGAGATATTCTTTGAAAGTGCCTTGAGGGACCGATATGAACTTTTTTCACAACTAATAAAAACAAAAATTCAAATAATCAAGTTAAGTAAAGAGCCGATTCAGTCTTCTGAATCAGTGTTTTAAATACAGTCACGGAAAAAATTATTAGACCACCCTTGTTTTCTTCAGTTTCTTGTTCATGTTAATGCCTGGTCCAACTAAAGGTACATTTATTTGGACAAGTATAATGATAACAACAAAAATAGCTCATAAGAGTTTAATTTCAGAGCTGATATCTATCTATTTTCCATGTTTTCTTGATAATAACCATAATCACTTCAGTTCTTACATCAATAGCTATGGCAGTGTACTGACAAAAACAGTGCTTTTAGTCATTCCATGTTTTCTTTTGTCTGTTTTAGTCACATGATACACACAGGAGGTAGTACTTGATTATATAACCATTGTTTTTGATGACTTTTGATGGTCTAATAATTTTTTCTGTGACTGTATGTGCTAGTTACAACTTCGTCCCTAGTGTCATTGTCATTTTCTCCTCTTCATATTTGTTTTTAGATAACTGATACGATTATTTTGTTTGATATTTTATTCGATATTTGTTTTAACAGTTAGAAGAACAATTATAAGAACAATTTGTCAAGTTTTAAAAATAACAGCAATGTGTTACTGCAGAAAAAGAACAGATTTAGAAGACAGACAGACAGACAGACAGACAGAGTGAAAGAGAGAGAGAGAGATAGAGAGAGATAGATAGATAGATAGATAGATAGATAGATAGATAGATAGATAGATAGATAGATAGATAGATAGATAGATAGATAGATAGATAGATAGATAGATAGATAGATAGATAGATAGATAGATAGATAGATAGATAGATAGATAGATAGATAGATAGATAGATAGATAGATAGATAGATAGATAGATAGATAGATAGATAGATATTTTATTAATCCCAAGGGAAATTCAAGTATTCAGCAGCTTTACATACAGCACAAGAAGACAAAAAAAAACAGACAGAACAAAAGAGGCGGGTTAGTAACCAGGCTGACATTAAGGTTAGTATATATACCCTAAAAAAAAAAAATGCTGAAGAACTTACTCTAAAAGAACATCCTGTACAATACTGTAAACAAAGACTTCTAATTTAAAAAATCTGTAGAAAAACCAACTATCTATCTGTATATATCCTTATTTGTTGTACATATTTCTCATCTGTAGTATAGAGTTAGATTTTTGTACATATAAATAGTTTTTGTTGTACTTTAATAGATAGATAGATAGATAGATAGATAGATAGATAGATAGATAGATAGATAGATAGATAGATAGATAGATAGATAGATAGATAGATAGATAGATAGATATTGATTAAAATGCAGTTTTACCTAAATATACTACAATATATAAAAAAAGTTAATATAAAACATAAACAAGTGATGCCAGGCACGACAAACCCTGCCCCTTGCACGTATTTTGGCATCGATCCAGCTGATGTCATCATGTCTATGTGTGTGCTGATGTCAGCATATCAACTGCCTCTATATATGTGCCAAGTTTGAAGTAAAAACAAAAGAAAATTATGTTTTTATAGCCATTTGAAATTTTGCCCATTATAAGTAAATAGGAGATGAAAAAGATTTTAAAAATTCATTAAAAAATTGAACTTTGACCTACTTTTCCCAAAATGTAACCACATCTAAGTTGGATCACTGGCAATCTTTAAACCCAACTTGGTATGAATTCAACCAATAGTTTTGCTGTTAGAGTGTTAAAAAAGAAAAGCAAAGACACAAATCGAACCAAAAACAATACCCCTTGCCTCCCCAAAATAGATTTAGTGTTCCATTATATTTATACAGAATCAGACTGTATTAACAATGACTGAAACAAAGATTCAATTTCTTTGGTGAGTCTAAGCCATGAAGCTGAGTCCTTAGAGGAAGCTGAAGTGAATATACTTCTTCCCACCCCTTTTCGGGCGTGTCAATGGAATTATTGTGCTTTTCTTCTGACTAAGATTGTTATGATTTTTGATATTTGTATTATTATGTATGTTTTGCAAGTGCATATATGTTAAATTTCATTGAAATGTTCAGAATAAATCACTAAATCACCAATAGCACCAATGAAAGACTAGTTCCATTAAAACAACCATTTAACTGATCTTTTGGTTCATGCTGTAGCTGGTGATCACTATAAGCACACATGCCTTTAAGACAAGTCTTTAAGGCGGAGGGGAAAAGTGGTGACAGGTCCGAGTGAGGCGCAGACAGCGGAGATGTAGGATTTTGAGTCATGCTGGGAATGTCGCAGCGGAGGCAGAAGCTGTGGGTCAGATTCATGAGTTGAAGCAGAGATAGGCAGGTGCTTCCTACAGAGATGTCCCACATACAACTCGATCTTAAAGAATGTACCGAACAGCAGGTCTGAGTTTGGGAATGCAAACAAAGCGTATGGTATTTCTTCACTATTTGCCTTCATTAATACCTGCATATGTTTGAGTCATATGCCTTATGCTACACTGCCCAGATCTGTCCACCATATGCTTAAGATTTGATGGATGGATATCACCACACATACATATGGACGGAGGTTGATTTACTGCTTGTCGCTGAGATTTTGTCAACATACACATGGGTCATATGATGATGATGGTGTAAATGCTGTGACACATCTGATACCCTGTCCTAACACCTCCCGTCAGTGTTCAGGTGGGTTTTCATCTAGTCATTGTGAAGATCACAGCGTTTTATTCACATCATTTTCATACTCATCAAATTATCCAGGGACGCCTTGTGGCCTATGAATGAGGATGATGTCATCCTGGAACAAACCACTCCCATCACGCTACAAATATGTCACCACAGAACAGCGGTAATGACTCAGATTGGCTTTGTATTAATTTGCAGTGAAAAAGCACAGCATGCATGTTGAAAAGCTGGATGATTTGCATTAGTACCAGTACAGACAGTATATTTAGAGCTTGGAGCAGCATCTAGTGGTCATTAGACACATTTCCAAACACTTAAAGCAGGGGTGTCAAACTCATTTTAGTTCAGGGGCCACATTCAGCCTAATATGATCTAAAGTGGGCCGGACCAGTAAAATAATATAAATAATAGGATAAGAACTTATGAATAATGTCGACTCCTAAGTTTTCTCTGTTTTTGAGTGAAAAAAGTAAGATTCTGTAATAAAAATGTTTACATCTACAACTGTACTTGAACATAACATGAACAAATATAAACACCCTGAAAATTCTTAAGAAAAATAAGTGCAATTTTTACAACATTATGCCTTAGTTTATCATTTATACATGTGCATTACAACTTACAGATCACAATGGATCTACAAATACACAAAACATTTAATAACAGGCAGAATATTATTAAAACTCCACATACGTCTATTAAGACATTTAAAGTTGTTCATATTTGTTCAGGTTATTCACTTTTTTGTGAAAGGCTAGTCTGTAAATGTAAACATTTTGTATAATTTAAGTGCTTGTTTTTTCTTTAGTTTTTTTTTTTTTTTTTTTTTTTTTCAAAGAGAAAAATTCGCACTTTTCATTACTTATAGGTTATTATGAAAGTATTTTACTGGTCTGACCCACTTTAGATTGAATTCACCTAAAATGATTTTGACATCCTTGATTGTTAATATCTTCAGTGTAATTTTTGCATTTCACAAATTCCTCCCAAGGGCCGGATTGGACCCTTTGTCGGGCCGGTTTTAGCCCCCAGGCCACATGTTTGACATCTGTGACTTAAAGCCTATGTACATGCACCCTAATATTTCACTGTCATTCTGAATTTAACCCATAAAGACCCAGTGCTACTTTTGTGGCAGTTCCCAAATGAATTTTCCTCTAGATTTAATCTTAATAAATGATTTATCGCCACGTATTATTATAATATTAGCCCATAAATTTTGCATTTTTCATATATTTTCCTGATATTAATTTGCCAATCATGTAGATGTTCATGGAAGCTCAGATTTTAAAGTTGAGGTTATTATGTTAAAAAACAAAGAAAACTGGAAAAAAAATGCCTTTTTAAGCAAAGATATCAATAACTTAACACAAAAATAAGTGTCTCCATCCACTGTCATTGATCCAACTCCATGGGTTTTACTGGTGAATCAATGTTGCAGAAGATGACAGTGTTTCCATGTTCACTACAGAGCCTCTGAATGTCCAAATGGGTCATATCTGATGACCATGAAAAGATGACAAACTGTATTTTACACCAATTATTTACATGTTTTGATAGGATTAGTGGATCAGAAGTTATTAAACATTTTAGATCAGTAGATGGTTTTGGTTGCTAGTTGCTGTTTGGGTCTTTATGGGTTAACTGTGTTCTTAATTCAACAGTCTTTATGTGAACAGCAAATTCTGCCAGGATATGATGGAATTTTATGAATGGAGCATTTTCTGATTCAGAAATGTGGCATATGCTGATATCTAGAGCTGCACCAATCGATTATTTTTGTAATTGATGATTTACTTTGATTCGATTAATCAACTACTTGAATAGGTGAAAAAAAAAACAACTAAAAATGTCAAAAAGACGTGTCTGATGATTACAAATAACTTGTCCTTTATTCCAGAATCAGCTGAAACAACAACAGTTTGAAAATATCTATAAAATAAACAACCAACATTAAAGAAAACAAAGCTTTGTTTTAGGAAAATTGTCATGGAATAATTTTTTTAATCAATTAATTGTTTCAGCTGTATTGATATCATTCCAGTTTTATGAGGATTACTTGGACATGTATACAGGACATTCAGAAAAATGAATCTAATTAGCACGTTTTGTTGCACGGTCACTGTTTACGGTCAGCTGGTGTACAAACAAAGATCCTCTGTGGGACAGATGGTTACTCTTAAAAAAAAGTCCACAACTCTGCTTACAAATAGAAACACACCTACTGTTTAACATTATGATGGAGAATGTCAACAGGTTTATGGGTATGAGCAAATATCCAAAAGTCAACCTTTTTCCAGAAGGTTATTGAAGAACAAAAGGCAGAGGCTGAGCTCACACAGTGGAACATCTGCCACCAGGGGAAAACTGTGTGTAAACAGCTGCATGTGAACTGGAATATCAGAGGAATACTCATTTTTTTTGGCCATGTAAACATTTTCAGAATTAGAGACCAAATGCTAAATTAGTATGCATGATGTATTTAATTAATGAAAAATTGTACAGGGTTTGAACACATTTTTCAAGGTAAAATTCAAGCACTTCTCAAGCACTTTTAAGGCTCAGGTTTTCTAATTTTTCCAGCACAGCACCTTATCGCTAGGGTAAAATACATATCTACATATACTCATGAGTATTTTTTTCATTTTTTATCACAATAATTTACATTGTATTATGCTATAAAGACCTAAAATTATGTTTTATAAGAGCAAAAAGTTTAGAAATTAAAGGGGAACACAAAGTTTCATCCAAAAAAAGCAAAGCCATTTGAAGCTCTTCAGGCGCACTCGCATAACGACAACGATTGAGATAAAAATGTACCTGGAATCGACCTGAGGGACCTGCTCAATTTTCTTTTTTAACATAAAGGTTTATTTTTCAAAAGGCATCACCTCTCTATCACCTCTCTGTTAGTAGGCTTGTCATCTAAGCGGGCAGAGTTAGAGGTAAAAAAGTAGCAGAAATTACTCATTTCCTTGTATGAACAGAGAAAGAGGATTTATTTCTGAAGAGAAAAACTAAGTTTTAGCTTTAGTTTATGGACTAGATGCTCAATGTGCTGCTTAAAGGACAGATTTTCGTCAATAATAATGCCTAAGTATTTGTAAGATGACACCACTTGGATTTCTTTCCCTTCAGCTGTTTTAATTTTAGGGAGCTGAGAGGGTAGCCATTTTCCATTTGAGAAGACCGTAACTTTAGATTTGTCTGCATTTAACACTTGCCTTATCTGAAAATGAGTTAGACAACAATGTTCTAAAGTATGGATGGAAGTGTTGGACCTGTAGCTTCAAATGACTCTAATGCTCTCCAGATGTCCCTCTAGACTAAACTACCAAATTCCCACAGCAGGTGCTGTCAGAGTCTCTGCAGTTGTCTAGTGTCAGTTTCCAGCTTCTACAGAACAGACTCACCTCCTCTTTAACCTCCGTCTTCTCTTACTTGACGTTGGCCTTCATCAGATCAGCGCTGACACACAGTGGACTGCGGCAAGACGGAAACAGGACATACAGAATTTAACGACAGTGTCAATACATGTGCTTTATGACTTCCAGCTCTTGAACTTAAATGTCTGTGTCAACTAAACTGAGGAAAACAACATCTGTGGATTCACATCACAAGCTTGAAGCCACAATTAATTTAAAAAAAAATCAGTGGTCTTCTTGCATGTTTCACGAACACAAAATGAGAAAAAAATCATTGCAAACACTAGTAACACAAGAGGTGGACACTGGAGGTGATTCTTGATGTTGACTCTGAGTCCTTGTAAGTATTTGCACACAAGACAACAAGGAATATTTGTCACTTTCAACTGTAATTACAAGTGCTGCAGCGTCTTGTTTAATATAGAGGTGCTAAAAGAAGTGACACTGAGGGAATCTGACTTCACTGGTTGGTTCTTCATGCCTGGATGACTCTTGTTAATCAGTAAAATCGACTGCTACAGTGTTTGGTTGGAAAAGAAAAACACAGTATGTGCATGATTTATGTCTTAGCTTCACTTGAGCACTTTGATTATAATACTTTAATTTTAATCCTCATTTATTTCTTTATTGAGTAAATGTTTGGTGCCAATACCAAATATAATTGTGCTTTGTTTCAATTATATACTGAACCAAGTGTTCATCATTGTTTACACTAAAACAATGATCTCTAGTGTTACAGTGGTATATTTAATGTACCGTTTACTGTGTGCAAAACAGGCAAATCGAGAAATCTAGAGCCTGTTTGTAGTTTGTCTCTAATCTAGAGTGGTGAAAGTTTCTGGGTCAGATCATCTAACCCTATTGGAATATTTTCAACCCCCCCCCCCCAAAAAAAAAAAAAAAAAAAAAGGGAGAGGCAAGGGGTATTGTTTCTGGTTTGTTTTGTTTCTGTGTTTGTTAACACTCTAGGAGCAAAACTATTAGTTGAATTCAAACTAAATTGGGTTTATAGATTGCCAGTGACCTGGAATAGATCTGATTACATTTTGGGAAAAGTAGGTCAAAATTTAAATTTTTTATGAATTTTTAAAATATTTTTTTCCCTCCATTTACTTATAATGAACAAAATTTCAAATGCCTGTAGCAGCAAAACTATTAGCTGAATTTATACCTAATTTGGTTTATAGATTGCCAGTGACCCAGAATAGATGTGGTTACATTTTGGGAAAAGTAGGTCAAAGTTCTAATTTTTTATGAATTTTTAAAATCTTTCTCATCTCCCATTCACTTAAAATGGGCAAAACTTCACGTCTATAATAAAAACATCAATTTTGTTTCAATTTACTTCAAACTTGGCACATATATAGAAGCAACTGATATGCAGACATCAGCACATGCATAGACATGATGACATCAGCTGGATCGATGCCAAAATAAGTTACAATATGTGCAAGGGGTGGGGTTTGTTGTGTCTGTCACCACTTGTCACTGTTTTCTGACACTTCTGTTCTTGCTTCCCTTCTTTAAGTTGCAATGCTCAATAATTTGTAGCGTCATTGGGCAAAAATTCTATGACTTTTCAGCATATTGTAATTCAAGTGGGACTTCTCCATCTACTAATTTCCTGTGTTTTCAGGCTGTAGAAAATCTACCATGTGATGCTCAGATTGTAGTTAACTACAGGTGTTTTCATACAGGTAGGAGGGTTAAATATGTGATAAATGTAATGTAAATACAGGAATTTACTCCAGAAGCTGTGCACAAAAGCTTGAAAAAATGGCCATAACGATTTCAGAGAATCTTTACTTATATTTAGTCTTTCAATTTGGACCCAGATGAGAGAGCTGCTAATGAAATGTGAGTATTTTCAAGATTTTTTTTTCCTTCTGATTTCACCTGCAGCTGAAGGGGACTTCTATGATAAAAGTGAGATAACCAGTGAAAGTCAAGGAAAGCTCACCAAAATATCATCTCAGAAAAAACGCACACATACCATTTCATTTCTGCTTGGTTAAAAACTGAAAAAAAAAAAAGGTTTATAGGTGGACTTTATAAGTGGTTCCAAGATGCTGTTTTTAAGACAAACCAAAACCTGCAGTTTCCTCTTGTATCTGGTATTTACATATTTACTTTTTGTGGCCTTTTTTTCTATAATTAATGGGCAGATGTCATTCTAAGCAAGATAAGAGAAGAAGCGTATTTCCAAAATATCAACCTACACTTCCACAACACTCAACCTGTTGTACATCTGTGCTCTCTAGATGGCCCTCCAGCTCTTCTTCTCTCTTTTCTAATTCTGGCTGGAGGCAGCTGTTATCTCAGGATATGCTTCAGCCGTCAGCAGAGGTCAAATATAACTTGCAGCAACTTGGAGCAATTGGATACCAAATACACAAGACATTGTTGAGGCTGTCAAGTTCTGGTGCAAAGTGCAAACTATTTCCAGAGACTTGATGCAGTGACCAGAATAAAACTAACAAATCACTCTTATTAACGTCCCATTAACGACACTGGACCACACATTTCACCTAGAAATTGTGTCATAAAACCGTGTTGTTCTTAATGGCCGGCACACAGTGGAGGCTGACGTGTCTGTAAATCCAAGGGGACTTAAGTGCTGTAACTTTGTACGGTCAGGATGGAAACGGGTATGAAACTAAATCTGCAGGAGGGATTTTATGATATCAAATGCTGCAGTCATCGCTGGGATTATGACGTATGACGACTTGTTCAATTACAGCAAATCTGTTAAGAAATATTACAGAGAGTAGCAGTGAGAAAGCCAGGTGGTAAGGTGAGTTAAACTGAGGTATGAGCTCATGTTGTACAGGGTGGGGAAGCAAAATTTACAATATTTTGAGGCAGGGATTGAAAGACAGTGTATGACCAATTAGTTTATTGAAAGTCATGAGAATTTATTTGCCACAAGAAAATTGACATAATAGAAAATGTTTTTATTCTATGTGTCCTCCTTCTTTCTCAATAACTGCCTTCACACGCTTCCTGAAACTTGTGCAAGTGTTCCTCAAATATTAGGGTGACAACTTCTCCCATTCTTCTTTAATAGTATCTTCCAGACTTTCTCGTAATAGTTTTGCTCATAGTCATTCTCTTCTTTACATTATAAACAGTCTTTATGGACACTCCAACTATTTTTGAAATCTCCTTTGGTGTGACGAGTGCATTCAGCAAATCACACACTCTTTGACGTTTGCTTTCCTGATTACTCATATGGGCAAAAGTTTCTGAAAAGGTATGGATAATAGTGTTAGGTATGGTTATGACATCAATATATGTTTGGTTTCAAAATAATGGACGCAGTGCCTGCTGAGAAAAAACAACTAAATGTTCATTTTAAATTTTGCTTCCCCACCCTGTATGTATCCTATAAGAAAAATAGATAGATAGATAGATAGATAGATAGATAGATAGATAGATAGATAGATAGATAGATAGATAGATAGATAGATAGATAGATAGATAGATAGATAGATAGATAGATAGATAGATAGATAGATAGATAGATAGATAGATAGATAGATAGATAGATAGATAGATAGATAGATAGATAGTTTTTGTTTTGTTTTTTTTACAGATTTTTTTAATTAAGGGAAATTCAAGTATTCAGCAGCTTTACATACAGCACAAGAAGACAAAAAAAAAAAAAACAGACACTCTAAAAAAACATCCTGCACAATACTGTAAACAAAGACTTCTGTTTAAAAATCTACCATTTATGTGCATTACGGATCACACCTACAAAGGCACCAAACATTTAGTAACAGGCAGAATATTGTGATTTGCATTTTTTGGTGTGTATTTTCCTACATTTAATTCACAGAGCATGTAAATATTCATGAAAACTCAGAGTAAATTCAAAGTTAATTATATCAAAACAGACAAAAATGAAGAAAAAAAAACCTTTTTCAGCAAAGATATTGATAACTGTATGTAAAAACAAGTGTGTCCATCCACTGTCATTGATCCAACTCCATGGGTTTTACTGTTGAATCAGTGTTGTAGAACATGACAGTGTTTCCATGTTCACTACACGTACACTATGTTTTTAATCAATTCTTGTTTGTTTTTAATCTATTCTTGTATTTTTCTTTCATTTTTTGTTTTTCCCCTGTAAGTTGCTTTGGAAAAAAGCATCTGCCAAATGCATAAATGTAATGTAAATATAAATACTATTATTTTACTTTAGATCACAATTAAGCTGTGTGTGGCCCCTGAACTAAAACAAGTTCAACCCCCTTGACTGTTGTTATCTTCCGCGTAATTTTTGCACTTTGCAAATTCATACCGAAAACATCTACTGATGTAAAATGTTTAATAACTTTTGAACCACTAATCCTATCAATACATTGAAATGAGGACCAGACTGGAACCATTGGCAGGCCGCTTTTGGCCCATGGGCCGCATGTTTCACACCCCTGTTTTAGGCATTCGATTATAAACTTCCTTGCCTCTACATCCAAATGTTTTATATAAATGTATTTAATATTTCATTTACTGTTCTATTTATGTCATGTACTTGTGTCTTATATTTTTGTTCATCTGTATTATTACCTCTCTATGTGATGCTTCTTTGCTAATGTATGAACCAACGTTTACTCTAAAATACATCTGTTGGTAAAAACTTAGATATGAATTTCAGTATTTTCTTCAGTGCTGCAGATACTTAAACTTACATCTCATATATTTATCAAGAAACCAGTCAAAGAAACGTGATATTATAAATATTCCACGAAAGACATATTTGAATTTCTACTGATTTACAAATGGTGCCAAAAACTGAACCGAACTCCGGTAGAGCTCATATATTTCAGACTGTGCTAAAACAAAGTAGGCATAAGTAATCATCAGCTGGATGATGTATGTCCTGCTGCGTTCCAGACAATATTTTAACAGTAAAGTGTGACAGCTCAGCAAAGCAAAGTCACATTCCTTGTTATGGAACTAGAAACAGCTGCCCCTCAAAGACCAAAGCAGCAGCTGAAACTGGAACAACATTTTCGCATCACTTTCACCATCCAAAAATAACCTTTTAACAATGCCATGCTTGCTTTATTGCTTTTTTTATTCGACAGACTGTCAAACCACAAGAGGGCTCTTAGATTTACGGTTCAGTGTCGGCAAAGGGGCGGCGATGGGAGACGGAATAAACTTACCTCTGCAGCGAATTAAAATCAGTCACATTAGGATCAATCTGTAAGGAAATGAGAAAATTCACTAATTATTGCAAAAATATTATCAACATCCAAAACTAACGTGACTTTGGTTAATAACCTACCTGCTGTGCTCCTTGGAAGTAAACCTCAGTGAATAGAACTGATTTTAATGTGGAAAATACTCTCAATAAATCAGATTGAACAGTGATCATGCAGATGTAGAAGCTGTTCAAGTGAATATTTGCATTTATTAAACAAATTAAAAACCTGTATTTCAGTCTGATTCAGTGTTCTGGTTTTTGAGGGCTGATAATGTTGAAGTGAAACACTCGTCATCCTCATGTGGCCTGAGGTTTCATACATTTGGAAGGCAATAATCTTCATCTTATCATATGTTATCAACTACAAATCAGCATGAAGACGGTGGTCATAGCTCTAAATGTTGGTCTTCAGTTGAGTTCGATGTAAAATTTAAGACAGTGTTTTTAATCATTCACACTCGTGAAAAACTAATAGTTTAGGTGCCTTTGCAATTGCTGGCAACTAGCAACGTGACAACTATAGCTTTTATTGTTTGTTAAAGCATAAACTGCCACTAACTAGAGACTGGTAGATAAATAAATAAACAAATAAATAAATGAATGAATGAATGAATAAATAAATACTGAGTTAAATGTGGGTCAAACTTCCAAAAAGTCAAAGCATATACAAAGCACATTAACTATGCTATATCATAAGTGTTTACAAATTCAAAAAGACTGAAAAGATGAACACAAAGCTTTTAGATTTAATGTGACAGTAGCAAGAAGAGACAGTACATCACATTTCTGTGTGAACAGTTTAGAAAAGATGACAGTGAGTAAAACAGACTGCAGGCTGAGTTCTATTTCTGCATAAATGAGGCATTGTGACAATTATGTATTCACCTGTGGAGTTTAGACCCTATGGTTTTTTGTTTCATTTGTCATGTGTAGCTCGTCAACCATAACGCATAGGCTACAAAACTAATACATATTCAGTAGAGTCCAATTTTTTTCTTCATTTGTTAAATTTTATAAAATAACTAAGATCCAAATATTTAAGCAACAAAATCATCTGTGCTGAAAAATACATGTACAGTAAGTATACCATCCAATCTGTTTTACATTTTTCCTGAACAGTACTTTCTAAAATGTAGCTGTTATTACCTCCGCCAAGGAGGTTATGTTTGTGCCAGGGTTTGTTTGTTTGTTGGTTCGTTAGCAAGATAACTCAAAAAGTTATGGACAGATTTACATGAAATTTTCAGGAAATGTTGATACTGGCACAAGGAACAAATGATTAAATTTTGGTGGTAATCGGGGGGGGGCGCTGATCTGCCTTGGTGGAGGTCTGCGCTCTTCGAGTGCTTTTCTAGTGGTAAGATGTTATAAACAACTACATTTTTGAGGAAAAATACAGCATCATTTTAATGCAGAAGCCTCAGCCCTTACAGAAAAAGCGCAGTTTTAATTCAACACGTAGCTAATAGCTATCTTCATTACAGTACAAATACATCACATTACATTGTCCATACAGGCAAAAGCAGAAGGATTCAACTGAAGAGCTTTGTTCCAAAGATGATAACCACAAACTATATCTAACTGCAATCCCATCTTTCTTCATCTACTCTGCTTAAAAGGCAGTTTTCAGATGCACAACCTGTCCTGTATACCTTTGAAAAACACACAAAGTCAGTCATCTCTTTCTCCTTATTTGGAACTAAAGTGAAGTAACACACAAATAGCAGATGAATATATAAATACAAAAACTCTATGTTTGCAGTTTTCCAACACTACCTTCAAAAAGGGGCATTTATCACTTACTGTATCACACAAGAAGATACCACACTTTAATGTTGCTCCTATACATTTGGTTGATAAAGCATTCAGTATTCAGTTTAATTTGATTGTAAATTTGTAAACTAAGTGTAGTACAACTTCTACAGCCCTCACTTCAATACTTTTATCACTTGAGGTGGATATGCAGCACCTTGGAATAAAACTCTTCAGTTACAAAGACACCTGACCTGATTTCTGTCCTGAAAATCACTTTTATGCCCAAAAATGAAAGATCGATCATGTTTAACTATCAAACATCTTCTTCCTATCGGACTTGTCTTCAATGTTCTTGCGCCAATCTCCGACGTCACGCAGCTGCTTGTCCTGTAAACACAGATAACATTCTTTTAGTTTGGAAAAGTTCATGATAAAATATTGTCTCTAAAAGTTACTTAGCTGTAGTTGTTGTCAAAGGTTTTAGAAAGAATCCTGTCGATTAATGGGTGAATATAGGATGCAATGTAATTATTACTAATAATTTCTATCTATTATTATGTCTTATTACATACATATAAACAGAGTATACTACATTTACAGAAGCATTTCATGAAATATGTAGTCTGGAGAATTCTACTCATCAGGTCCCTTGAGGGTTTTCTTCTTAATAATATAATGCAATTTTGACTATTTTTAGATGGGAAATAAAATAAATAAACCAAATCAAATTCACAACAATAGATTTGAACTTTTGATTTTGTGACACTGTGTTCTTACCTCCCTGTCAGATTTAATCTAACATATAATTACATTTTTTTCTTCCTTTTATGAAACGGAATCAACACCAAGTCAATACTTATGATTTCACTGTACAAGAGTTTTCTTCTTAGAATTCTATGCTCATATAATCACCAGGTGTTGTTTTCTCACACTGCAGTCAAAATTCTGATTTTTTTTAACAATTACTACCTTCCAGCTTTTCTTTCTTTTTTCAATTTTTTTTTTTTTTTTAGTTTTCTGCCCCTAGTAGGAGGCAAAAAACTTGAGTATTGCAATTTTAAATGTAAGTGTAAATACAGTTGCAGAAAGCATAATTAGACCACCAAAAGTCATCAAAAACAATAGTTTTGCAATCAAGTACTAACTCCCGTGTGTATCATGTGACTAAAACAGACAGAAAACAAAACATGGAATGCCTAAAAGCACTGTTTTTGTCAGTACAATGCCACAGATATTGATGTAAGAACTGAAGTGATTTTGGTTATTATCAAGAAAACATGGAAAATGGATAGACAGCTCTGAAATTAAACTCTTATGAGCTATTTTTGTTGTTATCATTATATTTGTCCAAACTAATGTACCTTTAGTTGTACCAGGCATTAAAATGAACAAGAAACTGAAGAAAACAAGGGTGGTCTAATAATTTTTTCCGCGACTGCACATAAAAGTGTTTAAGGACATTTTCGTTCCTAAGTCCCAATCAAACACATTTTGGTCTGCATAGTTTTTATTTCACGCCGCACACCATACTGTCATCATCTACATGTGCACTGTTTCCCTTTGGAATGGGTCTGAACACTGTCATGTTGTTAATTTTGCTCATTGAACTATCTAAAAAGTGCAAATTCCACACTGTAAATGAATTTAACTGTGGTTCAGTTTGGTCTGGACTGAGGTCACTACTTTAGACCAGACAGAAGTTCAGCTGTTTAGTCTGAATCATGGTCCAGAGCAGGTTTCATCACTGCAAATGTGGTTTGGATCAAACTGTAAAAAGTCCAACAGTCTGGACTCAACAAGACAGTAGTGAAAAAGCCATAAAGCTCCAACTAAACCAAGCAGGTAGCAGCTCACCTCTTCTTTCACCTCCTTCTTGACCTGCTTCAGGTTGGCTCTCAGGTCCATGTTGACTGTATGTTTAGAGCCCAGCAGAGCTTTCAGCATAGCATCAGCGGACATACGCACTTTCTTCAGCCTGGGTCTCTTAAACTTGCCCCTCAGATCCACAATCTTGATGTTGAGATCTCGAACCTTTAGGAAAATTTGGGACAGACAGGACCATTAATACAGTCGCAAAAAAAATTATTAGACCATCAAAAGTCATCAAAAACAATGGTTATGCAATCAAGTACTAACTCCTGTGTGCATCATGTGACTAAAACAGACAGAAAAGAAAACATGGAATGCCTAAAAGCACTGTTTTTGTCAGTACAATGCCATAGATATTGATGGAAGAACTTAAGTGATTTTGGTTTTTATCAAGAAAACCATGAAAAATTGATAGATATCAGCTCTGAAATTAAACTCTTAAGAGCTATTTTTGTTGTTATCATTATATTTGTCCAAACAAAAGTACCTTTAGTTGTACTAGGCATTAAAATGAAGAAGAAATTAGCGAAAACAAGGGGTGGTCTAATAATTTTTTCCTCGACTGTATAAACTGGTAAATGTTCACTCCATATTTAACAGTTAATCAATGTGTTTTATTAAAGAAAGTCTTACCTCATTAAGAACCATGTTTAGTTTGAACTCTATGCAGTATCTCTCCTCTTCACTGATGTCAATCTGCTCATGAAGCTTCTTGCAAAGTTCCTGAAGACAAAGCAGTGTTTGTTCAATTTAATGAAATGAATATATTGATAGATAAGTTTATTTATTCCACAGGGGGCAACTGTATTATCAGTCTGTAATACAGTTTGAGTGGATCATAGAACAGCATACACACAAAAAAAAACAAACAAACATAGACATTAACATTTCAGACATCATCATCATACACATACACACACTGTCAGTATGAGCAGCTTAATGTCATCATTAGTATATACATAGGCAGCTGCATACAACACCTCTAAGAAAAGTAAAAGACAAAAAAAAGCAAGTAACAAAGTAAACAGACACTTACAACCCTAACTCATTCAGCAGCCTAACAACAGAGGGAATAAATGAGTTTGTGTATCTGTTCGTTCTCCTCTAAGGTGCATAGTAACGTCTCCCTGACAGCATTAAAGTGAATCTGTCTTTGAGGACGTGGTCTGCTTGGTTTAGGATTTTTCTGACTTTCTGCACCACCTGCTTCTTTCATAAAGAATTCAGGGCTTTTGGTTGAACTCCTTTAATTTTGGAACAGACCCTAATGATGCTGCTGAGACTGTTTTTGTCTTTCACAGACAGCCTATTATTAATGAGTGTACATTATTTATGAATTTTTACAACTTAAATTTAGATAAACAAGTGTGTAGAGAATGCTAATTAAGAAGAAAAACCTGTATTTGTAAAAAAAATTGTTTTGTATTTACAACACTTAAACATAATGCCAACTACATTACTATGCAAATAATAAACAAATCTTGTCAGTATATCCTGCTTGTTCAGGTTATTCTATTTTATTCCATTAGTAGATTTAACCCTGTAAAGCCTGAATCATTGCATCATTGACAGAAAATTCCAGTCCTTTAAAACTGGAGCCTTTATTGGTCCTTCTGAACCCAAAAAAATTGTTTTCAAATGTTAATTTCCATACATGAGTTTCAATTTTGTATCATATTTGATACATTGGGTCTCAATGCTCAAATATTATTATTTTTGAACAAAAAACAAAACAATATAACACAAACATGTCTAACAAATTGGTAATTCCTTTTCAAAATTGGGCAAAGTTCTGCCTCCTTCTTCATTAATGATAATCTTATAGTGTCACTGGAAAGGCCTCTGGTGAACAACTTCCTCCCCCCTGGTGGATTATCTGTGTATTGCATGTATCTAATTGTATGCATCAGGTTTTTCAAGAAAAAAAAACTATTACACTGATCATGTAGAGGGCTTCAAAACTCATCTATCAAATATGATATGTTTGGTGTTATAGCAGTGTTTTCCAACCTTAGGGTCGGAACCCCATGTGGGTCTAGTAATTGATTACAAAAAAATACTAATAAAAAATATATGGTGAGTTGAGAGAGACAATCACAATAAATAAAAGACATGACAAACTGAAGCTGAAACTGAAGCACTGTGGTACTGTTTTCAAATGTTCATTGTGGTCGGTTTCAGATGCTGCAGCTCTTTCATAATTCATAGTTTGAGTTCTTGTTTGTTCAGTATTAATTGTCAGTCTTGTAAATCCAAACTGGACTGACTGTACATATCTTGACCAAGGAAAATCAAATTCTCACTTTGTGCAGTAATCTACACCTGGCTTTTCTGCCTCCGTCCATAATAATATACATTATATAGACTAAATGTTGTCTAAAATTAATGTTTATTTGCAACATAGTATAGCAAACTATTATGTAATCAATAATAAATTAATTTTAGCAAAAAAAGTCTCCATTTTGAATATCTGGGGTCAACAGAAATTTGTGATGTTAAAATGGGATCATGAGCCAAAAAAGGTTGGGAACCACTGGGTTATAGAGTAAATGTTATTTCAACACATATTTTAATGTAAGATTGTTCCATTATACATATAAGAACACAACAGACAAATATGACAAAAGACAATAGACATGATAAAAGCACTCAAGGTTCAAGGTAGATCCATATTTTTTTCTCACCATGAGCTCGTCTTTGGAGTAGGGCAGCTCCAAAGGAGGAAGTTTCTCTGCCAAAAACTTCTGCCTCTCTTCAGCTTTCACTGACGCTTCAGCTTCCAGCAAATTATTGGCCACCATGAGCATACAGCTCTGCAGATGTCATCATCACACCATGTTAGGAATGTGAATTAAGTTTCGACAGGATTCAAAATGAGCATTTATGTGCTTTGTGATCTTACCTTCAGGGTGTGTTTACGCCTCGCAGACAGTCTTTTCCTGCAGACAGAAACAAAAACCACCGATCATCTTAAGAACTAAGATTTGAGCGGCTATGTTGAATCTGTTCATACAATGTTCTAAAAATAACTGTAATTATAAGCAAGTGAGTGTTATCTTCAAAATGGTGGAACAACGATGGAATATGATAATACATGTGCAAAATTTTTCTCATTCAAGGCTTTTTGTTCAAGATGAAGACACTAAAAAAAACAACTGAAACCAAAGCAAGACTTGATCCATGGCTTGGATATACATGCAAACAGTCAGGTTATTAATCAGAAATTACATAAATAAAAGGACTGTTCACTTACTCAGTGGCCATCTTAGCTGCAGGACAGTTACCTGTTCAAAAAAGACAGCATGAAAATTAGGACCAGTATATTTGAGATTGTTCAACTAAATTAAATGTTATTATACACAAAAGACATTATGGTAACACTTATAAATCATGCTACTGTGTTTATTTCTATCAATAACAGTCAACTAGACACTGAAACACATACTACAAAATAATCATATGGTTGTTTTTGGGTTGTTTTAGTACCTTTCAGTTATTCATCTTCATTTATAACAGTATGACTGAGTGCAGTGCTGCTGGATTTGACTCCATTAGTTCAACTATGTGGATCTAATTAAACTGGCAGAGCTGACTTTAGGCTGTGATAAAGGTAAAATTCATATGTGATTTCAAATTGAATGGTTAGATTTAGTCGCCCTTAGAATAGTCTGTACCGTTTGGATTTATTTCTATTTCTTCAATCTCAAACCGTGCACTTTTACCTACTGTTCAGTTTTATGCCAGTATTGTCTGCAGTCACGTCTCCCTCTTAATTCTCTGCTGTTGGATGAACTCTCCTGTCTCACATTTCATGTTCGGACCGTGTTAATGCTATCTTAAGACATCAAGTTAATTCTAGGAAAATTCATGGAACGGAACTCTGTAACCCGCGGTGTTAATGCCTAAAAGGACGGTACCTGCTATTTTTAGCCACACTGGTAGCATAACTCTGTGGACAATGTGATCCAGACAGGAACAACTATTGGAAGGATTGTCAGTAAATTTGGCTCAAGTATTTACAATCCACAGAGAATGACTCACAAAGACTTTTGTGATCCAGTGATGCTGCCAGCAGGTCAGAATTTATCATCAGATCCTGACAGGATTAATATAAACCAAATAACCAAATTCCATCCAGACACATCAAAGGGAAACTGCAGCAGAGTCATTCCACTGTTCCCAGGGGCCTAGGTTTCCATTGTCCTGTGTTGCCCAGATTTACAATGGCACAAAATGGGAGCATGACAAATAGACTGTGTGTTCCCAGGGTCACGGTCAGGGTTAGGACCTGGGAACATTCCTGGCTTAGGCTAACATGCTACCAGAATGCTAACATGGTAATTATTAGTATGTTACACCAGGGTGGACGTTGTTCGTGATATTCTGTTCAGGCTTTCTATTCTTATATTCATTATTTAATAGGCCTTATGTATTTAATTAAATTTTATTTTATTGTAATTTTGTTTGTTTGTTTTGTTTTTTTCTTTCTCTTCTGCCCAGTTTACTCAGTTCTGGTTGTAGTTATTGTTACCATTATAATTATCACCATAGTTATTATTGTTTGTGCTGTTGATATTTTCTTGTGAGGGTCTTCGCCATCTTCTTCTTTCTTGTTGTCCCCCCTTCAACCCCCCCCATGTCAGGTCCAGCATCGAAATGTGGTTCAACAAAACTCATAATAAAGACAGTAGAATATCAAGGGGAGCTTCATATACTTTATGAAGTTTCCCTTGGCAAAGCAAATTTGTTCAGCACCAAAAGGCAACCAGACTACCATTCTGCTGTTATGATGCTGGACAAGAAAAGTTAAAAAAAAAAAAAAAAAAAAAAAAAGTATGTTACACCAGCATGCTATGCTAGCACGCTAATATCTAAAATTAAAAACAATTTGAAGGTAAGTTTAAATCTGAACATGATGACTGATGTGTTGCAATTGATATAAGTAGACTAAATATTTTACTTTAGCCCCTTTTACACAGCACTTCTGTTGTGGGAATATTTCACCTTTATTCCAGAACATCTGTGTAAATGAAATGATGGGATCATTTGGTTCCACCTCTGAAAGTGCCTCTGAAGGTAGAAACAGAACTGTGATAAATGTGGAATCATGATTTCGGAACGTTCTGTAAAAGGAGCTCCTCTTGTTCCGCAACCAAGGTGTGACATTTTGATGCCGTATTGCGTGTGCAACCCCCGCGCTGAGGAGTTTTGAAAATGAGTGTACAGTAAACAAACATATCAATGCAACCAGAAAGACGTCGAACTGGGAAGACACAGAGATCCACGAGGACTCTATCCATGCTAACATTTGTGGAACAGTGAAAGATGGGCCGACTCTGGAGAGGTTAGCAACATTGCTATGCTTGGGGTATTTCCAACACACAAGTGATATGTCACACTATACGCTGCACTGTGGCACTGCCCCTTTGATTCCGAAACGCGGGTCCGTTGTGTAAAAGTCCAGCCGGTGGAAATCGGTAAATGGTGGAGAAAAGGTGGGATCAACATCTCACCTTTTTTCTGGGATCTCTGTGTAAAAGTGGCTTTTGATTGATGACAGTAGTATGTGGGGCTAGGCGAAGTATTATCAATCAGTGATTATCACAAACAAATATCAGATCATTATTTTTTCCCAATTTAAAGGCTAATTTTTGAGTGAAACTTGAAGAAATCATAAGGTTACTTGTGCTTGTAGAAGACTTGTAAAAGAAACAAACTGAAAACATTACAAAAGATGCTATGAAACACACAAAGCATGAGACGAAACAAGACAGAAGAGACGAAGACAACATGAAAACAACATAAAAAATAAAAATATAGGAAGATAAGAATATGTAAAGCAGCAACAGTGATGCAAAAGATTAAACCAGATGATAACAGAAACAACATGAAAATAACGTGAAAGAGAAACAATAAAAATGACATAAGACAGGAACAAAAACAAAATAATATCAAAGATGAAACAAGATGAAAACTACTTGAAGTTGTAACAAGACAACACACATTTATAATTTAGTTCTAATTTTGCTCATCTTATTCATTTTGATAAATCATATATTCTGTGTTTGTGAAACAAGCTGAGTTCTGGATCTTTTAGTTGATAATTACAAACGACAAAAAAAAATAAAACTCTAAAAAGAAAAGAAAAATGCCACCATCATTTATATTTATACAATACAAAATTACATCTTGACAAATACTATTACTATTTCATCACCCAGCCCTACTAGTATGCTGCTATATTGAATATCAGCTGATTACATAACCTTTTAAACCATGTAACAGTGTGTGTTACATACTAGCATGGCAACATAATAACTAAACATATTAATATATTTTAATGTTTAAACATCAACTACAGTAACTTGACCTTTATTCCGCTAATTATTCATCATTTAATAAAACAATAAATTCAGCTTGTGTTAAAATTTCCTGAAGAGTTACAGTTGAAAATTTGAGTTAATTAATCATCAAATACCTACAAAGTTTTTATGTATCATTAACACACACTTAAGTGGTATAGGCTGATTTTGCTCCACATGATGTAGCAATGAGATAATTCAACCTTAACTTTTAAACACAATGAATGGAAAACAAGCAGCAAACTGGAAAGTGGCTAAAATAAAAGATGTCTGGCAAGTTACTGTAGAAACATTTTTAAAAGGGGTGATATAAAGTAGCTTAGACTGAAACTGCGAACAAAAAACTTCACCTCTGTTGCATCTAAAGTAGTAAATCTATCCGCCTGGCTGTATAGTTTCCCTAAGTACTGGCCTTGGGGACTCTGATGGCACCAGATAGATACTACCGGAGTTGTTTGTAATGTTTAGGAGCTGTGACGGAGCAGCGGATTAAGACTCTATTTCTAGAGCCACAGCTGTTGTTAACGTCTTCATTATGGAGGGAAAAATGACAGCAGGCTCGTCTTAAAAGAAAAGACGTCTGACAACCACTGCAGGCATCCTAAAACCCATAGCTGGCCCAGGAACAAATGGCCGTCATCTGTAAACTAATAACAGCAGGGGGGTATCTCCAGGGCTAATGGCGTATTTTAGGACACTCAAAACTCTGAGGACTTGACAACATGTTGCTGTGGAGATGGAATTATATCTGCAGGGTTAAATTTGGGACCTGATTTTTGTCTTAAGTGTGTGTGTGTGTGTGTTATGTGGACAATTGTCTCTGGAGGGAGGGTGGTAGAGTTTGTTGTAACTCAACACTACAGAACATCCCTCAGACAGCTAAGACATTAGAGCGTACGGCAAAAATAACCTGACCTCAAATGCACGTACAGTTTATCAACCTCACACTGGGGAACTTAGAAACCTTTATCTCAAACTGGCTTTTAAAATAGAGCAACATGGTGTGTCAAAATGAGAAATTATCTTAATTATTGCCTTTAATATTAACTATTGTTGTTTAATGGTTCAAATACTCTTGGAAAAGCTTCTAAATTTGGGGCTTAGTCTTCAAGCTGAAGTGTAAAGTGAAGATATGATGTGATGCGACAGATTTATATTACATTTATATTATTTATATTGTGTAATTCAGAGCCATATAATTCTAAACAAATGTGAAAAAGAAAAAGAAAAAAAAAAAACATGGCTAGTTGTTGTTTCTATGATTTAACTACAAATCTGTATTGTAAGTTTATAACTTTAAAAATTGCTCTACTGTAAAACGCTTGGCCAAAAAATCAAGCTGACCTATAGTAACTTTGGCAAAAACAATCGACTTTTGTATTTAAACGAACCTAAAGATGCATCTTATAACAGAGGCTGAGGAAGAACCAAGAGAAATACAACAATAGGGATCTCGTTTTCCCGAAGAAGCAAACAAACACCATTGAGGAAAAGCTAAATTTGGGAAAGGAGGGATTCCACTGAAGTGTCAAGTGAAAACAGAGGCTGAGGGTGGCGTTTGAAACAGATTAGTACAGATTTTCCTGTGAAGACCCTAGGGTGCTGACAGGAGGATAAACACTGACAGATTGATTTTCGAGTTCATGCCTTGTAGTGGTGTTGCATTTCAGTGAGACACTTCACCAGACCATACATCACAGCCGACTAAAATTATGTCCGAGCGTTTCTGAAGTGAGGTGGAAAAACTACTCCTTTAGCTTTAACAATCGAGAAATAACAAGATCAATGTAGAAAAAATAGGAAATAAAAACAAACAAACAAAAAGCTAAAACTTCCCATGCATTTTTTTTTTTTTTTCAATTTCAAGTAATTTTATGCAAAAAAAACTACAATAATGTAATCTGATACCAATTCATAATTAATCAAAAATTGTTTAAGTTGCTCAAACTCATAATCGTTAACACTTTAGTACTATATATACAACTCATACATCAAATCATAAACCTTTGACATTTTATTGCTGCTACAAAACGGTCATAGTAATCGACGCCTCAATAAAATACACAGCATGAGCAGCCACTAAACAATCTGAGCAATGTTGTGATCATGTGAACATGTGTTAAATATCCAGCAAAACTAAAACAACCCAAACTCATATCCTTAACCTTTAACCTTGACATTAATGACTTTTTAATAACTTATAAGACAAAAAAAAGGCAGATCTATTTCCATTTACAGTAGTTTTCATGCAAAAAATACCCATGCAAACTACAGAAATATCCCATGCGTTTATATTTTATCTACTGAACGCAATAAAACTACATCAAACCAACCTTAACAAAGCAGAATTACCAGCTTGTTAGAGTCACAGCCACACAGATGAGTCCAAGGCAGACGAAGTGTTAAGAAGGTATATATTGCAATCTCTGATAGCCATCTAAATCCTCCACTTTCTCTTTATGGAAGTGGATTACTGGTCAAACCAATGGGCTGGCAAGGTCATGAAATACAGTACAGTGTCATCTGCCCCCTTTCTCAGCCCACCTCATTATAAATAACCCGCCCTTTAAGATTGTTATCTGTATTATCTTGTGTCATCTGATTCACAAAATGCAGGGAAACGATTAAAGCAGAGGTATTTTTCAATCAGCAGGTCATAATGTAAGGGGGTAGATGGTGTATTTTCTATCACAGTAAAGTGATAGTGTCTGTTTTGAACATGACGTTTTGGTGCTTTTTTTATTTTGTTTAGATTTAATTAACAGATTGATTAAAAGTGGCCTGATAGTGGTCTGTGACTGAAAATATTACTAACCGTTCTATCCATACGCTGCTATTTTTCTTATTTTATATACATTATTTAATCTACAGCAACATTTTAGGTTCTAAAGATACTATCCAAACAAGATGTATTATTTAGAATGGGGTATTAGAGTTTGATTAAGTCTAACAAGTTGTTATATTTGACAAATCATGAGTAGACGAGACACACATAACAGAGATTCATAGTGACGGGAATGTCAGACCAATTAAATGAAAATGCATTAGGAAACAAAGCATGCATTTTAATTACTCCATAAAAACATGAACTCACCGTGAGCCGCTGCAGCCAAGAATAGTCGCAGCTAAATACCTGAAATGCAAACAGGGAGCTGAAAGACCAAACAGACAAGGGAATACTGAACAAACTCAAACATGATTTCATATTAGGCCAAGTGGATAAAACTGACGAGTTATGAAATATACTTTATAACAATAAACTGTACAAAAATATATTACTTACCTCAGATCTGTTCCTGAACAATCTGTGGGGAAATTTACTCCCAAAAAACATAGAATTATGACTTGTTTTCAATCCTAAGTAACTCAAATGTTAAGAGAAACGCAAAATAATATCAACTTCTAGGAGGTGTATTATTTATATGAAATTATTAGGTGGCATATATCTCAGTGTTTCCCATAAAGTTACACCTGTGTCTTCATTAAGGATGTGTTAAAGATAACACCTCTTGCCATGAGTTTTAACCTTCAGTGAATTTGACACCATTAGAGGCTTTGCACATATTAAAACAGCAACAACCATGAAATAAGACTCAGACCTGGATTATATCAACTACTTTCTAACATTCTCAGAAGACATCTAAATGTTACAGCCACACGTTTGTGTCAAACCACAGCACTCGCGGAGTCATTTTTTACAAGTGAGAGCTATGATAGGGTAGGTTTACAGTTGTTAACTAAAAAATACGCCCTTTAACCCCTGTTCCAGTCAATCACATCTACTGAAACAATACAACAGGGTGCACATGTGGCAAAGCATGAGAAATAGGCTCCCTCTGCAGGTGCTATTTGTTTATTCAGTCAAGGTTTCTGCAGCTTACATGTTGGCTCTTTACATATTTACTGTATAATGCAAAAATGAAAAGGTAAATAAATCCAGACAATAAGACAGAAATGTAAAAAACTGCAGGACTGTTCAGAGCAGATGCAGGTTTTGAAAAGATAAGACATTGACTTAAGCCTCAGCCTCAAACATCTTCTTCCTTCCATCCATGCCAGCTTTGTCTTCAATGTTTTTACGCCAGTCGCCGACATCACGCAGTTCCTTATCCTGAAAGATCAAAACAAGCAAAGGTTAAAGCAAAGGTTAAAGCAAATATGTGCAAGATGAAATTAGATACCAGTCAAAATGTTTTACTTCATCTTCTCAGAGGGGATGTCAGTCATAAAAATAGCTTGCTATACACACTAACAGTAAAGAAACACCATTTAAGTATTTGCAAATCAGACTCCTGACATGTTTTTACTGTTTTACCAGATGACAGGTATCACTGGGTTTCAACTTGCAGCAACTGCCAGAAAGGAAAATAAGACCAATGGTCCTGTAGCTCACTGGCATGTTCTATCAAGAATCAATAACAAGTTGAATTTATGATGTTGTCAGGTTCTGCTGCTATGCTAGAGTCCTGTGGTCTTGATGCAGGAGATCAATCTCCCAACAGACGTGGGTGGTAGTTTCACTGGAGGAGAACTCAACAAATTAAATGAAAGTCCATATATGACTTCCTATGAGTGCTCAATAATAACTATGTTGATATCAGTAATATCTTTCCATGTTATAAGCCATCAAAATAGGGTCCATTATAAGTAAAGGCCTATTTTTAGTATTTCAAAAAAATTTGTCAAAAATGTAAAAATCTAAAAGATGTTTGAAGAAATTGCTAACAAAGACAACGCCGCTGCTGCCGGACACAGAGCCTTCACAATAGCTCATGGCCTATCAGCCAGTCAGCTAAAAAGGAGGTTCCCACAACACATCAGGGGTTTAAAACCCTTGTGTTATTACCTCTCTTTGTTTAATGTTAATCTACTAGACTATGAGCTGCAAAATCAGTTTTCCAAATCTAATTAAAAAATCACAGACTGACATGTACCCCAAAGGTTCACAAGGTTAAGATGCAAACCATGATCAGTGGTGTCTGTGGTTCAGATCTTGTCAGATACCTTTGTTTCACCTCATTCCCCATCCTGTTCACTGTTCTTTTCTGAAATATTATTGTAATTTAGATAGTTGAAGTCTTAAGTTTAATCACATATTAGTCAGTAGTAGTTAGGATTCCTTTGTTTCACTAGATTTCTTTGTTTCACTGGTTAGTGGTAAAGGTCTTTGGATAGTATTGGGTCACATCTTGGTCAACATACTAAACTGACAGATTTGTGAACACAGGACTTAGGTTTTACCTTAGGCACACTTTTAAATGCACATGCTCACATAGGATTGTAAACCACAGCAGATAAGATGGAAACACACTGTCAGTATTGGGTTTTACATAGAGTTGAGGTATCACATCTGCTTGACTTTAGAGTCAGATGACACCAGTCCATTTTCTGTGACCAAACTCACCTAGCACAAGGGGTTCAGCCCATAGTTTGAAGATCAGTTTACAAGGATTAGAAAAGTGATGTGCATTGGAATGTCTGGATCCATTTTTCCTGCTTGGTGTGTGGATCTTCAGCTGAGTTATATTTTATTTGTGGTCAGATCAAGTCAAAAATAAATTTATAAAAATTAGACCTAAAAGAATCCGGACTTATTCTTGGAGCGTCTAACAAAAGAACATGTCAACATTTCTATCTAATAAAGACATAAAAAGCTAAAAGGAATTTCCTCAACCTTTGTGTCTCAGTGAGCCAGTTCCTCACCTCATCTTTGACCTCCTTCTTGACCTGCTTCAGGTTGGCCCTCAGGTCCAGGTTGACGGTGTGTTTGGAGCCCAGCAGAGCTTTCAACATGGCATCAGCAGACATGCGCACTTTCCTCAAGACAGGCTTCTTAAATTTACCCATCAGATCCTGAACCTTGATCTTCAGGTCGTCGATCTAAAAGGAGGCGAGTAGCAATGGCCCATGTGAAAATTTAACCCCTTCAACCTGTTAGCGGTTGTTTCACTATAATCCAGAGGATATACTGAAACAGCCTGGACAAAACAAAGGTCTCCACATGGATTCAGCTTATTTCTTAAACCGCCAAGTCAGAAGATTTATCCTGTGGTGATGGAAAAAGTGTAACTCAGTTTAAGAAAGGCCAAAATATTGGCCTGCATCAAGAACAGATAACAACCAAAGAGGTTGATCAAACTACTAAAATTAAGTAAAAAACTGCCCAATGCAATATTAAAACCTGTAACCATCATCTTCAGGGAATGATTCAAGTGATCAAATATCAGTTACATCAAATTGGGAAAAAAAAAAAAAAATCAACATTAAAAACTCATGGTTACATTTAATAATTTCAACAGGAGCATTTCCTACAGGCATAAGGTGAAGAGAACTGAAGGGATTGTGACTAAACAGCTGTGTAGCTTTATCAGCAACAATAACAGTAGAGTAGAGCTTTAAACGGGTCATGTGGTCTAATGGGTCCAGACTGACCCTGTTCCAGAGATATGAACACATCAGGGTGAGAGGAGAGATGAATGAAGTGATTACCCATCATGCCTAGTGCCTACAGTACAAGCCAGTGGGGACAGTGTTATGATCTGGGGTTGGTTCAGTTGGTTCAGGTCCTTGGTCATCAACAGTATGCGTCCATAAAATGAAGTCAGCTGAACCTGAATATACTGAATGACCAGATATGAACATTTCTGCACTGATGACACAGACATATTCCAAGATACCAGGATTCATCAGGCTCAAATTGTTGAGTGGTTCAGGGAGCATGAAACATCATTCTACACATAGATTGGCCCCCCACAGAGTCCAGACCTGAACCCCATTGAGAATCTGTGTGATGTGATAGAGAAGACTCTACAGTGTACAAAAAATTATATTGCGAGTTGTTGGCTTGGCTTAAAGTGGTGATATTTTGCTTTTTTCAAATGGAATTATGCATTTTAAAAAAATTTCCTGTGGTCTACTTTTTTTTTCTCTCTTTTTTTTCTTTTTTCTTCTTTTCCTTTCTTTTTTTTTTTTTTTTTTTTTTTTTCTTTTCTTTTCCTTTATGGGCTCAGCTGGCTGACAGGCAGCTGTCTGTACCAATAAGGCAGCAGCCAACACCAACTGTACTGTCCTGTGGTCTACATTAACTGTAAATGCTATGCCTGAGTCTGAATTCTTCATTAATTCAACTCCACAGGTCCATCTTCAACCCTATTTCTGAGTCATGACACCAGAAAGGTTGTTTTGAGTGCTGGCCCTTTAAATGCAAATGAGCCACTTCAGGCCCCACCCCCTCCAGGCTGTTGGCTGTGCTGCTCTGTCCAGTTCAACCAACAACTGAACATTATAGGTAATCGGCTCAAAGTTCGGACATTTTTTCAGTATGGACTACAACCGCTGCTGCTGACAAACAATTATGGTGTCTTTGGAGAAATGTGCGTAGGAAGTCTTGACCTTGTATGTGCAAATGTCATGACATAACTATTTATTAAACATAACAAATCAAGCAGGAATTAAAACGGGTTGTAGAAATCCACTCGATTTTTTCCAAAATGAATATAAAGATAGCTTTGCAGCACCTGGAGGGTTCAAATTTAAACTTTATGAACTATTAGGGTCCAAATACACAAATGTACCAAAGACTAATAAAAGTGGGTTTAGTAAAATATGACCCCTTTAAACAGATTTTGAGGGCCTAACAGGAGGCTCCACTGAGGGTTAGTCAGGATTGAAATGGTGCTTTATTATTATTTATCATCTTTAGTGGTTAATTTAAGTCACATAATCTACCTCTTTGTTGGACTTCATGACTTTCATCTCCAGGTCATATCTCTCTTCATCAATTCTGTCAATATTGCGATGCAGGTCCTTGCAGAAGTCCTGAACAGAGACATGAAGAACACTTTTAGGAACAAAAACAGACCATGTTTAATAAATCTGAAGGAACCCAGTAAGGCTTATGTAAAGCTGGTGTAATTACTTTAGTGGAGTTAATCCTTTTATTTCAAACATCACACAAACAATGATTCTGAAATTAAAGTGAATGTATGCAAATTAAAAAAAAAAAAAACATTAATAGCCTTTGGCCAATAAAGGCAGAACCAAGTGACTCATTTTGCTGTATATCAACCACCTTCAGTATGTGTATTTAGTCTAGGGATGTAACGATTACCCGTATAACAATAAACCGTGGTAAAATTGCAGACGGTTAGTATTACTGTTTAAATTCTAATTATCATGATAACCGCGTTTGATTACCGCACTTTTGCGGAGAAAACGCCTATGTAAAGATATGCTTTAATGTCAAATATTTGAGTATAGTTTTAATTTATTACAAATTTAATTTTATATACCTAATATTTGAACCAATATTCACTTTTAAAGTCTTTGAAAAGGTTCGTTAAGCATCTTTGTGTTATTTATGCAATAAAGTATATACATTTTTCAAATCGGATTTTATATTTTTTTTTGGTGTTTTTTGTCCTTTTATGTTTTTATAGTAGGTTAAAGTGAGAAAAATAATAGACAGATGATATAGATGAAGTTGTGCTGAAAAAAAAACAAACAAACATGGGTACAGTAAACATTTGTTTATATAGTATATAAAGGCAAAATCAAAAGTACTCACAAACGGACAAAATACGCTCAGACCCCTAAGGGTTAATACTTGACTGTTTCTGCCAAGAGAAGGTACATTGTGCCTATTATTTTATTTTATTTATTTATTTATTCATTTATTTATTTTCAAAATACAACTTGGTTAAATTATTTCAGTGTGTGTATTAGTACTTTTTGAACATTTTGAGCACAATTTCAGTAATACCACGATAATAATGATAACCGTGATAATTTTGGTCATAATAACCATGATATGAAATTTTCATATCGTTACATCCCTAATTCAGTCCCATCTTGGTGAAGTGTTGGTAGAAATGCTTGCGTACCTGCAGCTCCTGCATGCTTCTGGGCAGGGACAGAGGAGGGCAGTTTTCAGCCATGTACCTCGACCTCTCCAACTCCCGCTCTCTCTCCTCCTCCTCCAGCAAACCTTTGGCGATGGACAGCATCAAACTCTGCCAAATAACAGCCAGATCAGATCAGCTGCTAATGTTGTCAGTGTCTCACTGCATCAGCCAGACTGTTGTTTCTAATATTGTGGCCAGACTATTTTTAATAGCAATATTAAATACGCCAGAAGGAAACTTACTTTTAGATGATGCTTGCGACTCGAAGACATCTTTTTTCTGAAGCATTTGAAATAGATGATTTGTTATTTTAGTAAATTTAACTCATTGAACAAATAAAATATGACATCAGAACAGAAAAGTCAAAAATTAACATTCGATGGAAACCGGAACATTTTCAGTGCAATGGAAATGTCGTAATATAAATGACAGATGTAATTATAAAATGTCAGACAGTTCAGCTGTGGTGTTAAGTTTCTGTTAAGTCATTTATAAAACAAAAACAGATTTACTCACTCCGACATCTTGCCGTTTGTTTCACTTCACAATCTGTCAAAAAACATGACATTTTACAAATCAAGAAAATAAAAACTGATCAGCTAGCAAACAGCAAAAATCTGTTCTTAAAGAGTTCATTGGGACACTGCCTTTTATAAAAAGGGACACTTCTTATCTGTGGGGTGTGCTGAGGTAGAAAACAGAGGGAAACACTGTGCAGAGGTGAAGGTCGGGTCAGCACTGGAATGAATGTGTCTGGTGTTTTTCAGATATTAACCCCACTTAGAGGAAACACGACACCAAGTCCAGCATCACCAGTCCACCTCAAGGAAAAACCTCTAGCCTAAATTAGGACAAGGACTGGAGGTCCAGTTGTCCCCCCATGGGTGTCCCTGTGATGAAAGGTCTGTCTTCTGGAAGATTATCAGAAACACCTGATACTTCTCTGTTGGTTCAAACATCTTGGACATGACCAGGACTTCAGCTTAACTGTCTTCTCTGAAAATAGAGACTGTGTAGAACAATCCAGATGAACAAACTCTTCTTCCAAATAGAAAAACCAACAACTATAAGGTTTCAGGTCTTTCTGCATCGTTACACAGAGCTATAAGCACTTAGGGATTTTATCTTCTCATCTAAATCCTTCAATATTAGTATCTGATCATACGTTTCTCTTCTAGGCAAATATCTCTACCAACAATATCTGCTCCACAGTGATAACATTTTCCTTTCTTTTACATTACTATGAATATTTTGCTTAAAAAAAAACAAAAAACTATGAATACAAAACAAAGTATCATCTTCCTAAAAATATATTCCAAATGTTATTGTCATGGTAATAGCTGAGTGACATTATGTTAAAAATAAATCTCAGATAATCTTACAATCTTCTCATTGTAGCAAACTGTAAATTGCTTTTCCATCCAGCAGTAATTATGTTTTTAATTAAACACTATTTTTACTCTGTGTGAGTGAAATGTATTAAGAGGTATTTAGTTCTACATGCTTTATTAGATGTCAAGAGTTCACATGTAGATCAAGTCAATGTGTAAATAGACAAATAAATATTCTGCAATCATTACTTTATTATTATTATTATTTTATATTGTTTTGTTTATACATTTCATAATATACTGTGGCCCATAAAATTTGAATAAAATATTTGTACCTGTTCTTGTGAAATGTTTGTGACAATGTGATTTATTCTAGATAAATAAAGTGTAACTGAGACTCAGTATGTAATCATTGCACCAGGTCAAAGGTGATTACTGATTTATAGAAAAAGGAAAAAAAAAAGAGGAATGTGTCTGAAAACACAATTATTCCAACTTGACGAGCAGTAGTGAGTGTCAACGTTCAGAGTGACAAAATAAATAAGTTCTGTGCTGTGTTTACGCTCAAACAGACAGATAATTTTGGACATTTTCCAACAGATTCAAGCATTAAATTCAACCTGCAGCTCAGACTGACACATGATTTTAGTCAAACAGACTGTGATGACACTGCAATAAACACTGGGACTATCACTTTTCAGCTCTAGAGTCCATTTACACCACAGCACCCATCCCACTGTGCTTCACACCTGCAGCCATGAATGCTTCACACCAAAGGTAACCGCATTTAACATCCAAAACTCCTCATTTACCATCATCATCATCATCATCATCATCATCTTACGCCAAGGACTTCTAGAGCTGGAACCTTCAGTATCGACAAGCATACATTATCTGTGTTTACAAAAGCTCAAAAATCCTCACTGACATTTATAAACAGCATGAGACAGAAAGTTTTTTGTACTTTTAGTTCTTGACCACAGTAGAGAAATTAAACAGTGCATTACCTTAGTTGAAGATGGAAACAAAAACGGGGAGACAGATTTGCAGAGTGGCTCAGATTTGTCTGTATAACTTGCTATATATTGCATTCCCCAACGTCAAAGGAAACCCCAACTTTCTCTTTATGGAAGTCAATTTTACCCCAGACCAATAGGCGCTCCAGCATCTGAAATATCATATCTGACCCCACTCCCACCCAGAAATCTCCTCCCTATCTCACTATTATAAATAACCCCTTCCCTCTAGATTGTTTCACTAATTGTATTATTCCCCCATGACTCCCCCCAAAAAAGAAGGTGTAGAGAGCGATTAAAGAAAAGGGAAGAGATGCAAAACAAAAAGATGAGGCTTAAAATTGACATAATTATGGACTCTTCCGGTTCAATTTATTAACCAAGTCAAGCAGACGAGGGAGAGCTGGTGATGAAAGTTGAATGGGCAGCAGGTGGACGGGAAGAAAACTCAGAGTGGGTGTTCCAGACGGTCATTTAAGACTCTACATTTAAGATATTAAGACACCGATAACAGGAGATGGCCTCAAAGTGACAAAACACCAGAGGAAGGAACTCTGTAAACAGACATCAAAACTAATCTACGCAGAAATGAAGCTGAAAACTTGAAAAGGTGTAAACTTATAAACATTAAATGTCCAGCATTTAATATTCATAGCCAATTTTCTCCAAATTTGCCAAATTTAGAAGAACATGTTCATTTAAAGCACTCAGAAATACGGGAAGTTTAATCTAAAACTGCAAAAATAAGGGAGGTGTAGTGTACTGGATTTGTGTAACAGTGCTTAAAAGAAGGCATCGATGGGGGTGAGCCAGACAGATGGGGTTCAGATAAGACCACTAGTGACAGACAGAGAACAGCATGTGAACACTAGTCTTCTCCATAGCACTGGAAAATTAAAAGTGGGAATGACTATTACCACTCCAATATCACAGTGCCATTACTTCAGTAGCACAAATAGGGAGAACTTCAACATGATTTACTATTAATAAGAAGAAAACATTTCAAGTTATTAGTAAATTGTACAGTAAGTGTACCACAGTATGGTTCAGTTGCTACATTTTGACAAATTCTCTACAAACTTGCCAAGTTGACACCAACATCACATTGCCCCAAAACATACACAAGTGGTCAACAAAATCACATTAATAATATCTATTTGTTAAAGATAAGTTTTACAGTTAAAAACATTGTTTACTGAGGTTCTTATAGTACAAGTGATTGGGTCCCTCAGTTAATAACAATAATAATAATAATAAAGTTTATTTATTAGGCACTTTTTGCAGATAGATTCACAAAGTGCTTTACAATAAAATCAGAAGCAAAATAAATAGGCAACAAAAACATACAGCTACATACACAGACACAGGCATTAAAACATAAAAGCAAATGGTGTTAAGCCCCCCACTCCCACCCCAAACTAAAAGCCTGTCTAAACAAGAAGGTCTTCAGGCGCTTTATAAATGACTCAATCAAGTTTAAAGTGCAAAGTGCAAAGTGACTTTCGTCACCAATTTTTCATCAAATCTGTAAAACCTGAGTCACAGCCCAAGTATCACAAATGGTTTATTTTGGAGTACACTTTGAAATTGTTCACCGTGAGGGAAGAGACTCAGGTGCGTAACCACACCAAGACTTATGGATTTGTGATACTTAGGCTATGTCTCAGGTTTTACAGATCTGATGAAAATTGGTGACGAAAGTCATACGCAGCTTTAAATGTTAATACCCTGTGGTGAAAGACAGTTCAGTCAAATCTATTGTCACGTTTAAGTTCCTCAGGAACAAGACTTCTTTCCCAGTGTTGTATAAAGTACTGGAAAGTCACACTTGAGTAGAAGTACAGGGACTCAACCAAAAAAATACTTTGGTAGAAGTTCAAGTCACCAACTGAAATCCTACTCAAGTTAAAGTCTGTAAGTATCTAGTATTTATTGTACTTACGTATATCAAGTAAACTACAATTAAATGTATTCAAGTAATGAAAGCAAAAGTAAAAGTAAATGTTAATAACAACCAAAGGCAGTCAGAATTTAGAATATTACGCTGGTGCTCACATCAACACATCACCCACAGGTTGAGTGTGGACAATTGTTTGCACTTGTTCATTATATGATTAGACCCAATGACAAATCAGCTTCCTGACTTTGTTGCAGTCACCAGGAATCTCAGTGGTGAAAACACCAAATTTCCAATAATTAATTTTTTGTCAAGAGTAACGATATTGTGCATTAAAAATGTATCAGAGTAGAAGTACGCAACTGTATTTTTCTGTAGTTTCTACCTCAGTATGTCACAACAACGATGTCAGTGTATGTGGGGGTGTGTGTGTGTGGGGGGGTGTCCATACATGATGCCACTTACGCTAGCGTGAAAACGAAAACTGAAACTTAACATACTTTCAACATCCGACTCCTGACTTCTGTGCATCTCTTATACAGCAGATCTTACATGAAATTTTCACAACTTCTAGCCTGTATCCACTGGACCCCCTCCACTGCTGTATGAGCCCCCCACAAATGCTGGGCCCCATGAATTTGTCTTGTTTACCCCCCTTTATCTACACCCCAGGCGGCATCTGTCTGATTGAATTTGCGAGCAATGTGCGTCTCTCCACCTCACTGTCAAACCTTCAAACAGCCCCAAAGTTTTCCAGCACAGTGAAGCATATTGTTTAGTCAAACAGAACTTTATACATTTTTGTTGAGTAAAATCTATTTTGAATTATGGGACTGATTAGAATTGTTTCTTGTCAATAAGCCATATCTAATTCAGACCAGCACAGACTGTTCACTGATGCATATTGAAAATATAGTACTGTTGATTTTTCAAATTTAAAAATGTTTAAATTCATCCTGTTGTGTTAAGGTGGAGGAAAAATAAAGGTTAAAGAATCAGTTTAATTGTTGTTCAATATTGTTAGAATTTCTGATCAGTATCAAATTAATTTAGCCAATAAACACATTAATTAACTGTCCAACTGTGTGTGCAGCTAAATTTTTCTTTGTGCTACTAAAATTTTTACATTGCTAGCACCAGCGCTACCACCTAAAAAAGTAAGTGTACAGCCCTGATCAGGTTGGAGGAGATGTAGTTAAATGGTTTACTGATTGTAATATACATTGCATCCTCGTAGCTTACAGATCTTGAGTTCGTACAGTGTCTTTTAAACTAAGTACAGTTTGTAAGTGAAGGATTAGAACACTGATCTATCTATCTGTTAGAGTTTACAAGCACACTGATCTGATCAACTGATCAAATTACTGGCTGCACTGGGTCTAAGACAGTTTACTGATGCTGACACCATGATACATGACACAGGACTGAAGGTACATGACAAAATGAAGCTAGACCTGTCCTTTAGAGAAGACTAGACAAACTGGGTGAAGGTATATGTGGAAAAACAACACTGGGCCAATCAACAAAAGACAAGTCAACAGCACCTCTGGAGACATTAGACATGCACTTTCCACAAAAACCTTACCTGACCAACGGCTACACTTGCTGCAGGGGCAGGTAGGGACGTATACCTGGGCAATGTGTCTCCCATTGGGTCTTGTCCTGTCAGGATAAGGATGCATGGCAGCCCTTCGAGATCCTCAAAGGTTCACGGTACCCGCTTTTCATTCACAATGCCTCTCCATACCTGCATAAAAAAAAGATGTGTTATTGTGTGCTTTCCTATATTTAAATTAGGGCTGTGAAAATGAATGCATTAACATGGATTAATCCATCATTATGATTAATCTGATTAAAAATTTTAACACAATTAACCCATCTCCAGTGCAAAATGACTCTGTCTCTGCCAACACATGCAGTCTGTCCAGGTAGAGTTAGCGTCGCGCATGTGCAAATGGGCAGTTGATCCGGTAGTGACAGGTAGCAGAACCAACCCATAAAGATGGAAGATGCTAAACAGCATGTTGGCCCTCTGGGTGGAAATATGAGTAAAAAAAAAAAAAGCCAAGACTGAACAGTCAACCGACAAAGTATTAAACACACTCTGCAGGAAGGAGTCTTCTTTTCACTGAAGCACTTCCAGCTTTAAATACCACATTAACGTGAAGCATACATTAGTCGGGGATTCTGCTAGTACTTCAGCTAACGCATCGCCTACCTTGCGACAAACACGTTAAGCACACATATATATTCTCTTCATTCTTGAGACTGTTTGCTCATGCAAAATGAAACACGATTAATATAGAGTATTAATGAATGGAATTTAATCATGATTAATCTAAATTAATCCACAGCACGTTTTAATCTTCAGCATATGTCAGAACAGACACTGTTTGGACCAGGGGTCATCAACATTTTCTCTCCTGTGAGCTACTTTTACATAATGAATTTGCCAGAGGGCCACTCTAATTTAGCAACATTTATTGACATAGCTAATTTTCATACATACATGTGTAATTTGTATAATACATTTGTAACATTGTGTTCTTCATTTATTATTTTATTTATTTATATTTCTTTGTTTTAACATTTGAAATACTTAAAAAGTGTTAATATGAAACTATTATTTTATTTTTATTAAGAAAATCAAAAGGAGAAAAAAACAGACACAAGCATTTGCATCCTGTATTCCTAAATATTTTAATACTATGTCAAATACTATGAAATGGAACAATCCTGCATATTTTTATAGAATTATTAAAAACAAATAATACACACCTGTATGTGCATTTTTAATACTTTGAAATTGTGAAAAGGAACATTGTCACTCACACAATAAAACTTCACCAACGTGCTGCTGTATTTCTGAAGGATTTGACCTTTTTTAAATTCACATATTCTGTCAAAACACATCAATTAAAAACAGAACTTTGTGTACATAAATCCACCATCCCCCTGTCACACTGGAGTCAAACGCACCTGTTCAGGTCCGACTCCAGCTGTCTGAGCGCATGCGCAGATAGCGTACATATGTTTGTGCTGGTCCAGGATGTGAACCACTTTACTGATGCCTCTGTGGAAGCGCTGGCCTTTGTCAGTTTAGTGAACATGGACTGTTGTTTTTGGACTTTAGTTTGCAGCTCTTTTACCTTCTCTTTACGGACGCTGAACCCACCGGAGACTCTCCAGAACAGTTGCTTTAAACTTTGGTGAAATTCCACTCCACGTTGCATCTTTTACCGACTGCCAGGCACGCGCCACAGATCAGACACACACACTTGTCTTCCACATTAGTCAAACAGCAGTCCGTGTCTCCCTGTTGGTGAAAATAACTCCTTACTATCCTCAGTCCACATTGTTGCAGGTGTAAGCCCTCTCTACTTGCCTGGCATCTGGCTCTTCCTGCTCCTCCTAGGCCCCGCCCCTCTCCAATGACAGACAGAAAACAAGCGCTGAAGTTTGATTGACAGCTAGCTGACCGTCTCATCTCAGGAGGGGGAGGGGACAGGACGTTTGTAATTTTGATTGGGTCCCGCCCACGGGGACCAGGTTACCCCTGTGTACCCCTGGTTTGGACTGTGTGCTGTCTGATAATGTACTGCATGTATTTGGATGAAAGTGATGTTGTTAGGGACCGAGCCGAAAGGTAAGGCCGTCTCACACAGTGAGAGGCCTTGCCTGCAAGCAAGGCCCTATTGTTGTTCATTTGCTTAGATATTATTATTTTCCCGACGCCACTTTGACCTGGATTTTGACCCCCTAAACATGCTCAAAAACTCACCAAATTTGGCACACACATCAGGTCTGGCAGAAAATTTGATACAATGAAAAAATTAACCCCATAGGTGCAAAAATGACCTCTCTAGCGCCCCCTACATACACAAAATCGGCCCTAGCGCCCAGTAGGAATGTCGTAGAAACATGAAACCAACGCCAAAATTTTCATCTCATCGAGCCCGACAAATCACGCACTGACACTCATGACCTAACTCCAACAGGAAGTTCAGAATTTGCCTTTCAAACTAAAATGCTCAAATTGCAAACTTCCAGTAGGAATGTCGTAGACACACGAAACCAACGCCAAAATGTTCGTTCAATCGAGCCCAACAAATCACGCGCTGACACCTATGAGCTACCTCCAACAGGAAGTTTGCAATATGCCTTTCAAAATAAAATTTTTAAAACTAACTCCGATGACACCGTTTGTCGTATTCTAAATAGCACCAAAACATAGAGTGAACCCTCCTCAAAAAAGCTACTTTGCACTTTTTCCATAACTGTCTTAGTTTTTTTTTTAGAAGCCTGCAAAGTTGCGATGTTTGGAACTCATTTTTCACTTTGGATTTTTTCCCCACATGTGACATCTCTATGTGTTCATGGGACTCAGCGCAATGCTCACATGCAAAATTTTTTTAGATACAACGTACAGTTATTGATTTATAACAATTTGTTTATTTTCATACTTTTTCCTCTTTAGACCGCCATTTGACCCCCTTAACATGCTCCAAAACTCACCAAATTTGCCATGTATGTTATGGCTGGTGAACACTTTCATACAATATCAAAATTAACCCCTTGGGTGCCAAAATGGACTCTGTAGCGCCACCTATGTACTAAAAAACACACAAAATTTGCTCTAGCGGCCAGTAGGAATGTCACAGAAACATGAAACAAATGCCAAAATGTTGGTCTGATTGAGCCGACAAATCATACACTGACACTCATGAGCTAACTCCAACAGGAAGTTGGCAATCGGCCTTTGAAAGTTACTCTACGTTTCTGCAATTACTGCTTATTCATTTCAGGCTTTTGACACAAAAGTTATACCTCATTAAATTCCCACAAGTCTGCAGAATCCAAAAGTGAAAGAATTTTTCAGATACGACCTACGGTTATGGAATAATTGCGATTTTTTTGAAGACTATGTTTAGTTTCACTTTTCACAATGACAAAGTTCCTATAAAACTCTTCCTGGTGCACACTTTAAAGTGTTTCTCTGTAGTGCAGTGGTTCATGTAGCTGCCTATTGAGTAGAAGGACCCTGGTTCAAATCTCAGGCATTCTAAATTTTTTTAAATTTTTTTTAAATTTTATTTTATTTTAAAACAGGTTTTGCTGCATTATATTGTGAATATCGGACGTTTTGCACACATTACAAATTACACGGAGTACATTTTTTCAAAATAAAACCCCTATTAAAAATAATACATATTGTCTATTACATAACTTCTTTTCATTTTTATGACCAAATGCTCAACTGTTTGTACAATGTTTCTTCATTCAAAAGTACTCTTTCTCACAGACACACATGCTCACACAATACGGTTTTTCCAAAATAATAGCCTTAAATGTGACAAATCATCACTTTTATGCTCAATTATTCATACAATTTCAATTCATTTTTCAAACGGATTCTTTCTCTCACATACAAAACAAATGCACATACACACAGTAGGGTTTCCAAAATCAAAGTCTCAGTTAAAGGTGATGGTTTCAGCAGAGGGTCGCTGGTGTTCTGTGCAGATGTAAGGAGGACAGACACTAAAGGGTGGGAACTGGTATGGGGACAGAGAGGTGTGAGTGGAGCTGAGGTGTCGACGGTCACGGGAGGCGGATCGTGGGGGAGGTGGATCGCACGGGAGGCGGATCGCCCGGTGCGAGGTCCCGCCCAATGCTGCTTGCAGCTTTAATTCTACATTGCATTTGTATATATAAGTTATTTATTACAAAAAAATATTTGCTATAACTGTGTAAAAGCACAACAGGAAAGAGAAAAACTAAGGATCAGGCTCTCAGGTTGTGTGACCCTATGCTCTCGTTGGCTGATGTTCTGTGACACTGTGCTCTCATTGGCTGACCGTCTGTGATGCTGCGCTCTCATTGGCTGATGTTCTGTGAGTCTACGTTCTCATTGGCTGACATTCTGTGACGCTGCGTTCTCATTGGCTGATGTTCAGTGACACTATGCTCTCATTGGCTGCTGTTCTGTGACGCTGTGCTCTCATTGGCTGGTGTTCTGTGACGCTGCGCTCTCATTGGCTGACATTCTGTGCGCTACGCTCTGATTGGTTGATGTTCTGTGATGCTGGGCTCTCATTGGCTGGCGTTCTGTGACGCTGTGCTCTCATTGGCTGACGTTCCATGACGCTGTGCTCTCACTGGCTGGTGTTCCGTGACGCACTCTCATTGGCTGACATTCTGTGACGCTACGCTCTGATTGGTTGATGTTCTGTGGTGCTGCGCTCTCATTGGCTGACGTTCTGTGATGCTCCGCTCTCATTGGCTGGTGTTCTGTGATGCTACGCTCTTATTGGCTGGCGTTATGTGATGCTGCTTCTCATTGGCTGGCGTTGTGTGACAGTGCGCTCTCACTGGCCGACGTTCTGTGATGCTCCACTCTCCTTGACTGACGTTCTGTGACGTTACGCTCTCATTGGCTGGCGTTCTGTGACGCTCCACTCTGATATGCTGGCATTCTGTGACGCTGTGCTCTCATTGGCTTGTGTTCCATGATGCTGCGCTCTCATTGGCTGGTGTTCCATGACGCTGCGCTCTCATTTGCTGATGTTGTGTGATGCTCTACTCTGATTGGCTGGCGTTCTGTGACGCTGCGCTCTCATTGGCTGACGTTGTTATACGCTCTGCTCTGATTGGCTGGCATTCTGTGACGCTGCGCTCTCATTGGCTGATGTTGTTATACGCTCTGCTCTGATTGGCTGGCGTTCTGTGACGCTATGCTCTCATCGGCTGGCGTTCTGACCAAGTGTGCCCACAATTCTGTTCACACAGTCCTAGCACCATGTGCACTTATGAACACCTTTATCATCAAACATGGTGTTCGTTATTGATAAATGAGAGATAATGTCACCAAGTAGCAACAAACTATAAATCAATCATTCATTCATTTTCTGAAACTATTTAATCCTTAAGAGGGTCGTGGAAGTGCTGGAGCCTCTCGCAGCTACTGACAGCTGAAGGTGGTGAACATCCAGGACATCCAGTTCACAGGGCTGACATATTTTATACTATGGATAAATCAGATTTAACCAATTAACCCGTTATGGTTCATGTCTTTGGATGATGGGAGGACATCAGAGAACCCAGAGAACCTATAGACATGGGGAGAACATGTAAACTCCACACAGAAAAATGGGACTGGAAAGCCATGTTTACTCATGGAGTTCACACCTGAGAGGCTGTTTGTGAATGTGCAAAATAACTCCTATGGTCTGTGAACTACAATTACAGGCTAATTACGTCTTTTACCTGCTCCATTTCACTGAGTGTTAACAGTGAACCTGCAGACAATAAACACTTCCAGTTATGCGGTGACATAATTCCATAAAATAATCTTTAAGTTTGAATGAGGCACTAATATTGGATGTTTTCTTAGAAATAATAGCTTTCCAGTGATTGAATACAATTCAAAATCCATATGAATATGTATATTATAGATTTTATTGATTTTTTTAATGTGCCCTTTACATGAACAAGAAAGGAAGTGAAATACCCACTACGACTGAAAACACCACATTATTTGTGTTTAAAAAAAAAAAAAAAAAGAACCACAATCAAAAATGATTACAGAGACACCAGGACATCAATATGTGTTGCACATTGTGGACCTCTGAGGCCTGAGGGTGGGTGGGTGGCAACTCATACAATAATAATAACCCAATCACATGTAACCTTAATATTTTAAAAGAATCACTTGTATTTTTAAGATTGAAAAATTCACTCCAAACTTTAACTCTAAACTTTTAACAGCAGGAAGCATTTGTGTTCCAGGAAGCAACCACAGCTGGTACCAGATTTATGCTATGCCTGTCATTCACTGTTTTGAAGAATATTACTTTACATTTGCGATACTGAATCATGCTGTTTTCACTGTCAAACCAAAAACTCAAATAGCTGGTAAAGTAACACTGGTGTCTTACAGCCAGTAGTTTACATCACAGATCAATTTGCTCAGTTTTTAGACAGAAACATTACAACGGCCACAGTAAAACAATAAATCACTTCCATTTCGATTTTATTTGTAATATATGATTTGTGCTGTCAATGGTTGCGCTATACTATATGTCTGAACAAAGTTAGAGTGCTCACAGTCATTGTTACTGTAACTAGCACACCTTATTATGTATTATTATATTACTAATTAGTGTAGAAGTAGGACAAACATAAGGTCAGTATCAAATTTTATTCCTTCAAAGCAACAGCAACACTGATTCTCATTTTCCTTCTATTTTTATCCTTTCTTTTCTTCCACTTTGAGCATTGCTTCTTTAAACAGTGCATGGACACCTTTAGTCAAAGTTACATTTAGTTAGTAGTGTTTTAAGTTTAATATTTGTCCATTCACATTAATAAAAACATTACAAAAGCTATGTCCTCAATGGCTGACACTGACTGATTACTTAGTACAGATCTGTATTACAGTGATATGTTTGGCATAACACCAATTTTTTTTTTTAACACTCTAAACTCTCATAGTATATTATTTTAAGTACTTTTGGATATTTTAAGATTGAAACTTTAAGGTGATGCATTCATTGAATTAGGACTGGAATTAATTCAAATGAATAAAATTTGCATTTTTAATGAACGTCAAAATTTCCTAAATCACAAAATTTAGATCAGTGTTTTCTCTGGATACATGTTATGCTTCACAAACACTCAAAATACGACCACTATGTTGTGATATATTATTTATATGTTTCTCTAGACATTGTTATACCTTTTAGACACCCTTGCAAGTGTCGCTTTTTGTCATTATTTTGCACATATACAGTTCATAGTTTTAACAAAGACGACTTTTACTTTTTAATCCTGTTTCTACTTGTATTTGGAAGGCTAACCAACAAAATGCATCTTCACATACTGAGTCTTGATTCTCTTACAGAAGAAACTAGATTTTCCAAAAAGAAGTTTAAAGCCATATCGGTCAGGTTTTCCTTCAGTCAGGTGAATCCTTGAATTAATCTCATGTGCTCTCTTTACATTTAGCGACCTCACAACCACACTTGTCAATTGAAATGTAGGTTTGCTGTATCGTGCTGCCGTCAGTGCACCTCATCTCCACCTCCTTCTTACTGGTCGCCATTTCTTGACAACATGAGCATGAATGCATCACACTGTTGCTCTCTGCTGAGTACCTGTAAGTAAAGACAGTTTCAGACAAGATGAGTTAATATAAAGTTTTTTCTTTACAGAAAAATGTACTGAAAAACTAAACATGTGAATCAGTCTGAAGCATCAGTCTCACATGGATGAAGAAGTTCCACATGATCCCTCACAGGAAGTGAGTTCCACTGGCTCAACTGACTCGCAGTTCTTTATCTTCAGGAAGGTGGTTTTCTTTTTCACTAAACAGTCGTGTCGAGGAGTACCTGGCAATAAGATGTGGACATATTTACACCTGACTGCAAAAATTACATTTTACATTTGAACACAAAACTGTTTATTTGTGAAGATGTTACAGTTTGTAAAATTGGATGAATACAAATGTGTTGTGACACTTTTAACAATTTCAAATGAATTCTGATTAAGCTGTTTTATTTATCACTTAAACCAATATAGATTGTGTATGATCAAAGATATTTGTCCATAAATCATGATATATAAAATATAATGCTGTAAAAACATGAAGATGAATTTATAAATGTATCTTAATTAATAAATTAATTAATTATCAACAATTCAATAATTTTTTAAAATTGAATTACTGAAATGAAAAAGAAACAAGAAAAAACAAAAGTAACGTAACAAATGTTGCATTGTGTGTAAGGAAAGTAACTCTTTACCATAATGCATGACATTAATTAAAAAAAGTGGCATTCTTTTGTGTAACTGTTCGATTGAAACATAACTGAGGAATATTACTTTTCAGTATTACTCACATGTTTTGCAACAACCATTCATGTCACTTTGTTCACTTCCCTGTAACACAGACAACACGTTGCACAGTTTTTTGCTACAAAAATATTAGAAATATTGCGCTTTTCAATGCTTGAATGTACTCACAGGGACGCAGTTGTCTGGGTCAAACTCAGGACACTTTATTCGGCTGACAGAAATGGTGAAGTCGTCCTCCTCTTTTTGACAGTCATACCTGGTACAGTTGTCATTTGGTGGTGACCAAGACTCAGAAGGCTGTCAAACAGGAGGGAGAAGTAAATTGACTGTTAACATATAAAAATCTAATAACAGTTGAAGGTCGGTAGCAGGCAGTGATTGCATTACAGTGAATTTACCTTAATAATAACAGGAGAAATCAATCCAGGAGGTGACAAAACACAGCTTATCTTTTTACATGATCCACAACACTCTCCAGGTTTGTCCTCATAGACGTGGCCCTATTTGACCAAAACAGAAGAAATGGTGTGTAGCCATTCATGTGTGAGATGACTTTTTTTATTTAATAGTAGATTTAAATTTAGATTTATACATTTTTAGAGGCATTACAAACCACCAGGAAAATATATATTTAACACAATTTTAAAATGTGACGCTTTAAATATTTTAAGAACTACCTCTGCACAACGTATTGTGCACATTGTCTTGTGACACTCAATCTTTTTCAGCATGGTGATGGGATCTTGAATTCCAGTACAGCTGCATGCTTCACATGGATTTTTGAAGAAGTCCATTCCTGTCTATAAAATAGAAAACAATGAATGAAATCCCCTCCCAGTTTCATTGGAAATAAAATTTATTTTCATGTTAATGGTATATATGGCAACAGAATAAAAAAGCAACCCGGTTCAATGATTCAAATATCAAATACTGTAAAAGACTGGAATTTAGGAATATTGAAATATTAAGAAACTATTTTGTAATTATCTATTGACAGTTTTTAAAATTAACCTCCTGAGACCCAGGAAATGTCAGGAAAGTACAAGTTTTTTTTTTTTTAATTAAATAATTGCCTATATTGGAAACATCATGATGCAACAATTTTTTTCAGATGCATTTTTTTTTTTATGGAATTTCCTCTGCAGTGGACAGGTTTTTTTATATACAGCTGTGAAACTCTTATCCACAAACTTTGACAGAAAACCCATAGCTGGGTCTTAGGAGGTTACAATGCTATTTAAGAACTCTGAATTATGTGAAGAATAATCTGAAAAGGACCAGAGTTACAGTAAACAAACTAAAAAGCAGATCAACAAAGAGGATTGCAGAATTTTTATAGCTGCAAAACAACGCAATTAAGATGATAATGTAGCAGTAATTCTCAAAACATTTACATACACAAAGAATGCAAACTGCACTGCCTAGGAAATACTGTGGTGTGTGTGTGATTTAAATCAGATGCTTTCTATGCAAATACACCAAATGTTTAATTCTTAAAAAGCCAACCTGCACTGCTACACACAATCCCACTGGTGAAATTAATATCTGCAGAAAGTGTCTCTCTCTTTTTGTGGAGTGCAGAGGTGAGATTTGAATGATAATTGTTGGTGAAATTAATTAATGTCTAGCACAAATGATATCAAGTACAAAAACCTTCAGTCAGATATTGGTGAGATAAGCTTGATTTGGGGCTTAACACAAGAGTTTTAGCTCAAAAAAAGGGTGGATGAAGATCAGTTGTTCCAATACAAACACTTCACCTAATTAACCTGGAATGTGAGTGTGACAGCTCAAGGACACACAACATTAATGACCAATCACACTGTACTTTTCAGGGCTGAAGTTGCTATGTCTGCATTTCTTTTGGAGTTTGGAGATGTCGTGACACACAGCCAGTTGTAATTTCTGAATGGAACATCAGTACTAAAGTTTCAGTGAAATCCCAGATCCATTCAGTGTCACATAATGTTATTTTAAGCTTTACACATTCGTTAAACATACCTACCTGAGTCATATTAATAGCTAGACCTTCCTTTAATTATGCAGATGCGACATAATAGAGAAGCTAAAGAAACAAAATTCATGAAAGTTTCTTTGTGTATTATGGAGAGTTTTTTTATGTGCACATCTCTCTCAACCCTCAATGAAACTGAAAGGCAGACAAATGCCAGAAAGACTAGAAACTAAAAATGCAAATGAGGTCAAATTACATTTTATGGGTGTGGTTGCACTAGTATATCATTTATGCAGAAAAATACATCAGCTGTCCTGACCACAAAGCAAGAGCAAATGTGATGTAATTCACAATGCAACAAGTGGGTACAACCCACTCTATATTAAATTGGCTTGTAATACACCACATACAGGAAATTACTGCTTACCTTGTACTCGATGCCATTGAACACACACACATCTTTTGGCACTAGAGAGAAAGAAAGTAATCATTACCTATGAATCCCTTTACGGCTCATATGTGTAGCTCTTTGACACAGTAATACCAGTGATATATAGTACTGAAATACATAGAATTTACCACAGCGGTGAACTGGGCAGCAAATGTCATTTGAGACATCTTTCTCCGGCTGAAATCCCAGTTTGCAGTCCGGTGGTGGCCGACAACGTTTTGTATCACATTCTGTTGGATGGATGGGAAACATATTCAGGTCGGTTAAACTTCATACAGAAAGAAAATGATAGCAGGCACAGCTTGAAAATAGCGATTTACTTGATATATAATACCTGTTGCTGTAATAGAATAGAATAGAATAGATCTTTATTGTCATTGTTTATTGTCACTGATTAAGAAGGCCAGGTCTGTCCTGGGATGCCCTCTGGAACCTGTGGAGGAGGTGGGGGAGAGGAGGTTGACAACCAAGCTGTCCTCCATGATGGACAAAGACCTCACCCCCTCCAACACACACTCAGTGTACTAAGGAGCTCCATTAGTGACAGGATGATACACCCAAAGTGTGTGAAGGAGAGGTATCACAGGCCTTTCCTTCCTGCAGCTTTCAGGCTCCACAACAGAAACTGCTTCAAATAATAATAATGTGCAATAAACTGTGCAATAAACCGTATCCCAACATGGAATTTCTCCTGGTGGGACTAATAAAGGCTTATCTTATCTTATCTTATCTTATCTTATCTTATCTTATCTTATCTTATCTTATTGTTAAAGGAACAATGAAAATCTGTTTGGCAGTTCAGTTTCTGGTAAGTCGCAAACACTGTAAGTGCAAAAAACTATATAAAAATATCACACAAAATACTGAAAAATATTAGCAAAATACAAAAACTACATAGAATAAAATATTAAATATACAAATGCTAAATACTACTAAATACTACTAAAATATACAAAAGCTAACTTTATACTACAGATAAGAAATATGTACAACATATGAAGATATATACAGGTAATATAGGATGAATACAAGGTAAAATTAAAACTAAGGTGTATGGGTTGCTATTATTGCACTGAGGTAGGGTTAGTATTGCATTGTCCATTAGCCTGGGTGGGGGGGTGGTGGTGGTGGTATTCAGTCAGGTACATTTAACTGCTTGTGGGTAAAAACTGTACTTGAGTCTGTTTTTGTTTGGAGCTCAGAAAATAATATAGCCTCACTTCTACATAGATTTTAATTTACGTATCCACACATATACAGGGTGGGGAAGCAAAATTTACAATATTTTGAGGCAGGGATTGAAAGACAGTGTATGACCAATTAGTTTATTGAAAGTCATGAAAATGTATTTGCCACAAGAAAATTTACATAATAGAAAATGTTTTTATTCTATGTGTCCTCCTTCTTTCTCAATAACTGCCTTCACACGCTTCCTGAAACTTGCGCAAGTGTTCCTCAAATATTCGGGTGACAACTTCTCCCATTCTTCTTTAACAGTATCTTCCAAACTTTCTTGTAATAGTTTTGCTCATAGTCATTCTCTTCTTTACATTATAAACAGTCTTTATGGACACTCCAACTATTTTTGAAATCTCCTTTGGTGTGACGAGTGCATTCAGCAAATCACACACTCTTTGACGTTTGCTTTCCTGATTACTCATATGGGCAAAAGTTTCTGAAAAGGTATGGATAATAGTGTTAGGTATGATTATGACATCAATATATGTTTGGTTTCAAAACAATTGACGTAGTGCCTGCTGAGATTGCTTCCCCACCCTGTGTGTGTATGTGTGTGTGTGTGTGTATATATATATATATATATATATATATATATATATACATATACATACATACACACACACACACACACACACACACACACACACACACACACACACACACATATATATATATATATATATATATATATATATATATATATATATATATATATATATATATATATATATATATATATATATCAGTAATTTCAGGTCAAAATTTAAGTGCTTCTTTTAACCATGATAAAACTCTTTACTTACTATTCTCAAGACAAGTTCCTTCTTAAAACGACTTATGAATTATTACCTTTCTCTAATCATGTTGCAGCCAAAAGGACTTTCACAAAACATAATGTCAGCAGATCTTGGTGTGCTAACTCACCACATGTCATTTTCTGACAACAGTCCACTGTTCGGTTCACCAACACCTCACCCTCCTTGTCACAGGTTATAGGTTTTAGAGTTGGACAGGTAACAGGTGTACACTGAACGTCTAGTGTGTCCTTGTCACAAACACACTGCTCACAGCCACTCTGCCAAGTCTGTTTTGGTGATGAAACTCAATGAATATGAGAACAACCACTAATTCACAGTGAAAATAAAAAAAAAATAAATTTAAAAAAATGCTCTGTATATTGTAGAATGTACCTCTTTAGGAAAGCCATCAGGTCCAGTGCAACCTTAAGTGACAGAACATTCAATATATATTAAAAACAATTTACAATAATTCAATTTTGCACAAAACATGTTCTTCTGTTCTTACATGAGGAGACACAGATGTCTGAGTGTGAATTGAACAGTGTCAAACCCTCTGGGCAGAAACATCCTTCCGTGAATAAGTTACACCCTGGTCCCTCACAATGTGTGTACTTCTCATTGTATCTATGAATAAAAGCAAACAGTTGGTACAAAACATTTTCATGCTTAAAATTACAAAGTATATGAAAAAACTATGCAGATACTTAGTACTGCTGACTAAATATACAGGGTTATTGCTTACATTAATTTCAAGATTACCTTGCATTGCAAGTTGGTATAACTGTTGGCCCACAAGGTTTGTAGACTTGATGTTTTGGACAGTTGTACTCTGCAAAAAAGTAAGATAGAATGATGCAAAAAGTAATATTAGTGTAAAATATGGTTTGTTTTCATTAAAACAAACCCCTCTTACCACACTGTCCATGTGTAGCGTTCCTCCAGGGCACACACACAGATGATTCAGCACACAATGTGGCATACATCTCTAAACTGGAGCAACCCATGGTGGCATTTGTTTCACAGACATCAAATTTACAAGCGGCGTAAAATGGTTTTGGGTTGATGACTCTGTGACATTCTTCAAACACCCTTAATGTGCAAATCAAACAAAGCAAACTGTTACATGACTGACTCTGCAGAATGAGCTAACTGTAGATGGTCTTCATTCCAATATAAAGTCTTACTTGCTGATTAAAATTTCACAAATATCAGGATTGCAGGGTTGTGGTGTAGGTCTTGGTTGTGGTGGTGTTGGTGGTGGCTTCTCACAATATGGCTTCTTCTTATCTGTAACCTTCCACTCATGTGCCATGTCAGGGCAAGAAGGATGAATCTGTCCATTTGGTAATCTGCAGTCATTCTCAATGTTATTGTCACAGGTACCTTGTGGAAACAAACATTAAAATAAAAGTTATGACAAAATTGTTACCACTGTGGGAAATCCAAACCTATTTAATACATCAACCTACCACACTGTCCTTCTGTGTTGTTGTGGAAAAGGGAAAATGGTAGTTCAATGCTAAATAAAAGCCCTTTGAATGTCACAACTGCTTCAATAGCTGGGATTCTCAAAAGCAGCTCTATTGATGTGCTTGTGATGATGAAGTCATCATTGGAGTAGGTTGGGTGTACCTGCTTATCGTTGACGGAAACCTGAACAAATGAAATGTTAGGGAGAAGCTTTGTAAGAAAAAAAGGCTGTGGCATTTTATTAAATTGTGCAGTACATTACAGTGTTACTAATCAATGGATGTAAGTAGAATAAATTAAGTTAGGATGGTATGTTGCAGTGACATTTACCATATTGACAGTTTTTGAGTTTCTTTCCTGTGTGAGAACAATGTTGTAGTTTTTGTAGTGAACAATGAATGCACGTGCACAGGTCACAGTTTCAGAGGCATCACAGTTTTCACTGTCAATCAAGATCTTAAAGTCATATCGATGAATAATCTCTTTAACCAGGACATATGTGCAGTTTTTCTGAAAGCTGTAATATTGACCATCAAATGTCACATAATGCGGATCTCCCCATCCAGCACATACACCTGCAGACATTTGATGATAATAATGAGTGTTAAACCAAGAAAAAATAACATAAAACACATATAAAGCAGTATTTTGATGTTGCTTAAATGTAAAATTTTGAAATATGGCTTTCATTCACACTTACATCTGCACTCATAGTTAAAACAGCAACCTGATGCATCGTAAACCTTCAATGGTTCATAGCCATTATCACATATAGGTTTGGTCACTTCTTCACAGGTCACATGTTCTGAAATCACTTTACCACTGTCACACGTTTCAGTAGTGCATTTATTTGACCTCCAAGTCTCACCATTCTGTAAATTTGAAAATAAAAATTACTGTTCACTATAAATCACAATGCACAAGCACACAGAATTCTTTCAGCATTTTTTGATCACTCAATAAGTAGCAGGGTGTCCAAGGGTGCAACCGAATGTATAACTGGGGGATGCAAATTCTAGGTTTTTTCAACATTACAAAGAATAGATAGAATATAAAGAATAAAACATTGGTGGTATAGTTATTTCTGGGTCACAAATTATATGTATACACTACATTTTTATAAACAATCTACGGAGAAGTGTGAAAATCAACAAGCTGTCAAAACAATACAGAGGTACTGAAAGCATTTTGATGAATCTATAGTTGCATGTTGCTCTGATTATACTTTCTTGATCACCTGAATATTAACAATAACAATTGATACTGTTCCTGTTATTGAATGAAACATATCTGTGAATGAATAGCTACCTGGGAAATCAAGCTACTTTACAAAAACCCTCAACAGTTTAAATATAGGCTGAAATCAGTACATAATAAAGTTTAAATTTTACAAAGATCTGTTCTTTTTGCTGTCTTTCTATTGATAAATTCAAGTACCTTTCTCGGTGGATTGAGATATGAACAGTCTGGGGGAGGCTTCACTGTAGGTGTGCGAGAGCTTATTGTAGTTGTTACAGGAGTTGGTGGAGTTGTAATATGACATGGTTGACCAAACTTCTCAACACCACATGTCGAATTGCAGTATGCAGTGTAACACCAGCCAGCTCCATCCGTCTTATTGTACATCAAAGTACCTGTACAAGAGTAAAAGGGCATTTAGATCAATGATGAGGGAAGAAAAGGGGGATGAGCAATTGCAAATACACAAAATCAAGATCTGTGATCAGTATGTTAAAAATATTTTTCTGGGTGAGATCTTTGTATTCTTTTTTTTTTTTTTTTACCACAGTGCCACTAGGTTACAAATCTGTCTACTATAAATCTACTGGAAATATGTCATGGTCATCCAGTAGGAGGTGCATCTATAGTGTCAAAGAAGCAAAATCCTTTTCACCATCTCAAGAACATATTATACATTAGTTGAGTCAGAGGGATGCCAGTAAACTGATCAGGTATTGATAATGGACATGGAGCTAGGGTAATGAATTTTCATCAATGGATATTAAAATAATTAAATCAGAAAAAAACTGATACAGAATTGAACAAAAGGAGGAGTTTGGGTTGGTGGAGGGATGTCCATGAAGATCAAACTAACATTAATGTGACATGAAAAAGATAGGATCAATCGTGAAAAAAAAAAAAATTCTTTAACGTTTCACATTTGTAGAAGGAACACCTGAGTGTAAAGTTGAAAAAATAAAAAATAAAAACAACATAAAAGTCAAAATGCCACAAAAAGGTTTTTGCAGTTGGGAGGTATGGAATAGTTGGTGCAAAGAGGTGCAAAAGAGGCTTAGCAAAACTTCCTTATGTCTACAAGTTAGAGCCTAAAAGGAATTAATAGAAAACAATCTGATGGAAGAAAAAAAAAGCAACAGAAGGGAACCATTTGTGAAGAGATGCAAAAACAAATATTAGACATAGAGTTTGAAACCATCTTATAAAATCTAGACCTGTGATTTAGTTTAGTTCAAGGGTACCAAAGCAGAGTGGATCAGTGAACACAATACAAGTCTAACTTTAGCACTGAATCATAATTGAGAGGAAGTTTTTTCCTTAAAAAAACGACTAAAAAACATTACTGAATAAGGACTTGTCTTACCAGCAGAGAAAACGTTATCCATGAAGGTGCAGAAGCATGATGTTGTCTTGAGTGGTGTGGAAGATTGAATAGTTGTAGACAGCAATGTTGTAGAGAGAGGAACAGTTATAATGGGATTTTCTGTGGTTTCTGTTGGTATGTATGGAGTTTCGGTGGGGATTATTGTTGTTGTAGACTTGGCTGTAACTTGTGTTATTGTGGGCTTTTCTGTGCCTGGTGTAGTTGGAGATGGAGGCAATGTAGATGTCATAAAGGTTGTTGAACCTGTGGATGTTGAACGTGGTTGGACTGTTGTCACTGCTTTTGTAGAAACAGTTGAAGTAGAAAATGTCTGACGTGGTGTACCTGGTGTTCCAGTGGTTTTTGTTGTAGTGGTGGACTGTTCTGTGACTCCTGATGTTGTTGTGGGTATTTCTGTGGTTTCTGTTCTTGTGGTCAACGTCTCTGTAACTTCTGCTGTTGTTGTGGGCTTTTCTGTGGTTTCTGTTGCTATGTGTGGGGTTTCAGTGGGCAGTGACATTGTTGTGGACTTGGCTGTGACTTGTGTTGATGTTGTGGGCTTTTCTGTGCCTGATGTTGTTGTTGATGGATACAATGTAGATGTCATAGAAGTTGTTGAACCTCTTGATGTTGAACTCCATTGAACTGTTGTTACTGCCTTTGTTGTAGTTTTCACTTGGGGTCTTGGTGCTGTTGTTGAAGTCGCACTACCTGTTGCAACTTCAGGTGTTGTTGTGGTTGACTTTTCTGTGACTTCTGCTGTTGTTGTTTCAGTGGGTTTCCTTGTTGTAGAAGAAAGTTCTGTGACTTGTGTTGTTATAGTTGGTTTTTCAGTGGTTTCTACTGGTGTGTATGGGGTTTCGGTGGGGATTATTATTGTTGTAGACTTGGCTGTAACTTGTGTTGTTGTGGGCTTTTCTGTACCTGGTGTAGTTGGAGATGGAGGCAATGTAGAGGTCATATAGGTTGTTGAACCTGTAGATGTTGAATGTGGTTGGACTGTTGTCACTGCTTTGGTAGTAACAGTTGAAGTAGATAATGTCTGACGTGGTGTGCTTGGTGTTCCAGTGGTTTTTGTTGTAGTGGTAGACTGTTCTGTGACTCTTGACATTGTAGTGGGCTTTTCTGTGGTTTCTGTTGGTGTGTAAGGGGTTTCGGTGGGGATTATTATTGTTGTAGACTTGGCTGTCACTTGTGTTGTTGTGGGCTTTTCTGTGGCTTCTGTTGGTATATATGGGGTTTCAGTGGGCATTATTATTGTTGTAGACTTGGCTGTCACTTGTGTTGTTGTGGGCTTTTCTCTGCCTGATGTAGTTGGAGATGGAGGCAATGTAGATGTTATATAGATTGTTGAACCTGTGGATGTTGAACGTAGTTGGACTGTTGTCACTGCTTTGGTAGTAACAGCTGAAGTAGAAAATGTCTGACGTGGTGTACCTGGTGTTCCAGTGGTTTTTGTTGTAGTGGTGGACTGTTCTGTGACTCCTGATGTTGTTGTGGGTATTTCTGTGGTTTCTGTTCTTGTGGTCAATGTCTCTGTAACTTCTGCTGTTGTGAGCTTTTCTGTGGTTCCTGTTGTTATGTATGGGGTTTCAGTGGGCAGTGACATTGTTGTGGACTTGGCTGTGACTTGTGTTGATGTTGTGGGCTTTTCTGTGCCTGATGTTGTTGTTGATGGATACAATGCAGATGTCACAGAAGTTGTTGAACTTCTTGATGTTGAACTCCATTGAACTGTTGTTACTGCCTTTGTTGTAGTTTTCACTTGGGGTCTTGGTGCTGTTGCTGAAGTTGCACTACCTGTTGCAGCTTCAGGAGTTGTTGTGGTTGACTTTTCTGTGACTTCTGCTGTTGTTGTTTCAGTGGGTTTCCTTGTTGTAGAGGAAAGTTCTGTGACTTGTGTTGTTGTAGTTGGGTTTTCTGTGGTTTCTATTGGTGTGTATGGGGTTTCAGTGCGGATTATTATTGTTGTAGGCTTGGCTGTAACTTGTGTTGTTGTGGGCTTTTCTGTGCCTGGTGTAGTTGAAGATGGAGGCAATGTAGATGTCATATAGGTTGTTGAACCTGTGGATGTTGAATGTGGTTGGACTGTTGTCACTGCTTTGGTAGTAACAGTTGAAGTAGATAATGTCTGGCGTGGTGTACCTGGTGTTCCAGTGGTTTTTGCTGTAGTGGTAGACTGTTCTGTGACTCCTGATGTTGTTGTGGGTATTTCTGTGGTTTCTGTTCTTGTGGTCAATGTCTCTGTAACTTGTGCTGTTGTTGTGGGCTTTTCTGTGGTTTCTGTTGCTATGTGTGGGGTTTCAGTGGGCAGTGACATTGTTGTGGACTTGGCTGTGACTTGTGTTGATGTTGTGGGCATTTCTGTGCCTGATGTAGTTGGAGATGGAGGCAATGTAGATGTCATATAGGTTGTTGAATTTGTGGATGTTGAATGTGGTTGGACTGTTGTCACTGCTTTGGTAGTAACAGCTGAAGTAGATAATGTCTGACGTGGTGTGCTTGGTGTTCCAGTGGTTTTTGTTGTGACGGTAGACTGTTCTGTGACTCCTGATGTTGTAGTGGGCTTTTCTGTGGTTTCTGTTGGTGTGTATGGGGTTTCAGTGGGCATTATTATTGTTGTAGACTTGGCTGTCACTTGTGTTGTTGTGGACTTTTCTCTGCCTGATGTAGTTGGAGATGGAGGCAATGTAGATGTTATATAGATTGTTGAACCTGTGGATGTTGAACGTAGTTGGACTGTTGTCACTGCTTTGGTAGTAACAGCTGAAGTAGAAAATGTCTGACGTGGTGTACCTGGTGTTCCAGTGGTTTTTGTTGTAGTGGTAGACTGTTCTGTGACTCCTGATGTTGTTGTGGGTATTTCTGTGGTTTCTGTTCTTGTGGTCAACGTCTCTGTAACTTCTGCTGTTGTTGTGAGCTTTTCTGTGGTTCCTGTTGTTATGTATGGGGTTTCAGTGGGCAGTGACATTGTTGTGGACTTGGCTGTGACTTGTGTTGATGTTGTAGGCTTTTCTGTGTCTGATGTAGTAGTCGATGGATACAATGTAGATGCCATAGAAGTTGTTGAACCTCTTGATGTTGAACTCCATTGAACTGTTGTTACTGCCTTTGTTGTAGTTTTCACTTGGGGTCTTGGTGGTATTGTTGACGTCGCACTACCTGTTGCAACTTCAGGTGTTGTTGTGGTTGACTTTTCTGTGACTTCTGCTGTTGTTGTTTCAGTGGGTTTCCTTGTTGTAGAAGAAAGTTCTGTGACTTGTGTTGTTGTAGTTGTTTTTTCTGTGGTTTCTGTTGGTGTGTATGGGGTTTCGGTGGGGATTATTATTGTTGTAGACTTGGCTGTCACTTGTGTTGTTTTGGGCTTTTCTGTGCCTGGTGTAGTTGGAGATGGAGGCAATGTAGATGTTATATAGATTGTTGAACCTGTGGATGTTGAACGTGGTTGGACTGTTGTCACTGCTTTGGTAGAAACAGTTGAAGTAGAAAATGTCTGGCGTGGTGTACCTGGTGGTCCAGTGGTTTCTGTTGTAGTGGTAGACTGTTCTGTGACTCCTGATGTTGTTGTGGGTATTTCTGTGGTTTCTGTTCTTGTGGTCAATGTCTCTGTAACTTCTGCTGTTGTTGTGGGCTTTTCTGTGGTTCCTGTTGTTATGTATGGGGTTTCAGTGGGCAGTGACATTGTTGTGGACTTGGCTGTGACTTGTGTTGATGTTGTGGGCATTTCTGTGCCTGATGTAGTTGGAGATGGAGGCAATGTAGATGTCATATAGGCTGTTGAACTTGTGGATGTTGAATGTGGTTGGACTGTTGTCACTGCTTTGGTAGTAACAGTTGAAGTAGAAAATGTCTGACGTGGTGTGCCTGGTGTTCCAGTGGTTTTTGTTGAGACCGTAGACTGTTCTGTGACTCTTGACGTTGTAGTGGGCTTTTCTGTGGTTTCTGTTGGTGTGTATGGGGTTTCGGTGGGGATTATTATTGTTGTAGACTTGGCTGTCACTTGTGTTGTTGTGGGCTTTTCTGTGTCTGATGTAGTTGGAGATGTAGGCAATGTAGATGTCATAGAAGTTGTTGAACCTGTGGATGTTGAACGTGGTTGGACTGTTGTCACTGCTTTAGTAGAAACAGTTGAAGTAGAAAATGTCTGACGTGGTGTGCCTGGTGTTCTAGTGGTTTTTGTCGTGGTGGTAGACTGTTCTGTGATTCTTGATGTTGTAGTGGGTTTTTCTGTGGTTTCTGTTGGTGTGTATGGGGTTTCAGTGGGCATTATTATTGTTGTAGACTTGGCTGTCACTTGTGTTGTTGTGGGCTTTTCTGTGCCTGATGTAGTTGGAGATGGAGGCAATGTAGATGTCATATAGGTTGTTGAACCTATGGATGTTGAACGTGGTTGGACTGTTGTCACTGCTTTGGTCGTAACAGTTGAAGTAGAAAATGTCTGACGTGGTGTGCCTGGTGTTCCAGTGGTTTTTGTTGTAGTGGTAGACTGTTCTGTGACTCCTGATGTTGTTGTGGGTATTTTTGTGGTTTCTGTTCTTGTGGTCAACGTCTCTGTAACTTCTGCTGTTGTTGCGGCCTTTTCTGTGGTTTCTGTTGTTATGTGTGGGGTTTCAGTGGGCAGTGACATTGTTGTTGACTTGGCTGTGACTTGTGTTGATGTTGTGGGCTTTTCTGTGCCTGATGTCGCTGTCGATGGATACAATGTAGATGTCATAGAAGTTGTTGAACCTCTTGATGTTGAACTCCATTGAACTGTTGTTACTGCCTTTGTTGTAGTTTTCACTTGGGGTCTTGGTGGTGTTGTTGAAGTTGCACTACCTGTTACAACTTCAGGTGTTGTTGTGGTCGACTTTTCTGTGACTTCTGCTGTTGTTGTTTCAGTGGGTTTCCTTGTTGTAAAAGAAAGTTCTGTGACTTGTGTTGCTGTAGTTGTTTTTTCTGTGGTTTCTGTTGGTGTGTATGGGGTTTCGGTGGGGATTATTATTGTTGTAGACTTGGCTGTAACTTGTGTTGTTGTTGTGGGCTTTTCTGTGGTTTCTGTTGGTGTGTATGGGGTTTCAGTGGGGATTATTGTTGTTGTAGACTTGGCTTTCACCTGTGTTGTTGTTGGCTTTTCTGTGCCTGGTGTAGTTGTAGATGGAGGCAATGTAGATGTCATAGAAGTTGTTGAGCCTGTGGATGTTGAATGTGGTTGGACTGTTGTCACTGCTTTGGTAGAAACAGTTGAAGTAGAAAATGTCTGACGTGGTGTACCTGGAGTTCCAGTGGTTTTTGTTATGGCAGTAGATTGTTCTGTGACTCTTAATGTTGTCGTGGGTTTTTCTGTGGTTTCTGTTGGTGTGTATGGGGTTTCAGTGGGGATTATTATTGTTGTAGACTTGGCTGTCACTTGTGTTGTTGTAGGGTTTTCTGTGACTGATGTAGTTGGAGATGGAGGCAATGTAGATGTCATATAGGTTGTTGAACCTGTGGATGCTGAATGTGGTTGGACTGTTGTCACTGCTTTGGTAGTAATAGTTGAAGTAGAAAATGTCTGACGTGGTGTGCCTGGTGCTCCAGTGGTTTCTGTTGTAGTGGTAGACTGTTCTGTGACTCCTGATGTTGTGGGTTTTTCTGTGGTTTCTGTTATGCGTGGGGTTTCAGTGGGCAGTGACATTGTTGTCGACTTGGCTGTGACTTGTGTTGTTGTTGTGGGCTTTTCTGTGCCTGAAGTCGTTGTGGATTGCGGCAATGTCGATGTCATATAAGTTGTTGAACCTGTTGATGTTGAATGTGGTTGGACTGTTGTCACAGTTACAGTGGGAGGCATTTCAGTTGTTCTGGGTTTTTCAGTGGGTATTGTTGTTGGGTGTGGTGCCACAGTGTATGTCGTTTTGATGGTGGATTTTTCTGTAGTGGTTGTCCCACAAATGTAAACACAACATCTGACTCGTATTTCGTAGTCATGACACCTAGGTGGTATACCTTGGTCTTTATGATGACAAATAAGGCCATCTGTCGGGCTACATATTACATTTTGACCTAGATCCTTTAATTGTTTATCTTTGTATTGTTTGGATCTACATTCTACTTCAAGGGGTTTTCTGCAAACACTCAGATCTGGATTATCAATGTTGGATAGGGATTCATACTCTCCACCATCTGCGTCATCATCAGGGTAATGATTATTATTCCAGTCTGACCACTCACAAACATAGCAGTTACTGGTTGTTGTGCCAGATGTTTTAGTGGGTTGTTCTGTGGTTTCTGTTGTTCTGTATGGGGTTTCAGTGGGTATTATCATTGTTGTAGACTTGCCTGTGACTTGTGTTGTTGTTGTGGGCTTTTCTGTGCCTGATGTAGTTGTGGATTGCGGCAATGTAGATGTCATATAAGTTGTTGAACCTGTTGATGTTGAACGTGGTTGGACTGTTGTCACTGTTTTGGGAGTAACAGCTGAAGTAGACAATGTCTGACGTGGTGTTCCGGTGGTTTTTGTTGTAGTAATAGACTGTTCTGTGACTCCTAATGTTGTAGTGCGTTTTTCTGTGGTTTCTGTTGGTGTGTATGGGGTTTCAGTGGGCATTATTATTGTTGTAGATTTGGCTGTCACTTGTGTTGTTGTTGTGGGCATTTCTGTGCCTGATGTTGTTGTAGATGGAAGTAATGTAGATGTCATAGAAGTTGTTGAACCTTTTGATGTTGAACTCCATTGAACTGTTGTCACTGTCTTTGTTGTTGTAGTTGCAACTTGGGATCTTGTTGGTGGTGGTGTTGAAGTCACAGAACCTGTTGCAACTTCAGGTGTTGTTGTGGTCCACTTTTCTGTGACTTCTGTTGTTACAGTTGGGTTTTCTGTAGTTTCTGCTGTTGTGGCTGTCTCTTCTGTGACTTTTGACGTTGTAGTGGATGTTTCAGTGGTTTTCATTGTTGTGGTTGACTCCTCCGTAACTTCTGTTGTTGTAACTGGTTTTTCTGTGGTTTCTGTTGGTGTGTATGGGGTTTCAGTGGGCATTATTATTGTTGTAGACTTGCCTGTGACTTGTGTTGTTGTTGGCTTTTCTCTGCCTGAAGTAGTTGTGGATTGTGGTAATGTCGATGTCATATAAGTTGTTGAACCTGTTGATGTTGAATGTGGTTGGACTGTTGTCACAGTTGCAGTTGGAGGCATTTCAGTTGTTCTGGGTTTTCCAGTGGATACTGTTGTTGGGCGTGGTGCCATAGTGTATGTCGTTTTGATGGTGGATTTTTCTGTAGTGGTTGTTCCACAAATGTAAACACAACATCTGACTCGTATTTCGTAGTCATGACACCTAGGTGGTATACCTTGGTCTTTATGATGACAAATAAGGCCATCTGTCGGACTACATATTACATTTTGACCTAGATCCTTTAATTGTTTATCTTTGTATTGTTTGGATCTACAGTCTACTTCAAGGGGTTTTCTGCAAACACTCAGATCTGGATTATCAATGTTGGATAGGGATTCATACTCTCCACCATCTGCATCATCATCAGGGTAATGATTATTATTCCAGTCTGACCACTCACAAACATAGCAGTCACTGGTTGTTGTGCCAGATGTTTTAGTGGGTTGTTCTGTGGTTTCTGTTGTTCTGTATGGGGTTTCAGTGGGTATTATCATTGTTGTAGACTTGCCTGTGACTTGTGTTGTTGTTGTGGGCTTTTCTGTGCCTGATGTAGTTGTGGATTGCGGCAATGTAGATGTCATATAAGTTGTTGAACCTGTTGATGTTGAACGTGGTTGGACTGTTGTCACTGTTTTGGGAGTAACAGCGGAAGTAGACAATGTCTGACGTGGTGTTCCGGTGGTTTTTGTTGTAGTAATAGACTGTTCTGTGACTCCTAATGTTGTAGTGGGTTTTTCTGTGGTTTCTGTTGGTGTATATGGGGTTTCAGTAGGCATTATTATTGTTGTAGACTTGGCTGTCACTTGTGTTGTTGTTGTGGGCATTTCTGTGCCTGATGTTGTTGTAGATGGAAGTAATGTAGATGTCATAGAAGTTGTTGAACCTTTTGATGTTGAACTCCATTGAACTGTTGTCACAGTCTTTGTTGTTTTAGTTGCAACTTGGGATCTTGTTGTTGGTGGTGTTGAAGTCACAGTACCTGTTGCAACTTCAGGTGTTGTTGTGGTCCACTTTTCTGTTACTTCTGTTGTTACAGTTGGGTTTTCTGTAGTTTCTGCTGTTGTGGCTGTCTCTTCTGTGACTTTTGATGTTGTAGTGGATGTTTCAGTGGTTTTCATTGTTGTGGTTGACTCCTCCGTAACTTCTGTTGTTGTAACTGGTTTTTCTGTGGTTTCTGTTGGTGTGTATAGGGTTTCAGTGGGCATTATTATTGTTGTAGACTTGCCTGTGACTTGTGTTGTTGTTGGCTTTTCTGTGCCTGAAGTAGTTGTGGATTGTGGCAATGTCGATGTCATATAAGTTGTTGAACCTGTTGATGTTGAATGTGGTTGGACTGTTGTCACAGTTGCAGTTGGAGGCATTTCAGTTGTTCTGGGTTTTCCAGTGGATACTGTTGTTGGGCGTGGTGCCACAGTGTATGTCGTTTTGATGGTGGATTTTTCTGTAGTGGTTGTCCCACAAATGTAAACACAACATCTGACTCGTATTTCGTAGTCATGACACCTCGGTGGTATACCTTGGTCTTTATGATGACAAATAAGGCCATCTGTCGGACTACATATTACATTTTGACCTAGATCCTTTAATTGTTTATCTTTGTATTGTTTGGATCTACAGTCTACTTCAAGGGGTTTTCTGCAAACACTCAGATCTGGATTATCAATGTTGGATAGGGATTCATACTCTCCACCATCTGCATCATCATCAGGGTAATGATTATTATTCCAGTCTGACCACTCACAAACATAGCAGTCACTGGTTGTTGTGCCAGATGTTTTAGTGGGTTGTTCTGTGGTTTCTGTTGTTCTGTATGGGGTTTCAGTGGGTATTATCATTGTTGTAGACTTGCCTGTGACTTGTGTTGTTGTTGTGGGCTTTTCTGTGCCTGATGTAGTTGTGGATTGCAGCAATGTAGATGTCATATAAGTTGTTGAACCTGTTGATGTTGAATGTGGTTGGACTGTTGTCACTGTTTTGGGAGTAACAGCAGAAGTAGACAATGTCTGACGTGGTGTTCTGGTGGTTTTTGTTGTAGTAATAGACTGTTCTGTGACTCCTAATGTTGTAGTGGGTTGTTCTGTGGTTTCTGTTGTTCTGTATGGGGTTTCAGTGGGAATTATTATTGTTGTAGACTTGGCTGTAACTTGTGTGTTTGTTGTGGGCAATTCTGTGCCTGATGTAGTTGTAGATGGAGGTAATGTAGATGTCATAGAAGTTGTTGAACCTTTTGATGTTGAGCTCCATTGAACTGTTGTCACAGTCTTTGTTGTTGTAGTTGCAACTTGGGATCTTGTTGGTGGTGGTGTTGAAGTCACAGTACCTGTTGCAACTTCAGGTGTTGTTGTGGTCCACTTTTCTGTGACTTCTGTTGTTACAGTTGGGTTTTCTGTGGTTTCTGTTGTTGTGGTTGTCTCTTCTGTGACTTTTGACGTTGTAGCGGATGTTTCAATGGTTTTCGTTGTTGTGGTTGACTCCTCTGTAACTTCTGCTGTTGTAATTGGTTTTTCTGTGGTTTCTGTTGGTGTGTAAGGAGTTTCAGTGGGTATTATTATTGTTGTAGACTTGCCTGTGACTTGTGTTGTTGTTGTGGGCTTTTCTGTGCCTGAAGTAGTTGTGGATGGAGGCAATGTAGATGTCATAGAAGTTGTTGAACCTGTTGATGTTGAACGTGGTTGGACTGTTGTCACAGTTACAGTTGGAGGCGTTTCAGTTGTTCTGGGTTTTTCAGTGGGTATTGTTGGGCGTGGTGCCACAGTGTATGCCGTTTTCGTGGTGGATTTTTCTGTAGTGGTTGTCCCACAAATGTAAACACAACATCTGACTCGTATTTCGTAGTCATGACACCTTGGTGGTATACCTTGGTCTTTATGATGACAAATAAGGCCATCTGTCGGGCTACATATTACATTTTGACCTAGATCCTTTAATTGTTTATCTTCGTATTGTTTGGATCTACATTCTACTTCAAGGGGTTTTCTGCAAACACTCAGATCTGGATTATCAATGTTGGATAGGGATTCATACTCTCCACCATCTGCGTCATCATCAGGGTAATGATTATCATTCCAGTCTGACCACTCACAAACATAGCAGTCACTGGTTGTTGCAACAGAAGAAGATGTGGATTCAGGCAATGTTCCTGTTGGAGCTGGAGACATCTGTGTTGTTGTTCCTGGTGTTTCACTGCCTGATGAGGTTGAAGGTAATGAAGATGTTATCACTGACCTTGTGGAACCTCTTGATGTAGAAAGTGTATAAATTGTTGTCACCGCCTCAGTTACAGTTCTTGTTGTGGTAAATATTTGAGTTGTTGTGGGTATGTTTTCTGTAGAACAAAGGTAAAGAAAGCTATCAAACATTAAATCTAAATGTAGTTTTCACACCTATTTTAAAATGAATTACTCTTTCATTCTTACCAGATGTGGTAAAAACAAAACTTGTTGTAGGTGGCTTCTGTGTGGTGGTCACTGTACGGCATGTCTCTATGGTTCTCTTGATATTTCCCCCGTCTCCACAAACAGCAGTAAAACAAGTTCCATTTCCATCATGTGTGTCATAGACTGTATCTCCATATTTGTATATACGTCCTTCATACGAACAAGTGCAACCTGCAAAACATTGAAAATGATTTGTATAAACATGATTCCGAGTACATGATCTATGCTTGTCATAATCTTCTAATAATAAAACCAATTCTTTGTATCTACTCACTTTGGACATTATATGTGCACTTCCTCTTTGTTTTACAACACTCACTGAAAAGTGCAAAGGAGAAGAGAGAGTCATATATACAGTAGATAAACAAAATAAATAATATATTTATATGACATTAGAATCATTAGTTCCATTAAGTTGTTCCATACCACTTCTGACAGTTTTCCTGTGTAGGCATGAGTTCCCCATCTTCATAGTGCATCTCCTCTTCATCATAGCAGCCACATTCTCTCTTTGATACACACTTCATAGTAAGTTCATCCAAATAGGGGCGTTCAGGCGGGCAACGTGGATAGCAGCCTTAAAAAATGTTAAAAGTTGCAGTGAATGTATGTACTTTTAAAAACAGTATAGAATGAAAAAGCGACAAGCATACCATAGCCAATCAACTTGAGACTGGTTTGAAACCTCCAGGCACATCAGCTGACATTTTATTTGGATTGAAACAAATAAAAGGTAAAATAAAATAAAATTCTTCAAGATTTGAATCTGCAGTACCTTTGAGACACCTAAGAAAACTTGTTGATTTCCTCCACACTGACAATTTGTGCCACAATCCTGCCAGATACAACATTCTACCATACTCAAGAGAGGGAATAAAACCAATGAGATGGCCTGTTACCTCCACTTAAATGCATTTCTCATTCATAAGTTGGTAAAATATGTACGTCTTCAGCTACAAATATATCTCCTTTTGAAACGTGTGGTTTACCTAATCAAGATAATACGATATGGGGAAATCGAAAAAAAAAAAAAAAAATCTCTGTTCTCACAATGTATTGATAAGACTTTTGTGACTTGGGCTATTTAGAATGGACTGTTATTGAAAAGTTCTTACTGCTACTAAATTTTCCAAAGATGTTAAAAGAAAGAAAGAAAGAAAGAAAGACAGAAAGACAGAGAGAGAGAGAGATTGAGAGAGAGAGAGAGAGAGAGAGAGAAAAAAAATACTGCCTTTGACCATGTAAGAAACAGGTGTAAAATCTGACCAAAGAAAATGTGTGTTTTTGGTCCTTCAGCATGAGACCTTTAAATCTGTAAAGGAAGTGGGTTCGCGCTATAGGGTCTACTATGTTTCTCAGCTGTATTTATACACCATATTTCTGCATTAGCTCAGCTCTTTTTACTATTTGCATCCATCTTTATGGAACATTACTGTCACTTACTAAGTGGAAGTGTAAACTAGAACGATTATCCCCTTAACTCAAAAGCTCTAAGATTTCGCTAAATTGGGACTATTTCTGCAACTACTTCATAGGAGGTATTTGTTTGATTTCTATCTGTATCTTCATTGCAAGATGCCACTAAATATCACACAGTGAACCTACTACGACAGTATCTGCATGGTAATGAATACCATTTAAATCACTGTAACATAAAATTTAACATTTGATTTTCCCAGAGGAGATGAATGAAGTGCCTGTTAAATAAAAGACACGATTGCTTTAAGGATTTTTGTACCTTATAAAATTGCATTTTATGAGTAAAATCTGTGATGTGCAGAAGTAGCGTCCATTCTTATGACTATAATATGATTTGCAGGAAGTAAACAAATATAAGTGTACATGTTAGCTATACATGTTCTGCGTCTTTCTGCTTGACATCAATCCCAAATACTGACAAGCAAGTACATTATTTTCATCATGCTTTCATTTGAATGTTTTCTGTCTTTCTCAATCATTGTATTTCAAGCATTTTCACATTATAATGCTGATAAAAAGTGATTCATGGGACAGCACCAGTACCTTCCAAAGCTGGAATTTGATTGTAGCATCTTCCTGTGGGATTCCTACATGTCTTCATGCATGGTTTTCCACATGGCTCGTAGTGCCATTCACAATATCCCTCAGGGTTGTAATAGTCACAGAAAACAGCTGATGAAAGACAATTAAGTCATAAACAATGGTCATTTTATAATCATATACAATAATTGTATGAATACAGATGATTGATACTCCAAGATTATACTGATTAACACATGAAAGGTTCATAAAACACTCACGGCATATTGTGGGTGTTCTCCATTTGACACAGGCTCCAGCCTCATTACAGGCTGCAGCGTAGGCTGCTACAGCCGAACAGAAACACTCACAGTCTCCTCCTGTGTTGCAGGCACATGTGTCTCTCACACAAGCATCATAATATTTATCAGGCTCCACCTTAAGTGATAAATATGAGTAGATGCTGAATTCCACACTGCTAATCATATGTAAAGTTGTGTACATTGATATGCATCATGTTGACTACAATGATATTGTTTGATTGCAACTCTTACCTTTGAATGGCAGCTAGAAAATACATCACTGTTTATGATGCTGCAGTGTTTCAATGCCCATGCCTGCCTATGTGAGTATAATGAGCAGGGATTTTTAGGAGGTTTTGTATCAGGGCAGGAGTCTGACACTTTCCAGCTGTCCCCAAACTCATGAGCTTCAACCACAACTTCTTTGCTGCTGGTGGTGAAATCATTTTTCACGTTTCCATCATAATTCCCACAAAGGCCACAGACTTTACCCTGCAATAAAAACAGATCTATTTTATATTAAAATACAACCACATATGCCTTTATGTATGTACATGTACTTCTGTTCACCCACCTTAAATGTGGAGCTGAGTTTGATCATCACTGTTGTTTTCTTATTCCAAATGAGAACAAGCCCATTCTTTGCCTCAATAACAACATATAAACCAACAGTGTGGATCTTATAGGGTATTTCAATCCCTTGTTTTTGTTTAATTACTTTAACATTTTCCTCTGAAAGAACCATTTCATTATTCTGAAAATAAGAAAAAGTGCTCATTTGCAAACTTCCTGAATAATGTTTAATATATAGTATACTATTGCATTTACAGTTTAGTGTTATTCACCCCTAAATGCAGCTTGATAGCAGTCGAGCAGATGCTTTCAGTTGTTCCACATGGGATGCTCTCAGTGACAACCCTGAAGGTACCGTTCAGTTCATCTCCACAGTAATCCTGCAAGATATTCATGTCACTAACACAAGATTTACTTCATTCACAAAGATCACAAAGACTAGACATAAGTGTCTGATTTACCTTTGTGAAAATGTAGCCACAGTCACCATTAAATGAGAATTTCTTGTCATCAAAAGTCATGTAATGTCCTTCTCCATATATGATGCAGGTTCCATCACATTCCTTATTTGTACATTCCCATTTTTGGTTTTTACAAGTGCTGTAATTTAAAGAGACGAAGAGATATAATGGTTATATGTGTGTGGTTCAGTAGGTCTATTTGACTGATCAGATGAACTAATGGAATAAACCCTCACCAGGTATTACAGTCCACCTTGATGGTCTGTCCAGGGATATATGACTCTCCATTATGTGTGCACGGGCAGTCCTGCTTTTCAACACAGCCTCCTTTTCCATCTGACAGCAGGCCTTCAGGACATACACAACCTGACACACACTGTTGACTGACCTATAATGTGGAACAGTGTTAATAAAAGGATAATAATCATACATGATGCACATGTAAAATATGCAGCAATGTTATGTTCTTACACATTCTGTGTCTAGCGTTTGGCAGCTTTTTTGGCATTCTGATCCCTTTGCGCCAGACTTTACATTTGAGCAGTTGAAGAAAACCATTGGATTGGTGCATGCTGTTGACAATCACAGTGTTAATAAAATAAAGAAATGAATGATATTCTGACAAAGAGTGTGTAGGGTTTGTACCCACAGTCAATTATCTGGCCTCCTTTACAGCTTAATTCTCCATCTCTGCAAGAGCTGAAATGTGTACAGAGGCAGTTTAGTTGAGAAAAGGTTGTGTTTTCTAGTTAATTATTTCTACTTATTGATTGAAATCAATCATATTAAATTAATCAGTAATAATCAGGTTGTATACTGAAATATAGTAATGTTTTTCTACAGATATTGTGGAAATAAATGAAGACTCACCAAGTTTGTCTTTGGACTTTAACAACTTGGCCTGAATGCACCACTGTGTCCCCGGCATAGCAAGGACATTGTGAGGCCAAGACACACTCTCCCTTCTCATTCAGGTAAGTTCCTTTAGCACAACCACATCCATCAACCGGGGTAAATTTAACCTCACATGTTGAGTCTGACTGACTAAGAGAGCGGCAAGTGTGACCGCAACTTGTCATCTGGTAATCATACAAGAAGGTGGGAGGACAGCTAGTTGTGTATTTATCTGTTGAACAAAAACAGGCCAGTTTATGACAGACATAAGTTTCTTTAACTTACTTGAGGCTTGATTGTTTGGTTACCACTTACTGCATGGGGTTTTGTTCCTCCAGTTATCCAAAAAGACACCTTCAGCTGCACATTCATGAACGTAGGAGGAGATGGCAGCACACATGCAGTCCTCACTGTTTTCACATGCACAGGTGTCATAAATACAAGACTGTAGAGAGAAGAAGCAGGGAGCAACATGAGTCATTGAAATAAACTGGTAGTTATTTATCAGAACAGGTGATTACAAATGGGCATTCCTCTAAGGACATATCCAGAATATAACATTCATTCTCTTGAATCATTTTACTGTAGAGAAATCCCATTTTCCTGCAAATTTTATTCAGTGAGTTGGTAAACCTGTTGGGACTTTTTAGTGTTAGTGTAAACATTTATTAGAAACATACCTCTATGTGTTATCAAAATACTTTTATTTTAAGGATGCACTCATCTACAGTATTGGCTGCAGTATAGTATACATATATACTGTAGTTTAGTATACATATATAAAGTATAGTATACACTGGTAATCATGGGCCTGTAAATAGGATAATATTAAAATCAGTGGGTGATGTAGTGTTATGTTGTGTGAAAGCCTCAGTGTCTAATAAAATGAAACTGTAGCAACTATATCAATAACTGATAAAATGTCTTGCTAAAATGCCAGTTGCCTCTGTTATGTGCTAAACCGTAGGCATATCTGGTGGTAAGTTCATCCATCCATCCATGAGTTTATGCTGTTAAAGGTTAAGCTGCTAATGGTACTCTGTTAGCTGTTTGCTTGCTAGCTTGTTAGCATGCTAGTTGTTAGCAAGCTAAGGTTTAGCAACACATTAACGTGAAAACAAATAAACTTCTGTAACCTCTGGCATTTAAAAAGTAAATGTAACACTTGTTGGAATAATACAGTTGAAGAACATATGAAAACCTAAGCGGTATATAATTAGAATGCAATATGTTATAACCAGGATTTTTAGCCTCAGCCACACTAGCCGCAGGGTATGGTCATCAGTTGGTCGTCCGTCCGTCTGTCTGTCCACAAACTTTGGCATGCACTCATAAGTCAGGCCACTAGGGGCAGACCCGGAGCCACTTCGGAGTGACAGTACACAGCATGGATTAGAAAAAAAGAGGTTTGACTGTAAATGTCTCTGTAAACCATTATTTGGAAAAAACGAACACTGGAGTCTCAACTTCCGGTCCAGTTTAACGGCGGCTTGACAGTGGGGACGACAGAGCGGAGGAATGGGTGAGAGAAATGGAACTAAACAACAATAACTTTCACCAATATTTAGCTTTAGCTCAAGCCTGTCGAAATGACCCTAATGTTAACGCGAATGTTAATAATGCAATGTTAGAGTCCGGGACGGCTCTGTGTATTGACCCTTTGTACGTTACGTCACACTCTGTTCGCGCCGCAAACGGGCGCCATGATGGACGGCGGAAGTGACAGACTGCACACTGGACGGCAAACAAGCTAATAACGAATTTGATCTGAACGTTCTCGTTTTTATCCCTGCTTTACACGTACAGTGGTCGCACACAACAGTTCCATCCTTCTTCAGCTGGGTTCCAGACAGAGCCTGGATATGATGGACCTGATATTACAGTAAGAGCAGGCTCTGTTTGTGTCCATAGCATATTAGCTCCACCAAATGCTAGCTAGATGGCTAGACTGGGTTAACTACTATGTTCCAGTGGCTGTCATAAGTAGCCTTCAATATTAGGTCTGTTGTAGTGGCTGCCTTTTTTTTTTATTTTATTTTTTATACCAGCTACACTATGTTATCATTCAGAACTCTGCTGCTAGAGTCCTCACTAAGACCAGAAAAGTGGACCACATTAGTCCAACTCTGAGGTCCTTACACTGGCTGCCTGTCCATCAGAGGATAGACTTTAACCCTTTCATGCATAGTGGTCACTACAGTGGACATCTATTCTACTGTTCTCTTGTATATTCATGGGTTTCTTTTTGCATATTATCTCCATGAAGTGAGTAATAACTAGTATTAGAGAATGATCAAATGTGAGAAAACATCAGATTAGCTGCATTAAAATGTTTTTATTTCAGTTTCCACACAGTATAACACTTTTTCATGATGGGTTTTAAATATGTGTTTCTTTGCTTCAAAAATTAAACGCATGGTGTCCGGCTGAGTGGACACTTTTGTAACTCAATGAAAAATAGGTTCATAAAAAAATTTCAATCGCACTGCTAATGGATTCTGTTGGGTTTCTGTAAATTGGCTTAGAGTCTGGTTTTGACCAACCCTATATATAAAGTGTCATGAGATAAGTTTTTGTTGTGATCTGGCGCTATATAAATAGAATTTGACTGATTGAGTGATTTGATTGGTTTTCCCCAGTAAGTCGCTTTGGAAAAAAACGTCTGCCAAATGCATAAATGTTAATGTCTACAGAGTAATAAAAATACTTGGGACAAAAATCTCAACTAAGGTTCCCGTAATTCATGCATGAAACGGTTAAAGTTCTGTTGCTGGTCTATAACGCTCTGAATGGTTTAGGACCAAAATACATCAGTGACCTCCTGACCCAGTATGAACCCACCACACCCCTCAGGTCAACTGAATCTGGTCTGTTGTCAGTTGCCAAAGTCAGAACCAGACACGGAGAAGCTGCGTTCAGCTTCTATGCTCCACATGTCTGGAACAAACTCCCAGAAAACCTCAGATCAGCTGAAACACTCAGTTTATTTAAATCCAGGTTAAAGACCCACCTGTTCTCAGCTGCTTTTGAATAGAGTTTATATTCATCAGTTCAGATCTGCACTATTCCTTTTAAGCTAAAAGTTTTTATCTGTTTTATCTGCTTGTCTCTTTTATCTGTTTTTATCTGTTTATCTGATTTTTGTTTGTTTGTTTTTCTCATGCCTTCTGCTGTAATGCTTTTAGTGTTTTATGTGAAGCACTTTGAATTGTCTTGTAGATGAAATGTGCTATATAAATAAAGCTGCCTTGCCTTATATGTCATACTGTTATTGTCACTATGCTGTGACATATGTTCTAGTGGTGGAACTGTACATATTACTGTGTGTAGATAGTAGAAAGGCAGACACTTCAGCAACAGAGCTAATACTGTGGGCTACTTATGACAGCCACTAACATTATTCCACAATGTTAGTAAATTGGAGCTGCTTTTGGTTACAGTCTATTTGAGTTTTGATAACATGCTGGGGGAAACATGTTAAAAACATACACAGCTAGCTAGCTAACATTAGCTGTATCTTTCCTTCATCATTACAAGATACATTCCTCTGCCGTGAGCGCAGTACAGCGACTCAGTAATCTAACATGAGACTAAGAACTGGTAAGCATCCAGACTTTTGTATGCTTTTAAATCAGCACCTGTGTATGGGGACACTCCATTTAGAACATAATGGTACAGATCGTGTGCTTTAAACTCCAATAGACTGGAGGATTTTGCTAGATCTGTAAACACATCAGGAGGGAGAAGATATGGGTTGGTAGCTAGCCCTGCTAGCACTAGCTTCTCCAAATAGCGTTCTTTCTGCCGTCCAGTAAGGTTAGTCAACTCCAAAACTTTATTTTCAGTGCTGGTTGCCAACATCCGTTGTCACTCATTCGTTTGTTTGTTGTTTTGCTTTTGCCATCCACCATGGCCCTGCACCCCTAGTCACGTGATAACTGTGACGCTAGTGCAAAGGGTCAATAGGTGACACAGGCGGCTGACTAGGGCACCATCTGAAGGAGGGGGCGCCAAATTACAGACAAAAAATAAAATAAAATAAATAAATAAAAATATTTGTATAATAAATTTGAAATGCACCCTTTACACTTCCTTGACATGTGTTCTCTGAAATAAATCATAATCAAGCCTCATTATGACAAATCTTTATTCCACTTATCCCACTTTGTGGATTCTGTCATTCACATTTATTTCTTATTCACTATTAAAAGGCATATGACACCAACTCACATGATCTCTTAAACATGCTAAATATTTAAACAGTTTAAATCATTTCTCATTGTATATTTGTTTCTCTTATGGTTCATTTACATTCATTCTTTACCATTGTATGTACTGTTTTAGATAAGTCTTGTATTCCTTTATACATCTATTGCACACACCAATTCCTGTATTAATTCACAGTCTCAAACATTTTACATATTACAAATCAACATATCAGTGACAGTCAATATTTTGAAGATTTTCTTAAGTCAGGCTGAGGGTTTTCAAGTGTGAGCACATTATGTTTTTGTTTTGTAATCAGAGTGTATTATGATATAGCTATGATTTCTGTGTTTAACTGATTTGCTCTGTGTTATGTGACATATTGACAATGGAAGGTTACTGGTTTCAAAGGGTAAAATGAAAAAATACAGACAGAGTGTCACAGGTGGGTTAGCTTGCTTTTTAGGAGGGTAAAGTGTGGGTTTAGAATGGATAAGGGAAGAGTATGATGTTACATTGTTAGACTGTGGATAAAGATAAGAGTTTATGAGGCCTGGGGTGCTTGGACAGGGGGTAAGAATGAAGCAGTTAGGTGTAGCGTGGGTGATATGCAAAGGTATTGGCTGAAGTTAGGAGTAGAAAGTGAACACCGCATAGAAGAGTATAAAGAAGCAGGAAAAGATAATTCAGGGCTCTTGAGGACGGGGACGGGGTGGGGGGGGGTCAGAGAGATGGGGCTTTTGCTTTGAGACTTCATGTCTGTTAGGTAGGGAGTCTGATTCTCTGTGACCTTGTTAGACCACAGATCTATGTAAGTTTGATTAATGCTCATTAAATGACTGATTCATTGCTATTCTTAAATCCTGTTTCAGGTCTGTTTTATGGTCGAGGTAATAACCAATGCAACGAATGCGGAGGATAGAGAATTGGAGTCAGATTCGTAAGTAGAATCTCAACACACTACATATACAGTACGAAGGAGAAAAAAAAGCACTTACAGTTTCATACTCTTCTGGGTTTACAGCAACATGACATCTGGCAAAAGCACCATTTGAGTCTGACAGTAAGGAACACCAGTGTTTGGCGTACCTCTCTAGAAGACAAAAACATATTTACAGGTGGTTTATTGTGAGGAATCATAGGGAACAACTAACATGATATTACATTTAAGCTACCTTTGTCTATACTCAAAGTGCAAGGGTTCCCAGGTACTTTTTTCACATCTGGGCAGGTTGCTTTTGTCTTCCATTTGTTGCCAAATACCACAGCTGTTCCCTCAGTCAGTCCACTTGTGGTTTTGAAGTCATCAGCTTCAACATCATTAAAATTTCCACAAAGGCCTGCAACAGGATGATATCATTTAACTGCAACGCACACTCACACTTGAGAGGCGTAGTATTTTAAAGAGCTTAACACTGATATACCAGTGAGTTTTCCTTTATGGGAAACAAAGGATTTAATGTAGATCTGCATAATTGGTTCGATCTGAATTTCAAGATCAAGTCCGGACATGGTGTGGACAACAATGTAAAAGGTGGAGGGCTGAAAGATTGTTAGGTCATCTATAAAAAAAACAAAAAAAAATCCACATTGAGTTTATTTTTCAAAAGGTTGCTTCTGAAATAAAATCAAGATTTCAGGCTAAAGTGAATACAGAAAATGAACCCACCTGTGAAAAAAGGAAGTTTGGACACCAGTTTATTAAAACTGACCTGTCCACTGTCTTTAATTACAATCACCTAAAGATGGAAAATGCATCATAAAGTTAAATACATACTTACGGAAATGGGTAATATCCTATAAACATGCTTTCATTTGAGGATATACATTAAGTATTCTCATATTTACCTTGCTGTTTGGTAGCAGGATAGTTACAGCAGACAGACACGTTGATTTATCTGATTTTCCACATTTATCCAGGTCACCAACAACAGTGAAAGCACCTTCAGTTTCCTAAAAACCACCATGGTGCAATTTATTATAGGCTGCTGCTGTGATGTATTATATTGTTATGGCTGAGAAATGAATGTAGTTTAAATGCCTCACCTTTGTCAGAATGTAAGAGCACTCTCCATGGAAAGTATACGTTTTATCATCATAAGTGGAGATGTGAGAACCACCCAGTATGGAGCAAACACCTGGACACTTTTTATCCTCACACTTCCACTGACCACGAGTGCACGTACTGTCAACAGAGATCAGTCAGTTTAACCAGAAAGACCACCTTAATTTATAAACTGAAGATGGTGATGTATCTACCATTCTCGACAGGCTGTTGAGTACGACTCCATAGGTTTGTAGGTTTTGCCGTTGTGTCGACAGGAGCAATGATCAATACAAACACACCCTTTATTCGTAATGTCATCGTAGACGGTCCCTAGAGAGAAATATTATCTGCTAATTGGACTTGAAGAACTCCCCTCCAACACTATCACCAAAAGAGGTATAATGGACAACTCTACAGAGTGTATAAAAAAAACCTATACATTTTGAAAAATCACCCCCAGTTCTGCATTTGATAATTTTTTGAATTTTCTTTTATGGACGTCAGTAGGTAGGGGATTGGTGGATATTTGTCCAAATTTACAGACCCAGGTTTTCATGCATGAGTGAGCAGGGGCAAATTGTGTAATCCAATTAAAAACTGGTTTGCACGAAGCAGCGGTGGGATTTAAATCCAATCAAAGGTCATAGGATCGGACAATGGGCATCCATCTTGTTTTCCACAAAATTTCCAGGTTACAGCATTAACACTTTGGCCGCCATGTCAATTTAATTTCTTTACCCATGGCCGCTGTTCCTGCCTTTCAAAGTTAATTCAACTTGTTTAGCCCTGAAAATGTCACTGAGGACAGGCCAAGTTAGGGTTAGGGTTAACCAAGGCCTAAACAAGTTGAATGCTGTAACCTGGCAGTTTTGTGGAAAACAAGATGGATGTCCATTGTCCCCTCCCATGACTTTTGATTGGATTTAAATCCCACCGCTACTTCGCACAAACCAGTTTTAACTTGGATCGCGCAATTTGCCTCTGCTCACTCATGCATGAAAACTTGGGTGTGCATTGTTTGGGTCTGTTTTGTGTATGTCAGTTCACTGAAGCATGCAGCTGTTCTCTGCTAGGTTTACATTGGAGAGAAGTTGAACCCAGATCAGTCACTGTATAATTCTCAGAGCCGGGAGGATTGTCAGACTACTGTTTACAGTTGTTTGATACAGTATATTTCTAAATGGTGTGCATGGATATATAAAACAAAATATGATTTGTCAGGGTTTGAAACATACAAAACATACCAGCTGGACAGAAGCATCCATCCACACAGTGCTCTACACAGACTTTGCTTCTCTGTACGTTGCTGCAGGTGTCAGCACAGGCACTACCACATTCCTTGTACACCATGTTGAAAGGACATTTTTTGGCTATTTGAGAAAAAGTAGAATATTACAAACACCAGAATATGACATATAAATGGTGTAAAAAGCACATTTTTGTGTTCCTGTTCTCACCACATAGTTTTTTTGTTTTTTTCCATCGTTGTGGTGAACCGCCTGCATGTGCACATTGACGGGAGTACTCTGATATGGTTGAACACATGCAGGAGATGCCGCTGCTTTTACCAGAACAGTGGTCGCTCTCACATATTTTGAGGAAGGACTTGGTGTCAATCAGGTTTTTGCAGCTAAGAAACGCAGGTGCTAACAACAGTTCCTTACAGAGGCGACTCTGTGGGTTCAACCGTAATACATATTGAATCTAAATATTTCTGTTGTAAATTAAATTCTCTGAGTCAGTTCCATTTTCACCTACCAGTTTTGGACAGCCTTTTTTGGGTGGTTTCTTGGAGATAGTTTCTTTACAATTTTCAGTTGGACCACTGACCCTCCAGGTCTCCCCATAATCCTCAAGAGTTACAGATTTTCCACTTTCTTTAAGAAATAAAAAGATGGGCCAAATTATAATGTTGTAGCATAAATAATGTTAGCTAGGTGAAGTAATAATTATTTACCTGCAAGGATGAACTCATTATAACGTTGAAGGCCATTGAAATCTCCACACAGACCACAAGTTTGATTCCTGAATTTTTCATCAAGCTCAACCTAAAAACCAAGTAGAAATATAAAATGTCTAAACTACCAGTGAAAACCGTGTATCATGTACCAACAAACTCCAGAAAAGGTGAGTAAATGAACCTTAACTGACATTTGTTTGCACAAATATAAGGCTAGAATTGGTGTTAGTACATTTTGTTTTATACAGTACCTCTCTCTGTGTTACTAAGTCCAAAATATCACCATAGACACATTTTACCTTTTAATTGCAGCCATCTGCAGTTACATGCAGGCCAACATTGTGGCCCTGTTTCTGACTGAAACTGTGATTTGATTGGGTATATATACTTCATCAGAAAAATATCCTAATTAAATGCTCTTATGGACACAAAAAAATATGTATTATATATAGATACATAACTTGTGTGTCTGATATTAAAAATATGAAAGATTAATATGAAACAATAAAATACACATACCCAAAAGGCATCTTCTCTATTCCACATGACGATCAAACCCAACTTTGCCTCGATTTTTATATATGAAACTGTTCTTCCAATTGTAATGCCACTTTGGCTGAAAGGTATGGTGACACTAAGAGAAAAATAATTATAAGATATTAACTGTTACAAATAAAAAGTCAAATGCCAAAACAAAAATACCCCCCCCCCCCAAAAAAAAAAAAGAAAACCCTCACAGTTCATCGTCAACTTTGATGGAGTTTTTTTCTAACTCCACCACGATCCCATCAAGCTTCATTGTGATCTTCTCAATAATGGGGACTTTATTTTTCTCTTTGCGTTGCAGCTGAATATTGAAAGTCTCATAGCTGCTTTTACAATGAGATGTTAGAACGTAGTTGCAAGTGGTAGGAAACTGGAAGAAATATCCATCAAACGTGTTGAAATGATAGTTCCCCCATGTACTGCAGAACTGGCTGTTATGAGATGCTCTCACTTCTAATTAATAAAGAAAAAACATTTATTATAGCACAAATTATAAAATATTTGTAATCAGTTGTACTCTTAATTTTTACAGAAATATACCTTTAATCACTGCCAATGTTTTTGCGGACTGAACAGTGACTTAACAAAAGAGAAAGACATATTTAGTCAAGTGCACATTATAATAGAAACAATCATATAATCAGATAAATGCAGACTTTGTGTGATGCGATACCAGTGGATGCTGTAGGCAGTCCGAAGCAGACGATGAACCATGGTATCACCCAGTTAAGTAGCATCCTGCCTGTTCTCTTGGTTCTTTGGTTGTCCCTTCCCTGTCCACGACAGTTGGTCAAACTGGTCTCATGCGACCGGTGTCATCTAACATATGACATGAAGCGTTTGCTGTAAAGGAGGGGTGACAGGTTCAACAACATCCTGTTCATCAACTTAATTTGCATATGTAAACAAGAATGATATTCTTTGTTAAATTCACTTGGACATGTTAAACTGTGTTTACCTTTACACTTTAATCTCTTAAGTAAATGAGCAAATACGTTCATGTAAGTTTTTAAATCTCTGGGGTAGACATTGACTCACAGATCTACAAAACTTTGAATTGTTAGTGTATCATGTCCCCTCTTTTATTTTAAGGGGGAAAAAAATCACTGTAATTACACATAATTAATATGCAGAGGATACTTTATATACAGTACTGGAAAGAGAAATAGAGGGAAAAAAAGAAGGGATAAGGGAATGGAAGCAGAGGAAACTAGTGTTGTGTAGAAAAAGGAAAAAAAAAAATATCACAAACAAGATGTGTGTGAGGACTGATGCTGGTGTGTAAGTTGAATGTGATCATATACGTCATCTGACATTTGAAACTGGCTGTGTATGTGGTTTCAATAGCAACAGACAACAACAATGTACAGAATCATGATAATAATCAATAATAATAATAATCTAATATTCTAGCCCCATCAGGGGAACCCGTAGAAGAGTGGTAAGGGTGTTCCCTACCTCACAGGAAACTCATGCCCAAGACTCCATCTGCATGGTACGTATATTCTATAATACAATTATAATATTCTAAAGTAATATTATTATCAAATTGAGAGGCTGGTATTGAAACAATATCAATTATTAATAAAGTAATAATAATGATAATACTTGTCTAAACTACAGTGGAAGAATTGATTAGGGGAAATATGGATGTGTGTGTCTGTGTATTCATCATAATATATGTGGCATCAGTATGGATTAATGTAAAGTTTGAAATGGAGATGATAAGTGCAACAGTTTCACCAATTCGCCAAATAATAACAAGTCTGGTCTCACTTCCTCACACTTCCTGCTTACTGATGCCCTGACAACCCAGGGATTCATTTTGAGTTTGAACTTTCAATCTTTTGAAAAACATTTTAAAAACTTTTTTTTAAATTTAATTTTAAAAAAAGATGCAAAATTGAGAAAAAGGCACATGTAAAGAACGTGTATGAAATCTGAAAATAATTTGGTGAATAATGTCTGAGAAATTGGCTGGACAAATTTTTTTTAAACATTTTCAAATATTTGTAAACAATTCAAAAATTGAAATTCAGTCATTAAACTATGTACTGCACCTCTCCTAGTGGTAAAGAACATGTGTGTGAAATTTGAAAAGAATCGGGTGAGTAGTGTCCGAGAAATCGGGGAAAAACCTCAGATGAACGGATAGAGGGAAGGATGGATGGAATTCCTGGTAAATCTATATACGCCTTCAGGAGAGGCTGGGGGTATAATTAACAAAGTGTTGATAAAAATGAAGAAATAAGTGTCACAAAAGATAAATAATACAGGAAAATAATTAAGTTGCATAATAATTAAATAGAAAAGAAAACCAAAAATCAGGAAGATCAATACCAAATTCCAATCAAGTGGAAAAAATGTAGAAAAAGGGTAACATCACATCATAAAAATAGTGAAAAGGGTAACCTGTTACAGCAATAATAGCATGTAGTCCACAAATGCTTTTGCAGTCTTTTACTTTTTTTGAGAGATGAACAAACTGTCTTTGTTTAAGGATGGTATGGATGGTTATTGTGTCCACCCTACTGCGTCCTTGTAGACTAGAACTACATCTGCAAATGGACGTCCATCAGTCCTGGTGCATCTATAGCCTGTCCGTCCATGGGAGTGGATCTCTCCTTCACTGTGGTTCTCCCCGAGGTTTCTCCCTTTTCCCACTGGGTTTTGAGTTTTTCCTTGCCGAGAAGGAGGGTCTAAGGACGGGGGATGCCCTGGACACTACTCATTTTCTTGCTGTTCATTTGACTGTTGTTTACTCTAACTGACTCTGTAAAGCCCTTTGAGATAACCTTGTTGTGATATTGGGCTATACAAATAAAGTTGAATTGAATTGAAGTTGAATTATTGCACAGTGGAGATAAAGAGATTAGGATTCTGAAGCTGAGGATCACTATGATTGTTTCTATAACTGAAAAATAACTTATAGAATATAGAAATGAGTCTCTCAGCCTTTGAGTGGTGACGTGGTCATGGGAGTAGGAATGGGTTAGTAGACAAGAAGCAGAGCTTGGTAATATTAGAGTTTATTTAGGACTTCAGATGATGTATAATAAAGAATGCTACTGCAGGTATAGTTTAGAGTCTCAACAGCAGAGAAGGAAAGTGATGGACAGACACAAGCTATAGTTTTCAGGTGGACAAATGTTCAGTGTACATATTGTTTAAAGAAAGGTTGTTGTCAAAAGTTACCATATTGGTGGACATATTAAGCTGTCATGTTTGGTAAAAATGCAACTTCAGATATCTTCACTCATTATTTTCCTGTTCAAGTGCAGATATCCACAAAGGGATCTGCTGACATTGGTCCAGTTTGTATTCTGAGTAGTAGCACTCGCAATACCAGAAACTTACAATGATTTCAACCAAAAAAATATATCAAACCACTGGTTAGACTGTTTTAGAAAGTCTTACAAGAAAAATAAGTGCTTCATACTGCTATAAAAGCTCAATAGTGCATTTGTTACTGTCACTATGATGTGTAGCATAGTACATATACCGTGTAATTTAATCCATAAACAAATAATGAGACTGTTTCCCAGGCAGAGAGAAGGATCTGGAGGATGAATTTACATTATAAGGAGCGAATAGTTGCAGGATGTGATGATGAGCTGCTATGGGTAAAGATAACAGGAGATTATGCACGTCTGGTTATGCGTTTAATGCAAACATGTCTATTTAACACTGTAGACAAATGGATTTCAGTAGTCACAGAAAGCGAGTCATGTATACACTAACCATGTACTGTAACAGCTAAATTTGACAGAACACACACGATACTGCTCATCATCCTCAGCATGTTCAACTACAAAATTAGGGTGTATCATGAGATATATCCTGGCACGTCACTGTGGTGTTGGAACTAGATATCTTTAACAAATAGGATACACAGATAATACAGTTCCTTGGTCTATACAAAATTAATTATATGCACTTTTATATAAAACATGTACTTAAGTGTATATATTGTGTATTTGTTTGAATATCTGATCTCATGTGGTACTTGTAATTTTTCTGATCAGATTTCCGAAAGTAATAAAACAGTAATGTCATGTTTCATGTGAGATTTTAAATAAGAATATTTGTCATTATTGTAACAGCAGCCCCTTTTACACAGCACTTCTGTTACAGGAATATTTCACCTTTATTGCGGAACAACATCTGTGTAAACAAAATGGTGGAATCATTTGATCCCACCTTTATTGTGCCTCTGGACATAGTAACAGAGTTGTGATAAAGGTGGAATCATGATTCTGGAACATTGTATAAAAGGAACACCTCTTGTTCCGCACCAAGATGTGACGTTTTGGTGATGGCAACCCCCGCACCTGAGAGACAGTGGGTGCATATGGAGGCACTGGCATAGATTTTACAGCTGCTGCCGAATCCATGTCAGTGTCTCCATATGCGCACTATACCCTCCGCTGCATTACTGCCCCCTTTGATTCCAGAACGCAGGTCAGCTGTGTAAAAATCCAGCCTGTCTCACCTCTGTTACCCCTTTGGCTTGGCTGTGGAAATCGGTCAGTGGTGGATAAAAGGTGTGAGCCCCATCATGCCTTTTTTCCGGGATCTCTGTGTAAAAGTGTCTGGTGTGACTGTTTTTTAAAGAAGGCATCTTTGTAAAATAACTTAATAGAATTCATTTAATATGTATAGCTTGAAAAGCACTTGGAGAGCGCAGACCTCTGCCAAGGCAGATCAGCCCCCCCCACCACCACCACCACCACCACCACCAAAATGTAATCATTTGTTCCTTGTGCCAGTATCAACATTTCCTGAAAATTTCATCCAAATCCATCTTTAACTTTTTAAGTTATCGTGGTAACAGACATACAAACAAACAAAAAATCCCCCCCCCCCCCCCCGGATTACCACCAAAATGTAATCATTTGTTCTTTACGCCAGTATCAACATTTCCTGAAAATTTCTTGAAAATCCATCCATAACTTTTTGAGTTATCTTGCTAACAGAGACAGACAGACAAACCCCGATGAAAACATAACCTCCGACATTTCACGTGGCGGAGATAATAATTATCATTGTGGTCATTTTATTATTGAGACCTATTCACAATTAGGTCCATGCCTTGGTCTTGTCCTCTCAGATGTTGTTTTAATATGCAGTTTACTCGGATGTACCAGTTTGAGTTGTTGCCCCAAGTGGAAGAGTTGTCTCGTGGTCTTGTTTATGAGTGATGGAAGGATGGAATGGGAGGTACAGGTGAATCGGGGAAGCATTGGCAGTGATGCGGACCCTGTACCGGTCTGTTGTGATGAAGAGGAACCTCAGCCAAAAATTGAAGCTCTCAATTTATTGGTCATTTCTACCCTCACCCATGGTCGTGAGCTGTGGGCAGTAACCGAAAGAACAAGATTGTGGATACAAATGGTAGGAATAGAGATAGGGTGAAAATCGAGTTCAGCCATCTCAGAGGGGTTCAGAGTAAAACCACTGCTCCACCACATCAAGAGGAGCCAGCTGAGGTTGTTTGGTCAGGATGCCTCTTGAGGGATTATGTGAATCCCCTGGAGGAACTGGAGGAGGTGACCAGGGAGATGGAAGTCTGAGCTTCCTGCCCAACCTGGACTGGAATAACTGGAAGATGGATGTTAGTGTATTTTGGTGTATTTTGGTGTATTTTATCATAGGTGCATGCATTCTATACTCAGGCCAAAATTGTCCCACAACAGGCCAAACTTTCTTGCCGCCGGTGTGAAACTTGACCATTTGTAAGAGGTTCGTCTGGCTGCTCTGGTATACTCGACTCAGATCCCATTGTCAAACATACAGTAAGTGTTTACAGTTCTCTGATGCCTTTCCTGAGAAGTGGTCTGTAAGTTTTTTTGTAGTGTGTAGCTTAAGTAGGCTGTAGATGAACTCTTTCATACACAAAAATGTGAACGTCTCTGTATTTGTTGGTGACACTGTCATATTAATCAAAGTGGCATCAGACAATAGCTCTAATGGTACATTCACACTTCAGATCTAAATGCTCAATTCAGATTTTATGCTGAAATCCTATTTTTTTTGCGTGGTTGGTCACATTGCAATTCAAATGCAACTACCATCAGACTCATGTGTGAACAGTCTACTTCTCCAGCGCAGAACTGTTAAGTTTGTAGCATTTCAGTGACATAAAATTTGGATGAAGTTCGACATGACCATTCAGACTGAAGTCGCATTGCAAAACATCAGATATGTATCTGATTCAGGGCCACATATGAAAGTGGCCTGGGTCAGATTTTAAAAAATCAGATTCATGTTGTTCAGACTCATTAAAAAAAATTCAGATATGAGTCACATATTGGCAAAAAGTCAGATTTGGGCCACTTCTACCTGCAGTGTTAACATAACATTTAAACTTTACTGACATGTTCAAGCAGAGTTTTAATCCATCACATCAGTTAAAACTCAGATGTCACAGCGGGACATAGTGGTCTGCACCTCCAACTCTCAGCTAGAAGCTTCCAGGTTGGATTTCCCACTGGACTGAGGCCTCTTTTTGTTGAGTTGTGTTTGAGGAGGGTGACTTGTGATTTCTCTTTCATCCATAACAGGTTTGCATTGGTTAATTCTCCTGTCAGTGTCATTGACAGAGGTACTGATTAAGATCTGGAGTTAATTCTCGAGCACCTTCAGTGGCTGTTAGGTGCTAATGCAAATAACTAATACTGACACTAAGTGCTCGGTTATTTGTGTGGATTAGGATTGGTGAAAGTGTGTGAACCTCAGCTGGACAAAAATCTTGGATGGACGGGTGGATGAACACATGTAATTCCTGGTTTAAAAAAGATATAATAATAATAATAATAATGATAATAATAATAATAATAATAATAATAATAACAATAACAATAATAGTAAATGGTTCATGGCCATAATATTATAGACCTAAACGTTATCCAATTCATCTTAAACTTCACACATTGGTGGACTAAAACAAAGACATTTCTCTCTAAATCACAGGTGTCAAACATGCGGCCCGGGGGCCATATCCGGCCCGCCAAAGGGTCCAATCCGGCCCTTGGGATGAATTTGTGAAATGCAAAAATTACACTGATGATATTAACAATCCTTTCAGTTCAGGTTCCACATTCAGACCAATTCAATCTCAAGTGGGCAGGATTCAGTAAAATACTATCATAATAACATATAAATAATGACAACTCCAAATGTTTCTCTTTGTAAATGTAAATATTTTCATGTATTTACACTAAAACAAAATATAATTTTGCAAAAAAATGTGAATAACCTGAAATGTCTTAAGAGAAGCAAGTACAATTTTGACAATATTCTGCCTGTTACTCATTGTTTTGTGTGTTTGTAGATCCACTGTGATCTGTAAGTTATACTGTACATGTACTGAGGCAGAATATTGTTAAAATTACACTTATTTTTTCAGTTTGTTCATGCTATTCATATCTTTTGAAAGGTTAGTTTGTAGATGTAAACCTTTTCATAATGTAAATGAACTTTTTGCGCTCTAGAACACAGAGAAAAGTTTGGAGTTGACATTATTTATGTATTATTATGTTATTATTTTATTGGTTCGGCCCACTTCAGATCAAATTTAGCTGAATCTGGCCCCTGAACTAAAATGAGTTTGACACCCCTGCTCTAAATCATAAATTAAGATTATTATTTTAAAAGTACTTAATTTTTGTTTATTTCTGGAGAATCTGCAGCCTGGTCAACTTTAGATGGTTATCAGAGAATGTTTGACAGAGTGTAAAAAGACAAAAAAGATATAAAAAGGTGTAAAAAGGAGATTGGACTCAGAAAATATGTTCTCTCACCACTGATCTGCTCCTGTAACGTAACTTCTGTAAAGATTAAATTGGTACAGGAAATCTTAGTGACATAACAGCATAGTTTAATTTAGGTTAGCACTGGCTATTCAAATATAAACACAGCAAAACCCGGTTAGTATAAGTAAACAATTTGCGGGAGGTGGGAGGTTAAGACTGGTTAATTTGACTCCTCTATCAATTGTGTAAAGTTTTAAAATGTATCTCATCACATTTCTGTTCATACCTTGTGTTTGACTTTGGCATATTTAATTCTCTTTGCTTGAATGACTTATGAAAACAAGACTTGCAAGTTAAACAGTGTCTTGTCAACATGGATCATGATGTGTAGATTGAAGACAGTCCTACCTTTAATCAAAACTCACTCAGGATGATGACCTGCCAAATCAACTGTCCTTCACCATGATGTGCTGTCATGCACCATGATGATTCATCACACCTGTGGGACTGGTTGACAACCATGTTTATGTATGGAGGTTCTTCCACCTGAGAAACTATCTGAGAATGTGCAGAATAATTACATTTTTCTTTAATTTTGCACATAGAGCAATGGGAGAGCATCATGTAGCACTGTTATTTTTTATATTTTAAACTTATACATGCTGAATTAGGATCAAATACAGCGATCCTCCAGCTGGTCAACACTGGGATTTAAAACAGTGACAGGAACACTGCATATCAGCTGCAGCAGAGCAAAAAAAATCCTAAAGTCCTACCTATTTTGTGACATCCGGTACATAGAAAATAACTTGCAGGCCTCATTCCTTTTCAGAAAAGTTCCACTGAAGCTTTTAAATGAATAATAAACCTTTAAATTATTTAAATAATCATTATTGTTAAATTATTTTAATTCTAATTGTTGAGTTGCTTTGTTACAGAACACAGGGGTGGACCAACAGAAGAAAATGTCACCATTCACAGTACAGGTGTAAATCTGCATTTAATACCTTAAAAAAGTCTTTAAAAGGTATTGAATTTGATATGATAGGTCAGTGGTTTTCAACCTTTTTTGGCTCGTGACCCCATTTTAACGTCACCAATTTCTGGCAACCCCAGACATTCAAAACAGAGACATGTTTTTGCTAAAATTAATTTGTTTTTGATCATGTAATAGTGTACTATAGTATGTTGCAAATAAACGTTAATTTTAGATGACATTTAGGCTATATAATGTATATTATCATGGATGGAGGCAGAAAAGCCAGATGTAGATTACTGCACAAAGTGAGAATTTGATTTTCCTTGGTCAGGATATGTACAGTCAGCCCAGCTTGGATTTACAAGACTGTCAATTAATACTGAACAAACAAGAACTCAAACTGAATTATGAAAGAGCTGCAGCATCTGAAACTGACCACAATGAACATTTGAAAGAAAAACAGTACCACAGTGCTTCAGTTTCAGTTTCACAGTTTGTCATGTCTGTTATGGATTGGGATTGTCTCTCTCAACTCATTGTTTATTAGTATTCTTTTTTTTTTTTTTTTTATCAATTACTAGAAATTTCAGGTGACCCCATTTGAATTCCAGGTGACCCCACATGGGGCCCCGACCCCAAGGTTGAAAAACACTGTGATAGGTCTTAAATTATGTTGCCATAAACATGTTCACTGTGTTGTGTTTAAATGTGCCTGTTAAATGTTCAAATTGCACAGAAAGTAACTTTAGTTGACTCAGTTTCACCCGTTCCAACCTGACAATTTATACTGAAATTAGGAACCAATTATGACTAACTTTGCAGCCCCCGGTAAGAAACGACTCGGAACAGAAGGAATCAAGGCACTGGGGTAAATAAGTACATTTTCCTAAATTCTAGGGGTCACAAATTTTTGCCAGTATGGCCATGAAAATAGGCATTAAATTCTGTTCTAAGTAGTCTTAAAAAGGTCTTAACAAGTCTTAAATTTAACTTGTAGAAACCTGTAAGAACCCTGTGACAAGTGTATAAGTTAACCCATAAAGACCCAGCGCTACTTTTGTGCTAGTTCCCAAATGAATTTTCCTTCAGATTTAGGCTTTCTTAAATGATTTATTCCCATTTTTTATAATATTATCCTCTATATTTTACATTTTTTCAGTGAAAATCATATATTTTCCTGTATTTAATTTCCTGATCATGTAGAACAGGGGTGGCCAACCCTGGTCCTGGAGAGCCACAATCCTCCATGTTTTAGATGTTTCCCTCTTCCAGCACACCTGATGGTCGTTATCAGGGTTCTGCAGAGCTTGATGATAGGCTTATCATTTGAATCAGGTGTGTTGGAAGAGGGATACATCTAAAACATGCAGGACTGAGGCTCTCCAGGACCAGGGTTGGCCACCCCTGATGTAGAAGATCATGGAAACTCACATTAAAATTGGGGGTTATTATGTTAAAAAAAAACAACAACAACAAAAAACAAAACAATGACAACTGAAAAAAGTGACATTTTAAGTAAAGATTTCAATAACTGAACACACAAATAAGCATTTACAACCACTGTCATTGATCCAACTCCATGGGTTTTACTAGTGAATCAATGTTCTACAACAGGGGTGGGCAATCCTGGTCCTCGAGGGCCGGTATCCTGCATATTTTAGATGTTTCCCTCTTCCAACACACCTGGTTCACATGATAAGCCTATTATCAAGCTCTTCACAAGCCTGATAATGACCTTCAGGTGTGCTGGAAGAGGCAAACATCTAAACCGTGTAGGATACTGGCCCTCGAGGACCAGGATTGCCCACCCCTGTTCTAGAAGATGATGGTGTTTTGCATGTTCATTACAGAGCCTCTGAACGTCTAGTCATATCTGATGACCATGAAAAGATGACGAACTGCATTTTACACCAATTCTTTACATGTATTGATAGGATTAGTGGTTCACATGTTATTAAACATTTTAGATCAGTAGATGTTTTGGTCACCAGCTGCTGTTTTGGTGTTTACGGGTTGATATTAGAATGGCAGGAGTATCAATAACATGGCTCCTACTCAGTGCTAAAGTATGAAAAAATCAGGACAAGACTGATATTTCTGCTGTCAAAACACTGTATATGATGTTAAGGCCAGAGTCTGAGGTTAACGGATACTGGACCCAAAAAGCAGAGGCTTGATGCAGAGTTCTACAGAAGATTTATTGTCCATCCAAAAACAGAAGTAAAAGTGGTGCAGAGTTGACTGCAACGAGGAGCTCTGAAAGCTGTAGCAGAGTTGGATACACAGGGGAAGTAAAGCAGGGACGAAGATCTGCAGGCTGGGGTTCACAAGGGCAAGGAGCATAGATGTCTGCACACAGTGGAATCATCTCAGAGCAGTAGTGGAGAGACTGGTTTAAATACACTGTGGAGGATGAGGACAATTGGAGGCAGGTGTTGCTTGTCAGCCACACCTCCTCACACACCTGCAGAAAGAAACAGAAAAAGGGGGAGGGAGGGGAAAGACAGAAAACAGCAACACAAAAAACAGAACACCACAAAAACACTGTATGAAACTCTTTTTTCATGTTTTGATCTTGTGACTTTTACATATTTTTTTTGTTAGTCTTTTATGACCAAAACCTCTGCATCTTCTATGGCTTTAACCCTTTCATGCACATTGGTCACTGCAGTGGACAGCTATTCTACAGCTGTTCTCTTGTATATTCATGGTTTTGTTGTTTTAGTTTCATATCAGCCAACACAGTGGATGCTTATGCATCATCCCAAACACTGCAATTCATACCATTACTGTAATTTTGCTGTTCTTGATAAACCTGATCTGCAGTAACATGTTTAGTGTAAATCAATTGCTAATTGTTATTAGACTGTAATTAACAGTTTTCTGGAACAAAAAGTTTTGTTTTGTTTTTTTTTTTTGCATATCCTCCTGAAACCCAGCAATGCATTTTGTCCTCTGTAGGGTCTCAGGAGGATATTATCTCCATGAAATGAGTAATAACTAATATTAGAGTATGATAAAATGTGAGAAAACAGTAGCAATTTAGCAATTAGCGGCATTAAAAAATTTTTTACGTCATGGTTTCCACACAGTATGTCACTTTCTGATAATGAGTTTTAAATACATGTTTATTTGCTTCAAAAATTAAATGCATGGTGTCCAGCTGAGTGGACATTTTTGTAACTCCACAAAAAATAGGTTCATAAAAAAATTTCAATTGCATTGTTTTTTTAATACCTAAAGAGGAATAAAAACACTCAAAGAAAAAATATTAACTAAGGTTCTCATATTTCATGCATGAAAGGGTTAAACACCTTGACCTTCTAAACTATTCCATTTCTTGTATTTCACCTCACATACAAAATTATTATTTCATTGTGTATTTTACTCTGACAATGACCAACCCTATAAGAACAGCTCCATGACCCATTTAAAAAAGGCAGCATCAGTCTAATATTGATTTCAATAATTATGCTAGTGACAAAGAAAAGTAGAATATTGCAGTGTCCAGTATTTCCATTTTAAACATTGCATAACATATGACCACCTGCTGTGAACATGTCAAGCTTGTTGTATTCTTCACTGTCTACTTATTGATGAGTCATATACTTACGGTCTACCTTCTCTTTAAGGAAACACTACTGACTTCACTGGCCAAGTGTATATATTTTGGAGTTTACCTAACCAATCAATTCGTAGTTAACTTAACATGGGAAAAGACTAAACTTACATAAGCTTTGAGAATTCCTCTGTTGGTCAGACAGCAGGAGGCAAGGCTTTGGACAATTGTGGTCTGTTTTCTCAATATTCTTACATGTAACAATATATTTGCTTTAACCCCAATTCAGTGAGTTTTTGTGTTCTTACTTCAAAATGGTGTCCAGAGTGCTAGAAACTTCCATGACACTAGTAAGACTAAACAAGTTGTTAAGCAGAAAGGTGGGCTATGGTTTAATTTATAGACATATAGTCGCGGAAAAAAATTATTAGACCGTCAAAAGTCATCAAAAACAATAGTTACGCAATCAAGTACTAACTCCTGTGTGTATCATGTGACTAAAACAGACAGAAAAGAAAACATTGAATGCCTAAAAGCACTGTTTTTATCAGTACAATGCCATAGCTATTGATGTAAGAACTGAAGGGATTTTGGTTTTTATCAAGAAAACATACAAAACGTCTAGATATCAGCTCTGAAATTAAACTCTTATGAGCTATTTTTGTTGTTATCATTATATTTGTCCAAATACATGTGCCTTTAGTTGTACCAGGCATTAAAATGAAAAAGGAATTGAAGAAAACAAGGGGTGGTCTAATAATTTTGCCTGCGACTGTAAAGACCAGATCGTGGATGAAGTGCCACAGCTTCAAGATAAAGCCAGTGATTAGGTCAAGTAATCTAGTTTCTTTTCTTTCTTTTTCTCTCTCTGTGTTATTTACCATTGTGGGCTCCTGTGCATGTGTAATTAATGTTCCATCATTGCAAGAAAATGAACACCCCCCCACACACACTGCCATAAATGTATCATGCAAAAACGTCAACTTATATGTTCTGCCCAACAAAAAAATACAAAGAAACAAATTTAATGACCTTGCATTTTAATCAGACTACATAGACATTCAGATATGAGACCAAGACAGTCGCAGACATTTCCCACTTGCTATTATATTTTAGGCTTTACCACAAATAAATATCTAACTCAGGAGCAAAGAGAGATGAGAGATAAACACCAGCTAAGACAGAAAACATTTCATTATATGGTTTGTAAAGAGGAACCAACCATAACCAAGACATGCTGAATCATGCATTTTGTAAATGAATGAAAAAGTTAGTAATTTGACCAGATTTTAGTCTGTCTGTTAAGTCTTGTGACTTGTTTTGATGGAAGGCTGACAAACAAAAGTGCATCTTCACACACTAATTCTTTAACAGAACAGATTAGGTCTTTGAAGAATAGAAGTTAAAGTTCAAAGCCGTATCGGTCAGGTTTTCCTTCAGTCAGGTGAATCCTTGAATTAATCCTTTGTGCTATCTTTACATTTAGTGACCTCACAACCACACTTGTCAATTGAAATGTAGGTTTTCTGTATCGTTCTGCCATCAGTGCACCTCATCTCCACCTTCTTCTTACTGGTCGCCATTTCTTGACAACATGAGCATGAATGCATCATACTGTTGCTCTCTGCTGAGTACCTGTAAGTAAAGACAGTTTCAGACAAGATGAGTTAATATAAAGTTTTGTCTTTACAGGAAAATGTACTGAAAACCTAAACATGCGAATCAGTCTGAAGCATCAGTCTCACATGGATGAAGACTCTCCACATGATCCCTCACAGGAAGTGAGTTCCACTTTCTCAACTGACGTGCAGTTCTTTGTCTTCAGGTGGGCAGTTTTCTTTTTCACCAAACATTCATGTCGAGGCGTACCTGGCCATGAGATGTGGACATGTTTACACCTGACTGCAAAAACTGAACTTAACATTTTAACAAAAATGTGACAGAACATTTAGCCTTTCAACATTTTCAGATGATTTCTGTTTGAGCTGTTTTGTTCATCACTTAAAATAAGGGTGTCAAACATGTGGCCTGTGAGCCGAAACGGCCTTTGGGATGAATTTGTAACATGTAAAAATGACACTGAAATTTTTAACAATCAACGGCTGTAACATGCAGCCCAATTTGATCTCAAGTGGTTTGTATCAGTAAAATAGTAGCATCATAACCTATAAATAATCACAGCTCCAAACTTTTATCTTTTTGGGTAAAAAAGTAAAATTAATTGAAAATGTTTACATTTAAAAACTATCCTTTCACACAAATGTGAATAATCTGAACAACCATGTACAACCTGAAATGTCTTATGAAAAATAAGTGCAATTTTAACAATAATATGCTTGTTACTAAATGTTTTGTGCCGTTGTAGATCCACTATGATCTGTAAGTTGTAATGTATATGTATAAATTAAGAGGTATAATATTGTTAAAATTGCAGTAATTTTTCTTCAGAAATTTCCAGTTGTTCATAGTTGTTCATGTTATTCCAAAGGATAGTTTGTGGATGTAAACATTTTCATCATCTCATTTTACTAATTTTAGAAAATTGCATTTTAATTTAAGTTGTCATCATTTGGTCTGGTCCACTTGAGATAAAAATGGGCTAAATGTGGCCTCTGAACTAAAATGGGTTTGACACCCCTGACTTAAAACATTATAAATTGAGTTTGACTATTGATGTCTTTCCATAAATCAGTTTAATAAACATGATCACTAAATATCAACTATTCTCATTAACAAGAAAACATCTTAAATTTTTGCTGTCTCGTTGCAGCATCTTGCTGCTTTAATCTATTATTTTTTAATGTTCATTTTGGAATGTTGAATATTGTACACTAATAGATATGCATATTTTACTACTATTAACAAATGTTTTTAGTAAAGAACTTTAAAATACTACAACATATTAATTCAACTACGGAAAATTTTTAAAATACGATGTAAGAAGAAATATTTAAATGAAAAATAACTGAATAATATTTCAATAGAATTAGTATTACTCACATGTTTTGCAACAACCATTCATGTCACTTCGTTCAGTTCCCTGTAATACAGATAATATGTTGCAGTAAACAATGCACAGCTGACAAATGAAAAGTCATGTGACTTACATGTACAACCTGCAGTTTCAAAAAACACAGCCAAACAATTCTCGATTGAAGACAATGAAGTATTTCTAGACTAATTAATCAGAATCTAAAGTCCAATTCAAACATATAGACAGTCACTGTAAGGGCATGTAAATAAACAATTAGTCCTCTTTGGTTTTATTTATTGCCATCATGTACAGTGATTGTTTTTAAGTGTATTTACACATTTTTGGGGTCCTCGTTCTTCTTGGCAGTCCTTCTCGGTTCAACTGGACTGGTTTAGTTCTTTTGAAAACATGTCGTCTCTCATCCAAGAGACTTCTTCAGTTCTATTAACTGGTGGGGGAAACTGGACTTATAAACCTGTGGGGGTAGTGGTCTGTGTAGGTCACTTGCAAACCAGTCCAGCTGAACTGAGAAGAACCACCAAGAGCTCAGTTTAAATTGTTTTTATTTCCTTGTTCTTATGTTTTTCACAGGGTTGTCCAGAAACCTCGAGTGAGATCAAGTAGTGATCAACCTGCTCCAGATGTCACAGGTAACAATGTTTTTGTCCTGTTCAGCCGGTTACATGTCCATTTGGTCACCTCCACCTTTATGTTTTACATAGGGACTGTAGTTATAAGAGCATGAAGCCAAACACCACTTTAGAGTGCATTCACACCTGCCCTGTTTCATTACTTCATTTGCTTATTCAGTCCAGTTTGTTTGGGGGGGGGGGTGTTAATGTGCATTTGAAGCTTGATGTGGATCAAAGACATGAACTCTGGTTAACATAGGTCTTGGTCTGCTTTAAGTGAACCAAAAACAGGAAAGGGACTACAATGCAGGGCTTTGTGGGTAAACACAACCTTCATGTTTTGTATTCATGTAATTGTTGATGCAGTGCCACCACAGGCGAGGAGGGGAATATGTTATTCAAAAGGTTTGGTTTGTTTGACAGTACAGTGTGAAGGCAAACTTGAATATTGCAACCCCAGTCCCCAGTCGTACTGAGTCTACCAGACTATGAGGTGTGAAAATGAGCTTAAACTTCAGCTGCACTGGTAATGTCATAGCCTTGTCAGAGCAGGTCTGTGGCTGGGTGGATAGGCTAGTGGATAGGCCTTGGTTCAAATCCTGTGAATTTTTTTTTTTTAAGTTTACATTTCTTTTTTATTTTATAGTTTTGTTTTGTTTTTAAATCAACCATTAAAATAAAAAGAAACACTGCCCAGCCACTGTAGAACTGTGCCTCTGCCTCTGTCCCCTAACTACCAGCATCTCCACAAGCTTCTCAAAGCATTGAAACTAACAATAAATTGATGAGAAGTGATGTAAAAGTGCCATTCTTCTGCTAAATTGTATCTAAAAGGCAACAATTTCTATTTTTTACCGAGCAGAAATCATACTTGCAATATTTGGAATATTTACATTTTACTATTAATGCTTTGAATTTTTATGAGTTGCACAGTTTTGTTTTGTTTTTTGTTTGTTTGTTTTGAACACCTAGGTAGTGTTTGATACAGGACATGATATGAAAATAAATGAAATATTTTTGTAATTTTTTTTTGTTGAGTCCAGTTATAAAGTTGTAATAATATATTTTTACATTCTCATGAAATGATTGTGACAATGTGATTCATTCTTGTCAGATGAAGTGTCACTGGGACTCACGTATGTAATCATTGTACCTGGTCAAAGGTGATTTCTGATGTGTATAAATAGGAATAAAAACAGGAATGATTCCAACTTAATGGGCAACAGTGTATATTCCCTTATATCATCCTCTCATGCTACCTTGCAAAAAACTCTTGCTACCCCTTTGCCACCCCATGAAAACTATCTAAATTTACCACTGGTCGGAACTGCATGAAAGACATGAGAAACTTTTTTGGTATTCGATAACGTACATGTAACTTCTTTGGATGCCTGAATATACTCACAGGGACACAGTTGTTTGGGTCATACTCAGGACACTTTGTTCGGTTGATAGAAATGGTGAAGTCGTCTTCCTCCTTTTCACAGTCATACCTGGTACAGTTGTCATTTGGTGGTGACCAAGACTCAGAAGGCTGTCAAACAGGAAGGAGAAGTAAACTGACTGTCAACATACACAAATCTAATTGAATCTGGTTGAAAATAGGTAGCAGGCAGTGTTTACATTCCAGTGAATTTACCTTAATAACAACAGTAGAATTCAACCCAGGATGTGTAAAAACACAGCTTGTCTTTTTACATGATGGACAACACTGGCCGGGTTTGTTCTCACGTTCGTAGCCCTATTTGAAGAGAAAAAAAAAAAAATTCCCCTTATTGCCACTGTAGGGTTTAGACATTCATATGTGAGGTGAATGCTTTTTATGTTATTCGAGAAAGACTGGTAATGTATATTTATATTCATTCAGTCTTTAGGTGTTGAGGAGGCAATTAGAGCATGGTTTCATTTTCATTAATGTGGAAAGAAACAGAACAACAACAGAAACAGAACAAATAACAACAACAATAACAACAATGTAAAATAAACATAACACACCACAACTAAAACAGATATATTCAACAGAGAACAGAGTAGTTTGTGATAATAGATGGATAAACTGATCTATTGGTACAATTCTGTAAATGGAATAAAGTCTGTTCATTGACTACTGTTGCATTCAGTAACTGCAGTTATTAAAAAAACAGGATATAAATCTTTAAGAGCTACCTCTGCACACCGTACTGTGCACACTATCTTGTGACACTTGATCTTGTTCAGCATAGTTTGGGGATCTCGACTTCCAGTACAGTTGCATTCTTCACATGGGTTTTTGTGGAAGTTCATTCCTGGCTGTAAAATAGAAAAGTGCTTTTCCAGTACTGTTAAAGTTTCAAATGCTCTTTCAAAGCCATAGTGTAAACAGGTCACCAGATTAAATATCAGTCCACTATACTTAGTTATTATGAGTACATTTATCTACCTTAAAATAAATATGTAAATGACTGCAGAGATTTAGGTGGACTGAGACACTAGTTGCTTTTCCATTGACCATCAAATTGTCCAAATATAACTTGCACATAAAAATTTACCTAATAGAAAAATGACAATTTCGCCAAAAATCTCATTATTTGATTAAAAGTTTTTGTGCTGGCAAAAGGTGGTTTTTCAGGCGTAGTGTAACTTGTATATTACACAAAAAACTGCAATGGAAAGACCTTTTTTCGCAACTAGAGTCAGATGAATTAAAAAAAATGGATAATGACAGACATTACAATAAGTGAAGAAAAAGAAGAAACATGTCACAGTATGTGTGGATGCACCAGGAAATCAACACCATATTTATGTTCGTCGCCATGTTTTTGGAATGACTTCTCGTGTTGTCTTGCGATAATAAATAAACAAATCATCGCATTTGTGATTTAATGGAAAAACCAACATCACGCACTTCCGTTTTTTCAACATTTAGTAAATATAGGTAAAGTTTTGCGCAGATGTCCAGCAGAAAAGCAACTACTGAGAACTATTACATTACTATTTATGAGGCATTCTGAAATTAAAATCTTTTTATGAGGCTAAAAAAATATTTCTCTTAATGGAGAATAAACCCCTCAAAAACACAATATAATATATACTCTAAACAACTGCTTACCTTGTACTCAGTGCCATTGAACACACAAACATCTTTTGGCACTAGAGAGACAGAAATGTGAACAACTCTTATGACTCCTTTAATGGCTCATACACATAGATCTTTCACACAGTAATAACAAAGATATATGCAGGTAAAATATCCAGAGTTTTTACCACAGCGGTGAACTGGGCAGCAATTGTCATTTGAGTTGTATGTTTCCAGCTGAAATCCCAGTTTGCAGTCTGGTTTCTCTGGACAAGATTTTGGATTACATTCTGGAAACATATTAGGTATAATTAAACTTGATACAGAACAAAACAAAACCCAGAAAATATTAACCAGTGATAAAATAAGATAAGATTGTTTCATTGTGTTAGATTTGTTTGTTTATTTTGAATACAGTTATATTGTGTTGATATTTTTTAAAATTTTGGCTCTTAATTGTTGTACATTTCTTTGGGAAAATAAAGGCCCACTTTTTTTTTTTTTTTTTTTTTCCTCAGGCCCTAACAGACCGATGAATCATTTGGCCATTAATTCGAGCTGATTTATTGCCATTTTGAGATTATCTGATGATTATTCCATGAAGCAGGTAATCAGAAAATGAAAACCAATGTCTATGGTACAGGCAGCTTTGTTGGTGTTGCTGCTATGAAATGATGTAAGCATAATTTTTTTAAACTTTAAAATAAGTACACTGCAAATAGAGCACAGAATAAATCTACTCAACAAACAAGCCTAATATCAGTGACGATTAATGACCATCGGCTGAACTGCACTTAACCCTGTAAAGCCTGAGCCATTAAATCACAGACAGAAAATTCCCCTTCTTTGAAACTGGAGCCTTTATTGGTCCTTCTGAACAACCAAAAAATTGTTTTTCAAATATCAATTTCCATGTATGAGTTTCTATTATGTATCATATTTGATACATCGGGTCTCAATTCTCAAATATTATTATTTTTGAACAAACAAAAACATAATATAACACAAACATATCTAACAAATTGGTAATTCCAAAAATTCCTGTGAAGGAATGCTTCTAGGACCAAAAAAAGATTTTGTTTGAGGTGCTCTTTGGAAAAAGGGATTCATAAAGTAGATACAAAACTGGAAGAAAAACTCCAAGGCTATCTAGACTATCTAGTTATGACCACGCCATGGTAATAAAGGCATTTTAATGTTTAAAGAGAGTGCCTTGGAGTTTTTCTTCCAGTTTGATATCTAAATTGGTAATTTCTTTTCAAAACTGGCAAAGTTCTTCCTCCTTCACATTAATGACAATCTTATAGTGTCACTGGAAAGGCCTCTGGTGAATGAATTCCTCCCCCTGGTGGATTATCCGTGTATTGGATGTATCTAATTGTATACATCAGGTTTTTCAAGAAAAAGAAATATCACTCTGATCGTGTAGAGGGCTTCAAAACTCATGTATCAAATATGATATGTTTGGCGTTATAGGCAGGTTTATTTATTTATAGGGTTAAAATAAACCTTGTACTGATCAAACAGTGATTCCACTAAACCTTTCACAAAACATAATGTCAGCAGATTTCAGTGTGCAAACTCACCACATGTCATTTTCTGACAACAGTCCACTGTTCGGTTCACCAACTCCTCGCCGTCCTTGGAACAGTTCATGGGTTTTTGAGTTGGACAGGTAACAGGTGTACACTGAACGTCTAGTGTGTCCTTGTCACAAACACACTGCTTACAGTCAATCTGCCAAGTCTGTTTTAATGATGAAACACAATGAACATGAGAACAGCCACTAATTGACAGCGACAAGTCAAAATGCTCTGTATATTGTTGAAAGTACCCCTGTAGGTGAGCCATCAGGTCCAGTGCAACCTTAAGTGACAAAAAGCATTCAGTGTATATTAAAAATTAATTTACAAATAATTCCAATTTGCACAAAGTTCTTTCAAAAAATGTTCTTACATGAGGAGACGCAGATGTCTGAGTGTGAATTGAACAGTGTCAAACCCTCTGGGCAGAAACATCCTTCCATGACTGAGTTGCAGGCTGTTTTCTGGTCACGTCTTTTTACCTGGCATTTTGTGTACTTCTCATTGTATCTAAACATGTAGTCAGTAAATATTAAAAAGGTTTTTTTAGACATTAGACATTACGTTATATTGTATATGAATATTGCTGTGGAGATACCAGGTACAACTGACTAAATCCAGAGACTGACTGCTTAAACTTACCGATGCTGACATTAATATTTGAAATACAATTCTTGTGATTACCTTGCATTGCATGTTGGTACAAGTACTGATTCACAAGGTTTGTAGACTTTATGTTTGGGACATTTGTAGTCTATAAAAAGACAAAACAATAATGAAATGAATAACCTTGGAAAAAAAAATCAAATAAAATGGTTTGTTTTCATTAAAACAAACCCCTCTTACCACACTGTCCATGTGTAGCATTCCTCCAGGGCACACACACAGATGATTCAGCACACAGTGTGGCGTACATCTCTAAACTGGAGCAACCCATGGTGGTATTTTTGTAACAAACATCAAATTTACAACCCTCATAGTACGGTTTTGGGTTGATGACTCTGTGACATTCTTCAAACACCCTTAATGTGCAAATCAAACAAAGCAAACTGTTACATGACTGACTCTGCAGAATGAGTTAACTGTAGACGGTCTTCATTCCAATATAAAGTCTTACTTGCTGTTTAAAATTTCACAAATATCAGGTTTGCAGGGTTGTGGTATAGGTCTTGGTTGTGGTGGTGTTGGTGGTGGCTTCTCACAATATGGCTTCTTCTTATCTGTAACCTTCCACTCATGTGCCATGTCAGGGCAAGAAGAACGAATCTGTCCATTTGGTGATGTGCAGTCATTCTCAGTGTTATTGTCACAGGTACCTTGTGGAAACAAACATTAACATAAAAGTTGTTATGACAAAATTCTTACCACTGTGGCAAATCCAAACCTATCTAATGCATCAACCTACCACACTGTCCTTCTGTGTTGTTGTGGAAAAGGGAAAATGGTAGTTCAATGCTAAATAAAAGCCCTTTGAATGTCACAACTGCTTCAATAGCTGGGATTCTCAAAAGCAGCTCTATTGATGTGCTTGTGATGATGAAGTCATCATTGGAGTAGGTTGGGTGTACCTGCTTATCGTTGACGGAAACCTGAACAAATGAAATGTTAGGGAGAAGCTTTGTAAGAAAAAAAGGCTCTGACATTTACTCATCAATCAATGTAAATAGAATGAATTGAGTTAGGATGGTTTGTTGCAGTGACATTTACCCTATTGACAATTTTTGGGGTTGTCTGCTGGGTGAAAACAATGGTATAGTTTTTGTAGTAAACAGTGATTGCACGTGCACAGGTCAGAGTTCCAGAAGCATCACAGTTTTCATTGTCAATCAAGATCTTAAAGTCATATTGAGGAGTAATCTCTTTAACCAGGACATATGTGCAGTTTCTCTGAAAGTTGTAATATTGACCATCAAATGTCGTATAATGTGGATCTCCCCAAACAGCACATACACCTGCAGACATTTGATAATGACAGTGAGTGTTGCACAAGGAAAAATAACGTAACATAAAACATTAAGGTTATGTAAATAAATATAACAATTATAAACATATAGGAAGCAGTTTTTAGATATTGCTGAAATGAAAGTTTGGGAAATATGGCTTTCATTCACACTTACATCTGCACTCATAGTGAAAACAGCAACCTGATGCATCGTAAACCTTCACTGGTTTGTTGTCATTATTACATGTAGGTTCTGTCACTTCTTTACAGGTCACAGGTTCTGAAATCACTTTACCATTGTCACACGTTTCAGTAGAGCAATTACTTGACTTCCACTTCTCACCATGCTGTAAATTTAAATAATAAAAAAAAAAATTAACCACATAATGTCTACTACAAAACTACTGCTACACAAGATTTGGTTTAAAGTGCTAATTTTGTATTGTTAATCCCTATAAACTTTGATTCTATTAGTGTGACCATGGAAGTGGTGTTACTGGGATTATTTCAATATTATGCAACTAGGTCAAAGAATTAAAACAAGATGTCTGTTGTAAAGTAATTTCTCTTTCATTTCACATGATTCTTAACAAATCAGAAGGTTTTGATACGGCTTCACCTGCATAAGTTTTTTGACATACATTTTTAAATAACATTAAAAAATGTGTGTTGTACATGTCCTCTTGTATTTGTTTGTGTATTTTTTTCCAGTTCCACCTCACCACTACTCTTTCTCATATTGAAAAGGACACTGAAACCTCTGTTTCATATCTTATTTTAATGCAACTGGTTATGTACTCTATTATGATCCTGATGAAGACAAACAAACAATCTACAGAGGAGTGTACAATCTGCAAACAAACAACATTTTGATGCATCAGTAGCTGCATGTTGTTCTCTTTTTATACTGACATAGGCTATATGCATTGATCACTGATTAGACCAATGGTTCATTCAAAGTAGGGCCATGGTCCACTAGGGGCCCTCAGAGGGTTGCCAGGGGGTGTTGAAATGCCTATTGAATGTTTGTTTAAAAAAAAAACAAAACTAAAAAATACTCCACTGACAAAATAAAGAGATGCCCTGGAATTTTGTATGAGACGGGCATTAGCAGCAGAAAGATTGAGAACCACTAGATTAGGCTGATGTCAAATTCAGCAGCTACCATTACTACTACTACTACTACTAATAATAATAATGATAATAATAGTAATAGTCAGTCAGTTATCTTATGAACAACTTTATCCTCAAAAGGGTTGCAGGGGTGCTGGAGCCAATCCCAGCTACCTATGAGCAGGATACACCCTGGATGTGTTGCCAGTTCATTGCAGGGCTTACATTAGATTAACCAATAAATCTGTCAGTGCATGTCTTTGGATGGTGGGAGGAAGACAGAGTACCCGAAGAGAACTCACACAAATGCAGGGAGAACATGCAAACTTCACACAGAAAGGTCATGGCAATGTAATAATAATAATAATAATAATAATAATAATAATAATAATAATAATAATAATAACAATAATAATAATAATAATAATAATACCTTTCTAGGTGGAGTCAAATATGAACAGTTTGAAGGTGGCTTTGTAGGCGTGCTGGAGCTGATTGTGGTTGTTGATGGAGTCGGTTGAGTTGTGGAATGACATGGCCTACCCTTCATCTCAACACCACATGTTGAATTGCAGAATGCAGTGTAACACCAGCCTGCTCCATCTGACTTATTGTATATCAAATTACCTGTACAAAAAAGCCACAAAGGTTTAAATCTCTTCTCCAGGTTTGTGGATATACAAATTGAAAATCTGTGATCAGATACAATACTATTGAAAACATATTTGAATTTAATTTTTGTTGCTGTATTTTGCTACCGTGACAATAGGAAAACTGTGATGACATACCCCTCCACTGAACAATCTCATGCTCATCCAATAGGAAGTGGTGTTGTATGGTCAAAAGACAATAATAGTTTGTTTGTTTGTTTGTTTTTTTTAAGATATTTGTTCATTCAGAAGGATGTCAGCTATCTGACTATTTATTAAAGAGTCATTTTCTATCTGAGGAAGTTTCCTTTAAGTCAGAGCAAGACAGAGAGAGCAAAAGCACACACATTCTTTACTGAAGTAAAAGTGCAGATAGAACTAGTGATTCATTGTCATTAATCGAGTAAAAAAAAAAAAAACAGTAAAAAGCGCTCAGAAGGACTTTTCTACTGGCTTTGCATATGTTATCATTCCATTTATTTAGGTCTAAATCCATCTTGATGGGATGGTAAGCAGTGATACAAAAAAGAAATAACTGGTAATTTCCCCCCTAATGCATTAAACTAAAGAACCACAGCTACAATGATTGCACAGTACACTTGTAAAAATATGACTATCTTCACTGTCCTGTAAAAATACTGATAACTCAACAGGTCAATGAATAACAGTAACAATGTGCCTCATATGTACATTTTAGCAGGAATTTTGCCAAAATGAATACATAGTATTCCACATTTAACAACTGATGAGAAAAACACAGTGCTTACCAGGAGAGAAATAATGATCCTTATACATGCAGAAACAGGGAGGAGATGTGGTTGGAGTTGTGGTAGTAGTTGTGGATGGAGATGTGGTTGGAGTTGTGGTTGGAGTTGTGGATGATGATATGGTTGTGGATGGAGATGTAGATGTGGTTGGAGTTGTGGATGGAGACGTGGTTGGAGTTGTGGATGGAGACGTGGTTGGAGTTGTGGATGATGATGGAGTTGTGGATGGAGATGCAGATGTGGTTGGAGTTGTGGATGGAGACGTGGTTGGAGTTGTGGATGATGATGTAGTTGTGGATGGCGATGTGGTAGTAGTTGTGGATGGAGATCTAGATGTGGTTGGAGTTGTGGATGGAGATGTGGTTGTAGTTGTGGATGATGATGTGGTTGTAGTTGTGGATGGAGATGTGGTTGGAGTTGTGGTTGATGACATTGTTGTAGTTGTGGATGGAGATGTGGTTGGAGTTGTGGTTGATGACGTAGTTGTGGATGAAGACGTGGTTGGAGTTGTGAATGGAGATGTGGTTGGAATTGTGGATGGTGATGTGGTTGGAGTTGTGGATGATGATGTAGTTGGAGTTGTGGATGGAGATGTAGTTGGAGTTGTAGATGATGATGTGGTTGAAGTTGTGGATGGTGATGTGGTTGGAGTTGTGAATGGAGATGTGGTTGGAGTTGTGGATGGTGTTGTGGATGATGATGTGGTTGTAGTTGTGGATGGTGATGTGGTTGGAGTTGTGGATGATGATGTAGTTGGAGTTGTGGATGTAGATGTGGTTGGAGTTGTGGTTGGTGATGTGGTAGTAGTTGTGGATGTAGATGTGGTTGGAGTTGTGGATGGTGTTGTGGATGATGATGTGGTTGTAGTTGTGGATGGTGATGTGGTTGGAGTTGTGAATGGAGATGTGGTTGGAGTTGTGGATGGTGTTGTGGATGATGATGTGGTTGAAGTTGTGGATGGAGATGTGGTTGGAGTTGTGGATGGAGATGTGGTTGGAGTTGTGGATGATGATGTAGTTGGAGTTGTGGATGTAGATGTGGTTGGAGTTGTGGTTGGTGATGTGGTAGTAGTTGTGGATGTAGATGTGGTTGGAGTTGTGAATGGAGATGTGGTTGGAGTTGTGGATGGTGTTGTGGATGATGATGTGGTAGTAGTTGTGGATGTAGATGTGGTTGGAGTTGTGAATGGAGATGTGGTTGGAGTTGTGGATGGTGTTGTGGATGATGATGTGGTTAGAGTTGTGGATGGAGATGTGGTTGGAGTTGTGGATGATGACGTTGTAGTTGTGGATGTAGATGTGGTTGGAGTTGTGAATGGAGATGTGGTTGGAGTTGTGGATGATGATGTGGTTGGAGTTGTGGATGGAGATGTGGTTGGAGTTGTGGATGATGATGTGGTTGAAGTTGTGGATGGAGATGTGGTTAGAGTTGTGGTTGATGACGTTGTTGTAGTTGTGGATGTAGATGTGGTTGGAGTTGTGGTTGGTGATGTGGTAGTAGTTGTGGATGTAGATGTGGTTGGAGTTGTGAATGGAGATGTGGTTGGAGTTGTGGATGGAGTTGTGGATGATGATGTGGTTGGAGTTGTGGATGGTGATGTGGTTGGAGTTGTGGATGATGATGTGGTTGGAGTTGTGGATGGAGATGTGGTTGGAGTTGTGGATGATGATGTGGTTGAAGTTGTGGATGGTGATGTGGTTGGAGTTGTGAATGGAGATGTGGTTGGAGTTGTGGATGGTGTTGTGGATGATGATGAGGTTGTAGTTGTGGATGGTGATGTGGTTGGAGTTGTTGATGATGATGTGGTTGGAGTTGTGGTTGATGACGTTGTTGTAGTTGTGGATGGAGATGTGGTTGGAGTTGTGGTTGGCGATGTGGTAGTAGTTGTGGATGTAGATGTGGTTGGAGTTGTGAATGGAGATGTGGTTGGAGTTGTGGATGGTGTTGTGGATGATGATGTGGTTGGAGTTGTGGATGGAGATGTGGTTGGAGTTGTGGATGATGATGTGGTTGAAGTTGTGGATGGAGATGTGGTTGGAGTTGTGGTTGATGACGTTGTTGTAGTTGTGGATGGAGATGTGGTTGGAGTTGTGAATGGAGATGTGGTTGGTGTTGTGGATGATGATGTGGTTGAAGTTGTGGATGGTGATGTGGTTGGAGTTGTGGATGATGACGTTGTAGTTGTGGATGATGATGTGGTTGTAGTTGTGGATGGAGATGTGGTTGGAGTTGTGGTTGATGATGTTGTAGTTGTGGATGGAGATGTGGTTGGAGTTGTGGTTGGCGATGTGGTAGTAGTTGTGGATGTAGATGTGGTTGGAGTTGTGAATGGAGATGTGGTTGGAGTTGTGGATGGTGTTGTGGATGATGATGTGGTTGGAGTTGTGGATGATGACGTTGTAGTTGTGGATGGAGATGTGGTTGGAGTTGTGAATGGAGATGTGGTTGGAGTTGTGGATGATGATGTGGTTGGAGTTGTGGATGGAGATATGGTTGGAGTTGTGGATGATGATGTGGTTGAAGTTGTGGATGGAGATGTGGTTGGAGTTGTGGTTGATGACGTTGTTGTAGTTGTGGATGTAGATGTGGTTGGAGTTGTGGTTGGTGATGTGGTAGTAGTTGTGGTTGGAGTTGTGAATGGAGATGTGGTTGGAGTTGTGGATGGTGTTGTGGATGATGATGTGGTTGGAGTTGTGGATGGTGATGTGGTTGGAGTTGTGGTTGGTGATGTGGTAGTAGTTGTGGATGTAGATGTGGTTGGAGTTGTGAATGGAGATGTGGTTGGAGTTGTGGATGGTGTTGTGGATGATGATGTGGTTGGAGTTGTGGATGGTGATGTGGTTGGAGTTGTGGATGATGATGTGGTTGGAGTTGTGGATGGAGATGTGGTTGGAGTTGTGGATGATGATGTGGTTGAAGTTGTGGATGGTGATGTGGTTGGAGTTGTGAATGGAGATGTGGTTGGAGTTGTGGATGGTGTTGTGGATGATGCTGTGGTTGTAGTTGTGGATGGTGATGTGGTTGGAGTTGTGGATGGAGATATGGTTGGAGTTGTGGATGATGATGTGGTTGAAGTTGTGGATGGAGATGTGGTTGAAGTTGTGGATGGAGATGTGGTTGGAGTTGTGGTTGATGACGTTGTTGTAGTTGTGGATGGAGATGTGGTTGGAGTTGTGAATGGAGATGTGGTTGGTGTTGTGGATGATGATGTGGTTGAAGTTGTGGATGGTGATGTGGTTGGAGTTGTGGATGATGACGTTGTAGTTGTGGATGATGATGTGGTTGTAGTTGTGGATGGAGATGTGGTTGGAGTTGTGGTTGATGATGTTGTAGTTGTGGATGGAGATGTGGTTGGAGTTGTGGTTGGCGATGTGGTAGTAGTTGTGGATGTAGATGTGGTTGGAGTTGTGAATGGAGATGTGGTTGGAGTTGTGGATGGTGTTGTGGATGATGATGTGGTTGGAGTTGTGGATGATGACGTTGTAGTTGTGGATGGAGATGTGGTTGGAGTTGTGAATGGAGATGTGGTTGGAGTTGTGGATGATGATGTGGTTGGAGTTGTGGATGGAGATGTGGTTGGAGTTGTGGATGATGATGTGGTTGAAGTTGTGGATGGAGATGTGGTTGGAGTTGTGGTTGATGACGTTGTTGTAGTTGTGGATGTAGATGTGGTTGGAGTTGTGGTTGGTGATGTGGTAGTAGTTGTGGTTGGAGTTGTGAATGGAGATGTGGTTGGAGTTGTGGATGGTGTTGTGGATGATGATGTGGTTGGAGTTGTGGATGGTGATGTGGTTGGAGTTGTGGTTGGTGATGTGGTAGTAGTTGTGGATGTAGATGTGGTTGGAGTTGTGAATGGAGATGTGGTTGGAGTTGTGGATGGTGTTGTGGATGATGATGTGGTTGGAGTTGTGGATGGTGATGTGGTTGGAGTTGTGGATGATGATGTGGTTGGAGTTGTGGATGGAGATGTGGTTGGAGTTGTGGATGATGATGTGGTTGAAGTTGTGGATGGTGATGTGGTTGGAGTTGTGAATGGAGATGTGGTTGGAGTTGTGGATGGTGTTGTGGATGATGATGTGGTTGTAGTTGTGGATGGTGATGTGGTTGGAGTTGTGGATGGAGATATGGTTGGAGTTGTGGATGATGATGTGGTTGAAGTTGTGGATGGAGATGTGGTTGGAGTTGTGGTTGATGACGTTGTTGTAGTTGTGGATGTAGATGTGGTTGGAGTTGTGGTTGGTGATGTGGTAGTAGTTGTGGTTGGAGTTGTGAATGGAGATGTGGTTGGAGTTGTGGATGGTGTTGTGGATGATGATGTGGTTGGAGTTGTGGATGGTGATGTGGTTGGAGTTGTGGATGATGATGTGGTTGGAGTTGTGGATGGAGATGTGGTTGGAGTTGTGGATGATGATGTGGTTGAAGTTGTGGATGGTGATGTGGTTGGAGTTGTGAATGGAGAGGTGGTTGGAGTTGTGGATGGTGTTGTGGATGATGATGTGGTTGTAGTTGTGGATGGTGATGTGGTTGGAGTTGTGGATGATGATGTAGTTGGAGTTGTGGATGTAGATGTGGTTGGAGTTGTGGTTGGTGATGTGGTAGTAGTTGTGGATGTAGATGTGGTTGGAGTTGTGAATGGAGATGTGGTTGGAGTTGTGGATGGTGTTGTGGATGATGATGTGGTTGGAGTTGTGGATGGTGATGTGGTTGGAGTTGTGAATGGAGATGTGGTTGGAGTTGTGGATGGTGTTGTGGATGATGATGTGGTTGGAGTTGTGGATGGAGATGTGGTTGGAGTTGTGGATGGAGATGTGGTTGGAGTTGTGGATGATGATGTAGTTGGAGTTGTGGATGTAGATGTGGTTGGAGTTGTGGTTGGTGATGTGGTAGTAGTTGTGGATGATGACGTTGTAGTTGTGGATGATGATGTGGTTGTAGTTGTGGATGGAGATGTGGTTGGAGTTGTGGTTGATGATGTTGTAGTTGTGGATGGAGATGTGGTTGGAGTTGTGGTTGGCGATGTGGTAGTAGTTGTGGATGTAGATGTGGTTGGAGTTGTGAATGGAGATGTGGTTGGAGTTGTGGATGGTGTTGTGGATGATGATGTGGTTGGAGTTGTGGATGATGACGTTGTAGTTGTGGATGGAGATGTGGTTGGAGTTGTGAATGGAGATGTGGTTGGAGTTGTGGATGATGATGTGGTTGGAGTTGTGGATGGAGATATGGTTGGAGTTGTGGATGATGATGTGGTTGAAGTTGTGGATGGAGATGTGGTTGGAGTTGTGGTTGATGACGTTGTTGTAGTTGTGGATGTAGATGTGGTTGGAGTTGTGGTTGGTGATGTGGTAGTAGTTGTGGTTGGAGTTGTGAATGGAGATGTGGTTGGAGTTGTGGATGGTGTTGTGGATGATGATGTGGTTGGAGTTGTGGATGGTGATGTGGTTGGAGTTGTGGTTGGTGATGTGGTAGTAGTTGTGGATGTAGATGTGGTTGGAGTTGTGAATGGAGATGTGGTTGGAGTTGTGGATGGTGTTGTGGATGATGATGTGGTTGGAGTTGTGGATGGTGATGTGGTTGGAGTTGTGGATGATGATGTGGTTGGAGTTGTGGATGGAGATGTGGTTGGAGTTGTGGATGATGATGTGGTTGAAGTTGTGGATGGTGATGTGGTTGGAGTTGTGAATGGAGATGTGGTTGGAGTTGTGGATGGTGTTGTGGATGATGATGTGGTTGTAGTTGTGGATGGTGATGTGGTTGGAGTTGTGGATGGAGATGTGGTTGGAGTTGTGGATGATGATGTGGTTGAAGTTGTGGATGGAGATGTGGTTGGAGTTGTGGTTGATGACGTTGTTGTAGTTGTGGATGTAGATGTGGTTGGAGTTGTGGTTGGTGATGTGGTAGTAGTTGTGGTTGGAGTTGTGAATGGAGATGTGGTTGCAGTTGTGGATGGTGTTGTGGATGATGATGTGGTTGGAGTTGTGGATGGTGATGTGGTTGGAGTTGTGGTTGGTGATGTGGTAGTAGTTGTGGATGTAGATGTGGTTGGAGTTGTGAATGGAGATGTGGTTGGAGTTGTGGATGGTGTTGTGGATGATGATGTGGTTGGAGTTGTGGATGGTGATGTGGTTGGAGTTGTGGATGATGATGTGGTTGGAGTTGTGGATGGAGATGTGGTTGGAGTTGTGGATGATGATGTGGTTGAAGTTGTGGATGGTGATGTGGTTGGAGTTGTGAATGGAGAGGTGGTTGGAGTTGTGGATGGTGTTGTGGATGATGATGTGGTTGTAGTTGTGGATGGTGATGTGGTTGGAGTTGTGGATGATGATGTAGTTGGAGTTGTGGATGTAGATGTGGTTGGAGTTGTGGTTGGTGATGTGGTAGTAGTTGTGGATGTAGATGTGGTTGGAGTTGTGAATGGAGATGTGGTTGGAGTTGTGGATGGTGTTGTGGATGATGATGTGGTTGGAGTTGTGGATGGAGATGTGGTTGGAGTTGTGAATGGAGATGTGGTTGGAGTTGTGGATGGTGTTGTGGATGATGATGTGGTTGGAGTTGTGGATGGAGATGTGGTTGGAGTTGTGGATGGAGATGTGGTTGGAATTGTGGATGATGATGTAGTTGGAGTTGTGGATGTAGATGTGGTTGGAGTTGTGGTTGGTGATGTGGTAGTAGTTGTGGATGTAGATGTGGTTGGAGTTGTGAATGGAGATGTGGTTGGAGTTGTGGATGGTGTTGTGGATGATGATGTGGTAGTAGTTGTGGATGTAGATGTGGTTGGAGTTGTGAATGGAGATGTGGTTGGAGTTGTGGATGGTGTTGTGGATGATGATGTGGTTGGAGTTGTGGATGGAGATGTGGTTGGAGTTGTGGATGATGACGTTGTAGTTGTGGATGGAGATGTGGTTGGAGTTGTGAATGGAGATGTGGTTGGAGTTGTGGATGATGATGTGGTTGGAGTTGTGGATGGAGATGTGGTTGGAGTTGTGGATGATGATTTGGTTGAAGTTGTGGATGGAGATGTGGTTGGAGTTGTGGTTGATGACGTTGTTGTAGTTGTGGATGTAGATGTGGTTGGAGTTGTGGTTGGTGATGTGGTAGTAGTTGTGGATGTAGATGTGGTTGGAGTTGTGAATGGAGATGTGGTTGGAGTTGTGGATGGAGTTGTGGATGATGATGTGGTTGGAGTTGTGGATGGTGATGTGGTTGGAGTTGTGGATGATGATGTGGTTGAAGTTGTGGATGGTGATGTGGTTGGAGTTGTGAATGGAGATGTGGTTGGAGTTGTGGATGGTGTTGTGGATGATGATGTGGTTGTAGTTGTGGATGGTGATGTGGTTGGAGTTGTTGATGATGATGTAGTTGGAGTTGTGGATGTAGATGTGGTTGGAGTTGTGGTTGGTGATGTGGTAGTAGTTGTGGATGTAGATGTGGTTGGAGTTGTGAATGGAGATGTGGTTGGAGTTGTGGATGGTGTTGTGGATGATGATGTGGTTGTAGTTGTGGATGGTGATGTGGTTGGAGTTGTGGATGATGATGTAGTTGGAGTTGTGGATGGAGATGTGGTTGGAGTTGTAGATGATGATGTGGTTGAAGTTGTGGATAGTGATGTGGTTGGAGTTGTGGATGATGACGTAGTTGTAGTTGTGGTTGGCGATGTGGTAGTAGTTGTGGATGATGATGTGGTAGAAGTTGTGGATGATGATGTGGTTGGAGTTGTGGATGATGATGTGGTTGGAGTTGTGGATGGAGATGTGGTTGGAGTTGTGGTTGATGACGTTGTTGTAGTTGTGGATGGAGATGTGGTTGGAGTTGTGGTTGGCGATGTGGTAGTAGTTGTGGATGTAGATGTGGTTGGAGTTGTGGATGGTGTTGTGGATGATGATGTGGTTGGAGTTGTGGATGGAGATGTGGTTGGAGTTGTGGATGATGATGTGGTTGAAGTTGTGGATGGAGATGTGGTTGGAGTTGTGGTTGATGACGTTGTTGTAGTTGTGGATGTAGATGTGGTTGGAGTTGTGAATGGAGATGTGGTTGGAGTTGTGGATGGTGTTGTGGATGATGATGTGGTTGTAGTTGTGGATGGTGATGTGGTTGGAGTTGTGGATGATGATGTAGTTGGAGTTGTGGATGGAGATGTGGTTGGAGTTGTAGATGATGATGTGGTTGAAGTTGTGGATAGTGATGTGGTTGGAGTTGTGGATGATGACGTAGTTGTAGTTGTGGTTGGCGATGTGGTAGTAGTTGTGGATGATGATGTGGTAGAAGTTGTGGATGATGATGTGGTTGGAGTTGTGGATGATGATGTGGTTGGAGTTGTGGATGGAGATGTGGTTGGAGTTGTGGTTGATGACGTTGTTGTAGTTGTGGATGGAGATGTGGTTGGAGTTGTGGTTGGCGATGTGGTAGTAGTTGTGGATGTAGATGTGGTTGGAGTTGTGGATGGTGTTGTGGATGATGATGTGGTTGGAGTTGTGGATGGAGATGTGGTTGGAGTTGTGGATGATGATGTGGTTGAAGTTGTGGATGGAGATGTGGTTGGAGTTGTGGTTGATGACGTTGTTGTAGTTGTGGATGGAGATGTGGTTGGAGTCGTGAATGGAGATGTAGTTGGTGTTGTGGATGGTGATGTGGTTGAAGTTGTGGATGGTGATGTGGTTGGAGTTGTGGATGATGACGTGGTAGTTGTGGATGATGATGTGGTTGTAGTTGTGGATGGAGATGTGGTTGGAGTTGTGGTTGATGACGTTGTAGTTGTGGATGGAGATGTGGTTGGAGTTGTGGTTGGCGATGTGGTAGTAGTTGTGGATGTAGATATGGTTGGAGTTGTGAATGGAGATGTGGTTGGAGTTGTGGATGGTGTTGTGGATGATGATGTGGTTGGAGTTGTGGATGGAGATGTGGTTGGAGTTGTGGATGATGATGTGGTTGAAGTTGTGGATGGAGAAGTGGTTGGAGTTGTGGTTGATGACGTAGTTGTGGATGGAGATGTGGTTGGAGTTGTGAATGGAGATGTGGTTGGAGTTGTGGATGATGATGTGGTTGGAGTTGTGGATGGAGATATGGTTGGAGTTGTGCTGCTGCTGTGGTTGCCGTTAGTGGCTGGCGCTGTGTTGGCGTTGTTGGTTGCTGCCGTTGTTGTCGTTGTGGCTGTCGCTGTGGTTGGCGCTGTGGTTGGTGCTGTGGTCGTCGTTGTGGCTGTCGCTGTGGTTGGCGTTGTGCCTGGCGCTGTGTTGGCGTTGTGGCTTGGTGTTGTTGGCTGCTGCGTGTGTTGGCGTTGTGGACTGGATGCTGTGGTTGGCGTTGTGGCTGCTGGTGTGTTGGCTTTTTGGCTGGCGCTGGGGTGGCGTTTGTGGCTGCTGCTGTGGTTGCCTTTGTGGCTGTTGCTGTGGTTGGCGTTGTGCCTGGCGCTGTGGTTGGCGTGTGGCTGGTGTTGTGGCTGCTGCTGTGGGTTGTCAGTTGTGGCTCGTGCATGTGGTTGGCGTTGTGGCTGCTGCCGTCGTTGTCGTTGTGGTTGTGCGCTGTGGTAGTCGTTGTGGCTGCTGCTGTGGTCGCCGTTGTGGCTTCTGCGTGGTTGGCGTTGTTGCTGCGCTTGGTTGGTGGTGTGGCTGCTGCTGTGGTTGGGCGTTGTGCTGCTGTGCTTGCGTTGTGGCTGCTGCTGTGGGTTGGAGTTGTGGCTGGCAGCTGTGGTTGGCGTTGTGGCTGCTGCTGTGGTTGCCGTTGTGGCTGGTGCTGGTGGATTGGCGTTGTGGCTGCTGCCCGTGTTGGCGTTTGGGTTGGTGCTGTGGTCGTCGTATGTGGCTGCTGCTGTGGTCGTCGTTGTCGGGTGCTGCTGTGGTTGTCGTTGTGCTGGCGCTGTGGTTGAGTGTTGTGGCTGCTGCTCGTGGTTGGCGTTGTGGCGGCTGCCGTTGTCGATTGTGGCTGTCGCTCTGGTTGGCGTTGTGGCTGACGGCGGTGGCTGTCGTTGTGGCTGGCAGCTTGTGGTTGGTAGTTGTGGCTGCTGCCGAATTGTCGTTGTGCTGGTCGCTCTGGTTGAGCGTTGTGGGTGCTGACGGTGGTTGTCGTTGTGGCTGGCGCTGTGGTTGGCGTTGTGGTTGCTGCCCGTTGTCGTTGTGGATGGCGCTGTGGTTGGAGTTGTGGTTGGCGATGTGGTTGGAGTTGTGGCTTTAGCTGTGGTTTGCGTGTGCCTGGCGATGTTGGTTGGAGTTGTGAGCTGGTGTTGTGGCTGCTGCTGTGGTTGGAGTCGTTGTGGCCTGGCGCTGTGGTTGGCGGTGTGGCTGCTGTGGTTGCCGTTGTGGCTGCGTGCTGTGGTTTGGCGTTGGTGGATGCTGCTGTGGTAGTCCGTCGTGGTTGGCGCCTGTGGTCGTCGTTGTGGATGCTGCTGTGGTTGTCGTTTGTGGCTGGCGATGTGGTTGGCGGTGTGGTTGACTGACGTTGTCGTTGTGGGCTGGCGCTGTGTTGGAGTTGTGGTTGGCGATGTGGTAGTAGTTGTGGATGTAGATGTGGTTGGAGTTGTGAATGGAGATGTGGCTGGAGTTGTGGATGGTGATGTGGTTGGAGTTTTGGATGACGATGTGGTTGGAGTTGTGGATGGAGATGTGGTTGGAGTTGTGGATGATGATGTGGTTGAAATTGTGGATGGTGGCGTGGTTGGAGTTGTGGATGATGACGTGGTTGTAGTTGTGGTTGGCGATGTGGTAGTAGTTGTGGATGATGACGTGGTTGTAGTTGTGGATGGAGATGTGGTTGGAGTTGTGGATGATGATGTGGTAGTAGTTGTGGATGGAGATGTGGTTGAAGTTGTGGATGATGATGTGGTTGTAGTTGTGGATGGAGATGTGGTTGGAGTTGTGGTTGATGACGTTGTTGTAGTTGTGGATGGAGATGTGGTTGGAATTGTGGTTGATGACGTTGTAGTTGTGGATGTAGATGTGGTTGGAGTTGTGAATGGAGATGTGGTTGGAGTTGTGGATGGTGATGTGGTTGGAGTTGTGGATGATGATGTGGTTGGAGTTGTGGATGATGATGTGGTTGGAGTTGTGGATGGAGATGTGGTTGGAGTTGTGGATGATGATGTGGTTGAAGTTGTGGATGGTGATGTGGTTGGAGTTGTGGATGATGACGTGGTTGTAGTTGTGGTTGGTGATGTGGTAGTAGTTGTGGATGATGATGTGGTAGTAGTTGTAGATGATGATGTGGTTGTTGTGGATGGAGATGTGGTTGGAGTTGTGGATGATGACGAGGTTGTAGTTATGGATGGAGTTGTGGTTGATGACGTTGTTGTAGTTGTGGATGGTGATGTGGTTGGAGTTGTGGATGATGATGTGGTTGGAGTTGTGGATGATGATGTGGTTGGAGTTGTGGATGGAGATGTGGTTGGAGTTGTGGATGATGATGTGGTTGAAGTTGTGGATGGTGATGTGGTTGGAGTTGTGGATGATGACGTGGTTGTAGTTGTGGTTGGTGATGTGGTAGTAGTTGTGGATGATGATGTGGTAGTAGTTGTAGATGATGATGTGGTTGTTGTGGATGGAGATGTGGTTGGAGTTGTGGATGATGACGAGGTTGTAGTTATGGATGGAGTTGTGGTTGATGACGTTGTTGTAGTTGTGGATGGAGATGTGGTTGGAGTTGTGGATGATGACGTGGTTGAAGTTGTGGATGATGATGTGGTTGGAGTTGTGGATGATGACGAGGTTGTAGTTGTGGTTGGAGTTGTGGTTGGAGTTGTGGTTGATGACGTTGTTGTAGTTATGGATGGAGATGTGGTTGGAGTTGTGGATGATGACGTGGTTTGAGTTGTGGTTGGCGATGTGGTAGCAGTTGTGGATGATGATGTGGTTGTAGTTATGGATGGAGATGTGGTTGGAGTTGTGGATGATGACATGGTTTGAGTTGTGGTTGGCGATGTGGTAGTAGTTGTGGATGATGATGTGGTAGAAGTTGTGGATGGAGATGTGGTTGGAGTTGTGGATGGAGATGTGGTTGGAGTTGTGGTTGATGACGTTGTAGTTGTGGATGGAGATGTGGTTGTAGTTGTGGCTGATGATGTGGTTGAAGTTGTGAATGATGATGTGGTTGGAGTTGTGGATGAGGACGTGGTTGTAGTTGTGGATGGAGATGTAGATGTGGTTGGAGTTGTGGATGTAGACGTGGTTGGAGTTGTGGATGATGATGTGGTTGAAGTTGTGGATGGTGATGTGGTTGGACTTGTGGATGATGACGTGGTTGTAGTTGTGGTTGGTGATGTGGTAGTAGCTGTGGATGGTGAGGTGGTTGGAGTTGTGTATAGAGATGTGGTTGGAGTTGTGGATGATGATGTGGTTGTAGTTGTGGTTGGCGATGTGGTAATAGTTGTGGATGATGACGTGGTTGAAGTTGTGGATGGAGATGTGGTTGGAGTTGTGGATGATGATGTGGTTGTAGTTGTGGTTGGTGATGGGGTAGTAGTTGTGGATGATGACGTGGTTGTAGTTGTGGATGGAGATATGGTTGGAGTTGTGGATGATGACGTGGTTGTAGTTGTGGATGGAGATGTAGATGTGGTTGGAGTTGTGGATGGCGATGTGGTTGAAGTTTCATTTACAAAAGCTCCTGTTCGTCTTGTTGTTGTAACCAAACTCTGTGTAATAACTTCAGGTGGTGTTGTGCTTGACTCTGCTGTGCCTGATGTAGTTGTGGATGATGTGGTTGTAGTTGAAGATGGAGATGTGGTTGGAGTTGTGGATGGTGATGTGGTTGGAGTTGTGGTAGTAGTTGTGGATGATGTTGTGGTAGTAGTTGTGGATGGTGATATGGTTGAAGTTGTGGATGATGATGTGGTTGGTGTTGTGGATGATGATGTGGTTGGAGTTGTGGATGATAACGTGGTTGTAGTTGTGGGTGGAGATGTAGTTGATGACGTTGTTGTAGTTGTGGATGGAGATGTAGTTGTGGATGGAGATGTGGTTGGAGTTGTGGATGGAGATGTGGTTGATGACGTTGTAGTTGTGGATGGAGATGTAGTTGTGTATGGAGATGTGGTTGGAGTTGTGGATGATGACGTGGTAGTAGTTGTGGATGGAGATGTGGTTGGAGTTGTGGTTGATGACGTGGTTGTAGTTGTGGATGGAGATGTAGTCGTGTATGGAGATGTGGTTGGAGTTGTGGATGCAGGTGTATATATAGTTGTTGAACTTCCTGGTGTTGAAAATGTATAAATTGTTGTCACAGAGCTCGTAGTGGGGGTTGTTTGAGTTCTTGTAGTGGATGATTTTTCTGCAGTAAAAAACAAAAATGGTTAAAGAGTCATCTTTAAGTTTTTTCTATAAGATGACAGTGAGCAGTTTGCACTTTCGTTTTGTATAAGTACTGTTACCAGTTGTGCTAAAAGTAAAGGGCGTTGTTGTTGGTGTCGTTATCGGTGTCGTTGGTATCGGTGTCGTGTTGCATGGATATGTTTTTCTTTCGATTTTTCCTCCTTTTCCACAAACAGCAGTAAAACAGTATCCATTTCCATCATGTGTGTTATAGATTAAATCACCATAATTATACGACGTTCCATTATATAAACAGGTACAATCTGTAAAAAGGATGAACATTGTATATCAATATATATGTAATTAAAGGATCTAAACTAGTTTCTCTGTGATTGATAACACACAGTCATAATTGTAGTCAGTCATGATTATCTACTCACATTCATCATCATAGGTGCAGTTGATCATTGATGAAGCACATATACTGAGAAATACATAAAATAAGAGAAGTTTACATACATACATACAGTATATATATATATATATATATATATATATATATATATATATATATATATATATATATATATATATATATCTTTCAAGTCACAATTTTACTATTTCTGGAAAAGATTTTTACATGTCAAAAGTAATAACTGCAATAAATAAATGAATGTAGAATTAAAAGACGTTATTAAAATACATAATTTAATTTTATTATCATTTTATTATTTGTAAGACGTTAAATGTTCCATACCACTTCTGACATTTATCTTTTTGAAAGCTCTCCCCTACTTTATAGTGGTTCTGTTCTTCGTCATAGCAGCCACATTCCTTTAGTGCCACACACTTCATGGTAAATTCTTCCAAGTAGGGCTGTTCAGGCGGGCAATGTGGGTAGCAGCCTTAAAAAAGGAAAATATCAGTGTTAATTACAAAACCAGTTGAGAATTAGAAACAACTGGAAAAGCACTCGGAGAGCGCAGACCAGATCAGTGCCCCCCCCCCAATCACCACCAAAATGTAATAATTTGTTCCTTGTGCCAGTATCAACATTTCCTGATAATTTCATCAAAATGCATTCGTAACTTTTTGAGTTATCTTGCACACAGACAGACAGACAGACAATCCCCCGGCAGCAAAAACATAACCCCCTTGGCAGAGGTAAAAATCTGAATGTTCACAGACAAACAGACAGACAAACCCCAATGAAAACATAACCTCCACTGTTCTTTGGTGGAGGTAATAAGCATACCCATAAACCATGTGACATACCAGTGACAAACACTGAAAACTGTCAGCTTTCTGAAGGCCTATAACATTAAATTACACATTAAAATAACAAACTGTAAAAATTATAGACACGATCACAGGATATTTTTACCCTCCAGTGCTGGAAAATGATTGTAGCATCTTTCTGTGGGATTCCTACATGTCTTCATGCATGGTTTTCCACATGGCTCATAGTGCCATTCGCACTCTCCCTCAGGGTTGTAATAGTCACAGAACACAGCTGATGAAAGACAATGAAGTCAGAAACATTGGTCATTTTAAAACCATATACTATATTTCTATGTATACAGATGATTGATACTCCAAGATTATACTGATTAACTCATGAAAGGTTCATAAAACACTCACGGCATATTGATGGTGTTCTCCATTTGACACAGGCTCCAGCCTCATTACAGGCTGCAGCGTAGGCCGCTACAGCCGAACAGAAACACTCACAGTCTCCTCCTGTGTTGCAGGCACATGTGTCTCTCACACAAGCGTCATAATATTTGTCGGACTCCACCTAAAATGATACATTTGAATAGAGGCTGAATTCTCTTCAACTAATAGACAGATTTGTAGATTGTTAAAGGGGGAGTGTACAGAGGAACTGTGCAAAAGTCTTAGGCCTGCTTTAGTGCCTAAAACCAACATGACACCAACATGAACCAATATGACACCATGTCATACATCTTGAGGCTTCAAAACTGTGGGTTACAACTCAGTGGACGACATCATGGAAGTTCTGTCTATGGTTTATATATAATCTAAGCTAAATACTTGCATTTTGGTCTGCAGAAGCTGTTTTGTCCTGGAAATTTTGTTTTTAATGTTGCACTTATTTCATGTATATTCTGGTTCTATCTTAATACAGAGATATATATGGTCAGAAGTTTATATTACCAAGTGGTTTATACCATTTGCACAGTATTTTAATTGTAGCAATATGATATTATTATATCAACCTATTTTTTTTTCTATCGATGTGTGATCATGAAAATAGAAATTGTTGTTTTAATTACTGTGGAATAAAACAGTGTCTATAGAAGAAACCATCACATTTAGCATAGTCTACCATGTTTCTGTAGTAAAACCTTAAATAATTAGAAAAGCACTCGGAGAGCGCAGACCTCTGCCATTGCAGATCCCCCCCCACACACCACCAAAATTTATTAATTGTTCCGTGTGCCAGTATCAACATTTCCTGAAAATATAATGAAAATCCATCCATAACTTTTTGAGTTATCTAGCTAACAGACAGACAGACAGACAGACAAGCCCCGATGAAAACATAACCTCCGCCATTACACTTGGCAGAGGTAAAAATAGACTTGAAATAGACAAACACTACCTCTAGAGAAGGTTTTGGGAAAGGTTCAAGCAAGAGATGTTCAGTTGCATGTGGCTTTGCAGCTCTGCAGCTTCACCACAAGATGCCACTACTTATCACACACTGAACCATTAAATAATATTCATTCATTCATCTCCTGAACCCACTTTATCCTCACTAGAGTTGGGGGAGGGGTGCTGGAGCCTATCCCAGCTACATATGGATCAGTGGCGATTTCTCATAGACTGCAAGGGAAGCCCGGCTTCCCCTAAAATTACGAAAATTAAATGGTTAAATATGTTCGGTTGTGTTGACATTTTATTGACTTCAAATGCGTTAGAACATGTTCATCTCAAAGATGAGTTCGTTCAGAATCAGCTTTATCACAAACCAACGGACGCGATGTTCACTTCTCCTCCATTCCCGTTGCGCTGTTTTCTCATTGGATCTCTGCTCAGTGCATTTGTCCGTAGACTGCGGGCATCTATGGGCTTCAATGGGACTGAATGGAACAGTTTTTTTCATTGCGTCAAAACTGGACAGTAATTGGATAAATGCCACGATGTTGTCCCGCCCCCGGACGCCGGGCGTCTCTGGGGGTGAATGGAGCTGTGGGCGGAGCTCGGCCGGGCTGGATGCCAGAATCCCATGTGCTGATTGGAGGATCGGTCGAAAGGCTGAATCCCGTTTGATTGACAGCTAGTTTCAGATCTCCTCCTTCACTGACAGTTCAGTTTAAAACCGTCGCACATTCTGCTGTGAAATCAGAGAAACCACTACGAAATTACTCGTTCATTTCTTGCACTGTAAATAAAACCCACTCATTGTACTTCCTTGTTTCAATTTAACATAATTTCAACGTTTTCTTGTTTCAGTTACATAATTTAATCATTTCTTGTTCGAGTTTAATATCGTTTTGTAGATAATTAAATCAGTCATACTGTCGGCTAGGTCGGAGTGAAAGGAGCTTCTCTTGTTTAAAAAGGCTGAAGTCTTAAGGCGGCCATACACTGTGCGATTATTTCGATCGTTGCATGCAGCTCCATCTCAAACTGTGCGAATCAGTCGTACAGTCAGGTTCACGATTCCTGTTCTCACACTGCACGGACCGGCGCTCGTATGCGACCTGACTGCTCACACTGTAGGACCATACACCACAGGACGCACGACACGTTTGAGTGTTGTATCCAGAAATACAACGTTAAAATACCAAGGAATCCGTAAAAGTGCATATAGATGATTGTGCATTGGCGTGAGTCACGAAATGGTAGTGCTAAACAAAAACCAACGAGCTGCTTTGGTAATATGTGCCATTATCTGTGAGGAATAAAAAAAGAAGAAAAGACAACAATGTGTTTCGTGCAGGCATTGGTTGTCCAGACGTGGACAGTATGGGCTGTCATCCAGGAACTAGAGGTAAGCTGCAACAGCCAAACTGCACTAGGACAATAGCCAGCTACTGTTAGCTTGTACGCTACTGTACGCGTCTGTGTTCGCGCATGCACAGTGTGAGAATTTGAGGCACATCGGTTCGTGGCACTGCTTTGACAGTACGATACACTCAAGAGGAGCGAGCAGGATTTCAAACAGCTCTGTTTTCCTTGCGAACACACGATTGCTGGTCGTGAGGTGGTCGTGAGGTGCTAATCGCTTCTCTTTACCCCATGTACACTGCACGAAGCACGACACACGATTAGAGGCACATCGGGCCCGATCCCAGAAAGAGTCGCACGAGTGAGAAATCGTCTCTAAACTCGCACAGTGTAAGGCCGCCTTTACACCCACAACACACTGGGCCAAGGCAATCTAAGCAGCCTAGCTCTGCTGGACATTCAGAGGACACTGGTCCAGTCCCTGGAAAAGACGCCTACTTGGTACAATAAGGTCACTGAGCATTTTCTTAATTCTTTTTTTTTTTTTTTTATGTAAGCCGACAATGAGCTTCCCCTGTCTGAAAGACGAGCAGCCGCCACTGATATGGATGAAGGCAGGGTACAGTTCGCCAGTTCATTGGAGGGCCAACATACAGAGATGAGCAACCAGTCACTCTCACAGTCACACCTATGGACAATTTTTGGGTATTAAATTTTATGTTTTCTTATTTTGTTTTAATAATACTCATTTACCTTTGAATGGCAGCTAGAAAATACATCACTGTTTATGATGCTGCAGTGTTTCATTGCCCATGCCTGCCTATGTGAGTATAATGAGCAGGGATTTTTAGGAGGTTTTGTATCAGGGCAGGAGTCTTTCGCTTTCCAGCTGTCCCCAAACTTATGAGCTTCAACCACAACTTCTTTGCTGCTGGTGGTGAAATCATTTTTCACGTTTCCATCATAATTCCCACAAAGGCCACAGACTTTACCCTGCAATAAAAACAGATCTGTTTTATATTAAAATACAACAACATATGCCTTTATGTATGTACATGTACTTCTGTTCACCCACCTTAAATGTGGAGCTGAGTTTGATCATCACTGTTGTTTTCTTATTCCAAATGAGAACAAGTCCATTCTTTGCCTCAATAACAACATATAAACCAACAGTGTGGATCTTATAGGGTATTTCAATCCCTTGTTTTTGTTTAGTTACTTTAACCTTTTCCTCTGAGAGAACCATTTCATTATTCTGAAAAAAAGAAAAAGTGCTCATTTGCAAACTTCCTAAATAATGTTTAATATACAGTACACTATTGCATTTACAGTTTAGTGTTATTCACCCCTAAATCCAGCTTGATAGCAGTCGAGCAGATGCTTTGAGTTGTTCCACATGGGATGCTCTCAGTGATAATGCTGAAGGTACCGTTCTTTTCATCTCCACAGTCATCCTGCAAGATATTCATGTCACTAACACAAGATTTACTTCAGTCACAAAGATCACAAAGACTAGACATAAGTGTATGATTTACCTTTGTGAAAATGTAGTCACAGTCACCATTAAATAAGAATTTCTTGTCATCAAAAGTCATGTAATGTCCTTCTCCGTATATGATGCAGGTTCCATCACATTCCTTATTTGTACATTCCCAACTTTGGTTTTTACAAGTGCTACAATTTAAAGAGATAAAGTGATATGTATTGATTATACAGGGTGTGTCAAAAAAAAAAAAAAACATTTTGAAAAATTACCCCCAGTTCCGCATTTGATAATTTTTGGAATTTTCTTTTATGGACATCAGTAGGTAGGGGATTGGTGGATATTTGTCCAAATTTATAGACCCAGGTTTTCATGCATGAGTGAGCAGGGGCAAATTGCGCAATCCAAGTTAAAACTGGTTTGCGTGAAGTAGCGGTGGGATTTAAATCCAATCAAAGGTCATGGGAGGGGGTTAACCCTAACCCTAAGTTGGTCTGTCCTCACTGACATTTTCAGGCCTAAACAAGTAGAGAACAACCTAGTCGAGAACAACTGCATGCTTCAGTGAACTGACATACACAAAATAGACCCAAACAATGCACACCCAAGTTTTCATGCATGAGTGAGCAGGGGCAAATTGCGCAATCCAAGTTAAAACTGGTTTGCATGAAGTAGCAGTGGGATTTAAATCCAATCAAAGGTCATGGGAGGGGACAATGGGCATCCATCTTGTTTTCCACAAAATTGCCAGGATACAGCATTAACACTTTGGCCACCATGTCAGTTTCATTTCTTTACCCATGGCAGCTGTGCCTGCCTTTCAAAGTTAATTCAACTTGCTTAGGTGTGGAAATGGGATGGAGGGAGATAAGGAAAGATGAGTATGACAGGATGGATCTCCACTTCCCAGGTTGCAGCCATGGAGAACAAGATGGATGCCTATTGTCCGATCCCATGACCTTTGACTGGATTTAAATCCAATCGCTACTTCGCGCAAACCACTTTTAACGTGGATTGCGCAGTTTGCCCATGTTCACTCGTGCATGACAACCTGGGTCTGTAAATTTAGAAGAATATCCACCAATCCCCTACCTACCTACATCCATAAAAGAAAATTCCAAAAATTATCAAATGCTGAACTGGGGGTAATTTTTCAAAATGTATGTTTGTTTTTTTGATACACCCTGTATGCGTGTGGTTTAGTAGGCCCATTTGACTGATCAGATGAACTAATGGAATAAAGCCTCACCAGGTATTACAGTCCACCCTGATGGTCTGTCCAGGCATATATGACTCTCCATTATGTGTGCACAGACAGTCCTTCTTTTTAACACAGCCTCCTTTTCCATCTGACAGCAGGCCCTCAGGACATACGCAACCTGACACACACTGTTGACTGACCTATAAAAGTGTCATAATGTTAATAAGTGATACACATACAAAATATTCAACATAAATATGGAACACTTTCTTACGCATTCTGTGTCCAAAGTTTCACAGCTTTTTTGGCATTCAGACCCTTTTGCGTCAGGCTTTGCATTTGAGCAGTTGAAGAAAACCTTTGGATGAGTGCATGCTGTTGACAATGATAAATATTGTGTATGTGAGCACCACAAACATACCTCTTCGAGTTTATTCAGTACTTTGCTTTGCTATTTGAATTAATAATACTATGAAAAGGTGTGAGTGTTAATGTGATTTGTACATACATTCAGGTGTTTCGCCACCTTTACAGGTTAACTTTCTTTCACTGCAGGAGCTGAAATTTTACAGAGAAATTGGACAAAGAAGTAAGTCAATTATTGCTTCCTATTACACATGGGGGATATTACACAAAAATGCCTGCTTTTGTTTCATTTCATTTCATTTTTATACATAGCTGCATGACTTAATGCTGCTGTTTACTTCAATAGGTAACAATATCCAGAATAAAAATCTAGCATTGAAAACTCACTAATGACCAAAATAAAATTATTTGTTGAACCTAAGTGATTGGAGTGACATTTGAAAACGACAGGGTCACACAATACTCTGCACATGTCGGTTACTGCTTTGTGAAATAAACTTGCACCTGAAACATCTATTCCAGGTGTACAAGTCAGTGTATGGCCTGCAATAGATGGAGGTTTGCATGGACGCCATTGGGAAATGGACCAGACTAGTATTATGGTGTATTTGGTTGAAGCCGTTCAATCTGAGCAGACTTTCCTGTATCTGTCATGTTTAACAGTTTTCTTCCAGTATATTATGACTTTGTAATCAAAGTGATGTTTGTTATGTTAGCCATTTGTCCAGGACAACAGATGGAAATTAGCTTCTCTGCTAAATCTGGTGCATGCACCTTGTTCTTTGTAACTAATGCCAATACACACTGTCCTGTAACTAAATAAATAAATACAAAAGATACAAAATACAAAACCAAATATTGTAAAAAAAAAAAAAAAAAAAAATACATCTCAATAAACCAAAACAGTGACAAAGTTAATTTGTCATTGTTGGTCACCTTCATGAAATCTGCTACATCCAGTATTATGTACAGATAAACAAATGCAGTTTGTAATTGTTTCTGAACAGAGGATGTTTTGGAAAATGATAGTTATGTTTACAGATTTTTTTAATGAACAAAAAGAAATATCCATGCTAATGTGGACAGGGGATTAATCTGTCTGTTTTCCTTCATATTGTCATCTCTTTACTGTCCCTAAAACAGTAAAATACTCTGTTAGACTAGGGATTTGCACAAATAATTGATTAGTCAAACCACAGTCACTATCTTTTTTAAGGCTCAACTGACTTATTTGAGGTGAGAGGAGATTTACTTCCCAGAGATGCAGAACTAATGCTGTAAGCAGTGTCAAAGCTCGTGTTGCAAATAAAGCAAAGTATGGCATTATTTTACTCAGCTGGATAACATAATTTTTCTGTATTTGAAACTCTACACAAGAAATATGGTAAGACAAATTTGGCAAGGTGTTGAAATTGTTTTTAAAAATGAAATATCCATAAAGTTGGAATAATTTTGTTTTCAGACACATTCCTCTTTTTATTCCTATTTATACACATCAGTAATCATCTTTAACCAGGTTCAGTGATTACATACTAAGTCCTAGTTACACCTTATCTATCAAGAATAAATCACATTGTCACAATCATTTCATGAAAAGGTAAAAATATTTCATTCCTTTATGGGCAACAGTGTATATGGCTAAATTAATATGTATAGTTGTGGTTCACCCAGTCTTTGGTTGGTCACTTTTAGAAATAATTATCATTTTAACTGACTTAAACACGTTTCATTATTAGACTTCAAAATGTAGTAAAAATAATCATTTCTAAAAATTGGGCAAATTTAACTTGCACATAAAAATTTACCTAATGGTAAAACAACAATTTTGACAAAAGTCTCATTTTTCAATTAAAAGTTTTTACGCTGGCAAGAGGTGGTTTTTTGGGCATAGCGCAAATGGTATATCACGTAAAACTGCAATTGAAAGACCTTCATTCACAACTAGAGTCAGGTGAATTTTAAAAAACGAATGTTGACATATGTTACAACAAGCAAAGAAGAAGAAACATGTCGCGGTATGTGTGGACACACCAGGAAACCCAATCATTTTTTAAATTAGTACGCGATAGAGGGGTAATATAATAATAACAATAATAATAATAATAATAATAATAATGAATATATCTGTATATCAACACCATATTTACGTTCGTTTGTTTATGGAATGATTTCTCATATCATCTTGCGATAATAAATAAACAAATCATCGCATTTGTGATTTAATGGAAAAACCGACATTACTCACTTCTGTTTTTTCGACATTTAGTAAATATTAGTAAAGTTTTGTGCAGATGTCCAATGGAAAAGCGACCACTGTCCCATATGCTATGTCGTCTCTCATCTCACTGTCTTGTCTTTTCCTGTGATCTCTCCGTTGTCATCTAACTAATAATAACATTACCATTGTTTTCCTTGGATCTTGAGTTTTTGGCCAGGATGCACCACTGTGTCTCCAGCATAACAAGGACATTTTGAGTCCGAGATACATGCTCCCTTCTCATTCAGGTAGGTTCCTTTAGCACAGCCACATCCATCCACCGGGGTAAATTTAACCTCACATGTTAAGTCTGACTGACTAAGAGAGCGGCAAGAGCGACCGCAACTCGTCATCTGGTAATCGTACACGTAGGTGGAAGGACAGCTAGTTGTGTATTTATCTGTTGAACAAAAACAGGCCATTTTATAACAGACATAAGTTACTTTAACTTACTTGAGGCTTGATTGTTTGGTTACCACTTACTGCATGGGGTGTTGTTCCTCCAGTTATCCAAAAAGACACCTTCAGCTGCACATTCATGAACGTAGGAGGAAATGGCAGCGCACATGCAGTCGTCACTGTTTTCACATGCACAGGTGTCATAAATACAAGACTGTGGAGAAAAGAAACAGGAAACAACATTTAAAGTGGTATATAAACGGATGGTCTGGTCTCCAGTACAAAGACAGAGGGTCCTAATACTTTTGTTACATTAATATTCTGTCTTGTCTGATTTTGTTCCTTGTTTTTTGTGTGTTTGTTGATTGTTTTGTTTTGTTTGATTGCTGTTGTTGTTTACCTTGTCTTATTGTTTACTTTATTGTGTATTCATTTACAGGGTGTCCCAAAAAATGTATACACTTTAAATAATTGTAAAGTAGGTGTTTATTAAAATTCATTTAATTTTCAAAATGTAATAGAATTTACAAACATCATTTTATTGTTTTATCACCGCCTCTTCTCAAACTGACGTCCGTTCTGGTCCAGACACTGCTGACAATGCCAAGCAATGGAATCACACACATCACGAAACAATTCCCTTGGAATTTGCGTGCATTCATGTTCAATGGATGCTCTCAATTCAGCGACTGTTGCAGGTCTCATAGCGTAGACTTTGTGTTTTAGGTATCCCCATAAAAACAGTCTAGTGGTGTGAGGTCTGGTGAACACAGAGGGTATTCAACGAAACCCCTCCGTCCAATCCACTTGTTTGGCAAGTTCAGCAGATGCGTGAATGCATGCAAATTCCAATGGAATGGTTTCGTGATATGTGCAATTCCATTGCTTGGCATTGTCAGCAGTGTCTGAACCAGAACAGATGTCAGTTTGAGAACAGCTGGTGGCAAAACAATAAAATGATGTTTGTAAATTCTATTAGATTTTGAAAATTAAATGAATTTTAATAAACACCTACTTTACAGTTATTTAAAGTGTGTATACATTTTCTGGGACACCCTGTATATGTATGTGCTTATTTATTTATTTACTTTTCTGGTATGTCTATATGGGTGTGTATCAGTGGCGATTTGTCATAGACTGCAAGGGAAGCTCGGCTTCCCTTAAAATTATGAAAATTAAATGGTTAAATATGTACGGTTGTACTGACATTTCATTAACTACAAATGTGTTAGAACACGCTCATCTCAAAGACGAGTTCGTTCAGAATCAGCTTTATCACAAACCAGCAGACTTGATGTTGTTCACTTCTCATACATTCCCGTTGCGCTGTTTTCTCATACGATCTGTGGTCAATGCATTTGCCTGTAGACACCCGGCGTTCATGCACTTCAGTGGGACTGAGTGGAACAGTTTTTTTCATTGCCTCAAAACTGGACGGTAATTGGATAAATGCCACGGTGTTGTCCCACCCCCAGACGCTCGGCGTCTCTGGGGGTGAATGGAGCTGTGGGCGGACCTCGGCGGGGCTGGACGCCGGGCTTCCACGTGCTGATTGGAGGATCAGTCGAAAGGCTGAATCCCGTTTGATTGACAGCTATTTTGAGATCTACTCCTTCACTAGACAGAGTTCAGTTTAATACCATCGCGCATTCTGCTTGTGAAATTGAGAGAGAAATCACTATGAAATTACTTGTTCATTTCTTGCATTGTAAATAAAACACACTCATTGTACTTCCTTGTTTCAATTTAACATAATTTCAACGTTTTCTTGTTTAGTTGGTACGATAAGGTCACTGATCATTTTCTTAAAAAGGAACGAATGGCCGAATTTATGTTTAAATAACCTGACTTTTTTTTTTTTTTTTATGTAAGCCGACAATGGGCTTCCCTTCTCTGAAAGACGAGCAGCCACCACTGGTGTGTGTATGTGTATATGAGGATGATGAGTGAGGTTAATTACTTACAAAAGATCTAAGGGACTTGACTTTTCATATATTATGCTAATGGGAAGCTAAAGGATAGACTGTTGTGTGGAGAAGGGGTGGGATTAAATAAGTTATACTTCCTCCCACTCCTTTTCGAATGTGCAAATGAAGTCATGTATAAGTTTTGTTTTTTTGTTTTCTTCCATGACTTCTTACTACCGGTTTTATTTCTAAGGACTAAGATTACTGTGTCTTGTTACATATTCGAAGAAAAAAAAAAGAAACATGAGTAGCATGAAATGTACTAGTAGCAATTAATTTTACACGTGTAGTGTTTTGGAGAATCTAGTTAAATATTACTTGTTGATTACAAAGAGGTTAAATCCATATGTGGTGTTTTGGAGAATCTAGTTAAATATTACTTGTTGATTACAAAGAGGTTAAATCCATATGTGGTGTTTTTGGAACATATATGGAATTGAACATGCATTCCTTTTGTTTACATCTTTTCATGAAGCAGGAACACCTTCTGTATCTATATAGACTTATTAAAGTTTTAAGGACTTTATTGCCCACTTTAATAATTAGTGAGAAATGTTTTACAGTTTTACAGGGTGACTATTAATTTGTAACATTGCACATTTAAGAAATTACCTTAGTAACAGCGAATGGGAGTGTGTGCAAAAAATAACATAAAATTATCTGATAAATAAATGAGCCACTACTTACAGCTTCATATTCTGCTGGGTTTACGGCAAAATGACATCTGGCAAAAGCACCCTCTTGGTTTGACAGTATGGAACACCACTGTTTGGCATATTCCTCTACAAAAACACAAAAATATAGTTAGTTGTGAAGAATGATAAAAGAAACAAGACCTACGTTTAATGTTGTATTTACCCCTCAAGCGCCCATTTTGACAATAAGGGCAACTATACCCCTGTTGCCCCCAGCTCCCCTACCAGTATCACATCACAAAATTTAAGAAGATGAATACAAACCTTATTTTCCAGAGGTATAATAACAATGAACAGGAGTATAACAGTAATAGTTACTGGTGGTATGTAATCATTAGTTCTATCTTTTTTTTGTAATTTAATGACTGACCTATTCTTTGTTATGGGCTATACATTAGCTGATTGTCCAAGTCATGTAAAACTGGGGTAGGACAGTGTGAGCTTGGCTTTTTCCTACTCCTTTTCGGACATAAAGTATTGTTAAAGAGCCAAAATGATGTAGTTTTACATTATGTTACCTGTTTTTCTGTTTTGGATGACTTATTTCCATAGGCTGTATTGGAGTGTCCTGTTTAAATCTGTCCACAGCAATCAATCAATCTATCAATCTATATATCTACATTACAAACAAAAAGTTAAGGATATTTTAAATTTTTGGGCTGTTTTTTTCAGTTGGGATTCTTGCACAGCTCTTTTTACTTTTTTGTGTGTGAATTGAATTGAAACACATTTTTTTAATGACCAGACATAGTTTTATTTACAAATGACAAAAAAAAAAGAAATATCCTTAACTTTTTGTTTGTCATCTATCTATCTATCTATCTATCTATCTATCTATCTATCTATCTATCTATCTATCTATCTATCTATCTATCTATCTATCTATCTGTCTGTCTGTCTGTCTGTCTGTCTGTCTGTCTGTCTGTCTGTCTGTCTGTCTGTCTGTCTGTCTGTCTGTCTGTCTGTCTGTCTGTCTGTCTGTCTGTCTAAATGTATATAGCCCTAACCCTAGCCCTTCCAAATTTATTGCATTAACCCTAATTTGACCGTGAAAATGAAGGTCAATGGCAAAAAAAACTAGCTCAATAGCACTGAAGAAGGAGAGCAGATGATTTGGGGAGGAAAATTGACACTGATAGACAGACACATAGATGGGCTTCACAGTGTATGACAAAACCCCTGAAGCCGATGGCACAGGGGTAAAAAGCTAGATATCGCAGATATTGTACCTTTGTCTACACTCATGCTGCATGGGTCCCCAGGTACTTTTTTCACATTTGGGCAGGTTGATTTTGTCTTCCATTTATTGCCAAATCCCACAGCTGTTCCCTCAATCATTCCACATGGGGCTTTGAAGTCATCAGCTTCAACATCATTAAAATTTCCACAAAGGCCTGCAACAGGATGATATCATTTAACTACAACACACACTCACACTTCAGAAGCTTATTATTTTATAGAGTTTAACACTGATATCGTACCAGTGAGTTTTCCTTTATGAGAAGTGTGTAATTTAATGTAGATCTGCATAACTGGTTCGATCTGAATTTCGAGATGAAGCCCACTCTTGCTGTTGACAACAATATAGAAGGTGGAGGGCTGAAAGATTATTAGGTCATCTATGGAAAAAAAAAGATTTTTTTTGTTATTAATATTTCAAAAGGTGATTATTGTTATCTTTATTAAATTATTGTTATTTCAGACGAGAATAAATACATACAGAAAACAAACTCACCCATAAAAAAAGGAAGTTTAGGCTCCAGTTTATTAAACCTGACCTGTCCACTGTCTTTAATTACAATCATCTATAGATGGAAAATGCATCATAAAGTTAAATACATAATTACGGAAATGGGTAATATCCTATAAACATGCTTTCATTTGAGGATATACATGAAATATTCTAATATTTACCTTGCTGTTTGGTAGTTGGATAGTTACAACAGACAGACAAGTTGATTTATCTGATTTTCCACATTTATCCAGGTCACCAACGACAGTGAAAGCACCTTCAGTTTCCTAAAAAACCACCATGGTGCAATTTATTATAGGCTGTTGCTGTGATGTATTATATTGTTATGGCTGAGAAATGAATGTAGTTTAAATGCCTCACCTTTGTCAGAAAATAAGAGCACTCTCCATGGAAAGTATACGTTTTACCATCATAAGTGGAGATGTGAGAACCACCCAGTATGGAGCAAACACCTGGACACTTTTTGTCATTACACTTCCACTGACCATGGATGCATTTACTGTCAACAGAAATCAATCAATTTAACCAGGACAGGAAGATCACCTTAACCTTTTCATGCATGAATTATGAGAAGCTTAATCAAGATTTTTCTTCCGAAGCGTTTTTATTCCTCTTTAGGCATGAAAAAAAAAACAATGTGATTGATTTTTTTTTTTTTTTTAATCAACCTGTTTTTCATGGAGTTACAAAAATGTCCACTCAGCTACACCATGAATTTTATTCTTGAAGCAAAGAAACATGTATTTAAAACCTAATATCATAAAGTGATATGAAAACTGTGAAATGAAACCCTGTTTAATGCAGCTAATCTGATGTTTTCTCACATTTTAACATATTGTAATACTAGTTATTACTCACTTCATGGAGATAATATGCAAAAAATAAATATTAACAATTGATTTCCACTCAAGAACCAACCAAGAACAGCAAAGTTACAATAATGGTATGAATTGCAGTTTATGAGATGATGCATAAGTGGTCACTGTGTTGGTTGATATGGAACTAAAACAACAAAACCCATGAATATACTGTACAAGATTAAAGCTGTAGAGTAACTGTCCACTGTAGTGACCACTATGCATGAAAGGGTTAATAAACAAACTGAAGATGGGGATGTGTTTACCATTCTCGACAGGCTGTTGAGTACGACTCCATAGGTTTGTAACTTTTGCCGTTGTGTCGACAGGAGCACTGATTAACACGAACACACCCCTTATGTGTAATGTCATCGTAGACGGTCCCTAAAGAGAAACATCCCATAATGATTGTCTGACACATAGTAAACTGTTTTACATTGCGGTTTAAGCTAAATTGGCTTCAGTCATATAGCCCTGATTCACCTTTGACTCTCAAGGCTTTTTATACTCTGTACTGTATAGTTGATAAATAAGGAAAAACAGAATGTAACATAAAACAATCTGTCTGAAACTAATGTCAAGTCTCATTTTAACATATTTGGATTTACACAATATTAAAGCCACCTACGTGCTGGAGGCCAATTTTTAACAGTACTGTATAAACAAAATCAAAGATAGCATCACGACTAGTATGATATAAAAACATATTGTATTAATATGATGGGGCATTATGTATTTGTAAGAATATATAAAGCCTGGTCAAAAAAAGTCCCACTCTCTTAGCATCATTTCAGTAAGATTATGCAGTGTGACAAGATTTATTTCCATGAGTCATTTTTTTCCAGATCATCACACTGCCCCCATTTTGCTTCATTTTGTTTGATTTTGTTTCTTTGCATGTCCGAAAATAAATAAATAAATAGGCTTGTATTACTATGGAACAGGGTCAGTGTGGATTCATCAGACCACTTGACCTTTTTCCATTGAAACACAGTCCAGTCTTTATGCTCACTATCAAACTGATGGTTGTTTAAGAAACAAGAAGCTACTCACTGCATCAGTTAAAGTTGAAGACACATTAATTATCAAATGGAAGGATCTTGCATATTTGTTTAGTTAAATTTGAGTGGGGACATTTTTTTTTTGGCCAGGCTGTGTATTATACAGTTAAAATATGTCTAAAACACATATCTATACCTGTGACTTTTATGAAAACCCAATCACATTATGAACAACAAACAGATAAAAACGTATCACATTAAATACTGTGTTGTTTAACAGTGTAGCCCTGATTTCATGCAGGGTAGCATTTTCAAGCCTTTGTGGGCTGAAGGGTGTTAAGTGGCAAAAATGTCTTCATTTCATTACTTCTTTAAATAAATAAAAACCAACATGGTGGGACAGTATACATCAGTTTTACTCTCTACTCTAGAAGTGTTTCTCTCTCTCTCTCACAGCTCTTCCATTAAGAAAAATAAGCTCCATAAATGTAAAAACACCATAATTATATATCTATACATACATGAACTTATATATAAGATAATAAAGCAACGTAACAGAAAATGACAGTTTTAACTATAAAAAGGATCAATTCTGAAAGCTCTAAAATAACAATGCACAACTTGACTAACGATATACATCATAATGGCAAAGTATCAACTAAATATCTAATGAAAATAATGATGACAGTTAAATAAGGCTACAATAGCATATATTTCTAATTTCTAATCTAATCACAAGTAAAACGGATTCTGACACCTGTGGGGCTGTTTAGGAATATGATCTGTATGTGATTTAAGAATAGAATAGAATAGAATAGAATTTTATTGTCACTGTCACAGGAACAATGAAAATCAGTTCAATTTAGCAGCAAAACATTTAGTGCAAAAGGGACAGTGTAAGAAAATAAGATAAAGTACAAATATCACAGTGTTAAGAAAAGTGAGCTGAGAGAACTCACCACTTGGGCAGAAGCATCCGTCTACACAGTTCCTCGTACACATTGTGGTTTTCATTAGGTTACTGCACATCTTAGGACAAGCACTGCCACACTCCTTGTACTCCATATTGAAAGGACATGATTTGCCTATGAAACATACCAACAGATTATAGTGAAATATTATTTTAATTTACATTGTTGAATTCTTAAGTTTAATCATATATTAGTCAGTATTAGTTAGGATTCTTTTGTGTCACTAGATTTTCTTTGTTTCACTGGTCAGTCTTAAATTTCTTAGGATAGGTCACATCTTGGTCGCATACTAAACTGACACATATATGATCACAGGAATTTACCTTAGGCACACTTTTAAATGCACATTCCCACAGACAATCGTAAACAACAAGAGTTAAGAGGTAAACACGGTCATTATGGGGTTTTGCATTGTGTTGAGGAATTTCATCTGCTTGACTTTAGAACACAGGTATCATACATGCGGCCCGGAGGCCAAATCTGGCCCGCCAAAGGGTCCAATCCGGCCCCTGGGATGAATTTGTGAAATGCAAAATTTACACTAAGATATTAACAATCCTTTTAGTTCAGGTTCCACATTCAGACCAATTCAATCTCCAGTGGGCAGGACCAGTAAAATACAATCATAATAACATAGAAATAATGACAACTCCAAATGCTTCTCTTCGGAAATGTAAAAATTTAATGTATTTACACTAAAACCAAGTATAATTTTGCAAAAAATATGAACAACCTGAAATGTCTTAAGAGAACCAAGTGCAATTTTAACAATATTCTGCCTGTTACTCAATGTTTTGTGTATTTTTAGATCCACTGTGATCTGTAAGTTATAATGTACATGTGTAAATGATAAACTGAGGCAGAATATTGTTAAAATTATACTTATTTTTTCAGCTTTTTCATGTTATTCACATTGTCTGAAAGGATAGTTTGTAGATGTAAACCTTTTCATAATGTAAATGTACTTGTTTCACTCTAATACACAGAGAAAAGTTTGGAGTTGACATTATTTATGTATTATCCTGTTATTATTTTACTGGTTCGGCCCACTTCAGATCAAATTTAGATGAATCTGGCCCCTGAACTAAAAGGAGTTTGACACCCCTGATGTAAACATTTTCATAATGGAATTGGACTTTTTTTCACTCAAAAACATAGCGCAAACTTTGGAGTTGACATTATTCATAACTTGTTATCCTATTATTTATATTATTTTACTGGTCTGGCCCACTTTACAAAATATTAGGCTGTTTGTGTCCCCTGAACTAAAATGAGTTTGACACCCTTGCTTTAGAGTAAGATGACACCAGTCCATTTTCTGTGATCCAACCCACAACGGGTTCAGCCCAGAGTTTGAAGATCAGTTTACAAGGATTATAAAAGTGATGTGCATTGCAATGTTCGGGATCCATTTTCCCCGCTTGGGGTGTGGATCCTCAGCTGAGTTATATTTTGTTTGCAATCCCATCAAGTCAACAATAAATTTATAAAAATGAGACCTAAAAGAATCCGGACTTATTCTTGGAGCTGCCAACAAAAGAACACGCTAACAATAGAAACTCCAGACTGAGGAACATAAATACTGGTAAAATATCACAGTATATGGTTTTTTGGGCCCCTGTTCTTACCGCATACATCTTTAGCTCTCCATCGTTGTGGTGAACCACCTGCATGTGCACACTGACGGGAATACTCTGACATGGTTGAACACATGAAGGGCTTCACGTTGTTTTCACCAGAGCACAGGTCCTTCTCACAGGCTTTGATGAAGAGTTTGGGGTCAATTAGTTTGTTACAGCTCTTGAATGCAGACCCTTTCAACAGCTTCTCGCAGGAGTGTTTCTGTGGCTTCAGTTACAATATTCAATTTCATATTATTATAGGTTGTCAGAATATTTTTATATAAACCTTGTTTTGAATAAAATTCTTTGTCTCCTTTACCTGTTTTACACAGACTGTTCGGTTTGTAGAGAGGATTTGCTCACAGTTTTCATTTGGATTATTGATGTTCCACTGCTCCCCATATTCTGTAAGAGTTACAGGTGTTGTACTGTCTAAAAGAAAATACAGAAAACAAAAACTCTGAATGTTAGCACCTGTGTAACAGAATTATAGCTGCTTTCATCGAGAATATATAGCTATGTAGCTTTCATTGTATTGAATACCTGCTGGGATGAACTCATTAAAACGTTGATCTCCATTGAAGTCACCACACAGACCGCAAGTTTTATTCTTGAATTTTGCATCAAGCTCAACCTAAAAACCAATTGAAAGGATGAAATGTCTTTTCTGATGGTGAAGACTGTGTATCATGTATGAAAAACTCCAGAACAAGTAAATAAATGGACCATCAGTGTAGTTTGTACAAACATCAGACTAAAAAGAAAAATGTGTTCATTATGTCCCCAGTGATCTGATCTTGAGCTGAAGAATCCTATAAAATAAACCTCTTCCTGTTGTGAAGATCATAATAGGGCAAATTTAGAACTGTCTCTGGTATTATTAACTTTGGTAGTATATATTCTTACAAGACAGAAACACAATAAGCGCGTCGTCTTTTCACCATCAGAGTATTTCCCGAAGACACTAAAAACTCACTATGATTAATACATTTGAATTTATCTGAATATATAACCATCTGCTCATATTTCAGTTTATGTTTATTTATTGTTAAATTATTATTAAAATGATCTGAAAATAATATTAAGTCGTAAAATGTACACATACCCAGAGGGAATTTTCTTCATTCCACATGACAACCAAGCCCAACTTTGCCTCAATTTTTACATATGAGACTGCTTTTGCAATTATCAAGCCATTCTCGCTGTATGGAATGGTGACACTAAAGAAAAAAAAAAATCACAATAAGGTCACAGGACACAAATTATTACTGAGAAAAAGTGAAATTGTCAAAACTTACGGGTTGTTGTCGACTGTGATGTTTTTTTTTTTTAATACCACCACAGACCCATCAAGCTTCAGTGTGACCTTTTTTATACTGGTGCCTTCTTTTTCCTTCTTGCGCTGCAGCTGAATATTGAAAGTCTCATAGCTGCTTTTACAATGAGACGTTAGAACGTAGTTGCAAGTGAAGGGAAGCTGGAAGAAATACCCATCAAACGTCATAAAATGGTGGTTCCCCCATGTACTGCAGTAGCCGTTGTTGGAAGATGGTGTCTCTAATCAGTAAAAACAAAAAGCAGTAATTGTACAAAATGTAGTAATTATAGTTTAGTTCTACTTTTAATCTTTACAAAAACATGCCTTGAATCACTGCCATTTTTTTTGTCGACTGAACTGTGGCTTAAAACAGGAGAAAGACATTTTCAGTCACTACACATGATCATATAAATACACATTTTACCAGAGTAATCAGTTCATTGTAGTGACCTGATTATTTTATATTTTATCTTCCTCTTTCATTTTATGGACATTTACACCTCATAATGCAGAACATCAATACGTTTTTGAGTTGACATACCAGTGGATGCTTCAGTCAGTCCAAAGCAGACAATGAACCATGGTATCATCCAGTCAGACAGCATCCTGCCTTTCCTCCTGGTCCTTCACTAGTACCTCTTGTATCAGATAAAGCTGATCTGACTGGCACCCAACGACTAATGTCACCCAATATAATTCATCAGATGTTTGTTTTTAATGACGCCTTCAGTTATATAAGTAAACGGTAATTGTGTACTTTGTAAAATCAACAAGTACATTTTAAATATCATTTTCATCGGACCAAACATTGACTGACAGTTATGACACATTCATTACTTCCGCCAAGGAGGTTATGTTTTTGTTGGCGTTGGTTTGTCTGTTTGTCTGTGTATTTGTCTGCCTGTGTGCAATATAACTCAAAAAGTTATGGATGGACTTGGATGGAAATTTCAGGTGCATACGAGGTGCATACGTCTCAGTTATTTTTTCTTCCATCTTCCCAAAAATGTTCACACAAGGGTGAAAAATACGTTCTCTGCATCTCCTTTCTTCATTTTGATGTCTCCTAACCGCAGCCATGTGTGCGCAATTACACATCCAACCTGATTTTGCCTCCTTTTGAGATGTGGGAAATATAGACGCAATTTCTATGAGCAAAATTACTTCCAGGTTTGATAAATCACTTTGCGTGTGCTAAATTAATATATTTACATTTTCTCCTCCCAGCACATGCACAATTGCATGTACGTAAACGCCCCATATTGCATATTCATTGTGGCAAATGTACTAACTGGATGCAGACACGCTATTTTGCACCTTTGAAAGACGCAACCCATAGTGCGCACTGTTAGTAAATCAGTTTGTACATTTTTTGCATGTGCAATGAGTTTGCACACGTTTTAATACACGCATATGTTTATTAGATTCGGCCCTGGGTCGGATTTGAAAAAATCGGATTTGTGCCGTTCAAACTGTCTTTAACAGGTCAGATACAGATCAAATAGTGGCAAAAAAGCTGATTTGGGCCACATTTGGCTGCAGTCTGAACATAACCTTAGTTATTTATGGGTAACTTTTTAAAGGGGGGGGTATTTTTTTTTTATCAGTATTTTAGTATTGTTATCAGTATTTTATAGTATTTACCAAAAGCCGCTGACAATCAGGACATGAGTACAGTGTTTTGTTTCTGTATATTTTACATATCCTCGTCACTGAGTACATTTCACACAAAGGGAGTTGGGCTGTTTGAGTGATTTTACTGGCCTGATTTATTATTTGGGATAGTTTTATGTTTGATGGTGAGAAAGTTGAACCAGGTTGAGATGTTATAGGTGAGGATGGATTCGATGAGTGATTTGTACACGAGGGTTAAAATGTCTTTGCTGATGTTAAAGGATCTGAGCTTCCTGAGCAGGTGAAGACACTGTTGTGCCTTCTATTAAACATGCTCAGGATAACTTAGTAAATATACGTTCTTCCTGAATCAACACAGTGTGCAAAGTCATGAACTGGAACAGACTTCTTCACAGACACCTGCTGGTCAGGTGAAGCACAGAGAAACTCACACCTGAATGTTCTTTTTTGTTTGTTTTGAAAAATTCTTGATGAAATGATAATTAAGCACATTTTGCAGCCTCCAGTGTGCTCTTTTATTGTCATGCTGAAAGATACAGTACAACTGAGTTATCAATCCTCATTTTGGAAAAGTTTGTATTTGATGGCATGTTTCAAGATCATTTTCATGTGTTTGTGGCAATATTTTATGTATCATTAATAAATGTGGGTCGGCAGACTGTTAACTAATATGTTTTAAAAGGTCAAGGTTGATCTAATGCTTTTTTTCAATCACATGTTCCCCTAGAGGTGTGTCCTCTCATCTATTATTTGTTCTGTCTCAGTGTCATTATAATGGCAGCTGTATGTCGAGATCACAGAATGATCAAACTCCTCTTGGTCCCATGGTAAAGTAAAGTAAAGTAAATTTTATTTATAGAGCACTTTTCACAGACAGAGTCACAAAGTGCTTTATCAATTCAAATCAGAATCAAATTAAGTTTACAGAGACCCAACAGAATCCTTCAGGGGCAAACACTTGTGATTGGTGACAGTGGCGAGGAAAAACTTCCCTTTAACGGGCAGAAACCTCGAGCAGACCCAGACTCCTGAAGGATGGCTGTCTGCCTTGACCAGTTGGGGTTAAAGAGAGAGAGAGAGAGAGTAAAGGAGGAGAAAAGAGAGAGTGATAGAGATATAGAGAGACTGGGGGGGGGGATGACACATGGAGTACGTTATGATGAATACATAGAGTGTAATCAGTCTGTGGTGGTCCTGGGTCAGGTGGGAGACTAAAAAGCCTTTTTGAACAGGAGGGTTTTGAGGTGTTTCTTAAAGCTCTCTACAGAGTCCATGGACCGTAGGTGTAGAGGCAGGTCATTCCATAGACGTGGTGCCACAGCTTTAAAAGACCTGTCACCGCGTGTGCTAAAACAGGTCCGTGGAACCATCAGCAGGTACTGTCCTGAAGACCTCAAGCTACGAGTCGAGCTGTAGGGCTGGATCAGGGAAGCAATGTATGCAGGGGCCTGGCCATGTAGGGCCCGGAAAGTTAGCACAAGAATTTTGAAATGAAGACGATATAGAACAGGGAGCCAGTGGAGAGATTTAAGGATGGGAGTGATGTGGGTTCTCCTGTTTGTGCGGGTCAGGAGCCTGGCAGCAGAGTTCTGGACAAACTGTAGACGGGCCAGCTCCTTCTTGTTTAAGCATGTAAACAGGCTGTTGCAGTAGTCTAAGCGAGAAGATACGAAAGCGTGAACGATCATCTCGAGCTCATTTGTGGACACCATAGATCTGAGTTTGGAGATGTTGCGTAGGTGGAAGAAACAGTTTTTGACTAGGTGTTTGGAGTAGAATTCTAAAGACATGTCCTGGTCAAAGATGACACCCAGATTCCTCAGTTTTGTCTTTACCGAGGAACTCAGGTCTCCAAGGTGATGTTTGATCCCTGGGATTGCACTATCCGGGGCAATGATGAGGGTCTCAGTTTTGCTGGAGTTCAGCTGGAGGCTGTTATCATTTAGCCACTGCTTCAGCTCTGACAAGCAGTTGATTAAGGAACTCAGTTTGTGGGGCTCAGAGGAGTTAAAGGAGCAGTATATCTGGATGTCATCCGCGAATAGATGATAGGAGACATCACTGTACTGTCGGATAATGTGGCCAAGTGGGAGGACATAGAGTAAGAATAGGACTGGTCCCAGGACAGAGCCTTGGGGCACACCACACAGTAGATCCGCTGAGTCAGATTGGAAGTTGTTTATTGACACAGTGAAGCTTCTGCCGGTCAGGTAAGAGGAGAACCAGTCTAGCACATGACCTGACATCCCTACCAGGTCCCTCAGTCTCTCAATCATTATGGTATGGTCCGGTGGTGACCACCAAATGGTATGGTGGTGACTTTATTGAGATGCATAAATGTTCCTAAAACAAAGTAAATGATTATTGAATTAAGCAGACGTCTCCCCTTGATCTTATAGCTTTGATTTAGAGCCAGGTTGTTGTAGTTGACCACTGACTCAAATATGTGCAAATCAGATCACACACTTGACATGTCAGAAGTTGTAAAGTTGACATAACCATTATGAGCTTGTTTGATTCTATTTTTTCCAGTCAGTATGGTGGTGCAGTACTCAAACCAAGAACATCCCTGATCAGGGTCATTTTGTTTGCAGTTTGCATGTCCTCCCTGGGTTTCTGGGTACTTGCTCCTGCAGTCCAAAGACATATAGGCTAATAGGTTAATTGGTTAATTCTAGATTGCTCCTAGGTGTGAATGGCTGTTCAATCAAATGTAGTCAGGGACAATTCTGTATTTTTAATATGCTGATTAGGGTGCAGTCCTCATACAAATCTACAAGGCGCCATAGTGGGGAAAAAATATGACACTAACTGTAAGTAATTTGTGTCACAGCTGAATAAAAATTGACTAAAAATTGGCTAAGAGGCTGAGTGATGTATCTGAGCAAAGTGTGGAAGGTCGCTGAGATCCCCCTCATAGAAGGTTTTCTCTTTTTTCCCTCTGTTGTCGCAGTCTCCAGATTCTTATGATGCTTCTGGCGTCAGTAACTTCACTGCTCATAACAGTCTTCATAAGGATGCAGTGTTTAATACTACATGGTACACTAATCTGATCAGAAGGGTAGGTAGCAGATCCAGAGTTCTTACAGGTTTTGACAAGTTAAATTTAAGTCTTTTTAAGACCTTTTTAAGACTACTTAGAGCAGAACATAATGCCCATTTCAGAGCCTATTTCATGGCTATACTGGCAAAAATTTGTGACTCCTAGAATTTAGGAAAACTTGTATCAACCAGGTCGAGAATGAACTTTTCTCTCAACAAGCATTTTTAAATTTGTACTTCCAAATGCTTACTTTTTGCTTGTGAGCCATCCCTTAAAGTTCACAAAGTCAGCTTTCTTGAGCGACATGCGTGTGACTAATGGCTGAATGTGTGTTGGGCTGAATATTCTGTGATCATTTCTCACCAGGGGCTAAAAAGTTAGCAGTAATTGGTTCTTAATTTTGATAGAAATTACCAGATTTGAATGGATGGAGCTGAGTAGACTAATGTTACTTTCTTTGCAGTTTGTACATTTAACAGACACATTTAAGACAAGAAGTTTATGGCAACATAACTTAAGACCTACCATATCAAATTTAATACCTTTTGAAGACTTTTTTAAGGGATTAAGTGATTTGTAAATTCAAGACTTTTAAGACTTTTTAAACCCTGTGGGAACCCTGAGACCATGTTCAATTACCATGTACAAAAACCTTAAATTTAATCTTGCTACCTAAATATACACACCAAGGAGGGTAAAATGCTTATTAAAATGATTAAAATGTTTTTTTCACTACATGTATATTAACATGATTAGAAAAAAGAGGATTGACACAAACAAAATAAAAGAGGCAGGTTCAACACCATGAGCTGCAGGTTTTTATTAGTGTAAGGATGATTTATAGGAGATGTGGTAACAGGACAGTACGAGGAGGAAACATTAAGTACTTAACATGTGTGACAGATTTTCGGTTACACTAGTCTGAAGCTTCGTTTCTTGCGAGGAGTTTGTCCAGCTGCGGTGCACTCTGTGTTGCCACAGCCGCACTCCTCCACGTGAACATATTCGCGCTCAACATCCTCTCCATTCAGGCATTTTAAGTTCACAATGCGTCTGCTGAATCTTGTCTCCTTACAGCAGGAACAAGAATGCTCTATATTAGCGGCTTCTGCAGAATACCTGAAGAAAGTAGACATGGGATTAATACATGAAATCCTAATCCACACATTCACTTCCTTAGCATGTTCAAACATCTCACATATAAAGGGTTTGTGTGATCCTTACTTGGTGAAAGTGTTGCAGGATCCCTCACAATATGGTACTTCTACCTCTTCCTCAGATTGACAGCCTCCATGTGAAATACGGGTTTTCACAGATTTTAACTTGCAGGCTTTGTCCTTCTCCACACCTTTTTGGAAAACACATACAGTTAGCTTCTTTCTGCTTAAGTATATTATATGAAAAAGAAGAGTAAATTTTACTCACAAGTTTTACAACAGCCATTTGATGTAGTTTGAATTGTCCCCTAAGAAGAAAAATATACATTATGTTGAATTACAGTTTCTTTGAATGTATTTTAATCCAGATGTATTTCTTTAAAAAGTTACTCACAGGCGCACAGTTGCTCTGTTGGAACGGTGGGCAGACAATGTGTGAATTGACAGCAGTGAAAATGCCTCCAGTTTTGAGACAGACGAAGTGTTCACACCTGTTGTCTGCAGGTGACCAGGTTTCTCCTCCCTAATTTCAGGAAGATTGCCACAGATATATGAGGGAACAGATGTAGTATTAGAACAGAAGAGTGGTTGTGGCTGTTAGTGGAGGACAACAAACACAGACAAAGCATCCCTAACCTTCATGACATGCTTGGTCCCATTCAGATTGAAGATACAGTGTGTCTGCTCACACTTTCCACAGCATTCACCGTTATTTCGGTAAATATATTCATATCCCTGAGAGAGAGAGAGACAGAAAGAGAAAGAAAGAAAGAACTGCTTTAATACTCCACATTCAAGATAAGATGCATTCATAAGCATGTGCTACATTTATTTATTTATTTCGTTTTAATGGCTGTAAGTTTCTCACTGTGTCGCAGTTCTCTTCACATGGCAGAACATCACACCGTATTTTCAGATGTTTAGATTTGGGGTCAGGCTCATGGGTACAGGTACAATTCTGGCAGTCTCCAGATGGAAATTTGGAACCAGGCTAGTAAATAGAAAGGGAATTTGATCATATTAGTATTTTACTGTAGAATTCAATGTGTGGCAAAAAATAATCAGTAACTTCAATAATTGTTCCTGATGTTTCCATGTCTTATTCACCTCATATTCAATGTTCTTGTGGAGGCAGACACTTTTAGCCTCTACAACAAGCAGACAAGAGACACATCAAAGGAATGTATTCGAAACTCACTACGGTCAAAAAACTTTACAGTAAATTCAAAGCTTACCACATTTACGTTGTGGACAACATCCTCCCTCAGGAATGTAGACAACTGGTTTATATCCAATTGCACAGTTTGTGTCGTCAAATGGGCAGGTAGTTCTGTCACAACCTATACAGAAAATTAAAAACTGTTGAAATAAGATTCATCGCTGATCAGTTGTATTAGTATTATGAAAAATGTAAACACAAATTCTAATTCGTATCAGATGTCTTACGGCAAACAAAGGCTGAACAACAGCGGTCCGAATCATTAGTCTGGTTGACAAGGACAAACCCTGGACCAGTACAGTTTACTGCAGGTGGTGCTGGACACGCCTTGGGTTTGCAAATCACTGTCTTGGTGGACTCATCACAGATGCAGTCTTGGCATTTATACTCAAACCTTTCTTTAAACTGAAAGAATCATTCCCACATTTAACTTATTTAACGTGTTTTCAGTAACAAATGACATGGAATACGAATTCACTAGTGCATAAATTACTTCTCTCACCTCACGAGGAATGCCCTCAGGATCCAAACATCCTGTTGGAGAAAAGAATAATGCAGAAAATGAGCAATTTTATGGGGTGTAATGGCTAAAATATGAAGCACTATGATAAAGTGGGATGGGAATGACAATACTTACCACATTTACTAACACAAATACCAGACTCTTTGTTGAAAAGTTTCATGCCATCAGGACAAAAGCAGCCCTCAGTTGTGACGTTCATTGTTGGTTCATTTGCACTGAAATATTAATCATCAAAAATGAACATTAAAACCCCTGTTCAGTGTGATGATGCTCAGAAACACTCTTAAGTTTTTCCACAAGAATCTTCAAATTGTTTCATTAATAATTTCAGATTTAAACTACAATTTCACAATTGAATTGAGTTAAATGGAGCAACAACTAATTCTTTCAGAAATCTAAAGCAGTTTATCTACCATTAGTCTATTCAAGTCACTTGTTCACAATTAAATATTGTCACCATTATCTATTATTATTCTAGTCTCCAGTGCACATGAAAGCACTAGATAAATGAGAAAATATATTCTTGATATTTACTTGTCTTCACATGTTGGCTGTTCTGCAGGACCACATGGCTTGTAAACTTTGTCTGATGGACAACTGCTGGCTGTTGGTGAAGAAAAAAATACAGTGTAAGCAACATAAAATAATAAAAAAAATATACTAATTCAATATGTAATTTATAATGGTGCAAAAATGAACACCTTAATTTTTGAATGTAAAAATAGTTAACCCAGTAACACTATGGAACAAATCGAACACACTCCCTATTGTTGAAATCTCAACAACAGCAAAATCTTCCTTGTTCATTTTTTCATATTTGCTACACTTTTGTAGACTTTTTTTTTAAATAAGGTGGAACTTCTACATCACTGTTGTTGATGATCATTCATATTAGAACAATTAAGAAATTATCAAACTGATGTATAATTTTAACGCATAAAGACCCAAACAGCCAGTGGCAACCAAAGCATTTACTGATCTAAACTGTTTAATACCTGTTGATCCACTAACCCTAGCCATGTAAATAATAGGTGTAAAATGCAGTTTGTCATCTTTTCATGGTCATCAGATATGACCCATTTGGATGTTCAGAGGCCCTGTGAACGTGGAAACACCGCCATCTTCTACAACATTCACAAGTAAAATACATGGAGTTTATTCAATGACAGTGGGTAGAGACACTTGTTTTTATGTTCAGTTAATGAAATCTTTGCTGAAAAAGTCACTTTTTCTTCAGTTTTCTCTGTTTCTGACATAATTACCTATGAATTTTACTCTGAGCTTTAAAGAACATCTACATGATCAGTGAATTAAATATAGGAAAATACATGATTTACACTGAATAACTGCAAAATACTGATGATAATATTACAATAAATGGTGATAAATCACTTAAGAAAGGTTAAATATAAAGAAAAAGTCATTTGGGAACTGACACAAAAGTAGCACCGGGTCTCTATGGGTTAATGGAATTTGAGGACTTGAATTTGATTGTACTTCTTTGTGTATTGATTGTGCATTATTTCCATGGCTTCAAACTGAAATGGATGCATAAACTAAATGCATAAAAGCAATAAAAAAGAATGAATGACCCATCCTTATTCTGCTAATCCCAAACATTTACAGTAAAATAACGAGGGGCCTCCTACCACACAGACTGGTGTTCCTCCAGTGCAGACAAATCCCTGCCTGAGCACATGCAGCAGCGTAAGTTTGCAAACTTGTACACTCCACAGCTTGATTAGTAAGATGGCAGCTATCAAACACACAGCCTTGGTAGAAATTGTTTGGTGAGACAAAGGGATGGCAAGCTGTAAAGGGGCTGAGGAGACACAACAGTAATCAAATCAAAGTTCATAATCTCTCAAAATACACAGCTTCTGTGCTGTAACTGGTTCATATGTAAGTTATACTGAAGAATGCTCTTCAGTATTGTTTACCTGTGGTGAAGCATGTCACATAGGGAATCATTCCTGCATGGGGATTGAGTTGGTGGAGGTTCAGGTTTAGAGGTGGGAACCACAGATGGTGTCTTGCACATGGGTTGATGAATGTCTTCTACCACCCAGAAGTCAGCCATCTCAGCACAACTTCCCACCACTTGGCCTCCAGGTAACTTGCAGTCATCAGCCTGATTGTTATTGCAGGTTCCTGACAACCAAGTGACAGTATTTCAATTTGACCTCAACCTAATGATTTAAAATATTACTAAAAGAGGAAAAAGATTTATCCTCACCACAATGACCCTGTGTGTTGCTGCCAAAGTTTTTATATGGAAGGGTTACAATAAAGCCAGATATACCAAATTTAACGACCACCTCTAGGCGAGGAATCTCCAAAATTAAGTTAAGCCCAGTAGTCACAACCTTCATACCATGTTTCCAATAAGGAAGGTCCAGACTTTGTTCATCTATGAAAGCCTATAGTGAAGAAATAAATTTGACAACATAACAAAAGAAAAATACAGTATGCAATGAAAAATATTCAAGAACCAACACTGATATTCCTTTTGCAATAACAGCAAAGAGAAAGTTTTACCTCCAACTCTGCTCCATCAAGAAGATTGTGATTTTTGAGTGTTATAGCTTGTGACTGATATGAAACAATGATAGATCGTGGACAGGACACAGCTTCAGTTGGGTCACAATAGACATTGTCAATATAAATCTTCAAGTCATGTTTTCGAATAGTCTCTTCCATCAAAACATAAGTGCACCTTCCTTGATAACTGTAATATAATCCGTCAAATGTAACGTAATGGGGATCTCCCCAGCCTTCACATACACCTGAAAGGGAAGCAAGAACCTTTCAAATATGTAATAAAAAATTGAGAATTAAAGTCAATAAATACTTTTTGTTATATGTTCTTTTTATCAAACATTAACTCACAGTCACAAACACGATGTTGGCAGCATCCGTATCCATCATATGCAAGAACTGATGGCCTTCCATTTGCACAAGTGATAGGCTCAATGGGTGGACATTCATAAGGAAAGATTTCAATTGTGTTGTTATCGGTGCATCTGGCCATGGTGCAGTTGCACAAATGGAAAGTCTCATATTGCTATTGTGAAAGGAAAAAAGTCATTAAAAATCTGTGGTATTTTGATGTCAAGTTAAACGTCATGATAACAGTGGTGACACGTGCTGTTAAAAAATATAATATAATATAAATAGTGACATAAAACAGCACATGTTTTGTTATAGGAAAAGCAAAAAAAAAATCTTACTGCATCGACAGGGCAGCATAATTCAGTCTTGTTGCTTATCACACAGTTATCCTCACATGTCATTATGAAGCATAAAGCTGATCCAACATGCTCCTTATGTATTACTTCCCCTATACGTAAAAAAAAATAAAAATGAGAAACAGATTAGGCAGTGGCAGTCTTTTTTATCATAATGGATGCAACTACAAACAAGTAGAAAAGTGCTATCAATGAAAATGAATTAAAGATACACATATTACAGCAAAATTGCTTTTGTACTTGTTGAAAATGATCAATTTACTTTACTTACAGAATAGATCAGCATTAAGCATTCAAACTATATATTGTCTGAAAAAAAAAGTCTTCATTTCTTCTTACCTTTTTTATATGCTTTGCCATCAATTTCACAGACACATTGATGACTAGTTGATGGAGCTGTTGTTGTCCAAGGAGGCCCAGTTTCAGGAGTCAGAAGTGTTGTGGAGAATGTGGAAGTTGGCCTTGTTGTAGTAGTGGGTTCAGTTGGTGTGGGTGTTGATTGAGTGGTTGTGGTTGGCTCTGGAGTTGTAGTTGTAGGCTCTGGAGTTGTAGTAGGTGTAGTTGGTGTGGGAGTTGATTGAGTGGTCGTGGTCGGCTCTGGAGTTGTAGTTGGTGGCTCTGGAGTTGTAGTTGATGGCTCTGGGGTTGTAGTTGGTGGCTCTGGAGTCGTGGTAGTACGTTCAGTTGTTGGGGGTGTTGTTGGCTCTGGAGTTGTAGTTGTTGGCTCTGGAGTTGTAGTAGGTGCAGTTGGTGTGGGAGTTGATTGAGTGGTTGTGGTTGGCTCTGGAGTTGTAGTTGTTGGCTCTGGAGTTGTAGTTGGTGGCCCTGGAGTCGTGGTAGTGCGCTCAGTTGTTGGAGTTTTTGTTGGCTCTGGAGTTGTAGTTGTAGGCTCTGGAGTTGTAGTAGGTGCAGTTGGTGTGGGAGTTGATTGAGTGGTCGTGGTTGGCTCTGGAGTTTTAGTTGATGGCTCTGGAGTTGTAGTTGGTGGCTCTGGAGTCGTGGTAGTACGTTCAGTTGTTGGGGTTGTTGTTGGCTCTGGAGTTGTAGTTGTTGGCTCTGGAGTTGTAGTAGGGGCAGTTGGTGTGGCAGTTGCTTGAGTGGTCGTGGTTGGCTCTGGACTTGTAGTTGTTGGCTCTGGAGTTGTAGTAGGCGCAGTTGGTGTGGGAGTTGATTGAGTGGTCGTGGTTGGCTCTGGAGTTGTAGTTGGTGGCTCTGGAGTCGTGGTAGTACGCTCAGTTGTTGGGGTTGTTGTTGGCTCTGGAGTTGTAGTTGTTGGCTCTGGAGTTGTAGTAGGTGCAGTTGGTGTGGGAGTTGATTGAGTGGTCGTGGTTGGCTCTGGAGTTGTAGTTGATGGCTCTGGAGTTGTAGTTGTTGGCTCTGGAGTTGTAGTAGGTGCAGTTGGTGTGGGAGTTGATTGAGTGGTCGTGGTTGGCTCTGGAGTTGTAGTTGATGGCTCTTGAGTTGTAGTTGGTGGCTCTGGAGTCGTGGTAGTACGTTCAGTTGTTGGGGTTGTTGTTGGCTCTGGAGTTGTAGTTGTTGGCTCTGGAGTTGTCGTAGGTGCAGTTGGTGTGGGAGTTGATTGAGTGGTCGTGGTTGGCTCTGGAGTTGTAGTTGATGGCTCTTGAGTTGTAGTTGGTGGCTCTGGAGTCATGGTAGTACGTTCAGTTGTTGGAGTTGTTGTTGGCTCTGGAGTTGTAGTTGTTGGCTCTGGAGTTGTAGTTGGTGGCTCTTGAGTTGTAGTAGGTGCAGTTGGTGTGGGAGTTGATTGAGTGGTCGTGGTTGGCTCTGGAGTTGTAGTTGTTGCCTCTGGAGTCGTGGTAGTACGTTGAGTAGTTGGGGTTATTGTTGGCTCTGGAGTTGTAGTTGTTGGCTCTGGAGTCGTGGTAGTACGTTCAGTTGTTGGAGTTGTTGGCTCTGGAGTTGTAGTAGGTGCAGTTGGTGTGGGAGTTGATTGAGTGGTCGTGGTTGGCTCTGGAGTTGTAGTTGTTTCCTCTGGAGTCGTGGTAGTACGTTGAGTAGTTGGGGTTGTTGTTGGCTCTGGAGTTGTAGTTGTTGGCTCTGGAGTCGTAGTAGTAAGTTCAGTTGTTGGAGTTGTTGTTGGCTCTTGAGTTGTAGTTGTTGGCTCTGGAGTTGTAGTAGGTGCAGTTGGTGTGGGAGTTGATTGAGTGGTCGTGGTTGGCTCTGGAGTTGTAGTTGATGGCTCTGGAGTTGTAGTTGGTGGCTCTGGAGTCGTGGTAGTACGTTCAGTTGTTGGGGTTGTTGTTTGCTCTTGAGTTGTAGTTGTTGGCTCTGGAGTTGTAGTAGGTGCAGTTGGTGTGGGAGTTGATTGAGTGGTCGTGGTTGGCTCTGGAGTTGTAGTTGATGGCTCTGGAATTGTAGTTGTTGGCTCTGGAGTCGTGGTAGTACGTTGAGTAGTTGGGGTTGTTGTTGGCTCTGGAGTTGTAGTTGTTTGCTCTGGAGTTGTAGTAGGTGCAGTTGGTGTGGGAGTTGGTTGAGTGGTCGTGGTTGGCTCTGGAGTTGTAGTTGTTTGCTGTGGAGTCGTGGTAGTACGTTGAGTAGTTGGGGTTGTTGTTGGCTCTGGAGTTGTAGTTGTTGGCTCTGGAGTTGTAGTAGGTGCAGTTGGTGTGGGAGTTGATTGAGTGGTCGTGGTTGGCTCTGGAGTTGTAGTTGATGGCTCTGGAGTTGTAGTTGGTGGCTCTGGAGTCGTGGTAGTACGTTCAGTTGTTGGGGTTGTTGTTGGCTCTGGAGTTGTAGTTGTTGGCTCTGGAGTTGTAGTAGGTGCAGTTGGTGTGGGAGTTGATTGAGTGGTCGTGGTTGGCTCTGGAGTTGTAGTTGATGGCTCTGGAGTTGTAGTTGGTGGCTCTGGAGTCGTGGTAGTATGTTCAGTTGTTGGGGTTGTTGTTTGCTTTGGAGTTGTAGTTGTTGGCTCTGGAGTTGTAGTAGGTGCAGTTGGTGTGGGAGTTGATTGAGTGGTCGTGGTTGGCTCTGGAGTTGTAGTTGATGGCTGTGGAATTGTAGTTGTTGGCTCTGGAGTCGTGGTAGTACGTTCAGTTGTTGGGGTTGTTGCTGGCTCTGGAGTTTTAGTTGTTTGCTCTGGAGTTGTAGTAGGTGCAGTTGGTGTGGGAGTTGATTGAGTGGTCATGGTTGGCTCTGGAGTTGTAGTTGTTGGCTCTGGAGTCGTAGTAGGTGCAGTTGGTGTGGGAGTTGATTGAGTGGTCGTGGTTGGCTCTGGAGTTGTAGTTGATGGCTCTGGAGTTGTAGTAGGTGCAGTTGGTGTGGGAGTTGATTGAGTGGTCGTGGTTGGCTCTGGAGTTGTAGTTGTTTGCTCTGGAGTTGTAGTAGGTCCAGTTGGTGTGGGAGTTGATTGAGTGGTCGTGGTTGGCTCTGGAGTTGTAGTTGTTGGCTCTGGAGTTGTAGTAGGTGCAGTTGGTGTGGGAGTTGATTGAGTGGTCGTGGTTGGCTCTGGAGTTGTAGTTGATGGCTCTGGAGTTGTAGTTGGTGGCTCTGGAGTCGTGGTAGTATGTTCAGTTGTTGGGGTTGTTGTTTGCTTTGGAGTTGTAGTTGTTGGCTCTGGAGTTGTAGTAGGTGCAGTTGGTGTGGGAGTTGATTGAGTGGTCGTGGTTGGCTCTGGAGTTGTAGTTGATGGCTGTGGAATTGTAGTTGTTGGCTCTGGAGTCGTGGTAGTACGTTCAGTTGTTGGGGTTGTTGCTGGCTCTGGAGTTTTAGTTGTTTGCTCTGGAGTTGTAGTAGGTGCAGTTGGTGTGGGAGTTGATTGAGTGGTCGTGGTTGGCTCTGGAGTTGTAGTTGTTGGCTCTGGAGTCGTAGTAGGTGCAGTTGGTGTGGGAGTTGATTGAGTGGTCGTGGTTGGCTCTGGAGTTGTAGTTGATGGCTCTGGAGTTGTAGTAGGTGCAGTTGGTGTGGGAGTTGATTGAGTGGTCGTGGTTGGCTCTGGAGTTGTAGTTGTTTGCTCTGGAGTTGTAGTAGGTCCAGTTGGTGTGGGAGTTGATTGAGTGGTCGTGGTTGGCTCTGGAGTTGTAGTTGTTGGCTCTGGAGTTGTAGTAGGTGCAGTTGGTGTGGGAGTTGATTGAGTGGTCGTGGTTGGCTCTGGAGTTGTAGTTGATGGCTCTGGAGTTGTAGTTGGTGGCTCTGGAGTCGTGGTAGTACGTTCAGTTGTTGGGGTTGTTGTTGGCTCTGGAGTTGTAGTTGTTGGCTCTGGAGTTGTAGTAGGTGCAGTTGGTGTGGGAGTTGATTGAGTGGTCGTGGTTTGCTCTGGAGTTGTAGTTGATGGCTCTGGAGTTGAAGTTGGTGGCTCTGGAGTCGTGGTAGTACGTTCAGTTGTTGGGGTTGTTGTTTGCTTTGGAGTTGTAGTTGTTGGCTCTGGAGTTGTAGTAGGTGCAGTTGGTGTGGGAGTTGATTGAGTGGTCGTGGTTTGCTCTGGAGTTGTAGTTGATGGCTGTGGAATTGTAGTTGTTGGCTCTGGAGTCGTGGTAGTACGTTCAGTTGTTGGGGTTGTTGTTGGCTCTGGAGTTGTAGTTGTTTGCTCTGGAGTTGTAGTAGGTCCAGTTGGTGTGGGAGTTGATTGAGTGGTCGTGGTTGGCTCTGGAGTTGTAGTTGTTGGCTCTGGAGTTGTAGTAGGTGCAGTTGGTGTGGGAGTTGATTGAGTGGTCGTGGTTGGCTCTGGAGTTGTAGTTGATGGCTCTGGAGTTGTAGTTGGTGGCTCTGGAGTCGTGGTAGTACGTTCAGTTGTTGGGGTTGTTGTTTGCTCTGGAGTTGTAGTTGTTGGCTCTGGAGTTGTCGTAGGTGTAGTTGGTGTGGGAGTTGATTGAGTAGTCGTGGTTGGCTCTGGAGTTGTAGTTGATGCCTCTTGAGTTGTAGTTGGTGGCTCTGGAGTCGTGGTAGTACGTTCAGTTGTTGGAGTTGTTGTTGGCTCTGGAGTTGTAGTTGTTGGCTCTGGAGTTGTAGTTGGTGGCTCTTGAGTTGTAGTAGGTGCAGTTGGTGTGGGAGTTGATTGAGTGGTCGTGGTTGGCTCTGGAGTTGTAGTTGTTGCCTCTGGAGTCGTGGTAGTACGTTGAGTAGTTGGGGTTATTGTTGGCTCTGGAGTTGTAGTTGTTAGCTCTGGAGTCGTGGTAGTACGTTCAGTTGTTGTAGTTGTTGGCTCTGGAGTTGTAGTTGTTGGCTCTGGAGTTGTAGTAGGTGCAGTTGGTGTGGGAGTTGATTGAGTGGTCGTGGTTGGCTCTGGAGTTGTAGTTGTTGCCTCTGGAGTCGTGGTAGTACGTTGAGTAGTTGGGGTTGTTGTTGGCTCTGGAGTTGTAGTTGTTGGCTCTGGAGTCGTAGTAGTAAGTTCAGTTGTTGGAGTTGTTGTTGGCTCTGGAGTTGTAGTTGTTGGCTCTGGAGTTGTAGTAGGTGCAGTTGGTGTGGGAGTTGATTGAGTGGTTGTGGTTGGCTCTGGAGTTGTAGTTGATGGCTCTGGAGTTGTAGTTGTTGGTTCTGGAGTTGTGGTAGTAAGTTCAGTTGTGGTTGTTGTTGGCTCTGGTGTTGTAGTAGTAGGTTCAGTAGGTATGGTTGTTGATTGTGTGGTTGTGGTTGGACTTGCAGTAGTTCCGCACGGCACCGGACAACATACTTTTATCTTGTAGTTGTGACACTTCCTTTGATAAGGCTGTTTACTTTTTTTACAAATTAAACCATAACTCACATTACAGGTAGCAACTTGGTTTGTCTCACTGATATACTGATCAAATTTCTTAGTAGGGAAACGTGTTCCTCTGCAATCAATTTCCATGGGATCTTCACATATTTGTCCTCCACTGTTTGTGATGTTCTCATATGTTTCCCAGTCATTTCCATCAGTTAAAGGGTTATGTACATCATACCAGCCAGTCCATTCACAAGTTGGTTCACAGGTTGTACTGGCAAGAGTTGTAAATGATGTGGTTGAAGTTACCTCTGGGGTTGTGGTAGTAGGCTCAGTAGGTGTAGGTGTTGACTGGGTGGTTGTTGTTGGCTCTGGAGTTGGAGTTGTTGGCTCTGGAGTTGTAGTTGTTGGCTCTGGAGTCGTAGTAGTAAGTTCAGTTGTTGGAGTTGTTGTTGGCTCTTGAGTTGTAGTTGTTGGCTCTGGAGTTGTAGTAGGTGCAGTTGGTGTATGAGTTGATTGAGTGGTCGTGGTTGGCTCTGGAGTTGTAGTTGATGGCTCTGGAGTTGTAGTTGGTGGCTCTGGAGTCGTGGTAGTACGTTCAGTTGTTGGGGTTGTTGTTTGCTCTGGAGTTGTAGTTGTTGGCTCTGGAGTTGTAGTAGGTGCAGTTGGTGTGGGAGTTGATTGAGTGGTCGTGGTTGGCTCTGGAGTTGTAGTTGATGGCTCTGGAATTGTAGTTTTTGGCTCTGGAGTCGTGGTAGTACGTTGAGTAGTTGGGGTTGTTGTTGGCTCTGGAGTTGTAGTTGTTTGCTCTGGAGTTGTAGTAGGTGCAGTTGGTGTGGGAGTTGGTTGAGTGGTCGTGGTTGGCTCTGGAGTTGTAGTTGTTTGCTGTGGAGTCGTGGTAGTACGTTGAGTAGTTGGGGTTGTTGTTGGCTCTGGAGTTGTAGTTGTTGGCTCTGGAGTCGTAGTAGGTGCAATTGGTGTGGGAGTTGATTGAGTGGTCATGGTTGGCTCTGGAGTTGTAGTTGATGGCTCTGGAGTTGTAGTTGGTGGCTCTGGAGTCGTGGTAGTACGTTCAGTTGTTGGGGTTGTTGTTGGCTCTGGAGTTGTAGTTGTTGGCTCTGGAGTTGTAGTAGGTGCAGTTGGTGTGGGAGTTGATTGAGTGGTCGTGGTTGGCTCTGGAGTTGTAGTTGATGGCTCTGGAGTTGTAGTAGGTGTAGTTGGTGTGGGAGTTGATTGAGTGGTCGTGGTTGGCTCTGGAGTTGTAGTTGTTTGCTCTGGAGTTGTAGTAGGTCCAGTTGGTGTGGGAGTTGATTGAGTGGTCGTGGTTGGCTCTGGAGTTGTAGTTGTTGGCTCTGGAGTTGTAGTAGGTGCAGTTGGTGTGGGAGTTGATTGAGTGGTCGTGGTTGGCTCTGGAGTTGTAGTTGATGGCTCTGGAGTTGTAGTTGGTGGCTCTGGAGTCGTGGTAGTACGTTCAGTTGTTGGGGTTGTTGTTGGCTCTGGAGTTGTAGTTGTTGGCTCTGGAGTTGTAGTAGGTGCAGTTGGTGTGGGAGTTGATTGAGTGGTCGTGGTTGGCTCTGGAGTTGTAGTTGTTTGCTCTGGAGTCGTGGTAGTACGTTGAGTAGTTGGGGTTGTTGTTGGCTCTGGAGTTGTACTTGTTGGCTCTGGAGTCGTAGTAGTAAGTTCAGTTGTTGGAGTTGTTGTTGGCTCTGGAGTTATAGTTGTTGGCTCTGGAGTTGTAGTAGGTGCAGTTGGTGTGGGAGTTGATTGAGTGGTTGTGGTCGGCTCTGGAGTTGTAGTTGATGGCTCTGGAGTTGTAGTTGTTGGTTCTGGAGTTGTGGTAGTAAGTTCAGTTGTGGTTGTTGTTTGCTCTGGTGTTGTAGTAGTAGGTTCAGTAGGTATGGTTGTTGATTGTGTGGTTGTGGTTGGACTTGCAGTAGTTCCACACGGCACCGGACAACATACTTTTATCTTGTAGTTGTGACACTTCCTTTGATAAGGCTGTTTACTTTTTTTACAAATTAAACCATAACTCACATTACAGGTAGCAACTTGGTTTGTCTCACTGATATACTGATCAAATTTCTTAGTAGGGAAACGTGTTCCTCTGCAATCAATTTCCATGGGATCTTCACATATTTGTCCTCCAGTGTTTGTGATGTTCTCATATGTTTCCCAGTCATTTCCATCAGATAAAGGGTTATGTACGTCATACCAGCCAGTCCATTCACAAGTTGGTTCACAGGTTGTACTGGCAAGAGTTGTAAATGATGTGGTTGAAGTTACCTCTGGGGTTGTGGTAGTAGGCTCAGTAGGTGTAGGTGTTGACTGGGTGGTTGTTGTTGGCTCTGGAGTTGTAGTTGTTGGCTCTGGAGTCGTAGTAGTAAGTTCAGTTGTTGGAGTTGTTGTTGGCTCTTGAGTTGTAGTTGTTGGCTCTGGAGTTGTAGTAGGTGCAGTTGGTGTGGGAGTTGATTGAGTGGTCGTGGTTGGCTCTGGAGTTGTAGTTGATGGCTCTGGAGTTGTAGTTGGTGGCTCTGGAGTCGTGGTAGTACGTTCAGTTATTGGGGTTGTTGTTTGCTCTGGAGTTGTAGTTGTTGGCTCTGGAGTTGTAGTAGGTGCAGTTGGTGTGGGAGTTGATTGAGTGGTCGTGGTTGGCTCTGGAGTTGTAGTTGATGGCTGTGGAATTGTAGTTGTTGGCTCTGGAGTTGTGGTAGTATGTTCAGTTGTTGTGGTTGTTGTTTGCTCTGGAGTTGTAGTTGTTTGCTCTGGAGTTGTAGTAGGTGCAGTTGGTGTGGGAGTTGATTGAGTGGTCGTGGTTGGCTCTGGAGTTGTAGTTGTTGCCTCTGGAGTCGTGGTAGTACGTTGAGTAGTTGGGGTTGTTGTTGGCTCTGGAGTTGTAGTTGGTGGCTCTGGAGTCGTAGTAGTAAGTTCAGTTGTTGGAGTTGTTGTTGGCTCTGGAGTTGTAGTTGTTGGCTCTGGAGTTGTAGTAGGTGCAGTTGGTGTGGGAGTTGATTGAGTGGTTGTGGTTGGCTCTGGAGTTGTAGTTGTTGGTTCTGGAGTTGTGGTAGTAAGTTCAGTTGTGGTTGTTGTTGGCTCTGGTGTTGTAGTAGTAGGTTCAGTAGGTATGGTTGTTGATTGTGTGGTTGTGGTTGGACTTGCAGTAGTTCCGCACGGCACCGGACAACATACTTTTATCTTGTAGTTGTGACACTTCCTTTGATAAGGCTGTTTACTTTTTTTACAAATTAAACCATAACTCACATTACAGGTAGCAACTTGGTTTGTCTCACTGATATACTGATCAAATTTCTTAGTAGGGAAACGTGTTCCTCTGCAATCAATTTCCATGGGATCTTCACATATTTGTCCTCCACTGTTTGTGATTTTCTCATATGTTTCCCAGTCATTTCCATCAGTTAAAGGGTTATGTACATCATACCAGCCAGTCCATTCACAAGTTGGTTCACAGGTTGTACTGGCAAGAGTTGTAAATGATGTGGTTGAAGTTACCTCTGGGGTTGTGGTAGTAGGCTCAGTAGGTGTAGGTGTTGACTGGGTGGTTGTTGTTGGCTCTGGAGTTGTAGTTGTTGGCTCTGGAGTCGTAGTAGTAAGTTCAGTTGTTGGAGTTGTTGTTGGCTCTTGAGTTGTAGTTGTTGGCTCTGGAGTTGTAGTAGGTGCAGTTGGTGTGGGAGTTGATTGAGTGGTCGTGGTTGGCTCTGGAGTTGTAGTTGTTGGCTCTGGAGTTGTAGTAGGTGCAGTTGGTGTGGGAGTTGATTGAGTGGTCGTGGTTGGCTCTGGAGTTGTAGTTGATGGCTCTGGAGTTGTAGTTGGTGGCTCTGGAGTCGTGGTAGTACGTTCAGTTGTTGGGGTTGTTGTTGGCTCTGGAGTTGTAGTTGTTGGCTCTGGAGTTGTAGTAGGTGCAGTTGGTGTGGGAGTTGATTGAGTGGTCGTGGTTGGCTCTGGAGTTGTAGTTGTTTGCTCTGGAGTCGTGGTAGTACGTTGAGTAGTTGGGGTTGTTGTTGGCTCTGGAGTTGTACTTGTTGGCTCTGGAGTCGTAGTAGTAAGTTCAGTTGTTGGAGTTGTTGTTGGCTCTGGAGTTATAGTTGTTGGCTCTGGAGTTGTAGTAGGTGCAGTTGGTGTGGGAGTTGATTGAGTGGTTGTGGTCGGCTCTGGAGTTGTAGTTGATGGCTCTGGAGTTGTAGTTGTTGGTTCTGGAGTTGTGGTAGTAAGTTCAGTTGTGGTTGTTGTTTGCTCTGGTGTTGTAGTAGTAGGTTCAGTAGGTATGGTTGTTGATTGTGTGGTTGTGGTTGGACTTGCAGTAGTTCCACACGGCACCGGACAACATACTTTTATCTTGTAGTTGTGACACTTCCTTTGATAAGGCTGTTTACTTTTTTTACAAATTAAACCATAACTCACATTACAGGTAGCAACTTGGTTTGTCTCACTGATATACTGATCAAATTTCTTAGTAGGGAAACGTGTTCCTCTGCAATCAATTTCCATGGGATCTTCACATATTTGTCCTCCAGTGTTTGTGATGTTCTCATATGTTTCCCAGTCATTTCCATCAGATAAAGGGTTATGTACGTCATACCAGCCAGTCCATTCACAAGTTGGTTCACAGGTTGTACTGGCAAGAGTTGTAAATGATGTGGTTGAAGTTACCTCTGGGGTTGTGGTAGTAGGCTCAGTAGGTGTAGGTGTTGACTGGGTGGTTGTTGTTGGCTCTGGAGTTGTAGTTGTTGGCTCTGGAGTCGTAGTAGTAAGTTCAGTTGTTGGAGTTGTTGTTGGCTCTTGAGTTGTAGTTGTTGGCTCTGGAGTTGTAGTAGGTGCAGTTGGTGTGGGAGTTGATTGAGTGGTCGTGGTTGGCTCTGGAGTTGTAGTTGATGGCTCTGGAGTTGTAGTTGGTGGCTCTGGAGTCGTGGTAGTACGTTCAGTTATTGGGGTTGTTGTTTGCTCTGGAGTTGTAGTTGTTGGCTCTGGAGTTGTAGTAGGTGCAGTTGGTGTGGGAGTTGATTGAGTGGTCGTGGTTGGCTCTGGAGTTGTAGTTGATGGCTGTGGAATTGTAGTTGTTGGCTCTGGAGTTGTGGTAGTATGTTCAGTTGTTGTGGTTGTTGTTTGCTCTGGAGTTGTAGTTGTTTGCTCTGGAGTTGTAGTAGGTGCAGTTGGTGTGGGAGTTGATTGAGTGGTCGTGGTTGGCTCTGGAGTTGTAGTTGTTGCCTCTGGAGTCGTGGTAGTACGTTGAGTAGTTGGGGTTGTTGTTGGCTCTGGAGTTGTAGTTGGTGGCTCTGGAGTCGTAGTAGTAAGTTCAGTTGTTGGAGTTGTTGTTGGCTCTGGAGTTGTAGTTGTTGGCTCTGGAGTTGTAGTAGGTGCAGTTGGTGTGGGAGTTGATTGAGTGGTTGTGGTTGGCTCTGGAGTTGTAGTTGTTGGTTCTGGAGTTGTGGTAGTAAGTTCAGTTGTGGTTGTTGTTGGCTCTGGTGTTGTAGTAGTAGGTTCAGTAGGTATGGTTGTTGATTGTGTGGTTGTGGTTGGACTTGCAGTAGTTCCGCACGGCACCGGACAACATACTTTTATCTTGTAGTTGTGACACTTCCTTTGATAAGGCTGTTTACTTTTTTTACAAATTAAACCATAACTCACATTACAGGTAGCAACTTGGTTTGTCTCACTGATATACTGATCAAATTTCTTAGTAGGGAAACGTGTTCCTCTGCAATCAATTTCCATGGGATCTTCACATATTTGTCCTCCACTGTTTGTGATTTTCTCATATGTTTCCCAGTCATTTCCATCAGTTAAAGGGTTATGTACATCATACCAGCCAGTCCATTCACAAGTTGGTTCACAGGTTGTACTGGCAAGAGTTGTAAATGATGTGGTTGAAGTTACCTCTGGGGTTGTGGTAGTAGGCTCAGTAGGTGTAGGTGTTGACTGGGTGGTTGTTGTTGGCTCTGGAGTTGTAGTTGTTGGCTCTGGAGTTGTAGTAGTAAGTTCAGTTGTTGGAGTTGTTGTTGGCTCTTGAGTTGTAGTTGTTGGCTCTGGAGTTGTAGTAGGTGCAGTTGGTGTGGGAGTTGATTGAGTGGTCGTGGTTGGCTCTGGAGTTGTAGTTGATGGCTCTGGAGTTGTAGTTGGTGGCTCTGGAGTCGTGGTAGTACGTTCAGTTATTGGGGTTGTTGTTTGCTCTGGAGTTGTAGTTGTTGGCTCTGGAGTTGTAGTAGGTGCAGTTGGTGTGGGAGTTGATTGAGTGGTCGTGGTTGGCTCTGGAGTTGTAGTTGATGGCTGTGGAATTGTAGTTGTTGGCTCTGGAGTTGTGGTAGTATGTTCAGTTGTTGTGGTTGTTGTTGGCTCTGGAGTTGTAGTTGTTTGCTCTGGAGTTGTAGTAGGTGCAGTTGGTGTGGGAGTTGATTGAGTGGTCGTGGTTGGCTCTGGAGTTGTAGTTGTTGCCTCTGGAGTCGTGGTAGTACGTTGAGTAGTTGGGGTTGTTGTTGGCTCTGGAGTTGTAGTTGTTGGCTCTGGAGTCGTAGTAGTAAGTTCAGTTGTTGGAGTTGTTGTTGGCTCTGGAGTTGTAGTTGTTGGCTCTGGAGTTGTAGTAGGTGCAGTTGGTGTGGGAGTTGATTGAGTGGTTGTGGTTGGCTCTGGAGTTGTAGTTGTTGGTTCTGGAGTTGTGGTAGTAAGTTCAGTTGTGGTTGTTGTTGGCTCTGGTGTTGTAGTAGTAGGTTCAGTAGGTATGGTTGTTGATTGTGTGGTTGTGGTTGGACTTGCAGTAGTTCCGCACGGCACCGGACAACATACTTTTATCTTGTAGTTGTGACACTTCCTTTGATAAGGCTGTTTACTTTTTTTACAAATTAAACCATAACTCACATTACAGGTAGCAACTTGGTTTGTCTCACTGATATACTGATCAAATTTCTTAGTAGGGAAACGTGTTCCTCTGCAATCAATTTCCATGGGATCTTCACATATTTGTCCTCCACTGTTTGTGATGTTCTCATATGTTTCCCAGTCATTTCCATCAGTTAAAGGGTTATGTACATCATACCAGCCAGTCCATTCACAAGTTGGTTCACAGGTTGTACTGGCAAGAGTTGTAAATGATGTGGTTGAAGTTACCTCTGGGGTTGTGGTAGTAGGCTCAGTAGGTGTAGGTGTTGACTGGGTGGTTGTTGTTGGCTCTGGAGTTGGAGTTGTTGGCTCTGGAGTTGGAGTTGTTGGCTCTGGAGTTGTGGTAGTGGGTTGAGTAGGTGTGGGTGTTGACTGGGTGGTTGTTGTTGGCTCTGTAGTACTGGTAGGTGTAGTAGGTGTAGTAGTGATGGGGCATTCCTCCACACACTCCTGTTTGTCCTCATCAAATATGGGCTTATCTTCAGGACACTGTGGGTAACAGCCTGAAAGTCCATACAGCATAATAAATTATACATTGCAAACATGAGCTGTGTTATTTACATTGTTGCCTTGCAAAGAAAGCCATGGGAAGGAAGAGCTTATTTTCACATTTAAAACTCACACTTATTAGGGACAAGATTACACATGATGGTTTCTTACCTTCCAGGTTGGGTATGGGGTTGCTGCAAATTCCCTCCGGATTCAAGCACGTCTTGTAGCACGGTGTATGGCAAGGGCTGTAGTGCCACGTGCAGTTTCCTGGGCTGTTGTAGTAATCACAAAAGACAGCTGTGGAGCAAAGATACAAGGTTTGTCTTTAAAGTGAGTGACACAAAAATCATTCATTTGCTGAAAAGATGAAATTTGTCTGCCCTAACCCACAATAATCACACAAGACATATAAATCACTGAAAGCATTTTCAGTAATACATTTTCTGTAATATACTGTACATAAGCTTCAGTTAGTTTCATTCAGTATCACTCACATATGAATAACATTTTTAACTACAGTAAATGTTTCTACATTGCCCTCCTCCACCTCTACTCTTATCTAATAAAGGCATACATGCAAAAAAAAAAAAAAATAGAGGACATTTTTCTGATTCATAATTCATCTGTATCTTGACAGTTCCACAGTGACTTTAAAAATAGACTTAAAACTAGGACTTGGCTTTGAAATTACTGAAAAATCTCAATCTTAAGGCAGTGTTTTTCAATCTTGGGGTCAGGACCCCACGTGGGGTCGCCTGGAATTCAAATGGGGTCACCTGAAATTTCTAGTAATTGATAAAAATAAAAACTTACTAATAAAAAAATATATGGTGAGTTGAGAGAGACAATCCCAATATAAAAAAGACATGACAAACTGTGAAACATAAACTGAAGCACTGTGGTACTGTTTATCTTTCAAATGCTCATTGTGGTCAGTTTCAGATGCTGCAGCTCTTTCATAATTCATAGTTTGAGTTCTTGTTTGTTCAGTATTAATTTTCAGCCTTGTAAATCCAAGCTGGACTGACTGTACATATCCTGACCAAGGAAAATAAAATTCTCACTTTGTGCAGTAATCTACACCTGGCTTTTCTGCCTCCGTCCATAATAATATACATTATATAGACTAAATGTCGTCTAAAATTAATTTTTATTTGCAACACAGTATAGCAAACTATTACATGATCAAAAACAAATTAATTTTACCAAAAAAAAAAAAAAAAAAAAAAAGAAAGTCTCCATTTTGAATGTTTGGGTTCACCAGATATTTGTGATGTTAAAATGGGATCATGAGCCAAAAAAAGGTTGGGAACCACTGATCTAAGTGTAACCTGTGGTTTACTTACGACAGATGTCTGGACTTCTCCATGCAACACAGACACCGGCTTCATTACAAGCCTGAGCATATGCTGCGACTGCTGAACAGAAACACTCACAGTCTCCTCCAGAGTCACAGGCACATGAGTCTCTCACACAGTTTTCATGATACACACCAGGGGGTACCTGTTCAGTGTGCAAAATAGGATTGCTTTTAAGTTATTCCAACATTTTCAATCATCCAACTTTAAATAATTCCAAAAAAAGACACAAATATACCAGTACCTTATGGTGGCATTTTTTAAAAGTGTTACTATTTATAATTCTGCACATCATTTTTGCCCAGGGGTGTCGATGGGTTGCTACATCACAGGGATTGGCAGTGGCTTCTGCATTTGGACAAGAGCTGGACACCTTCCAGCTGTTTCCAAATTCTGTCACAACACTCACCACCAGCAGACCCTGGGTGGTGAAGTCATTCTTCCCATCACCATCATAATTTCCACAGAGGCCACAAACCTCTCCCTGCACAGGAAAAAAAAGAGTAATGGGGGACAATATTCTGTATAAATACTCTCTTTAGTACAAGGATTAAGGATAGGTGTTACATACTTTTCATCTCTACTACCAAAACACTTTATATACACTGTTGCCCATATGACTGGAATTAAATATTTTTACCTCTTCCATAAAATGATTGCGACAATGTGATGTATGTTTGGTAGAAAGTGTAACTAGGACTCTGTATGTAATCTTGTACTTGGTCAAAGGTGATTATTGATGTGTATAAACAGGAATAAAAAGAGGAAGGTGTCTGAAAACAACATTATTCTAACGTTATGGGCAACAGTGTATGTGTGCGTATTTCAGATATTTCAAAGGCTTAGACTATGCATCTAAAACAATACAAATAACACAGATTATCACTATCCTTTCTAAAGCAAGTCCTCAATCATTGGCACTGTGACTGTAAACTGTGACTCACATGGTGTTCTGGTTCCAGGAGGATGCGAACAGTTGTTTTGCGATCCCACATCACTGCCAGACCAATGTCTGAGTCTATGATCAGATACAGGCCAACTTTTCGTACTCTATAGCCAACATAAATGCCCGGCTTGGGCTCTTCACCCTTTGTTAAATAGATTTCTGTCGCCTGTAAGTAGTTTGATATTAGTTACCTTTGTTCATTATGCAGTATTATTGATGAAAATATATGTTAGTATTTTGCTTAGTGTATTTGTTCTTACCCCCAACTGGATTCTGACATTTTTGGAGCATGTGGTGCCTGTAGATCCACAATGTACATTTTCTGTAATAACTGTAAAGTTTTCTTGTGCTGTTTTATTGCCACAGGTGTTCTTGAAAGAGAGATGATATCATGAAATTGTGGGCTAGACACAGATCATACAGTTACCTGCAGTCTTTATTGAAATGGTAAAATGACATAAAATGCATAACAATTATAGTTTAAACTTGAATATGAGTGTTTCTTTTTGTCTATCACTAAATTTTTGGTGCTCCAATCAATCAATCAATCAATCAATCAATCAAATATTATTTATATAGCACCAAATCATGACAAAAGTTATCTCATGATACTTTACATATAGAACTGGTCGAAATCAGACTCTTGTTGCTGTTGTGATTTATGTTTACATGTAATTTACCTTCACAGCCACATAGCCACAATCTCCATGAAACCCATATGTTTTCTGATCAAATGTAGAATAATGGCCACTTCCATAAATAACACAGGTTCCTGGGCATATTTTCTCTGTGCACTCCCATCTTCCACTTTTGCATGTACTGCATGAATTAGATGCATTTATAATACACAGCATTAAAAACTACGATTAAAACCTTCACACAACATTGTACACTGTGCACCATTATACAATATAACTGATTAAAATCAAGACATACCAGGTGTTGCACTTGTTAGGGATTTTTGTTCCAGACACGTAGAGATTACCATCATGCTGACATGGACATTCATGTTGTTTCACACAAAAACCTTTTCCATCATCGAGAAGACCGTCTGGACACTTACAGCCAGATTCACAATCTGTGGAGCTCTGGGAGGACAGACATATTCCAATGAGGGGAAAAAGAAAAATGACTCATGGTTCCAACTTGTGAGTTGGATCAGTTAAGTGCAGTATATTCATTCATTCATTCATTCATTTATTCACATATATGTTAAAAGATCCAAGTATAAGATCATTACATTTTGCATTTACATTATGTGAAAAGGCCCGGATAAGCGGAAGGAAATGGATGGATGGATGGATTATGTGAAAAGGGACACCCTGCGAAGCTGATGAGCTTCTGAGAGGGGCCCAGACACAAAGAATAAATAACACATGTAACAATAACGCAACACATTTTACAGTAAGACAAACCCAAAAATCCCCCCCTTTTTCAAGCATCCACAGTCTCACTCACATACACAAAATAAAATAAAGTTAATATTAAAAATAATGTTAATTCCCCTAACTTAAAACTAATCTAGGCCCTACTCCTAACAAGGTCCAAGTGGTCTAGTCACCAACATTCTTAAAACAAATTACATATAGGCAAAAAAAAAGGTTTACAGCATTAATTCATATTGGAGCATATTCCAGGAGCAGTTGCCTCCTAAATCTCTTTTTAAAAACATGTATAGTTGGAGACATTTGTACATCTTTATCTATATTATTCCATACCTGTGGGCCTTTGCAAACTATACTGATACTAGTATATTTGAGTTTCCATTTTATTTCCTTAATATGATGCTTTTTCCTAGTCTGATAAGTGTGTCAAGGAAGAGAAATTGCGATTAGATCACAAAGTCTGCCACTGAGCATATTTACAACAGAATACATTGTGCAAGCATTATGAAAGATATTGACTTCAGTAATTTTCAGAAAGCCATAGCGACAAAAGAGTGGATCAGAGGGGGCATCAAATGCGGACCAAGATATGGCACGCATGATTTTCTTCTGCAAATTTAGCAATTTCCCCAGGTGACTGGGAAATGTATTGCTCCAAATAATATTACAATAATTCAGATGAGGCTCAAATAGAGACTGGTGTAATGTAAGGAGTGCTTCACTGGGTAGGAAATGCCTCAGTTTAAAAAAATAATCCAACATTTATTGATATTTTTTTTTGTTAACTCATCAATATGGCTCCTGAAATTAAAGAACTCATCCATGTGGATCCATGACTGTCGGAAATAATTATATTTTGTAAAAATGTAAGGCAAAAGTAACTTACACATTCCCCACTGTCCAGAGTAGCACAAGTAGGAGCACACTGCACTCCAAGCTCTCCTGAGGCCACGGTGGAGCAGTTGACGTACACCTTGTGAGGTGGACATGCAGCTAAAGAAAAAAAAAAAAATTTAATACAAGCTGTGTCAACCAAAAGCATATGAAATCTGTTAAAGTAACTTACAAAATGAGCGGGCCCTCCATGAGCTGCAGTGAAGCACTCCATTGGTGCATACGCTATGAACAGACACCAAAGACAGATGAACCACAGACAGGCTTAAACAACTGTGTGTTTGAATGTTTCACAAATGGAAATAACTGTTTACCAGTGCTCGTCGTTGATGCTGATGGACTTCCCAGGTTTAATGTCAACACCATTGTGGTGGCAGTGGCATTTTTCCTTGGGGACACAGATGCCTTCGTTATCCAGGTAAAAGCCGTCAGAGCAGGAGCATCCATCCACAGGTAAGAAGTCGTTGGAGCAGCTCTGCTTTGATGCCAGTGAGCTGCATGTCAGCTGGCATCTCTGATGTTTGTAGGAGAACGTCTGAGATTTTGGGCAGTTGTTGCTGTATTTATCTGTTTTGTGCAAAATGTAAATAAAAATGGTTATGTAACAGATGAGGGGTAACAAAGACTGACTTATGAAAGTGTCCTTAGTCATTTTAATTCTCTTCATACTTAGGGAATTAGTTGTTCTTAAATACAACTGTCTAAAAGAAAAAAAAAAACGGATTTTGAATGCATATTGAATTGGTTCTATTCTGGATCAGACCTTCAGGATATGTTGGTCAAAAAAACGTATTATTTGTGTGGCTCTGATCCTGAAAATTAGGATTATCTTAAAATGTATAAAGCAACAGACTAATGAGACAAACTTTGCACTGCTAAGTTAACACTAAGCTGATCCAACAGTATTATTTCTCTACCACTAAAAGTTATTAAACGAGCCAAAGAAGAATAAAATAAATGGTTGCATTTTGAAGCAGTGATTATATGTACATTTTGTCTTACCTTTGCAGTTTTCTAACCATAACCTGGTTTTATATGAATGAAGTTTCTGCTATCGGCTAACCCATAGTTTTGTGTTACATTGAATTATTCCGCATTGGAACAAATGACCCAGGTTTTAACAGGTTAAACTTTTGGAACACCTGGCCCCTGGTGTTATTCCACCACACCATCATGACATGTATCCTTACCACACACATCATCCCTCCAGTCTGTCATGAACACCCCCTTTGCTGCACAGGCCCGTGCATAGGAGGAGAGGACGGCGCATAGGCAGGCCTCACTCTTTTCACAGTTACAGCTAGCATAAACGCATCTCTGCAGAAAACAGAAAACATGCTTAGCAAATAAATAACAGCCCAGTCAATAGAAGTCAGTGATAAAACAACTGATAACTAATGCTGTACCTTGTAGTACACCTCAGGATCCACCTCTGCATGGCACTGGGCAAATGGACGATCAGGACTTTGTAGTAAGGCACACCAGTGTTTCGCATACTTCTCTAAGAACAGACAGAAGATTACCTCTCTTTTAGTTATATTTTCAGCATCTACTTTGGAAGGCAGACTGATAGTGCTACAGTAACTCAACAAGTGGTACCAGGTACAGCAAACCCGGCCCCTCACACGTATTGTAGCTTATTTTAGCATTGATCCAGCTGATGTCATCATGTCTATGCGTGTGCTGATGGCAGTATATCAGTTGCCTCTATATATTTACCAAGTTTGAAATAAATTGAAACAAAATTAATGTTTTTATAGACATTTGAAATTTTGCCCCTTAACAAGTAAATGGGAGGGAAAAAAAGATTTAAAAAATTCATAAAAAATTTGAACTTTGACCTACATTTACCAAAATGTAACCACATCTATTCTGGGTCACTGGCAATCTGTAAACCCAATTTGGTATGAATTCAACCAATAGTTTTGCTGCTAGTGTTAAACAAACAAATAAATGAACAAACAAACAAACTGAACCAAAAACAATACCCCTTGCCTCCCCTTCAGGGGCAGGGTAACAAAACAACAACCTGCTGAATGAGCAGTCAGGGCTGATTACCATTTTCCACACTGAAGGAACAGGGGTCATCACGTCGTTCCTCTTTGTCTCTGCACGTGGGTTCAGCTTTCCATGAGTTTGCAGAAGTTGCTGCTGTTCCTGCCACGATTCTCTGATTAGTCGTCGTGTCATCAGAAAGGATCATGTTGTAGTTTCCACATAAACCTAAAAATTTTGGAAAACATTTTACGTTAGATGAAACTTAAATAATGTTGGTAGATATTGCAGTTTTTCATATTTGCATCCTCTACTGTTTCTGTGGTCATCATTGTATTTATTGCTGACACATTATCTTCTGTATTGAACCCAATGTAACACCTACCACGTGTCTTTGTTTTGTAGCCCTGTTCAACGCTGATGTAGACTTGCATGATAGGCACATGTTGGATTTGGATATTCAACCCAAATCTGGTCTGGAGCAAAATGTGGAAGGATGAAGCATGGAATATGTGGATGTCACCTTTGAATAAATACAAAGAGTTAAAATTGTTTGCTGATATGTCAACACATATGAAAGTTTCAAATGTAATTCAGGTTATTTTAAGTCAGCGACTCACCTGAGCTGTACGGCAAACTGATGGCTTGCATATTCTGCTTTACTGTTCCATCAGAAGTGAACATCAACACCTGAATAATAGCAGAAATCATCAACTGAAATATTGCTGGTATCACAGATTCAAATTCAGAAAACTATTTATTCCCAGGGGGCAATTTAGGGCACATATGAGCAGCATGACTTGAAAACAGGACAGTATGTATAAAAGACAGGGCACTTATTAGAAAAGATCTAAATGGAAAACATAAACAAACACAGTATATCCAGTGCAAACAGTGTAATGTAAACATAAAATCAGGGTTCTTATTAAAAAAAGTGTATCCAGTGTATCCAGTGAAATGTAAACAGGAGTTGCAGGGGTTATATATTGACATGTTATTGTAGAGGTAGTAATGGATGATAATAATAAAACAGCAGAAGACAGGTACATGCCAGACTGTATAGAACAGACTTAAGGTGTATATTGAGGTGAGACAATGATAGCTACAGTATTTCTAATTGTTAAAGACCTAAAATGATGGTAGTGACTTTCAAATGAATTTCCAAAGTGATTTATCAACATTTTTTTTTTTTTTTTTTAGAATATTATCCCCACAATTTTACATTTTCCAGAGACAATCACGTATTTTTCAATATTTCATTTGCTGATGTGGATGTTCATTAAAGGTCAGAGTAAAGTCAAAGTTTATTTCATCAAAACAGAGAAAACTGAAGAGTGACTTTTTCAGAAAAATATATCATTAACTGAACATTAAAAGATATGGAAGAGGAGTGGGGCCACTGGGGGGAAAAAAAGGTCCAACATATTTTCTTTTATTATTATTACTCTGAGAAAAAAGTAAGAATTCTGACTTTTTTCTCAGAATTCTGACATTAATCTCAGAATTCTGACTTTTTCTCACAATAATAATTTTAAAAAATATATAGGACATTTTTTTTTCCAGTGGCCCTAATCCTCTTCTGTGAAAACAAGCATCTACAACCACTACTATTTCTTAAACTACATGGATTTCATTGGTGAATCAGTAGTCACTTTTCCATTGGACATCTGTGCAAAACTTTACCGATATTTACTAAGTGTTGAAAAAACAAAAGTGCGTAATGTCGGTTTTTCCATTAAATTACAAATGCAATGATTTGTTTATTTATTATCGCGAAATGACAGGAGAAGTCATTCCATAAACATGGCGACGAATGTAAATATGGTGTTGATTTACAGATATATTCATTATTATTAATTACCCCTCTATCTCGTACTAAATTTAAAAATTATTGGGTTTCCTAGTGTGTCCACACATACTGCAACATGCTTCTTCTTCTTCTTCGGTTGTTGTAACGTGCATCAACATCTGTTTTGTTAATTCACCTGACTCTAGTTGCAAAAAAAGGTCTTTCCATTCCAGTTTTGCGCGATATACCATTTGCGCTATGCCTGTGAAACCACCTCTTGCCAGCACAAAAAATTTTAATCGAATAATTAGACTTTTGGCGAAATTGTCGTTTTTCCATTAGGTAAATTTTTATGTGCAAGTTATACTGGCACAGTTTGAGGGTCAATAGAAAAGCGACTACTGTTGCAGAAGATGACAGTGTTTCCATGTTCACTATGGAGCCTCTGAACATCCAAATGGGTCATATGTGATGCCAGTGAAAAGCTGAGAAACTGCATTCTACCTGAATGCATTAACAGGATTAGTGTTTCAAAAGTTATTAAACATTTTAGATCCATATATGCTATGATTGGCAGCTGTTTAGATTATTGAGGGTTATAGTAACAATCTATACTTACATTGTTTCTGTCGTTGTTCACCAGTATTTTGAGGGTCTTCAGACATGTGTCAAACTCTTGGTTTGCACATGGCACCAACTTGGCCAGGACCTTAAATGCTGGATTGTTGTTATCCTTGAATTAATACAAGAGAACAATTAAAGTGTTAAAGAAAGCTAACTATGCATTTTACCATAAAACTAGAAGGATAATTAATCTACCTTGGCCTCCACTCGAACTAAGGTGTAGAAACAGTCTCCGTGGAAGGTGTATGTTTTCCCATCAAAGGTTGTTATATGGGAGCCCTCTTCAACTGCACATGTAGCTGGTACTTGAAGACTCTTACACGTCCATCTTCCACCATTACATGTACTGAAAAATTCAAACAGTTCACAGAAGATCTCATGAAGAAGAAGCCAAACATATCATTTTTTAAAAACCTTATTAAACTTTTACACACCACTCCACTGCATACTGCCGGTAAACTTCCCCAGGATTATAGACTTTGCCGTGCTGACATTGACATTCAGATTGATTAACGCACCCTCTCATGGAAATATCATCAAAGACAGTTCCTAAAATGAACATAAATATTAATAGGGTGTAACATTGTATATAGAGGTAATTATAAGTGAAACAGTGTGTAAAGTGGTACAAAAAATGTGTTGAAGTGAATGGAGCACTAACCAGGTGGACAAACACAGCCGTCCATTTTGTGGTCCTCACACAGGGAAGTTGTGTCTTGGTAAGTGCAAGTATCCATGCAAGGGGAACTACTTTCTTCATAAACCATGTTGAATGGGCACTCTTTAGCTGTAGAGAGGTGATACATATTAAATTAGAAAAGGAAATCTATCTCAAAGGACCAGGAAAATAGTATTCCAGGCAATGTAATGGCTCATAAATGTTCCACCAAAATGCTCACTTCATTTATGTCAGCCTCTTTTATTGTATGAAACTAGACATTGTATTTAATTTATTTGTAATATATGAAAGGTTTTAGTTTGTTGAGCTTTTATTTCTTGCAACTATGTCTATATTCCTCTCATGGCCAGTTCACTCTGGTTAACCCATTAAGACATCAGCACCCAAAAGCATAGAAACTGTTTAATACCTGTTGACCTACTAATCCTATCAATACATGTACATAATTGCTGTAAAATGCAGTTTGTCAGCTTTAAACTTAATCAGATATGACCTATTTGGGTGTTCAGAGGCTCCGTAGTGCATGCAAAAACATTGTCACCTTCTACAATATTGATTCACCAGTGTTTGATCAATGACAGTGGATGGAGAAACGCATTTTTTCATTCAGTTATCGATATATTTGCTGAAAAGTCGCTTTTTATTCCATTTTTTTCTGTTTCTGATAAAATAACCTTTGAATTTACTCTGAGTTTTGATGAACATTTGCATGATCTTAAATTAGATATAGGAAAATACATGATTTACACTGAAAAATGCAAAATAAGGATAATAATATTATCATAAACAGCAATAAATCACTTAAAAATGGTTAAATATAAAGACAAAATCATAGCACTGGGTCTTTATGGGTTAATTAAAACATATAGGTTACACAGTATATTATTCCATGAACATTTTAGCTCATTTGATGCGCTTTATGTATTTCTCTTTTCTATGATAAAGAATGATAGACAAACAAACAGCAGAACATTACCGCATAAATCAGATGTCCTCCATTTGGGAGGCTGCCCTCCAGCATGTGAACATTGCCGAGAGAATTCAGACAAAGTGCTGCAGAGACAGTTATTATCGGTGTTGTTGGAACATCCACACATGTCCTGCACACAGGCCTGGATGTAGGGTTCAGGGTTCAACAGTTCTGTGCAGGGGCTCCACAAATCTGAGTGCAGGGTCTGGTTACAGATGGTTTGCTAAAAAGAAAAGAGGAAAAGATAAGTATGGGAGTTATTTTGTTGCACTTTTTATTAATACTGCTTCATATGTATGGATAAATCTACATAAGACATCACACTCACAAACTTTTCACATGAGGCCTGCACAGCCCCCAGTGGTTCATCTTCTTCTTCATAGGGATCTTCACAGTCATCATTTGGACGATGCACTTTGTGTTTGTTGCCAATTCAATGGGATTAATTTTGCGTCCTGAATAGAATAATGTCAGTGTTACATGTCAGTGGATAACTAAAGTAAAATCAAATGTAGACTTCTATGCATCAGGTATATGTATAACAGTGTCAGTAACTAACCCTTATGAATGAATTCATTGTAGATGGCTACACCATTGAAGTCTCCACAAAGTCCACAGGTACGATTATTATACTCATGTTCCAGCTCCACCTAAAACAGACACATCTAAAAATTATAACAAGTTCACTAAACAATTCTAATAACAGTGTATACCTAGATAGAGTATTTGGATATCTGTCTGCCTTTTAGTTACAGTCATTAACAATTGAACCCTTTATTTAGATCATTCACAAGAGTTCAGATTAAACATTTTGACTGTATATTTAACGTTTCAAAAGCTTAATGAATTTTCAATTGCAGAACAAGTGGAATTGATCATTCTCGTCAAAGGAAGATGAATGAGCATATTTGTATTGAGTCATCAGATAGATAGATAGATAGATAGATAGATAGATAGATAGATAGATAGATAGATAGATAGATAGATAGATAGTAGGGATGTAACGATTACCAGTATAACAATAAACCGCGGTAAAATTGCCAACGGTTAGTATTACCGTTTAAATTCTAATTATCATGATAACCATGTTTGATAGAAAACGCCTATGTAAAGCTCTGCTTTTATGTCAAATATTTGAGTACAGTTTTAATTAATTACAATTTTGATTGTATATACCTAATATTTGGAACCAATATTCACTTTTCAAGTCTTTGAAAAGGTTTAGTTAAGCATCTTTGTGTTATTTATGCAATAAATTATATGCATTTTTCAAATCGGATTTTATATATATATATATATTTTTTTTTTGTGTGTATTTTTTGTCCTTTTGTGTTGCTATAGTTGGTTGAAGTGAAAGAATAATAGGCAGATGATACAGATCAAGTTGTGCTGAAAAAAAAGATACCAAACATGGGTTTAGTAAACATTTGTTTATATAATATATTAAGGCAAAATCAAAAGGACTGAAAAACGGACAAAATAGGCTCAGACCACTAAGGGTTAATATATGAATGTTTCTGCAACAGAATGTGCATTGTGCCAATTATTTAATTTAATTTATTTATTTAGTTATTTTTTTAAATACAACTTGGTTAAATTATTTCAGTGTGTGTATAAGTATTTTTTGAACATTTTAAACATAATTTCATCAATACCATGATAATAATGATAACCGTGATAATTTTAGTCACAATAACCGTGATATGAAATTTTCATATCATTACATCCCTAATAGATAGATAGATAGATAGATAGATAGATACGTAGGTGCATAGATTAGAATACATTAAAGCTGTACTACTGTATGTATTTAATTGTACAGCTGTTTTTTATTTCACTGTATTTAATTGTACAGCTGTTTTTATGTCTTTTTAATCTCTTCTTGTATTTTATTCTATCATTTTGTTTTTTATTCTTCTGTATAACACTGTTTTTAATTGTACAGCTGCTTTATGTCTTTAATCTATTCTTGTACTTATTCTTTTTTTTTTTTTTTCCCCTGTTAGTCACTTTGGAAAAAAGCATCTGCCAAATACATAAATGTAAAAGAAATGTAAATGTATTCACACATGTACAGTAGTATCTGGATGGTCTGTCTTTATACTTTACACATATTGAAAGTAACTTTAAGGAGTGTGGTGTTTGCTGTAAAAAGTCCAGTTTTTACCATGATTGCGTCATCACCATTCCACAGAACAATGAGGCCAACTTTAGACTGCAGCTTGATGTAAACAGCGTTTTTTTCTACTTGTACACCTGCCTTGATGTACGGCAGATTGACACTGAAAGAGAAAGTGGATTTAATTACTTAAATACCTCAGTAAGAACATGTGCTTTTGCAGGCTGTATAACTTACAGGACATCATTCACAGTGACCTGACTCTTGTTGAGGTGGAATGAAAGGTCGTTGATGGTGACCACCACGTAGCTGACTGTAGGGCTTCCATCCACGTCTGTCCTCTTCATGTGCACTGAAAACTCCTGGTACATCTCATGACAATCGGAGACAAGGTTGTATTCACACAATCCAGGGAACTGGTACATGTCACCATCAAATGTCTTGAAGTGGTCTCTGCCCCATGTGCTACAGATGTTGTTGACATGGTTACGAGCTGAAGAGAGAAGTCAAAATACAAAGTTACCACCAAAAATATCACGTTTTAAATGCAAAGTAGTATTTGAGCAGTAGAAAGCTCAGTAAGTCTGCAGTATGAAATACGGTATATTCTTTTAGCATTACTTAAAAGTGTAGTAAATTAACAAAATGAACAATAAATCTATCTAAATAAACCAAAACACCTTTAGTCTTACCTAGTCTGGCATAGGCATTAACCAGAAAAGCCAGGACACACAACCACACACACCTCCACCTCATTGTTACCACTGTGGGCCTACTGTCGCCGAAGCAGGTTATAATCAGACTGTTGGACTGACTGCCTTTTATACCTTTTCATACAAATTTTGCTCTCATCCTTGAACTGATGATAATCTGTCAGGACAAACATTTGCTGAATGATGCACCTGACGCCTTTCACAAATCCTACTTTACCCCAAGGACTTATCTCCTTATCTCCTTATCTCCTGATTAAACAATTGTGTTTGAACTTTTTGTGTTTTGTGAAATGACCAGCCATTAAATGACTTTGTTGACATTATGGTCCCTCCTAAATGTACTTTGTATTGTGATGGCATTGAGATTTCTGATGAAGCACGTACTGTACATAAAGTGAGGAAGTGGTTGTGTGTTTGAATGATGCGTTTCTCTTTAATGGTACACGAAGAACTTCATAATGTGTCGCATTCACCCATTTGGCCACAAAAACACATGCCCGTTTTATAGCATCTTTGACGTGGACATAACATAGCATACCAACTTTATTTATAAAGCACTTTAATAATTTTACAGCTGGCCAAAGTGCTGTACACACATCATAAAACAAGGAATTAAACTTTCAAAACATGCGGTTCTCGACAGAAATTGACATCAAGTAGGACAAAAACCTTTAAGATATCATGTTCAACTATGCTGAAAATAACGTTTGGATAAAAATACTGAAAAGTCTGACATGAGAATGTGGTAACTGTTAGAACTCCTTGACATACGAAAAGGTGAACTCAAATGCACGAGTCAAAAACTGAAGGTTTTAACAAAAGTATTTTAATATTGACAGAGTGATTAACAAATAACACTCTCAAGGAGGATATATCAAACTAAAAAACAATCTATGATGAACAAAAAATTCAGAAAAACTTGAAACAAAAACCTGACAAACTTGGAAAACACCTGGTTGGCCTCTTGACGTGAACACAATGACAGAATCAGACAAACTGGTGCAAGACAAAGGGGACAGGACTATTTATACATGAGGTAGGGGAACACAGGTGACAATCGGGGTGGGGCTGACAATCACACTGGTGGGAAGACACACAAAGGGAGGAAGTCAGGGTCTGAAACAAGAGGGAAGAGATGTGTACAAAGTAAATAGGAAGTGCAAGACAGGACCAAATGTGAAACACTAACTTAACATAAAGTGACTAATCAAACAAAGACAAAACACTGAAAATCAAAGACGAGACATGAAACACTAAACATTAACATGATTAACAAATCTGACACGACATAACAGTAACACGTGGATGACGCTTTAGCATTGTATGCATCACCCAAAATGTTGACTTAGTTTTTAACCCTTGTGTCGTGTTTAGAGTTTTGTTATTCAGCCAGTGTTCCTGGGTCTGGAGGACCCGCTGCATTTACGGGTTTTTAATTCAACATAATCAAACAATTTTATGTTAAAATAATAATAATAATTTATTAAAAATAATAATAATAATAATTTATTTGTAAAGTGCTTTCAATCAAAGTGCTGTACAGATATAAAATCAATCACAATAAAACATAAAAACTAAAAACATTAACAGTAAAAACAAATCAAGACATATAACACAGAGTAAACAAGTGGGTCTTGAGCTTTGCTTTAAAAACATCCACAGAGCATGCCTGCCTTATGTCCAGAGGAAGACTGTTCCAAAGTGTTGGCGCACAGAAAGAAAAGGCTCGCTCACCAACAGTCTTGTTCCTGACTTTAGGCACAGTCAGGAGGCCAGATCCTTGTGAGCGAAGAGCACGAGAAGATGCATACAGTCTAACCAGCTCCGTTAATAAGAAGGTGCCGCTCCATTTAAAATTTTATTAGTCAATAAAAGCACCTTAAAATCAGCATGAACCTGACGTGGAAGCCAGTGAAGAGAGGCCAACACTGGGGTAATGTGATCATATTTCCCACCTCCAGTCAGAACCCGAGCTGCAGCATTTTGCACCATCTGCAGGACTCGGAGACTTTTTTTGGGTAATCCTCATAGAATAGTATTACAATAGTCCAAACGAGATGTTATGAAAGCGTGAATGAGGACTTCAGCATCTTTGTCACTCAGGATTGGCCTGATCTTAGCGATCCTTCGAAGATGAAAAAATGATATTCGAGTCACCTCCTTGATATGCTTATCAAAACCAAGTGTCTGGTCAAATATGACACCAAGGTTTTTCATCTTGTCTCTGCCAAGAACAACACAGTCATCAAGAGACAAAGAAACATTATTGAATAAATTTTGCAACTTCTGGGGTCCAGTGATCATCATTTCAGTCTTTGCAGAGTTAAGGAAAAGGAAATTTTCAGAAAGCCAATTCCTGACAGCTGAAAGACAACCCTCGATTTTTGACAGGTTAAACCTTTTTTCACATGTTATAGGCATGCACAATTGCAAATCATCTGCATAACAAAATACTCAACAGATGTTTACTACATAAAAAGCATAAATGTTTAATATTTGCTAGATCACATTTATGAATTTAAGTGCTACATGGTTTTAGTTTGTTTTTTTTTTAGTAAAATGTAATATAATCAATATATGAGAGGAAAAAATTCATAAAAAAAATAATCACTCATCATTTTTCTTTTAATAAAAAATGAGAACAGGTCCCACAGACCTAAACATCATACAACGATTAAACAACATGCCAGATATAATCACAATGCTTTATTTAATGTACTTAACACTAACACAGTGTTATTTACAACTTATGGTGGTCCATGCTGATATAAGTAAATTACAAATAAAGAGCCATTTCTCAGTAACAGTTCACAGATGGTCTTTTTGAATGTGACCAGGGTATGAATTCACAAACTTCATCATTCAGAATTTTAATTTCTCAAAGTAATAGACAGTCTTTTGTCTTTTTGTTAATTTGATGCAGCCTAGTCGAAGGTTCAGAACTTCTCCTGTACTGTTTTGAAGTCTGCAGTGATCAGCTTCAGGAGACTTTTTTTCTACAAGTGATATTTTAAAAAGGGTAACAGTTCCATAAAATAGAGATCTTTAGCTAAAAAATTAGCCCGCTTGTTAAATAATATGTGCAAATTCACTTTTTCATGGTGATGTTCTCTTTCACTTGATCGAACCCAATAATATGTGATAATAATAATATAATGATATATGGATATGTAATAAAGAAGTCATCTGCACTTTTTAGATATAAATACTGAAACTCTGACACATACAGACTTCATCCCTTTGATATCTGACTGAAAATTTCACACTTTATATGATTAATAATTAAACATATGATTCAAGCTTTACATAATATGTGAAAATTTGAAGATACAAAAATGAAAAGAGACAAAACTGAGGCGGTGAGCGTGTGCACAGTTAACACCACCCTTGAGCAAACAGTAACTGCACCAGCTAGACTGAACAATAATAACTAATAATAATAATTAATATTGTTTTTTGGTGAATTAGTTTTTGTAACAAGGCTTATATGCATAGAAGGGGGGCAATTTTGTGTTGAATGTATGAATATTCCAAAATTTACATCCATGCTAATGAAACAGGTGCAACACCAGCTTTATCTGCTTGGCATCACAGTTTGCTGTGAATTCCACCCTTTATGGATGCTTTGTGATATGCACAGTATGCTTGGGTTGTTGGCAGTCATTTTACAACCTCCAAAACCACTGCATTCTCTATGATTTAGTGGGCTGGACATCATAAACCATGCGTAGACAAAAACACTGGTTTAGGTTCATCTATAAAGCTCTGCTGGGTAAACTCCCCAAATACCTCAGTAATCTTCTTTCTGTTAGCTCTAGTAGTTTCCATCTGTGTTCCTCCAAGTGGTTGCTTTTGACTGTTCCCTGAGTTCTGACAGACTTTGGAAAAACAGGATTTTCCTACCATGCAAAAGACTGTAAAACTACATACACTGATTTCTGTTAATGATTTTAAAAGTGTCATGGGGAATGCAGTGAAGGAGGAATGTCACTGTTTTTTCATGATGCCATTATGGTTGAATAGTTGTTAATGTGTTTTATTGTTCGTTGTCTATCATGTATGTGTTTTGTGTTGTTTGGACTTTGTATGGCTGCTATCTTGGCCAGGTCTTCCTTGCAAAAGAGATTTCTAATCTCAATGGGACTTCCTGGTTAAATAAAGGTAAAATAAAAATAAAAAGCTGTGGAATCCTGTGGTGGAACCTAGAGAGAATCAACACAAGCAGATTAGATTCAGATTCAGTTTCAAATTTATTTGTCATTTCAGCATATACAATACATAGAAGCGAAACATTGTACTCAGGTCCCCGATTGTCAGCAGCATTTAGTAAATAGTATAAAATACTGATAAAAACGATAAAATACTGATTAAAAAAAAAGGCAATATACTGAGAGAAAAAAAACATGTTTAAGTAGAAAAGCACTCGGAGAGTGCAGACCTCTGCCAAGGCAGATCTACCCCCCTCCCCCCATCACCACTTAAATTTAATCATTTGTTCCTTGTGCCAGTATCAACATTTCCTGAAAATTTCCTGAAAATCCATCTGTAACTTTTTGAGTTATCTTGCTAACTAACCAACAAACAAATAAACAAACATGCAAACAAACCCTGGCAAAAACATAACCTCCTTGGCGGAGGTAATTATCAGAGCTTCAACTGTTGCAAGTAGGAGGTTATTATTTATCCCTCCTGATGGTTGTATGAATGAATGGTTTATTTTTGGTTTGCACAGTAATCACCACACACAGTACAACAACCACAACAAACACAAAAACCAAACAAGAAAACCACTGGGAGAGCGCAGACCTCCGCCAAGACAGATCTGCCCCCCCCACACACACCTCCAATCACCAATTTAAAAAAAAAAACATTTCTTCCTTGTGCCAGTATCAACATTTCCTGAAAATTTCCTGAAAATCCGTCCATAACTTTTTGAGTTACCTTGCTAACAGACAAACAAACATACATGCACACACACACACACACACACAAAGCACAGCGATCACAATACCTCCTTGCAGAGGTAAAAAAGGAATAGGCCAGAAGCAGAAACTTAATTTTTGCCTATCCTTTTCACCTGACACCACTTACATTCATTTAAATGTGTACATCATTATAACAAAAGAATCAATAACAAACAAAACACATCAACCATCTCCACTTAATATCATATATTTATATATCATACATATCATATATTTGATATCAAAAAGAAAAACAGAAAAAAAATCCAGCCCTTGACCCTTTTTACAGGTATGCTCTAGAATAGCTACAGGTAAATAATAATGATAAAATCAAATCTCATCCTAACATCTCATTATATGACCCAAATATGGGCGTCACCAACTTATGACCGCAAACCATGACTGTTTATTCTTCAGTGTAAATATTCAGCAGATCCTGTTTTACCCAGTCTATCATCTGCTTCACATTTGAGCTGCAGACAACAAACCTGACCATGTTGCAATATTAAGTACAAGCAGAACATGACATGAAATAAATGTTTCTTTTCATCAGGGCACTGTTTTATGACATACGTACTTGGACTTGACACTAGGTGCAGTCCAGTCTTCTGTCACCTTCAGTCCATGTCATGCCCCTCTCTTCTTACTTCATGTTTGTGCACATACCTGCAAAGTTCACACCAAAAACGACAAAATTCAGACAAAAAGAAAACTGACAAATATCTAAACATGAGCATGAATATTTTGAAAATCTCCTTTCATTTATTTATATTAAAGTAAATGGATTGAAAGCAATAATTTGTACTATTTGCTCATTTTATTAACACTGGGTCATAACTAACAGCAATAAAATGTTCAGAGTGTAACATTGGATTAAATGAGAAACGTTTTATGCCACTGTTTGACTTTAATGTGTGTACGAGTGCTTTTCTAGAAAAAACAGATCTCTGCCAAGACAGATCAGTGCCCCCCCCCCACCCCCGATCACCACCAAAATTTTATCATTTGTTCCTTGCGCCAGTATCAACATTTCCTGAAATTTTCATCCAAATCCGGGGCACTGATCTGCCTTGGCGGAGGTCTGCGCTCTCAGAGTGCTTTTCTAGTTTATGTTCTAATATATCCATGTTTTAACAGGGATGGTTTCATACAAATGGCAAATGTTTAAGACTAGAACTGGATTAGCTTGAAATTTTATGTAACAGCCCAACAACTCCATGTTTTAAATTTTACATAAACTGCTGCTCTAGTACCTTAACAAGTCTTACACATGTCAAAATAAATTCTAAGCAATCCTGCACAAAACGCAAAAAAAATTATACATATCAAAAATAAACCCATATTACGCATATAGATGACTTCACTTCAAACATATAGAATTTTGAAGTTATGCTAAAGACAACAATGTATTTGATTATAGAGGTATGTAGTGAGATATATTCCAATGGCCTGGGGGATTTCTGTGACCACTAGAGGGAGTATAGATTCCCTCTGTTGGTCTCCCATCATGGTGGGGAAAACTAACTTTGATTAAAGTGTCATGAAGTGTCAAGATGGGATGAGAACCACTAGGAAACAACTTAAAGAGTCAAAGAAAATGACTTATGTAATGATAGTTAGAAGCACTGTTGTTTTCACCACTGGACACAACCCTTACTTTTAATGGGTCATATTTTGCTAAACCCACTTTTATTAGTGTTTGGTTCATTTATTTGTGTATTTGGTCCCTAATAGTTCAAAAAGTTTGAATTTGAACTCTCCGGGTGCTGCAAAGCTATCTTTATATTCATTTTGGCATTCATTTGGATTTCTACAACCCATTTCCATTCCTTCTTAATTTGTTACGTTTTATAACTGGTTACATCTCAAAATTTGCACATATACGGTCAAGACTTCCGATGAACATTTCTCTGAGCACGACGTAATTGTTTATCAGCAGCAGCAGTTCTTGTCCATACTGAAAATATGTCCAAACTTCAGGCCGATTACCTAAAATGTTCAGTTGTTGGTTATATTAACAAACACTAGTGGCTGAACTGGACAGAGCAGCACGGTCAACAACCTGAAAGGGGTGGAGTGTGAAGTGGCTCATTTGCATTTAAAGGGCCAGCGCTCAAAACCAACTTTCTGGTGTCGTTACTCAGAAATATTGTTGAAGACCTGTAGAGTTGAATTAATAAAGAATTCAGACCCGAGCATAGCATTTACAGTTTATGTAGACCACAAGGAAATGTTTTAAAATGCATAATTCCATTTAAAAAAGCAAAATATCACTCCTTTAAAGAATGGAGTTTGATGCTAAAATCCCAGTGTTTCTTCTGCATGGGTCACAGTTAGACTAAACTGTGACAGTTCTGACCTTGTTCTGATTTCAAACAGATCTTTCGTGCAGCTATTGACAACACAAACTGTACAAACACTGAGGTGATTTCTGTTTTTACCGTGGCTGTTTTCCTTCTAAATATAGAGCTAGGCTAACAGAGCTATAATGTAAACTATCAGCTGATGCAGCACATGAAGATTATAAGACACATAGCTATTCTAACTGACTCTCACTGCTTTGGATTGAAGGAGGAAACTTAATGATACCATAATACAGATGTGTGTAAATAATGAGCTTTATACGTGATACAGTCTGTGGATGCATGGCGTTTACTCGTCCATGGTTTTGGTAGTACTGTGTACTGGTACTATACCTACTGTTGAGAGTTTGGAATGTCAGTACTACAGAGATTTAAAGTTTGCTCTTGAAAACTCTCCATTAAAGGCATACATTTGCTTTTCTAATAAGAACAACAGCCCCCAAACCCCCACACTCATCACTGTTTGCATAGATACACTACATGCCATTTAAAGAGGTCAGATCTCCCCTCACCTGTCAGGAAAACAGCAGTGTGGGTTTTTGAAGGAGTCGAGCCCACCCGCTGTTAGTGTTGGACCTTATTCTGCCTCCCTCTAAGGCTTCTCTTGGCCTCTGCTGCATGCTCCATCCAGGTTGTAAAGGAGACAGTTTGTGGCTACACATAGCTTAGATGTCCAGAATTATGAATTACGGGGGAAGGGGCGTATACGTCTCAGTTATTTTTTCTTCCGTCTTTCCAAAAATGTTCACACAAGGGTGAAAAATGCGTTGTCTACATCTCCTTTCTTCATTTTGATGTCTCCTAACTGCAGCCATGTGTGCGCAATTACACATCCAACCCGATTTTGCTTCCTTTTGAGATGTGGGAAATATAGACGCAATTTCTATCAGCAAAATTACTTCCAGGTTTGATAAATCACTTTGCGTGTGCTAAATTAATATATTTACATTTTCTCCTCCCAGCACATGCACAATTGCATGTAAACGCCCCATATTGCATATTCATTGTGGCAAATGTACTAACTGGATGCAGACACGCTATTTTGCACCTTTGAAAGACGCAACCCTTAGTGGGCACTGTTAGTAAATTGGTTTGTACATTTTTTGCATGTGCAATGAGTTTGCACACGTTTTAATACACACAAACGTTTATTAGTTTCGGCCCTGGGTCGGATTTGAAAAAATCGGATTTGTGCCGTTCAAACTGTCTTTAACAGGTCAGATACAGATCAAATAGTGGCAAAAAAGCTGATTTGGGCCACATTTGGCTGCAGTCTGAACATAACCTTAGTTATTTATGGGTAACTTTTTAAAGGGGGGGGTATTTTTTTTTTTTATCAGTATTTTAGTATTGTTATCAGTATTTTATAGTATTTACCAAAAGCCGCTGACAATCAGGACATGAGTACAGTGTTTTGTTTCTGTATATTTTACATATCCTCGTCACTGAGTACATTTCACACAAAGGGAGTTGGGCTGTTTGAGTGATTTTACTGGCCTGATTTATTATTCGGGATAGTCTTGTGTTTGATGGTGAGAAAGTTGAACCAGGTTGAGATGTTACAGGTGAGGATGGATTCGATGAGTGATTTGTACACGAGGGTTAAAATGTCTTTGCTGATGTTAAAGGATCTGAGCTTCCTGAGCAGGTGAAGACACTGTTGTGCCTTCTATTAAACATGCTCAGGATAACTTAGTAAATATACGTTCTTCCTGAATCAACACAGTGTGCAAAGTCATGAACTGGAACAGACTTCTTCACAGACACCTGCTGGAGTCAGGTGAAGCACAGAGAAACTCACACCTGAATGTTCTTTTTTGTTTGTTTTGAAAAATTCTTGATGAAATGATAATTAAGCACATTTTGCAGCCTCCAGTGTGCTCTTTTATTGTCATGCTGAAAGATACAGTACAACTGAGTTATCAATCCTCATTTTGGAAAAGTTTGTATTTGATGGCATGTTTCAAGATCATTTTCATGTGTTTGTGGCAATATTTTATGTATCATTAATAAATGTGGGTCGGCTGACTGTTAACTAATATGTTTTAAAAGGTCAAGGTTGATCTAATGCTTTTTTTCAATCACATGTTCCCCTAGAGGTGTGTCCTCTCATCTATTATTTGTTCTGTCTCAGTGTCATTATAATGGCAGCTGTATGTCGAGATCACAGAATGATCAAACTCCTCTTGGTCCCATGGTGGTGACTTTATTGAGATGCATAAATGTTCCTAAAACAAAGTAAATGATTATTGAATTAAGCAGACGTCTCCCCTTGATCTTATAGCTTTGATTTAGAGCCAGGTTGTTGTAGTTGACCACTGACTCAAATATGTGCAAATCAGATCACACACTTGAAATCTCAGAAGTTGTAAAGTTGACATAACCATTATGAGCTTGTTTGATTCTATTTTTTCCAGTCAGTATGGTGGTGCAGTACTCAAACCAAGAACATCCCTGATCAGGGTCATTTTGTTTGCAGTTTGCATGTCCTCCCTGGGTTTCTGGGTACTTGCTCCTGCAGTCCAAAGACATACAGACTAATAGGTTAATTGGTTAATTCTAGATTGCTCCTAGGTGTGAATGGCTGTTCAATCAAATGTAGTCAGGGACAATTCTGTATTTTTAATATGCTGATTAGGGTGCAGTCCTCATACAAATCTACAAGGCGCCATAGTGGGGAAAAAATATGACACTAACTGTAAGTAATTTGTGTCACAGCTGAATAAAAATTGACTAAAAATTGGCTAAGAGGCTGAGTGATGTATCTGAGCAAAGTGTGGAAGGTCGCTGAGATGCCCCTCATAGAAGGTTTTCTCTTTTTTCCCTCTGTTGTCGCAGTCTCCAGATTCTTATGATGCTTCTGGTGTCAGTAACTTCACTGCTCATAACAGTCTTCATAAGGATGCAGTGTTTAATACTACATGGTACACTAATCTGATCAGAAGGGTAGGTAGCAGATCCAGGGTTGTTACAGGTTTTGACAAGTTAAATTTAAGTCTTTTTAAGACCTTTTTAAGACTACTTAGAACAGAATATAATGCCCATTTCAGAGCCTATTTCACGGCCATACTGGAAAAAATTTGTGACTCCTAGAATTTAGGAAAACTTGTATCAACCAGGTCGAGAATGAACTTTTCTCTCAACAAGCATTATTAAATTTGTACTTCCAAATGCTTACTTTTTGCTTGTGAGCCATCCCTTAAAGTTCCCAAAGTCAGCTTTCTTGAGCGACGTGCGTGACTAATGGCTGAATGTGTGTTGGGCTGAATATTCTGTGATCATTTCTCAGCAGGGGCTAAAAAGTTAGCAACTAGAAGCACTCGGAGAGCGCAGACCTACACCAAGGCTGATCAGTGGCCCCCCCCCCCCCCCGTGGGCCCCCCCACCCCTGATCACCACCAAAATTTAATCATTTCTTCCTTATCCCATTTCCAACAAACCCTGAAAATTTCATCCAAATCTGTCCATAACTTTTTGAGTTATGTTGCACACTAACGGACAGACAAACAAACAAACAGACAGATAGACAGACAAACAAACCCTGGCAAAAACATAACCTCCTTGGCAGAGGTAATAATTGGTTCTTAATTTTGATAGAAATTGCCAGATTGGAATGGGTGGAGCTGAGTAGACTAATGTTACTTTCTTTGCTGCTTGTACATTTAACAGACACATTTAAGACAAGAAGTTTATGGCAACATAACTTAAGACCTGCCATATCAAATTTAATACCTTTTAAAGACTTTTTTAAGGGATTAAATGATTTGTAAATTCAAGACTTATAAGACTTTTTAAACCCCGTGGGAACCCTGAGACCATGTCCAATTATTCTAGTATTAAACTCATGGTGGTTAATGTGTACAGTTGTTGGTTCAATTAGCATTTTCTAAAGATGATAGGCATGGATTAGAGCAGGGGTGTCAAACTCATTTTAGTGCAGGGGCCAAATTCAGCCCAATATGATCTCCAGTGGGCCGGACCAGTAAAATAATAACAGTGAAAAAAGTAAAGTTATATTATGATCAGGTTTACGTCTACAAAGTTTCCTTAAAAATCTGAATAACATGAACAGCTTGAATTGTCTTAAGAAAAACAAGTGCAATTTTAACAAGATTTTGCCTCGGTTGATCAGTTTCTCATTTACACATGCATTACAATCGCACAAAACATTTAGTAAGAGGCAGAATATTGGTAAAATTGCATTTACTTTTCTTAAGACATTTTCATTTGTTCATATTTGTTCAAGTTATTCATATTTTTATAAAGTATAGTTTGGTCATGTGAACATTTTCATGTAATTTTCCTATTTTTCACCAAAAAAACAAAGAGAAAATTTGTTGTTGTCATTATTTATAGGTTATTATGATAACATTTTACTGGTCTGACCCATTTGCCTTTCGCAGATTCATCCTGCGGGCCGGATTGGATCCTTTGGCGGGCCGGATTTGGCCCCTGGGCTGCATGTTTGACACCTGTGGATTAGAGGTTACTTATGTATAACGCCTTAAATTTAATCCTACTACCTAAATATACACACTAAGAAGGAAGGTAAAATGCTTATTAAAATGATTAAAATGTTTTTTTCACTACATGTATATTAACATGATTAGAAAAAAGAGGATTGACACAAACAAAATAAAAGAGGCAGATTCAACACCATGAGCTGCAGGTTTTTATTAGTATAAGGATGATTTAAAGGAGATGTGGTAACTCAGGACAGTATGAGGAGGAAACATTAAGTACTTAACATGTGTGACAGATTTTCGGTTACACTAGTCTGAAGCTTCGTTTCTTGCGAGCAGGTTGTCCAGCTGCGGTGCACTCTGTGTTGCCACAGCCGCACTCCTCCACGTGAACATATGTGTGCGGAACAACATCTCCATTCAGGCATTTTAAGTTCACAGTGCGTCTGCTGAATCTTGTCTCCTTACAGCAGGAACAAGAATGCTCTATATTAGCGGCTGCTGCAGAATACCTGAAAAAAGTAGATATGGGATTAATACCTGAAATCCTAATCCACACATTCACTTCCTTAGCATGTTCAAACATCTCACATATAAAGGGTTTGTGTGATCCGTACTTGGTGAAAGTGTTGCAGGATCCCTCACAATATGGTACTTCTACCTCTTCCTCAGATAGACAGCCTCTGTGTGAAATATGGGTTCTCACAGATAGTAACTTGCAGGCTTTGTCCTTCTCCACACCTTTTTGGAAAACACACACAGTTAGCTTCTTTCTGCTTAAGTATATTATATGAAAAAGAAGAGTAAATTTTACTCACAAGTTTTACAACAGCCATTTGATGTAGTTTGAATTGTCCCCTAAGAAGAAAATATACATTATGTTGAATTACAGTTTCTTTGAATGTATTTTAATCCGATGTATTTCTTTAAAAAGTTACTCACAGGCGCACAGTTGCTCTGTGGAACGGTGGGCAGACAATGTGTGAATTGACAGCAGTGAAAATGCCTCCAGTTTTGATACAGACGAAGTGTTCACACCTGTTGTCTGCAGGTGACCAGGTTTCTCCTTCCTAATTTCAGGAAGATTGCCACAGATATATGAGGGAACAGATGTAGTATTAGAACAGAAGAGTGGTTGTGGCTGTTAGTGGAGGACAACAAACACAGACAAAGCATCCCTACCTTCATGACATGCTTGGTCCCATTCAGATTGAAGATACAGTGTGTCTGCTCACACTTTCCACAGCATTCACTGTTACTTGGGTAACATATTCATATCCCGTGAGAGAGAGAGAGAGAGGGAGAGAGAGAGAGAGGAGAGAGAGAGAGAGAGAGAGAGAGAGATAGAGAGAGAGGAGAGAGAGAGAGAGAGAGGATAGAGAGAGAAGAGAGAGGAGAGAGAGAGAGAGGAGAGAGGAGAGAGAGGAGAGAGAGAGAGAGAGAGAGAGAGAGAGAGGAGAGAGAGAGAGAGAGAGAGAGAGAGGAGAGAGAGAGGAGAGAGAGAGAGAGAGAGAGGAGAGAGAGAGGAGAGAGAGAGAGGAACTGCTTTAATACTCCACATTCAAGATAAGATGCATTCATAAGCATGTGCTACATTTATTTATTTATTTCGTTTTAATGGCTGTAAGTTTCTCACTGTGTCGCAGTTCTCTTCACATGGCAGAAGATCACACCGTATTTTCAGATGATCAGAATGGGGGTCAGGCTCATGGGTACAGGTACAATAATGGCAGTCTCCAGATGGAAATTTGGAACCAGGCTAGTAAATAGAAAGGGAATTTGATCATATTAGTATTTTACTGTAGAATTCAATGTGTGGCAAAAAGTAATCAGTAACGTCAATAATTGTTCCTGATGTTTCCATGTCTTATTCACCTCATATTCAATGTTCTTGTGGAGGCAGACTCTTTTAGCCTCTACAACAAGCAGACAAGAGACACATCAAAGGAATGTATTTGAAACTCACTACGGTCAAAAAACTTTACAGTAAATTCAAAGCTTACCACATATATGTTGTGGACAACATTCTCCCTCAGGAATGTAGACAACTGGTTTATATCCAATTGGACAGTTCATGTCGACAAGTGGGCAGGTAGTGCTGTAACAATCTATACAGAAAATTAAAAACTGTTAAAATAAGATTCATCGCTGATCAGTTGTATTAGTATTATGAAAAATGTAAACACAAATTCTAATTCGTATCAGATGTCTTACGGCAAACAAAGGCTGAACAACAGGGGTCCAAAGGATTAGTCTGGTTGACAAGGACAAACCCTGGACCAGTGCAGTTTGCTACAGGTGGTGCTGGACACGCCTTGGGTTTGCAAATCACTGTCTTGGTGGACTCATCACAGATGCAGTCTTGGCATTTGTACTCAAACCTTTCGTTAAACTGAAAGAATCATTCCCACATTTAACTTATTTAACGTGTTTTCAGTAACAAATGACATGGAATACGAATTCACTAGTGGATAAATTACTTCTCTCACCTCACGAGGAATGCCCTCAGGATCCAAACATCCTGTTGGAAAAAGAATAATGCAGAAAATGAGCAATTTTATGGGGTGTAATGGCTAAAATATGAAGCACTATGATAAAGTGGGATGGGAATGACAATACTTACCACATTTACTAACACAAATACCAGACTCTTTGTTGAAAAGTTTCATGCCATCAGGACAAAAGCAGCCCTCAGTTGTGACGTTCATTGTTGGTTCATTTGCACTGAAATATTAATCATCAAAAATGAACATTAAAACCCCTGTTCAGTGTGATGATACTCAGAAACACTCTTAAGTTTTTCCACAAGAATCTTCAAATTGTTTCATTAATAATTTCAGATTTAAACTACAATTTCACAATTGAATTGAGTTAAATGGAGCAACAACTAATTCTTTCAGAAATCTAAAGCAGTTTATCTACCATTAGTCTATTCAAGTCACTTGTTCACAATTAAATATTGTCACCATTATCTATTGTTATTCTAGTCTCCAGTGCACATGAAAGCACTAGATAAATGAGAAAATATATTCTTGATATTTACTTGTCTTCACACGTTGGCTGTTCTGCAGGACCACATGGCTTGTAAACTTTGTCTGATGGACAACCGCTGGCTGTTGTTGAAGAAAAAAATACAGTGTAAGCAACTTAAAATAAAAAAAAAAAAATACTAATTCAATATGTAATTTATAATGGTGCAAAAATGAACACCTTAATTTTTTAGTGTAAAAATAGTTAACCCAGTAACACTATGGAACAAATCGAATACACTCCCTATTGTTGAAATCTCAACAACAGCAAAATCTTCCTTGTTCATTTTTTCATATTTGCTACACTTTTGTAGACTTTTTTTTTTAAATAAGGTGGAACTTCTACATCACTGTTGTTGATGATCATTCATATTAGAACAATTAAGAAATTATCAAACTGATGTATAATTTTAACGCATAAAGACCCAAACAGCCAGTGGCAACCAAAGCATTTACTGATCTAAACTGTTTAATACCTGTTGATCCACTAACCCTAGCCATGTAAATAATAGGTGTAAAATGCAGTTTGTCATCTTTTCATGGTCATCAGATATGACCCATTTGGATATTCAGAGGCCCTGTGAACGTGGAAACACCGTCATCTTCTACAACATTCACAAGTAAAATACATGGAGTTTATTCAATGACAGTGGGTAGAGACACTTGTTTTTATGTTCAGTTAATGAAATCTTTGCTGAAAAAGTCACTTTTTCTTCAGTTTTCTCTGTTTCTGACATAATTACCTATGAATTTTACTCTGAGCTTTAAAGAACATCTACATGATCAGTGAATTAAATATAGGAAAATACATGATTTACACTGAATAACTGCAAAATACTGATGATAATATTACAATAAATGGTGATAAATCTGTGATTCTGTTGGGTTTCTGTAGAATTGACTTAGAGTCTGGTTTTGACCAACTCTATATATAAAATGTCAAGAGATAACTTTCTTGTGATCTGGCGCTATATAAATAAAATTTGATTGATTGAGTGATTTAATTGGTTTTCCCCTGTAAGTCGCTTTGGAAAAAAGCGTCTGCCAAATGCGTAAACATAAACATAAACATAAACATAAATCACTTAAGAAAGGTTAAATATAAAGAAAAAGTCATTTGGGAACTGACACAAAAGTAGCACCGGGTCTCTATGGGTTAATGGAATTTGAGGACTTGAATTTGATTGTACTTCTTTGTGTATTGATTGTGCATTATTTCCATGGCTTCAAACTGAAATGGATGCATAAACTAAATGCATAAAAGCAATAAAAAAGAATGAGTGACCCATCCTTATTCTGCTAATCCCAAACATTTACAGTAAAATAACGAGGGGCCTCCTACCACACAGACTGGTGTAGTTCCTCCAGTGCAGACAAATCCCTGCCTGAGCACATGCAGCAGCGTAAGTTTGCAAACTTGTACACTCCACAGCTTGATTAGTAACATGGCAGCTATCAAACACACAGCCTTGGTAGAAATTGTTTGGCGAGACAAAGGGATGGCAAGCTGTAAAGGGGCTGAGGAGACACAACAGTAATCAAATCAAAGTTCATAATCCCTCAAAATACACAGCTTCTGTGCTGTAACTGGTTCATATGTAAGTTATACTGAAGAATGCTCTTCAGTATTGTTTACCTGTGGTGAAGCATGTCACATAGGGAATCATTCCTGCATGGGGATTGAGTTGGTGGAGGTTCAGGTTTAGAGGTGGGAACCACAGATGGTATCTTGCACATGGGTTGATGAATGTCTTCTGCCAGCCAAAAGTCAGCCATCTCAGCACAACTTCCCACCACTTGGCCTCCAGGCAACTTGCAGTCATCAGCCTGATTGTTATTGCAGGTTCCTGACAACCAAGTGACAGTATTTCAATTTGACCTCAACCTAATGATTTAAAATATTACTAAGAGGAAAAAGATTTATCCTTACCACAATGACCCTGTGTGTTGCTGCCAAAGTTTTTATATGGAAGGGTTACGATAAAGCCAGATATACCAAATTTAACGACCACCTCTAGGCGAGGAATCTCCAAAATTAAGGTAAGCCCAGTAGTCGCAACCTTCATACCATGTTTCCAAAAAGGAAGGTCCAGACTTTGTTCACCTATGAAAGCCTATAGTGAAGAAATAAATTTGACAACATAACAAAAGAAAAATACAGTATGCAATGAAAAATATTCAAGAACCAACACTGATATTCCTTTTGCAATAACAGCAAAGAGAAAGTTTTACCTCCAACTCTGCTCCATCAAGAAGATTGTGATTCTTGAGTGTTATAGCTTGTGACTGATATGAAACAATGATAGATCGTGGACAGGACACATCTTCAGTTGGGTCACAATAGACATTGTCAATATAAATCTTCAAGCCATGTTTTCGAATAGTCTCTTCCATCAAAACATAAGTGCAATTTCCTTGATAACTGTAATATAATCCATCAAATGTAACGTAATGGGGATCTCCCCAGCCTTCACATACACCTGAAAGGGAAGCAAGAACCTTTCAAATATGTAATAAAAAATTGAGAATTAAAGTCAATAAATACTTTTTGTTATATGTTCTTTTTATCAAACATTAACTCACAGTCACAAACATGATGTTGGCAGCATCCATATTCATCATATGCAAGAACTGATGGCCTTCCATTTGCACAAGTGATAGGCTCAATGGGTGGACATTCATAAGGAAAGATTTCAATTGTGTTGTTATCGGTGCATCTGGCCATGGTGCAGTTGCACAAATAGAAAGTCTCATTTTGCTATTGTGAAAGGAAAAAAGTCATTAAAAATCTGTGGTATTTTGATGTCAAGTTAAACGTCATGATAACAGTGGTGACACGTGCTGTTAAAAAATATAATATAATATAAATAGTGACATAAAACAGTACATGTTTTGTTATAGGAAAGGCAAAAAAAAATCTTACTGCATCGACAGGGCAGCATAATTCAGTCTTGTTGCTTATCACACAGTTATCCTCACATCTCATTATGAAGCATAAAGCTGATCCAACATGCTCCTTATGTATTACTTCCCCTATACGTAAAAAAAAAAAAATGAGAAACAGATTAGGCAGTGGCAGTCTTTTTCATCATAATGGATGCAACTACAAACAAGTAGAAAAGGGCTATCAATGAAAATGAATTAAAGATACACATATTACAGCAAAATTGCTTTTGTACTTGTTGCAAATGATCAATTTACTTTACTTACAGTATAGATCAGCATTAAGCATTCAAATTATATATTGTTGTCTGAAAAAAAAAAGTCTTCATTTCTTCTTACCTTCTTCATATTCTTTGCCATCAATTTTACAGACACATTGAGGACTAGTTGATGGAGTTGTTATTGGCTGAGTTGGCCGAGTTGGCCCAGTTTCAGGAGTCTGAAGTGTTGTGGAGAATGTGGAAGTTGGCCTTGTTGTAGTAGTGGGTGCAGTTGGTGTGGGTGTTGATTGAGTGGTCGTGGTTGGCTCTGGAGTTGTAGTTGATGTCTCTGGAGTTGTAGTTGGTGGCTCTGGAGTTGTAGTTGATGGCTCTAGAGTTGTAGTTGGTGGCTCTGGAGTCGTGGTAGTACGTTCAGTTGTTGGGGTTGTTGTTGGCTCTGGAGTTGTAGTTGTTGGCTCTGGAGTTGTTGTAGGTGCAGTTGGTGTGGGAGTTGATTGAGTGGTTGTGGTTGGCTCTGGAGTTGTAGTAGGTGTAGTTGGTGTGGGAGTTGATTGAGTGGTCGTGGTTGGCTCTGGAGTTGTAGTTGATGGCTCTGGAGTTGTAGTTGGTGGCTCTGGAGTTGTGGTAGTGCGCTCAGTTGTTGGAGTTGTTGTTGGCTCTGGAGTTGTAGTTGGTGGCTCTGGAGTTGTAGTTGGTGCAGTTGGTGTGGGAGTTGATTGAGTGGTTGTGGTTGGCTCTGGAGTTGTAGATGTTGGCTCTGGAGTTGTAGTAGGTGCAGTTGGTGTGGGAGTTGATTGAGTGGTCGTGGTTGGCTCTGGAGTTGTAGTTGTTGGCTCTGGAGTTGTAGTAGGTTCAGTTGGTGTGGGAGTTGATTGAGTGGTTGTGGTTGGCTCTGGAGTTGTAGTTGATGGCTCTGGAGTTGTAGTTGGTGGCTCTGGAGTCGTGGAAGTACGTTCAGTTGTTGGGGTTGTTGTTGGCTCTGGAGTTGTAGTAGGTGCAGTTGGTGTGGGAGTTGATTGAGTGGTCGTGGTTGGCTCTGGAGTTGTAGTTGGTGGCTCTGGAGTTGTAGTAGGTGCAGTTGGTGTGGGAGTTGATTGAGTGGTCGTGGTTGGCTCTGGAGTTGTAGTTGATGGCTCTGGAGTCGTGGTAGTACGTTCAGTTGTTGGGGTTGTTGTTGGCTCTGGAGTTGTAGTTGTTGGCTCTGGAGTTGTAGTAGGTGCAGTTGGTGTGGGAGTTGATTGAGTGGTCGTGGTTGGCTCTGGAGTTGTAGTTGTTGGCTCTGGAGTCGTGGTAGTATGTTCAGTAGTTGGGGTTGTTGTTGGCTCTGGAGTTGTAGTTGTTGGCTCTGGAGTCGTAGTAGTAAGTTCAGTTGTTGGGGTTGTTGTTGGCTCTGGAGTTGTAGTTGTTGGCTCTGGAGTTGTAGTAGGTGCAGTTGGTGTGGGAGTTGATTGAGTGGTCGTGGTTGGCTCTGGAGTTTGTAGTTGTTGGCTCTGGAGTTGTAGTAGGTTCAGTTGGTGTGGGAGTTGATTGAGTGGTTGTGGTTGGCTCTGGAGTTGTAGTTGATGGCTCTGGAGTTGTAGTTGGTGGCTCTGGAGTCGTGGTAGTACGTTCAGTTGTTGGGGTTGTTGTTGGCTCTGGAGTTGTAGTTGTTGGCTCTGGAGTTGTAGTAGGTGCAGTTGGTGTGGGAGTTGATTGAGTGGTCGTGGTTGGCTCTGGAGTTGTAGTTGTTGGCTCTGGAGTCGTGGTAGTATGTTCAGTAGTTGGGGTTGTTGTTGGCTCTGGAGTTGTAGTTGTTGGCTCTGGAGTCGTAGTAGTAAGTTCAGTTGTTGGGGTTGTTGTTGGCTCTGGAGTTGTAGTTGTTGGCTCTGGAGTTGTAGTAGGTGCAGTTGGTGTGGGAGTTGATTGAGTGGTTGTGGTTGGCTCTGGAGTTGTAGTTGTTGGCTCTGGAGTTGTAGTAGGTGCAGTTGGTGTGGGAGTTGATTGAGTGGTTGTGGTTGGCTCTGGAGTTGTAGTTGATGGCTCTGGAGTTGTAGTTGATGGCTCTGGAGTTGTAGTTGGTGGCTCTGGAGTCGTGGAAGTACGTTCAGTTGTTGGGGTTGTTGTTGGCTCTGGAGTTGTAGTAGGTGCAGTTGGTGTGGGAGTTGATTGAGTGGTCGTGGTTGGCTCTGGAGTTGTAGTTGTTGGCTCTGGAGTTGTAGTAGGTGCAGTTGGTGTGGGAGTTGATTGAGTGGTTGTGGTTGGCTCTGGAGTTGTAGTTGATGGCTCTGGAGTTGTAGTTGTTGGTTCTGGAGTTGTGGTAGTAAGTTCAGTTGTTGGGGTTGTTGGCTCTGGAGTCGTGGTAGTAAGTTCAGTTGTTGGGGTTGTTGTTGGCTCTGGAGTTGTAGTAGTAGGTTCAGTTGTTGGGGTTGTTGTTGGCTCTGGAGTTGTAGTAGTAGGTTCAGTAGGTATGGTTGTTGATTGTGTGGTTGTGGTTGGACTTTCAGTAGTTCCGCACGGCACCGGACAGCACACTTTTATCTTGTAGTTGTGACACTTCCTTTGATAAGGCTGATCACTTTTTTTACAAATTAAACCATAACTCACATTACAGGTAGCAACTTGTTTCATCTCATTGATATACTGATCAAAATCAGTAGTAGGTGAACGTGTTCCTCTGCAATCAATGTCCATGGGATCTTCACAAATTTGTCCTCCACTGTTTGTGATGTTCTCATATGTTTCCCAGTCATTTCCATCAGTTAAAGGGTCATGTACATCATACCAGCCAGTCCATTCACAAGTTGGTTCACAGGTTGTACTGGCAAGAGTTGTAAATGGTGTGGTTGAAGTTGCCTCTGGGGTTGTGGTAGTAGGCTCAGTAGGTGTAGGTGTTGATTGTGTGGTTGTTGTTGTTGGCTCTGGAGTTGTGGTAGTGGGTTGAGTAGGTGTCTGTGTTGACTGGGTGGTTGTTGTTGGCTCTGGAGTTGGAGTTGTTGGCTCTGGAGTTGTAGTTGATGGCTCTGGAGTTGTGGTAGTAAGTTCAGTTGTTGGGGTTGTTGTTGGCTCTGGAGTTGTGGTAGTAAGTTCAGTTGTTGGGGTTGTTGTTGGCTCTGGAGTTGTAGTTGTTGGCTCTGGAGTCGTGGTAGTACGTTCAGTTGTTGGGGTTGTTGTTGGCTCTGGAGTTGTAGTTGTTGGCTCTGGAGTCGTGGTAGTACGTTCAGTTGTTGGGGTTGTTGTTGGCTCTGGAGTTGTGGTAGTAAGTTCAGTTGTTGGGGTTGTTGTTGGCTGTGGAGTTGTAGTTGTTGGCTCTGGAGTCGTGGTAGTAAGTTCAGTTGTTGGGGTTGTTGTTGGCTCTGGAGTTGTAGTTGTTGGCTGTGGAGTTGTAGTTGTTGGCTCTGGAGTTGTGGTAGTAAGTTCAGTTGTTGGGGTTGTTGTTGGCTCTGGAGTTGTAGTTGTTGGCTGTGGAGTTGTAGTTGTTGGCTCTGGAGTTGTAGTTGTTGGCTCTGAAGTTGTGGTAGTAAGTTCAGTTGTTGGGGTTGTTGTTGGCTCTAGAATTGTAGTAGGTTCAGTAGGTATGGTTGTTGATTGTGTGGTTGTGGTTGGACTTTCAGTAGTTCCGCACGGCACCGGACAACATACTTTTATCTTGTAGTTGTGACACTTCCTTTGATAAGGCTGATCACTTTTTTTACAAATTAATCCATAACTCACATTACAGGTAGCAACTTGTTTCATCTCATTGATATACTGATCAAAATCAGTAGTAGGTGAACGTGTTCCTCTGCAATCAATGTCCATGGGATCTTCACATATTTGTCCTCCACTGTTTGTGATGTTCTCATATGTTTCCCAGTCATTTCCATCAGTTAAAGGGTTATGTACATCATACCAGCCAGTCCATTCACAAGTTGGTTCACAGGTTGTACTGGCAAGAGTTGTAAATGATGTGGTTGAAGTTACCTCTGGGGTTGTGGTAGTAGGCTCAGTAGGTGTAGGTGTTGACTGGGTGGTTGTTGTTGGCTCTGGAGTTGGAGTTGTTGGCTCTGGAGTTGGAGTTGTTGGCTCTGGAGTTGTGGTAGTGGGTTGAGTAGGTGTGGGTGTTGACTGGGTGGTTGTTGTTGGCTCTGTAGTACTGGTAGGTGTAGTAGGTGTAGTAGTGATGGGGCATTCCTCCACACACTCCTGTTTGTCCTCATCAAATATGGGCTTATCTTCAGGACACTGTGGGTAACAGCCTGAAAAGTCCATACAGCATAATAAATTATACATTGCAAACATGAGCTGTGTTATTTACATTGTTGCCTTGCAAAGAAAGCCATGGGAAGGAAGAGCTTATTTTCACATTTAAAACTCACACTTATTAGGGACAAGATTACACATGATGGTTTCTTACCTTCCAGGTTGGGTATGGGGTTGCTGCAAATTCCCTCCGGATTCAAGCACGTCTTGTAGCACGGTGTATGGCAAGGGCTGTAGTGCCACGTGCAGTTTCCTGGGCTGTTGTAGTAATCACAAAAGACAGCTGTGGAGCAAAGATACAAGGTTTGTCTTTAAAGTGAGTGACACAAAAATCATTCATTTGCTGAAAAGATGAAATTTGTCTGCCCTAACCCACAATAATCACACAAGACATATAAATCACTGAAAGCATTTTCAGTAATACATTTTCTGTAATATACTGTACATCAGCTTCAGTTAGTTTCATTCAGTATCACTCACATATGAATAACATTTTTAACTACAGTAAATGTTTCTACATTGCCCTCCTCCACCTCTACTCTTATCTAATAAAGGCATACATGCAAAAAAAAAAACAAAAAAAAAAATAGAGGACATTTTTCTGATTCATAATTCATCTGTATCTTGACAGTTCCACAGTGACTTTAAAAATAGACTTAAAACTAGGACTTGGCTTTGAAATTACTGAAAAATCTCAATCTTAAGGCAGTGTTTTTCAATCTTGGGGTCAGGACCCCACGTGGGGTCGCCTGGAATTCAAATGGGGTCACCTGAAATTTCTAGTAATTGATAAAAATAAAAACTTACTAATAAAAAATATATGGTGAGTTGAGAGAGACAATCCCAATATAAAAAGACATGACAAACTGTGAAACATAAACAGAAGCACTGTGGTACTGTTTATCTTTCAAATGCTCATTGTGGTCAGTTTCAGATGCTGCAGCTCTTCATAATTCATAGTTTGAGTTCTTGTTTGTTCAGTATTAATTTTCAGCCTTGTAAATCCAAGCTGGACTGACTGTACATATCCTGACCAAGGAAAATAAAATTCTCACTTTGTGCAGTAATCTACACCTGGCTTTTCTGCCTCCGTCCATAATAATATACATTATATAGACTAAATGTCGTCTAAAATTAATTTTTATTTGCAACACAGTATAGCAAACTATTACATGATCAAAAACAAATTAATTTTACCAAAAAAAAAAAACAAAAAAAAATAGAAAGTCTCCATTTTGAATGTTTGGGTTCACCAGATATTTGTGATGTTAAAATGGGATCATGAGCCAAAAAAAGGTTGGGAACCACTGATCTAAGTGTAACCTGTGGTTTACTTACGACAGATGTCTGGACTTCTCCATGCAACACAGACACCGGCTTCATTACAAGCCTGAGCATATGCTGCGACTGCTGAACAGAAACACTCACAGTCTCCTCCAGAGTCACAGGCACATGAGTCTCTCACACAGTTTTCATGATACACACCAGGGGGTACCTGTTCAGTGTGCAAAATAGGATTGCTTTTAAGTTATTCCAACATTTTCAATCATCCAACTTTAAATAATTCCAAAAAAAGACACAAATATACCAGTACCTTATGGTGGCATTTTTTAAAAGTGTCACTATTTATAATGCTGCACATCATTTTTGCCCAGGGGTGTCGATGGGTTGCTACATCACAGGGATTGGCAGTGGCTTCTGCATTTGGACAAGAGCTGGACACCTTCCAGCTGTTTGCAAATTCTGTCACAACACTCACCACCAGCAGACCCTGGGTGGTGAAGTCATTCTTCCCATCACCATCATAATTTCCACAGAGGCCACAAACCTCTCCCTGCACAGGAAAAGAAAAGAGTAATGGGGGACAATATTCTGTATAAATACTCTCTTTAGTACAAGGATTAAGGATAGGTGTTACATACTTTTCACCTCTACTACCAAAACACTTTATATACACTGTTGCCCATACGACTGGAATTAAATATTTTTACCTCTTCCATAAAATGATTGCGACAATGTGATGTATGTTTGGTAGAAAGTGTAACTAGGACTCTGTATGTAATCTTATACTTGGTCAAAGGTGATTATTGATGTGTATAAACAGGAATAAAAAGAGGAAGGTGTCTGAAAACAACATTATTCTAACGTTATGGGCAACAGTGTATGTGTGCGTATTTCAGATATTTCAAAGGCTTAGACTATGCATCTAAAACAATACAAATAACACAGATTATCACTATCCTTTCTAAAGCAAGTCCTCAATCATTGGCACTGTGACTGTAAACTGTGACTCACATGGTGTTCTGGTTCCAGGAGGATGCGAACAGTTGTTTTGCGATCCCACATCACTGCCAGACCAATGTCTGAGTCTATGATCAGATACAGGCCAACTTTTCGTACTCTATAGCCAACATAAATGCCCGGCTCGGGCTCTTCACCCTTTGTTAAATAGATTTCTGTCGCCTGTAAGTAGTTTGATATTAGTTACCTTTGTTCATTATGCAGTATTATTGATGAAAATATATGTTAGTATTTTGCTTAGTGTATTTGTTCTTACCCCCAACTGGATTCTGACATTTTTGGAGCATGTGGTGCCTGTAGATCCACAATGTACATTTTCTGTAATAACTGTAAAGTTTTCTTGTGCTGTTTTATTGCCACAGGTGTTCTTGAAAGAGAGATGATATCATGAAATTGTGGGCTAGACACAGATCATACAGTTACCTGCAGTCTTTATTGAAATGGTAAAATGACATAAAATGCCTAAAAATTATAGCTTAAACTTGAATATGAGTGTTTCTTTGTTGTCTATCACCAAATTTTTTGGTGCTCCAATCAATCACTCAATCAATCAATCACTCAATCAATCAATCAAATATTATTTATATAGCACCAAATCATGACAAAAGTTATCTCATGATACTTTACATATAGAACTGGTCGAAATCAGACTCTTGTTGCTGTTGTGATTTATGTTTACATGTAATTTACCTTCACAGCCACATAGCCACAATCTCCATGAAACCCATATGTTTTCTGATCAAATGTAGAATAATGGCCACTTCCATAAATAACACAGGTTCCTGGGCATATTTTCTCTGTGCACTCCCATCTTCCACTTTTGCATGTACTGCATGAATTAGATGCATTTATAATACACAGCATTAAAAACTACGATTAAAACCTTCACACAACATTGTACACTGTGCACCATTATACAATATAACTGATTAAAATCAAGACATACCAGGTGTTGCACTTGTTAGGGATTTTTGTTCCAGACACGTAGAGATTACCATCATGCTGACACGGACATTCATGTTGTTTCACACAAAAACCTTTTCCATCATCGAGAAGACCGTCTGGACACTTACAGCCAGATTCACAATCTGTGGAGCTCTGGGAGGACAGACATATTCCAATGAGGGGAAAAAGAAAAATGACTCATGGTTCCAACTTGTGAGTTGGATCAGTTAAGTGCAGTATATTCATTCATTCATTCATTCATTCATTTATTCACATATATGTTAAAAGATCCAAGTATAAGATCATTACATTTTGCATTTACATTATGTGAAAAGGGACACCCTGCGAAGCTGATGAGCTTCTGAGAGGGGCCCAGACACAAAGAATAAATAACACATGTAACAATAACGCAACACATTTTACAGTAAGACAAACCCAAAAATCCCCCCCTTTTTCAAGCATCCACAGTCTCACTCACATACACAAAATAAAATAAAGTTAATATTAAAAATAATGTTAATTCCCCTAACTTAAAACTAATCTAGGCCCTACTCCTAACAAGGTCCAAGTGGTCTAGTCACCAACATTCTTAAAACAAATTACATATAGGCAAAAAACGGATTACAGCATTAATTCATATTGGAGCATATTCCAGGAGCAGTTGCCTCCTAAATCTCTTTTTAAAAACATGTATAGTTGGAGACATTTGTACATCTTTATCTATATTATTCCATACCTGTGGGCCTTTGCAAACTATACTGATACTAGTATATTTGAGTTTCCATTTTATTTCCTTAATATGATGCTTTTTCCTAGTCTGATAAGTGTGTCAAGGAAGAGAAATTGCGATTAGATCACAAAGTCTGCCACTGAGCATATTTACAACAGAATACATTGTGCAAGCATTATGAAAGATATTGACTTCAGTAATTTTCAGAAAGCCATAGCGACGAAAGAGTGGATCAGAGGGGGCATCAAATGCGGACCAAGATATGGCACGCATGATTTTCTTCTGCAAATTTAGCAATTTCCCCAGGTGACTGGGAAATGTATTGCTCCAAATAACATTATAATAATTCAGATGAGGCTCAAATAGAGACTGGTGTAATGTAAGGAGTGCTTCACTGGGTAGGAAATGCCTCAATTTAAAAAAATAATCCAACATATATTGATATTTTTTTTTGTTAACTCATCAATATGGCTCCTGAAATTAAAGAACTCATCCATGTGGATCCATGACTGTCGGAAATAATTATATTTTGTAAAAATGTAAGGCAAAAGTAACTTACACATTCCCCACTGTCCAGAGTAGCACAAGTAGGAGCACACTGCACTCCAAGCTCTCCTGAGGCCACGGTGGAGCAGTTGACGTACACCTTGTGAGGTGGACATGCAGCTAAAGAAAAAAATAATAATTTAATACAAGCTGTGTCAACCAAAAGCATATGAAATCTGTTAAAGTAACTTACAAAATGAGCGGGCCCTCCATGAGCGGCAGTGAAGCACTCCATTGGTGCATACGCTATGAACAGACACCAAAGACAGATGAACCACAGACAGGCTTAAACAACTGTGTGTTTGAATGTTTCACAAATGGAAATAACTGTTTACCAGTGCTCGTCGTTGATGCTGATGGACTTCCCAGGTTTAATGTCAACACCATTGTGGTGGCAGTGGCATTTTTCCTTGGGGACACAGATGCCTTCGTTATCCAGGTAAAAGCCGTCAGAGCAGGAGCATCCATCCACAGGTAAGAAGTCGTTGGAGCAGCTCTGCTTTGATGCCAGTGAGCTGCATGTCAGCTGGCATCTCTGATGTTTGTAGGAGAACGTCTGAGATTTTGGGCAGTTGTTGCTGTATTTATCTGTTTTGTGCAAAATGTAAATAAAAATGGTTATGTAACAGATGAGGGGTAACAAAGACTGACTTATGAAAGTGTCCTTAGTCATTTTAATTCTCTTCACACTTAGGGAATTAGTTGTTCTTAAATACAACTGTCTAAAAGAAAAAAAAAACGGATTTTGAATGCATATTGAATTGGCTCTATTCTGGATCAGACCTTCAGGATATGTTGGTCAAAAAAACGTATTATTTGTGTGGCTCTGATCCTGAAAATTAGGATTATCTTAAAATTTATAAAGCAACAGACTAATGAGACAAACTTTGCACTGCTAAGTTAACACTAAGCTGATCCAACAGTATTATTTCTCTACCACTAAAAGTTATTAAACGAGCCAAAGAAGAATAAAATAAATGGTTGCATTTTGAAGCAGTGATTATATGTACATTTTGTCTTACCTTTGCAGTTTTCTAACCATAACCTGGTTTTATATGAATGAAGTTTCTGCTATCGGCTAACCCATAGTTTTGTGTTACATTGAATTATTCCGCATGGGAACAAATGACCCAGGTTTTAACAGGTTAAACTTTTGGAACACCTGGCCCCTGGTGTTATTCCACCACACCATCATGACATGTATCCTTACCACACACATCATCCCTCCAGTCTGTCATGAACACCCCCTTTGCTGCACAGGCCCGTGCATAGGAGGAGAGGACGGCGCATAGGCAGGCCTCACTCTTTTCACAGTTACAGCTAGCATAAACGCATCTCTGCAGAAAACAGAAAACATGCTTAGCAAATAAATAACAGCCCAGTCAATAGAAGTCAGTGATAAAACAACTGATAACTAATGCTGTACCTTGTAGTACACCTCAGGATCCACCTCTGCATGGCACTGGGCAAATGGATGATCAGGACTTTGTAGTAAGGCACACCAGTGTTTCGCATACTTCTCTAAGAACAGACAGAAGATTACCTCTCTTTTAGTTATATTTTCAGCATCTACTTTGGAAGGCAGACTGATAGTGCTACAGTAACTCAACAAGTGGTACCAGGTACAGCAAACCCGGCCCCTCACACGTATTGTAGCTTATTTTAGCATTGATCCAGCTGATGTCATCATGTCTATGCATGTGCTGATGGCAGTGTATCAGTTGCCTCTATATATGTGCGAAGTTTGAAATAAATTGAAATAGAATTAATGTTTTTATAGACATTTGAAATTTTGCCCCTTAACAAGTAAATGGGAGGGAAAAAAAGATTTAAAAAATTCATAAAAAATTTGAACTTTGACCTACTTTTCCCAAAATGTAACCACATCTATTCTGGGTCACTGGCAATCTGTAAACCCAATTTGATATGAGTTCAACCAATAGTTTTGCGGCTAGAGTGTTAACAAACAAACAAACCGAACCAAAAACAATACCCCTTGCCTCCCCTTCAGGGGCAGGGTAACAAAACAACAACCTGCTGAATGAGCAGTCAGGGCTGATTACCATTTTCCACACTGAGGGAACAGGGGTCATCAAGTCGTTCCTCTCTGTCTCTGCACGTGGGACTAGCTTTCCATGAGTTTGCAAAAGTCGCTGCTGTTCCTGCCACGATTCTCTGAGGAGTCATCATGTCATCAGAAAGGATCATGTTGTAGTTTCCACATAAACCTAAAAATTTTGGAAAACATTTTACGTTAGATGAAACTTAAATAATGTTGGTAGATATTGCAGTTTTTCATATTTGTATCCTCCGCTGTTTCTGTGGTCATCATTGTATTTATTGCTGACACATTATCTTCTGTATTGAACCCAATGTAACACCTACCACGTGTCTTTGTTTTGTAGCCCTGTTCAAGGCTGATGTAGACTTGCATGATAGGCACATGTTGGATTTGGATTTTCAACCCAAATCTGGTCTGGAGCAAAATGTGGAAGGACGAAGCATGGAATATGTGGATGTCACCTTTGAATAAATACAAAGGGTTAAAATTGTTTGCTGATATGTCAACACATATGAAAGTTTCAAATATAATTCAGGTTATTTTAAGTCAGCGACTCACCTGAGCTGTACGGCAAACTGATGGCTTGCATATTCTGCTTTACTGTTCCATCAGAAGTGAACATCAACACCTGAATAATAGCAGAAATCATCAACTGAAATATTGCTGGTATCACAGATTCAAATTCAGAAAACTATTTATTCCCAGGGGGCAATTTAGGGCACATATGAGCAGCATGACTTGAAAACAGGACAGTATGTATAAAAGACAGGGCACTTATTAGAAAAGATCTAAATGGAAAACATAAACAAATACAGTATATCCAGTGCGAACAGTGCAATGTAAACATAAAATCAGGGCTCTTATTAAAAAAGTAGCAAAATAAACAATATATACACAATAAATCTAGTGTATACAGTGAAATGTAAACAGGAGTTGCAATGGATGATAAATAATAATAAACAAAACAGCAGAAGACAGGTACATGCCAGACTGTGTAGAATGGATTTAAGGTGTATATTGAGGTGAGGCAATGATAGCTACAGTATTTCTAATGGTTAAAGACCTAATGGTAGTGACTTCCAAATAAATTTCCAAAGTGATTTATCAACATTTTTTTTAATATTATCCCCACAATTTTGCATTTTCCAGTGACAGTCACATATTTTTTCGATATTTCATTTGCTGATGTGGATGTTCATTAAAGGTCAGAGTAAAGTCAAAGTTTATTTCATGAAAACAGAGAAAACTGAAGAAAGAGCGACTTTTTCAGAAAAATATATCATTAACTGAACATTAAAAGATATGGAAGAGGAGTGGGGCCACTGAGGGGAAAAAAAGGTCCAACATATTTTCTTTTATTATTATTACTCTGAGAAAAAAGTAAGAATTCTGACTTTTTTCTCAGAATTCTGACATTAATCTCAGAATTCTGACTTTTTCTCACAATAATAATTTAAAAAAATATATTGGACATTTTTATTTCCAGTGGCCCTCATCCTCTTCTGTGAAAACAAGCATCTACAACCACTATTTCTTAAACTACATGGATTTCATTGGTGAATCAGTAGTCACTTTTCCATTGGACATCTGCGCAAAACTTTACCGATATTTACTAAATGTCAAAAAAACAGAAGTGCGTAATGTCGGTTTTTCCATTAAATTACAAATGCAATGATTTGTTTATTTATTATCGCGAAATGACATGAGAAGTCATTCCATAAACATGGTGACAAACGTAAATATGGTGTTGATTTACAGATATATTCATTATTATTAATTACCCCTCTATCTCGTACTAAATTAAAAAATTATTGGGTTTCCTAGTGTGTCCACACATACTGCGACATGCTTCTTCTTCTTCTTCGCTTGTTGTAACATACGTCAACATTCATTTTTTTAATTCACATGACTCTAGTTGCGAAAAAAGGTTTTTCCATTGCAGTATTGCGTGATATACCATTTGCACTACGCCCGTAAAACCACCTCTTGCCAGCGCAAAAACTTTTAATCGAAAAATGAGACTTTTGGTGAAATTGTCGTTTTTCCATTAGGTAAATTTTTATGCACAAGTTATATTTGCGCAGTTTGAGGGTCAATAGAAAAGCGACTACTGTTGCAGAAGATGACAGTGTTTCCATGTTCACTATGGAGCCTCTGAACATCCAAATGGGTCATATGTGATGCCAGTGAAAAGCTGAGAAACTGCATTCTACCTGAATGCATTAACAGGATTAGTGTTTCGAAAGTTATTAAACATTTTAGATCCATATATGCTATGATTGGCAGCTGTTTAGATTATTGAGGGTTATAGTAACAATCTATACTTACATTGTTTCTGTCGTTGTTCACCAGTATTTTGAGGGTCTTCAGACATGTGTCAAACTCTTGGTTTGCACATGGCACCAACTGGGCCAGGACTGTAAATGCTGGATTGTTGTTATCCTTGAATTGACACGAAAGCACAATTAAAGTGTTAAAGAAAGCTAACTATGCATTTTACCATAAAACTAGAAGGATAATTAATCTACCTTGGCCTCCACTCGAACTAAGGTGTAGAAACAGTCTCCGTGGAAGGTGTATGTTTTCCCATCAAAGGTTGTTATATGGGAGCCCTCTTCAACTGCACATGTAGCTGGTGCTTGAAGACTCTTACACGTCCATCTTCCACCAAAACATGTACTGAAAAATTCAAACAGTTCACAGAAGATCTCATGAAGAAGAAGCCAAACATATCATTTTTTAAAAACCTTATTAAACTTTTACACACCACTCCACTGCATACTGCCGGTAAACTTCCCCAGGGTTATAGACTTTGCCGTGCTGACATTGACATTCAGATTGATCAACGCACCCTCTCATGGAAATATCATCAAAGACAGTTCCTAAAATGAACATAAATATTAATAGGGTGTAACATTGTATATAGAGGTAATTATAAGTGAAACAGTGTGTAAAGTGGTACAAAAAATGTGTTGAAGTGAAAGGAGCACTAACCAGGTGGACAAACACAGCCGTCCATTTTGTGGTCCTCACACAGGGAAGTTGTGTCTTGGTAAGTGCAAGTATCCATGCAAGGGGAACTACTTTCTTCATAAACCATATTGAATGGGCACTCTTTAGCTGTAGAGAGGTGATACATATTAAATTAGAAAAGGAAATCTATCTCAAAGGACCAGGAAAATAGTATTCCAGGCAATGTAATGGCTCATAAATGTTCCACCAAAATGCTCACTTCATTTATGTCAGCCTCTTTTATTGTATGAAACTAGACATTGTATTTAATTTATTTGTAATATATGAATATATTCTAATATAATATATATTCTAATCTATATATGAAAGTTTTTAGTTTGTTGAGCTTTTATTTCTTGCAACTATGTCTATATTCCTCTCATGGCCAGGTCACTCTGGTTAACCCATAAAGACATCAACACCCAAAAGCATAGAAACTGTTTAATACCTGTTGACCTACTAATCCTATCAATACATGTACATAATTGCTGTAAAATGCAGTGTTTTTCAGCTTTAAACTTAATCAGATATGACCTATTTGGGTGTTCAGAGGCTCCGTAGTGGATGCAAAAACATTGTCACCTTCTACAATATTGATTCACCAGTGTTTGATCAATGACAGTGGATGGAGAAACGCGTTTTTTCATTCAGTTATCAATATATTTACTGAAAAGTCACTTTTTATTCCATTTTTTTCTGTTTCTGATAAAATAACCTTTGAATTTACTCTGAGTTTTTATGAACATTTGCATGATCTTAAATTAGATATAGGAAAATACATGATTTACATTGAAAAATGCAAAATACAGATAATATTATCATAAGCAGCAATAAATCACTTAAAAATGGTTAAATGTAAAGACAAAATCATAGCACTGGGTCTTTATGGGTTAATTAAAACATATAGGCTACACAGTATATTATTCCATGAACATTTTAGCTCATTTGATGCGCTTTATGTATTTCTCTTTTCTATGATAAAGAATGATAGACAAACAAACAGCAGAACATTACCGCATAAATCAGATGTCCTCCATTTGGGAGGCTGCCCTCCAGCATGTGAACATTGCCGAGAGAATTCAGACAAAGTGCTGCAGAGACAGTTATTATCGGTGTTGTTGGAACATCCACACATGTCCTGCACACAGGCCTGGATGTAGGGTTCAGGGTTCAACAGTTCTGTGCAGGGGCTCCACAAATCTGAGTGCAGGGCCTGGTTACAGATGGTTTGCTAAAAAGAAAAGAGGAAAAGATAAGTATGGGAGTTATTTTGTTGCACTTTTTATTAATACTGCTTCATATGTATGGATAAATCTACATAAGACATCACACTCACAAACTTTTCACATGAGGCCTGCACAGCCCCCAGTGGTTCATCTTCTTCTTCATAGGGATCTTCACAGTCATCATTTGGACGATGCACTTTGTGTTTGTTGCCAAATTCAATGGGACTAATTTTGCGTCCTGAATAGAATAATGTCAGTGTTACATGTCAGTGGATAACTAAAGTAAAATCAAATGTAGACTTCTATGCATCAGGTATATGTATAACAGTGTCAGTAACTAACCCTTATGAATGAATTCATTGTAGATGGCTACACCATTGAAGTCTCCACAAAGTCCACAGGTACGATTATTATACTCATGTTCCAGCTCCACCTAAAACAGACACATCTAAAAATTATAACAAGTTCACTAAACAATTCTAATAACAGTGTATACCTAGATAGAGTATTTGGATATCTGTCTGCCTTTTAGTTACAGTCATTAACAATTGAACCCTTTATTTAGATCATTCACAAGAGTTCAGATTAAACATTTTGACTGTATATTTAACATTTCAAAAGCTTAATGAATTTTAAATTGCAGAACAAGTGGAAATGATCATTCTCGTCAAAGGAAGATGAATGAGCATATTTGTATTGAGTCATCAGATAGATAGATAGATAGATAGATAGATAGATAGATAGATAGATAGATAGATAGATAGTAGGGATGTAACAATTACCAGTATGACGATAAACCACAGTAAAATTGCCAACGGTTAGTATTACTGTTTAAATTCTAATTATCTTGATAACCGTGTTTGATTACCGCAGAAAACGCCTATGTAAAGCTCTGCTTTTATGTCAAATATTTGAGTACAGTTTTAATTTATTACAATTTTGACTGTATATACCAAATATTTGGAACCAATATTCACTTTTAAAGTCTTTGAAAAGGTTTGTTATGCATCTTTGTGTTATTTATGCAATAAATTATATACATTTTTCAAATCTGATTTTATTTTTTTTTTTGTGTGTGTGTGTGTGTATTTTTTGTCCTTTTGTGTTGATATAGTAGGTTAAAGTGAAAGAATAATAGGCAGATGATACAGATCAAGTTGTGCCAAAAAAAAAGATACCAAACATGGGTATAGTATACATTTGTTTATATAGTATATAAAGGCAAAATCAAAAGGACTGGAAAAACGGACAAAATAGGCTCAGACCACTAAGGGTTAATATATGAATGTTTCTGCTAACAGAAAGTGCATTGTGCCAATTATTTTATTTGGTTTTTTTTTAATACAACTTGGTTAAATTATTTCAGTGTGTGTATCAGTACTTTTTGAACATTTTGAGCACATTTCAACAATACCGTGATAATAATGATAACCGTGATAATTTTGGTCACAATAACCGTGATATGAAATTTTCATATCATTACATCCCTAATAGATAGATAGATAGATAGATAGAGAGATACATACATACATACATACATAGGTGCATAGATTAGAATACATTAAAGCTGTACTACTGTATGTATTTAATTGTACAGCCGTTTTTATGTCTTTTTAATCTCTTCTTGTATTTTATTCTATCATTTTGTTTTTTATTCTTCTGTATAACACTGTTTGTAATTGTACAGCTGCTTTATGTCTTTAATCTATTCTTGCACTTATTCTTTTATTTTGTTTTTTCCCCTGTAAGTCACTTTGGAAAAAAGCATCTGCCAAATACATAAATGTAAAAGAAATGTAAATGTATTCACACATGTACAGTAGTATCTGGATGGTCTGTCTTTATACTTTACACATATTGAAAGTAACTTTAAGGAGTGTGGTGTTTGCTGTAAAAAGTCCAGTTTTTACCATGATTGCGTCATCACCATTCCACAGAACAATGAGGCCAACTTTAGACTGCAGCTTGATGTAAACAGCGTTTTTTTCTACTTGTACACCTGCCTTGATGTACGGCAGATTGACACTGAAAGAGAAAGTGGATTTAATTACTTAAATACCTCAGTAAGAACATGTGCTTTTGCAGGCTGTATAACTTACAGGACATCATTCACAGTGACCTGACTCTTGGTGAGGTGGAATGAAAGGTCATTGATGGTGACCACCACGTAGCTGACTGTAGGGCTTCCATCCACGTCTGTCCTCTTCATGTGCACTGAAAACTCCTGGTACATCTCATGACAATCGGAGACAAGGTTGTATTCACACAGTCCAGGGAACTGGTACATGTCACCATCAAATGTCTTGAAGTGGTCTCTGCCCCATGTGCTACAGATGTTGTTCACATGGTTACGAGCTGAAAAGAGAAGTCAAAATACAAAGTTACCACCAAAAATATCACGTTTTAAATGCAAAGTAGTATTTGAGCAGTAGAATGCTCAGTAAGTCTGCAGTATGAAATACGGTATATTCTTTTAGCATTACTTAAAAGTGTAGTAAATTAACAAAATGAACAATAAATCTATCTAAATAAACCAAAACACCTTTGGTCTTACCTAGTCTGGCATAGGCATTAACCAGTAAAGCCAGGACACACAACCACACACACCTCCACCTCATTGTTACCACTGTGGGCCTACTGTCGCCGAAGCAGGTTATAATCAGACTGTTGGACTGACTGCCTTTTATACCTTTTCATACAAATTTTGCTCACATCCTTGAACTGATGATAAACTGTCAGGACAAACATTTGCTGAATGATGCATGACGCCTTTCACAAATCCTACTTTACCCCAAGGACGTCCCCTTTATCTCCTGATTAAACAATTGTGTTTGAACTTTTTGTGTCTTGTGAAATGACCAGCCATTAAATGACTTTGTTGACATTATGGTCCCTCCTAAATGTACTTTTTATAGTGATTACATTGAGATTTCTGATGAAGCACGTACTGTACATGAAATGAGGAAGTGGTTGTGTGTTTGAATGATACGTTTCTCTTTAATGGTACACAAAGAACTTCATAATGTGTCGCATTCACCCATTTGGCCACAAAAACACATGCCCGTTTTATAGCATCTTTGACGTGGACATAACATAGCATACCAACTTTATTTATAAAGCACTTTAATAATTTTACAGCTGGCCAAAGTGCTGTACACACATCATAAAACAAGGAATTAAATAAGTAAATAAGTGAGTAAAACAGTGATAACACAGGGTGCAAAGCGGGCTAAGAACAACAAAATATGACCAAAGACAAATTAAAATCTGATAAAAACAGCATAAGAAATATAAAAAAGAAACATCTCACTCATTGATTAAAAGCCAATGAGGAAAAAGTGCATTTTTAGACGTGATTTAAAGGTAAGCAGTGACTGAGCCTGTCTAACATCTAAGGGCAAGTGGTTCCACAGCTTTGGGGCAGAAACAGAAAAACATATTTAACATATTAAAAAAAAACAGTATATAATTCATATTGCATGAATACTTTACAGGAGGAATACCTGAAGTCTTTCTTTTATCTTTATTTCAGCGACCTGAGACTTTTGTTTAGATAACTAAAGTTTTGACTAGCTCCATCTCACCTGGTGCAAACCCATGGGGAATGAACAGATAGAAACCTCCAGCTCCGGATTTAGCGATACAAACGGACATGACTATAGTCGATAATGCAAAGTAATAACAGAATCTGAACCAGAAGAGCACTCAGAAAGCACATGTTGAAATTTAGTTCTATTATCTCACAGTATTGGAAAGAAAGGGGAAAATTTCCTGGCTTTTCCCCTTTTTATGAATCTGCTTCAATACTTAGAGGGTTTGTCTTTGGCCCATGTGGGGGGCTATGTAGTAACAGGGCAGGCAGGAGGCTCATGATGCCATTAGTGGGCCTTTGCTCAAAAAGCTTGAGAAACACTGCACTAAATGATCATTGATGTGGGCGGTAACCAACAATGACCTCAAACATGTTCATACTAAAGTGGAAACAGACACATCTTAGAAAATAAAAAGCTATCAAAACCACTGTTTTAAGTAACACTGATGATCTTTGCGTAAACTGATGTATTATTTCTACCTGCATATTTTATCCCCTGGCTATGTTCTGTTCTGTTCATGTCGTTATATTAATATTGTATTGTATTTTTTTTTTTAAATATTTCCATTGTATTCTGTTTAACAAAAAATAAATAAATATGCATAAAAAATAAATAAATTCAAACACACATTTTATTTCACCCAGTCTGTCATTTGTTTGACATCTGAGAGACCAATAATCAACCAAAACGTGCTAAAATGTAAACTGTATGCAGAAAATTACAAGAAATAAATATGTCCTTTTCTTTTAACAGAAATCAGTTTTCAGAAGATAGTTCCCTGTTACTCAAAATCTGAAAACCACATCTAAAACTACACTATATTGCCAAAAGTATTTGCTCACCTGCCTTGACTCGCATATGAATTTCAGTGCCATCCCATTCCTAGTCTATGGGGTTCAATATGACGTGGGTCCACCCTTTGCAGCTATAACAGCTTCAAGTCTTCTGGGAAGGCAGTCCACAAGGTTTAGGAGTGTGTTCATGGGAATTTTGGACCATTCTTCCAGAAGCGCATTTGTGAGGTCACACACTGATGCTGGACAGAAGGCCTGGCTCTCAGTCTCCGCTCTAATTCATCCCAAAGGTGTTCTATGGGGTTGAGGTCAGGACTGTGTGCAGGCCAGTCCAGTTCATCCACACCAGACTCTGTCATCCAAGTCTTTATGGACCTTGCTCTGTGCACTGGTGCACAGTCATGTTGGAAGAGGAAGGGGCCAGCTCCAAACTGTTCCCACAAAGTTGGGAGCATGGAATTGTCCAAAATGTCTTGGTATGCTGAAGCATTCACAGTTCCTTTCACTGGAACTAAGAGGCCAAGCCCAGCTCCTGAAAAACAACCCCACACCATAATCCCCCATCCACCAAACTTTACACTTGGCACAATGCGGTCCGACAAGTATCGTTCTCCTGGCGACCGCCAAACCCAGACCCGTCCATCAGATTATCAGATGGAGAAGCATGATTGGTCACTCCAGAGAAGGCGCCTCCACTGCTCTAGAGTCCAGTGGCGGTGTGCTTTACACCACTGCATCCGGCGCTTTGCATTGCACTTGGTGATGTATGGCTTGGATGCAGCTGCTCGGCCATGGAAACCCATTCCATGAAGCTCTCTGCGCACTGTTCTGGAGCTAATCTGAAGGCCACATGAAGTTTGGAGGTCTGTAGCGATTGACTCTGCAGAAAGTTGGTGACCTCCCAAACACTTCCACTTTCTTATAATACAGCTGACAGTTGACTGTGGAATATTTAGGAGCGAGGAAATTTCACAACTGAATTTGTTTCACAGGTGGCATCCTATCACAGTTCCACGCTGGAATTCACTGAGCTCCTGAGAGCGACCCATTCTTTCACAAATGTTTGTAAAAGCAGTCTGCATGCCTAGGTGCTTGATTTTATACACCTGTAGCCATGGAAGGGATTGGAACACCTGATTCTGATTATTTGGATGGGTGAGCCAATACTTTGGGCAATATAGTGTACATCTTTGATTACTGTCACCCTGCGGTCATCAAAATCTATCTTGTCATGTTTAGCCCCATTTAACCCATAGAAAGTCACTTAAGGCCACATCCATAAGGAATTGAGTGTTTCCACTATTTGCAGAAAATTGCACACTGTTTACACCCACATTTTTTTTTCACTAATTTTTTTTTCCCACTAAAGATATGCTGGCACAAACACACCTATAAAGTTTAGCACCTGGTTGTAATTTGTCTTTGTTTTGCATTGAAGTAGCTTGTAGTGTTTCTCTGTATTTCTGCCACAGATGGATCCTTAATGACGGCAGCAAAACCCTCAGATTGTGTCGTTAATGAGCAGAGATGCACACATACAGAGGCCTCCACAATCCAATCATCCCTCATGCTTCTATAATATTTCACATCTATAACAGTCTGCTGAAATGTCCATCAAAATAGTCTCCAGTTAGTGCAATTCAATCGGGTCTGAAGCATGTTTAATTAATATTGACCCTTAAGACAACAATATAATAATATGGTCCGATCAAGCGGTAACACGTGGACACATTTTGTCTTCAAGTCTCTGTCATGTAAGCAGAGTAACTTATATGCATGAATTATACATATTTGAGTAGGTATTTATAAGCAATTTAACATTATGTATAACAAAATTTGGGGAGATAAAATTTTTAGGTGAAAAATGTCAAATTACTGCTCAGTAACATGTGGACTTGAAATGGACAGCAATTTTTTAAGCTTTATGCAAACTTTCAAAACATGCAGTTCTCAACAGAAATTGACATCAAGTAGGACAAAAGCCTTTAAGATATCATGTTCAACTATGCTGAAAATAATGTTTGGATAAAAATATTGAAAAGTCTGACATGAGAATGTGGTAACTGTTAGAACTCCTTGACATACGAAAAGGTGAACTCAAATGCACGAGTCAAAAACTGAAGGTTTTAACAAAAGTATTTTAATATTGAAAAAGTGATTAACAAAAAACACTCTCAAGGAGGATATATCAAACTAAAAAAAAATCTCTATGATGAACAAAAATTCAGAAAAACTTGAAACGAAAACCTGACAAACTTGGAAAACACCTGGTTGGCCTCTTGACGTGAACACAATGACAGAATCAGACAAACTGGTGCAAGACAAAGGGGGACAGGACTATTTATACATGAGGTAGGGGACACAGGTGACAATCAGGGGTGGGGCTGACAATCACACTGGTGGGAAGACACACAAAGGGAGGAAGTCAGGGTCTGAAACAAGAGGGAAGAGATGTGTACAAAATAAACAGGAAGTGCAAGACAGGACCAAATGTGAAACTCTAACTTAACATAAAGTGACTAATCAAACAAAGACAAAACACTGAAAAGCAAAGACGAGACATGAAACACTAAACATTAACATGATTAACAAATCTGACAAGACATAACAGTAACACATGGATGACGCTTTAGCATTGTATGCATCACCCAAAATGTTGACTTAGTTTTTAACCCTTGTGTCGTGTTCAGAGTTTTGTTATTCAGCCAGTGTTCCTGGGTCTGGAGGACCCGCTGCATTTACGGGTTTTTAATTCAACATAATCAAACAATATTATGTTAAAATACTAAACAGATGTTTACTACATAAAAAGCATAAATGTTTAATATTTGCCTTTGCTAGATCACATTTATGAATTAAAGTGCTACATGTTTTTAGTTTGTTTTTTTTAGTAAAATGTAATATAACCAAGATATAAGAGGAAAAAATTCATTAAAAAAATAATTACTCATCATTTTTCTTTTAATAAAAAATGAAAACGGGTCCCACAGACCCAAACATCATACAAGGGTTAAACAACAAGCCCGATATAATCACAATGCTTTATTTAATGTACTTAACACTAACACAGTGTTATTTACAACTTATGGTGGTCCATGCTGATATAAGTAAATTACAAATAAAGAGCCATTTCTCAGTAACAGTTCACAGATGGTCTTTTTAAATGTGACCAGTGTATGAATTCACAAACTTCATCATTCAGAATTTTAATTTCTCAAAGTAATAGACAGTCTTTTGTCTTTTTGTTAATTTGATGCAGCCTAGTCGAAGGTTCAGAACTTCTCCTGTACTGTTTTGAAGTCTGCAGTGATCAGCTTCAGGAGACTTTTTTTCTACACGTGATATTTTAAAAAGGATAACAGTTCCATAAAATAGAGATCTTTAGCTAAAAAATTAGCCCACTTGTTAAATAATATGTGCAAATTCACTTTTTCATGGTGATGTTCTCTTTCACTTGATTGAACCCAATAATATGTGATAATAATAATATAATGATATATGGATATGTAATAAAGAAGTCATCTGCACTTTTTAGATATAAATACTGAAACTCTGACACATACAGACTTCATCCCGTTGATATCTGACTGAAAATTTCACACTTTATATGATTAATAATTAAACATATGATTCAAGCTTTACATAAATATGTGAAAATTTGAAGATACAAAAATAAAAAGAGACAAAACTGAGGCGGTGAGCGTGTGCACAGTTAACACCACCCTTGAGCAAACAGTAACTGCACCAGCTAGACTGAACAATAATAACTAATAATAATAATTAATATTGTTTTTTGGTGAATTAGTTTTTGTAACAAGGCTTATATGCATAGAAGGGGGGCAATTTTGTGCTGAATGTATGAATATTCCAAAATTTACATCCATGCTAATGAAACAGGTGCAACACCAGCTTTATCTGCTTGGCATCACAGTTTGCTGTGAATTCCACCCTTTATGGATGCTTTGTGATATGCACAGTATGCTTGGGTTGTTGGCAGTCATTTTACAACCTCCAAAACCACTGCATTCTCTATGATTTAGTGGGCTGGACATCATAAACCATGCGTAGACAAAAACACTGGTTTAGGTTCATCTATAAAGCTCTGCTGGGTAAACTCCCCAAATACCTCAGTAATCTTCTTTCTGTTAGCTCTAGTAGTTTCCATCTGTGTTCCTCCAAGTGGTTGCTTTTGACTGTTCCCTGAGTTCTGACAGACTTTGGAAAAACAGGATTTTCCTACCATGCAAAAGACTGTAAAACTACATACACTGATTTCTGTTAATGATTTTAAAAGTGTCATGGGGAATGCAGTGAAGGAGGAATGTCACTGTTTTTCATGATGCCATTATGGTTGAATAGTTGTTAATGTGTTTTATTGTTCATTGTGTATCATGTATGTGTTTTGTGTTGTTTGGACTTTGTATGGCTGCTATCTTGGCCAGGTCTTCCTTGCAAAAGAGATTTCTAATCTCAATGGGACTTCCTGGTTAAATAAAGGTAAAATAAAAATAAAAAAAGCTGTGGAATCCTGTGGTGGAACCTAGAGAGAATCAACACAAGCAGATTAGATTCAGATTCAGTTTCAAATTTATTTGTCATTTCAGCATATACAATACATAGAAGCGAAACATTGTACTCAGGTCCCCGATTGTCAGCAGCATTTAGTAAATAGTATAAAATACTGATAAAAACGATAAAATACTGATTAAAAAAAAAGGCAATATACTGAGAGAAAAAAAAACATGTTTAAGTAGAAAAGCACTCGGAGAGTGCAGACCTCTGCCAAGGCAGATCTACCCCCCTCCCCCCATCACCACTTAAATTTAATCATTTGTTCCTTGTGCCAGTATCAACATTTCCTGAAAATTTCCTGAAAATCCATCTGTAACTTTTTGAGTTATCTTGCTAACTAACCAACAAACAAATAAACAAACATGCAAACAAACCCTGGCAAAAACATAACCTCCTTGGCGGAGGTAATTATCAGAGCTTCAACTGTTGCAAGTAGGAGGTTATTATTTATCCCTCCTGATGGTTGTATGAATGAATGGTTTATTTTTGGTTTGCACAGTAATCACCACACACAGTACAACAACCACAACAAACACAAAAACCAAACAAGAAAACCACTGGGAGAGTTCAGACCTCCGCCAAGACAGATCTGCCACCCCACCCCCCCGCGATCACCAATTTAAAAAAAAATAATTTCTTCCTTGTGCCAGTATCAACATTTCCTGAAAATTTCATGAAAATCTGTCCATAACTTTTTGAGTTACCTTGCTAACAGACAAACAAACATACATGCACACACACACACAAAGCACAGCGATCACAATACCTCCTTGCAGAGGTACAAAAAGGAATAGGCCAGAAGCAGAAACTTATTTTTTGCCTATCCTTTTCACCTGACACCACTTACATTCATTTAAATGTGTACATCATTGAGCATTGTCATTATAACAAAAGAATCAATAACAAACAAAAACACATCTACCATCTCCACTTAATATCATATATTTATATATCATATATATCATATATTTGATGTCAAAAAGAAAAGAGAGAAAAAAAATCCAGCCCTTGACCCTTTTTACAGGTATGCTCTAGAATAGCTACAGGTAAATAATAATGAGAAAATCAAATCTCATCTTAACATCTCATTATATGACCCTAATGTGGGCGTCACCAACTTATGACCTCAAACCATGACTGTTTATTCTTCAGTGTAAATATTCAGCAGATCCTGTTTTACCCAGTCTACCATCTGCTTCACATTTGAGCTGCAGACAACAAACCTGACCATGTTGCAATATTGAGTACAAGCAGAACATGACATGAAATAAATGTTTCTTTTCATCAGGGCACTGTTTTATGACATACGTACTTGGACTTGACACTAGGTGCAGTCCAGTCTTCTGTCACCTTCAGTCCATGTCATGCCCCTCTCTTCTTACTTCATGTTTGTGCACATACCTGCAAAGTTCATACCAAAAACGACAAAGTTCAGACAAAAAGAAAACTGACAACTATCTAAACATGAGCATGAATATTTTGAAAATCTCCTTTCAATTATTTATATTAGAGTAAATGGATTGAAAGCAATAATTTGTACTATTTGCTCATTTTATTAACACTGGGTCATAACTAACAGCAATAAAATGTTCAGAGTGTAACATTGGATTAAATGAGAAATGTTTTATGCCACTGTTTGACTTTAATGTGCGTGGTTGAATCTACTCCATGATCTAAATTGCACCACAGTCAGGAATAATACAGGATGTGAAACTAATCTGACTCCTCTACATCCTTGATTACCGTCATCCTCTATTGGTCACAGTAACATACCGTCAGCTTCCTAATAAAACCTGCTAAGTGACATTTTTGGTTGGGAATAAAACCTGCTATCTCCCCTGTTATAGCTTCAAATTTCAGTCTCCTGTGAAAGTTATTTACATTCCATCGTAAGTACCAACATTAAAGGAAAAGATTTTTTTTTTTGTCATATTTCACAGTTTCCTGTTATATAAACAGTTTTTTGTTTCTCCCAAAAGTCACATAGCAGGTTTTATCACGAAGCTGATGATACACAAAACTTGTCTGGTCACGTCAAACTTCCCAGCTCTCTAAGTATTTGTGCTATTATTACCTCCGCCAAGGAGGTTATGTTTTTGCCAGGGTTTGTTTGTCTGTTTGTTTGTTTGTCTGTCCGTTAGTGTGCAACATAACTCAAAAAGTTATGGACAGATTTGGATGAAATTTTCAGGGTTTGTTGGAAATGGGATAAGGAAGAAATGATTACATTCTGGTGGTGATCGGGGGTGGGGGGGCCCACGGGGGGGGGGGGGGGGGGCACTGATCAGCCTTGGCGGAGGTCTGCGCTCTCCGAGTGCTTCTAGTTAGTAGAGATATGTCCAGCATTGTTCCCAGCAGAGTCCCTGGTTTTAAAAAAAAGATTCATCTTATTTCTGTCTTTTATATAATTTTTGTCCTAACAGGGTCACAGCTCACTGATGATCTCCAGACCTACAGTTACTGGCCTTCTGGGGCCAGGTGAGCAGTGGAGAATGCATTCAGTATCCTTGCAGCAGAGTTTTTGGGAGGGTCATGGAGTGTTCCGTTGAAACAGCAGAGGACATTCAGGCATGTGTCGCTCTGCAAAACTATCTGTGTGATGCAGATCATTCATAAACCCAAAGGTACATCAGTCTGTACTGATGGACACCTGGACAATGGAGACAGGAGTCAATTATGTTGAATTTAAAACAATCTCCTTTGCTAATGGTTTGTAATAAAGTAAATACATTGAAAGCAATAATTTGTTCTATTTTGTCATTTGATTAACATTGGCTTATAACTGAGAGCAATAAAATGTTCAGAATGTAACATTGGACTGAATGAGAATCGTTTCTGCCACTGCTAGACTTTAATGTGTGTGGCTGAATCTACTGTATGATCTAAAGCACAGGTGTCAAACATGTGGCCCGTGGGCCAAAACTGGCGCGCCACAGGGTCCAATCCGGCCCGCGGGATGAATCTGTGAAATGCACTAATCACATTGAAGATGTTAATCATTGTAGTTCAGGTTCCACATTCAGACCAATATCATCTCAAGTGGGTCAGACCAGTAAAATACTATCATAATAACCTAGAAATAATGAAAACTGCAAATGTTCTCTTTCTTTTTGTGTACAATTACATGAAAATATTCACATTTACAAACTATACTTCTACAAAAAATGTCAACAACCTGAACATATATGAACAAACTGAAATGACTTATGAAAAGTGAGTGTAATTTTACCTATAGTCTGCCTGTTACTAAATTTTTTGTGTATTTGTAATTGTAATGTAACTTGTAATGCACATGTGTAAATGATAAACTGAGGCATAATATTGTTAAAATTGCACTTATTTTTCTTAAGACATTTCAGGTTGTTTGTGTTATTCAGGAAACTTTGTAGATGTAAACATTTTCATGATATAATTTTACTTTTTTCATTTATTATGTTATTGGTCTGGCCCATTTAAGATCATATTGGCCTGAATGTGGCCCCTGAACTAAAATGAGTTTCACACCCCTGATCTAAACTGTACCACAGTCAGGAATAATACAGGATGTGAAACTAAACTGACTCGACTCTACATCCTTAACTTCTGTCATCCTCTACTGGCAAGGCCACAGTAATATACACAAAACTTGTCTTGTCACATCAAATTTCAAACGAACCAATTCTCTCTTACTGTCATTTAACACGTAGGAAATATATTAGACCTCAGCACAATGCCATGTGATTACACATAGTGGTAGTTATTATTTGATGCTATCAGTCTGTCACTGGTTTATCTTCCATGGAACACACACAGCCTTTATCAATTTATCTTGGTTGCATATTCAAAACCAACACAAAGTTATTTTTTGGTTTGCATCCATTCAGAGTAAGCTCCTCCAAGTGCAAACAGCGCTTTTGACCACTCCCAGAGAAAGACAGCTGCGTGATGAGGAAGGTGTCTCATTATTTGTGCTTGACAGCATCTCCTCTGTTGATTCAAGGAGGACAGAAGACATGCCAAACTGAGAGGCACAGCAATTCAAAATTGTACAATGTGTGTTGACATAAAGCTGTTTAACTAGACTTGTCATCATTTCTAATGATACACTGAAATGGCCATGACGCAGGTGCTTCAATAGCAGAATACAATTTGTGTGAAACAGAAAATTTAGGAAGCAATAATACAAAAAATATGAAGTAGGATGAAGCTTTCTGGAAACATGCAGTCTGGAATAATTTTCTGACTCAACCCAATGCATTCATATCTCCCACACTACAAGAAAAAAGACTAAGAAATCAATTATAGTAACAAATACAAAATACAATATCCATATGTCCTCAGATCAGCCTTTCACAGAGGAATACTAGTGATGAAAATATAATAATACAACTGAAGGTCTTTGAAAATATAGAAGATATATAAAGAATAGAATAACATACAATAGAATACAATAGCTACTTTACTGTCATTCAAAACAACTTACAACTAGTGTACATTCAGAATGAAATTTCAGTGCACTGACTTGCCATTAGACTCAGACCTAAATATGGTATAAAAGATAAAATGTAAAAAAAAAAAGTATCTAAAATATATCTGTATGAAAATTACAATATATACAAAAAAGAAATTGCACATACAGTAATAAAATATTGCACAGCAATATTGCAACAAACCAGTGTACTTAAATGTGACATTACACTGTCTGGTATAGGTTATTGAATGAAAAGGTTCAGAAGGTGCATTGTCTGGCTGTAGTAAAAAAAAAAAAAAAAAAAAAAAAAAAGGGGGTTTGGGGGATGGAACTACGGCAAAATTGGACTGTGCTGGTCCTGATGCTGTGGAACATGTTCCTAGAGGGCATCATGGGTAGTCAGTGCTACTATTATAGGCTCTGGTCAGACAGCATTTATGTGCAACATTCTGGGTGGGTGGACGAGAAGCCTCGATTATCTTGTTTCTGTAATTAGCTCTTTTAAAGCTGCAGATCTTAACCGACATTTACATTACACATTTCCATGTTAAAACAGCTGTAACAAATGTGGCACAGTTCATATTCTAACTTCATGTAAAATTCCACACTCCTCACCAAGGGTACTTTTTTCCTCACATGGTGCTAAATGCAGATCATTCCCAGTGTTTCCTGCAGGTGGTAGTATTGACTTCATTTTGTGATAGAGGATGATAGGAAGGCAGGTTTTAAAGTCGGTTAATATCAGTGTATGGTGGGTTCTTTTATTGTGCTCTAATAAGTCACTATGAATATTTGTGTTATCATTAGTAGAAATATGTCCAGCATTACCAACAGAGGCCCTGGTTTAAAAAAAAAAAAAAAAAAAAAGATTCATCTTATTTCTTTCTTTTATATAATTTTTGTTTACATTTTTTTCATTTATCACTTAGGAAAAATATTGAACCTCACCACAAGGCCACGTGATTACACATAGCAGTAGTTATTATTTGATGCTGTCACTCTGTCATCTTCCATCAAACATACACAGCCTTTATTAATTTATCTTGGTTACATATTTAAAACAGAAAGTTATTTTTTGGTTTGCACATATTCAGGGAAAACTCCTCCAAGGTCAAACAACGCTTTTGACCACTCCCAGAGAAAGACAGCTGTGTGATGAGGAAGGCGTCTAATTATTTGTGCTTGACAGCATCTCCTCTGTTGATTCAAGGAGGACAGAAGACATGCCAAACCGAGAGAGGCACAGCAATTCAAAATTGTACAATGTGTGTTGATATAAAGCTGTTTAACTAGACTTGTCATCATTTCTAATGATACACTGAAAGGGCCATGACGCAGGTGCTTCAATAACACGAAACAGAAAATTTAGGAAAGAAAAAAAAGTAGTAAGTAGGATGACACTTTCTGGAAACATTTTCTGATAACCCCATTCATTGAGAGCTCCTACACTACAGGAAAAAAGACTGATCAATCACTTATAATAATCCAATATCCATATGTCCTGAGATCAGCCTTTCATAGAGGAATACTAGTGATGAAACTATAATACCACCGAAAATCTTTTAAAGTATTTAACCTTGTTTGTTTTATCTCTTAAAAAGATGAAAATGAGGTTTACAAAAATGAAGACATGCTAAAATGAGAAATCACTGTCTGAGCTACAATTAGATTTTAATGAATGTCTTCAGTGAAAGATGACAGACAGGGCTAGACTGGATTTCAGATTTGGTACCAATTATTGTTTTCTAATCTTATAACTGGGTCACAACCAACTCTAATAACACAAAGGTCAATATTTTCTCCAGACCACTTTTTAATTTGGTAAAGTATTATGTTCTATTTTGTTTGGATAGAACATAATACTTCATTCTTGTGCACATACTTCTATTGTTTTTTAAAAATAAAATTGTGTTTCACATATAAGACATCATCTGTCCATGTATGTCCTTCATAAGTTTGTTGGCATCTGCTTCAGGAAGCTTCTGCAGAACTGAGTTGAGGTAGTTTGTGAATGAGGTATACAGGTTTAGTTTCCTCTGTCTGTGTAGCAGGGCCGCGTGGACTGGGTCTGGTGGTGGTTGTGTTGATGTCCTAGCTGGACTCGGAGGAGGAAGGGTCGAAACATCAGAGGAAGATGAGGTTTCATTGTGTGCGGAGGTGTCACTCGCGTTCAGAGTCAGCGTCACTGGCTTCTCATCATCTTCATCTTTTGGTGCCTAGAACAAAGAAGCCGCATGAAAAGAGTTAACAGCAGTGTGAATAAAATAGGTCATTTACTAACAAAGTTGTCAAGACTAAAATGAATCATTATTATCGACAGGTGTCACGTACAAATTTTACCCACATATTATTTTTGTACTTTAGTGTTTTCGCACATGCGCACTTCGTGGGTAAATGTGAATAACTGAATATCCAAATCAAGTGAAATTTACTATACTAAATGATAAACAACAGGACTATCGAGAAAAACTTTAGTACAGCTTGAAGGGGTATGTTTTATATATAGATGTATTATTTATTTATTTATTTTTTAGCTATATGAAGTAGGTGTTATTGTAACGGGGTATAGTTAGCACAGGGGGGTAAATTTAGTACAGCTTGAATGTAAACTGAGCATGGGAGTAAATTTAGTACAGCTAGATTGTGCAGGTAGTCATCCCAGTTGTTCTGTTGATCATTGATGAGTTTGCTGATCCGCACTTTCAGAGTCTGGTTTGTCCTGTCGTTGAGACCATTAGTTTGGGGGTGGTATGCAGAAGTGACACTGCATTTGATGCCAAACTCGGCACAAAGAGCAGTGTTCACCTCTGCCACAAACTCCCTACCCTGGTCTGAAAGAAGACGAGCAGGTGTACCCCATCTGAAAAGAAATCATATCATTATGTAAAATCGTGGGGCAATATCTGCAAACTTCATTTAATTTATTACAAAAATGTTACACTTACCGAGAGACAAATGTTTTGATTCCCTCTGCCACGCCCTGGGCACTCTTTGTTGACAAAGGGAAGAAATCCATGAACTTGGTGAAGTAATCCGTGAACATCAATATGTACTTGTGGCCCCTGGCTGTTTCTGGATGTGGACCTGTGTAAAATATAAACATTTTGTACATGCAAACAGTTTCCAAATACAAACATTAATATGTAGTATCAGGTAAATATCTTACCCATGAGATCCATGCCTACTAGCTCTAGGGGTTTGTTCACAGTGACGCAATTCAACTTAGGGGCCTGAGTCCTAAGCTTCTTGTAGATCTGACAGTTTGGACAAGTAGATACCTACAAATAAAATAAATATTGGACAAATACTATGGTATATGGATTTTACATACATCTTAAATAATATGCATGTATGACTTGTATCTGTACATTATGTACATATATTGTGTACTTACATATTCAACCACATCTGCCTTCATGGCCTGCCACCAGTAGTGCTGGACGATCTTTCCCATTGTGGTGTTAATACCACTATGTCCTCCAACAGCACTAACATGGTACTGTCGTAGGATGTCCTTCACTTCGGCAGGGCAGACCACTACTTTTAGCGACAAAGTAGCTGTCTTACGATACATCAACTGATCTGAAACATAACAATTAACAACCAACCATTCAACAAAGAACAAAGTTTAAAAAATACACGACATAGTGTTTCATTACTTACTGTTGCTGTCCAGGAAATGGTTCTTAGTTTGGTTTCTAATATTCCGTTTCTGGGCTTTGTCGAGTCCAGCACGATACCGCCCAGTTCTCAAATACTTGATCAACATCTCCATCTGCTCTTTGTAGACTGACATCTTCAGCTCCAGGGATGTAGACTTCGACTCCAGTGATGTAGACTGTGTGGATTCCATGATAACAAACAGTGTATAGTACAGGGTTGAAATGTGAAATAAGACTTGCTGATTGTAAGAGAATATAACAGAAGTATTGTACAGTAGCATCATGCCTGGCCTTTTTTATACAATTTTGGAGTTGTCACTTAAGAAACACAACACTGACTTGCTTATTTTACATAGTTGTAAATAATAAATCGTTTGTTACAAGAGAACTGATTACCTGCTAAATGAATAACTCACCTCTTTCATCTCTCATTTCCATAGTTGTTTTGTACGTGTGGTTTCTATGATGTCTAACTGCAACTCTAAATAGTAATAGATCCCCTCATTTGCAGTAACGCAAATACTAGTATGCAGCAACTCATCTCAAGTTGATCACAATAAACAAATCCATCTTATATATATTAGACTTTGCAATTAACAATTACTGTGCAACTAAGAGTAACATAGCGTGCAAATGAATGACCATACAGCCATTCACTTTTATTTGACAAAAACTATGTCAAAAACATAAAGTTAACACATGGTTGACTGTTCTAGTGATCTAAATATAATATAGAAATCAACTCACCTAATTTTTACTATTTTCTTCTGAAAATCTGAATGGGGTAAATTTAGTATGACAGGTTTCACTACCAGAAGTTTACACCGAAAAGAATGCAATTGTGCATGCCTGACAGTTTAAGAGCATGTGCAACGGGGGGGCATAATGCTGCATTCCAAAGTGATGGAAGGTGGGAAGTTTCCGACTTCCAGCTAGGTGAAATATGTAGTGCCGAATTCTACTCCCTGCCGAAAACTGCTCCCCCTTCCTAAGTCAGCCATGAAGAGGATAATGTGCACCAAATTCACCCTGTCACAACTTTTTCTCCTTTCTGACTGTAGGGTATGAAATTAGTTGTGAATTATTCAACCTCTTAACACCATCATACCTGTGTAGCAATTAAGTAATTAATAACATTGTAAGAGATTGCAGTTATGGTTTTTTAATCTGTTTAATAATAAAGAATGTGCAAGCTGTAAGGTATATAAAACTGTCTAAAGTTAAATCTTAGACACACAACACACAAAATATATAACAATATAAACAGATACTGTCCAAAACTACATCACCCACGGTTGGGGATGCAGTTTTTGGCAGGGAGCAGAACTGGGCACCAGATATTGCCAAAAACTGCATCCCCCATCAGATAAGCTTGTGAAGCCAAAGGAGTGAAATTACTTTAGCAGCTCACATTTGGAGCTGTTCTGGTGTGACACGGTGAATTTGCTGCACTTTGTCCTCTTCATGGCTGATTTAAGAAGGGGGAGCTGTTTTCAGCGTTTGCTTATATGAGAACACTGTACTGTTGACAGTCAAAATGCCTCTTCAGTAACAAAGCAAATAGTAGCTTAGATCTATGGTCCTCCATATTTGTTGTTCATGTTCAGTATGGATCATCTGGAATGCTTTGAGGTAGGATGTCGTTAACGCCACTTGAGATACGAGGGGGGGCTGAAAAGTTCATAGCCTGACTAAGAAGGAGTTATTCCACAGCAATGAAACTTGGCATACATTAAATTCAACCTCTCCTGATACAAACTGCATGGCTTCCTTCCAGAAAAACCCACATTGGATAAATAATTTAGGAATTTGAAAAGTAGTACCAGAGACATTTCGTGAACCATCCGTGGCACCGTGGTCTGATCAAATGTCTGCAGAAAAAGGGGTTAGCCCCCAAGCACATTCATGCTGACATGGCTGCTATAGGGGATGATGCTCCAGCTTTATCAAGTGTGCAAACCTGGGAAGCTGAATTCAAGAGGGGTAGGGAGAACGAGGGAGGGGTGAAAAGCAAGCATTTTCATGAAATGTCTGTAGTACTACTTTTCAAAGTCCTAAATTATTTATCCAGTGTGGGTTTATCTGGAAGGAAACCATGCAGTTAGTATCAGGAAAGGTTGAATTTAATGTATGCCAAGTTTCATTGCTGTGCAATAACTCCTTCTTTATCAGGCTATGAACTTTTTAGCCCCCCTTTGAATATCCCACCTCCCAGCACCTTGGAATGCAGCATAATTCTTAGGGGGTAAAAATTGTACGTGACACCTGGACTGCCCAGCATAACAAACCTTCAGCTGGTTTACTCACTGTATTAGACAGCGAGCCGTGCACCCGTGATTTGCACAGTTCATTTTAGAAAAGCAGGGCCAAACAAAAGGTGCCAAATATCTATATACTGTTCTCTTACCTTGTCACGGGTATTTCCATGTCGAAATGCCAGCGGTTGGACTATTAGAGTGTTTCATAACGGGATATTTTTCGGGGACGGGGGCAGGAGGTTCATGATACCGTTGTGCTATGCTCGTCGCTTTTACGCCCGCACACACCTCCTGTTTTTTCACACTGTTCCTCCATTTCTGCCTAATACACTGTGCCAAATAGTATAATGTGAAGAAGAAACTCACCGTATCTTTGTTTGAACAGTTGCTCGTAGATGGTCGGTCACAATAAATGAAGTCCGTCGGCAACCGGCGTCTCATTTTCTCCCTCTTTCTGAGAATAGACAGAGGCAGGACCTTCTCCACAGCCGCCATCTTTGCTGTTGTCTAAAGCTGACCTCTGAACTCGGAAGTGAAACTCTGACCTCTGCACTGCCCTCTAGTGGACGGCTGGTGGCTTACAACCGTGTCAACATAAAGAGAAGCTGAACATGAAAGCACACATGAGAAGTACAGGTACAGTGAAGCTTGACAAAGTTTGAAAAGGATATTACGCACGTAAAGTGAGCATTAATTGGCCTTAATTCCGAGGCTAGAATGTCAAGATTTACTCATTTGGCAGAAATAATGGTAGAATCAATCAACATAATGTTCAACACAATCAATAAAACAGCTACGGGTAGATAAAACTGCATAACTTAACCGATGTCTTGACTTAACCGCTGAAGGTTTTGCGCATTAATATCACTTAACTTCTCTCAAAATTCCCGTTCAGACACACGGACTTTTTTCAAGTCACTCCTCAGTGAGGGTTTTCCAACAACTTGAACGCAGCATTGCTTTCCTTCTGACTGCGCATGCTCGTTAAGTAGACGCACTAATGGAGGCTGTTTGAAATGTTCACCGTAAACTGAGGGGTTTTGTATTTAAAGATTGATTAATGATGCAGTGAAACTACATTTGATTGTTTTTGACTGTTGTCTTCATCGAAAACCTTCATAATGGGTGAGCTGACATGTAACAGATGGATTAATTTGACTGATACTGTAAAAATGATGTTAGCTCTAACAGCTAAATGTACATCTGTTAGCTGAATTGTTTAAGTGTGCATTGATTTATATGTGCGCTAAAGTGTTTACAACTGATATTAATCTTACATCCTTCTTAAAGACTACGATGTAAATTGTAGTCTATGTAAGAATTCGTTCAGAAATTAGAAGGAAACAGCTTCATGACCATAGGTAGACTACACTTGTTTTAGAAAGAAATGTGGCAAGTGTATGTAAATTTAGATATATAGCATTCTTTAAGAATAGATGGAAAAAAAAAGTTTAAGGACAAGTTGGTAATAGGTATTTCTTGTATTGTGAATCATGTATCTGTCTAAGATGCATCATTACATTCCTGCTGTAATCTTTCATAGACAGTATTTCCATAGGATTGTTTATTGATTGTCTTTGTAATATAATTATTTGCAGAACCAGTGCAGCAAAATCTCTTCGCTAAGTGACCTCACTATTTGTATTATACTCTGACATGACCAAACTCTGATCCACATTATTGGTTTCTTCCAGACAACAATAGTGACAGAGTGGATAATGTGGACAATGAGAAATCCTCTTCTTCAAAAGGGACACAGTCTCCCGTTATGGATCGTAACCCATCACCGCCCCCAGACAGTGATGGTGAAGAGGCAGAGGAAGCTCTGGATGCTATAGGAGACACTGTTTATAGCAAGCACTGGCTTTTCAGCACTCTTACCCATCTCATCAATGTAAGAATAATTAATAATTCATGTAAAATCAGAGGCATGCAAAGGTCATTAGAAACTTTGAATGTGGTACATCTTAGAACTTCTCAACTTGGTTTGAAAATGGATGCCTTTTGAAAAAAATATCTTATTACAATTTGTGATTTGTCAATAGGAGTATTCTTACACAGTTACATGTTCTGTAAATGTGTCTTGTGTCTTTCAGATGGTCGCAGAGCATTCAGAAGAGGATTCTGATGGTCAGGTGCAGCTTTCTGATGATGATGAAGAGAATCTGTGCAGAGTCTGGGATATGGCTATGGATAAGGTAGGGGGTCGATACCTGTGACTGTATTTAAACACGTATGTAATTACTAATGACTATCTATTTATTGACTTTGTGTAGGATGTAGCTGCCTTTCTGCAGGAATTCAAAGCCACAGATATCCTTCTTGGAGTGATAGCTAAGTCTCGCTGTCCACGCCTCACAGTGAGTGAAATCTTTTCCATTCAATGCCAAAATGTGCTTTTTGTGTTTTATGTTCTGCTTTCTTTAAGTCTTGATCATTTTCTCATCATGTCAGTATGTTTTTTCTTTCTTCTGATCCTTCTAGGAAATTTGTGTGGGAATCCTCGGGAATATTGCTTGTTTTTCTGACACTTGTCTAACCCTCAGCCAGAATGAAGACTTAGGGTACGTGCAGGTCATTAATCTGATCCAGATATTTTATTTTGTTGAGATTTAATGTTGGAAACGTAACTCTGTTTGTGTCCACAGTGCTGTGCTGTTGCTTCTTCTTGGAGATGCAGATCCACCTACACTTCTGGAAACAAGCAGGTGATGCTTGTATTTTTCATGAATGTGACAGACAGAGAGACAGAGGGACCAGTATTTATCATTTCAAATTTTTTATTTTATTTTTTTCAAATCTAGATTACTGCTGACCTGTGTCTCGCAGAAAGATGCCTGTCCCATTTGGCTTCAACGAATACGACAACGGACAGTTGTGCGCTCCAACCTATGTTTCATCATGTGCAGCTCAACAAACTGTACTTTTATTCATTTTGTTCCATACAATAAAGCCAATTAATTTTGATGCATGAATACATCTGACATAACTGCTTGTCTGCAGTGTAGGTAATTACTTGATGGATGTTTCAGGTGACCTTCTTGAGAAGGTTGGAGAGTTGGTTGAGAAACTGTTTGACCTAGATGAAGAGCTGATGAAAAGCTGGATCACAGCTCAGCCGAGTGAGGAAGATGATGAAGGTGAAACCCATCTGGATATGGCCTCATGCCTATTGGAAGCAGCCAAGCAGCTGAGGTTGGAATCTGGGATTGAAATCTTCCATTCTATCTATCTATCTATCTATCTATCTATCTATCTATCTATCTATCTATCTATCTATCTATCTATCTATCTATCTATCTATCTGTCTGTCTGTCTGTCTGTCTGTCTGTCTGTCTGTCTATCTATCTGTCTGTCTGTCTGTCTGTCTGTCTGTGTATGTATATATGTATGTATCTATCTATCTATCTATCTATCTATCTATCTATCTATCTATCTATCTATCTATCTATCTATCTATCTAGTACTTGATGTATACTGTAGATTTATAGATATTGCTCACTGTGTCTGGAAATGAGATGGACTAAGTCCGATGCCGCACTTGATCAACTGTGTTCACCAGTATTAAACTGTCTTTACAGGTCAGAAAATCCTAACGGTTTAGAGGTTTATCTTCATGCTCTCCAACTCTTCACAACTGTCGATGAGGGCATTGAGATTTTTGGTAAGACCAAATACAGTTTAATGTAGTTGGTGAGTCATTGCACTAGATGAATCCAAAGGCCTGAAGTGAACTTTCTACAGATAAGGCCATGTTTTCTTTGTTTCCTGCAGCTGCTGCCGATGGGCCTGGCAAAGCAGTATGGGACTTCGTTAGTGAAGTTGTGTGTGAGGATCTCTGTCAGTCAAATGATCTTCCAGTTGTCTTACTAGAGCAGAAGGGCGTTTTGGTCCAGACATTTGCTGTTCTGCAGGCTCTTTATAAATGCCAGGATCAGTGGAGCAGCAGAAGTGACACAAGTAAGTTTTCTGACAGCTTCAACCTCCTCTCTCTAAACATAAAGACGGCTGCTTGAACCATTGCCTCCCAGAAACAAAACAATTTCTGTGCAGGACACTATGGAATGGAGAAATGGAGAAGTATATTTTTGAAATTTCCCTGTCTTAACAATATTAAAAAAGGAAAGTGTGGGATAAGTATCTGCTGCACTCAGAGTCCCAGGGTTTTGGCCCAACCCAGTGTGAAACTAAGACCAACTACACCAAGTTGTGAACCCACCAATGACTGTTACATAAACAGTGTATGAAAGCTCTACTGAGAACAGTCTGAAAGTGCTAAATGGAAACGTACAAAAACCCTGAAAAATGTTTATACACTCAAACATTAGTTAAGTTAGTAGTTTTGGACTATTGTCCCTCACAGACTTGGGCTTAAAGCTTTGCCTTTTTTATCCATGCTTCCTATGACAGTGATATCTGGTATTAAGAACTGCTTTTGCAACAGTAATGTGTCTTTTGTTTTAAAGGTTTGCCTCTTATTGCCACTCTTTTGCGAGTGCTTCAGTATCACACTGAGTGTAAAAGATACTGTGAAGCAGATGCAAAAGATGAACAACTCCAGACACTGGCGGAGATCACAGCTGAGTTTCTTGCTGAGATCTGCATTCAGATTCCCAAGGTAAGGGCTGTTTGGTCAGACTGTCTTAGAAGACTTGTTTCATATGTTCCTTATCTCTCTTTAACACCATTGAAGTGTTTGATTCTGTATTGTTTCTCATAGGACACAGTGACTGATTTAATAAAGACAGGACATCTGACAGAGAAGACTTGTGTTACGGCTGCAGGATGGTTGCACACACAGTTTAAGACTTCAGTAAGTGTTTAGACTCTGATTAATGTCGAAAGCTAAATTCACTGAAATGTCTATCAGACATTGATATTTTTACGGATGACGAATCAATTATATGAAGTGAATGATATATTGGCAATTATTTTGATATTTTAAATAATGATAATTTAGAAAGTCAGTTGATACAGTTGTGCTTTTGTCTTGATTAGTTGTTGTGAGGCTAATTAACTATTATCAGTAAAACAGTTTAATCCAATCCAAACCTGCTTTTTCCTTCTCAAATCTATAATTGATCAGCCGGTAGTGCAGACTGATGAAAACCAGTGTGGAATGATTGTTAACCATGTTTCGGCTTTGTGTGGTGGACTGCTGCCTGTGTGTTACCGTCTCCTGTGGAAAATAAAGGTCGTGTTTCCACTTTTCCTTCCTTCTCCTGTGCAGTTTCAGCACCTGCAGTCCGTGTTGTCAGAGGCTGATCCCCAAATGGCAGACGTGGTGAGGAAACAGTTTCCTGTCTGACACGTCCAGCACATCAGCTCTCATCCAGACTATCACGACAGCCCTTTATAGTGGCCTATTCTTCCCTCTAAAGACCCCGCTTTAAGTTGGGATGTTTGGTTTTCCATGGAAAGACCAGCTGAGGGTGGCGCCCTTTCATGAGATCAGGGCAAAATAACAAAGACTGTCTGTGGAGACTATTTTTTGCATTCTTTGTTTTTTATATTGTGAGTCACATTTGACTAAATTCTGTAACATAAATGTTGTTTCTTCCTTATTGTACTACCTGACAATGCTAATTTTCTATGAAATAATAAACAGGCAATTTTTAATGAGTTTGTATTGTCACTGATTGTCTGCAGAGTTTAAAAGAATAAGTAGAATGATCCTTTGAGAGGTCATTCACTGACTAACAACAAAACCTAGACACAGAACACATTCATTATCCTCAGACTTTAAGGGCATTTCACACATTTAATGTTGGATTGGAAGCCTGTAGTTTTTTTTTTTGGTTTTTTTTTATACATATAAGGGTAAAGGTTTTATCATGTTTATACCCTGTATCTGTCAGATATGCACCTAGAAATATTCACTTCAGCAAAAAATTAAATACTTTATTTTTCTTAAACATTAAATGCCTTCATTAGTATGTACAGGTTTTATTAGTTTCCATATTTATTATACACTTTTTTTTTTTTGAGTCTTTTTGAGTCATCTCTTCAAGCATATGAGTAATGGTGCTAATGCTGATGACAACATCAAGTGTTTACCAGAGGGTGACAGTCACTCGCTAAGGACAATAAAATTAGATGAAAGGCCTGAGCCTGGCAACAATAAACTCATTTGGTTTCCAAATGCGGCATTTCACCCACTCATGGAGAAGAGCAGGACAGCCTGCGCACTTTCAGTGAGCTTACGAAGGCTCTGTGAATATAGCAGCTTTTTAATTAAAGCTTGGATTGATATGTAGAACACTCTTTCTAATGGAAATCCTGAGATGGTCAGAGTGTATGCAGGACGGAGATCACCCTATGGGCAAAAAGGCCCTGTCTTTTTAAGCCTGTGTTCTCTAGACATGCACTGAACCCTGACTAGACGTGTACATAGGTAATCGGCGAGTCATGCTCTGTTTGTGTTGTAGGATGAATGATGTACATGCAATCATGCTTGGCCTTTCATGTTTGCTTGTGGACATGCACTTTGCTGGTTGCTCAGTCTTCAGGCCTCTCTCCCAGGCGTGTTATGTCACAGAGATCAGTGTGAAGCCCAGATGTTTTTTGCTGCCCTGCCAAACTTCATTGTCAGTCTGCCGGTCTTCACAGCAGCTTGATATGATCTGACCTAATGCACACAAAGCACCGGGCTGTTCCTTCTGTGTTCTAATAATAATGAGACGTGTCAGGCCGGACTGATGCTGATGCTGGATGTCAGTTGTTTCCTTTCATGTTTACCTCGGCCTACACATCATTACTTGATGTTCTTTTAAATGGCATGACATTTTCTTTAAAAATGAAATTTGCTCTATTTTTAACTCATAATGTTGTGAAAATGCACATATGATGAAGCCGTTATGTAACCGGGAAAGAAAATAACCTTTCTCACGACAGAAATATTTTCATTGAGACTATTTTAGCAACATTGCGTATGTGAGGACCATATTTAGCTAGAAAAACAGCTTTAATCTCCTCAGAATAACAAGTCCTGAATGAATTATCTACACACAAGTTCTACTAGATATTACAATTATGTGTCTGTCTTTAATGTTGTGGATGGCAGTGATGGGACCTATTTAATTAAGTATGTGCAGTAAATCTATTATACATGATTACATTTTTTAGTTTCATAGTAATAATATTAATCTGAAATATAACCAGTTAGAAAAATTACTTGTAATAAAATCCAAAAAGTGTAGTGGAACAGATGTAGAAATCATCAATATACAGAAATGTTCATGTAAAATATTTCATGTGTATCAAAAACATTACATTTGTAGGGCAACAACTGTTTATGAAAGATAAGGCTTGCAGAATCAGTGACATCTTTTAAATAATTTCATAAAACACATTTTTTACAGACTTCTTTTACGTGATATTGTCTCTTTTTAATGTTTGGATATTTAATTTTACCCTGGTTTGGTCAGTCATTTATATTGACATACATGATGTTATGTCTCTGTAATCTCTGCCCTCTCTACTTCAATACATTTAAATTTATTCAGAGTGTCATGTTTTCCTAGTTTGCTGTTCTTATCTCTTTTACTGTGTTGTGCTGTTTTTTCTATGTTTTAGTGTCTTTGCTTGTATCCTGTTTATTTCAACTGTACCCTGCTGTTGTGCCCTTATGGTTTGTCTGTCAAAGCACTTTGTCAACTCACTTTTTAAAGGTGCTATATAAATAAAAATTATTATTATTATTATTATTATTATTATTATTATTATTATTAACAAGGAAATGAGTTTAGCCTTTGGTAGAATGGGATCATGAGACATGAAGCTCAACTGATATTTTTTGTGTCGAGTACATCATGTTTTACAGTAAAAGATGATGTTGTCTAGTCTCGATAAACATTCCACCTGCCTCTGATAAATAATAATGTTAATTTCAATTATATGAATATGTCTAAACTGTGTTTTCTGCTTGACACATGATCAGGGGTGTGAAAAGGGCCTTAGTGCTGACAGAGTCCCTGTTGCTGGGTGGTTTAATGAACAGATGAAGAATGCGTGTGCAGTGTCACATTCTCTGCCGTTTGAATCCCAGCCCAGCCTCTTCACACCAGCAGGATAAGGCATGTTAATAAAGAAACATGATACTATTGGGTGCAATCAAAGCCCCTTCAGCTCATTTCCTGAGTTCCCCGGCTTTCTATCTCATGTCAATAGAATCACAATGAAACTTTCCTCTATGTGATGCTTAAATATCAAAGACACTGACGTTTTTTACTCACTAAAAGTGACGCACTGATGTGAGTACTGAGATACTGGCACCTCATTACCTTTTTTTTTTTTCTTTACTTATGTGTTACAGCTATAAACATGAAACAATGCAATCCCCACTTCCAGAACAACTGAGACATTTACTAAAACACAATTTTAAAAAAAGGGGGAGGGATAACAATTTCTTTCTTTTGACATTTATTTAACCCTCCAGTATCCGGGTGCGTCTTTTAGGCACACTTTGCACTTCATGTTAAAAAACTTCATATTATTTTTCACAATTTAAATAAGGTTAGAATTCAAAAGTTGTTCATTTTTGCATGATCTTTAAAATTCTGGCCACCAACTAAAATGTGTACATTGTAAACAAAAGAAAATTACAAGACCAGCATCTGTCTCCTAAGTGTGCCTAAAACGCACTATTTCTTCCATTTTATATGTATGATTAGGGCTGACTTTGATTTACAAAAATACAATCAAATTAGAGCAGAAAAATAAATCAATATATAATATTTAATAGTTTGATTTATAGGTGTGCCATTTGGGCACACTTGGTGACAGATGCTAGTATTTTTGAACATTTGAACTAGCGCCAAAAATAATAATGCAAATTAACCAGTGTTGGAGTTAATCATTGACATATGCCAGGCTGCGAAAACTAAATAATATGTGATCCACTTTTTATGTAGTATATTGAAAAATAATAATTTTTTGTGTTTTTTGCATCCAAAAAAATGGTTTGTTTACATTACAAAAATGGCATTTAAAGGGTTAAAAAATGTGACAGTTATTGAGTTTTTGGTATTTTTATTTACAGCTTAAGTTGATGAAATAGAAAAAAAGTGTAAAAGAATTAAAAACAAACTGTATGAAAATTTTTTTGACATTATTCCACAAGTGTGCCAAAAAGGCACACTTGGTGCTTAGTAAGGGCCTTGCTGGACGGGATACCAGAGGATTAACTCACAAAAGTATAAAGAAAATGTTCATGTTGTCATTTGATGCTCTGTCAAACATATTTCACATAAGTAGAGATAAAGATTCAGTCATTTAAGAACCAGGGACAGCAACACACAAGACAGTGCATTTATGAGTGGATAAAAGAACAGGTGTATATGATAAATGTGTTAAAACACAATAAAATGTTGTTTATTTTATTTTATTTAACCTTTATTTACCCAGGCAAACAGTTAAGAACAGATTCTTATTTACAAATGCAGCCTGATCAAAGAACAATGTGTCCTTGCTTAAAGGGCTGTAAAATAAGACTATTTTATTGCCTCATAGCATAAAATGCCCAAGTCATATTTTTGTGATATCTACACAGCTTTACTCTCCTTACACTGCTGCTTTGTTTTTCATCATTGGCTATGAACTGAAAAAAATAGGACTTAGGCAATTATGCTGTGAGGCTAACAACAATATATGAAAAGGGAAATAAGATGCAGTATCATGAAATCTGTCATATGATCAAGAGGAATAAGTTCATCGATTGAAACTTCACAGTATGATTTGCTTGAGATGAATTTTGCTGATAAAATATTTGTTTGATTGATTGATATCTTTATTTCGATCACGTAAATGACAATTTAAAGAAAATGCAAATAAATGCTAATAAATTATAATTAAGAGAATGAGAACAAAACAAAACAGTAACTTATAACTGCAAAGTCTTAATCCTCAAAATGTACATAAACTGTTTATAAATTTACATAATTGTTAAATAAATTGAAATGTTTTTCAGAATTATCTGTGAAACAAAAGTTGCTCAGTGTCTACAAGATGGTCAGAACATTATTTTGTACCAAAATTTAATGCATTGGTTGTCATGATAAAAAAAAAAAAAAAAACACAACTTGTCATCTTTATTTATATGTAACAATAGGTGTTGGCAGACAGAATGATCACACCTGCTATAAGATGCATCCTTAAAGCGTTCCATAATAATTGTGCAGTACTTTGAATGACCCTCACAGATACCTTTAGACTGTTTTTTTAATCTCTATTATATTTGTACCTGGTGTATGATGTTTCTATTTTAACATGGCAGGTGTTTATGGGGCGGCTCTATCCTGTTCCGTCCTTGTGCACACTGACGCCTGTCACCAAGTGGCATATGGTGGTGTTTGTTCTGCAATGAAAGAATTGGAGCTAATTAAAGAGACGTGGTCCTGCTGCAGGAAGTGTGCGTAAGCAGGCCATTCACTGTTCTGATTAGTTAGTTGTTCAAACAAGGCTCAGGATCAGGTGAAAGACTGGAATACTATTGATGAGGAGCTTCGAGAAGACCTTGGCTTCTCTGTGGAAATTTAAATAACACCAGGATTATCCCCATCGGAGGTGAAAAGGCCTTGTGAACATCCTACTCAAAAAATTATTTTTTAAAAATGTAAAATTAAAATACACCTACTTTTGGACCAAAGCTTTTCTAAAAAAAATTCTAAAAATGTACTACAAACTCATGTAGATTCAATGCAATAATTAAATTACAACACTTCACTTAATTCATTCATTAATGCATTCATTTTTGTTCAGTGTTGTTCAATTTTACACTTACAGATCATTACCATTAGTGATTTTTTAAATACAAAATACATTACATCACATACAGACCAACACTGCTTAAGAATAAGTCACAACATCTCAGTCTATTGCGAAATAAAAAAAAAAAGATGTAGTGTAAAAAAATAGAACAATAAGTAAAAAAAATATACTTAAAAGATCAAAAGTGCCTAAATGGTCTGTTTTGGAATAATACATATTACTAGATTATAATTACTGATGTATTAACTTGGTGACCTTTAATATCACAGCTGGTGATGGTTGAATTCATTTTGATATTGTTGCTTAATTTATAATATTTCATCATTTATTGGTTGATCTTGGTTTAAATTAATAATCTTACAAATCCACTGCAATGATGAAATTGCAATGCATTGATGTGCAATGCTTCATACTGTAATTTTTGCGAGATATATATCATTTTATATACCATTTGTATGCTTTTCTGTTTTCTTTCTGTCTGTTTCCTGTGCTGTTCAGTGGCTGGATGGAGAAAAATGTACTTATCCAGAAAGTTTTTCAACATTTCTTTGGTTATAGTATAATGTGTATGCATTGAACTTAAAGACAACACAAGTGAAATATGTCTGAACATGAAACTGAGTCCATTCAAATGAAACAATGACTTCAAAAAACAACGTCCAAATGCAATAGGAAAACAGAGCACAACTGGTATTTCTGCCCAAAATTCCCAGTCAGAACTGGAGTGGTTTTAAGTGCTGTTATGATCTAATGCCCATGATGGGCAGTTTTCTTAGTACCTGGGGTGAGATTAGCCTCACAGACAGACACTACGAGTAAATCCCTCTGATTAAACTTAACAGAACTGGGACAGACCGACCACAGAGCAGCTCTCATACATTCACACGTGTGTCTACTTCACAAGACGACAAATGACACACACACAGGACTTTTTTTTTTTAATTACAATAAGATATTTGATTTTTTTAATTATATGTGAGTATTAGTCAGACAACACTTGAACATGGCTGGTCACCTCAAGAGTAGGCTGTTTCAGTAATGAGATGAGTGAATGTGACGAGTGGCCTCTCATTATCTCACTGCAGTGAAGTGCCTCATCAGGACCAACAAGAAATCAATACTGAATGTGAATGGGTTCAGGTTTTTGCATTCAAGGAACATACACTACAAACAAAAAGTTAAGGATATTTCTTTTTTTTTTTGTCATTTTGCCATTTGTAAATAAAACTATTCAAAAAATGTTTGGGAAGGAATGCTTCTTGGACCAAAAAAAAAGTTTGTTCGAGGTGCTCTTTGGAAAAAGGGATTCAAAAAGTATTTATCACACTGGAAGAAGAATCCAAGGCACTCTCTTTCAACATTAAAATGCCTTTATTATCATGGCATGGTCATATCTAGACCTAAAAAACTTCAACGCGTTTCGGCTTCAAGCCTTCATCAGGAAGTAGATAAATAAAACTATGTCTGGTCATTAAAAAAAATGTGTTTCAATTCAATTCACAAACAAAAAAGTAAAAAGCGCTGCGCAAAAATCCCAACTGAAAAAAATAGCCCAAAAATTAAAAATATCCTTAACTTTTTGTTTGTAGTGTAGTGTAAAGTCTAGCCCAAACATGAAATTTAAGAAGGTTAGAAGAGAAGTAGAAGCATTTCAGAGATGACTGAATATAAGGATATTTAGTACAACATGTATTTGACCCATATAGACCCAGTGCTACTTTTGTGGTCGTTCCCGAATGAATTTTTCTCTCTATTTCACCTTTCTCAAGTGATTTTTCACCATTTATTACCTCCGCCAAGTGTAACAGCAGAGGTTATGTTTTCATAGGGATTTGTCTGTCTGTTTGCCTGTCTGTTTGTCTGTTAGCAAGATAACTCAACATGTTTTGGATGGATTTTCATGAAATTTTCAGTAAATGTTGATACTGGCACAAGGAACAAATGCTAAAATTTTGGTGGTGATGGGGAGGGGGGGCTGATCTGCCTTGGTAGAGGTCTGCGCTCTCCGAGCGCTTTTCTAGTTATAATATTATCCTCTGTATTTAGCATTTTTCAGTGTAAATCATATATGTTTCCCTGTATTTTAACCCTTTCATGCATAGCGGTCACTACAGTAGACAGCTATTCTACTGCTGTTCTCTTGTATATTCATGAGTTTTGTTGTTTTAGTTCCATATCAGCCAACACAGTGGACACTTATGCACCATCCCATACACTGACATTCATAGCATTACTGTAACTTTGCTGTTTTTGATAAACCTGATCTGCAGAAACGTGTTTGAATGTAAATCTATTGCTAATTGTTATTAGACTGTAATTAATAGTTTTCTTAACCAAAAATATTTTTTTTGCACATTATCTCCATGAAGTGAGTAATAACTAGTATTAGTGTATGTTAAAATATGAGAAAACATCAGATTAGCAACATTAAAAATATTTTTATTTCATAGTTTTCACACAGTATATCACTTGTGTATTGTGTTTTAAATACGTATTTCTTTGCTTCAAAAATTAAACACATGGTGTCCAGATGAGTGGACATTTTTAAACTCCATGAAAAAAAAGGTTCATTAAAATATTTCAATCGCATTTTTTTTTCATGCCTAAAAAGGAATAAAAAAATCTTGACTAAGGTTCTTATAACTCTTGCATGAAAGGGTTAATGCAGCGTTTTATATGTATGTTCTTATCAGATTTTGTTTTGGGTTTTTTTGTGTTTCTCTTCTTTATAACACACATACAGGGCTTTACATTACATTTGTAAAGAACATTGTAATGGTAAAGTGCATCTTCAGCTGCGTGGTGGCGAACAGTCCTGCTTGCCTACCATGTCCTTGTTGTTGCTTTGTCTCTGTTCTTATCAGTTTTAAGTTTGTTTTAAGTACTGACTTTTATTGTGTTTATGTATATTTTTAGTGTGGATGTATGGCTGTGATTTCCATTTTGTGTACCTTTTGCTGCTGCTGCTGCTGTCATGGCCAGGACACTCTTGAAAAAGACATTTTTAATCTCACTGAGCTTTTTTTTCTGGTTAAATAAAGGTTATAATAAATAATAATATTTCATTTACTGATCATGTAGATATTTATAAAAGCTCAAATAAAATTCCAAGAATATCATAACAAAACAGAGAAAAAATTGAAGAAAGTGACTTTTTCGACAAAATATGTCATTAATGAATGATAAAAACAAGTGTGCCCATCCACTGTTATTTATCAGTCTACATGGGTTTTTCTGGTGAATCAGTGAATCAATGTTGCAGAACATAATAGTATTTTCGCATTCACTACGGAGCCTCTGAACATCCAAATGGTTCATATCTGATGACCATGGAAAGATGACAAACAGTATTTTACACCAATTATTTACATGTATTGATAGGATTAATGGGTCAGCAGGTATCAAACAGTTTAGATCAGTAGATGGTTTTGGTCGCTTTTAGCTGTTTGGGTCTTTATGGGCTAAACCTCAAAGACCTAAACAAGCATCTACTGATCTAAAATGTGTAATAACTGTTGAATCATATCAGTACGTGTAAATTTAGATAAAATGCTTTTTCTCAGCTTTTCATCATCATCAGATACGACCCATTTGGAGGCAACAGTGATTCACCTTTAAAATCCACGTAGTTTGACAAATGCCAGTGGTTTTCGTGTTCAGTTAATGACATATTTTGCTGAAAAAGGTCCATTTTACTCTGAGCTTTTATCAACATCTACATGATCAATTCATTAAATCTAGGGAAAATACCTGCTATTGTAAAAAGCAAAAAACAAAAAGGATAGTATTTCAATAAACTGTGATAAATGATTGGAGTCATTTAGAAATCACCGCAAAAGCAGTCCAAGGTTTTTAAGGGTTAAACTTCTTCTGCCATGCATCATGTGTAATATGTGTAGTAGCAACAGTGGGATATTTAAATATATAATCATTTGTAATAGCAACAATGGGATATTTAAATATATAATCATGTGTAATAGCAACAATGGGATATTTATAATATAATCAGATGCAAACCTTAATCATTTTTTTGTTTGGTGGCTGCTTTGGTTCCCCTGTTTTTGTCTGTTTGTGTACACTATGTGTTGTTGCTTGTTTTTCTTTTTGTATGTCTTAGTTCAGTTTTGGTATTATATTATCTGTAAGGTGTTTTTTTTTTTCACCTGCCAATGGGACTTGAGATGGAAATTAGCCGTATGGTTATAATCTCTTGTATTTACATGTAAATGTTCATTAATACGAACTGTTCTGTTTTAAAAATAAATGAATCATTCATTCATTCATTCATTCATTCATTCATACCACAGTGAGTTGTGTTACTGTGCTGTCTGACTTTTGTCACCGTACTCTATGGCTTAAACCATCTCAAAGCTCCTCTCTGCTGAATGAATGCCAGACAGAACATGAGCCATGTCACGTTGTTACGAACCATTTAAACATACTTAGTAGTAATGAAGACAATATTAGGATTGGTGTAGACACATATCAGCAAAATAAATCACATTTTGTACAGAGTGAATCTAAACCTTTGACGTTAAATGAAGGAGATCTGGTCCAGGAGCTGTCAAGACTCCAGGAGATCAAATGACCAGAGCATCTGCTGTATAAATGTGACGTGTGTGAAAAATAATTTGTAAGTAGATTTGCTTTCTGGTGTTTGTAAGAGTACACCTCTGTGTTTGGGTTCATGGGAGCTGTTAATTACCTGAACCTTGAACAATACAGAGGCAGCTGTCTTTGTCCTGTTCCACTAAAAGAAAATCACAATACATATTAAAGAACATATTTTCAGTTTTTTCCACGTATTAGTCAGAGGTTTGCCAGATCTCACATGTCCATTATAGTTTCCGTTGCTCTTTGGGCCTCTTGAGAAACAACCATTTCAAAGAATTCTGACGTATTGTTGTGTCAGTGGATAAATAAAGAACAAAAGGGACATGGTGTCTGTGAAAAGTCCCTTTATCAGGTTTACACTGGGTGAGCTCAGGGTTAATTAGCATCTTAGTGTTTTACTGTGTCAGAATAACAGATTATCTATGGGGGCTTTTTGACAAATGTTATTTTCCTTCCAACAACAAGAGCAGCTGCCTATTTTGATAACTTTTGTATTTTACATTTCCCGCTAACATGAAGTATTTTTGTATTTTTCATTCACTATATTTAGTAGCAGGGAATGTATAAAGTGTTTGCACACTGAAACAGAAATGCTTGCCTTCTGTGTCTGGAAATAATAAGAAGATTAGACTGCTAACCAGAAATGATCGCTCATGCTTTGCTGATCTCAAGGGAGATTTCTGTTGCTGTAAACTTTATGAGCAATAAACACTGGTCCATACAGTCACTAGTGAAGGAGCTTGTGGTGTGTTTTAATAGAGAACCACAACAGGTAGGACACCCACATCATTCAAGGTAAATGGTAAAGGATTCAGTGGTTTCTTAGTGATAGATTGGTCTTTGCTTAATCTCTATTCAAGACAACATAAGAACTGATCTGGATTCAGTTCCTGACAAGAGGAAGTGTCCTTCACTGCCTCTCTGGTTGTGTAAAGCATCTCCCTGTCACGAGTGACATCAACCAGGACCACCTGAGACCAACAGCATGCGTATTTGCCACATGTATGACTACATCAGATCTGTGGGAAGCCAAAAGCAGCAGCTAATAAAAGAAAGACCCCCGCTCTATTCATGAGTTGATAAAAACTTTAAAATACTAGTGTTATGTGCAATGTAATGAGGGCTGTTTAGTTCATCGTTCACACACTGTAAAAAAAATCCTGTTGTTTTTAGTGGAAAAAAACTGGCAGCTGTGGTTTCCAGAACAATACTGTAAAAAACACATCCAGCTGTAAACATATTTACAGAGTAACATGTAGATTTAACATTTTAAACATGTAGATTTAACATTTTAAACATGTAGATTTAACACTGGATTTAAATGATGAATTGACTGCACTTATTGAGCACATTTTCTCCACCTTCATGGTGTCTAAAGCTCTTTCCAAAACCACCAGGTCCAACTGGGAGTAGTTTAGGGTTCAGTGTCTTCCATGGACACTTGGACATATGGACAGTTGGAGCCAGGATTTGAACCACCAACCCTTTGGTTATTGGATGAGCCGCTCTACCAACTCTACCAACCCATTGATTTACAAATTTAAAATGTTACATTGTTAAATGTTTACTTTTTTAAATAACCTTTTCATTTAAAAAAAAAAAAAAAAAAAAAAAAAAAAAGCAAATAGGCCGTTATTTCAGCATTATGGTCTTGCAATTTAAACGGCACCACATTGTTTTTCAATTTACAGTTTTATTTTCTAAAAACAATAGAAATACATCATTTCTACATACAAATCTGGTTTTGTTCACATACTCTTCCTGTAAGAACTCCAGCTATATTTGATTTAATCGTTAACATAAAAATCTTTTCAAATAAACAACTTTGCATTGTCTTGTCACTTACAGTTTTTTTCATCTTGCAATTTTACAACTTTTTGGTGTTAATTCTACAGTCATTTTTTACAGTGCATCTCTTGATTCTACTTGCAAAAGACTCTGGGCCCTTTCACTGATTGTCCTGATCTTATTAAATGGCTCATGGTGTTAAAGAAAAGGAAACATGCAGATTATGTGCACGAGAACCCAGAGGTGCTTACTGTGCACGGGGATGGATTTTGAAAGGGGGGCATGTTTGGATCACTGTACAATGAAGGTAGGTGGGCTATATGTAAATCCTCTTAAAGCCTGACCTTTTCTGAGTGTCAACAAACCAAAAGAATAAACAGCTTGTGTAAAGGCCTCAAAGTGATTGACCTGTCTGAATCCAAAATGTGTGTAATCAATACATTCACATTTTATTTTTTTTCTTTGGTGTTTTAGATTATAGTTTATAAGCAGGAAATTATTACTCTTTTGATTTAGGCTGTCTTATGTATTTTCAGACAGATTTAAGAATTAATCTCCAAAACCCTGTTTGATCAGGCATTTTATGACCTCACCAAATCCTAATTTGTGATTGATCTCATTAAAGGACCCCGCTGTTTCAGGCCTTGAGGTGAAATAAAAGATACCACTTCCCTCATGACGTGCGCGATGCTGCTCTTTTTCCATTTGCTGTTGAGGGCCAGATTATTTCTACCCGGAGCCCCCTCCTCTTTGTCGCTGTGGTTAAATAGCAAAGCACGTCGCATCTCGGGGTAGACAACCTGTATTATATAGCGGAGGTTATTTAGATAATCCACCTGTTGGAACCTAATAAATAGAGGAAAACTGCAGCACTTCAACATGTATTCAAACAAACTCGAAGGACCACGGAGGGGCAGGTCTTTTGACTCCATGAATATTGGCTTTGAGGAAAAACTACTAAACAATGAGGTAAGAACTTCTTCTAAAAAGTAAGCTTTAGACTGATATTAGCAGATCTGATATTTTCAAAACTTTTCCTCCGCTCCATTGGTTAGTGCGTCATGATGGCTTTAATTTAAGAAGTAAAAACTTTTTTTTTTTTTTTTTTTTTTTTTCCTTAGTCAACTTAATGAATAAGCCTTCACTTAGTCGTCATGGCAGATTAATATAAGCCTTTTTCTGGTAATATAATTTACGTCAAAGGGTTAAGAGGGTTAAAGTAGACATGTACTATATCATTATCATTTTATAGAGCAAAATACATATTACAGTGTACAGTGCAGTGTTAGTCCCGCACTGATTTTTATGATAAACGACCAAACAGATGAGATAAATCAATCTAGCTGCAATGGGTGTGATGTTTCCCCCCTCCCCCTAAAGAAGCAGCACAGAATCTGCAAGGGATGAAAAAGAAAAAGAGACAGAAGAGGTGCACAACCATGTCAAATATTAATGTCTGACTACAAAGAAAGAGTAGGTGCAGCAATTGCGTCTTCATTTTGAGGTTAAGAAATAACAGAAAACCAACAAAGACACCATAAATAATGAAAAATAAAAATCCAGAATGCAGTTTGTGACCTTCACCTAAAATCAACCCAAACAAAGTACAGTTAAAGCAAATAAAACATAAAATTCCCCGCTGACACGAAAAGGAAAATAAGTGAACACAGACAAAGGTGAGTAGACTGGACTGAAACTACAGCAGGATTTCAGTTATTTTTGTTTATTTATGTTTTGTTTTACCAATAAATCCATGCTGGTATTAAAATAACTTCACCTTGTATTGGCTCCATTTAAAAAAGATGAACATACCAGAGGATTTAGGGGGCCCTTAGAGCTCCTTTTTGGCCTCATATATGCGCGCTGCTGTGATTAAAAGCTGTCTAGTGTCTGGTTCGATGTGCTGGGAGCTAATAATAGGCTTCCCTGCTGTCTAAATGAGATTGGTGTAAGGCGATTCTTTGAGACAGAGACAAGTTCACCGTCGTTAAACCGAGACGCAAAGACTTGACCCGGGGAGCGTCCTGATCCAGTTTTCATGCACTAATGCTTTCAGGGATACTACCGACAAGAGTCCACAGAAAACTGGTCTTCCGCGGTGTCTACACAATGCTTGAAGGGCGGAATATGGTAGGGGCTGACTGAACTGAAATGGGTTGATTCTTCTAACCCTTATGAAGACACTTGAACTGAACTGAATAGAAATAAACGTAGAGAGAAGATCCAAATGACATGTGAAATAAGCATGATTCTGCATCGGATTGGATTCTGTTTAGGTGAACGCCAGCCTCTGCAGTAATGGAAAACAGATTATTGTTTCTGTGATGTTGGCATGTTTCAGTCCTAATTGAATGTGATGTAGGATTATATTCATTTTCCCCTGGCGTGTGCACGAGTGGCACCACAAGGAGAAAACGTGAGGCTGCTGTCCAAGGTGCTGAAATGGACAACTGGGGTTCATACACATCAGACCTGTGTGTGATTTATAGATCTATCAAATCTGCAGAAATAACATATCATGATATTGTAAGCTATTGTAATATATCACCTGATACATTTATTTTGCCAGAATGCATAGAAAGAAAACCTTTTTTTTTTCTTTCTCAGCTATAAAAATGTTGAGCCACTTGTGTGTGTGACTCTTAGCTGCTGGTTGTTGGAAGTGAAGCGTGTTCATAAGATAAGATGTTCTTAAGTGATTAGAAAGTGGTGCATTCGCGTCATTGCCTGCCCTGAGCCACTGTTCAATCGAGTGTGAAACTTCAAATGCACCCATACTATTCGTGGTTAACTGTGAGAACCAGATTTGCACTGCTTTGCATGTGTTTTTAATTTGTATGAAGTCATGACAAGTATGAATATGTTCTTTTCCGTGATATTATTTTCAGATAAACAAATCAACTTTCACAAAAATCGAGGAGAACACTGAAAAGAAAAATACATCAGAGAAAGAACGAGCGACAATAATCTTCTCCCTGAAGAATGAAGTAGGTGGACTTGTAAAGGCGCTCAAACTCTTCCAAGTATGACATTTTCTTCACAATGTGTATCTATCCCTCAGTACCACTGGTATAAATACAGAAACGAGTATCACCATACAGATGATAATGATGAGAAATTTTTGTTTTTGCAGGAAAACCATGTCAACCTTGTACACATAGAGTCTAGAAAATCCAAAAGACGCAACTCTGAGTTTGAAATATTTGTGGACTGCGACAGCAACCATGAAAAACTGAATGAAATCATCCAGCTGCTGCGGAAGCATGTGAACGTGGTGGATATGGAGCCTCCAGATAACTCCTGTCTACTTGAGGAAGGTAAAACATTGAATTAGACAATAGGGACTGTTCTGCAACTAGCTATCAGACTTAGTTAGGAATGAAGAAAAATGACTGTCTTCTCTCTTTTCAGAAATGTATAACGTACCATGGTTCCCAAAGAAAATTTCAGACTTGGACAAGTGTGCTAACAGAGTCCTGATGTATGGCTCTGAGTTGGATGCTGACCATCCGGTATGTAAACTCATATCATTCTGCTGGTTTACTGTCAAACGCAAACCCCCCTCATTTAAAAGCATCTTCAATACCTCTGTATGTTCGTCTCATCAGGGTTTCAAGGACAACGTGTACCGAAAGAGGAGAAAGTACTTTGCTGATCTTGCCATGGCCTATAAACAGTGAGTTCCTGTGTAGTTCTATTGTTCATTTTAATATCTGTTAATAATATTTGTCTGATACTAAGAGAAATCTGTCTTGTTTTTGCCAGTGGGGATCCCATCCCCCGTATAGAATTCACAGAGGAGGAAGTGAAGACATGGGGTGTGGTGTACAGGGAGCTTAACAAGTTGTACCCGTCCCACGCCTGCCGAGAATACTTGAAGAATTTGCCACTTCTGTCCAAATACTGTGAATGTCGGGAGGACAACATCCCTCAGTTGGAGGACGTCTCACGCTTTCTCAAGGGTAGATTTAATTTTCATACTAAATTTGTTTCTGTTCACCAGAGGTTTCATCGGATCACACTGTAAAGTTTGATCACTCATGTTCAATTCTCTTATCCTCTCAGAACGTACTGGATTCACCATCAGGCCTGTGGCAGGTTATCTGTCTCCCCGGGACTTCCTTGCTGGTTTAGCCTTCCGTGTTTTCCACTGTACCCAGTATGTGCGGCACAGCTCTGACCCCTTATACACCCCAGAGCCGTAAGTCATAAACAACACCCTTCTATCTGTGTTCATATAGATACACAAACTCTAACATTAACTGTGTTTCATCATCTAGGGACACATGCCATGAGCTGCTGGGTCATGTCCCACTGTTAGCAGAGCCCAGCTTTGCTCAGTTTTCTCAGGAGATCGGTCTTGCTTCACTTGGGGCGTCAGATGATTCAGTTCAGAAATTGGCCACAGTAAGTGACACCATTTTAAATATACTGAATCAAATAAAAGTCAACTAAAAAGTCCCAGATTATTAAAACTCATCAATTGTTTTCATTTCTTTCAGTGTTACTTCTTTACGGTGGAGTTTGGCCTATGCAAACAAGAAGGGCAGCTGCGAGCGTATGGAGCAGGTCTGCTGTCATCAATCAGTGAACTTAAGGTAATTACAGTTTAACTAAAATACTCCTCACAGTCACTCACTATTAAATACAATGTTGCCCATGAAGTTGGATTTTTTTTTAACTTCTTCTCATGAAATGATTTGATATTCCTGGTAGATAAAGTGTAACTGGGATCACTGCACCAGATCAAAGGTGATTACTGATGTGTATAAATAGGTCTGAAAACTAAATTATTCTATCTTTATGGGCTACAGTGTATTTTGTCTCTTCACAGAATACAAAAAACACTCCTCTATTCTGCTAAAAACAGCTTTTACATCCAAGTACATTTCAATGATGGAAAAAAAATGTGTCTCTCTTGCAGCATGCACTGTCTGGCAATGCAAGGATAATGCCTTTCGACCCCAAAGTTACATCCAAACAGGAATGCATCATCACAACATTTCAGGATGTCTACTTTGTGTCAGACAGCTTTGAGGAGGCCAAAGTCAAGATGAGGTGAGCCCAGTCTGTTCCGCTAATATCTTTCAGATAATCATTTAAAATAAATATTACAGTCTGCATGATGATTTATCATTACACTGTAAATATACAGAAAAGAATAATAGACAAGAATGCCTTTATTCTCATTATACATATGTACAATGAAATTAAAAGAGACAACTCTCTAGTGGTGCGTAGTGCAAAATGGTTGAAAAGACAAGAAAAATGTAAATATATATACAGAATAAAAACAAGCATGTCAACCAACCAAGAAACAGTAGAGATAAATATATATTGCACTTTGACCCTGGCTGGACACTAAGAATATATGTTAAATATATCCTTATTCTACCACATGTTAATAGAATGTTTATCTGTTTGTTTCAGGGAGTTTGCCAAGACCATCAAGCGCCCCTTCACAGTCCGGTACAACCCTTACACCCAGAGTGTGGACGTGCTTAAAGACACTCCCAGCATCAACAGTGTCGTGGAAGAGCTTCGACATGAGCTTGACATCGTCGGTGATGCGCTCAGTCGGCTCAACAAGCAGCTGGGTGTCTGACTTTCCACAGAAAAACATTTCACCTGAAGTCTAGCACTGCTTGTGTGTCGTCCCCCAGCTCTAGAAATCCTGCTTTTAGGTCACCCTTTGTCAGTACAACGAATGTGCCCTGCTTTCAGAGGAATGCTTTGTTGTCCCTACTGCATGATACGTGGCTTTTACAATTAACCCATTATGGCGAATTATGTTCAGCCACTGATATCATTAATTTGCACAAACCTGAACAGCTGCTTAATCCAAGACACTGGTTTTCTTCAGTTGTCTGAATTGGTTTCACTGCAGAGATTCCATGTGCTTTAATGGTACTTCAGTATCTTTTTAAAGCATTTCCTGCTGTTACAAACATACATGTTGTCTCCTCTTCTTATTGTTAACTTTTCTGTTGTATATGATCATGTGAAATATTTTTGTAATTCATTTCATTATTATTCTTCACATTTAATCTTCCTCACCTCAGTGATATGTATAAAAAATATATGTTGTTTGTATTCTTTTGGTGTATGTATCATATTACTTTTTGTGTGCTGCTGATGGAAAGTATGAAGGTTAAAAAGTGGTTGTATAAGAATGGTTTCATGACTGATAACAATAAATTTGTCTCATGTATCCTGATCTAATTTAATTTAATGTGATTATTTAAATACCTAATATTGAAGTGATTATTCAGTACATTGTAGTACTCCTGAAATTAAAACAATATTTTTCTACTGTAAAGAAAATATAAATATAAGGAGTAGACTATGTATCAATCTAAGAAAAAGAATATACAAAATAAAATGTTTATTGTGTCTTCACATTGTGTTAGTTGTGTCATGTTGGTGTATTATTGTTAGGTGTCCCTACAGTTGTGATTTATCGATGACACTGTAGGAAAGGACACAGTCACATGGAACACATGATGATTATACTCATGAAATCTCATGTTAATGCATCCATTTCACCATCACATTTAATTATAAAAAAAAAAAAAAAAAAAAAATCCACATTTGTGTGTATTTGTGATCCATAGTTTTCCAGGCAATTAAACCTATTGTTACTGTAACTTACAGTATATAACTAATTAAACAAGGTTGCTATGTTACATTCATTTTATTTATTAATTCTAAATGATGTTTACTGAACTTCACAATCATATTGGACCTATTTGCATTGGTAACAGGTGCATCCATTACGTCCTTATGAGTGTCTTTTTATAGATTGTAAGTTGATCCAGTTCTTGAAGTAGTTAGAATATTTACATATCAAGTAGAATTTTCCATTTTAGGTTTTTCTACTTGTCACTCTCCAGATTTTTCATACCCTTCATGTCAAGTGAAAACAATCTCTAAATGTTTTCACTTTAATGTTTGTGATTACATTAAGAATAAAATGTTTCTTTATGGATTGGCATTGAAATGTTCTTCCCTCTAAAGATAAATAAACTTCAAAATCTCCCTCTTGGATTTACTGGAAAGTGCTTTATCAAAAACTGAAAACAGGCTTTTTACCCCTTCATTTTTTTTTTTAGATGTATGTGGATCTCATTAGACAGTAATGTTGCAAACATTGCATACAATAAAATAGAATGTAACACATTTCTGAGGATTAAATTAGTAAAAAGAATAGTCAAAATGAACTCAACCTAAAACATGCACAACAATAAAATGCATACATGAATTCAATAGTGATAATAATCCAAAAGTATCATATACTACAGTTAAATACTTACAGGAACCTTTTGACAGTACAGTAAGTACTGTCTGGTACAGTTTCATACTGTCTTCCACATATAATTACTGTAGATAATTCATTTATCAAGACAGGGGTGGTTGTTCATTTACAAGCTTTACTAGTTTCAGCTGCTTCCTGTACAGTAAGTACTTTTAACCCTTTCATACTGGTCACTACAGTGGACAGTTATTCTACAGTTGTTCTCTTGTATATTCATGGATTTTGTTGTTTTACCTGCATATCAACCAAATGGACGCTTATGCATCATCCTATACACTGCAAATCATAAACCTGATAAATCTGCAGTAACATATTTGAGTGTAAATCAATTAGACTGTAATGAACAGTTTCTTTTAAAACAAAAAGTTGTTGTCTTTTTCCATATTATCTGAGTGAGTAATAGCTAGTATTATAGTATGTTAAAATGTGAGAAAACATCAAATTAGGAGCATTTAAAAAAAAAATTTCATAGCTTTCACACAATATGACAGTAAAAAAAATGTTTTTTTTGCTTCAAAAATTAAACGAATGGTGTCTAGCTGCATGGACATTTTTGTGACTCCATGAAAAATAGGCTCATAAAAACATTTCAATCACATTGTTTTTTTGTTGTTTTTTTTTCATGCCGAAAGAGGAATTAAAACACTCAGGGGAAAAAAAATCTTGAGTAAGGCTCTCATAATTCATGCATGAAAGGGTTAAGAAGACACACATTCTGCTGAAAATACTTTGATAATTTTACTCTCTCTGCCTTGTTTGAATGTAAAACATTTATTTGTACTGAAATATTTTTAGTGTATTATTCGTTTTGCTTCCATAATATATCTGAATCTATCTTCTACCACTGCATGGTACCTTCACAACACAATAAACTCCAACAGGTGAAAATAAAAGGCTAGTTATAATAGTACGTTTTTTTCACTTTTTTAAAAATGTATTTGCTAAAACATTGCTAACTTCACGACAGTGTCGCAAAAATGTAGTAGCCATTTACGGCAGGAGCAGTATTCCATGGAGTTGTGTTTACAAGCGTGGGTAAGTTTGCTCCTTCACTTGTAAATATAGTTTGTTTAAGCTTTATAAATGTGCATACTGGTGGTATTTAATTGTCTCATGTGCACCATCTCAACAGTCCTGACAGTACAGAAATGTTTGGATAGCACTTAAAAAAAAAAAAAAAAATGTTTGGATAGCACTTTGGCTAATGTTTGCTTAGTCGTCAGCGTAAGTTAATAAAGCGCGCCTGTAGAAAGCACAAATGACTGTTGATATGCTTAACTTTTTAGTGGTTGGTACCATTTGTTTTGTTCTCTGTTGTGAGTAATGTACCATGTGGGTCAGGGAGCCAACAGCTACGGACAGCTCGGACAGGGACATGCGGAGGACCAGTCCCTTCCCCGTTTGTCGAACACCGCAGCTCTGCCGAACGGGGCGGTGGTCCGGGAGGTCACCGGCGGAGGAGGGCACTCCGTGGTGGTCACCGGTTAGTTACTGTTCTCCAAAAACTTCACATTTTATTCAAAACGCGCTCTATATCCAACTGGTAAACATGTTCTGTAACGATAAGTAAGTCACATAGCTTTGTACAAGTGACAGGGCTCCCTCTGCTGGTGCACAGCTGTATGATGCTGCCTGGATTTATGTTCTAGGATTAAGTTAAAACTAAAAATATATGTCGGCTAAAAATTGCTAAGAGGTCTTATTTATGTCTTTGTGCATAAGAAATATAATAATCAATATAAGTGAATCCCCAAAGGAACTTTGTGTTGGTAAATGCAAGTTATGCAAATTTACAGGATTTCAGTTCTGTTCAACATGTTGATGGTCATATGAACTATGTTTTCAGCTCAAAAATGTCCAATTTCATCATAATTAATGCTATATTTTCATGTCACAAATGGCCAAGTTATATTTTAACTGAATTTACCTGAAAAACAAATATTCTATTCTTTTAGATTCCCCAGTTTTTCCTACAAGATTATATACTACATATTACATGTTTTATTTTTACAGGTTCAATATGGAGTATGGTGCTGATCCATCCTGCTTATGTTACGTAAATACATACATTAAGAATGTCACAAGTCGCTTTTTAAATCAAAAGTTTTCTAATAATAAGCATTTTTATGAAGAAATAACAATTCTGTATTGTTATTTACTCTTTAGTTTGATGATAAACTATACAATAAATAATTCTGATACTAGTTTTTGCACAGGGATCATTTGTGGAAACGGTGACATGGCTGCCGAGCATCAGTATGTGGGATCTGTAACAACCATGTCAAATCCGTCCACTGCCACATTTTGTGTTTTTGTTTTAGATCCACAATACTAATATTTATGAATAAGAGGAGAATTAGCAATAGTAAGTATATAAGTTTATTGCTAATAAAGAACTGATACTGACCAGATCATCATGGGTAATGTCATGTCCGTCCACCAGCAAAAGTTTTCACATACACGTGCTATTCAAAATCCAATATTTCTGAGAATATAGCTTCCACTGTCAAATAATCTCAGTAGTCTGTGTACAAATGTATTAGCATTATTTCAACACAGTTCTATGCATTTCTTACAACTTTTTTTTGACAAAAATGGCCACTTATTTGACCCCCTAAGTAAATTTTAGTCGATATATAAAAATAAAATACATATAGCGTATCTATGTAAGAATATAACTTAAGCCATAACGTTAAATACATGTACTTTATTTTGACAAAATTTTATGTAACTTTTAAGTTCACTGAAAAGCTGTAGAACTGAGGCTGATTTGTGCCAACTTTTATTCTACTCATCATTTCACAGCTTTATCAAAGTAAATATGTACATATGAATATTACAGCTGATCAAAGCTAGCTTTTTTCATTATTTGTATGGTTAAAAAACATTTTTGTTGCCAGTTTTGTGGTTTTCTGTTATGTGGTTGCAAGACATGTAAAAATATGAAATTATAATAATGTATCTAATGCATGATGATATATGATGTATGTTATATATATTTTTGACAGAGAATGGAGAGGTGTTCGTGTGCGGACAGAACAGCAAAGGCCAGCTTGGCCTTGGCCACAATACAGATGTCCTTACTCTTCAGGTCTGTTCCAGCCTAAGCAAGAGAGTCACAAAAGTAGCTTGTGGTTGGGATTTTACTCTTCTTCTCTCTGGTGAGTTCTGTTTCACACTTTAAATTCACCAGGTCTAGTGAAATATATTGTAAAAGTAAAGATATCTTCATGGAATTTGATCAAATGTTCTTTCAAGGAGGATCTATGGCTGACATTAATCAAGGGCAATAATTTATAATGAAGCTGGAAATCTCATAATATATATGTTATTATATTATTTAGGGAGTGGTACATTGTTTATTCTGCTGTACAGTGTGTATTTTGAAAATCTTAAGGTTAAGTTGGTAAATACAAGTCAACAATATTTGTTTTTATATCTCACTGGGAGACTGTGGACAGTTATTGGCATGTGGCTCCAACACATTTGGACAGCTGGGCGTCGGAGAGGCAGTCACACACTCTGAATATGCACTTGTTGTTGAGGTAGGTACATGAAGGCAATGCTTGAGCTATGGAATGCAATATATCTTCTACTTTGGTAGATGTAATAGTTGCCATACATTTACTGATTCATTAAATGCTTCTACAAACTTGTTTATTTTGTGATCAGTTTATTTGCAGCAGTTCTGTTTGCTTTCAGAGTCTGAAGGAACCAGTGGTGAGTGTAGCAGCAGGACTGAGACACTCACTTGCTGTAACTGGTGAGTTTTGACCATAAACTGTCATTATGCTTTAGTTTGGCAATAAATGATGTCATGTCATGTTTGATCTCATAATTTTCTGCACTACCTCAAGAGTCAAGTTGTGTATACCAGTGGGGAACTGGTCTTTTCAGTCAGGCTAAGAGAGCTGTCAGTTCAAATCCTGTCCCATCACACCTCAACAGTAAAGTGCCCTCTCTGGTACCTGGTAAGATATGTCTGTAACTACTCAAACTACCAAAACTGTTTCATATGCTCTTCATGCCTCACATGAGTGTGCTACCACAGCATAATCGATGAATATGTTCAAATACTTCTGCACATGTTGCAGGCCTGGACCAGAAGGCATTCATGGTTACTGCAGGATCAGCCCACTGTGTGTGCCTCACAGGTATGGCATATAGTCAGTATTTTGCTGCATTTATGTTCATTTGTATTTGGATAATAGCTACTGCTAACATAATATGTTAATATGTATATATGACCTACAGGGTGGGGAAGCAAAATTTACAATGAACATTTAGTTGTTTTTTCTCAGCAGGCACTACGTCAGTTGTTTTGAAACCAAACATATATTGATGTCATAATCATACCTAACACTATTATCCATACCTTTTCACAAACTTTTGCCCATATGAGTAATCAGGAAAGCAAACGTTAAAGAGTGTGTGATTTGCTGAATGCACTCGTCACACCAAAGGAGATTTCAAAAATAGTTGGAGTGTCCATAAAGACTGTTTATAATGTAAAGAAGAGAATGACTATGAGCAAAACTATTACGAGAAAGTCTGGAAGATACTATTAAAGAAGAATGGGAGAAGTTGTCACCCGAATATTTGAGGAACACTTGCGCAAGTTTCAGGAAGCGTGTGAAGGCAGTTATTGAGAAAGAAGGAGGACACATAGAATAAAAACATTTTCTATTATGTAAATTTTCTTGTGGCAAATAAATTCTCATGACTTTGAATAAACTAATTGGTCATACACTGTCTTTCAATCCCTGCCTCAAAATATTGTAAATTTTGCTTCCCCACCCTGCAGGTAGGTTTATGACAGTTTGAGAGTTTTGCTCTCTTGCATATACTTTCCACATTTCCCAGTTTGGAGAGGATTGTTAACGTATCTAAAAACAAAGAAAGCAGTATATATTATGAATTATATTGCCAAGGTTAGGGTGTCCAACAAGGTTTTTGCATCCAAAACTCTCCAGAGTGCTTTCCTGAATAGACTGTAGAGATGTGTAAATTCTCAAGTAAGTATTAGTAGCAACAAATAAACTAGTTATGCATTCCATTGTTTTCTCCCTCAGGGAGCACTAACTCTTGATGATTGTCCAACTGCACTGTTTTCTACTTTGTTTATACATCATGTCTGAACTTCCTCTTGTTCTGTAATTAAGTTGACCAGTACCACTCAATTACCGCTCTACTGCCTCTGCTGGATGAAGAATAATGTTGCTCCTGTGGCGTGTGTTTTCAGGAGACGGTGATTTGTTTATGTGGGGAAGCAACAAGCATGGTCAGCTCACATCCACAGAGCCCTTCTTGTTTTGTCCCACTCTTCTGAAACGGTCCCTCCTGGGTGGAGAAAAAGCTGTTAAAATGTGGAGTGGATGGACACATACTGTTGTCCAAACAGGTGAGACATAGAAACATATGATGGATTAACATTATCAAGATTTTAAGGATCACTACCAGTGCAGTAAAAGGTAATCTATTTCAGAGAGTGGAAAAGTGTTCACATGGGGAAGAGGAAATTATGGACAGCTGGGCCGAGTGGCATCAACCAGTCAGAACGCAGAGCAACAGTCAGCCGGTCCTTTGGCAGAAGGTGGCCGTCAGGAGGCCCGCCTCCCTGCAGAGGTTAAAGTCCTCTGTGGAGCAACACAGGTAGTACTGGCAGTACAACAGATTAAATGACCTGGATGGTATAGGACAAGAGTTATTAAAGAAAAGTTGAAGTGTCACATGGCCATGTCTATCCCTAGACTTTGTTTGAATGCTTTTTAAAGGACAAAGAACAAACTTTATGAATAAGATTGAATGGACTGATTCTAGTCAGGCCAGACTAAAATTACAGTAAAGAAAATGCATAATCACCTTGACGCACAAAATTACTATTGAAATAAACATCATTATATAAAAGTAGCTTCTGAGACAACTCTCAAATTTGTTCTGGAAGGGTCAGGCTGAAACCTTCACCAAACTGGAAAGAGGCAAAAACTCTTATCTCGTTTGTCTTCCTTTAAACTGATCACAATCCTCTTGGGTGATGATAAGTCAAGGAAGACGGAGATGACGTCCTGTGAGTCAAACTAGAGAAACGGCTTCATGGATGGATTGGTGGTCGTAAGGATGATTTGTGGTATGGATTGTTGACGGTTGCACTCCTGCCATATTAAAGAATGTCCAGCAGAGGGAAGCAAATGTCCACAAATGAAAACAGGAGACAGGTTGCTTTGTGTGAGGTGAAACACAGCATTCTTGAATGAGAACCAGGCCCACTGAGAGTGGCTTGTTAATGATTTCTATCACTATATCTCATGAGCCAAACACACACACTGCCATTATCCTCCACCAGGGAGAGAAGCACTTACATTTAGTGAAGGCAGAGGTCTCCTCTCCCATAAGGACAATTTCATGTGTGTAGCGCAGGAAGGCAGCAGTTAACCTATAGTCTAAATGGCAGCTATATGGTAGGAGATTTTTGCCAATAAAGTAGATGTCAGGGACGGGCAAGGGCAGGCTCTGGATCATTCTTCGTCTGCACACTCATCATTGCAGCAGCACTGGCGTATGTCAAGGCGTCGTCACTGTGTGTGTGTGTGTGTGTGTGTGTGTGTGTGTGTGTGTGTGTGTGTGTGTGTGTAAAGCTAAAGGCAAGATGGATTAGTTGAATAGACTATGAATCTCTCAGCCCACCCTACCATGTTAGTCCTCCAAACATATAGTGTACATATGCCCACAGACTCAATATTTAGTAAACTGTCATATTTTTATGAGACCTATGAACATTATTGTAGTAACAAATTATATCCTGTCAGTGGCTGAAGAATCACTGGGTGTTATTCCGTTCATAGATTGCTGCAGCTGGGTGCTTTATTAAGAAATACTTTATCAAAGCAGTTAAACTGTAACAGCAATACAATATAAATGCAATATATTTATACAGTATAGAACCCATTGACATTTATTGCTAGTAAGAAAGCCATAGCAGTGTCATTCAGAGGATGTATCATGTTTTACGTGTGTGTGTGTGTGTTATATATTTGAATGTATCAGTTCTGATGGAGACACGAGACAGGTGTATTAATTTCTCTGGACAACCCAGGAGTTGGTTTTAGCGCCTATATAGAACTGTCTGTCACAGTTTTGGCTTGGCTTTTCAGTGAGACTCTTGTTGAGTGAGGGATTGGATATCAAGTTGTCAAAGCCATGCTGATGAAACCAAAACTTATGCTGTTTGTGTTTGGTGCGGTCAAGCTCTGCATTTCTGAACAAAAGCTGACTTACGACATCTTAACAATCATTTTGATTTTTATTTCAGTTTCACTCCAGGTTTAGTTACAGTTGTCACATTGGCTCAACAAATACTTCTCGACAGCCTTAAAATGGAGTTTCTATTCCACCACATTCTCAACACATTTTTTTTTCTGCAGATCGCGTGTGGATCTGAACATAATCTTGCAATTGTAGGTGAGTGTATTTTTCCTCAAATGCTCATACATTTCATTAGTTTCTCTGCTCATTTATTTGTTGTTTGTTTAAAGAACTATTCTGTTTGTCAATATGAAAGCATTCAATGAAGATATATGGTTAATCAAGTTTCATTGCAAAATAGATACAATAAACTGGATGAGGAAGGTGCAAAGAGGAAGAAAAAATACACAGATATACTAAAAGACAGGCCTCCCGTTGTGGCCAAAAATGGTTTCATTTTCTGAAGGTGAAGGGAATGAACACAGGTTAGGCCGTTTCAAAATTTCTTCCTTGCTGCACCAGAGAAGTAGTAAGAGAACCGTCTGGTACATTACAGTTAAACATCAGTGTGAAATATTAATCCTTCTGGTAATGCTGCAGAGGATTTCTGAGGTCAGCTCATTTCTCTGTGGCCTTTGCATCAGGAAGTAATTACAGCATGGCTAGATGGGTATCATTGACAGAAGCAATTACCCGAACAGGCCTGTAAAAGAGCTGAATTAACCACACACATTTACAGGCATGTTGTTCCAGTTGAATGTTTGCAGAACAGGCTTCGTTTATCCATAGAACAACAGAAAATAGACAGCACAGGCTCACACATGCCTGAAAAAGAGTACTGAACAAACAGACTTATTTGGGTATAATTGTTTTTCTTATTAGTTTAACAAACAGATCTGATGCCCTTTCAGTGTTTGCAGGCTTGACAAACAACATCTGGTTTCCCATTATCATGGTGTAACTCTACAAATCATTTTGGAAGTAAAATCTTTTGCATAAAACTTAGATATTTACCTTTCTTTTTTCTTTTTTTTTTTTTTTTACATCAGTATAAATGCCACACATGGACACTAAAACACAAGTAGAGAGCACTGGTGTTTCCACACAAATGTCCACTTTTACACTTTTAAAGCCCCAATCACTTTAACCCATTTGCTGGATATGCCAAATAAGAAGTTTTTTACAGAGACTGTGCGTCATTGAGACAGTTCTCACAGAGCTTTCAGAAGTTCATCTGGCCTCGTAATGTGATGGCAAAGTAGAACCTGTAAAGGGAGTGTTCCCTCTGCCATGCTCTCCTCTTTTCCTCCTCCTGTCTGGAGCATGGTGGCAGGAGCAATGAAATAGCAAAACAGGATTGGAAGCAGAGACCTGAGTGCTGCTATTTCTGGTGCTGAAGTAGGTCAGGCGGAAAGGAACGGAGAGCATTGCATGCTGCTTATGATATCTGTTGCCTGCTCAGCCCTTGCCCATTTGTATGAAACTCATCACCGATGGTCAGGGGTGGCAGATTGGCCAAAGGCGCTGTTCGCACAGCTCATCCAATCTGAGGAAAGATTTTTGTTAATTTGAACAGTTTTGATGTCACAGGCTTTGTATAAAACAAACATTTTGGATCAGACCTCGTTTCGGTTGCACCTGAATCATAACGTATGTTAATCTACAAATATCAACACCTCATGCAGATTGTGGTATCATTAATAAGGTGTGAAATTGTAAACTGTGGAATGTAAAACCCAGCAATAATTTGTTTACAAGGAAATAGCGTTTGGTTTAAGTGTCTTGATTTTTATCCTTTTGTTGTGCAGAATATTGTGCAGGCACTTTGTTGCCATGGAAACACTGATGTGCTGTACTCCAGTCAGTGAGTCCATGAATTAAGCAGAGCACCAAAATAAGGCTGTTTCTCCCTGTGAACAAAATCTATGAATACTTGAAGTTCACATATTCGTGAGTATGGTCGGCTTTATCTGAAAGTCCGGGCTATGCGTGCTTGTAACGCTTTCCCCATTCCTGGCAGAGTGTCACACTGACATAAGCTGCTGGCGTGATATCTTGGTGTGTTAACTGCTGAATGCATATGTGTCTGTTGGCAAATCCAAATCTTTGACACCACAGACATTCAGAGGCGAGGTAAAAACACAAAGACAATGAAATCCCTTGATGAAATAATGAAAACATTGCTTGAAAGACACACAACTGCAGGATGGGAAAAGCTCGAAGATGTGTTACCCTTGAGAAAGCAAGCTCGCTTCTGTTGCCATGGTAATGGATCCTATTAGGTAACTGTGTTGCCATGGCACGTGTCTTCTCGGTGATGCAGACCTGACCACACCCACCAACAAGCTCACCAGCTGTGAAGAGCAGGGAAGCTTTATTACTGGCCAAGTGTCTGTCTTGGGAACAGAGAGCCTCTGTGTGTTCTGTGTGTATGTGTTTTTTCACAGCCTTTTTTCTCCAGACTGCTAATTTTAGCTCACATGTTACTCTGCTGCAGACCCGTGTCTATCCTCTCAGGTCCACTGACCCATGACCCCTCTGCTTTTCAGGGAGGTGTCTCCTCTCGTGGGGTTGGAACGAACATGGGATGTGTGGAGACGGTTCAGAGACTGACGTCTTCCAGCCACATCTCATTCCTGGTCTCAGACCTCTTCTCATTGGCTGTGGAGCTGGACATTCTATGGCAGTGTGCGCTGCGACAACTGACTCAACACAGTCCCTGCATTCTCCTCTTCAATAACATCGGATGAGGAACATTAATTCAGCAACTAACTCTAAATATAGAGTGACTTTGTCCACTCATTTCCGCTGACTTATCAGGTCTATCCTTTCCGAATGCAGGTACCAGTTGTATATTTTAAGGTAACTTTCTCCCTCTGGTTGGCCACCTGATCTCTTTGAGGAGGTCAGACCTCAAAGTGCTGTTGCCATAAACACCGTCATGTGGTCAGACACAGGCTGAGTTATGTTTCCGTTAGATAGAATCCATCATTTTTCTGACCAACCCGTCAGTTTGATGGACATGATTAGGGCTGATGGCTTTGCAGGACATGGCTTTCCCTATGGCTCCTGGACCACCTGCCATGTTCGTCTTCCTGAGTGAAGCCGTTAAGGACATGTGAGGGATGGGCTACACTTGTGCTGTAGCTCCATCTTCCCATGTCAGCAGTTTTATTACTGTGATCTTGCATGTCAGGAGGCTGTCAGTCTCCTTACTTGAAATGGAAACGCATTGAAAACCTCTGGGTTATGGTCAGTCATGATTTACCTCTTACACGTGCAGTATTTTATTTTTTCCGGCTGTCCATCACTTCTTTATACTTTTGTCAGTTTATGTTACATTCTTTGACCTTCTCTTTGCCTTGTTTGCACCACTTTCATACTCCATACTTCATTAATCCCTCCCGGGGGAAATTATTCTTCTGCATTTGACCCATCCTAAATATTTATAAGCAGTGAATGTCCGCAGTGCAGCACCTGGGGATCAACTGTAGGCCTGAGGCCAGCACCTTGATCAAGGGCAGTGGCCGCGTTGAAAATGGCTGATGATTGAAAAGTTAGCGTCAAAATGCACTTTTTTATTTTAGCATTTTAATTTTATGATTATGCAAATCACTGAATTATGCATTGAGAGTTAAATTATTTATCTTTTTTTACCTGAATTAGTTTGGAAAAAATAAATCAACACTCGCTGAAAAATGATCATTTCTGTGTTTTTTTTATTTGATCACTATTTATTGTACAAGCCTGAACTGTATTGGTCAGAAAAGACACAAAAAAATATCCCTAAACCACAAACCAATCAAAACGATCACTGAACACCTTATTGAGATAACTAACCACAAAATGCACGGTGTTCAAAACACACACTCTTCCCACTAAACGGCACACATTAGTTGCCTCTTAGTTGCATTATTAATTCCATTAATGATAACAGCCACTTTTTTTTTTCTTCATTAAATCCATGTCTTACAATGACCAGCACACAGTCCCCCATTGTTGCTCAGCTCTATTGGCAGATCCAGATCTGTTGTACCTGACAGCAGAGAGATCAGAGTAGGTTGTTGGCAGTGTGTTTGCAGTTTGGTAGAAAGTTGGTCCCTTTTCACTACCTCTTCCACACAAACTATGATGCTGTACTTTTAACTTATGGCTGCCCTATGTTTTAACCATTTCTTGCCTTTAGAAGCTGATGTACAGATATGGGGATTGCTATTTTATGTGTGTACTTTCTGAGTACTGAAAAGATGTTGGTTTTCAATGGATTAGACTAATTGCTAATTTAAAAGGAAATGTAATCCATTTATCATGTTGGTTCAACTGTATCATTGAAGGGTGAGGAGAATTTGCATTAACATAGGCACTTGTCCAGTATGATATATGTAATGTTTTAGCATTACTTAATATTAGATACTAATGTACTAATTTGCACATGTACACTAAAAGAATAAATGCCAGTTCTAAATGATTGTCAATTGAAAATGCATTTCTAAGTAATAATGACCATCTTATCTGAAATCTAAGGTAATTATTAATAGATATATCAACATTTAGTGAATATTGAATATCTATCATTGCTCTTGAAATAAATCCAAAGATTTGCTTAACCAACAAAATAATTCTAAACTGCACACATTACCATTTTAATGCCTCTAATACAAGGTAAGAATGGTGCTTTTTTTTAAGAATGATTAGTTAAAAAATATGATCTTTTGTTTTGTGGATGTTATCTCTCTGATGCCTGAAAACATATCAAAGGAATGTTAAAAATTCACTGGTGCAAAACGGTGCAAAAGTCTACAAAAATGTGACCATGACAGTGCAAAGTTAAGGGTTTTGTTTTCATCTGTTTTGTTTGGCTGACATGACAAGTGACAAGTTTTTGCTGGGGGTGATTAAAATCGGAGCAACATTTTTTTTTTCTTTTTTTTTTTTTTGTTGAACAGAAAAAGCACACAAATATTTGATGATCACTCAAAACATTGGTACACACAACTTCAGCACACAAAAGCGTATTTACAGCACTGGCACACACCAAAAATAGGCACACAAATTACAACACAGTAACCAGTCACAGATACTGAGCTACATAAGGCTTGACAACAAAACTTTCTCAGTGCTACATCTATGCTGAGTTTGTGATGTACAGGTTGTCACTGTCACACCCATTTAAAAATACTAAGTAATACACACAACAATGCTACAGCACTATCAGGTGGGTGATGGGCCATTATGGGTCATACACATAGTGGTTGGTACACCATGGTTCATAACACAAACTGATTCTGTTGGTTGTCTGCTCCGGTGTTGTCGCTGGGTCTCTATAAACATATAAAAAAACAATAACAAAAATAAATTATTACACAAATTATGTATAATGGTGGAAATGATGGCGATGATGGATACCTCTGAGACGCGAGAGATGGAATGACACTAGCTTGAAGAGTAAAGAAAATGTGCTCCGTTAGTCCTCATGGTAAACATCAGGTTTACCATGTACTTCCCATGCTTAGCCAAGACACCAGACAAAGATGTACTGTCTGTGTGCAGAGGTTGGACTCTGAGTCGGTTAATAAACATGCCCGATCATGCTGCGTTTTACAACTTGATGTACAGTAGTTCAGTCATTGTCATGCGTTTGTCTACTTTGCATCATGCTCTCACAGTCACCTTGTTTTCTCATGTTCTCTTTGACCCAAACACAGAGAAACACCAGGTCAAACAGCAGCTGAATGCACTAGCTGTATGCTAGTGGGAAAAGAAAGATGTGTATGCATGTGCTGTTGAAGAAAAACGGAGTCTAAACGCTCATTGTGTATAAAATTTATTTCATGCAAGGACTTATATTTACATATTTTATTTGAATACTTTTCTGTTGCATAAATGTAAAATACATGCATTTACCTTTCCCCAAGTAGACCCACATCCCATACTGTGTTTTGTACTTTTTTTTTCACTTGAATTGCATGAGCATATAGTTCACCTGCATCTCTTCACATCAAATCTTCACAAGTTTTTTTTTTTTTTTTTTGAAATATATAACGTCCATTAATTACCACAAGAGACATGACTAGAAATGTAAAACTCTGCTCATTCAGAACAAAAACAAAAACTTAGATGAGTTGCTATATTTTTTTTCTAGAACTTAACATTTTTGATTGGTCAACATAAAATTTGTTAAAGTGCCCTGAAACAATTGTGCATAATTATTGGGACAGTATCAATACATGTAACAGTAACAGTATTGATGTTTTAAATCAATAGACATACATACTGCAAGAGTCATCATGACATCTCTGGTTGATCATAACTTGATATATTTTGGCTCCAAAGACTTGCTTATCTGGTCCCCTTTGATAATATTTTGTGCTTAATCATACAAAAAGATTCTTGAGATGGGGACTGTTTAGTATTATTTTTTTCATGGAGCAATGTTTGATGTCTATGGTGTTACAATAATAACCAAAAGGGCAGTTTTACTGTGGCTAAGGGTACAAGGGCGGTGCAAAGTGTGTGAGGTGCACCTTAAAAAATAAAGCTTTCGTTACACTGTTATGAGCATGGTATAAAGTGTGTTGATGCTACACAGGGAGCACTTTTTTTTATCATAAATATCAATTTATTATGCATTTTTACTTTGCCTCACCAGGTATGAAGGCACCGTTGTTTGATAGAGTCTTGCCTTAATTTAGGCATAACAGCAGTAACAGAAGTGCTGCAGACTACAGATACTGTCTAAAAACTACCAGTAAATATATTTGTATAAAAACTATTTATGCTCATAACAGCATTAGTTGGCTTTATAACAGGTTCTTCAAGTTAAATCACACTATTTTTGTTGGAGGCCCCAGTCAAATAAATACAAGAAAATAAATCTATGAATTTGGGGAAAGGCAAAGAATGGCAGCTACATAAAAAATCTTGCTATGACTGAGTCTCTTATAAAGCTGTCTCAAAATGCATAAAAAATGACAAAGCTTTAAGAAGCTTTTGAAAGAAAACTTTTTTTCTTACAAGTACTGCGATACAGTTAGCTTTGTGTTGAACATAATTTCTCATGCAGTTCATGCAAATGAACAGTTTTAGTTCTTTTGACATTAAATGAATTCATCACTAGTATCATAGGAATTGTCATCATCTCCATATTGCATTGGACATCATGAACATCATGTTCAATTTTTTTTAATGGCCACTCGGATAACATTGAGTCTTGTCTGGATTGCACTTTCAGAATGATAACGTCTCTACTTTGCAACGTACAAAGCACTTAAGAGGAGTTCCCTTAACAGCTGGCAATGGTACCTTTTGGATATGTTTAAAAGCCATGTATTATTCATGTCCAGCATATTATCAGCAGGGTTACATCTTATGAAAAATTATTTCACAAAATAGTAAAAAGCAGATGAGATAAAAGTTATTAGCAGAATAGTATATGAGATCAAAAGCAACAGAGCAACAGGCAATGATGTAAACACAAGGAAAAAGTGGGGTTAGCCTGTGGTAAAAGTAGAACAGTGCTTTGTCTGCAACTGAAGTGACCCATGCAGGGTGGCATGTGCCAATGTTTTCTAGTCTAGGATATGATGACACACCCAAGGACAACACTTGGGAAGTTTGAGTATTAGCACAGATAAGATACAGTTTTCCAGAAAAATAAAAAATAAAAATGATAAAGCAGGAGCAAAAGGCAAGTGTAAAAGCAAAATCTGACAGGAAAGATAAGAGAAGGAGTGTGGACTGGCCTTCCAATGGCATTGTGTCTGCTACTCAACCATGCTACATAATGGATGGGATGGGAGAATGTGAGTGCTGCATTAGACAGGGTGGGCTGCAGGGCAGGGCGGACACTGAGGACACTCCAGAGGCATCCCCGCTCATGCCAGACATGCTGTTAAGGCTCCAAGGCTTTTCATAACCTTCAGTTGAAAAACAGAGAACGTTCTGAGTACACTGCAGCACTGAATCCATGACAAAAGGTTTTGGCGTTCCTCACTGGTAATACTACACCTGTTGCTTTCTTGTTTTTGCCTCCAAAGAAACAGGTCAACACAGACTTCAGACAGATTATTATTCTCCATGCATTGAGTGCATCCGGAGTACAACAGCATGCACCGGGTGGTACTGGAATGGTTTGGAGTATAACACTATAAAAGACTTTTAAAAGGTAGGCACCTCAGGCAGGGAATGTATTCTCAGCTACAGGTAGAATTTCATACTGTTTGCCATTTACTGTTGTTACACTGGCTGCACATAGAGCCACAGCAGGAGACTAACAGGACCTTCTTTATCGGAATGTTTTACAGATTCATATTAAAGAAATAAAACAAACTAAATGACTTAACCCTGTTATTTTAGTAAATTTGAATTTGTCTCATAAAATTATAAAATATTGGACATTAGCTTTACTCCAATTGTGTTGTGCTCCTTCACCATACTGATAGCACCCATCAGCAAGACACTTCATGCACCGTTATGATCAAGAGCAATGTACTCAAACTCAGATCCCGGATGGTATTTATCATTAAAACACATATACATACATGATACACGCATAGCACATAAATATTTTCTTAGGCATGTAAGACAACACATTCTAGATCATATAAATCTTGAAAATAGCTTTCTTACTGGTAAATAAATAGGGGTATACATTATGCATGGTATCAAAAAATATATTATGTAGATGTAGACAACTATTATTGACATTTGTGATTGTGCTTGGCCTTAACGGATGTTATTGTGATGTGGAATATATACAATTCCCAAGAGGATGATTGAGGAGAAGCAGCTGCTGTGAAGCTGTGTGAGGATTAGTGTAAGAGGTTTGTGGTTGTGTGTGTTTTTGTGTATATATATATATATATATATATTTATATATATTTATATGCCAGTGAAAAACTGAGGCATAACACTCAGCAAATAGGAGAAAAAGGAGCATGTCCTGTCTAGCGTCTAAGGGGTGTCAGTGTCTGACAGGGGCCTGTGATTGGCTGTTACTGTACGTACCCCTCCTCACTCTGCCCCCTGTGTGGTTGGGGCGTTCAGCAGTGGTGACCAGGAAGCAGGGCCGCTCTCTCTCGCTGGGGCTGAAGATTTCCTCTGGAGATATGGCCTGGTCTATATGAGGACAATCTTCGTTTGCCAGAGCCGCATTAGCTGCCTCGCCGTTCAGTTTGGAATCTTGAAGGAAAAGAAAAGAAAAGAAAAACAAACAGAAGACTGTGTTTCACATACAATGCTTTAATATAAATCTTTACATCAGAGCACTAGCTGTGTGTGCACAGGGAATTACATGTACAACTGTTGTGCTGTTGTATAATATTGGCCTTACGCTATCCCCTCACATCTTGTTGTTCTATATATTTTTTACACATGCTGCTCCTGATGTCTATACATTTGCTCTCATGCCACTGAGGGAATTGAAGAACAAATGAAGTGAATCTATTTACTTGTTCTGTACATTACAAATACATGATAACAGACTCTCTGTCTTAAGAGGGAGGAGGAGTAAAATAACTGCATTAAGAAGTTCAAAATCAATAGCAAGATTACTCATGGTCTGCCTCGATCTCCGTTTCCTCCTATCCAGAGTCAAATATGCTTTTCATCACTTGTTTTATTGATTGCTCCGTGGGAAACATTTGTTTAATCTCGTGCCTGAATCACCATCATCTGACTGAAGTGGGAACAGACAACAGTGAAACAGCTGAGCAGCGATGCGGCTGCTTCAGGACACAGAAATGATGAAACAACAATAAATCAAGGCATCTGAAGGCTCCTGCCTTTGTGGCTTACCTTGAAACTTTATCTCGAAAACGTCGTCATGGGGAACAGGGCTCTGATGTTGTGAGCTGATGATGCTTGACTTACAGAAGTTTGGAGAGCCTGGCTGCGGTGCTCGTGGGATATGCCTATTTTTTTTCTTTGGTAGTTTCTGTTTTGCCATGGCCAGGGAGTAATACATTCCAAAGTTGTTGACAATCACAGGGACAGGCATGGCGATGGTCAGCACACCTGCCAGGGCGCACAGGGCTCCAACCAGCATACCAGAAGTTGTCTGAGGGTACATGTCTCCATAGCCGAGAGTCGTCATCGTCACCACAGCCCACCAGAATCCAATCGGGATGTTCTTGAAGTGTGTGTGCTCACTGGCTCGAGGGTCGTTAGGGTTAGCTCCAATCCGTTCAGCGTAGTAGATCATAGTGGCAAAGATGAGGACACCGAGAGCGAGGAAGATGATGAGGAGCAGGAACTCATTTGTGCTGGCCCTCAATGTGTGGCCCAGCACCCTCAGTCCCACAAAGTGACGGGTCAGCTTGAAGATACGCAGGATCCGCACAAAGCGGACCACTCTCAGGAAACCCAGCACATCCTTAGCTGCCTTTGAGGAGAGCCCGCTGAGGCCCACCTCCAGGTAGAAGGGCAGGATGGCCACAAAATCGATGATGTTCAGGGCGTTCCGAATGAAGTCAAATTTATTTGGACAGAAAGTTATTCGCATTAGAAATTCAAAAGTGAACCAGATCACACAAACGCCTTCGATATAGGTGAGGTAGGCCGCAGTCTCAGTCTCTTGGTAGGTGTGCTCCACTGTGATGTTGTCCACCAGCTCCGTCTCAGTGCGGTTGATAATGGGGTTGAAGGCCTCATGGGTCTCCAGACAGAAGGTGGTGATGGACACCAGAATAAAGAACAGCGAGGCAAGAGCCACCCACTGAGCAGGAAATATATAGGGTGCAGAACAGCATCAGAGAGGAGAAAGGGGAGGGGGTTGGAGAAGGACAGAGAGGAGAATGAGCACAGTAATACATGCAATATAATCAAGCTTGACGCCTCAGCAGCCATTCTTAGCAAGACACAATGCAATCCAATCTATTATCTGAGACAATGGCATCTGGTCTGACAGTGACAGTGGCTTTGACACCTCCTTCCCTCTCTCCGTTCTCTCTGTGTCTTGATTCAGAAGTGTCATTGTAAAAGGGACAATCAATGCAAGCTTGCCTCTGTTCCCTCTGCTGTATCTCAAGGTCATGGCATTTCTAAGGGTATGCTTCATGCAGCAGCAACTGACAGGACATTAGTGTCAACCCCCACTACTAAAATTAGCTGGGGCTCTTCCCTTCAGCGTGATCACTACAGTAGGTCTTCCCTACGCAAGGTCACGCTGTCCAGATGATCGACTCTTGGGAATCAAAGTGAGCTCAGGCTCTCTGAACTGAGGACAGACTTTTATGAGAAACCTATATTTCCTCTAATGGCAAAAGAGTACTTTAGCCTTCATTGTGTATCGATTACCTGATCATATTTCATCACATTTAGGCTCGGATATTTCTGATGTGTGCTACACGGGTGTAACAGATACAGTATTCTCTCTTGGGTATTGATTGAAACCCAGTCCTTGTCTCATCATCGTGCTAAACTGGTTTACAGTATATGTTACCGCTTATGCATTTGTGTTGTTTGAATGGAAAAAATGGTCTTCAATGGGAATATGAGGTCAGTAGATCACAATGGTGGACAGAGAATCGGGCTGGCTGTAGTAGACAGCTACTTAATCATCCTATGAATCACAAAAGTTGGATCAATAGGAGTTTTTTTCATGCATGAAGATGTCTTTACGGGGCTAAGTGAAGCTGTGTAGTGCTTCTTGGACTAATACACAGCCTTGTTAAGTAGCAGGGAGGGGTAGTGAGTGGCAACAGGGAGGTAAAACCTGGAGTGAGCATGTCCAGGCACGAGGAGGCCGTATATTCCACTGAACACAAGACACTTAGTCAGGCCCATTCACAGTGTGTCACCAAGGCAGGCGTGCAGTACGAGATGGAAAACAGGCCCTCATCATAATATCTCATCACTGGCAATTCATCGCATTGTGCTGAGGAAATCACTGGCACTTATGAATGTCTGCTTCCCTTCCACGTTAGTACAAGGGTCCAGAGGGAAAGCGACTACATACTGTCAGTAGAGCTGTCCTCTTTGTTTAGTCGGTAAGCATCACTATTCACTCTCAGAAAATTACAACTTAAACACCAGATTTCATGAGCAAAGTCTAATTTCCACTCACTGCTATTACAGGATGTGAAGGATTTTGTGGGTTGCAATGTCAGAACCAAATTACCATTTATTTTTTTAAATGCAGGAAAGAAAAAGAGCGGGGACAATTGAAACACTTGACATTTAAATATCAGGAAATACAAAATGACTACTCTACTTATAATTACTGACAGTTTTTAAGGACATCATGCTCAAAAGATACTACTTGATTCAATTTTGCTGTAATATTTGAGGCATTGGTATTTTGTTCTCTTGGATTGCATAATATTGTTGTTTTGTCCACCCCCACTACAGCTTGTACTGTTTAAAAAAAAAAAAAAGTGCAAAGTACTCAGTACAAAAACCAACCACACTACAAACTATGACATAATAGCTGCAGCTACAGATGAATGAATCAGGTTATTTTTTTAAGCTAGATTGAAAGATTATTGTTTTTTGTTTTGTTTTGTTTGTCCTACTTGTGTCAAACAATTAGCAAGACAGATGAAAACAGCTCAAAAAAAAAAAAAATATCAGTGTGGGCATGCTGCAGTGTGATAAAGCCTCCATCCTCTGAGCTACTTCGATTTCGACCACTGAAGCCTCCTGAGTCGACACGCAGGGTCTCTCAGCCCTCTGAACATCCCACCCTCCCAACTGTTAAACAAATGCTGCATCTCTTCAGACCGCCTCTTAAATTATGTGTCTTTGTGACATTGAGGAACAGTGTGGCCTAGAGAGAGGGTGACAGGCGAATATTGTGTGCTACTTATTGGCTAATTCTCACTGTTACTGGGAAAGCATGGAACTACAGTGATACGCAGTGACAAGGGTTTTCCACTGATGTATCCACTGTGAATAGAGTGTGTAATTAACTCTGAGGCTCACTTCTAATTAATCTTCATGCCAGTCTTAGTGGAGGTCTGTCAGTCTGTTCTCTGTTATGTTCTTGCTATTAAATGTAGGCGTTTTATGTTTTGGGAAATTTCCTTGCATCTTGAAAGTGAATTTAAAAATTAGTATTTGAGTGAAACTGCTTTTCCTAATGCGTTCTGTAAGTGTGAGACCATGTCAATACAGTTTACACTTGCTGGATGGGGCCTGATAACTAATTACACTGATTAGCCTGCTACAGCTGTTAAAGCAGCATGCAGCACAGCGGTCTTTGTAGGCGGCAGTGGTCATAAAGCACACCAAAAAAAAGGTGTAAAAGTCACTTCATTGTCATTATTGAGAGGTCTTGCGCCCAAATGGAATAGTGCCCAGAATAAGACCAAAAATGTCACCTCTAACAGCAACCCATTTTTGTCTGGAGGTCTGCCACTATAATTCTGGTGGTGCCAAAGATCTGGCTTCCTAATATGGAGCTGACCTATTTAACCAAAGTGCCAGCCTACTGAGAGATCCCTGTGCCCTGGAAATATCAGTCCAAAGACCTGTGAGAGTCAGGATGAGTTTCCTTATCTTTTCCTGTGAGATCAAGCAGGGCTGCAGCAATGATTTGCATGTAATGATTTTGACAGATGAGCACTTTGGTTGACCCCCCCCTTTCTTCTCTGTACAGTCACATGCATGGTGTGGAGACCCCTGGGAGAGCAATTTCAAGGTCATAAAGCCTAGCTGAACCTCCCTGATTCATTATTCTGTGTCTCGCTAAACAACAGATGCAGAGAAATTTACAGCTTAAATGATTATGATAAAAAAAAAAAAAAACATAGGCAGACACTTGATAGCTGATTATGATTATGTGTAAACCCATCTGACAGTTTGGTTTATTTTCTAGTTTATGTTGTGTGTATAGTAACTCTAGCCAATAGATTTGGAGACAAGAGGAGAAGATCACAAGAAAGTAAAAGTCATGACTGAAAACAAGTAAACATGTTAGGCTTCAGAGGAACTCACCCTTGCATATTTAGAGGAATAAGGGTCCTCAAACAGAGCCCAAACATGCCTTTGCCACCTGCTCCACAAGCTTCCACTCCTGGTGTCAGGACAGTCTCCCTGTGCCAGCCTTCGTGTCATTTCATCATCATCCTCAGCATGCTCCACCTCTGGCTCAGGATCCTCGCTCCCCAGGTCCAACAGACCCCCCCCGCCGAAACTATCAAGGGCCTCCTCTGCCTCCCGGTGCTGACGATAGGTCATCCAGCAGCATGGCTCCACGTCTGTCTCATCAATGCCCCAGAAGGCCAGTTCCTCCTCATAGAGGGGCCCGCAGACATCAGCAGGGCAGTGCAGTTTACCTGTCCTGTAGTAATTAAGGATATGTGCAAAAACGCCAGGGTGGCGGTCGAAGAAAAATTCCTCGATCTTGGCATCATAGTCAAAGTGGTTGGGTGCATCAGGCTCGGCCAGCCAGGACAAGCGAGTGCCAGGTAGGGTGCGCAGGGTGCTGCGGTATGTCTGATGTCTGATCCCTCCCACGTTTATCACAATGCGATCCTTGTCGTCGCTCAGGCCCATTGCGTCCCTTAGGCATTTCTCCAATAAGTTCCCTTCATCGCAAAGGTAAGTCTAGACACACCGTGCAACCATGCACAGCAATGATCACACAGGGAGACTGAAGGAAACAATTACATAAGAAACCAACGCACAAAGCAACCTGTCGTTTCTTACCAACTATGAAAGAAATCAGCACTGCTTTAAGCGCATCCGGCTACATTCCCTTTAAACCCGACTACCCTGTATTTGTCTACAAGCACCTGCCATTCAACTGCGGCTCATAAACGTTTATAGCTGCCAGACCCACTGGAGGGAATAAAATCGAAATCCAAAATGATTACAGCCAATGGCATCACATTAAGAATGGACGTCACATCATCGGTAAATCCAAGATGTCGTGATAAAAGCACAAACGCTGGCAATTTTTCCCCCCGTCAGAAGAACAAATCCAGCTCATGGGACTTCCCAGGTTGCAGTAATTGATCAGATCAGTTCTAAGCAGGTTTGTGACTTTCACTGCAAGGTGACTGCGGTGGTGCTGATCGGACAGCGCCTGTCCGTCCGTCCGGAGCCTCCTGGAGCACACTGCTCCTCCTGCTCCGCACTCACCTCCTTCACACCGACGCTCAGCTCCGCTCCGTGTTTAACGACACATCGCAGGTCTGTCTCTTTGTCTCAGCGACGAGATGCGCTCCTGCTCAGACACCTGACTTTCCCTTTCATTCATGCTTTGTTGCGCGCAAAGACTAAGACATTCACAGTCTACGTGAGGAAAAGGAACAAACAATATCAGTCTGCGCTGCGTGGATGTGAAACAAACCCAGCTGAGATAAGAGGGTGGCAGAGCTCCTAAAAAACGCCCAAACTGCCTGTTCTCCACACCGTGCCTAGCAGCTCCTCTGTTAGATCATATGGAGCATGCCCAGTGAGGAACCTGCATTTGTTCAAACACACTGTCAAGCACTAGCCAATTAAGGATGCTGAAATTATCTGCTGGGTAATTCTTCTTCTCCCCTTTCACTTAATACCGTCGCTTGGAGGTTAGTGATAGGTCAGGGCTGTAACTGTGGGGCTCTTCATCATCCACAGCTGGCTGGAAAAGGTGTGACACCAGAGCCATGGAGGCGCAGATCCGCCCATAAAATCCAAACTGTTTTTTTTTTTTTTTTTTTTGCAGCTGACAGCTTGTTGAATGTAATTTATAAAAACTCAGTTCATCACATTGTTCACATCCAGCCTTGCTTCCACTACACCTGCTGTTAGGATGCGTTCAAACAAAGAGGATTGTATTTTTGCGCATCTCCGTGTAACGCACTTGATCTGTTTAGTAATTAGCTGAGAAGGCTTTCACCTGTATTTAATGTGCCAGGAGGGGGCGCCAGTGCTCACTGCAAAAGATGTCTGGGGGGGGGGGGGGGGGGGGGGTTCGTTTTCTCACCCATTGTGATAAACTTTGGGGAAATTAGGGCACGTACAAAGTTTTACAAAAGACAAACTCCTCACTGCAGTTTTTAACAAATAGAACAAAAATGAAACAATGCGCACCAAAAACTGATATGGACATACTTCATGTGGGCTGGATTTAGATGAGGTTTTTTTTTTTTTTTCAAACTATGTAGTTAATATTAAAAAGAAGACTTAAGTTACTTTCTTTCTTCTTTCTTTGGACTTTACCGCTTTCCATCCTCTGTCAGTAGCCATAACATCTACTTGCGTCCTCTTTCTCTGTGTGTACTTTGTGGTTCCTGCAGATGGGGGCTTGTCGTCCCCTCTTCCTCCTCCTCTTCCTCTGGTCCACTCCATTTGGTGGGCAGTTCTGCGTCTCGGTTTTCACTCTTGATTATAAGGAGGAGTTTGCAGCCCCAGAAGAGTTTATACCCCGGCTGGCTGAATAAACTGGTCTCTGTGTGATCTCAGGCATTAGACTGGTTCATACACTGTTAAATTTGATCAAAAGGACGAGCTGATAAACCTGACAACATGGCTGTGGCTGGCTGCACGAAATGCATTAAATATATGTTATTCTTCTTTAATTTTATTTTCTGGGTGAGTTCAACATATTTTTTTTGTCTTCATTTAATTCACAACATCAGTCTTTTGTGTTTGATTCTTATGCATTTGCTTCATTTAAGCCTCTTTTTTTTGGACCCTAACAGACTTACACATCTCACGGTTCAGGGTTTATAGAATTGTTAAGGTCATATCCAGGTGGAGATCCAGTTTCCCACCCTGTTGTATTAATTATGCTGATGTGTCTATGAGAGGAGAACAGCATCAGTAGAGAAGGCGCACAAAACCATGGCCAGGCAGAACTGAAATGCTCTTACCCTTCATCACACTTATTTTCTGCTCGGCTGAGCACGAGTGCAAGGTGGCTGAAAGAAAAAGAGAGAGGGTAGGACTTTAAGGCTGGGTGGCCTGAAGTCTCCTCAGTCTGCTCAGCAGGACAACACTGCCTTTTTGTCTCCAGTACTGTCTCATTTTAGGCTCAAGGAGACTTCTTTAAAAGCTTTTTTTTTTTCTTCTGAAATTCACTCATGTTCTTATTTATCTCAGGCCTCACAGCACTTTTACGTTTTTAAGGGAAGAATATATTCTGTTGTTTTGAGGGCATTTGTTTTACCGAAAGAGAGTGGTTTCCCCCAGATTATGAAGAGAGACATAATGAAGTTTCTGGGGGAGGGGAGAACTGTTTCTCCTTTAACATTTCCATTGTTTCAACTGGGACACCAGACCGGAGCATATTCTGCCTCTGAACCTTTGAATATATCGGTTCATGTCTTACACTCAGATGTATTAGTTAATGTACATTCACACAAAATCCACCATCCTCTTGTAATCTGAAAATTCTTTATTGGTAAAAATCTTCTTCAGGTAATTTATTTGGCTGCTGCAGCTGTCTGTCATCACATCAGATGTTCATTCATTGCCTGAATCAGAATCTGTCAGAATTTACCCCTTGTTTGTGACTTACAAGTTAACTTACAGAGTGGCTGTCTTTTTTTAGATAAGCACAAAGTCACCATATCCTGGAGACGAAGCATTTGATTGAGTGTTTCCTCTGTTGGTTTTGCTGGTGTGCCTGTCATTGGGAAAAGTCTGAGCTCTCTCTTCCTCGTTTTGCCATTTTTCATGTCGAGGATTCAGTTTCCTGTTACTTTGAGAACAATAGAGTGCAGTCATGCCACTAAATGTGCAGATATCTAGATATAAACATTGGCATGGTGTGAAAGAGCATGAACAATAAGCTACACCGGATCTGATCTTTCACTTGATTTGCTCTGTCAGCGTCTAACAATTCTATTTTATGAGGATGATCAGTATTGTTAAATATGTGGAGGTAAGAAACAGAGGTAAAAGCTCAACAGAAAAGTTCTTGAGTTGGCTTTCTGTGAGGACACGGTCGGTGCCATAGGTCACAGAGGTGTCAGGATGTGATTTCATCACTTCTGTGACGGTTCGCTGCCTCTCACGGCAGAGCTGGACACTCAGACAGAGACATTAGCAAAAAGGATTGGACACTGATCTGATCCAAGTGGAGTCAGGTTTTGTACAATCACAGAACTCACTGCATATTGTCTAGTCATAATATAAAAATACCTTAATGGGTCTTTATATTAAAAAAAAATATATGATATTTCTTATTACAACTTTATGTTAATATTCAGACTTGGATGTCATGTTTCAGATATTTGAAAAGCTTTCATTTATCACAGAGTGGTTAAAGTGAAGACACATTAAAGATAAAACTCAACCCTTTTTCTCTGCTGAACAGCTGGCAGGAGGTATCATCTTAGGAGTGGCCCTTTGGCTCCGCCATGACAGTCAAACCAGCAACCTCCTCATTCTCCAGTTTGAGGGAAACCAGGCGCCAGGCACCTTCTACATCAGTGAGTATACACTTTGGACAACAGACAGTGTAGACACATATAAATACTATGAAAAGGACCCAAACAAGACAATGTAATTGTTTTCATTTAAGCATTTATCATTTTTTTCAAGGCCCCTCATACTCATAATTTCACACTTAACCACTACCTATATGTGAAACAAAAAATAATTTATTAACCCATAAAGACCCAAACATCCACTGGCAACCAAAATTATTTACTGATCTAAACTGTTTAATACTTGTTGATCCACTTATCCTATCAATTCATGTAAATAATTAGTGTAACATACAGTTTCTCATCTTTTCATGGTCATCAGATATGGCCCATTTGGATGTTCAGAGGCTCCGTAGTTACCATGGAAACACCATCATCTTCTACAACATTGATTCACCAGTAAAAATCATGGAGTTTGATAAATAACAGTGGATGGAGACACTTGGATTATGTTCAGTTAATGATATATTATACAAAACAAGTCTTTTTTTTTTTTTTTTTTTTTTTTAAGTTTTCTCTGTTTTTGATATAAAAACCCTCAAGTTTAATCTGAGCTTTTATGAACATCTACTTGATCAATAAATTAAATATAGGAAAATACCTGATTTTCACTTAAGACTACAAAATACAGAGCATAATATTAGAAAAAAATATTGATAAATCACTTCAGAAAGGTTAAAAATAGATTAAAATTCATTTGGGATCTGCCACAGAAGTACCACTGGGTCTTTATGGGTTAAGAAAAAGTCTGTCACTGGAGAAGGCACATTTTGTTCAATGAGATTCCTTAGAATAAACATCAAACCAAAGAAAAATTGAACCAAATAAAACTAGACATAATGCCAAAATAGCTTATTAAAACCACAGTTATTTAAGGTACTGAACTGCTTTTATAAAATAAGGAAAACTATTTTTCCTCTATTGGGATATTATGCAAATCAGTGCTTTAACTACTGTTAAAATCTATTCAATTACCTGGAAAATGTGTGAAGAAAAAGTTAGCTATACGGTATATTCTTATAATCAGATTCCTTCTCTAATGACAAAGAGGTTTGGCAAGATTATTTTAAGATCATTTTCCAGTAAAAGTGTTGTATTACATTCTCCAAAGTCCTTTTTTGCAGTGTAGGCAGCATCGACAAAAGGCACATCCTATTATGTAATACACTCAACGACAACAACAATGAAGCCATTAATATATCCTAAAAACATCAAAATATCATAATTGTGAATCACAGTCAGTGTCACAGCTTTGAAAAAGAAATTTTGAACAATATCATGCCCAGGAAAGTGACGTTTCTGTGTGTGTTTCTGTGGTATACGTGTTCCTGTGAAATCTGCTGGACTTTCCACATTGCTCGGTCATCTTCTCATGCTCCACCCATTTCCTCATGAGGGCCAACATCCTCCTCGAGACACCCCGTTATCTCTCCTCTTTCTGTCTACATACCTTAACCTCCACATGACAGGAACCTCAATGTTAACAAAGTAGCCGTGGTCCGTGGTCAGCTGGGACTATGTGAGTAACCATGTGAAGGTTCCAGAAATAGAAGAGGCAGAGTGACCCCTTTGAAAAGAGCAGGAAACAGGACCTGCGTAAATCCGCATTGAAGCGCAGCTAGTGGCAACATCATGTTGAGTTAACTGAGCTGTCACTTTACCAACGCACAGGTGCTCTCTAACCCAGATTAATATAAAGTACATATTTATCTGAATATTTTAACACCCATGGCTTCAAAAACGCCTGCCTCGCTGCTTTCAAGAGAAAAACGCCAGATGTCTTAGGCAGATGTCGAAGCATACGGTATGTGGCGAAAGTTATGAACAAAGTGCATAAATAAAGACATCTTGTGCCTTCTGTTGCTCAAACGTTAAAGTATTTGAGCTCTGTATTAACCCATAAAGACCCAGTGCTACTTTTCTGGCAGTTTCCAAAAGACTTTTTCCTTTCTTAAGTAATTTATCACTAATCACTGTAATATTATCCTCTTTATGTTGCATTTTTTTAGTGTAAATCAGGCATTTTCCTCTATTTAATTCACTGATTATGTAGATGTTCATGAAAACTCAGATTAAAGTTGAGGGTTATTCTATCAGAAACAGAGAAAACTGAAGAAAAAGTGACTTTTTCACTGAAGATATCATTAACTGAACATGAAACAAGTGTCTCTATCTACTTTCCATGGGTTTTACAGGTGAATCAATGTTGTAGAAGATAACTGTGTTTCCATATTCACTACAGAGCCTCTGAACATCCAAATGGATCATTTCTGATGACCATGAAAAGACGACAAACTGTATTTTATACCAATTATCAACATGTATCGATAGGATTAGTGGATCAACAAGTATTAAACAGTTTACATCAGTAAATGATTTTGGTCTTTATGGTCTTATCTTATCTTAATATTTTCATAACAGTCAAAACATCAGCATTTGGATCCCATCTCACTGTAGGGGAAACCCAAAAACCAGATGGAATCAATTCAGAAGATAGTACATATTTCAGGAGTTCAATAACAAACGAAATGAGGCAAAAAAAAACCAAAGTGTTTTTTGTGGAAATGAGCCTTAAAATAGTCTTGTTGGCCTAATCTACTGTACTGTGTTTGTTTTGTTTTTGGAATGTAGTCATTAGCATTTAGAGTTATTTCTTAGTCTCATTATCAAGGTGCAACTAATACAGAAAATATGTGCCCAGTATTGAAAACACATGGTAAAATCACAACTAAGTGGCTTTTAAAGGGAAAAGTCAGAGGTAAGCATGACCTCTGTCCCCTTGACAAAAACCAGCTCAAACAAAAGGAAATGTTTGACATGTGTCGAATGAAACCTGACATAACAAAACCATTCAAGCCCTGTTACATGCAAACACAGTTAAAAAGTCAGTAGCAGCTGTTTTTCAGATTTTTTGTTTTAATACTTAACATATTTCCAGTGAATTACCATTTGTATCTAGATACACACACTGAAAAATGTATATGTATGGTAATTATAACCTGCTAATGATGGCCTAAGACATTTGCACTGTACTGTAATTAAAAATATATATACACTGTTGCCCATAAAGTTGGAATAATTTTGTTTTCAGACTTATTCCTCTTCTTATTACCATATATACACATCAGTAATCACCTTTGACCGGATGCATTGATGACATATTGAGTCCCAGTTACACTTTATCTATCAAATATAAATCACATTGTCACAATCATTTCATGACAAGTGGTAAAAATATTTTTATTCTGACTCTTTGGGCAACAGTATATTCCAAAGATATTCCACCCAACATTGAGCTCAATTTAACCTGAAACAAGCTCAAATTGTAGTTTGCTTAATATCCAGGAGAGATTCTTTTAACTTTAACTATGTTTTGTTGTTTATAATTAACCCAACTGATTAAATTCATGTTTTTTGTTTGGTTTTGAAGCCCATTATGGTCTTTCAGGTGCTAGACTTTTAAGAAACGTAGCCAAGCAAAATGTTTTTACAGCATTTGCAGAATTTTTTTCCTGATACAAAATGATTTATTTATGTATGATATGTCCTCTAGTTGGGTTTCAGCAAAAAGAGAACAAAAGGGGTTAACAGATGCTTCTCAAACCAATGCATAAATAAAACCTGAAGAGAACTTTAGCTCAATATTTAATAAGCTTTCTTATCAAACAATGTTATATAATAGTAACAATAAGGAAAGAACCAACACCTAACAATCGTATCAGAACATTACTCATATGCCATGATGTGCAACTGCTAAGCTGGTTCAGTCTCCAGATGCTGTAACAGTCAGGAATATGCACCCCAGGCTGTTCAGAGCATGACCCGAAGGCATAAATCATCATCATGTCTCCTTCACTGCCCTCAGTAATACACAGACTGGCCCCAAAGCCTACAATACATGATAGGATTTGAACATTTCAAAGGTCCATCATCTAAGTTTGTTGTGGTGGTGAAGTCTTCTGAGCCCATTAATTTACATTTGGACTCCTCCACGCTCCCATACTTACCCCTCAGTAAGTATATGGAGCAAATGCAAGTCTGTGCTTTTTATAGAGGGCAGGCACACTTGTGATTTTAAAGGCAGGGCGGCAGGAGAGGCCCACCCAAGTGAGATCAAGGGTATGTTTCTTTTTTTTTCACCCTGTCTTGAACATACGCCCTTGCATAATTCAAATAACCTTGTACATCTGCACATTACCCCTCAAATTAGAGTTTAGAGTGGATGTTTTTAGCTTACTGGCACACTAAAGTGGTATTTATGTATGGGTGGAAATACACATTCTCCTACCTCTTAACCAGGGCCTGAAATTATTACTGGTGGCAGTTGTCAGTGGTGCATTGTGGTTAGTGCTGTAGCTCTTTCACTTATTTTACACTGTATGTATAATGCAAAGACTTGTCCTGATTCTGTGCGTTCTCATAATGGAAATATGTGGAAAAGTAAAGAAAAGACAAATGGGAAGCTTTCCACTTTCTGTAACATGCTCAGTTGATACTTTAACTGCTTTATCCAAACAGGAAGATAATAATAATAAAAAACAGATCTTGTGGGAATTAAAGTCTTAGTCATCACCACTGTGTTTATTTTTCAGTAATGCATCTGTTTATTAAAGTTAATACCCAGTATTTACACTAAAGCTCCAGTACTGTGACTGTAAAAGTAAGTGAAACAGTGCTGTGTTGCACGTTCTGCAGAGTTTGGGTGATTTTTCCCAAAACTCTATATGCATGTTTGTATACTTTTATATTTTCATAAAATTGCACACACATGCATTCCTACTAGCAACTTTCCATTGCTGGCATGTATATGATAATAAATAAATGTGTGGGAATGAAATTAACATACATTTTCACCCTGTAAATGCAAACAATTTAATGTATAGTAGTCTTTGAATTCTTCTTGTTTACACTTAGTTTTCTGCACTTTTTACCCACATACTATTTGATTTAATAAGTTATACTTGACTTTTTTAAGATATAGGACTGTACACATACCCATCACTGTTTAGTAGAGTCAAGATCAATTGGATGAGGACAGTTCACCCAAGATAAACACTATTATTATCAAGTACTTAATATATAACAACCTTTTGCCTGTTTTGTTCAAATGTTCTAACAAAAATCTTCTTTGAATCCATTCTTACAATAATCTTTTTCATAATCATATTTTGTGGATTTTTTTATTTCATGTCAAAATAACTTACGTATGTTAGATGCATTCTATTTAAAAGAAATGTTTTGAAAGTTCATCTGATAAAGTATGCATCACATAGGCCAAGTTGTCACTGCAATGGTTCAGTTATATTTTCTGTGTTTACTGTATGTATATAATGAGTTCATAGTTTTATAGCTACAATCACTTGAATAAATATACCTCTACAGAGATACATTAAGTGCTTATATTTTTCTAAAACTATAACAAACTCAAATAAGCTCCTTTATTTACTTTTCTCAAGGTTTCTTCCAATTTTTTAGTAAATGTAACCTGTCAGAACAAGTAAAAATCCAGTTAAAATAACAAATGTTCTTAGTAAATATCCAGGGATGGGCATTTTATTTATTTTTCGGAGTCAAATAATATACTCATATATAATGATAATAAACACTTTTTCAGAGTTTAGTGGACATATGTAGCACTCAGGCAGAAACAGTACCATAAAGAGTATTTCCATATTTCTATGAAATAATAATTAAAAAAATCTCCTTTTACCCCATTCCAATCATCTTACTGATTATTTGTGCTTATCCATATTAGTATAATAAGAGGCACAACAAATAATAGATCACAGGTAAGGTTTACTGCATATTTGGAGACACATGGTTGGACTTTGTTTCTCTAATGTCTCTGCAAATAGGCAGTCGTGCATGTATGCTCTGCGCCTTTTTTCCACTGACAAGCTCCTTCAAAAAAAAAAAAAAAAAAAATCCTATTAATGATTAATCCTGTTCTCATCTAGTCCTCTGACATACTGTATGATTGGGTTCATTTCAGTTCATCTGTGTCAAGCTCCGACGGTGTGGACATGGTTTTACAGCTTCTGCTCTTTTTGTTTAATAGTAGATGAGATGAGAAGAGAAAAGTCCAAGCGGGGCTTTTAGCTGCTGTTCACCTCTTTCCTTCCCCCTCTCTAGGGATTACACAGGGAGACAAGAAATAAATGAACTTCCCTGGTGGTATAAAATTGCCTGTCTCGCTTTAAGTCTCAATAGCTTTCAATCCTCAAAAGGTGTTGTCATAGTAATGGAGGCCAGTGGAAATAATGCCTGCTTTGCTGCATTGCCGGGTTACGGTCCCCGGTAGCCGTGCCTTATTACAACAGAAACATCAAGTCCTGAAAGAGAAAGAAGGAGAAGGAATAAAGGAGGAGGGTGTTGGATTGAAACAGAAAGAGTAGGAGAGAGTAAATGTAAGTATGTGGAGGGTTTTGCGTGATATGTGAGGTACAGTGTGATGTGACGGAGCCTCTTCAGACTCAGAGTCTGTTTCTTCTAGAGCGCTCCGTCAGGCCACATTAGAGGCTTCATGTGTTTTGTTGGCGTGTGTGTAAGAATAGAATGGCCAGAAAAAGACAGCTCCCAGACCATCTTGCTGAAAACACTACGAAAGAGGTTTTAGAGTACAATCACAGTTTTAGATTGGGCTGAAGCTATAATCTGAGCAGATACAGTCATCAGGTGTTCCACACATAAACTGCACATTCTATAGAGCATTCATGCACTTTATTTATGTTTTTTCATTCTTTTTTCCATGTCAGCATCTAACATCATCTTAAAATCACTGTGATGGAAAACCCTGACACAGGAGTTACAATTTCATAAATAAATGAGTCATGACTCAGTAGTTTCATGTGTTTAGCAGCTGATCTGTCTCCCTGTGCTTCTCTGGAACATACAATATTCATTCATTCATTTTCTGAACCTGCTTTATCCTCACTAGGGTCGTGGGGGTCGCTGGAGCCTATCCCAGCTACTTTAACTTTAAAGAGGCAGGGTACACCCTGGACATGTTACCAGTTCATCTCAGGGCTGACATATAGACACAAACAACCAATCACTCTCACATTCTCACCTATGGGCAATTTAGATTAACCTATCAGTGCATGTCTTTGGATGGTGGGGGGAAGCCGGAGTACCCAGACAGAACCCATGCAGACCTGCAAGAACATGCAAACACAGAGAGGTCCCACCCCCATCTGGTGTTAGAATTGAACCCAGGACCTTCTTGCTGTGACGCACGAGTGCTATCCACTGCACCACCGTGTTGCCCAGAAACAAAACATACAGTAATATACAAATATTTGGCAGCCTGTTTGTAGAGAAACTGACCTTTTTATAACTACTTCAGACCAGTGACAGATACACTAACAGTGGATGAGATAAGGGAATGTTTATAAACTATTAATGACAGCTGAGCTACAAATTCATCCCCATCCTTAGAAACAGCAGCTGAATTTCCACTCAAAGTTGCCTTATTTTCTAAAACCTTTGCCTGTATTTGTACTTGGTGTTCCTGCACTGTAAAAAAGGGTGTCTAAAAACAAGATAAAAACACTAAATCTGGGGAAAAAGGTATTCAAAACAAGTGAAATATCTGTCCATTCAGCAAGATAATTTCACTTGACAAGATTAAAATTGTTAAATCTAGAAATAAGCATGTCTACAGATGTATGAACACTTAAAATAAGAAATTAACTCTTAAAACCATTTAAATTATTGAACACTTCTAAATCTACATTTGTTTCTTTTCATCTGGGTAAGAACTAAATAGTTTGCAGTGTTGAACGTGCTTCTGTTTGCTCATACATGTTATTTGTCTCTGAACATTTGATACCTTTATATAACTCAGTGATGTCTTGTCACCAAGGGCATCTCTGTACAATTCTGCAAACTCATTGTGCAGCTTGTACAGTAGATTATTTTTACACCTCCTTTATGCTGCATAATGCATAAACCATGGGGTGAGTGGAGCGTTATGCCTATGCAACTGCCAGTTTAAATAGTTTTCATCTCTATTCATGTAACTTTAATAAGACAAAGATGTGTGATTCACATGTTCCCCGGTTTCCTTGGACAGGATGATGCTTGGGGTCAGGGGTCAGCATAGAGGGGATTTGTCGGGTGTTGGGGGTGTCTGGCAGGCGTTTCCTGGCCTGGCCTGGCCTGGCCTGTCTGAACGGAGGTAGCTCTGCCTCTCTTTCACACAGGATTTACAAGCTGTTTATCTCCAGGATGTCAATAATGTCATGTCATCCCACAGCGAAAGCAAGAGAAACATCCAGGAAGTCCATTACCAAACAATGTGTGGATCAATGAGGGGCAGCAGCTAAATACTGCCCATACACTGCTGCCCCCTAGTGGTGTAGAGAACTCAACATGAAGGGGAAAGTCCTTTAACTCTGATGGTTAAAGCTCCCTGTTGTGTGTTTGTTTACAGGTGTGTACATACTGATAGCTGTCGGGGCTGTGATGATGCTGGTGGGTTTCCTTGGATGTTATGGTGCCATTCAGGAGTCTCAGTGTCTGCTGGGCACGGTGAGGGTTTCTGATTTGTCATTTAAATGTAGCTCAGACATCTCTGTTTAAACCACACAGAGGCTTTTTTTTTTTTTAACATTCTTTTTATTGAATATTTTCAAAATTATACAGTCCAGTGCAGTACATACAGGTTGTATGAAATGTAAAGCAGATCCAAAATATGTCCACAGCGATGATCTCAAAAGTCTGTATTAAGTCTATTTCAGGTAGTTGCAGTCTGAGTTCCCAGATATTCCAACACTTTTCTAAACTTTGCTGTAAAGACGTCCTTCTGATTGTTAACATAAAATCTTAGTCTTTCCAGAGAATTATAGTCTGATATCAAAGACTTCCACAGATGTACTGAAGGAGGTTCTTCTCCAACCCATTTGGTCATAACAGCCTTTTGCCCCAACATAAACAAAAACTGAACAGTATACTTATGTGTTCTCAATGATTCAGGGATACATCCCAACAGACACAATAATGGATTAGGCTGTAACTCAGGGGTGTCAAACATGCGGCCCGGGGGCCAAATGCGGCCCGCCAAAGGGTCCAGTTCGGCCCCTGGGATGTTTTTGCCAAGTGCAAAAGTTCCACAGTCTTGAATTGAATTAAGCAAAAAAAAAAAATTAGCTTGAATTAAGGAAAAAATCTTGAATTAAGCCAAAAAAAATCTTCAAAAAGGAAAAAAATCTTGAATTAAGCCAAAAAACCCTCAAATTTATCAAAAAATCTTTAGTTCAACCAAAAAAATTCTTCAATTAAGTAAAAAAATCTTGAATTAAGCCAAAAAAAAAAAAAAAAAAATCTAGAATTAACAACTTAAATTTTTTTTCTCTGTTTTAGTGCAAAAAATAATATTGAATTATGAAAATATTTACATTTACAAACTATCCTGTAACACTAAAATGTGAATAACCTGAACAAGTATAAACAACCTAAAATGTCTAAAGAAAATTCCGCAGTTTTTCTGCCTGTTCCTCAGTGTTTAGTGTCTTTGTAGATCTGATCCATAATGCACATGTAGAAATGAGAAGTTGAGGAATAATATTGTTAAAATTACACAAAATTTTCTTATGTTTTTTAATTTAAATTTCAGTTTTTTCAGTTTTTTTTTTTTTTTTTTTGGATAGTTTATAAAAGTAAGTATTTTCATAATTTAATGGGGTATTTTTTTACACTAAAACAAAGACAAAAATTTGGAGTCGTCATTATTTATATATTATTATGTTATTATTTTTCTGGTCCGGCCCACTGCAGATCAAATTTAGCTGAATATGGCCCCTGAACTAAAATGAGTTTGACACCCCTGCTGTAACTGGTGCTTAATGACCACACCAACCTCAACACATATGGTTTGCCAAAACTGTTGAATCTTTTCACATTCCCAGAGGCAGTGAAGTCTTGTCCCTAAAATAGTTTTACATTTGGGGCAGTTTGGAGAGGCCCACACAGAGGCTTTTTTAATCTCTTCAGGTAAAAATACTTGATGTGATTTCCCTCTTTAGTTCTTCTTCTTTTTGGTGATCCTCTTCGCCTGTGAGGTGGCTGCAGCGATGTGGGGTTTCATGAACAGAGACACAGTAAGCAGACACATATACTGTTACAGTTTATTTGCATTGCATCTTTGCTCTTGTGAACCTGCTCTGACTGCTGCCTTTGAACCATCTTCCCTCCTCCACAGATCTCCAAAGAGCTGATTAACTTCTACGACTCTGCCTACATCAAGGCTGTGGATGTCTCAGGAACCCCCAGTAAAGACTCGGCCATCAAGGTGCTGGAGGTTTTCCACAGGACGGTATGTAACAGCAGAATAAACTTCAGTACGGTACAGGGTGGGGAAGCAAAATTTACAATATTTTGAGGCAGGGACTGAAAGACAGTGTATGACCAGTTAGTTTATTGAAAGTCATGAGAATTTATTTGCCACAAGAAAATGTACATAATAGAAAATGTTTTTATTCTATGTGTCCTCCTTCTTTCTCAATAACTGCCTTCACACGCTTCCTGAAACTTGCGCAAGTGTTCCTCAAATATTCGGGTGACAACTTCTCCCATTCTTCTTTAATAGTATCTTCCAGACTTTCTCGTAATAGTTTTGCTCATAGTCATTCTCTTCTTTACATTATAAACAGTCTTTATGGACACTCCAACTATTTTTGAAATCTCCTTTGGTGTGACGAGTGCATTCAGCAAATCACACACTCTTTGACGTTTGGCAATATGGGCAAAAGTTTCTGAAAAGGTATGGATAATAGTGTTAGGTATGATTATGACATCAATATATGTTTGGTTTCAAAACAATTGACGTAGTGCCTGCTGAGAAAAAACAACTAAATGTTCATTGTAAATTTTGCTTCCCCACCCTGTATAAGCATTTTTATAAGAGATTAAATGTATTTTCATGATGCATTTATTGTGTGTTGCCTTCAGCTCGACTGCTGCGGTAAAGGAGACGACACCCCTCTGTTTCAACAAGTTGTCAGCACCATGTGTCCTAAAAAGACCCCACAAGATTTCCTCATATCTCAGGTATGCAAAGGGTCTAATTAATAATAACTATAATGCACAGACATTTTTGTCCTGATTAATCAATCTATTTCTATCAGTTAACAACACTGGTATATTAATCTGCAAAAAAAAAAAAATCTAAAACTATGTAAAAAAAACAAACAAACAAAAAAAAACCCCAATTGTTATTTGAATTTGAATGTTAACCCTTTCATGCATGAATTATGAGAGCCTTAATCAAGATTTTTTTTCCTGAGTGTTTTTATTCCTCTAGGCATTAAAAAAAATAATGCAATTGAAATAGTTTTTATAAACCCATTTTTCATGGAGTTGCAAAAATATCCACTCAGCTGGACGCCAAGCATTTAATTTCTGAAGCAAAGAAACGTATTTACAGATAAACTGTGTGAAAACTATGAAATAAAAACATTTTTAATGCAGCTAATCTGATGTTTTAACATACTCTAATACTAGTCATTACTCACTTCGTTGAGATAATATGCAAAAAAAAAAAACAAAAAAAAACACAAAACTGTTAATTACAGTTTAATAACAATAACAAGCAATTGATTTCCAGTCAAACATGTTAGTGCAGATCAGGTTTATCAAGGACAGCAAAGTTACAGTAACAGTATGAATTGCAGTGTATGGGATGGTGCATACACTGAAAACATCTGAATCTCACCAAGTGTATTTTTCTCATTTCTTGTCAAAATATCTCATCACACTTAAAATGAGACATAATCACCTAAAGAGTAAACATTTTTTGCTTAATTCAAGCAAAAAAATCTGTCAATGGAACAAGTGAAAATTATCTTGGTAAGATTTCTTGAAATCAGATTTTCCAGATCTATTGTCTATAAATAAGTTCTTATATCTCACTGAAAAGTTACTCTTTAGGTGATTATGTCTTATTTTAGGTGTGATGAGGTATTTGGACTAGAAATGAGAAAAATACACTTGGTAAGATTTAGATTTTTGTAGTGTAAGTGTCCACTGTGTTGGCTGATATGGAACTAAAACAACAAAATCCATAAATATACAAGAGAACAGCTGTCCACCGTAGTCACCACTATGCATGAAAGGGTTAAAAAATGAAAAACTTCATATATAATGCAACAATAGCTAAAACAAAAATTATTAGTTCCTGGTGTTACAGAATAGAATGGATTTGCAGAATACAGGACCTTTAACTAACAACTGTTTTATAAAATATGTTTATATTCTGTGGCTGGGGGTGTGAAGTCTGAGCCACTACACCTACATTTACTACATTCTTGTTGTACATAATATTTATAAATCCTCCATATTCATTGTTTATTCAAATGTGTGCATACGTAGTATTGCACTGTCAATCCTTTCTAGTAGAGAGAGATTCTGCATCTGTGGCTTTTCTTGAAGTTTCTTTTTTCTCTTTCATGGTTGAAGGTTTTTTTGGGGACTTTTTGCTCACCTGAACCAAGGGTCTAAGGACAGAAGGTGTTGTATATTATGTAGATTGTAAAGGCCTTTAACGTGAAACTCTGATTTGTGATATCAGGCATTAATAGATTTGCACTGAATATGAATTCCTTTAAACTAAATCAGGGATTTCCTCGTAATAAGTGAAAAAGTAGAAATAATGCTATATCTAAATAAAACTAAACAATTACTACTGCAACTGCAAGACTTAATAATAAAAAACAATTAAAGTTTAAACTAACTGATACTGAATAATGGAACATATAATTATTCTTGCCTAACTTCACACTTTTGGTAAAACAAATGTTTCTCACTGTAGAATCAGTACCTAGAACATTGATTAAATAAGACACTTTATGTTCAAATTAATATTTATCAATAAAATGGAAGGATGAGAAAGAGAAGTCCAGTTTTTTTAAAGACTTAAATAAAAGACATGAGTGAAAAGTAGGTGAATGTGTGAATTTACTCCTTTATAAAAGAGTTGGTCTAGACCACAGGTGTCAAACATGCGGCCCGGGGGCCAAATCTGGCCCACCAAAGGTTCCATTCCAGCCCGCGGGATGAAAGTGCAAAAATTAACCTGAACAGTCAAGGCTGTCCAAATCGTTTGGTTCAGGTTCCACATACAGACCACTGTGATCTCAAGTAAAAATAACAACACAATAACCCATAAATAATGACAACTACTAATTATCTTTGTGAAAAATTATGTGGAAAAAATTTAAGTGAAAAAAATAGCACTACACTGTGAAAATATTTACATTTACAAACTATTCTTTCACAATAAAATGCAAATAAGTGCATAAATAAAAACAAAGATGAACAACTCGAAATGTGCAATTTTAACAATATTCTGCCTGTAACTAAATGTTTTGTGCATTTATGGATCCACTGTGATCTATAGTTGTGTTAATAATAACAGATGTAATATTGTAGAAATTGTTCAAATTTTAGTTCAAAACTCCAAAATTTCACCAATATTCTGCCTGTTACCAAATGTTTATGTAAGATTGTGTGTAATGTACATGTAGAAATAATAAGTCGAGGCATAATATTTGTTAAAATTGCACTAATTTTTCAAATGAAATTTCTGTTTTTTCAGGTTATTCACATCTTTTTTGTAAAATGTAAATATTTTCATAATTTAATTGGGGTTTTTTTTGTAACTGAAACAAAAAGAAAAACTTGGATGTGTCATTATTTATAGGTTATTATGTCATTTTTTTTTTACTGGTCTGGCCCGCTTGAGATCAAATTGGGCTAAATATGGCCCTGAACCAAAATGAGTTTGACAGCCCTGGTCTAGACTTTCACACCTTCTGTTAACAGAGAACATACAGACAGGTGACAAATTAAAGGAAAAACATGATGAGATTTATTTTGTCTATGTTGAGTATGAAAACTATATAACTCAGATTCACCACATCTCAGGCCACGTGAATACATAAGGGATATTTTGGAACCAACATGCTCCCAAAAGACCAAATGAGAGAGTATTTTGTCAGAATGGTGTTCACTGAATCTTTTTGGCAGCCAACACCTTCCTAAGAGGCTTTATGTTGATTTTTCCTTTAATTTGTCACCCATCTGTATTACAGTAATTAATTATTCATAAATGTGTGGTTAGCAGCCGCTGATATTAGCACCTTGTTTTGAAAGCAGATCCACCCATCACAAAGTCAAACTGACTTTATTCTGCGCCCGTCTCTCCTTTCAGAGCTGTCACGATAAACTGATCGAGCTGTTCTCGGAGAAGCTCTACCTGATTGGTCTGGCTGCTCTGGTGGTTGCCGTCATCATGGTGAGTGTCAGACTGAAGGGAGGAAAATGGAAATGGATGTTTCACTCAGCTCACTGCCAACATATCCTCCAGAGACTGATGCTTTTATGCGCCACTTCTTTATCAGTTGTATTGAATTAAACTGTTTTCCTTCTGCCCATTTAGATCTTCGAGATGATCTTCACAATGGTGCTCTGTTGTGGCATTCGCAACAGTCCAGTGTACTGAAAATCCAACCAACAACCATCAACAAAGGTCCACATCAGCCTATAAAGCAGTTACTTTATTATGTTTCTATAATATGATCTCGTTATGATTGCAACACAGTAAAATGGATATCTTTCCTTTTATATTAGATTATGAAATAAATCTAGTTTTTAATGTTGCTAATCTCTTATCTCTCCACTTTAATACATAATAATTAAGCTTCAGGTTTTTTCTATTTATCATACAATGCTTCATATGAATCTTTTACACATACAGTATGGTATAAAAGATTTCTCTGAAGTCATTAAACTTAATGCTGTTTTTATGGATGTATAAATTGTATATACTTGACATATGTTCATAACACTTAGGAGAGTCCATGTATTCCCTGTCTGTATGATTGTAATGTACCTCCCTATAGTGCTGTATAATTTAAGAAGCAAAGTGTCAGTGGTTCAGGGTAATGTACTGCCTTTCTCTAATAATTATCAGGATGAGGAGTCAGTCAGTGTGTGTGTCTCTTCTTTGTGCATAATGAACCATCATCATGCTGTTGTACCTCTGTTAACATGTGAAACACCTTTTCTTAAATAATGAAAAAACATCATGTCCCCTTGCCTGTTCAACTTGTTTTAATAACACTAATAAATTATGCCTCATCTCTTGTTCTTTTTTGGTGGAGCATACACCCAATAATGTGTTTTCAGAGTTTTTGTTGCTTGTGACTCGTAACAGACCAAATGAGGTACAGTAACGCGTTTTTCCAACAAACATTCATTCATTTATTTATTTGTTTCGAGCAGAAGAAAAAAAAAACTATTTTAGGTCTACAAGGAACTAATAACAGAGCAAATACATTAAGAAATAAAGGTGATCAAGACAATATAGCAATTACCATGTACACTAGTAATAACAAAATAAATTTAACATGTACTGCTCAAAAAGGAGTGGGAAGAAGAAAACGAATAAAATTCCACCCCCATCTCACATTTATACAACATTTACAAGGTGTAAAAGCACTTGAGGGGTAGGATTAAATAAGTTTATACTTCTTCCTACTCCTTTTTGACCATGCAAAATTCAGACATGCATGTACTTAAAGATAGATTCTGTTCATTTAAATATTATTTTGTTTTTGTCTTAATTTGCTTCATTTAGTTTTATTTTGTTTCTTTGCATGTTCAAAATAAATTAATAAATAAACATAACACATTACTTTTGCTACCTTAATGATACAGTTACATCAGTTTAAAGTCCTAATAATGTAAATAACTGATAGTAAACAGATTAGGAAAACTGATGTATATTACACATATCTAAATGATAGTCTGCAGGACTTATAACACAGTATATTTCAACAATAATTACATACTGACAATGGTAATGGAAGTGACACATACCAATATGGTAAACAACAACAAGCACGTACAAACAAAGGTAAGAAAGAGCCAAAAATGGAATGGCCCAGCAATTAAACAATAATCCCTGTACTGAAACATGAAAGGTTGTTTCATTAACTATTATTAATCTTTCCACGGACTTTTCAAGTATTAATAGTAAATATCACTTTATCACATATATATTTTTAAAAAAAAATCTTTAATTTACAGGCAGTGAAATACTGTACTTATGGATTTTGGATTGTTCATTGGTTAAAAGCAAAATTGAGGGTCTTTTATCCACTAATGTAAACATTTGACACAGTAATAATTCATTGATAAAATAATGGTTGGGTGAGTATTTATTCCTAGTCCTGCCTTATATCATTTTTTGAGCTTTTATCACCTCTGCGCTACACAGACAAACAGTGAAGCTACACATAATTTAAGGTGTAGATACAGTAAGAGTCTAAAACTTAACATAAACAGATTCCTCTCAGTTATTTTCTGTGTATATTTTCAGATTTAGAAACAGGTTCATTGTCTCTGACATATATACAGTATCTGTTATCTTACAGTATATCTGTACAATGATCTCATTTCCTCTGCTAGTTCTGCCTGCAGCATTTCCTGTGTATTTATGTACTGTGTGTTTACCACTAGGGGGCAGTGTGACACCAAGCCCTCTGTCACCCAATCAGCAGCTGTCATTCAGAGACAGCTACTTTTAAAATACTCAACTGTCTTGTATTTCTGGCAGTGAGTGGAACAGGAGACACACCCAGTGCAGTTTGTCCTAGTAACAGGTTTGTTTTCTCATCACAGAACATCGAATTACAGAAGCATATCACATGTAATAATTGTCACATTTCATTGAGGATGTGCAACATGATTGGTGGAAATACTTTGAGGGTTTTAAATTGTGGTCTGAGGGATTTTTAATTGTGTGGTTTTTCAGGTACATAGAAAAGGGAGTTACATTCTATGTACAACATGGATTGGCATTTTCACTAATTGTATTGGGATAAAATACACATTTAACTCACATCAACAGGGATTGTAACTACAACATGCGCTACTGTCTTCAAGATCTGTTCACCTCATTTATGCTGTATTTTACCTGCTGTTAAACTCTATTCTATAATAAACAATAGGGGCACCAGTATAAGAACAGCTAAGCTATACCTATATGTTTAGTGTTTTTGTCCTTGTAAATCACCTAAAAAGCTACATAGATGATATTACTTTTATTATTGTCATATTGCAACACGATACACTAGTTTGCCCAAGGCTCACCAAAGGACTAACCAAAATGTCAAGGCACACCTGTATTCATATCCGTTCAAAACCACATCTAATCATTCCCATCATCTCAAGAGGGGATTTCCTTATTTAGAGGGTATTTAAGGTGAAGGATTTCCATGTTTACTAGGAAATGATTTTCTGCAAAGCACTTGTAATTGTTGTATATTTTAAATAAATTTCTAAGCTTTTGTACAGGGGTATGTTACAGTAATAATAGTTCATGGCTGTCACATGGCACATCATCTTCACATACTACAGTAATGTTCACGCTGCTCAACACTGCAACATTTTTTGGGAGCTCCCGTCACCTTTTAGTCTTACTTTGTCTCTGTACTCAAAGTAAAGCCCCAAAAGTTGGACTTCACATCCTACACCTGTCGGATCAAACCAAGATAATGCACCAACATCCCAGTAATGAAAAGCAAAATAAGAAAATGATTTTTTACCATCACAGTGTTGTTAAATGCTTTGGAATCCACATGGTAATGTGGTTCAGACTGACACATCTTGGCGTGTAAAGGTGTCATGAAATCCCTTCCACAGAAACACACACACATATGTGACAGAACTCTTCTGAGGTAACTTTTTGCCTGGTATTTTTGATGTCGCTCATTACTTCTGAACAGGGCTGGGACTTCAGTAAAACAGCTGCTCTGGGTGTTGTGCTCATGAGTCATCAATGAAATGGTGCAACATCCTGAAAAAAAATCAGACTTAATCCTAAACTGCACAAAATTAATAAAGTAATTCAGTCTGCAATTTTTAATAAGCCTTATATCATTTCTGTGCAAAATATTATCAATACAGGAGCAACAGCTAGAAATATTTTGCTTCTTTTTACCTACTGTCTGTCTGTCTGTCTGTCTACCTACCCCCTTTTACTTTTCCCGTAACACGCCCTGAGATGTCTCTGAATCATCTCTTTGTTTTATGCATTCCCTGTATTTACAGGTAATGGAAACACTTTCAGGGCGGTGACTGTTGAGGTCTTCTTAACTTTTAATACTCTCTAGTAACCCACCAGATCACATCACCTGGTTACAGAAGCAGGTACACAGAACAGAGAGGAGAGCATCACAAACAACCCAGATTCAATGGTAATGGTAAGTCACATTTAATTTATTCTAAAAATATTATTATATACTGTTGTACAAATATATACCGCAGATATAATAGCAGTTTACTACATTTTTTACAGTTTACACACTTTCATTATTTCAACTGACTTGTGTTAAAAATGTTTCTATGCAATACCGTGATATGTGTGAACAGATTTGGAAGTAGTGTGAGAAATAATGTGCACCAATGCCTGTGAGAGGTGATTTGTTATGTCATGAGGAGAGGCTGAGTTGGAATAGGAGGGGGGTTCTGTAAATCTGCTGCTGCATCCACTTCAGTGTACACCTATTGACTCTGATCTGCTCTGGGGAAATGAAACCCTCTGTTGTCCTCCTGGGAAATTATTTGCTGACTGAATAACCTTTAGACTGGCTGCAGTGTTTGTGATGTTTTTTTTTTTTTCTGTTTTTTTAAACTAATGAGGGCAGCGTGTCCAGGAATCCAGGAAATAAAGCGATTAATGCAGAAAGCAGTGAACCAGAAAACATAGAAGTATTTCTGACTTCACAGCGCACAGGTAGAGAGAGAGAGACAGCATGTACTCTCATGTAGCATACCGCTTTCACTGACTCACAGTCACTAAGCTCAAATAAAACAAGCCAGATAAAAGTTAGGTGTGGCGCCAATTTAATAATAGAGTGCGACTTTGACACACCTCGTAACTGTTCTTCCCTCACACTCATCATTTGTGAGACTGAACTTAATGCCATGACAATTTGTAAAAACATCAACAACAAAAGCCCTGAGAGCCCTCTAACTGCTGCTTACTGACAATGAGCAGGGAAGCAAAATGAGAAGCAATACAAGTACATCTGCACTTTTACTCACAACATCTATGTTATTGAGATAACACTGGCCTGTAAGTTTTTTTGTTGTTGTTTTTTTGTCTTTTATTAAATTATGTGCCTCAGAGATTAAATGTACTAAATCTTATATACTTTAATTAGATGAATTGGGAAAACAAATGCCAAAAGTGCTGGTTAACTGTTGTTTTAAATGCATATGATAAAGAGTTATTACAATTATATATAGTTTTACAAACATATATAAAATAGGCATATATTTATACATTTTCCAATAGAAAGAAACCTGTAAAGTGATGTTTTATAATGTGCAGACAGTGCTTTGAAGCAGATCTGGGTCACATTTTGACCCAAGACTGTATCTTGGAAACTACAACCAAACGGTATTTTGACTTTGTGACTCAGATTTGGTTAAGTTTCACTACTTTTATTCCACTGTTTTTGTTTTGTTTTGTTTTTTTACCTGTAGACCAGTTTAATATTAGATGTTTCATGATGACTGGTCTTCTATTGTCTTTTTCTGAAAGCCAGAACATGTAACATAAACAGTCTGACTCCTTTGCTGTATATTATTACATCAACATGCGCCAAAACATGTAGGGGGTGGGCAAAGACACACTTATGCAATAATGCAAACCAACAAATACTTAAGTATCTGTATATTAAAGTTTTGATCTAATATTTTTTCCATTTTAGATTTGCATCAGAGTGCATTATACACATTATTATTTACCATCTATTTAGAGGAGGAACAAAAATAAAACGACGTCTACATATTAACCCTTTCATGCATAGTGGTCACTACAGTAGACAGCTATTCTCCAGCTGTTCTCTTGTATTTTCATGGATTTTGTTGTTTTAGTTCCATATCAGCCAACACAGTGGACGCCTATGCACCATCCCATACACTGACATTCAGACCATTACTGTAACTTTGCTGTTCTTGATAAATCTGATCTGCACTAACATGTTTGAGTGTAAATCAATTGCTTGTTATTGTTATTAGATTGTATTTTTTTTTCTTGCATATTATCTCCATAAAGTGAGTAATAACTAATATTACAGTATGTTAAAATGTGACAAAACAACAGATTAGCAGCATTAAAAACTTTTATTTCATAATTTTCATATAGTATATCTGTAAATACATGTTTCTTTGCTTCAAAAATTAAATGCATGATGTCCAGCTGAGTGGATATTCTTTGCAAGTCCATGAAAAATAAGTTCATAAAAAAATTCTTCAATCGCATTGTTTTTTTCAAGCCTAAAGAGAAATAAAAACACTCAGGAAAAAAAAAATCTTGATTAGGGTCAAAACACAGTATTCAAAATCTCTCTGACGGGACATTTTAGAGACAATTTGACCCATATTTTTACTTTTAAATTCATTTTTGCTTTAGTTTGACCACAAGGGATTATCCAAAACAAGGAGCTACTTTATAGTGAAATAAACGTTGGAATGGCAATCAATTAAAATTTGCTCTCTGACTGGACATTACTGTGTTTTGACCCAGTAAAGTTCTCATAATTCATGCATGAAAGGGTTAAATATTCACGTTAATGAATAAAAGATTTATTGTTTTTATTATTATTATTATTATTATTATTAATATTATTATTATTATTATTATTATTATTGTTAATAATAATAATAATAATAATAATAATAATAATAATAATAATAATAAAAGCTCAGTTTCTTTAGTATCGTCTAGTTTGGTGGATGACTAAACGCAGTTGAGACATGAGTGAGTCGGTGAAGCTCACCTGAGTCAGGTATCTGGACTGGGTCTGAGGCTCCTCCTCCTGCTCAACTGTTCCCTGCTCAGTTTATGCGTCCACTTTCAGCTGCGATCTGCCACGACGCGGAGCGCAAACAACCTGTGTGCGCCAACCGCGGTCTAGACGCACCACGCGCGTCTTTTTTTTTTTTTTTTTTTTTTAACTTTTTTATTTTTCAATCATGAATTCCGTGAGCACAGAAAATGTGTTTTTATCCGCTTTACAGCCCAACACCTCCGTCACCACCTACGGGCTCCCGAATGATATCCAAGTCGGGAATGGGGGCTCCGTGTCGGACGAAATGTCCAGAGCGCGGCGCGTCCAGCAGCAGGTCCAGATGAGACTGGCCGAGAAGTCCACACTTCCGCGTCAGAATGGATCAGCCACACATTACGCCATGTCAGGTAAACAGCAGAAAGTGTCTTTACTTTTAGAACAAACCACATCATCATCCTGCTGGAGGACTACATTTCCATATGAGTTTTTTTTATATATTTCTGAACTGATATAAGTTCAAGGAATAAAAGTCCAAGTATTTAAAGTGCCCCCACAGGTCCAGCCTCAGGTGTTTCTGTCTGTTCAGCAGACCTTCTAATAACTAACCACCATTATGGGCTTAAGACCAGACCCTGGGAGTCTGTTTTCTTTGGCTTCTCTCCAAATAACTGAATGAAATTAAACTGTATTCATGAGTTGTTTGATACTGGACATGTGGTGACAAAACATGCTGCTCCCTTTTCCCAATAATTTTTTTTCCTCCTTTCAGTTAGATCCACCTTAGATTTCCCCTTTAATCAGCAAAGCAGCTTTTCCTCTCTCATGCATGACGGTGCATGCTTTCATAAACTTAGTCTGTGGTTTTTTTTTTTTTCCTCTTTTGATGTGTGTGCTTGTGTCTATTGCATTCTTGTGGATGTCTTTATCATTATCTCATCAGGGAGGGTTTGCCAGGTCAGCTCTTTAGATGTGTCACAGATGAACTTGATCTGACGTCTCAGCAGCCATCAACAATGTGAGAGTAAACCTGCACATATGAAAGGGTTAATGTGTAACAGGCCCAAACAAGTGTTGCTTTCATGAACTTCAGTGATAGCAGACGAAGGTGAAAGCCTCCCTGTGTGAGATAGGGTTTCAGGTCTCTTAGTCAGCTTTAAGAGGTGAGGGTTCGACAGATACCTTGGAGATGACAGTGTCGTGAGAACCAGCTGTTGTGTCTGTTCAAAGACATTTTACTGTGAGAAGGTGTCTGTCTGTGCCGTCCTGGCACAAAGACAAAGTCAAGGTAGAATAAGTATGGTGCGACTCCCACAGGGGAAATGAAAGCCTTTAGGGGGAGTTGAAAACTTGATTACTTTATTGCTGTGGTATATTTAATGATTTGATTCGGTTAAGGAGGTGAATGACTGCCAAATGTAGGCTGCACACAAGTCAAGTTCTGCTTCAGCCTTCGGTCTGTGCACCTGCCTATTGTTGCATGAGGACATTCTTTCACGGCCCATAATTCAATGTGTTGTCCTTCCAAAGTACAGGGAGGGCTGGGCAGCTTCACTTCAGCTCCTTCTTTATGTGACCACTAAATTCTGGGTTATGCTGTGGCGGCAAATGTGCTTTTTTCTCACTTAAGTATTTCCCCGAGGCGCCAGCATTACCTGCATCCACAGCCTGTGGACAAACATACTGTCCTACATTTAAAGGCTGGAATGCTGACGGACATAAAACATGTTGGTTGAATCTGTAACTGTATGTTTATACCTCCATTATCTCCTGCGAGTACCTAAGAAGCACATCAAAACTGGCTCCAATGTGGTGTTTTACTCCTCTAACCCTGGAGGAAAACATCCAGTCGTAAATATTGTCACATCATGTTCATCATCTTTTGTAACCTGCACAAGACACACAGAAGAATTCCAAACAACACAACAAGAATTACTGCTATTTCAGTTTGTGGTTTTAGAAAAGCCAGTTGCCAATGCCAGAGCATTACGACTGTTCTACATGAGGCAAAACACCCAGAAAGCTTTGCAACGACCACTTCCTCTGTGAATTTGGTCTACAATTGTTCTTCATAGGTGGACAAGTTTAAGCAGATCATGAAGGTTCAACAAACTAGAAGGAGTGTTCAAGGAGTGTTTTCTGTGTTGTAAAGGATTTGGCTCTCAGGTGTGCTGGGTGTGGCCTGGGGCTGGACCAGAGACATGCCTGTCAAAAAAAAAAAAAGATATCCCTCTTTACTAACTGGTTTGGTGTGTTTGTTCTGTTGAAATGAGTCATGAATTCAGTTCAATGCTGCATTCACATGGAAAGTGCAAAGTGTGTTAGTGTTTCACCTTATACAGAGCACTTAACAAACATGAATTCAAGCACGCACATAGCTTTGTTTTTATTTTTCAGAAATATTGCCTCAGGTTTTTATAGATTGCATCAGGTTTTTATCTTCTCATAACATTAAGAGATAGTTACCTGCATATAAATAAGCCAAGTAAGAGACTTAAAGAAATAGAGGCAGTAAAGATCTCCATTAAGAGGTGTTTTAGACTTAATTTGTGTTTGGGAAATAAAAGGTTAAAAGCTTTGAATTAGGATCAGTACAGCCTGGATTTCAGACTCAGTCCTATATGTCAGACTATCTGTTTTGAAGAAAGTGCAAAGTGTGTTAGTGTTTCAGCTTATACAGAGCATTTAACAAACATGAATTCAAGCATGCACATAGCTTTGTTTTTGTTTTTCAGAATTATTGCCTCAGGTTTTTATAGATTTATCAGGTTTTTATCTTCTCATAACATTAAGAGATAGTTTCCCCACATATAAATAAGCCAAGTAAGAGACTTAAAGAAATAGAGGCAGTAAAGGTCTCCATTAAGAGGTGTTTTAGACTTAATTTGTGTCTGGGAAATAAAAGGTTAAAAGCTTTGAATTAGGATCAGTACAGCCTGGATTTCAGACTCAGTCCTATGTCAGACTATCTGTTTTGAAGATCTTACAGGTTCACCTTCGTTTACAGTTTGCATACCTGTAACAACAGACTGATAATCTGAAAATCAGTTCAGTGATGAAATAGTAGAATGTGAAATAACATTTACGTCAGTGTCTACGAAAATAATTACACTGGTACTGAATGATATGCTTATGTGTAATACAGTTTCATTACTTAGATACGTCGCTTTCAGTCACTGAAGTCTGAGTCACTGAAGTGTCACTCAGACTTCCAAACATGGCAGACATTTCCCTACATGCCTACTATCACACTTACTTGTCTAGTGAGTCTGTATTCTGGCACGACAGCTAAATGTTAACAAGTCTTCGTGTTCAGGGCGAGAGTTGGTATCTTTGTGTCACTCCTCACCAGCTGAAGGTAACCAGAGACGTCAGCCTGACTGAGTTATCAGAGTGCAACATGATACCTGCTATTCAGAATGAATGTCTTTCATGCAAATCATTGTTGTAAATTAAAGAGGCGTGACACTTAGTTAGTAGTCTGTGATTAAACCTACTCTAAATCTACCATTCTGTCGATAGACTTCTCCATTATTTCACTGCTTCTTACCTTTTCCCAGCTTTTGGAAGGAATTCGTCATGTTTGTGAAACACAGAGACCATGAAAGTGATTCATGACAAATAGGTTTGATTTCCAATTTATGGTAAATATATATTTGGATGTTACTGTGAATAATTATTAAAGACATAGGTAACAATCCTTCATAACAACAAAATTGCTAATTAAAATTCACATGATTAAATTTTCATTGCTTCCACAAAATGACAATGCTGACAGCGCTTTGCATTATTTATGTCACGGAGCCTGGAAAGATTGTTGACACAAAAAACAAACCTGCTCAGGGTCATGACTTTAAGCCAGTTTCTTGAAAGAGGAATTTCCAGGACACTTCTAACACATCTGATCTAATGTACCTTAACTGGTGACATTATAATGAGTGTAGAACTAAGGGAAAGGCATTTGTCACTTTTTCTGTACATTCTTGACCTCTTGACTTTCCAAGAAACATAGTCAGAAGTTGAATCATCTTTTAAAGTCAGCTTACTTGGGTAGTTCTTGATTGCTCAAATGAAGTTAATAATGCCTCCTGATAGGTTCCTGTCACCTCCGGTTGTCACAGATATGCAGACATGTCATGTTCTTAGCGCTGTATCCATGCAAAGCGTGTCCAGCTGGTTTTGTCTTGTTCTGCCTGGGGGCTTGTTTCACTGTTTGGGTTGACTGGAAAGAATATACAAAGGAGTTTCAGACCTTTCATCTCCAGTTTTGTTGATCTGATGACGTCCTGCTAATTTGAAGATGATTTTATAATGTTATTCAGGTGGTTTGGAAAATGTTCATGGGTTGATGTATTAGTGCAACTGAATAAGGCACAGAAGCTCTTTTTTGCAGTCTGTTTACCAAAATTTTACATTTACTTTTGTACTGAATATGTCACTGAGATGTCTGCTTTATGTAGTAATCACATTTTATTGTGTCTCCTTACAGATTATGGGGGTTCTTCAACAGTAAAATACCAAACTTATAACCCAACTTTCTCCTCTAAATCATCATTCATGTATTCCACTGGACCAAGGACAATGGTGAGTGCAGTAGGATTATCTCAGCGTGTCAGCCTGATGTCATAGATATCATGGAAACATTCATGTGATCATCTAGTGTGTCATCTATATGAATAAAGCCAAACCCTGAGCCTCTGCTGGTGCCACAGGGGGTCAGTCAGGACACTGCATGTGCGGTATTTCACAGTAGCCTGTGATGAGATCAGCTAGAGGTTTTCAAGTCAACCCTCGAGATTCCTCAATTTTAGGATCTTAACAGGAAGACACTGGCTTTGTGCCACACATGTTTGAGCTCTGATTATAACCAGGACTTTAAAAAATATGAATGTCAGGACACTTAGAGCTGTGTTTTTGACACTTTCCAATATATAGCCCTAAATGTGTGAAAGCAGGAACTGAAGATGACTATTCGAGCAAAGGTCATGGCTTTTGTTTCCCTAATTTATGTAATTTCCTTCATTTTTGTCAACATGCAGTGACTTGCAACAAAAAAAACCCCATGTGTACACAACCAGCTGTACCTACATGTGTTCCTCGGCCTTTAACTTTTATTTATCCACCATGGACAGTGTACACTAGTCAGCATTACAGTTCATACAATATAAATAGTCCAGAGTTAGCAATGAGTGGATTTTCATCCATAGTCCAAAAATATTGCCTAATGTTAGCAATTCAGGGTTTCAACAAAAAAGACAAGACAATGCAATACATGTATACATTACAGAAGTAACAAAGATGTGTAAACAACAAGAGCAAAGGCAAAATCAAAGAGGAAGTAAGATTATTAACGATTGCAAGTTCAATTTGTTTTGAAACATGTTTTTAGCTCTAGGTCTGTCACAGTTAATACATAAGTGCCTTGTCACAGTTATTTGAAATAACTACAATTATTCTATGTAATTGTGAAAACTGTCTCCATTCACTTGTATAAAACACCTGATGGAACTGAAATGTCATATTTCATTTAATCATTTTTAACCATTTGAGATCGGATCGGTGGTCTTTTATTTATTCTTTCATTTATGCTAAATCTCTTTGATTGTGATGATTCCTCCTCTTCTTCTCTTCTTCAGAATCCACGTGTATCCCAGAGGTCCGGCTTCACCAGTCAGTCTGTTGGACCTGACCTGTCCCAGCTCCAAAGGATGAGTATTGGTGGGGGAGGAGCTGGTGGGGGTGGTTATTATCGAGAAGAAACACGCATGGGTAATATGCAAGGGAGCACCCCTCGGGAGTTCCATTGCATATACCCCCTTGGGAGCACCCTTGCAAGGGAGCAGTACAATCCCTGGACAGATGACATTGATGGAGCAAGTATGGCGTCTGACCGAGAGGCCACCTTCTCCCGGCAGTACACTCAGAGTGCAGTAAATGGGTATTCAAGTATGAGGCAAGGCGGAGGCTCCATGACGTTTCCTGCCCCCATGCGCCGGTCTCTTAGTGGCACACTTTCCCGTGGTAGTGGAGGGATGGTAGGAGGTGAGACGGAGATGATCCAACATCAGTACTCCTTCAAAGGGCCAGCCCACCGCACCATCAGCAGGATTAACAACCGAAACAAGATGAGCGTGAGCTCTATGACTGGATCCATGCAGCGCCCATTGTCCTCAGCTGGGAGCATCTATGGAGGGGACAGAGTGGACAGAGGTACGTTCATTGCTTCCGGAGTGTCCTCTGGTTCTCAGGGGAACTTGATGCAGCGCCAGGGCACCCTGTCCCGTGCCATGTCAATGAAAAGTGTTCAGAGCGTGGGCAGAGGCGTAGACATCTACAATGGCCAGATGGAGATGGGAGCGAGCATTGGCAACCTCAGTGCGTAAGTAACTAACAGGGTTCAATCTGATATACTGTGCAGGTTCTCATACTGTTACTGACCAAACTCTAGATTACTGAATCGGAATTGGTTGTATTTTCCAAGTACTTGTGCTCATACATAAGTTTTATCTTTCTTTTTTTTTTTTACTTTGCTCTCAGTGTACTTCCTCTTGAATAGAAAAACAAACAACAAATAGCGGTACAGACATGACAGAATCATTATACAAAACATGTGGAAATAAAGATATATGTACAAATATTCAGTTATATAAAAGCAGCATAATAAACTGAAAATGTTTATAAGTGAATATTACAGCAGTGAGCTTCAAAATCCAGCCTGAGTACACCTGGATGATGAGATGATTGAAGGATTATAGCAGAACAAAACAACACTTTGATTGTAACAATTGCTCTGAGTGTCATACTTCCTATATCAAAATAGGGGCACCATCCCGCAGCTGTAAACACACAACATAATGTTTTGTAGACTAATACTTTTATTAGAAATAATACTTACTGTCATAACAAGAGCATTATGTTAGAGTATTTTGTAATTCTAATGACTCATTTTATGTCTTTTCATCATGGAGCTGCCTTAGTGTGTTTTCAGCCGGGGAGTGTGTAACGAGAACAGTGTATTTCTTAAGTGCTGTGGATTGGGAGGTGGCTCCATAGTGGCAGGACTGGTTTTGGGTGTGGCAGTTCAGTTTCAAGCCTCGCATTTCACACATCCCACAGCGTGTGGTTTGCTGAGTGGATTCAGAGACCACAGTATGATTTGGAAGAAATTCAGCAAACTAAACTTTGCAGACGAGAAACATATCAATCCATGAATGATTACTGTGATCCCTCTGCTGCTTTTTGTATATACCTGCAAAACAATGGCATGAACAATTGATGTAATTTATTTATTTATTTATTTATTTCTATCCCCCTTTGACAGTATCACCGGTTTGGACATGCCTTCAGCAGTGCAGAACCTGAGGGACCCTGACCCTAATGTGCAGGTTATTGGTGCTGCCTACATTCAGCATGAGTGTTACAACGACGCCGATGCCAAAAATGAGGTACTTTTTATTGACATTTCTCTGCATCTTTACTGTGTGAAATCTAACACATTTTCCTTAAATATCGAAATAGATTTCTCTATTCTTCCGACATAAAATAACCACAGCTTTTCATCTGTTTTCATCCATTTAATCCACATCTTGCTCAATATTTGCTAAACATTTGTGGACTTTGCCCTATAAACCATAAAGTAAATATACTGTTAAGATTTAACCTCTTATCTGGTTTGACAGACACAGTTATGGTAGCCTATTCATCTAGTTCTGAGGAGGTTATGTGATCATTTAGCACTCACTGAAAGCAGGATTACACAAAAACTACAGCAATGATTTTCATCAAACTCCAGTGGTAGGTAGAAGGTGTGCCAGCTGACCTACTAAACTTTGAAATAGATACATAAAAAGAGCTGGAGGTTAAATATTTATTCATTTACGTAGTTATTTATTTATTTTTCACACACATTTTTTCTACATTGTGGCCGTGGTAGGTTCATGCAGTTCCAGTCTTAGCATGCTGATGCTATTTTCAGCTCTAATTATACATTTTCTTTATGTTTACTGATTTGCAGTCTCTTTAGGGAATTCCCTGGAAATTCCTTCATTATTTTTTCCACATGTACAGTGTGTTAAATTTGGAAATACATTGCTTTAAAAGAGATAAAAAGCAGAGACAAGTAGCTTCTAGATCTGAGCTAATAGACAGTAAATGTTTGGCATGAATTAAGTACAAAATAGATGATCAATATCCAAAGACTGTTTAGTTTTAGGAAACCACAAAGTAAATCTTGCTCATTGAACATTTCAAGTTGAGATTCGGATTCCTTTTTTGTTAAAAATCATGGAAGAACGACAAGTGTTTTCACTTAATCAGATCTTCTCTTGCCGTCTTTTCTCAAGGTTCGCCGTTGCAAAGGCATCACTGAGTTGGTCAAATTGTTCAATAGTGAGAGTCAGGAGGTGCAGCGTTACGCCACTGGAGCCACACGCAACCTCATCTTTGAGAATATGGACAACAAGGTGGCACTGATCGAAGAGGGTGGAATTCCACAATTGGTCGAAGCACTTAAGGAGCCTGATGATGAACTCCAGAAAAACATCACAGGTAGGATAATTCAGGATTAAAAGTAACATGACACAACATGCAGAGCAGATGTTGTAGTGATGTCAGGCTGCAGAATGGACTGTTTGTTTTGGATACTCCCCAAGAAAAGAAAAGAAAAGAAAACAAAACAAAACAAAACAAAACAAAACAAAACAAAACAAAACAAAACAAAACAAAACAAAAGAAAACAAAACAAAACAAAAAAGGAATGCAAATGAGTTAGTCACTGTATTGAGGACATGCTCAGTAAGTCAGTGCTGTCCTTGATGTTTAGCCAGCAGATCCCTTTGAATGAAATATTATTGCAAAGAAATCATAAAAACCGATCGAACTGTAAACAGAAACCACAATGAGATTCAGTATTTATTTACAATGACTAAACTATGGGTTGAGTGTTTTTTTACTAGCAGACACTAGTGAGAGACTGTTTTTCCTCTTATCGTGTTTCTCCAGTTGTTTACTTTAATGTCTGTTCACTTCAAGTCCATGTTTTGTTTCCAGTTGGCTCAGTTTTTTTCAGCCCCGAGCATTCATGCATTCTCACAGGATCATCATGAATAATTACCTGCCAACATAACTGACAGTTTCTCAGGAAATTGTTTCTTGAAAATTTAGAAAATTGAAATAGCAACGCCCACCTGTAGACTGAGGTTAGCAAAGTGAAGTGTGTACACACACAAAGTCAGAGGTGGAGCAGTTTTTTCTTTAAGGTGTGTGACCGTGTGGGAGTTTGTCTGGGCCTGTGGATCAACTGTATATCTGCCCCTCCCTTTTATGAGTGAAAACCTTGTCACTCTTTCCTTTGACCTGTTACACCTTGATTTGTATCTGTTGAACTTGAAAAGACTTAAGTATGTGTCATGTGTTCAGTAAGAAAATTAAAAAAGTAGTTTTTGACACAATGAAGTGCCAGTTATGTTTTGTTTTTACTGTCATTTTCAGTTTCTCTCTCTGCTTTTTAAGGGCTTGAAGACATTTAATCCTACAGTAAAACATGAAAATGACTAGTTTTAAAGCTTCAGTGCACTAAAGTTGTAATACTACAAAACTAAACAACAATGACACATATTTATGTGCGGTATGTTTTTGTTAGGTATCTTTTGGAACCTTTCATCTAAGGACACCCTGAAGGAGAAACTGGCCAAGGAGACTCTTCCTGAGTTAACTGAAAGGATCCTCATCCCTCTGTCTGGCAGCGACGACTCAGACAGCCTCCATCAGTCTCCATCTGAGGCAGACATATTCTACAACACCACAGGATGCCTTAGGTACAACTCACATGTTTACATTTACTGTCTGTTGCTTCAAAATGCTCTTTCCTTAAAGTGCATTTCTCTAATTCATCTCCCATGACTACATTTGCATATGTTGAACATGTTCTGGCAGGACATAAAGTCATGTGTCAGCTACTGAAGACTACACCACACCCATCACAGCTCACTGGTTTCATGTAATGATCCCAAAGCTACTGCTCTGTCACTGTGCACTTTTGGGGGTTTTTGTCTTAATTAACTACCATAACATTTTCAATGCTCCCTACGTGGTACTTCCTGTATCCTGCAACTCAATGTTCCATTGCTGCATACCACACCCCAAAGCCAAACTGCATTGCCATCTTTATTTGCGCCACCTGGTTAAACTAATGGCATGCCTGACTCCTGATAGTTACATGAAAAGAGTCTGACCTCTCACTCTGTTTGTCATTAGGAATCTGAGTTCTGTGAATGAGAAGACCCGTCAACAGATGAGAGAAACACGTGGACTTGTTGACTCTTTGGTGGGCTACATCAGGGCTTCACTTGATGAAAGGCCAGAAGATAAGGTGAGCCTGTGTGAATATGCAGAGAAATGCAGGAGATGTAATCTTTTCTGTCTGTTCAGCTCATGTTGTCTTGTCGGGGTGTATTCTTAGGGGGTGGAGAATGCAGTGTGTGTCTTGAGGAACCTCTCCTACCAGCTTTACAATGAGATACCTCCATCTGCTCTGACACGCCTGGAAGGACCAACCAGAGCTCAAGACACAGGGAAGGTGGAAGCGATTGGTTGCTTCACACCTAAGAGCAGGAAAGCCAAAAATGTATGTATGCCCATGTGAGATTTAGTCCGCGACATGTTGCGTACATCCATATCAGACAAGTTCACGTCCATGCTGTCTGTTTCTTTTCCCCTGACAGACTAAGAAACTCAACCTCTCCACTTTCACTGAAGTTTCTCGGGTGCCAAAGGGCATGGAGTGGCTGTGGCACCCTCAGATAGTGTCGCTGTACAACAGAGTGTTGCACAAGTGTGAGATCAATTCCACTACACGGGAGGCAGCTGCTGGGGCCCTGCAGAACATCACAGCTGGAGACAAGAGGGTACGCAGCACACCCACCAGGCTTTGTAAATGCAGTGAACTCAGCTTGTGTCACATCTAAGTTGTCTCTCTTCATCCTGCAGTGGGCTGCTGTACTCAGTCAGGTGGCTCTGGAACAAGAGCACATGCAGCCTGTGCTGATGGACCTCCTGCGAACCAACAGTGACCTGGAGCTGCGATCTATCACAGGCTTACTCCGAAATCTGTCCCGCCATGCCAGGGATAAATCTGACATGGGTGAGTCTGCGATGTTTACATACTCCTACCCTGTCAGCCATATTTGTGTCCATTTGTCTACATTAATTCATCAGTTGTGAAATGAGAGACTTTTCTGAGATGTTTTATTTGAGAGTAAATAATGGCTATGATCACTGAAGTGATTGAAGTATCTAAACGCCAAGTTGTGCAATGTATAAAACTAATTTTTGTTCAGTACAGGGTAAATTCAACAGCATATAATTACTTAGTCTAATGTAAAAGTACAACGGTGTTCAAGTTGCTAAAATTTTTGAGTTAAATTCCAAGTCAAGCTAAAACGGTTTGTTGCGGCTGAAATATACAGATGTAAAGACGATAATTCAGATGTCTTGCATCTGTGTCTTTATAATCGGAATGCTATGCTTGTTGTTTTATCTTTAACTTTGATGTCTTCTTTTGTTTATTATCCCTCAATGTAAGATCAGGTTTTGGAAATTAAATAGATTCACTAGCACAGAACACTAGCGTTAGCAACCTGCTGGAATATGTGATTTGTGTAACAACTGCACATTTTTGTCATGAAAAGGTATATTCATTTAAATAACACTGATTAAAAGCCAGAATGATATAATGATGTGATTGTAATATTTTTTAATCAATGATTTTTGTAGAATCACATATAGTATCCTAATATTTTTCTCCTTTTTGTATCTTCCTTTTTGGTTTATTCAGCTACGAAAGTGGTGAACAACCTCCTGACAAAGTTGCCTGAAGATGGAAACCAGAAGGAGCCTTCCAGTGAGGTGGTGATCAACATCTGTGGCATCCTCAATAACTTGGTGACCTGCTCCTCTGTCGCTGCCAGAGACATCACCTTCTTTGACGGCTTAAATAAACTGGTCGGCATCAAGAACAGCCACGACAACAGGTGAGCAGTGTGTAAAGATCGACTGCAAATGGCTAAACATTATTACTAGTTTAAGGTATTAATCTTGGATACAAACTTTTTTGTAGCACCAGTAAAATAAGAGCATCCAAAGCAGCGTCCACTGTTCTCTGCAACATGTTCCAGTACAAAAAACTGCACAAAGAGTACAAATCGGTAAGAGAATAAATCACACAGCAACACCGTAAACATGACAAATTTAATTTGACAATGATGTATTTGCATTGTATGCATCACAACTTCACATTCACTGTACATCCAAGTTCTCAAATTATATTTTATCATTTAAATACTATGGGTTTTACTTAAATTATGTCATATATGTATATTCCATTACCATTTTAATTGGTGTGAAGCAAAGAGAATACTTTTAAATTACCCCTCAAAGACTCTTGAACTACTAATCCTATCAATGCATGTAAATAATTCAGGTAAAATGTAGTTTCTCAGCTTTTCATGGTAATCAGATATGACCCATTTGGATGTTCAGAGGCTCTGTAGTTACCATGGAAACACGATCATCTTCTGCAACATTGATTCACCAGTAAAACCCATGGAGTTTGGCAAATGACAGTGGTTGCAGACAGTTGTTTTTATGTTCATGATATATTTTGCTGAGAAAGACACTTCTTCTTGAGTTTTGTCTGTTTTGATAAAATAACCTTTGAACTTGCTTAAATTTTATGGTCATCTACATGAGCGGTAAATGTAATATAGGAAAATATCTGATTTTCACTGGAAAATGCAGTTGAAAATATAACCGTAAATGATGATAAATCACTTTCAAAAGGTTAAATGTAGAGAACAATTGATTTAGAAGTTATCACAAAAATAAGTAGATTTTTAAAGATTAACAGGACGAGTTTGATAAAGATTAAACATTTTGTATTTCAAGAGTTTGACAAAAAAGGCAACAACAAAAACAAGTTGGTGTTGCCTGCCACACAGAAGTCGGAGCTCTGTAAAAAAAACAAAACATTCTTATCCTGTTGCTTCACCCTCATTCTTCCATCTGTATGTGTTGTAAAAAGTAAGAGTGACATTCCTCACTGCAGCAAGCTCTTCATCAATTGGGTGGTGCATGTTCAAGACCCTATTTTTTTTGCCGATCACTCTGCTGCTCTTTCACACACTCACACACACCCAGTCATGCAGGTCCACGTCTTGGGCAGGACCAGGTAAGTTTTACTGCCTTTTACAGATCATGACTTGCCACTCCCAAGGGTGCGGTGTTTAGTTTGTGTCCTAACGAACAAGTACCAACAGAGCAAAAATGTATTAAAATGCTTGTTCTACAGTTTCAAAGGTAATACTCTTTGACTCCTAGCAACATCTTGAAAACACCTTTGAGAGCTTTTTTTAATAAAAATTTAAATTATAGTTTGACCAAATAAATTATAATTAAAAATGTATCAGAGGGAGCGTGAACACTGTGTATAGACAAAAAATCATAGTCATAGCTTTAATAAACAGTGGCTTTTTGGATGACATTTCATGCCTTCTTAATCTTCTTGAAGAAAACTAATACTTGTTATGTTTACTGTGTTTTTTGCTTCGCAGAAAGGGTTTACGAAAGAGGATTTTGCAGATGTTTCCATCTGAAGCAGAGGTAAAGTAGAACACCTCTACAACAGCAATATGTCCTGCACTTTTGCAGCACCCTATGTGTGGGAGTAAATAAACTGTACAGTTTTCAAAGATAATGTAGGCTCATGTTTATCTGCCAAACTTTTTGATAAGACGGAGGACCTACCCAAAGGAAAAGAACTTCCTGTGTATTATAACACAATGGACTTCAATGCAGTGCAAGTCACTAGAGATAATGGATCCATAGGAGTGGACTGTTGATGGACTTTGATGCAAAAGTGTGCACCTTAAACATTTACTGTACTCTCATGTTTGAACACTGTATATTTTAGTGTGGAATCAGGGATTTCTTTATTGTGTGAGAGATGTGTGTATCTGGATGTGACTGCAGCAGACAGTTTCACATTGAACTGCTCATGGACGTCTCATTATTGTCTCATGTGCAGAATGAATGTCAACAAATCTGGTACTGATCACGGCATTTTTGTAAATACTGCTTCAATATTGCATTAACGATATGTTTTATACAATATAGCTCTACTTTTTTAGTTTTTGGATACACAGCTATGTTCTTTCAGGAACATATTGTTTATTAAATAAGTCGAAATTATAATGTTTTAACTGAATATACAACAAAAAGACTAAATAAAGAGGCTGAAATCTAATTGTTAATAATTTGATTGATAAATCTTGGGAACATGGTTGTACTTGTTTTATAAAATGCTGATGTGACTTTTGTACTTTATCAAACACAGCTTCAGAGTTGCTTTGTAACTGTTTATTTTTCTTTAACAAGCCATCATAACTGCATTTTTTCTGTTGTAATTAATAGTTTGTATGCATAAAACAGAGGGGTGAAGGAAACATTCCTTTCTTTACTTTCAACAAATATTTGTTAAGCGTGAGGCTTTTTGTTTATGAATGACAAATTGCAAATTCTTATAGTGTTGACATTTGTACTTTACTCTTAAACCTTTTGAAATTGACAAGTATAATATTTTGTAATTTGTTTGACATCTAAGTATTCATGCGAAGTTTGCTCCTAAAAATTCCCATCTAGTTTCTGCAGCTTTTAAAGCTCTGTGGCATAACTGGTGACCGAGTTCTTCTGTGTGGTGTTAAATAAGCACAAGCTGTTTTGTAATATTTGATTTCGTGTTGTAAACAGATGTATCATCTGTATATTTTCAGCTAATAAAGAGACAAATTCAGAGATGAAGCGTCATTTTGTGTTTCCTGTGTTTGCTGCTGGCTGTAAAAGTCTGACACTGAGGTGATGAAATGTTGGCCACTCCCTGTTTACATATTTGCTCCTGCTCAGACAGGAACAAACCTAGAAACTTCCCTGCTGTGCCCTTATTTAGGCTCCTATGTCAGTTCAGGTGATTATTTCCACGAGGACAGGGAGTCTCTATAAACTGAATAGCCAGGCATTTTGTCAAACAGCTTTATTTGCATAATTTCCATGATGTTATCAGAGTCAGTTTATTTTACATACAAAGCCCCAACATGTACAGAAATGTCGGGAACCACAACTCTTCAGCCACAGACATCCTACTGCTCCAGCTGAAAACAGCACCCGAACAAACATAACACCATAACACCACGCCACATGTCTTTCTCAACCACCTTTGTTTTATCTGCTGTCAAAAGTTAATAACTTGCTTTAAAAGCAGAATTCCTGCTGTATTTGACATTACTCTGCCCTCTGCTGGGGACTAAACAAAGACTTTTACTGTAAATAAGAATAAAAATCTCGCTTTAGAGTTTTATTTATACAAATTAATTCTCTCCCTGATTGACAGAAGTATTTCAGATAATTTCTTGCATAATTTATCATAAAATATTTTACACATCAGTAAAAAAAAAATAAAAACATCAAATCGATCTTTGGTAAGTGAGTACAGACAACAGTAGCACTTTGAATGACACAACGGACAAGACAAACAAAAACACAGAGAATTACAGTGTATGTAAAAGTTTGGGATTAAATATCCTCAGTAACCAGGCAGTAGAAATCAGAGCGAGCTGCATAGTTGCGTGATCCCAGATCAGACATGTCAATGTCCGAGGGTTTGGGTTCAGAAAATGTGACTGGAGCAGCAGGAAGGACAGGAGCTCTACAGGCCAGAGCTTTGTACACGGGGAGACGAACACCTGCAACAGAGGAGGAAACGTCAAAGACCCAAACCTTTGTTAGATTAGCTGTTTTATAGTTTTTGTCAAATATACTTTTTGCTACTAAAGTGAAAAACTGAAGCTGATGAGTGAAATACTTATTTGACTTATTCATTTTAAAGTTTATTGTTTATTATTACTATCATATTAGTGTTATATTATTATTATTATTATTATTATTATTAAAATGCAGCCAAAGCTTTTCTTTTTTTCCCCTTTTAAGCTTACAAGAAAGAAAGAAAGAAAGAAAGAAAGAAAGAAAGAAAGAATCCTTGTAATATGATATGATTCTATCTTATTGAGGTTAATAATTAACTTCAGTAAAATCAGTGTTTGTTGATTCAAGCTAATCTCAAATAGATCATGTGATACAGATTTCCATTGTGCTCTTGTTGACAGATGAACAGGTGTTTCTATCAAGCAGAAACCTGAATGTGACATCTACAATTTTATGGATGAAACAGTACACACAGTCTTTAAATGACGAGCGTTTACGTCACTGAATTAGACAATACCAGACCATTACATAACGTGACTGTGCTTGTTAGTGCTTTTCTGAGCTCAGCCACCGCTGCTCTTACCCAGGTCTCCAGCTGGATCTGTGTCTGAGCGGCAGTCCAGGTAGTCTGGGTCTAGACTCAGCATGGGGTCCTTATCATCTTGTAGCAAAGTCTGAGGGTCACCTGAAGACTCACTACGGCAGACAACTTTCCGAGGCATGGCTAAGGACAGCTCCTTCCAGAAAACTGACGAAGGAGTCTGTGGATATGAAGCAGAAAATAAACATTCCAGGGTACCGTTAGAAAACCATCAGCCATTCTGTGGTTCTCCACCGATGGATTTACTTCGATTTGCACAAGCTAATGTCTCTTGATATGAAAGTACACAATCCTTTGACGTTACTGTCTACTTTATTATGGTGTGTTCTTTATTGAGGGCTTTACCACTGAATTGTGCCTCCAGGTGAGGATGGTGAGGCGGTGCTGCTGCTCACTGAGCTGTTGCTTAATCTCAGACGTCATGCGTTTGGCCTGGCCCTCCAACACGATGAGGATTGGCCGCTGACAGATCTCCAACAAGTGCAGGAGGCCTTGTCTGAGGACACACGGGGACAGTAAGTAACTAAGGGATTCAGTAGAACACATACATCAGGTCTATGATTCAATTGCACACCCTTTTTATCTGTTAAAGGAGAAAAAGGATCCACTCCTTTTCCTGGATCTGCTCCAAATTGTAATGGGCTTTTCAGTGACTCATTCCCTACGCAACATTCATGGACAGAATCACAGTCGTTTTGTGTCATTCAGCTGACAAACCAACTCAAAGATGCAGATGAAGACATTACCTTCTTGGTAGAGGTTACAGTAATACACACACATTTGAGCAGCAACAGTGACATCCAGTGGTGTAATATACTGTAGTGAAGCATTTTACTGTCTTCATTTCTGTACAGTCGTGGACAAAAGTTTTGTCAGTGACACATTTTGTTTTTCAAGCTTTGATGTTTCAGTGTCTCTTAATTTTTCCACATATTTCTGAGGTACACTAAAGGCCATTTTTTAAGTTTCCTTTACTGGCAAATAAATCACGTTCATCCAAAGAGTAAATATGTGTCACTGCCAAAACCTTTGGCCACGATTATACATTTGTTTCTACTTTAAATTCAACTGAGACGGTCTGACCTGAAGTTGTTTGAGCACCAGTCCTGCTCCAGGTAAGCATGAGAAAGCAACACAATTAGACGCCGAGACCGACTCATGTTCATCAGCAGCTCCGCAGAAGGCTCTGGACACACATAACATTTTTCATACATTTTCAATAAAGCACATAAAATAGTTGATAGAGAAAAAAGAGAAATAAATATGACAGGAGAAAACATTTAAAACCAAATAAAGACACACAAACAACATCATTGTCACTAATTATACGCTGTTACTTATAAAGTTGGATTAAAATATTTTTACGTCTAATGAAATGATTGTGACAATGTGATTTATTCTTGATCATACATCATCATTACACCAGGTCAAACATGATTAAAGGTGTGCATAAATAGGAATAAACAGATTAATGTCTCTAAAAACAAAAGTATTCCAACTTTATTTGGAACAATGTATACTCTAAGAATAAATAAATACATAAATAATTTAAATTACAATATTCAATATCCAGTAAATGAAGTTATTAAGCTTAAAGAACATTCTGAGCTAAAAATAAATGTCCTTGCATTAAATAAAAACCCAAGTCATGGAAATAAAACACAAAAATCAAACCATTAAGAGTGTAACTTTTAAATAAATGTGTAAATTCATCCATGTGTTCATTGTGTAATTGTGAGCCTACCTGCACCAGGTAGAATGTCGTTGTCGTTGAGGTGCACTTTGTATCCATTTTTATTCTCAAGGTGGGGTTTGAGAATAAAGTTAACAAACTTCCTGTCATAGTCATTATTCACATAAGAAATGTACGCATCATATGATTTCCCATCTGAAGACACAGAAACAAACAAATTATTAATACTTCCTTAAACATAGGTATATCTGCTATATAGTTCTTCAGAAGAAATCTCACCATTGAGTTCATATTCTCCATAGATGTTTCTGTACCACAGTTTGATGTTGAGGTGACATCTGGAGTAAACAAGAGCAGCTACACCCAAGAAGAGGAGGAGGATGATGGCTGCGATAACAGCAGCTGTGTGGCTTGGCCTGGGTGGTATTTCACATGTGACTAATGGATGATGATCTATTAACACATGGTATACTCCATTTAGGTAAGATATTGTGATACAAACATAAAGACTATAATGCAAAAAAATCTAAATCAACTGTTAGCTCATGAAAAGGTACCAGATACAATTAGACTCAAATTATATATATATATATATATATATATATATATATATATATATATATATATATATATATATATATTATATATATATATATATATATTATTATTATTATTTTTTTAGAGTTGATTTAAGAGATGCTTGCAAAGGTCCTTTAAAATGAGGATGGATATTGTTTTTGTGGCAGAAAAGATTTAAATAAACTTATTTATGTGCAATAAAAAAATACATCTTCATGTTAACAGTTGGAAAATCCCCATATCAGTCTTTTATAAGACATGTGACTTTCCACATGAAGCTGTCAGACTTCCTGCTGTTGATCAAAACAGAAGTCTGAGTTAATTTTACAGAAGTAGATATCCTACATTAACTGATGGTCAATACATATCCTCAAAAATTATTGGTAACACATTCAGTAAGTTTACTCAAAGTAAGTACACTTAATATACTGTATTATTAGAACATTATCTCACACTAATACATCTGTTACCCAAAGTCTCAGTGGACATGAACACTTACTGTAGTCAAGTAATAAATACATGTAGACACAAAGGGGGAGGATGTGATTTTCACTTGACATTTTATTTTTCAGAGCATCAAGTTAGGAAGAGTGAAAAAGATCTTCATTCTGTTTTTACTTTTGCACAGTGTTTTGTGCATTTTGTTGTCTTGTAACTCCCTTTACTTTCTGTTCTCGCAAAACATGATGGAAACTCTACTCTGTGTGCATTGTCTTCTTACTTATATACACTTCTGTCCACTGAATTGAACTAGGGGCTTATTGGAAATTCATGATGTCTTCTAAAGTTTCCGAGTGAATAGTGCAGACTTTAAACAGTAATCCCTTTAAGTGGTTTGTGGACTTTAATGTAAATGTATTCTGATTTCTGCTATTAAACTTAACCAATTCACACTGAAGTTACACAGACTTTTCTTTTTTCATATTCCACTGATCCATTACACAGTCTGTGCTGTCTTACCACAATCTTGTAGACTGAATTCATAGGAGGTGTTTCTCACTGTGCAGCTGTAGAGCCCAAAATCGTTCTCCTCCTTTGGCGTGATTTCTAGCAGACTGTTTATTACCAGCTGCCCAGCACCAGGAGACCTGAAAAAAATCTCACTAATTTACTCTACTGATCATACATATAGTGCAGGTGAATGAATATCAATGAAAAATTAATAATTTGAAAGCGTCACATTACCACGAGGATGTATTCTGCTGTGTGAGGTTAGTGAGCAGATGGCCGTTTTTACTCCAGTGCAGCGTGGTGTCACATTGCCCCTCATCTGGGTCCCAGAGGAGGAGAGCGGTGCAGTTCAGTTTCACAGTAGATCCCACATTCCCGACGAGTTCAGTCCGGCCCCCATTAGGTTTAAACTCTGGTACTTTGGAGCACTGGGACTCTGTGTAAAGACATACCACTGTTATCTGTGTTCCCTACAAGCGCCTCAGACAATGGAGGCCTTCATGTGTCCTGCCAGGTACAGGCTGAAACAAAATGCCTCTGTGCAGATGCAGCTCCTTCACTCCCTCAGATTAACTCTAACTGCACAGCATGAGTCAAATTATAACGTGCTGTGAGAGCTGCGCAATTACAGTTTCAGGTCTGAGGTGACTTCATTACACTTAAATCTGGAAATAACACTCACCCTTAACAATGAGTCGCACAGTGTAAGAGGTTGTGCTGTTGCTGTGATTCACACAGGTGTAATTCCCTTGGTCTTCCCAATTGACACTTGGGAAATCCAAGTAGGTCTTTTCCTTCTGTGTGTCAAGGCGCACACAGTCTTTCAGCCATGTCAGCTGGATCTGGGGCTCCAGAGGGCAACGAAGCTCATATGGGGGTCTCTGCTGGCCCACATAGACCACCTGCTCCTTCAGTCTTTTCTCATCCACACAAGACTGAGCTACATATAGACAGAAAAGACACAAACATACATAAATATACACTGTTGTCCATAAAGTTCTAATAAAATATTTTTACATCTTACGAAATGATTGTGACCATGTGATCTATTCTTGATAGTGTGTAACTGGGACTCAGTATGTAATCATTGCATCTGGTCAAAGGTGAAAACTGACGTATGTAAACAGGAATAAAAACAGGAAGGTGTCTAAAAGCAAAATTATTCCAACAGTGTATAAAGCTGAATTAAGTGTAGACCACAGGTGTCAAACATGCGGCCCAGGGGCCAAATCTGGCCTGCCAAAGGTTCCATTCCGGCCCGCGGGATGAAAGTGCAAAAATTAACCTAAACAGTCAAGGTTGTCAAAAATCATTCTGGTTCAGGTTCCACATACAAACCAATGTGATCTCCAGTAAAAATAACAACACAATAAACCCATAAATAATGACAACTACAAATTTTCTTTGTGAAAAATTATGTGGAAAAAATTTAAGTGAAAAAAATAACATTATACTGTGAACATATTTACATTTATAAAACTATTCTTTCACAATAAAATGCAAATAAATACAGAAATAAAAACAAAGATGAACAACCCGAAATGTGCAATTTTAGCAATATTCTGCCTGTTACTAAATGTTTTGTGCATTTATGGATCCACTGTGATCTGTAGTTGTTTTTATAATAAGAGATGTAATATTGTAGAAATTCTTCAAATTTTAGTTCCAAACTCCAAAATTTTAACAATATTCTGTGAATTTGTTTATGTAACACTGTGTGTAATGGACATGTATACATAATAAGTCAAGGCATAATATTTGTTAAAATTGCACTAATTTTTCAAATGAAATTTCTGTTTTTTCAGGTTATTCACATCTTTTTTGTAAAATGTAAATATTTTCATAATTTAATTGGGGTTTTTTTGTAACTAAAACAGAAAGAAAACTTGGATTTCTCATTATTTACAGGTTATTAAGTCATTTTTTTTACTGGTCTGGCCCGCTTGAGATTAAATTGGGCTAAATATGGCCCCTGAACCAAAATGAGTTTGACAGCCCTGGTGTAGACTAAACCCTGCATTAAAAATTTACAATACTATTACATGTATAATTACTTATTTCATTGTGTTTAGCAAAATATATATTTCATGTCATCTATTTTTGTTTAATTACTTGTTTGTGTTAAACTGTGTAATGGCAACTGATGGAAAATTCTATGAAATTAATATACCTTACACATGAAGAATGAATATCGTAGTTAAATATCTTTTATTGTCATTTTGATGAGTGAAAATAAGTATTTTAGATAAATTACAAATAGTGTTTGATTGTTTTCTAACATTATATGCACTAGAAGATATTTCATTAATGAAAGAAAAAGCAAAACACTTGCTACAAGCCCTAAACCCCCACACTAAACTGGTTTCAACAGTTGGCTTTACTTCCTTCTTGGTACACATTTGCATATAAATGCAGAGAGTTTGCATTCAGTCTTGTGAGACTACTGGCCAAACATTAATATAGTTTTTGGCAAAGAGTGAGAGTTTAATGGTGCGTGAAGGTGCACTTGTTTACTCTTACACCCTGGCAAAGTCTGAGCAAATGGATTTTGTGTGCTTACTCTGACTAAAAGTGACCCTGCCTGGAATAGGTGTAATACAATAAGCCACGCCAGGTGTCCAAGCCCCTGAGAACAGAATTAGATGACATTTAATAAAAAAAACTGCCCCATTAGATCTGGACCTGTTCTTCAAGATATCCAGCGCATGCGCTCATTGGGAGAAAAAGAAAAGAATAACCTGCAAAACTGGCCTTGTATAGTCCAGTTTGAGCTCTGTCTGGATCACTGTTTATCCTTTTTTTCAGTGTTTTTACTAAAACACAGAGCTGCACATCCGGGTTCAAAGTCCAGGAATAGTTGCCAGGCAACAGCATGTGACTGCGACAGATTGTGTGACCCTGCACACACTAACCACATGGCATTGACCTGGTATTTACCATCAGCATCCTGTAGTCTGAGTCTGACCATGACTAATGGGTTTTTAGAGAAAACAGCCAAATAAATACATCTGAACACTGCTGCTGTGAATTAAGTCAATAAATGTGCAAGTAAAGTATAATAATATCATATCTGAATAAATTAAAGATTAAAGTTTCTTTTTACATCCTTACCGACTGCCGGGAAGGTCTGGTCCCACAACCCGACACAAATCACAGTGAAAGCGGCTAAACTCAGAGCCATGAGTCGTATGTTCTTCCTCCTCGGGTGAGAAATGACCTGGCTGGGTTTTCTTTAGACATCACTACCTTTACACTACTGTGATCATTTCACTTTAGTTACAGTACGAGGAGTACAGACGTGATAAGCAAACGTCGGCATTCGGGTTTTGTCTACGCACCTGAGGACAACAAAAAAAAAAAAAAAAAGAAACTCGTCTTCCTATTGGCCCTGCGTGACCACGTGACGCTGGCACCGGCCTTCACCTGCATATACGTAGGTCTTTTACCTGGGTTAAAGTGAAACTAGACAAAAAGGCTGTAAAGTTTGTAAAAAGGTAAAACACAAAGCCCCACCTTATCCATCTGTCACAAGGTTTCACAGGAATCAAGTGACAAAGACCAAAAGCCAGTGACAAAACAAATAGTAAGAAAATAGGCTGCAAACATTAACAATGTTTATTTTATCAGTTATTTGCCTCAGAGATTAATACACTAAATCTTATATAATTTAACAGGAAAAAAAGACAAAAGTGCTGTTTTCAACGTACATGATAAAATGTTATTACATATTTTTATTGGTTTATGTACATGTTTACAATAGACTTTTAAACTTCCTCTATAAAGAATCTGTAAATGCATTGTAATGTTCAAACAGTATTTTGAAGTAGATCCAGTATCTCTGAGATAAACATTTCATTTGAATAAAATACATTATTTCATTAATTGTCAGAATTTCACATTATTTAGTTAATTTAGTTTTATTTCAAGTGCATAAAATCATAAGATAACCAAGAACAATCCAACACAGAGAAACAAAGTAGGATGAAGTATAACTTTTAGACTCCCACCCCCTTGTTACAAACTAATAATTAAATTGATTCAGCTTCCTTTGCTTTAGCACACTTTTTTTCTTTTCTTTTTTTTTTTTTTACATTTTTGCAATAACACAACACACCCATGTAAACCATTCAGCATTCACTTTTTTAGTCACCTAACACACAATCAAATTTGCATAATCAACCTTTTTTAATATAAACTATAACATTTATATGCACTTAAATTATTTAGCACAAGTACAACTTTTAATAAATGTGATAAAATCTCCTAATCATGATAGTCTGTGTTAATTAATTACAAATAGGCAATATACAATAATATCTTATTTTATGCATTCTTCTATATTATAACCAGATATTCACTTATTCAGATAATGTTCTGTATTTTGTTATTATTATTATTTGTTATATATCTTGGAAAGTACAGCCACTCAGCATTTTGACTTTTAATTTCTTAGTGACTCAAATTTGGTAAAGTTTCCCTGTTTTATTCCAGAGGTAGTTTATGTGTAGACCAGTGTTACAAAGCATTAAATCCATCTCTTTCACTCTTATGAAATGCATGGAATATTTCTACTTTTATAAAATATGTGGAATGAGAAATTCCCTACAAGGTTAACTTATATTTATATTTACGCATTTGGCAGACATTTTTTTCCAAAGCGACTTACAAGGGAAAAACCAAAAATGAAAGAAAAATACAAGAATAGATTAAAAACATAAACATGGCTGTACAGTTAAAACAGTGTCATACAGAAGAATAAACAGCAAGATAATAGACTAAAATATTAATCTATTTTGTGTAATAAAAATGGTGTGTCTAATAAAAACATGATATTTGGGTAACATCTTGTTAATTGCCCATGAGATAGTCATTACCTTGAACCTCCCATCCTTATACAATGGATGGATATAGTTACAGGGATATATGTAACGGAAAAGGAGACTTTCTTACTCAAAATAATGGATTACTGACAAGGAAGAGGACGCTGGGGAATTTCTTGAGAGGACACTTGATGTAAGTTACCATGGTTGGTTAAATATATGCAATGTTATTTTGAATTGTATTGGGAAAATGTTCAATTCTAAATAAAAACTGAAAAAATAAATAAATAAATAAAAATCCAAAATTCAGTGATGGAAGAAGTACACATTGAGATATTGTAGGAAAAGGGCATTCTACTAACAATACTCTGCTACTAAGTACAGTTATGCCTTATTCAACACCTTACCATGTGGATATTTGTAGTTAAATGTGGGTTTATTAGGGAAAACTAGTCACTGTGCATTAAAATATTCCCTGTCTGTGTTATGTTTGTTGTTTCTGCATTCACATGTATGTTATTTTTTACTGTGTTGATGTTTCAGACAGAACTTGTTTTAATGACATTATACACTATGAGGTGGTTTAATCAACACAAATGCATCATATATCATATTCATGCTTCTCTGCTCTATGAGAATCATTTCTGTATAAAGTCAGTATTTGAATGGCTCAGAAAATACATTTTCAGAAAATAGATTTTACATTTTCCAAATGTATGCAAACAAATTCAAAGGGCTTTTCAGAGAATTATTAATTCATTAGTTCAAAGGAGCATTTAATCCTTCACTTTAAAACACACAATCACTACATTTGGAAAGGTGTGATTTCCAATACACAGCAGAAGGATGACAAATTTGAATCTGCAAAGTAACTAAAGCAGTCAGACAAATATTGTGTGGGAAAAAATAGAAGAGAGTGAGTTTAAAGTTACAAAAATGAAAATGCAAAAATGTATACTTAAGTACAGCATTGTAAGTAGAACAAGACAGGAATTTGAGTTCCTGAAAGAATACAGGCAAAATGTTTTCATGGCATAATTAACTAAATGAACATACGTGAAGACATTTCATGATGACAAAAGGGTCCTCTTTTATTTGGTAATATAAAATATTAAAAAGCAAAACATTCTTGTGTCCAATTTACAAAAGTTACCATCAGATCCTCTGCAAATTGTGACAATCATCACAGCGATTTGTACAATATAAGGCAACATTGTCACACAATCAGTACGGTATGTGCAGTAGCAGTAATAAATTATCTTTAGGCCTTCAATATAAACACACACATCACAAATATAGAGATCCAACAAAAAGCGTTCAGTGCATTCTCAAAACAAGACGGTACAGTAAAATCCCTGTACATTTGTTTTAGGGAAATTAGCCTGTCTTCAAGGTCCATTTCATGCTTGACGCCCTGCATTTAACATCTGACTGCAAACAATAAAAAGAGAATGAGAGCCCTCTTTCTGAATTCCTATGATTAATGGGTTTGAAGTTGAGTCAAGTGATGGTCTAGACACTTTAATGCACAAGGCAACACAGGGTTCATGTTCTCAGGAAAGAGTTCCCCATTTAAGTGTCTGAAGGCTGTCATGCTTCAAATGACCTGTTAAGATATAAAAACAGGGTTTAGATGGTTGCCGTACTCATGTCAAGGAAACAAAGACTTGTTTCAACATTATAAGCTGCAAATTACAAAAAAAAACTTGTCACAATGTCACACATTTCAGAAAAAAAAGTACAATAATCCTATAAGTAGCCAAACCACATTAGAGTTATTTAGTCATTATTTAGAGCAATTCATCTATATTATAAAAGCCAAGTGACCTCTGTGTGTGTGCGTGTATGTGTGTCTCAGGATTCACACAAAATTCGGAAAGAGCTGACAGCTGCAGTTTGGCATACATCTGTATTTTTGGTAAAGGAACAGACTAGCGAAAACGACAAGTTGATAGGACCAGTATTTTGGGAGATATTAGTAATTTTGAAATACAAAAGCCTTACAATCACGATGCCATACCCCGAACACTTTGGGAGTGATTGCTGGAAAAAAACAGTACAGCATGCACAAATACACAACAGTGTACAAACTGCCACATCTAGAACCTTTGGATCCCATCACTCTGTCACAGCAGATTAATGTGAACAACTGATGTTGTGTGGATTTGTTACTGGTATTATTTGTTATAGGTATTATTTGTGTGAACGTGGTATACGATATTTTGTTCATGCTTTCTTATATTCTTCATTTCATAGGTCTTATGTATCTCATTGTTGTGTTTTGGGTTTTTTTGTAGTTTTGTTTGTTTTGTTTTTTTTTTCTCTCTCTTCTGCCCAGTTTACTCAGTTCTGGTTGTAGTTATTGTTACCATTATAATTGTCTCCATGGTTGTTGCTGTTCGTATTGTTGATACTTTCTTGTGAGGGTCTTCGCCACCTTCTTCTCTCTTGTTCTCTCCCCTTCTTCTACCCCCCCACCCCCACCCCCCATGTCAGGTCTGGCATCGAAATGTAGTTCAACAAAACTCATAATAAACACAGTAGAATATCAAAGGGCGCTTCATATACTTTATGACGTTACCCTTGGCAAAGCAAATTTGTTCAACACCGGGAGGAACCAGACTACCATTCTGCTGTTAGGAGGCTGGACAAGACAAGTAGAAAAAAACAAAAAAAAAAGTAGTGTGAGATACTCCCTGGTAAAATGTCCAAATAAAAGAGGATACACAAGCAAAGGTGCCAGAAAAATGGGCAATGATGACTGGGAGTACAGTTGGTGTCGGCTGCTGCCTTATCGGTACAGACAGCTGCCTGTCAGCCAGCTGAGCCCATAAAAAAAACAAAACAAAAAAAACAAAAAACCTTTGGATCCCACGGGTAAACTCATTAGTTTACATATAACAATAGATATAATATGTAGAGAAATTATGATAAATATACAGGAAATGTAAACATCTAAACATTAGTTTGGTGAGATTTTCTGTAAATGTGGGATGACAATAAACCTTTACCACAGCAGACGTTACAATATTGTTTTTTAACGTTCATAGATCTACAACTATTTCTGTAGTAACTTCCAAATGAATTTTTCTCTACAATTAAATACCTTTATTGTAGAGAAAAAAAATCTAAGTGATTTATCAACATTTGTTATATTATTCTGTGCATTTTGTATTTTTCAGTACAAATCAAGTATTTTCCAATATTTAATTCACTGATGATGTAGACACTCAAAGGAGCACTGAATAAATTCAAATACTATTATATCAAAACAGAGAAAATTGAAGAAACGGTGACTTCTTCAGTAAAGTCTATCATTAACTGGACATCAAATCCTCATCATTTGTCAAACTACATGGGTTTTATTGGTGAATTAATGCTACAGAAGATGGTGGTGTTTCCATGTTCATTATGGAGTCTCTGAACATCCAAAACTGGCACATCTAACGCTGGTGAAAAGATGAGAAACTGCATTTTACCTGAATTACTTCATTGTATTGATAGGACAAGTAGTTCATTAGTTCAACTGTTAGTTAGTTCATTTATTGTGATAATTATTAATAACTAACATGAACATATTGATCGTGATAATATCAATCAACAGGTATTGGAGGCTGTAGGTGTGATGTGTCCCAGTACTGATGTACAAACAGAAATGTAAGGCATAAGGTTTATCATTTCATTACTGCATATCAGTTTAAAACTCACTGTTCTTTTCTGTGTGACCATGTGTTATCTGAGACTCACCTGAGTTCCTCTTTTAGTCTCTGGAGTTTATCAAAGAGCTTTTCATTCTTGACGCCCATGGGGGCACTGGGTACGAACCAGGCTGCAATGAATTTGCAAATGACAACAACATGCTGCAAAAGAGATGATGAGATGCAAATCTAATTAATGTGATCTCAGTTTCAATCACTGAAAATATGGTTTTAATTAAGATGATGTTCCCTAAGTTTTAGCCCCAGCTACATAAAGTTAAGTTTAAAACAAACAAACAAATAAATAAATTAAAATAAATTAAAAAACTGATGAACTGGGAAAAAATGTTGGATTAATGGTTAATGTTTTATAACGTCCTCAAACAAATCAGTCTACAAACTGGAGTTGTAGACTGACAGCTTACCTCAAACAAGATCACAAATGCAAAGCGAACAGCTAAAATTAGCCAGAACTGTGGGGTCAGACTGTAGTCCTCATTGCTCCTATAGTCTTTATAGCTGTAATAAGACAACAGAGTTTAGCAGAAAGGAAGCAGATGAGAGCAGATTCTTTAAGATGTTGCATGTCGTTAAAAAGGAATGTGGACTTTATCTGTATAGGACTTTATTATGGGAATTTACAGCCTTTGCAGTAAGACTAACACAACACTTCCAGGAAATTACACGGAATTAACTATATTACCAGTGCTTTTGGCTTGTTACCCATTATAGGTTACACTTTAACCTCTAAGAAAAGGGAACAAATAACATTATAAATGTCTTTACAGTGTTGGAGATAAATATTGAAAAAAAAAAAAAAAAAAAAACAGAACAAACCTGCAGTAAGAGACATTCACTCCACTAGGAGTCGTCATCTGGTCAACTGAAAACTCATTGTGTATGTTGCGGTCGTCCATCTGTGCAATAGACAGGGTGTTGTTGATGTATCCAGCCATGCAGCTGCAAAGACACAATGATTTATTTGAAGTGAATATTGAGCAAAACATGACATAATATTAACATTTTCAAGTGAATACAGACAAAAAGCACATTCTTACTCTAGATTTGTAAAATCTGCTGCAGTGCCGTTAGCACACGGGCCATAACGGAAACGATAAACGAGTCGAGGGATGAAGTCTGATGACACACCAATGACCAGACCGTTTGCGATAACAGCTAAAACACCAATCGCCTCCAAAACGTCTATCCACACACCTGGAGAAAAGCACCATAAATATGAGAAGAAAATATACAAAAGAGAGGAAATTCACCTGCATAATGACAGCCTTCATTTAAAACTTTTGGTTGTAGTTTACCAGTAAATCTCACCTATATCATTTGTTTTCTTTGGAACCAGTCTGCGCTCCAGAGTGACCATCTTAATGGCATCCAAACGTATCTCAATGACGTTATTAATGAGAGCAAGCAGTGGTGCAAGAGGAAATGCCGCCACAAATATGGTGGTAAAGCTGAACTGGATCACTAAGAAAAGAACAAGCAAAATTATTCCCAGAACTTAACTTCTTGAGGTATGTGTTTGGGTGAAACAGATCTTACCCATCTCCAAAAACTCATTAAAAAGGCTGAATGAGTCAACATCATTCAGACGGTAGTTGCTGAGCCAGTCACGAAGTTTGCAGGTGTCACACAGTTCAGCTCCATGTTTGGCCTCTGAATCGTCTTTTAGGTAGCAGTGAGCACATTTCCTCTGAAGCTTCTGGGTTCTTCTTCTCTTTAACCACCTGGAGAACCAGCTGAAGCCAAAAAAAAAAAAAAACAGCTCTAACCATACTGTGCAACAGAAGTGTATGTAAAGTATATACACAAATCTGAACAAGTGGCACAGGCATAACAAACCCCACCCCCTTGAACATATTCTGCTCATTATAAGTAAATGGGAAGATTTTAAAAATTCATAAAAGGTTTGAACTTTGACCTACTGTTCCCAAAATGTAATGAGATCCATTCTGGGTCACTGGCAATCTATAAAGTCAGTTTGGTATGAATTCAAGCAACAGTTTTGCTGGTATAGACATGTGAAATTTTGCCCATTATAAGTAAATGGGAAAAAAAAAAGATTTAAAAAATTTATTAAAAAAATTTAAACTTTGATCTACTTTTCTCAAAATGTAACGACATCTATTCTTGGCCACTGGCAAACTATAAACGAAATTTGGTAAGAATTCCCCCAATAGTTTTGCTGCTACGGTTATTTGAAATTTCACCCATTATAAGTAAATAGAAAAAAAAGATTTTAAAAAATTCATTAAAAATTTAAACTTTAACCTACTGCTCCTAAAATGTAATGATATCTATTCTGGGTCACTGGCAATCTATAAACCAAATCTGGTATGAATTCAACCTATAGTTTTGCAGCTAGAGTGTTAAAAATCAAACAAAGAAACAAACTGAACCAAAAGCAATACCCCTCGCCTCCCCTTCGGGGGGGTGTAATAATACTTACGGGACAGTGAACTCAAAGACGTTGCTGATGGTTTGCTTCAGAACCATTATAATGGCCATTTGGACGAACAGGTCTGTGAGACATCCACTGGGGTGACACTGCACACATAAAGAAGATCATTAACAGCATTTTAACATGCATTAGTTAACACATTTTACATCAGATGTTTGTATGTTTACCCACCTCTTCAAGCCTCCATTTCCCTGCAATTCGCACATAACCACCGGGATGACCATTTATCCTGTCAGGGTTTTACAGAAACAAGTCATTACAACCTCAAGTTCATCAAGTTTGAGCATGAGTCATTGTGTCAGTGAATATATGATTCTGGACATTATTAGTTACTATGAATGTTATCTGTATGAAAACACAAATGAGAATATTTTACTGTAAGTTCATACCTGCCAAGAAAAAAGGCCACATAGAAGAGTGAGGAGAAGTAGGTGAAGAACTGGAAAGTGAACATCTTGACGGTGAAACTTTTCTCTGTGGCAGCAAATGATCTGGTTTCCTCTGGTGAAGACAGATTTCGTATCAGTGTACATGTAGTTCACTATTTACCCAGCAGATGGCAACATTATACAGCATTAACCCATAAAGACCCAGTACTACTTCTGTGTCAGTTCCCAAATGAATTTTTCTCTGTAATTAACCTTTCTTAAGTGATTTATCACCATTGATTGTAACATTATCTTCCTTGTTTTCCCTGTGTTCAGTATAAATCAGATATTTTTTCTGTATTTCATTTACTAATCATGTAGCTGTTCAGTAAAGTTCAGAAAAAAGTTGAGAGTTGTTATATCAAAAACAGAGAAAACTCAAGAAAAAGCAAGTTTTTCAGAAAAGATATCAATAACTGAACATAAAACTAAGTGTTTCTATCTACTGTCACTGATCAAACTCTATGGGTTTTACTGTGAATCAATGTTGTAGAAGATGTGTTTCCACGGTAACTACGGAGCCTCTGAAGATGGCAAACTGTATTTTACACCAATTATTTACATGGATTGACGTGATTAGTGAATCAGAAGTTATTAAACATTTTAGACTGGTAGATGTTGTTGGTCACCAGTGGAGGTTTGGGTCTTTATGGGTTAAAGGCTGCCTGGATCCATTTCATTTTTCTTGTATTATCTTATTCACTGCCGACATCTATTTTGTTTTCTTTAATGTAATGTATATTTAATGCAGATATTACACAAATATTATTCTATTGTTGCTAAAGGCCTTTTTTTTTAATGAATTACATTTCATTGCACATGGAAGTATTTCACTGCTTTCACTTTCCATAAGGTTTCCTTATAAAGCATGTTGGTGAGTCAGCTTACATGAATCTCAGAACAGACATCTATCATCTACGTAAGACATGCTTTTTCATCTGCAAAGTGTTCAGATAAACTTAGGAGGTGAAAAGCGCATGTTAATTAATGCATCAAGGTTGTTATGGATACAAACTAACACTTAGTACTAAATAGAAATGAAACTAAAACTTGTCAGTGTGACTCTTTGGCTCAGACACACACACATAACTCCTCATTCTCCAGTCAGAACTGATTCCTGCCTGGTTTCCTGCTGGATCTGTTCACCTCTTCTCATTGCTCATCCTCAAAAAACTGTTTGTGACTATTCTTTTAACACTTTTTTTAAAAATCCTGGAACATCTCAAAAGAAAATCTGGGAACCACATCCATTTGGCTGTTCCTATTCGCAAACTGATTTCAACTGGGCCTTGATTTGTTAGAGCCGATCACAAACATTTATCTGACATGAGGACGGTCAGATGTGGTTTGATAGAAGGATAGGCAAAAGCAAATATGCAAAGATGCTGCAAACAGGAGTGGACTAGACATTCAAAGTCAGTCAAAACTGTTATGTGAACAAAAACAGAACAAAGCTGTACTTTTACTGGATGAAAAGCACCATAACCTGTCACTCAGGTCTGTGCGATACACAACCGCTGCTACATGTTGACACAGGCATAAATGAGGACTCTCAGTTAATGAGTCTTATAATGGTCTTTAGTTTATCCTAGAAACAGACCACTGTATTACAAGCAGCAAATTCTTTTTTTTTGCACCATATCTTTTACAATATGTATGAAATATATTTTATAATGCACTACTTTTGTCACAGTTGATTTTTTCTATTCATATATTTGTTGATTCAAAGCATTGTACATAGGGTTTTCTTAAAACAAAGTATTTAGAGGCAAACACTTCTTTATATATGAAAAGCAAATAAAAAAAATATTGTCACTGTCTTTACTGTTCAAAAACTAAGTAATGGAAAAATGCAATAGCCAGAAACAAAACTAAATTCGACCAAGTCTTTTGCATTACGCCCTAATGGAGACTCTGCGTAGTTGAAACACACTGAAACTGGTGTCTCTATACCATTGCTCTATTTGACTGTAGGAAATTCAATTGCATTCCGCTGGAAATCAAAATTAAATGACTAGGCTAGTTCTTGTTTAACACTCAGACACTTAAATGACAGACAGTACTAATTATGCATTGTTTTGTTTATACTCCAGCCATTTTCTCCAGCGCTTTATGAAGATATGTTCCTTGATCTGTAGATAATAAGTTAATCTTTCCATAGAGTAGATTTCTTCTATTATAGCTAGCCACTGATCCTCACGAGGTGCATTAGTTTTGAGCCTGTTCCTTGTAATGATCTTTTTGGAATCAATTATAAGAATTTTAAAAACGTATTTGTCTTCTTTCTCTATTACATGTCCAGGAATCAATCCAAGCAAAAAAAACTTGGGTCCTTAGGAATCGTAAAAGTCATAATGCCCTCAATTATTTTAAAAAGCCTTTCCCAGAAAGACTTCAGTTTTGTGCATGTCCAGAAAATATGAGACTGACTAGCACTTGCGTGCCCACACTGTCTCCAACAATATTGTTGATGTCCCTCTACTTTAGTAGTGATATGTGGTGTAATTAAGAATCTAATCAAGCTTTTCCACCCAAATTCCCTCCATCTTTTTAGAGCTAGTAGATGTTTGTTGTGTGTTGCACATGGTATACCAATCACTCTCTGACAAGACAATACCCAGCTCCTCCTCCCAGTTTGATTTAATGTATAATGTGTTGTTTCCATTTAGTTTCTGCAGCCCTTTATATAATTTAGAAATAATTTTACTTGGCATACTTTTGTAGGCATCTGTAAAAAATGTTAAGTCAGCCCCAATACTTGAAATCCCTTTTCTTATTTCTGTATTGTAAAAGTGTCGTATTTGTAGATATCGAAACAAATCTGTAATTTCTAGATTGAATTCTGTTTTTACCTTTTCAAATGACTTCAAAACATTTGCATAATGTTATATTTCAATGTGTAAATTAGTCTGCAAATATAGGTGTGATACAAATTCAACAGCATCCATTAGAAATGTCAAAAATGAGAAGAATAAATGTACCTATTTCACAAAGCTTCATGGCTACTATCCTGTTGACCTGTAACATAAACACATGGTCAGAATAATACAGAGCAATGTCAACATGAAAAAGAGTAACGTGGTAAGAAAGTTGTGTACCCGTGTCATGACTATGATAATGAGGTAATGAAAGAGGGCCCCTAACATCATTGCTCCACTGTTGGAGTGGTTGCTCAGAAACTCCCATGATCCTTCAGCCAAGAGAACCGCTGCAATCACCCTAAACACCACTAAGGCATGTGTCAGGCCAATGATCACGAGTATCTGTGGAAACACAAAAACACTCACTGTAGTATAACACCTCTGAGGCCCTCCAACTAACACATTTTCTCTGGACTTAATTTTAACTTATGCACTTTCAGCTACATGTATTTGACACCAAACTAGCATGACACTATTTCAACTTTTGTAAAAATGTTCTGCCACTTTACAAGCTCTATAATTATATTAGAATGACAAGTCACCCACCATAACTGTGACACAGATCAACACCAAAGTGCTGCGCAGATATGAGTGCTTATACTTCTTGGGTTCACAGTTGACGTTGTTCACAATTTCCAGGATTAATTCCTCCTAAAAACACAGAAACAAACAAATGAATAAACACAGCTCAGCTATTCACAACATTTATTTGCAGAAAAACTAGACAAAATAACAAAACTACATTGTTTTACACTGAAAAATGTAATGATAAAAGTTAATATTAATTTTTAAACAACATAAGATTTATGCTTTATTTCAGGAAGAGTTAAGAACTGATATTTGTTGAAATAAGCCTGATTCTTTAACCCCCTGTTGCATCAGTTTTGTCTTGTCTTGTGACCGCCTCTCTTCCTCTTGGTCACATTTTTAAAGTTTCAATGGTTTTTTTATGCTGAATATATACACATTGTACGTGTCTATTTAAAGCCCTCAGAGCCACAGATTCAAAAGTTAGACATAAAACTGAATAAATGTGGAGCTGTATTATAGATGTACCTCCTCTTCACACCAATCAGACACTTTCCATTCACACACAAACGAAGCCCGATGTCTCTTCCAGAACTCCAGAAAAAGTGTTGCTGTAAAGAACAGAGATTTATTATTTAAAAAAAACACATCCCTTGAGTTTTAGCAACAGGTTTTTCAACAATGAACCACTTCACAAAATTAACAGCATGCAAGATGTGATTTGCAATATGAGACGTTTTCCTCTTAAGTTGTGTCTAAGACATTCAATAACTAGAGGAAATGTTATATTTGTAACCTGTGACTGAACCTGCCAGAAACCAGACCTCAGATCCAGCCGTTAGAAGGCTTAATAATTCATTAATTACATTTTCAGCATGTGATTCGCAATGTAAGACAGCACTGATTAAAGCTTACTTCACATTTGTTCAAGAAAAACATTTTTAGGAAATGAAAACGATGGAAGAAGTGACCCCTACTGTTGTGGTTTCAACATAATCTGCAACTTTGATGGTAATTTGCATCAAGTTTATTCCAGTCATTGATTTTTCAGAGAGTAATTACAAAATTATAGTTGTATGGTTGTTTTTATAATGCTTGCTTTTTGTGAAAGTTTATATTTCTCTGGGTTCATTATGACTTACAGCCTTAGGTTTCACCTCTGTCCTTCTTTAGTCTTTCTCTTCCTTGTCTCACTCCCTCCTTTAAATACTTCCTCTTAGATTTCATGCATTAACTTTTTCACTGGAGCATGCAGCCAGCACTCTAGTTTTTCAGACAGTAGCGCTATTATACTTCAGTAAAGTAAACTGGTTTCAATTATTTTTATTTACAGTTAGAATCAATATATAATTCAAGATGACATATGTTTAGAGGTCGCTGAAATCTGTATAACAATCTAAAACATAGATGGACAAAGGAATTAAAGCTGAATAAAAGTGTCAGTGGTGATTTTTATGTATTGGTATGGATGACTACTGGACCACCTCCACTGACAGATGGATTAGGCTGAAGAAGATGTGAGTTGCCAGTATGTTCTCTCAGTGATGTGGCATCTCCTTGGCAGCATATGAAAACATTCAGTTTGATCGAATAGAAACGGAGGCAAATAAAAGACTGATTGTACTGTTTCGCCAAGATTTTCAGTATTACATCACAGACAACTAAAGCATTCTTATTTTTAGTGAGAACCAGAAATTTCTGGTCTGGAGAGATATTATGTCTTTTATTAAGAGGTAAGTAATAGGGTTTGACAGTACTCATTTTCTTCTCAAGTCAGTTTTAGTTTCATTTTATACCCCTTGTATTTGTTTTTCAATTCCTCTATCTTTTATTGTACTACAGGGACTTTCTGCTCAGTCATAGTGCATTTGTTGCTGTGCAGATGAACTCCACTGACATGTTAGGATTATATTGTCTTCATTTTTAGCTCCTATTGTTAGATTTTGGTTTTTGTTCATATTTCGTATTGCTTTGTTACTGTATGTCTTTGTTTTTTCTGATAAACAAAAATGAATTTTTTGATAACAACTGAAACATTTGAGAACAAAATGAAATGAAGGTTTCTGTGAATATAAGAATAAATACATCCTGTGGACATATTAACTCACCCCAAATTGCCATAAACATCGCAAAGAGCACTGTGCCATTGTTGTCAAACAGTAGGGTCACCTGTAGAAGAACAGCAGCAGCAGTGAACACCAACTGACGTAAATCATTTGTCAAGTATAAGTGCACTGTTATGTACCTTAGCGTAGGTGCAGGTGTCCGAAAGCAGCCACACTTTACATCTCTTGTCACAAAGTGGACACATGACGGTGTCAGCCTCACAAACCTCCTTTCTAAAAGACAGTGGTTTATTTATGAGGTATTTAACAAGACAAGATAAGATAAGATAAGATAAGATAAGATAAGATATACTTTGTTGTATTGGGGGAAATTTGTTGTAGTCAATAGTGCACAGGGGCTGCAACGCCATACAGAAAACATAGTACAAACAAGAAGACATCTCAGTGCAGACACAGAATAATAAATAAGACACGTGACAGCAATACTATGACATGACATACTGAAACAATGGACAGGATACAGCACCAGTAGGTAAATAAATAAAACTCTTGCACAACCCTAAATCCATACCAAAATATGTAACAACATCACAAGAATTAAAGCCAAAGTGATTAAAAATATTACCAATAAAGGATGAAACACCACCATCAATAAATAGAGATAAAATGTGATAAATAAATAAATAGTAACCAGCCATTTTCGCAGTTACAAAGTACGTGGTTGAGATTTATTAAGAAGATAGATTTAGGAGGGGAGGAAGGATAATTTAAAGCTGTTGCTTGTGCAGCAGATGGCTCTATAGTGTCTACCCAAAGGTAGCAATTCATATGCGGAAAACAACACATGAAACGGGTCCTGCAGGATTCTGTTTGCCTGTCTGATTACAGTGCTCTCATAAACAGACTGCAAGGGTTGGAGCTGATTATTCGACCCTATAACTTTCATCGCTGTTTTCACTATACTCTTGAGTCTAGATTTAGACTGAACTATTAGTGTACCAAACCATGCAGCCATACCATATCTGATGATGCTACCAAGAACCAAGAACAGCATTATAGAAAATAAGCAGAGTCTCAAAATGTTAATGTGCAGTTGTGACACAGATATTGTGGAGTTGTGGGAATACTTACATGAGGGGCGAATCATTGAAGAAGGCAAGACCATAAAGGAAGACAACGAGCCCGATGAGAGCCGGTGGGATGAGCAGATATGTATACCAGCCAAGCCACAGGTAGTACAAGGCCACCTTCTCCCCAAAGTAATTCCTGGTACAAGCACATACAAGCCTTAAAAACCATGAAACAATATGCAATAATTTCTCATTTAAAAATCTGTGTTTACTGCAAAGTTTCATACACTTCACTATTTGTTAACTCTGTGTATAAATGTATTTATTAAATATGATATAAATTTTACTGAACATTACTTTGATTTAATTCTTTTTTTGTAGTATATTCTTCTTGTCATGATATATGGGTGGTTCTATCGTGATAAATCGCAACAAAGTTTACTTTAAAATAGAAGTCACATAACAAATGTTGTATGTTCATGTAATAACCAGATAACATCTTATCAATAACTTAAAATGTTCCCACATTTTAAAGAAGAGAAAAAAATATTAAATATCACCGATATTTATCAGGTTATTAAACTCATAAATAGTGTACATTAACATTAACAATTTTGAGTTTATTATTCCTCTGTGGATGTGGAACTGGAAACCCTAGTCCACATACAATTAATGGACAGAGGTACCTTCACGTCATAGACTGGTGTCTGAAATGCCACTTTGAATCCAGTAGTTTATGATTTGGACACTGCCACATTAGCTTTTTGGACCCAGAAGTGACTGTATATGGATAAAAGAGGCAAAACTACAGGAGCCCAGGGGCTCAGTGATGATAATACTAAACACTAGCTTATTTACTTTAAAACTCATCACCCATTTTATAACAAAAGAGTTTTGCAGTCGTGTAAGTGGAACTGATTAACCACAACTAAGGTTGAATATGTGAGTTAAAAATACCTCTTATGAAATAAACTGAAAGGCATGTGAGCTGAGATTAACAGAAGAAAGATTTAAAGATGGACCAGGTCAATTAGTAGAAGTTCCAAATAGAACACATGGGATAGGAATGACTCCAGAAAAAAAATATTTACTTATCAGAGAGAAGTGCAATGCAAGTCAGGATTTTTGGAGCCAATCCCAATGACCATCAGTAATATTACAAATTTAAGATACTTCTGCGTCTGCTTCATTTTGGAGCCGAGGTGCTTGGAAGCATTTATACAGTTGACAAACATCGCTGATGATGTCATGTGTGCTTATAAATATATGACAGGAGGCCTGGTAATTATATAATTAAATGATATTGCACAATGTGTGTGGTATGGACCACACTGTTACAATTTTAACTCAGTTTTAAAGGCATGACACATGTTTACGTTGTACTCTTCTGCATCGACAACATCTCTGATCTGTTCCTGCATTAAGTCTGTTGTTTTAAATATTGACCTCCAACATGCGTGCATCATGTGTGGGTGTTCACCTATTTGCTGTTGTCTTGTTAATACCTGAGTGTACTTCACAGTATCATGAAAATGGAAAACAACAATGCTGCAATAACTGCAACTGTCAAAAAAAGCGGAATAATAAATAGGTTGTTGTGTTGCTTTCCAAACCTGACAGCAGTTATGGGTTGCCCTTGGAGACAGGCTGTCCATCGAGCCCAGCTCTCCTTCAGCTCTCTCTGTTTCTTTTTCTGAGAGCAGAAGCACAAAGAAATCAAAGGAAATCTCCAACATGAAGACAGTTTTGTACAAGCTGGTTAACACAGCCTGCATAAAAAGATGCTAACAGAGAAATAATAAATCTGTTGTTGATGTTTAGCAATCTATGCTAACTGACACATACAGGTAAAAGCATACAAAACTGTTATGATGGGAGTAATGGTTGTAAATATATATAAACATTCTTTAACAAAGATTCAAAGAAACAAAAAACACCTTCACCTATGAGATGTTATATAAGGAAACAGAAAACCATTTGTGTCTATGTTCATATGTGCAGAAATACATGTCCTAATATGTGGTAATAACAGATGATTCACCACATTAATATATGCTGTGTACAAATACCTGAGACAATAGAGCATTGTGATAGTAGGTTAGTGCCAAATTCCACTTGATAATTTCAGACATTACTAAAAATAACACTAAAACAGACTATCTTTAGCATGGGAATTTGTGCATGCACACTAAGAAAACAATAGCATATCATTTACAGGTATTCTTAAGAAGTGCTGATGCGTTCCTTAATAAATGTTTTCTGCACATACAGTCATATGTTTGGAGTCTTTTTTAAGTACAATCCTAAAATGAAACTATGACAACTTTGAAATGTACTATCTGAAATAGTTTGTAAGTTATGCATAAATGCTGTATGACTTTACAGACTGCATTTTAATAACACATTTCAGTATTTTTACCTCATGTAAACAGAATCGTGCTTCAAAAACCCTCATCTTCATGAGATCCCTCAGACCCTCTAGAGGACAAACAGGTAAAATGAATAAGCCTTAGGTTTCTGCTTATCTGAGAAAGATCATGAATTTGTTAAAGTCTTCTCACCTCCAGAAAGGATAGGGGTGTGATTCAAAATGAAGTGGACAATCCTTATTCTGAAATGAAGAAATATATCATTTTTAAATTATAACATCACATTTTTTTTGATCATTTAAGTAATATTAAGAGGAAATGTTTGATATCTCAATGCCACATATTTAAAAAACAAGCATGCATTTACTTTTCAAATGATTTAGAAAGGAAAGTAAGGACATGTGTAATAATAAAAAATACTGTATATACTACTTCAATACTTCAATCTGTTACCAAAGAGTGTGAGTAAAGTGTGTATAAAACTCTTAGATAGTAATATTGTTTACCTGGTGCTGAGAGGGACAATGTTCTGATCTGAGCTCCAATTACAGGCATCAGATACTTTCAACAGGTACCTGTACTTCTCAAAAATTTCTTTAGGTGCTTGAATCCCATAAAAGACAAGATCATCATCTATAATTTTCTATTCAGAATGAATAAAAAGAAGAAATGAATTGATCAACCTTGAAAAAACATGTTTACACATGAATAAGAAAAGCATTTGTTTGGATCAAAAACTTACAGTGACTTTGAGGTTCTTCTTTTTCAGCTCTTCAATGTACTCACATTGCTTCTTATATGCCTGCCTCTCCTGGTTGTCAATAGTTTTTGCGACCAGGACGTAGTCATATGAGAGTGGAGTGTGCTGCGGGTCAGAAATAATAACTATATTGAGACTTCTGCAGATGGATGCAAGTCAGTCTTTCTCTGAATACCCATATGGAAGTGTAATAAACGTCATATACAGTATGACCCTATAGAAAGTGTGATGTTTCTGTATATGTTACTTAGCACTACACAATTTGGTAAAAGAGTCATACTGTGGATATTGTAGACAATATTGGGATTATTTTGATTTTAGTGTACTTGCTTGGTTATTGAGAAAAATGCAAATATACAGTATGTAGGCAGTTGTGTATTTTTCTAACTGAAACATACAAACTTCCAGTAGCATAAAAAATGTAAAAAATTAAAAAAAAAAAAAAATTAAATTAAATGCACAGGTTTCATTTTCATTCACTCTGTCTGTTCAGTGTCATTGGTTGTAGAACAGAGGTCTTGTCTATTTTTTTTTTCCATTTCTGCTTTTAGATCATACTAAATCCACCTTAAATCACAGACTTTTATGATGAAATACTTGCACAAACTGATATTGTGATTAACCCATAAAGACCCAAACATTCACTGCTGACCAAAACCATCTACTCATCTAAAATATTTAATCCCTGTTGATCCACTAATCCTATCAATGCATGTAAATAATTGGTGTAAAATGCAGTTTGTCATCATTTCACGGTCATCAGATATGACCCATTTGGACGTTCAGAGGCTCCGTAGTGAATGTGGAAACACCGTCATCTTCTACAACATTAATTCCCCAGTAAAACCCATGGAGTTGGATCAATGACAGTGGACAGACACACTTTTTTATGTTCAGTTAATGATAGATTTTGTTGAAAAAGTCACGTTTTCTTTATGTTTCTGTGTTTCTGATATAATAACCCTCAACTTTAATTTGAGCTTTTGTGGTCATTTACATGATCAGTAAATTAAATATGGTAAAATACCTGATTTTCATTGAAAAAGTTCAAAATACAGAGGATAATATCATAATAAATGGTGATAAATCACTTAAGAAAGGTTAAATAGAGAAAAAAATTCATTTGGGAATGCCATAATAGTAGCACTGGGTCTTTATGGGTTAATTTTGTTGTCTTAATGTTTGCTAAAAGGCAATATTCTCTGGATATATTAAGAGTTAAGGTTATAGGAATATCTACAGAAAATGTGTTCATGTAAATATATTATTAACAAGTGTTCAGAGAACGCAAACCTCTGCCAAGCACCCCGAACAGTGTTCATGTGTGGATCGACTATTTCTTTTTAAATTAAACAGTTTCAAGGTTGTTCCATACAGGAGAAAAAGTTGAAGCTTGGTACCAGTCATGTGTATGTAAAAATTATATTAAATTCCAATCAATATTTGTTGAGTTATAACGAAAAATGTGTCATAAATGGGATTTCCAATGTTAAATTGAAATGTCCACAGAGTCCACATTCCACAGTGGATGTGGACAATTTTGTGCCAGATATAAGATATTGTTATAAGCTACGGGTGTATCAAATTAGAGGCTAATCAGGGCCATTTTGAAATTTTTTATGAATTTTCGAAAATTTCTCAATGATGAAAGATTGGAAAATTTGAGATTTTGTGACCTTGCTGTGACCTTGAACTTTGGCCTACTTGGCCCAAAATTTAATGGGTTCGTCCCAGGGTCTAGGCCTATCTATGGGAAAAATTTGGTGAAGATGGTTGTAATAGTTTTCCCGTAAAGTTGCTAACAAACAAACAAATAAACACGCAAACAAACACACAAAGCAAAGTGATCACAATACCTCCTGGCAGAGGTAATAATAAATGTATTCATATATAATGTTGTTTCAGTTCTTGATATGTTTTTGTTTTGTATCATGATTACATAGTTTTGCATACTGGTATATAGTTTCATTTTATTCAGTATATAACTGAACATCAAAAGAAACGTATCACCACTTCTTTCAAGTGTTATTCAAGTGTTGCCATGGGAATCCTACTCTCCTGATCTCAATCCCATTGAACATCTGTGGGATATTCTTGGTTGATCCGTGTATGCTAGGCGTCCAACACCTGGCAACCGCCAGATGCTCATACAGGCCCTTCAGGAAGAGTGGGACAACATCCCCCAAGGAGGTTAATCCAGAGTATGCGCAGCAGGTGCACAGCCTGTGTTAGGACTCAGGGAGGATGTACCCAGTACTGAGGACATTGATCTGGACCATTTGGTCAATCTTTGACTTGCTGTGGATTAATAATGTTGCTTGTTGCTAAATGTGAACTTTGTTGAACTACCCTTTGTCATATTTTACATTATCCTCTGGATACTCATCCAATGTTTTGTTGTTTGTTGTATTTTGTTTGTTAATTAATTTTTTTTTAAGAACATGAAAGAATTTGTCATCATTTTAATAAAATGGTGTGAAATGGCATCACATAGAATATGTGATAAGTTTATTTTGATGTTCAGTTTATATTATGTTTGTGTATAGGTGAATGCATACAATACATCTTACCACAGGAGGAAGGGATGTCTGATCACTGCCATTCTCTCTGACCACTCCCATAAATTCCAAAAACTCAATACTGGGCTATAAACAAAAAAATATATATATATACATATATAACACAAGGAGATATCACACAACAATGGCAGATCAAATTATTTTAGAAGTATTATATCTGGCACGATAGTTTTGTTGTAATAATTAGGTTAAACATGCAGCTGGAATTCAAAATCTGCCTGATCTGCTAAAGAATCCAGTCTAACTATCAGTGGAGGTGTGTCTGTGAATGCCACTGAGGTGACAAAACGAAGAAGAACAAAAAAAAAACAAAAACAAAAACTGAGGTGTACCTGAGTCACCAGATAAGACCGTGATCAGGAAGTGCTTATCTGAACCTGACTAAACAGCATGGTATAAGCATGATGTCCTCTGACTGCCATGCCAATCCATGCTATTCACTTCCAGACAAGCCTACACACTGTTACATGGAAGCCAAGACAATGAAGGTGTGGCAGAGCTCAACACTGTAATACAAAGGAAATCAATAACATCCCATTCAATTCTATCACATTATTATGGAACATTATACTGGAACGTGACAGGGGGGGTGCATGGTTGGAGCTGTCCCTTCTGTAGGCCGATGCCAACACAACAACAGCTGTCAAAGTCAAACCTGGCTGTGGATCAACGCGTATCGCTTCCATCTCCTTGTCTAATGCTGTGTGCGTGGAAAAACCCCCTTACCTGCCTCCTGTGGACGGCTGGCATGATGTTAGTGATGGATCCAGATGCGACTTCCCGAATTCTAAGCAGTCACCATTCACCAGTCAGTCCCAAAGCTTTGAGTCAGATCACCGACAGACCAACTATAGGATGACATGACATGAGGACTCTTAAAAAGACAGTAGGCAACTTCCGTACTTCCTCTAGGAACAAACGTGTTGTTGTTTCACAAGCTGAGGAATGTAAAAGCGACTCTACCTGTTGCTGCAGTCAGTAGGTTAATATTTTTTTTACAGCCTCCGCCTTTTCTTCTTCTCTGTTAAGTCTTCTTGGATTTAAAAAAAAAATTCAAACAAAAAGCATCTGCCGTGTTTCAGCAGCTACAGAATAAAACAGACAATCTCGATTAGTCTTTGTCAGGTGCGATGGAATGGCATATTTTTGTTACCTCCTCCTCAGTGATGCAGAGTTGCACGCCTCCACCGGTAGATGGCAGCAGAGACACTGGCTTCCACCGCCTGTAAAAGGCTCTTGGCTGCGTTAGTGACTGAATCATCCTACACACATCAATAAGAGCTGGCTGTGACATTTAGCATCACCATTCTGAGTCACGAAATTACAAACTGTAGAACACATCCACGTCCATTAATGGCTATTCTGTGCAAATTCATTTGCAGAGATGATGTGAATGCTCAAACAAACAAGAAAAAGGGACATAAGGACATGACTACCACTGCACTGTTAATATATCCACCAATATCTGCATCTCTATGTTTTTCTAATATTTCAGCCAGGGTTTATTTCTTAACTATGTGTCATCTTTCTCTGCTGCTTCTTCAGTGGTTTTACTTCCCACTAGATAAAACAGCTCCACATTCCACCTACAATAAAAGAAACAAAGCAATAATACAAGATAAATAATGTCAGATATATAGGATTTGCATGTCGGTAACACTACAAGACATTTACCATAGGTCTGTGTATTTTAATGATTAAAGCTATGCATGTATTGTTATTGTTAGAGCTGTAAACCAACATATCTGATTAACATACTGTATAAATTATGACCTGTTAAATGCAAAGCAATGGTACAGGTGCAAATATATCCTTCATCCCTTCTGCCATCGGACTGTACAACACCTCTGTTAACTGCAAATACACTGAACAATTGAAGTGGACTTAATTTTACATACCGTATATGTATTGAATCATTATGAATATTTTGCAAATAATGTTAGTTGCTTTAATACTATTTTATTGGATTTTGAGGTCAGTTAAATGTCCCTTAGAGGATGAATAAAGTTCATTTCATCTATCCTGTCCCATAACCCATAAAGACCTAAACATCCAACGCCAACCAAAACCATCTACTGATCTAAACTGTTTAATATCTATTCATCTACTAATCCTATCAATACATGTAAATAATTGATATAAAATGCAGTGTGTCATCTTTTCATGGTCATCAAATATGATCCATTTGGGCATTCAGAGGCTCTGTAGTTACCGTGGAAACACCATCATCTTCTACAGCATTGATTTACTAGTAAAACTCATGGAGTTGGATCAATGACAGTGGATGGAGATACTGGGTTTACATTCAGTTAATGATATCTTTGCTGAAAAAGTCACTTTTTCTTCAGTTTTCTCTGTTTAAATGTAATAATCTTTGAATTTACTCTGTTTTCATGAACATCTAAATTAAATATAGGAAATTAAATGTAAGGAAATGCATGAATTACAGTGAAAAATGCAAAATACAGAGGGAAAGATTATAATAAATGATGATAAATCACTTCAGTAAAGATTAAATAGGGAGAAAAATTAATTTGGGAACTGACACAAAAGTAGCACTGGGTCTTTATGGGATAATATATACATGGCATTGGGCCCATTCATTACTTTTAGATTTTACCTATATTTTGCTGCACATAAAGTACCTCTTAAAAGAACTCATATGTATGCATATGATGACATTATTCTTTGGGTTTCCTGCACCTCATTGTTCTTTCTAAAAGAACAATATGTGTCCACATTGTTTTACACAAATTATACTTTCTGAAAGCCTGTTTATCCTACATAACATTTGTAGGCTGACATGTCATGCAAATTCGACAGATCTTAATGTTAGGACATGGCTGTGTAGGATTTTCATCATTCATTTGAGAAGGACAACATGACTGAACTCAATGTGATATTGTAGAAATCATTTTGAAAACCCCATTGTACTGCAGAAAACAAGGCTATTCTGGGAAACCCTGAATCTTTGTTTAACCATAACAGGGTGGCCCTAAGGACACAAAGGACAGTTCCCAGGAGTTTGTAGCAAGGAAAAAAATGTTGAGTATTTTACATTTGTTTGCCTTAGTTTTGTCTGGGATTGAATGAAAATGTTCATGTGTTGTTTCACACTGGTGACATACTGATGTTGTACAGTAAAACAGAGTGACTTCATTTTCAAGGACAATGTTGTTTTTATACTCATCAGGTCCTGCTGATCCCAAATAGCTATGAGATTATAATATATATTCAAATCAGACCCTCCTGACATTATTGTACTTCTTTCTTTAACTTTCAGGTGTATAACAAACTATTTATAACGCCTCTATTTCCATGTACAAGACTGAAATATGAAGTGAAAATGTTTGGATTCCACATGATACTTGGTGTTATTGGATCTGTGAGCTTCCCACTCAATGGTTCTGTTGACCTATTTCTGTTTCACATCATTTATCTTTAACTGTAAAAATAAAATAAATACTAACATGTCAAATGGGTGGCCTTCCCAGCCTTGTTATTAAAGATGGTTTTCACGATTAGTCTTGGAAAACCCTGGAGAGCTGTGCACACCCAGGAGGACCCACATGTTAAAAAGGACAGGCGATATGAGGCTGAAGTAAATGTGGTCCAGAAAATAAGCAGCTATATTTCTGTACACGCAGCCACACCCCGCAGAGGAGGATAACATAATTACACCAGTACAGCACTGTGTGAACCACTTGAAGGGCAACAGAGGGGGCTGCACTACTAAATCTGTTCAGGGTAGAACAAGAGGTAGCTGTGAGGAGAAGGGAATGGCAGCATATAGACTCTGTAAGCCTCTGTCACAAAGTAAAGGACACACTAAAGTACAAATGACTGGAAGAGGAACTACAGAAATATGGGTTGGGCTGTTAAAGATATGAGTCTTTTAAAGTACCTCTGAACACCTAAAGTTTTAACTATAAAACATACAAGACTATTAAAATATTACCAAATGTTCACTCCCTCTCATGTTCTAATGAAAATATTATGTTTTTTCTTATTTCAGTATATCTATTTTTAGCCTATATACTGTAGTCTACTTTGCAAAAAGTATGCTACAATGGCTGTTATTTTTAAATCAGTGTGTAAGTTGAATCAAGTTTCACTTCCTGGTCAGCCATAAAGTACAATAGTCTGATAAAACTGCTCCACATTTAACCTGTGTTTTTGTGGTCCTGGAATATAATAAAGTACTTTGCAACATTATATTTCGATTCTGCTGTGTGTCAGAGACAAATATTGTACTTTTTATTCCACTACATTTTTCTGTAAGGTTACCAGTTACTTGTCAGTTTACAATTTCTCCTCTCCTTCCTGTCCAGTGAAACCAAGTGTTGCCAAGATGAAGTGTTGGTTTTGGATATTTGTGAAAAACTGAAGGAAGAGTGAAGTGTTCTTTTAAAGCTTCTATTTCTTAAAGCTTTTTGATTTTTTTTTTTTATGTGCTCATGAAAAGTTGTAGAGATATGTGGTCTGCAATACTACAAATATGTGCTATAGATAAAAAAGGACCCAAATGAACCTTAACCTCCTAAGAGCCAGCTATGGGTCTGTCCACATTTGTGGGCAAGAGTTTCACAACTTTATACAAAAAAAAAAAAAAGAAAAGAAAAAAAGAAAAGAAAACTGTCCACCACAAAGGACATTCAATAAAAATTTTAAAAACTGCATCTAAAAAAACTGTTGTATCATGATGTTTTCAATATAGGCACTTATTTAATAAAAAACAAAAAAAATCTTGTACTTTGCTGACATTTCCTGGGTCATAGGAGGTTAATCATCTGTAGCACGTACAATGGAATATACACACTTATGTAGGAGTAAAATTAATTGTATTATCCCTTGCGAAAATTATATGACTACTTCTCTTTTTTAGCCTTTTAATATGTTCAACCTAGTCAACATAAAGGTTTTACTTTTTATTTTTTAACAAAACTTTTATGAGTTACGCATTTACGTATGGGCAATACTCGTTTCTGATTGGCTGTCAAACCTCATACTGAAAGATAAGTAACATAGCAGTTTTCTCTAAAAAACAGATTAACTATAAATTCCTATTTACTTAATAATAAATTACTTTATTTTGCTTTCTGTAAATGTATATTTTATGTATTGTATGTGCCTAACCCTTACGTCTTCATTTAAAGAGCAGTTCAAAGATTTAAGTGAGTGAAGTAAGTTAATTTCTGACAGTTAAGCTAGCTAACGTCAGCTACTAGCTAGTTTTATTTATTTATTTATTTATTTATTACTAGCTAGTTTATATTATAGCGAAAGGCGTCTGCTAAAGCGTCGCCTAAAGTTACACATTCTTTGACTTTTTTAGGCTACCTTACTTTTCATCTGGGTATCTTGTCGCTTTCCCTGTGAGACTATTGGCTTGTGTTGTGGAGCCACTCCCCTCCTGAACCTCCCACTGAGCCGGGGTGATGCAGCAGTTAGCGGTCAGTAGGTGAAGGAGGGCACGGTGGATACTATCTGAGAACCGGCTGTGCACAGGATCGGCCCGGAAAGAGGGGACAGAACCGTCCGCTTCGTTATATCCTGGGGTACATGAGGACCGGCAACGAGTCAACATGCACCGAATAACGGGGAGAGCAGGAGGGGACAGTTTGATTGAGATGAGCCCGACTGACTCCTTCAACGGTGGGTATGACTTCATGACTCCACCGGAACCCGCCGGTGTGTCTTCAGACTGCGGAGACCCTGGTGAATATTTCTAATGTAGTTACAGAATTTGTGTTTCATTAGTGCTGAGATAAAGATCACCTTGGAGGTCAGTAAGAATGAAGTTGTTATTCTCAAGTCCTGTAACAAAAATAGGCAATGCTTTTAGAAAATGCCACAAACTCCCATGTAATAATATGGTGTTCTTTCAAGTAACCTTATGATCGTATTCAGGACTAAAGCAAACAGTGAGTTTAAAAATAGATCTTTATGCTGTCATTTCCTCTTGGGACAATATTACTGTTTACAGACAACAATCTACACCACCTTTGCCTACAGACAGGACATTTTAATCAGTGTCAGTAATATCTGCTCATTTAAACATGTATATAACTTGTCCCTTTAATACCTTAAACAGCTCAGAGTCTGTTTTTTCTTTTAATGGAAGCAGCAGTGACTACTCAGGCAGCCCCTGACAGCTGGACCGCTTACTGGAAACACTTGGTCACATACAGACCCACACTTCATTCACCAGCACAACCCGAAAGCCTCTCTGTTTCTGGCTAAAACATGAACTATAAACAAACACTTAGAGAGATGGTTGTATTTTTTGCCATTTATGGTGTTGCAGATGGAGGCTGTATGTATCTCATTCATTCTCCTCAGTAATCCTTATGTGCATTAACTAATTTACTGGTTTAGTGTTTCATCTGCAGCATAGAGAGAACCATAGCACTGTACCAAAGAGAAGTGTGACTGTAGGATCATGAACTATAGTTACTGTTACCTTGGTGTTGTGTGTTTATGGGTTGTTGAGATAACACTGGAAGAAGTGTTTTGCTTCATAATTGTACGTCACTGTAACATTTTTATAATAATGGGACATTTATCAGTCTTAATTCTTTATATATACAGACTGACCAGTCAGAAATAAAAAACAAATGCAGCAAATACTGGTATGTATTGTATTGTATGTATTCTAATATTGCCTTGTAAATTTATGTAGTATTCTCTTACAATGAACATATTCTTGCTACTATTTATTCTAGACAGCATGAAACATAACATGTTCTGTAAATACACTGTAGGTTCAGATTGAAGAAGTATTTGTGTTTGATTGATGTATCGCTTCTCACTCTTAATGTAGATGCAGCTACATCTCAGCTGGCATTAGAAGCAGGAGTATGTATTCTTTTCTCGTGTGGCAACCATAAAAACTCAGCAAACAGCCATGAACTTCCTGTCAGAGAGAAGCAGACAAACCCACATGCTTTTTTTATAGAAACGTGTGCAGTTTAATATGAGGTCACTGAATTTCCATTCATGCCCCTACAAGATGGCTGTGGTCATGCTAAAAAACTGTGGGTGCAAAATTCAGAGGAATTAAAAATTAAGAAGTAGCAGTGGTTTGAAGAGGATATCTAACTTATTTCAACATATTCATGTTTGCATTTATTGTAGCCTAGGTTTTAGGACAAAGAATTTTACTTTTATCATATGAAAATAGCTGATTTGCATTTGTGCTTTGATAAGAAAACGCTTTTGTGTAAATAAGTCCATGAGGTTTTGCTCTCTTGAGTCTATTGGATTGCTGTGGGTAATAAAACAGAGACAGAAGAAGCCTTGTGGCATTTCCAATGTGATCAGCTGCTCTCTACTGAACAAAGCCATAACTGTGGAGACTACTTAGTGAGGTGGGAAAAGACTCTTGGCATAACCGAGTAGCTAAGTCCAACTGTGCAAAATATGCTCAGCTGTTCGTAAAATGTTCTCAAATGTTGTGAAGGAAATATATATTTGTATAAAGAAACAGGCTTGGTTGTTGTTGCTAAAGTACTAGCAAAGATATGGATAAGTTTTTATGCTTCACTTCAAAACCTAATGCAGATTTCATTGAACTTAAGGACAAATAGCCTTGTAGCAGTCACTGCTGGAGGAACACCATGGCCAATAAATTGTTAGACTATGTTGGAGCAATAAGTATCCATCTGAAAACAAGGAAAATAGAAATTCAGTCTAACATGAACTGAAATGCTATGCTTGTATTCCAGTTCTGAAGAGGAACCTTTATGAAACATGTCATTCATTTTAGTTCTGAACCACACAGTCATGTATTTTGTTGACAGGGTGTGTAATAATGTAGATGCAGGGTTTACATATTCCAAGTCTTCAGTGCTTGTTTCAGGTCAGTGTAAAGGCCTTCACTAAGCACATGTTTTAGACTAAGTATAACTTTAGACAGACCATCAATTACATGGGGTGTATTTCCATTTAAAACCATAGACATAGAAGCTGAAACTTTCATTTGGTTTATTTTTTTAGTCAAGGTGGTGCCTAAAGAATGTAATACTTGTCTTGCTTTTGCCCTGATGTTTGCTTATGTAAATCTTAGTCATAGAATCGAATCAGGTTGTGATTCTGTTTGTAAGGCAGTATGGTGAAAGTGAAACACCCAGTCTTGATTCTTGAACACACAGAAATGGGGGGTTCACAAAATCTCTGTCTCATTTCCTATCGTCACTTTCTCAGAGTGGTAAAACCACAGCTCGGCAACATGGCCGTGTGTCTTCTCTCCCTGCAGTGATCCTGTTAAGTCATGCTGTCTAGGCTGTAGGAGTGCTGTCACAAAACACGGTGCAAATATAGACCACCACAACATTGGCTCTCAGACAGTTCACCAGGGACTACGGCAGCTGTTTATAAACCTGTACCTTAACTTCACTGTCACCATACTGGCCGTTTATGAAATCACAGTTACTTGTTGTTCCTCTTTTACTGCAATTAGAAAATACAGCCACAATTAAGCTACATTCAGACATTCAGTTTTTATGTATGTTGCTTTCTTGCAGATGACATTAATGACTACAACCAACATTCATCAACCGGTACAGGGTACCTCCAACAGGATCAGCCTGAGGTAAACACCAAACTCACCTGATGCCTACTTTTACATAACACCCTCATACATAAATATCTATGAAAACAATTTATTTGCATTTATTGTGGATAGACTGAAAGACAAATGCGAATTCTGATCATAAATTATACATCTCTTGGCAGAATTATTCCTCTTTTGCATGTTCTTTAGAATAGTGTGCTTATTTTGGTTTAATTTGAATTTATACTAGCCATGATTATATGAATTTGTTCTTCCCATACTATACATGTCTAATCTTTCCCAGAAAGTGGCATAAATAATGTTTGACAGTATTTTGGCTTTACCTCCTGTTTGCCTCCTGTATAAGTAGTCGCAGGAAGTTCCTTGTCAAAGCCAAGTGCACTGTTCACATTTCCTCCAATTGTTTTGTTTATCTTATTATAAACCATACATCCATCAACAGCCAGCATGTAGCAGGAGGTCAATTTGTGATACAACACAACTAATTTTATCCACGTTGAAATGACACAAGTTTTTCAAATGCAGCCCCAGTATTTCATAACCTTTGATTGTGAGAAGCTCTTGGGTAAGCCTAACATTCCTCTTTATTCTCCCCCTTTCGCATCATTTTAAAGTCTACTTTAACACCTCATGTGTGTGTTGAGACCTGTGAGTCTTTGGCCACCAGCCTGGCCTCCCTGGCCCCCTCTGACCACAGCGACAGTCCACAGTTTGAGCCTCAGACCTTAGAGCGAATCAGTACTTTGACTGGGGTAAGGCACCAGTCGTGAGGCCACAGATGCATGCAACTGTGCCAGTATCTGCACGTGAAGAAGTGCCTGATGTTTCAGAGTGATATGTATTATTTATTTACATAGTCTTTGAATCTTTTAGGATGACTAACTGCAAGGTTTGAGTGTTTAACATTTTCAGTCATTCTTTGTTTTACCTCTTATCCTTTTCTCTTACAATTGTTTTTTTTTCTTTACTGTAAGGTGGCTGTTAGTTGTAGGGATTTGACTCTTGAATTTATTAGGCTTTCCGCTCACTGTCCACTCGGTTCCTCCACAGTTCTCGAGAAAGCGGGCTCTGTTCCTGAAGTTTCGTTCCAGGGTATGGCATGGTAAAATAGGCTTGTTATGTGATGCATTTTTATGCATATGCAGTTCAGTGCCTGCTTGTCAGCTTTTCTTTCTGAGAAATGTCTATTGAGTTTCTAAACTGGCCTTAGATGTTCAGAGAAAAGCTTGGATATCAAGTACAAAATCAATACACATACTGTTTCTCTCAAGCTCATGATAGCCTCTGGAAAGCATGTTTTTGTTCTGCAGAGAGTAATGGAAACATAGTCGCATGAGCGATGTGTTGATGCATCATGAGAGTTCATTAAAAATGGAAAAGGGTCTTTCACTTGCTTTTTTCTCACCTGTGATAATGGTCTGCTTCACTGCATAGAAAACACAAACCTGTGGTGTTGCAACCTAATTAGAAAGTACACACTTGCACGCACACACAGAAGCAGACTTGCCAATGCACATATATAGCATCTGCCATTTACATAGCAGTTTTGTTTAACTATGTACATGTGCATTTATTTATGTGTGTATACATTCTGTACTGTAATCATGACCCTACCCTTTGCTCATGACAGGACTGGACTTTTCTGTGGCTAACCATATACAGTGCACATCTCCTTTTGAATTCTCTAAAATGTGGTCTTGCTTGTGCAGTGTGTAATCCACTTCAATGAAATGATTTTAACAGCACCTAATAAGGGAAAAATGCTAGAAGCTGTTCTAGTAATCAGGTGCTTTTCCCTTTAAGGTTCTTGCCTTGATTTATCTAAGTGGAAGTTCACATCAAGAAGTGGAGGTGTCCACCTCTTAGATCTTTACTATAATCTATTTCTCTTGTTCTTCTCTAACATCATGTGGAAAAGTAAGTCTTGTTTCATTACAACTTCACTCACCCTTTTGAAAACAAGTGTAAACCACATAGTTTTTCTGTATTGAACATATTTTGCCGAAGAATATATATTTTTGTTTAGTGAGAACAAATGTGATATTTTGCATATGAACCATAAAGTAAAGCTGTAGAGCAAAAAAACATTTATGTATTAAATGTATTTGGAAAAATTTCATTTTACATTGATATTCCAGCAACATTATTACAGTAGTATAAACAGAGAGATAAGAGACTTGTAGCTCTGCAGAGATATTTTGTGGCACAATGTCAGTCCATTAGAGTCCTTATGAGATGTTGAAGCATCTTAAATGAAGTTTGACATGAAAGTTATTCTCAGCATCTTTTTGGAGTTGGAGAACAGACTCACATTATGTGATGGTATTTTCTGAACTCCAGCCCAAAGAAAGAGAAACGCTTTGAAAGTAATATTTTGAAGAATCCCCTCCCTAAAACTAGTAGCCTTGTCTTACACTGTGTTCTTCATTTATCCTCCTTAATTAAGCTAAAGACATACACATGTTAAACACCCAGTAGTTGTGGGTTCGTTGGTAAATGTATAGAGGCCTGTGGCCTCCACCAGCTTCACTGAGTAGAGACAGATCCCTGCAGATGCATTGATTCTATAAGGCTGATCTGTAATTATGGTAAATTACAGAGTTTCTGTAGCGATCTTCCAGTTAAAGTAAGTACCCACCCTGCTACTGTCAGCAGACTCCAGTCTAAGTCCGGGAAATAATACAGAACCATGATTAGAACATATGCATAATTTGGGATAAGAAAGCCGTAAAAAGGTTAAACACACAGACACAGATTTCTCTACAACACAGCTGTCTTATTTAGGTTACTTTTAATTAGTGTTGGGCAGTTTCAGTGAACTGGTATATTGGTTTTCGTTTCCAGTGCCATATGAGCTTTTCATATACTGTCATACCATAGTACAGCTCAAACAATAGTTTAAATGCTGAAATAGAGAGAAAATTCTATATATTTCATTGCTGAAGGTGTTACAGAGTGTTATGCAGTGTTGTCTCAAGATAGGACTTCTTCTAACCACACATACCTTTTTCTTTTTCTCTTTTAAATCACAGTATACAGGTACAGTTTTACAAGAGATTACTTGTCTAGAGATACTGCTTTAAACCTAGTAGTAGATTTATCCATGTTTAACTTCAGATTAATGTTGTTAGAGACAACACATAAACTACTGTGCGAGGGATAAAAGTGAGGGTTAAAATCCAGATCAGACCACAGAGAAGGACTTGCAAACAGATGCTTTTGTGTTATGCAATTTTGGCTTAATCCATCCTTCCACTCACATCCATTTACACATCTAATGAGATATAAAACAGATTTTACAGTAAATAGGTACATTTTGTCTGGTATGTTACAGAAGCAGCTACAACATTCCTCATGAATTCATAAAACAATCTTTCACATTTTCATGTATTGTTTTGACATTTGAGACAGTTGTATTTCATTCAAGTCCTCATCATTTCCAATTCTACTTGCAGCATTGTCATTTTCATTTCATGTTCTTCTTTATGTTTGTGAAATTCAGTCGTTAGACTTTCAGTGATGGTGAGTGTTTGTTCTGGTGGTCTGAACTGGTATGCACTGACAATCTTGCTGTTGTGGATGTGTATAAAGTTGATTCTTACCTGAAGTTGTTGTACTGTTCTCGTAGGTGGGTGTTCATTGGTATTGAATTTAGTACAAAAAGATATTTGCACAATACTTTCCTCTAGTTCTCTACCAGATATGTGCTCAGTGTCCTTTGTGGTTGCATCTTGAAACTACTTGCTTTGAAAGAGCTTTCTTTGCTCTCAGTGACATTTTTTGATCAGTCTCTTTTGTGAGGCAGTAGTTTCTTATTATTTGTTTTTTCAGTTCCAAACAACTTAAGGCTTTTTTGAGTCAGTTTCTTGCTTTATAGGGAGGCTCTGCACCTAATTCAGATTAGCACTGGTGGGTTTTACTTAATATGCCCCTATGTTAATCAAAGCCTTTATTAAGTATTGCCAAATTACATGTTTTTATATTCTATGTGCTCCTGGAAGTAGAATAAACCACAGATCTACATAAAGGCCAAGTTGTGAAAAATAATTAAATGAACGAATGAATGAATCAGTACCTGATCAGGATCTTAAAAAATGCTTTAATACACATTTTCAATCATACCGTTCAATGCTCGTCCAAACTACTGTTTAAGGTCTACATGTGATTGATCTCCTTAAGGCATTTAAATAACAGACTGAAGAATATATGCAGTGGTTATCAGTGATGACCTCCTTGTTGTTTCCCCTTATCTGCCTTATCAAAACCACAGTTCATTTTTGTTTTTTCAGCTGAGGTTTTATTTGTATCAGGCTCTCAGTCTACCTTTCTAACTGCCTCTTTGCTGATGCTGTGATCTGATTACATTAGCCTGTTAGCTGGCAGCAGATATGCTCTCTGTGCGCTGATGTCATTTGTAGGAGTCTCCTTGCTTGTGCTCCCATCTTCCCTCCTTCTGTCTCTCTCCGTCTTTTTCTCCTGCATGTCTGAATAAGTGAGGGCTTATAGAGGGAGGTAAGTGGGCTGGATGGACCAGCTCCTCTGGTCAGAGATCAGAGGAGTGGGAAGGCAGTGCTTTCAAGGCTGGACTGTGCTCCCTGGAGAAAGGCAATTTGACTGTTTGGCAGCCAGCCTTTCCGCTGGTGCACCATTACCATAAAGGGAGTGAGCCATGGAGGTAAAGTGCAGTTTGTTTCCTCCCTACCGTCATAACGTTGTGCTGGTGGACCGAGCAGACAGTCAGAAGTACAGCCTTAGATGTGGGAAATGTAGTTTTGTTGTGCTAATTTACAGTGTACATTGTCTGCAGTCTTGTAAAAAGAGCTACTGTACTGATGTGAAGTCTAAGAGCATGCATCTTTGTTGGTTATTTTTAGCTTTCTGAACAGCTGAAGCAGCACTGAGAGCAGGCAGACATGACTAGTTTTCCCTAAAGCATTCTTGTGCAGTGTACCTCTCCTGTTGGAGCCGCAGGGCTAGCATACCTCACATTTCTGTATCTACCAGTACAGGTGGTTGCTAACATGGATTACAGGATTCACAAAAAAGCATAGCTTAAGTACAGAGTTAAAGGAAGGATACAGTTTTGGAGAGTGAACCAAAACTGGATGTTTCTGTTTAGAAAATAGAATTATGGATCCTGTGCCCTCTTAACACATGCTGTATCATATAATCCGAGGCTGTATTTTGTGATTTCGGATTCCATGAAACCATTTTCAGAATGTCTCAACGTCCACAATATCATCCTGTAAAGCCTATCATGGGAACACAAGTAATATAAAACCTCTTAGTCATTGTATGTGTATTGTGTTTAGCATGATACTTACATATAGTGGAAAATATGTTAATCAGTCCTGAGTGATGTGTTGTATTGCAGAGGCTTTTGTTCTTTGGCTCTGCTATTAACCGCTGACTTTGAATTGACTATCTAGGCTGCTTTGGTGAATGCTTTCAAAGACTTGTTGAGTTGATTTTTGCTCATGTATATGTTCTACATTGTGTAACATCTGCTCTGTCTTGTTATAGATCGACAAACAACAACAGAGTAAAGACTCTGTGTTCTTCCGTGATGGAGTGCGTAGGATTGACTTTGTGCTCTCCTATGTGGATGAAAAAGAAGGAGACAGAAAACAGGTAAGGAGGGTTTGATGTAATCAATTCACATTTTATATATTATTAGTTCCTTTCTAGTTTTCTTTGTATTGTCTCAGTAATATTTTAAACTGACTGCATAGAAATTAAATATTTTTCAAAACCAAATATACTGATAACTTAAAATATCACACAAAAGAACAGGTTATGTCATTTCCTTTTTAAACCCTGTCTAATGTCACTTGTAAGAGCTAGCTCATGCACAATGTCCTCCAGAGTTCCCAGTGTGAGTCAGCAGCATACACCAAATACCAAAACACTGATAAACCAAGATAAACTGTCCTCAGTTTGTCTTTAGTTTCTATCAGTAATCCCCTCAAAGAAATCTTGTAAGGTCTCTTTAAGTCTAAGATTTCTTTATAGGCCTGTCCTTATTTTCTTAGGTAAATGAACTTTAAATAATTTCCATATTGTCATTGGTCAGATTTCTTTTTGTGGCTTATCTCTTAATCTTTTGGAGCGCTGAAAGTCTCTCTGTTTGGTACTGAGCTGCTAGTTTTCACATATTGGTGTCACCCCTGTATATATGAGGCCACCTGTGGTAGCAGACTCACAGTTGACTCACTGCCTCATCAGTGAGTCAACTGTGAGACCTCTGGTCTGGTCAGGAACTTGCTCATTTTTTCCACTGTATGAGGAAGAGCCAGCGAGAGACTGGTTCCTGTGTTTAGCCACAAGCAATAATTTACAGCAACAAAGTTCAGCGCTAACAAGACAGTTTCAATCCATTCTCTGAAATTAATTGTGAGTGCCAAATCTCACTTTTTCATTTTTTCTTTGTTTTTCTTTTTCTTTTTTTTTTTAAGTTCTATTCTTGTTTGTAAAGGCCTTGATACATTTTACATTGACTTGATATATTTAGGAGCAAGTCACTGTGTTTTACGTGAGCAGAAGGGTCATCCACAGGAAAATAAAATCAATGTACTTCAACAATAAATGTTAGATAAAAAATAACAATAAAAAAATGCAATTAAATGTAATTAAAATTAATGTACAAATAATATAAAATGATAAAGAGAATATACACTATATACGAAGAACTATTAAATTGATTAAAAGTATATGTTGTGTTGTTTTATAGCTTGTTCTTTCACAGTTTTACAAACTCTACTGTAGCTTTTTCTTTAAATCACTGTTCATTGTACTGTAAAGATTTAATGACTTTAATCATAGTTAAATCAATGAATTTATCTATGTGTTTTGCTCTCTTTTGAAGGAGGAAAAGAGGAAGATTTATGAGGCCAATCTAGTGAAAGTCGGCCTGGAGCTTGAGACAGAAGATAAATCTGTAAGAGCCCTCTGTTACTGATTGTCACATGTCACATATTTAGCGTTTGTTTTAATGTCATTTTTGCTATTTAAAAGACACCTAGACTAGAGCTTTGCCCTTGTTTTAATTATTAGGAGTCAGACGATGGAAAGACCTACTTTGTGAAGATTCATGCACCATGGGAAGTTCTGGCCACGTATGCCGACGTGCTAAAGATCAAGGTCCCTTTCAAGGCCAACGACATCCCAGACAACAAAGAGATCCCCATGAACTGGCTGTCGACCCCCTTTCGCCTCCCAGAGCACATCATGCACCCTGAGCCAGACTATTTCACAGCTCCCTTCAACAAGAGCAAGTCTGATTTCTACCTTATCGACGACAAAGACACATTCTTTCCTCCCTCTACTCGCAACAGGATAGTAAGAACATTTTGACTATAACTTAAGTTTCTTGCATGTGACCTTCAACTCTTTGTGCCGAATTACCCTGAAAAGAACTAATATGCTTTAAATGCTGCAGTATAATGTTGCAATAGTGTGCATATTATTCTAAATTGTAAGCTAATGACTTTAAAATGTAGCTTTATACTTAGTTACTCTTGAGTTCTGAACAATAAAACACCATGTTCTGCTTTTTCTGTCTAGGTTTATTACATCCTGTCCCGATGTTCATATGTGAGGGATGAATGTGTAGATAGAGACAAGAAGGGAATAAAAAGGTTACTCAACAACGGCGCCTACACTGCTGCCTTCCCACTGCACGATGTAAGCTTCTTGTGAACTATTGCCACTTTGTTATCACTGAAAAAACTCTCCAGTGGAATGTGCACTCCTTGCTTTCCAGCAGTTACATCCTGTTAATTATTGCAACTTTGCAATAATGCAGTGAATGTTGACCTAAACAGTGTTTTCTATGTGTCTGTAGTGCCGATACTGGAAAAGATCAAGCTATGCTAACTGCGAAAGTGAGAGATATGATCTCCACAAATACTGGGCCAGCTTCTGCTGTTTCTTTAAGGAGCAGCCCCTCAACCTTATAAGGTAAGACATCCAAAGACAATACTCATACACAGTACATACTCATATCATATTCTGTTTGTACAACATAAAACTGGCCAAAAACACAACAGCAGTATTTTTATCTTTCCTTGTACAGGAAGTATTATGGAGAGAAAATAGGCATTTACTTTGCATGGCTTGGGTTCTACACTGAGATGCTGTTGTTTGCTGCAGTAGTTGGTACACTTTGTTTCGTCTATGGATTACTCACCTATGATGAGAATGAGTGGAGGTAGGTTTCATCAGGAATATTCACCTTTTTCATACAGCTGTGTCTTTTGGAGTCTTTACTGTATATTTATAATACAATTGTTTAATTCTAATCTTTATTTCTCTTTAGCAAAGAAATATGCCGTGAAGACATAGGAGGGAAAATTGTCATGTGTCCGCTGTGTGACAAGAAATGTGGCTACTGGAAACTCAACTCAACATGTAACTCCTCATGGGTGAGACCTATGATTCCTGTTTCAACAACATGAAATTCTAAATGACTAAAGTTAACTTCAGGCATTTTTTTTTTTTTTTAGTAATATTTCTCAAACATGTTCCTCTTTCAGCAATCACACCTATTTGACAATGTTGGAACAGTGTTTTTTGCCATCTTCATGGGAATTTGGGGTGAGTAAAAATACTACTACCTGCATTTTATGTTTTGTAACCCAGTGCACCACCTAGTGGGAGGTTTTGAAGCTCCAGTGCACCTTCAAAATCACTGTTATTCACTCATAATTTATGTAATGTTTTTAACCAAATTGAAAAAAAATCTCTATTTTCTCACACACTCTTTTATATCTGAGGTATTGACATTAAATACACATTAATTTGCTACTGGTCCCTGTCACGTAACATGATGCATCCTTCTGCAGTGACGCTGTTCCTTGAATTTTGGAAGAGGCGGCAGGCCCGTCTCGAGTACGAATGGGACCTAGTCGACTTTGAAGAGGAACAACAGCAGCTGCAGCTTCGACCAGAGTATGAGACCAAGTGCACCAACCGCAAACTGAACCGCATCACTCAGGTGTTTGTGTACTCATAAAATACTAATACTGTATGATGCTATTTTAATTTACAGCTTTAATTCTGCCTAGGCTTTATCAGGCCAGTGCTGTATCTGTAACAATGTGCAAGTATTAGAAGTGTGGAAAGTTGTCACATTTCAAAGATTTATTGTAAATGGGCTAGTGAGGATTCACCCATGTACTTCTAATGTGTGGCAGAAGGATTTATGGTTTGTTCTTGTAATTTTTATGTACTGAAGTAGTTCACACTGAAAAGATACAGCTTATTACTTTGTAGTTCTTGCTGTACTGTCTTTTAGAATACAACAGTGTTCAGAGACATAGAATGTGCTATATGAGATAATTAGATAATGATTAGTATGATATATTTGCAGTTTGCATTGATTAGTTAAGTTCTTGCACATAGCATTATATATACATATAAAAAAAAGTGTTTTCTTTTACACTTTGCGGAAGATTTAATTTGGTTCAAGTGACCTATGATTATTTCAAGGAATTAGGGAAAATGTTTTAATGGTGATGGTCCAGGCTTGTAAACAGGGTGGTTTAATTTGCCCTGACCACATCCCACCCATCTGTAGGAAATGGAGTTGGTTCTTAAGAGGACTCCCACAGATCTAATGGGGAAACTATTTATTTGCTGGGCCACAGTGATGCTCTGGGTAAGGGTGGCATTTAGTGTAGAATACCAGTCTGGTGTGGAAGAGGCTTTGGTGTGGAGAACAGACAGTTCTGCAAAGACTCAGGTTTTCTTTTCTGCATCATTAGTCTTTGTCTGGTGGATGTATACCTTGAAATGCATTATTACAAAAGCATGATTTCACTTGGAGAATTTAAGATGAAACAATTGGACTCAAACTGAAACAAAAGCTCTGATTTTTCAACATAGCTCTGCCTCCCATCTGAGACCAGTTGTAAAGGAACCTGGCCTTTCAGAGCTGTCTTTTCAGCTGTCTTTTTTCTTTTTTTTTTGTTATAACAATGAGTTACTGACATGTGCGTCCATGCTTTGCTTACTTATGATGTAGGAAATGGAGCCTTACTTACCCATAACAAGCAAGTGTGCACGCACATGTCTGTCTGGAGCCACTGTCATTTTCTGGGTGAGCATTACATCTTTCATATACTTAATTAATCCAAATTGCCTTCCTGGTTTTGTCTGTTTATTGTCATTATCATTAATGCCATGTGCCCAGAAATTATTTCAGCTGTGTGTGTGTGTGTGTTAAAACCTATAACATAGCCTTAATGGTCTAAAAGGGAAGAGCATGCTTGTCTTCTCTTCATGGGCTTGGGTGTGTTGTTCAAGCATCATTACTAAACAGGGCTCGACCGATTTGGCTTAGGTTGGACCGGTATCTCTACCAATTATTTGTAATCAAGGCAATCAGTAGCAATACAAATTTACACAAATGAAAGTCTTGGTGTCAAATTCTAGTGCAACTTCAAAACAAAATATAGATACCTTTAGCTGACTGTCAAAACAAATAAAGTACAGTCAAAAAGAAAGTACAATCAAATAATATTCCGGCACTATTCATTCATTTTCACCTTGACCTGGATTGTAAAAGTACCAGTAAATAAATAAATGTTCTCATCTTATTTGAGATTGTTTTAATTACTTTCTTGTGATGCGTAATCAGTGAGTGAGAGTAGTACTGTGAGAGGCAGTTGCAACAACTAACACTATTTTAGATTAATTCATCAGATATAAGATTTTTTTTAAAAATACAGATATCAGTATCTGAAAATACAGATTATCAGATCTTATTATATGCCATGGACAAAAATCGGTCAATCCCCTTTTTCTAACATGTTTGACTGTAAGTCACTTGTCTGTTTTGGTGTTTGCACTTGGAGCATGTTTGTTGTGGTGATTGCCCTGTGGTTGTCTTTCATGTTGTCACTGTTGTCTCTGTCCTGAAGATCTCATTGATCATTGCCTGCATCATTGGGGTGATAGCGTACCGCCTGGCTGTGTACGCAGCCTTTGCCAGCATCATGAAAGACAGTCCCACCAGTCAACTGCATGTGGTCGGCCCCTACATAACACCGCAGCTGGCCACCTCTGTCACAGCCTCCTGCATCAACTTCATCATCATCATGATCCTCAACCTCATGTATGAGAGGGTGGCTATTTGGATCACTGACATGGGTGAGGGCCAGTGAAAGAACATGTGATGATTTCCAAGTCTTTTATGTCTACACAAATCAATTAAAATGAAAATATTTCATTTATTTTCTTTCAGTAATGTTAGTGTCTTTATTATAATTTTATGTTACAGAAATCCCAAAGACCCACTTGGAGTATGAGAACAAACTAACGGTGAAGATGTTCCTCTTCCAGTTTGTCAACTACTACTCCTCCTGCTTCTATGTGGCTTTCTTTAAGGGCAAATTTGTCGGCTACCCTGGAAATTATGCCTATATGTTTGGGAGCAAACTGAGAAATGAAGAGGTATCATAAATAAACAGAATTAGATACAAGTTATGATTGAACATGAGCTGTAGTTTTGATTAACAAGTGATTGTTTTTTCTGTGTCACCTTGTTGGTGTTCAGTGCGATCCTGGTGGCTGTTTGATCGAACTCACCACACAGCTAGTGATAGTGATGACTGGTAAACAGGTGTGGGGCAACATCCAGGAGGCTCTGGTCCCGTAAGTGCTCTGAACCTGCTTAACACTGCACCATTTCAGTACATTTAGTAATAATAGTAATCATTTAATTAAAGGTGTGCTAATATGTATTGATTGTCTAGTGCTAGGTGGCAGTGCTGTGAAATATCCAAGTACTTTTACTCAGAACTGTATTTATATAAAGTATAAGCACCTCAAGTGTGTATTTGAGTATTGCCATAGAAAAGTCTCACTGAACTCCAGAATGTGAGTCAACATCAAGCAATTTATTCTTGCAAGACAGAGCAAAGTTATTTCACATACAGCAGTGATCAAGGAATCCAACTCAAAGAAAAACCTCCTGTGATCTAATGCTTATACTTGTAAAACAAAACATGAACATGACCTACGTACGTGTAGGGACAGTAGCCTTCTTCTCTTTATCTTGCAGCTGTAGCATTCCCAAAACAAGGTCTAGTAACCAACATTCACATGGGAAAATAAATGAACACTTTGTCCAGAAACCTTGGTACATCTCTAAGGACACACATCTAAATAGAACAAAAGGGTGACAGTTTTTTTTCAGCATCTACTGAATATGACAGGAAAATATTGTACTTTTAATTCCACTACAATTGTCTGACAGTTTTAGTTCCGCTTCAGAGTAATCACACATCTCCAAATGTGATGATTTTAAATTTTTTGTTTAAAATCATCAAGTTTGGGATAAACAGAAGAATTTAGTGTGTCTTTTATTGGTTGAATAAATCCCCTTCCTTCTTGAGCTATATAAATTCTTTAAAATCCTTTGGATTCACTTGAAAATGCATTATCATAAAGCTGAAAACATGCCTGAACTCTTGAAAAGCTCATGAAGATGATGCATGTACAGAACTTTAAACATCTGTAAAAACAACATGCATATTAATCCAAAAACATCACATGACTACTTTTTCATACTCGACATACACTTACGTAAGTAAGATTTGAATCCAGATTTTTTTTTACTTGTGGTGGAATATTAAGTAATAATATTCCTGAATAATAATAATATTAAGTAACAATTATATTAGTAATACAGTGAATACATCTTCCACCACTGCTAGAAATGATTTATTTACTATTCTTCTTAAAAACCGTTAATACTAGCCAGGTTGCTAACAAGATGACATATTCCACACTTCCTCATATGAGCTCCTCATGTGCAACAAGAGCACAGGGGTAAACAAAAACATTTTCTAATATTAATATATATTATTAGCATTTTTATAATAAATAATGATCATAATAACACCTCTGTTACGGGCTTCTTGTCTTGTGTGCTGATTTACTGTTTTACTCTAATTCCTTGCTATTCCACTTGGATACAAACACCTCTGCAATCTGATCCTAAGAGTCTGGTACATTAAATTACTCTCTGTCGCCCCCTTGTGTTTCGTAGGTGGCTGATGAACTGGTGGGGCAGCAGGAAGGCACGATGCCACCCAGAGAGTCTGTACAGCCGCTGGGAGCAGGACCATGACCTGCAGCCTTTTGGACAGCTGGGTCTCTTCCAAGAGTACCTGGAAATGGGTAACTTTCACTATATATGTCACATAATAGTTTACAATCAGATTTTTAATGTTAGGCTGGGTTTTGGATAAACTTAGTGAAGAAAACATTGACAAGGATAGTTTGAGTTGGATTTAAATATAGAAAAAGGTGAAAATAAAATTGTTTTTTTTTTATTTGATAAAAAAATATTGGTTGTTCTTTTCTTTGGCATTCAATTTAATTTTTAACTGATATTTAAGTTTAGCTTTATGAATTTTTAAGTACTTTGTATTTATTTTACTCGTTTTTTAAATAATTTTTTTGTTTTGTTTTAGTATTGGAGTTTTCAGGTATTTTTTTGAAACCATGATTTATAGAAGTTGCATGGCATCAAATGTGAATCTCAAAACCACTCTTTATTAGAAATCTTATAGATCAGTTCTAAATCAGTCAATTCTATTCACTGTGTGTATTCACTCTGAACCATTAAAATGTGGGGAAAAACAAGACAAAAAGCTTCAGTTACATTCAGTTCCATTTAATTTTTTTTAGACTCATAGGGTTTTATTTATTTATTTATTATAACCTTATATCTGAAACTATTTGTGGTGGTAGGAGTAAATAAATTGGATCACCTGAAGTGAAATAACCTGCATGTTTTACTGTTTCAGAGACAAGATGGCTAGGTTAGTATCTGCAGTGTCATCTGACTTCCTGCAGGTGGTGTTGTTTCTATTGAGTCATATTCGTCTAACCATACTCCACTCTGTTTCAGTCATCCAGTTTGGGTTCATCACACTGTTCGTCGCCTCCTTCCCCCTGGCTCCTCTGCTGGCGCTTTTCAACAACATCATTGAAGTGAGAGTGGACGCCTGGAAACTCACCACTCAGTTTAGACGTCCGGTGGCAGCCAAAGCCCACAGCATTGGAGCCTGGGAGGAAATCCTCAATGGAATGGCTGTCCTCTCTGTCGTCACTAATGTGAGTCCTGAGCTGACTCTGTTTGTGTGTGTGTGTGTGTGTGTGTGTGTGTGTGTGCGCGTGTGTGTGTGTCATCAGTCATAATGCATGGCTCAGTTTTTGTTACATTCATTAAGTTTTACACACATTTATTCCCTTGTTTCTAAATTTAACTTTAGATCACTACACATTGTAGATGACCAGTATCTGTGCTTCCTTACCTTTTCTTTCCCTTCTTTTTAGGCGTTCATCGTGGCCTTCACATCTGATATGATCCCTCGGCTTGTGTACATGTACGCATACCAGCCAGATGGTCAGATGAATATGAAGGGCTACATAGACAACAGTCTGTCTATGTTTAATATCTCTGCGATCCCACTGGACAACAGGCCCGACGATGAAGAAAACCCCCCTTGGTTCAACAGCTCCATCACTATCTGCAGGTCTGTGGTGTTTTACTTCATGACAAAAAGATATTTTGCATTAAGGGGCTTTAATCTGCATACATCAGCTTCTACAGTTAGGCATTAAATTTATGTATGTAAATATACAGTCTCTGGACTATTTTTTTTTATTCCATATATTCAGTGAAAGTTAAAAAAGGTTAAAAAAAGGCAGAGAATTTCATGCTATTGAATCAACAAGCTACATTGGTGCTGTGGCTCTCATGTTTCTTCGTAATGTTGATCATGGCCTTGTAGTCTATTTCAAGTCAGCCCCACATTTGCCGTCCTGTAACCATAAATACGCACCAACACCCTAAATCTGGGGCTGAAATTATCCCTCAACAAATACATAATTTACTCCTGGTTGACCAACATTTGCTAACACGTAAAAGGCCCAGCTGTTTCAGGAAAGATGGAAAGATTTAAACATGGACTGTTTATTTTGGTACATGGGTTTTATTGACCATTATTAAAATATAGTCAAGTTTTATTCAGATGCTTTAGAACCTAAGCACAAAATAACATTGATAAATGTTTTGTTTTTGCATTACTATTATTATTAAGATGTAAGTAATTAGTGGTTAATGTTGTATGTACGCTACTTAATTTATTTGCTGGTAGATTTGTGAATTGCATCACGTTGATCAAAATGTTTTTACCTTTTTGGAATTAAAAGTCTGATTTGTTTTCCTTTGCAGATACCGTGATTATCGCTATCCTCCTGGCCACGAGAAGGAGTACCACCACACTATGCAGTTCTGGCACATTCTGGCTGCTAAATTGGCGTTCATCATTATTATGGAGGTAAAAGTGGTTATTCCATCAGTATAACCAACAAGATTCATGACAATTAATCTTAACATTCTTTCAGTTTTAGGAAGTAGATGTTGGTTTCATTTATAATAAGTCCTCTTTTATTTAATTCCTCTTATATTTATAATGTATTTATAGTAAATATACCTTCACCCTCTACACATCTTTAAAGGATCTTTAATGTATTTTTTTTCTTCTGGATCTGAACATTTCTTACTTTTCCTTTCTTAAATTTCTTGCACAAAACATCCTTAGCTACCTCTGTCTTACTTCTCAAGTTGCGTGACTTCAGCTTTTTTGAACAGTTAAATACCAGCGTTATATCATAGAGATGTTTTGGTCAGTAAAAAATATCCCTGGGTGTAGATTTTACCATTTATAGGTGCTCTTCACTAATGAGTCAAAATGTTAATTCCTTCACTGTGTATACACTACAACTATATGTCTACACCTGGCTATGTGGAAGGCTTGGCTTTAATTACTGGCCAATGCACATAACTTTTATATACAGTTTCTTGTGGGATTAATAAAGTAATTTGAATTATATATTATCAATATTTATATAAAGGTTAAAAGTGGATAAAAACAGTAAGACTTACTTCATCTGAGATTTGTTGTACTCAGGGCAACCATCTGCATGTTTCATGAACATAAAAAGAAAGAATGTTTTAAAGGAAAAAAAGGCCAATATTTTCACATGTCAGGTGTTCTACTAATTCTAGCCACCACTGTAAAGTATGTACTATATATTCTTACTTTACTTTTACTGTACATATTGTATATTTCATATATTTTTGTATTTTTTATTACTTTCTGCCTTGTGTCTCTAATGTTGGTTGTCTTTTGGGATTGGTCAGTGTTTTTGTTTTTGTTGTTGTTGTTTTTTGTTCTTACTGCTGTCATAACCAAATGATTGCAATAAACTGTCTGTCTGTCTATCTATCTATCTATCTATCTATCTGTCTGTCTGTCTGTCTGTCTGTCTGTCTGTCTGTCTGTCTGTCTGTCTGTCTGTCTGTCTGTCTGTCTATCTATCTATCTATCTATCTATCTATCTATCTATCTATCTATCTATCTATCTATCTATCTATCTATCTATCTATCTATCTATCTATCTATCCTAACGGGCTTAGGGAGGTTGTTTGTTCTGTAGTTTGTTTTTATTTTTGGTTAGTAAAGGTGTCATTTCCAGGGTGATCAGTCAATCAGTTCTTCCCTTTGACCTGATCAGTTGATTTGTGACCCAAACTAACCCAAACCTCATCATCATTGATGGTGTAGTCCACTCGGTGGCCCCTGGTTAGCTGGTGTCCCAGTTGTTTGAGGTGATCCACTTATGGGTTCAGGAAGTGTCTCTTAACCATGCTGCTGGTGTGAGGGTCTCTGTGGTCCTAGGGCAGCTAGCTCAGCTCCAACCAGGACACTGACCTCCTCCTTCAACAGGTACAGAAGGATCTCCAGAGCCGATAAGATGGTGGAATCTGACCTACAGCCCAACTTCCAAGAATTTGATCATTATCTGATTTCTGGAAGTATGAGATTATTCAAGTGATCATGTAAACAACATAACATGATATGCTTTATCAGATAACAGTGGATTAACTCATCTAGATATCTATTGCATACTCTGTCTTTGTGCATGTATACACATTAATCTGATTAATTTCAGTCTTTTACATCTTCAAATGTGTTAAAAGAAAAAAAGTAGAACATGGAAGTGACAACATGAGAGGAAGACTATCTATCTATTACTATACTCCACCTACCAGACACCATGCAGCATACAAGTTAACACCATGTTTACATTTCAGGGTCATCACTAAATGCATCCTGTAGTCTGTTGGGTCAGTTTCTTTAGTTATAGTTACAGTTATAGATTTGCTACAAGACATATTGAATGGTCCATAGTCACAAACTTCAAAGTCTCCAGATATGCTGTTACTTTTCTAACACAACATTAAACTAATAAATTAATTAGTTGTGATGTATTCCTCCACAGCATGTTGTGTTTGTGGTCAAGTTCTTCGTGGCCTGGATGATTCCTGATGTTCCATCTGATGTGAAGGCTCGAGTAAAGAGAGAGCGCTATCTGGTCCAGGAGTATCTCCATAACTATGAAGTGGAGAAGCTGAAGATCCAACTCAGCAAAAACTGCGATGACTGTACCTGCACACCGATGATCTACCCATCTTTACCCAAACACGAGGTGCTGTCAGAATGTCTCTAGCCCTGCGAGCTGCTGGAGAATCCAATGGACATGACGAGAGAACATGGTGATGTATTTTGACCTGCTTGTGTATTTATGATACTCACCATTACTTTGCTGTAGTGTCTGTGTTTTAGAACACACAGACACACAGCTTTTATTGGAAAGCAGCAGGTTTCCTCAAATGTTGTCTTCCTGCTTGTATGTGATGACTGTAGAAGTGCACACAGGTCCAAGTCTCCATGCATGCTGAATCCAAGCCACCAGTCACTTGAATTAAACCTCTATATGATAGTTAAGACTTTTCATCCTCTATGTTGTAATTGTAATGCTGACGATAATCCTACTTTACTGTAAAAGGAGAAATCTTATACACTGTGTCTAAACCAGACAACTTACACTTGTTTTAATGACTATTTATTTTAAGTACCACTATAAGTAACCAAAGACTTGATGCCTTAACATATCACACACTTATTAATGGTTCTATACAACATTGAAGCAATTAGATCATTTGGAAAGTGAGGGTTGTATTATATTGGTATCTGCTCATACGTGCAGCTTTGCAAAGGGTTCCAATATCTGATGATTTAAGTTATGATTACCTCTACTTTTGTTGCTGTAGCAACTACAAGTTTTGAAGATGTAACTAAATTATATCTATTGCTTCTCTGCCTGTTAAGAGGCCTTTTCACATTTAGCTCTGGTCTCATAACGGCTCATCAGTGTCCTCGGGCCAGAGCTGTACACATGAAGTACCTTTTTATGAAGATAAATCTGTGCTGCTGTTACCACTGTGAGTAAGGCGACATTTTGTCCTGCGATGGCCAGTTGTTCAGCAGCAGCAGCAGCAGCTGGTGCATGTTGACTGTTGACTGTGAGTCCTGTTCCTGGAGATGAGAAGTGAAAGCCCTGAGAGAGTGAAGAGATCCCTTTTTAATGTGCCTCTATTTACCAACACATCGGCGCTAATGAAAGGCTGCCCCCACCTACTGAAGTATGTTTGCTCCGTTACACAATGCACATCAGCCATCGCCCAGTTTTTGTGCATCTGGTTTCTCCTGCTGTATCATTGTCAGACAGAAAGACACACATTTTTTTTTGTTATTTTTGCACAAAGCACTTAGTGAAAAGTGACTACACAGACATGCATGTCAGTCTAATTGCCATAACACTACATATCCATGTTCAGTATTTTAAAGGGGCAGTGTCGTGTGAAAACATCTGTTCAGTTCAGTGGAATAAGATAAGTTAGAAGGGGCTTCCAGTTCTGATTTTGATGTTTTATACTGAGGTTAAATGACAACAAGAAAAAAATGTAGCTTTTGTTATCTTAAATATATGAAGGACGTGTTGAATCTGTGATGCTGCCTACACAGAAATATGTATCTGAAACTGAAGTATTTGGATTTTATGTAAAATAACTGCTGGGCTGATCCAGACTCAGGCTAGTAAATCTGATGTTGTGCAGCCCAGAGTATTTTCAGTCCACCTGTCTTTAATCTTGCCTTGCGCTCAGCTAGTCTAATGCCTTTTGATGCCTTAAAACATCTAATATTTGTATTTCTTTATACATCTCCTTTAAATAGCTTTTTTTCTTATATTTGTTCTTTTTGGTTATACATGCGTAATTATGTATTCATTTTATACTGTTACCACAGATGGGAAAAAGTGAACCTGTTTACTGTATGCTACTTTTGTTTTTTCTTTTTTGTAATTCTCCTATATTCAAGATAAGTAATGTAAACTAAGACAAATCTTCAAAATAAAGTCCCAGTTCAACTTGTATCGTTGGGTCTTCTTTTACTTACTACAGAAATCAGTTACAATGTATACAGTACAGATTTGTGCTCTCCAGCTTTCTGGCTGTGGACCTGAAACTTGATGTTCACGTAACAGATGGTCCGAACACTGAACACTGATAGCTGTTCTCTGTTTGTTCACACTGGTGGGTGTGTTTTACACCAAAATATGTTGGCATGATTGCTTCATTTGGCACACGGCTGAGGTACTGTGACAAAGACATGGGCAACAAGCAGGTGCAGGTAGGTTAGAAAGGTTCAATTCAATGTTCGAAATCTCTATCTGTCATAAGAAATGATTCATAAAGTACCATATTGTTTTCATCTGTGTGTGGAGGAAGCATTATTAAGGTTTGCTTCTGCTGAGACTGATACCTGTCACTGATCTGTGAAATAAAAAGTCCATATCTGAGGTGTCAGAAAACCTAACCCCTCAGAGAGAATAAGTTTGTCTTTGAAGCTGATCCTTGATGTCCATCACCCTCCAGCCTCCAGAGGAAGCCTTCTGTGACCTGGAAATGCGTCCAGGTTTACCCCTGATCCAGCTCTACGTGATGCCATCTTTCTTCCTGGCTGTCATGATCTTCGGCCTGCCTCTCAACCTGCTCTCCCTCTGGGTTTTCTTCCTCCGTCTGCGTCGTTGGACCCGCAGCACCCTGCTCCTCTTCAACCTGACCCTGGCTGACACCTCCTGGCTGTTGGCTTTGCCCTTCCTCATCCAGTACCATCTGGACCGGCTGGACTGGAGGATGGGACTGCCCATGTGCTCGGCTGTAAGGATGTTATATCACAACTACTTCTACCTCAGCATCTTCTTCGTGACCTTCATCAGTGTGGACCGGTACCTCGCCATCGTGCACCCCCTGCGCTCTCTGGTTCTGCTGGGCCGGAGGCAGACCTGTGTGCTGTGTGTGCTGGTCTGGGTCACCTCTCTGGTTCTCAGCATACCTGTCGCCAACATGAGTATGATCCAGACTTGCCCTGGAAGTAACCGCTCCATTTGTACCCTGTATATACTCCTGAGTGACACCAACCAGAGCCTCCCCTTCTCCCTCTTCTGCTCCATCACCGGCTTCCTCTTCCCGCTGCTGTGCATCTGTTACTGCGGCCTGCACAGTGTCAGAGAACTGAGCCACCGGCCTGGACCCGACCCCCTCAACAAGCAGCGGCGGCTCAGGCGGGTCCTGAAGGCAGCCCTGTTCCTCTTCGCCCTGTTCTACCTGCCCTACCACCTGTGCCGCAACGCAGCCATTGTGATGCGCGCAGTTTACCCAGACAACCCCGTGTCGTGGTGGCCTGCAGACGTCGCCTTCACCTTGGAGATGTGCTTCTGCAGCCTCAACACCTGCATCAACCCTCTGTTCAGCTGCTTCATAGGCAGACAGTTCAGGAGGGAGTTTAACGCTCTTTTTGTGTTGTTTGCCCCGTGCACAGGCCTGCAGGTGGCCTCAGAGATCTCCAAAAACACAGAGATGACAGTGAGGAAAAGACACGGCATGTCCACTGTCAGTCCGGAGGTACCAGACACTAGACCATAAAGATGTCAGATATATGTGTCACAGATCCTGTCATGAAATCCTGCGCATTCTGTTTGTTTACCCACATGTTTTCTTTTGATTGGTGCACAGATAAATACTGAGTCTAACAATGGCTGCCTGGCTGGTCTCCTTTATCTAATTTCATGTGATTCAGATCTCCTCAGGTTTGTTACACAACACTGCCTCTGCGTGGCAGGGCATATTTACTGTACTTACAGTCACATTCCACATGGAAAAAAAGAAAGAAAATAAAGAAAATCATCTAAAAAATCGTATTTGATTAAACTGAGTATTACAATATCTTCAGGTTTGTTAAATTCCAGATGTAAAGGAAAGGTGGAAGGATTTCTGCTGTGTGCCCTCCGCTTTTTTTTTTTTTAATACACAGTCTGTATGCTTTTTTTTTATCTGTTAGATGTAAGGGGCAGGTTATGCAGTTGTGGCGTTGAACAGATTTTTAAGTAATAATTGAATTAGTGTGAGGAGCGGACGGAGCAGCGGAGGGAGGAGGGGCGCAGGACGGAGCTGCTGACAGGTACAGGGGCTGTGCGCTCTCCGCGGTGCTGAAACCTCCTCCGGCTGCAGCCTCACAGGAGATTCACACCTCAGATTAAACCGGAGCTCCTCCACCCTCCACCGGCTCAGGCTTCCACTTCCATTCCTCAAGCAACCCCGACAAAATCCTCCAACTTCTTACTTTCCATTGTGCTGTTTTCCAATCGCTGAGTGGATCTTAAGATGGCACTGCATGGATTAACATTGCGCAAGGCAAAAGCGGACTTATTTGACTGCTGTTTTGTGACTGTGATTCCAGCCCTTTCACACTGAACGTGTTCCCCTCTTTTTTTTTTTCTCTAGTTCTTGGCTTGTCTTTGCAGGACGATCGAGACGTTTTCTGCTCAAAGGAAAGCAGCGCGTTATTTGGATTAATATCTCAACAATATGCTCATTAATGTTGCACTTCAGTTTGTTATAGTAATATAGAATACTAGGAAACAAATTGGATATGGAGCCAGGCAAAGAGAGAGCCCTCCCTACCACTAAAGAGGGACTAAAACAGATCGCAGGAAAGGCCCTCGGGAATCTGTACAGGTAAGGTGAAGTAATGAACATTTTCCATGCCGTAAAATTACAGATTTAGATATGTTCTGGGGAAAAAAATGTATGATAATATTCAGGGTGAAGAGTACACAAAAATCATGATTTGACCCGAGATCTGCTTATTCCTAAATTAAAATTGAATCCAAGAGGGACAAGATGGATTACAGACATGATGCTGAAAGCACAGTGGTGTGGCCCGAATATTTAAGGATGTGATATTTCCCTGGAGGATGAGCCCCTCCACCAGCAGCTGTAGGTGTTTTTAATAATTAATGAAACAGAGCGAGTCGTGACACAAGGTCGGAGGATATCTATTACATTACGTATCCATCTGTATTAATCCAAGATCAATGCATTTCATAGCAATCGACTTCCTATATTCCTCATAATGTCACAAGCCCCTAAATGAGATGTTGTCCACAATAGATCTTATAATTGACTACAAAACGTGTGCGTGGTGACGATGGATGTAGAGGAGCAGATGTGGAAAATTGAATATTTTAATAAAATGTGTCACCTGATATGGGAATACGACAAGTAAAAAGACGAAAAAATCGAAATCTGCGCGAAATAAACCCAAGTTCAAAGCATTTAACTAATAAAATTCCAAAAATGTTGTTCTTTTTAAAAACAGTTTTATTCGTTTCCTTTAGATCTGAAATGGCTTATAGTTGCAGGGCTGATGCAAGCTGCAGCAGAGAAGCGTGACTTAAAGCTATGAAAGAAAAAAAAAACCTGCTGTTTTCATTTAAGCTGCAGCAGGCCTGTGATGTTACAGGATGGGGCCTTCACATTCCACCGTTTACGTTTTCAATTAGCCTTCACTTTATGACAGCACATTTTGTGCGTGGGTCATAACAAAATGCCTCCATCGTATTTATAAAAACTACATAAAAAAATTAAACGATCAAGATTTTTATTCTTTGCAACCCAGATGCTGATATTGCTGCAATGCGGTATGAAGGTCATTTCTCTCCGTTTGCAAACGAGCCCTTCTTATGCAAAAAAAAAAGAAGGAATTTGAGCAGAGAATAAAATAAATAAAGTTTGAATTTACTCACACGGTGCAGGGTTTAAAGGGCCTGTGTCACAATAAAGAAGACTCAATATCAATAATGGGCTATTGTTGAGGCCTGATGTTAAAACATCACCATTTATCTTAAAGAATAGAACTATTTCTATTATAACACAAATGCCAAAATAATTCTGATGCATGCATGTTTATATACAGGTAACATATTTCATCTGTTTTTGCGTAAAATCCTTCCAGCGGTGGTGTTTGTGCATCCTCTATGACACCTCAGTCTGTATGAGCGATTTCCTCCATCCAAGTCTCGACTCTGATGTCAAACTATAAGACTATTTCACGCCTTGTTGTGCAGGAGGCTGGAAAAACGGCAGCAAACAAGTGAGGCGATCGAGCTGACGGAGGATGGGAGACCCAGGGAGGACCAGGAGCGGAAGACGCCCCTGTGTGACTGCACATGCTTCGGGCTTCCGCGCAGATACATCATCGCTATGCTGAGCGGGATCGGCTTCTGCATCTCCTTCGGTATCCGGTGTAACTTGGGTGTGGCCATCGTCAGTATGGTTAATAACAGCACAATCCATCAAAACGGGAAAATCATCATCAAAGAGGTGCATAAAAACTCCGCCCCGTTCCCCCCATAAACACCCCCTTTATTTGGGCACATGAGGTGGGCCACAGCCTGGATGATAGAATGGAATGGTTAAACCCCCTGAATAACATCTGTGGTGCTTTACAACTGTATTTAGCTTTTTCAAGAAGGTGAAAACATATAGATTTATTTAAATTTTAGTTCTTATATACCTGAAATATACTTATTTTTTTAAAATACTGGTTGATCGCTCTAAAACCTGGGAAAATTATCAGGTTCAGGAGTTCAGTTTTAATATTCTTCTGTACACATTTGTATTTCTCTTAAAGACAATAATTGCGATTTTAACTAATTTGTGTTAAAATAGGAAATTAATTTTTGTTTCTTTAATTTTTTTTTTAAAGAAAGCTAAATTCAACTGGGATCCAGAGACTGTGGGGATGATCCACGGATCCTTTTTCTGGGGTTACATAATTACGCAGATTCCAGGAGGGTATATTTCCTCAAGACTGGCCGCAAACAGGTAATTTCGCTCAATATTTTTTACTTAAATTGTCTGTACCACAAACGAATAGGCTTCTGCGGGTGGAGTAAATAGGTCCTTGTGAAATATAAAGTATCAGTGTCCCAGTTTATAGATTGATTTATTTATTTTATTTATCCAAGAAATGTAAGTAAAAGGTGTTTGTGCGCGTCGGGATTGAAAAAAGACGCCTGACCCTACAGCAGATAAAGTGGGGATTTGGCTGATGCCTACCAGGCGTGCCTCCTCTTGTTAATGAGCTCCCATGGGACAACCGTGTCTAATCCTTTATGTTCAGAGACATGGCAACCATACCAGCCAAACCCCTGCGTGAGATGTAGGTTGTAAGTAATGACTGTAGTATGATTCATGGGCTAAACGCACATGTGACATAACTTACACCTGATTACTCAGCTGCATCTAAAAGGCTGCAAAGCTCTGCAATAAAATCCACCAAACTCCAATAGATGGTCATGAATTTATGAGGCTGAAACAGTAAAAGGCTCTGTTAAAAAGTAATGAAAAACATGTTAATTCCAGTGACTGTATAGGAGGAGATAAAAGCGGCAGAAGTAGGATAAGGCCATAGAAGTCCTTGTGTATCAACATTATAGGACTGTTAGTGATTTTTCAAGCGGGAATTGAAGCCAAATAAGATGCAAATCTTTGAAGAGCTCCATAATGCCAAGTCAGCTGAGTCCACTGACGCCTTCTGCTGCAAACACCCCCTCCTCACTCCCCTGGAAACTGAAGAACTGCCTGTTGTGAGCATGTGGCATCCAATTAGAACTGATTTATATTCCTTATATATGACCCCTATATTGTGTAGGAGTGTAAGAAAATATCGCTATCGCAATATATCGCGATATTTCACATCACGATACTGTATCAATATTAAAAAGTACTGTATCGATATTTTTAGGTTTTTATTCAAATGCAGACATGGCAGAGGTTCATTTTTGTTTTTCAAACTCTTTTATTTCTATATTCACATGGGTATTTTGTTCTGTTGTTCGTTTACTACAAAAGAACTATTATGATATTGCTGGTCATAAATGTAGTTTTTTTAAACTGATAATGCTGTCTTGTTAAATAATGGATAATTCAATAATCCTAAAAGCACTTCTTTCTGTCTGGAAAAGGCAAATATTAGGGTTTTATTTTATTGGGAATGCAAATGCAAAAATTATGTTTTGAAGTTGGATGATTCAGTATGTACACTGTACACTATGTATTCTTTTCGCAACAGAATACGAACATTTAAGCAGGAACTTAAACTGTCATGTCTGCAAAACATTATTTATTTATTTATTTATTTATTCATGTGTTTTTTGTACTGGTAAAGCTGCATGTCAAGACTTTATTTATCCAAATGCCGCACCATAAGTTTTTCCAAGAAATAATCTTTTAAAAAAAGAAACAAACAAAAAAAAACCCGCCCTGTTAACAGTATCGTGATATATTGTGATATATCGTATCGTGATCCTAGTATTGTGATTTGTATCGTTTCGCCAGATTCTTGCCAATACACAGCCCTAATATTGTGTAGGATGTTTTTATTTATTTACTGTTGAGATGTGTTTGAAGTTCTTGTCAATACTGATAATTCTATGACTTTTGGACTGACAAATAATCACACAAACAAACTGTTTATTCAGAGTTTTCGGGGCTGCCATTGTGCTGACATCCACCCTGAACATGTTCATTCCCTCTGCTGCCCGGGTGCACTATGGATGTGTCATCTTTGTGAGGATATTACAAGGGTTGGTGGAGGTACTGATACACAGTTTGCACTGCAGATCTTGACCTTTAAAGCACTCAAATATGATGCCTCATTATCAAGCCGAGAACTGAACTCAAACCCTGATGAAATTGTTCTGACAATTACGTTTTACCATTTTACACAAATCCTCTGTTGTCTGTTCATTCAGATCTCTGCTGCTTTCTGTTTGATTGTGAGCTGGAAGATAGAGCCAATTATGATGGAGTCCCATTCATTATAGTGTGTACAACAGTCAGATTAGTCCACAAACAGCATACACCACAATAGCAGGGCTTATGTGTATTGGTTTACATGGCCAAAACAGTTCCATGTTCACATAGAAACACATAGCACAAAAGCAATAAAAACCTCTTGATGCAGGCAGCTCCTGCAGCTCAACAAAAAGCATACCTTTTCAGAGAGAGGGACTGAAGGTCATCCTCTCTTGTTATTTTGTTTAGCTGTACACTGTGGCTTCAATAGCAGCTCATGACCAACTGCCTGCGTTCAGCACCCATCGACTTATTACTGCAAATTAAAAATTAGCATTTCAGGGTGTCTCCCACTGCAAGCCCCAGCAATTTGTGTCTATCAATAGTTGATTGTGTGCCACTTAGTGTGTAATGAAGATTTAATGGGAGCAATTCAGTTTTTTTTTTTTAAACAAAGTGTGTAGTCAGCTTGAATTTGCACAGACTCACACCTATCTCATTAGTCTTTATTAGAAAGGTCATGCCATTGTATTTTTTATTAACTACATTTGTCTTGTACATCATTGAGAGATGAAAACAGACGGCTGCAATCAAATTTCTTCATAAAACGCAAATGACTTAGATTACAAACATACAAATTAACAGAATTAATTTGATCAAACAGCTCGTGCATTTACAGGCAGATCATTTTGTGTTCTGAAATATGTCTGTTGTGTGTTGTTCATGTAATTTGAATGTCTGAAGTATTATTTGTCACTGTGCAGGGTGTGACTTACCCAGCCTGCCATGGGATCTGGAGTAAATGGGCTCCACCTCTGGAGAGAAGTCGTCTGGCAACCATCTCCTTCTGTGGTAACTAATACACACAGACAGTCCAGTTTCTGCTAAAAATGATTGGCTCTTCAGGTTCATTTAGATTTTATTAGTGTTTTACTTCATGCAGGTTTAGGATTACAAAATATTGCCTCTAAACTGTGTGTAAATGTGTCCTGAACACTAAACACTTGGACACTGCTGTCTGAGTAAGCAACACAGATCAAATTCTGCTTGCTCATGATAAATGTGTCCCGTTCAGGATCCTATGCTGGTGCAGTGATAGCCATGCCTCTGGCCGGGATCCTGGTCCAGTACACAGGATGGTCCTCCGTCTTCTACGTGTACGGTGAGTGCTCCTGTCACAGAAACATCATAATAGAGCGCTTAGTGTTTTTAACAGTAGCGGGGACAGAAAAATAAAGTATCGCAGTAGTAGAGTGTAAAAATATGCAGTTAGAAGTGAAAGTCCTGCATTTAAACCAGTGCTCAGCAAATCCATCAAATTCACTACATAGAGCATGGAATTATTGTCTACAAATTTTATTAATCAATAAAACCCATTACAATAATCTGATAAATGTTTGTAGGTGCTTGTTTTAATGTTAAATTAATGACATATTTTGCTAAAAAAGTCTCTTTTACTTCAGGTTTTTCTGTTTAGATGTAATAACCTTTGTATTTACTCTAAGCTTTTATGGACATCTTCATGGTTAGCAAACTAAATGTAGGAATATACTTGAAAAATAGACCGAAAAATGAAAAACGCAGAGGATTAATTAATAAATAGAAATAAATCACAAGGAAAGGTTAGATGCATTTCCAGGTCTTTGAGGGTTAATGTTGTTGGTAATGATGGGACTTTGATTTCTCTGTGTATTGCTGAGATGCTTAATCTGTGATAATACACAATAATTTATTTGTGTTTATGCATTAATCGTATTATATTACTATATTACTATTGACTAAGTGACTTAAAATAGAAGAAGAAGAAAAAGTGGAATGTTTGCCACCAGAATGAAGAGTAATTCAAGTATAAAGTTGCAAAAAATGAAAAAAAAAAAAAAAAATCATGTATCATGAGGGCAGTTTTTGTGTAAAAGTATCTATAAAAGCAGTTAAAAGTTATATTTCACCATTTTTTTTAACTACATAATGTTTTCAAGGAGTGTAATATGCAAACCAAAGCCTGTATTGGCAACCTTTACCTTTATTTAATCAGGAAAGACTTGTTTTGATTAAAAATGCTTTAACAAGAGCATCTTGGCACAAGTTTTACCAGGTTACAGAAAAACAAACATATACATAGACATCATATGAAATGCAAAGCAAGCATATAATAAAGAGAGTACTATAAGTATGAAAAGATTTGGATTTACATTTTATGTTTTTCATCAAATTCCAGACTAATACACACATAAAAACAAACTGGGACACATTGAATTTAGGTCTTTCGTTGCTAACCGGGGGCAGGGCTGTAATTTCAGTGCAATAAACACATCTATATCATATATAAGATTAATTTTGTTTCTATTTTCATCAGAAAGTTTTAAGAAATTAGATTGTTTTTACTTAATTTTATTCATTGTGGAACTTTTTTCCATTGTGATTGTGTTAAATATTCTACTGTTAGATTTCTGAAACATTTGTCACACCCTGACCATAAAGTAACTGCATTAAACCACAAATAACTATTTGGTTTCTTCGACTCTCACTCAGGAAGAATAATCAACCTTTAAATGTAGAGAAATACAGATTTGACATTTACTGTGATAATCATTGACAACAAGTGACATGAACAAAATCAACAGGATGATGTGTCCCATTATTTTTGTCCATAAACTTTATTTTGGGTTTTTTATTTTACACTTTCCTCCTTGGATTTGGATTTTGATGGACATATAATATAAACATGCTTGGGTCTGTGTATAGTCAGCAGGTATACATTCGTTACACTGACAGATCACTGATGTTTTGGTTTAATCTAAGTTTTAACACCTTGACTCAGGATCCTTTGGGCTTATTTGGTACATGTTCTGGATCCTGGTGTCGTATGAGAGTCCAGCTGAGCACCCGACCATCAGCGACGAGGAGCGGCGTTACATCGAGGAGAGCATCGGTGAGAGTGCTCAGCTGATGGGTGCCATGGAGGTGAGTTTATCCGGTATTTATTTCACCATGTGACGTAATGTCAAGTACGCTCAGCTAATTTTGTTTTTGTCCTTTAATGAACAGAAATTCAAGACCCCCTGGAGGAAATTCTTCTCCTCTATGCCCGTCTATGCAATCATTGTGGCCAACTTCTGCAGGAGCTGGACCTTTTATCTGCTCCTCATCAGCCAGCCAGCGTACTTTGAAGAGGTGTTTGGCTTTGAAATCAGCAAGGTAAATAAGCCTGAAAAGAAACCTGATGTCAGTCTAAAAATATCTTGCAGCACAATGCAACCTAGGTATGAAGATAAAAAAACAAAAAGCTTCAGAAGATAAAATAATAGGATGTTCATTCAGGTTTGGTGAAATTTCCCCCAAAAAACTCAGTGGTACTTCTATGGTAGTTCCCTAATGAATTTTTCTCTGTATTTAATCTTTCTCAAGTGATTTAACACCCTTTATTATAACAATATCCTCTGTACTTTGCATTTTTTCAGCGAAGATCATGTATTATCCTATATTTAATTTGCTGGTTATGTAGATGCTCATAAAAGCTCAGATTAAAGTTTAAGGCAGTGGTTCCCAACCTTTTTTGGCCAGTGACCCCATTTTAACATCACAAATTTCTGGCAACCCCCGATATTCAAAACGGAGACATTTTTCTCTTGGAGATGTCTTAGCAGGGCCAGCCAGGTGATGAAATCTTTCCATTTTCTGTTCGGTCTTCTCAGATGTTACATCCTGCATTTTATTTGAACTTGATTTTTATTAGGAAAATTGTGTGGTGTTTTACTTATAATGAAATATATATTGAATCATTGAAAATTATTTTTTTATTAGTAATTGATTTAAATTTTTTTTTCAATTACTTGAAATTTCAGGCGACCCCATATGAATTCCGTGTGACCCCAGTTGGGGTCCCGACCCCAAGGTTGAAAAACACTGGTTTAAGGTTATTATATCAAAAACAGAAAACCAAAGAAAAAAATGACTTTTTCAGTAAAATCTATCATTAACTGAACATAAACCAAGTGTGTCCATCCACTGTCATTGATCCAACTCCATGGATTTTACAGGTGAATCAATGCTATAGAAGATGATGATGTTTCCATGTTCACTATGGGGCCTCTGAACGTCTAAACTGGTCATATCTAATGACTGTGAAAAGATGACAAATTGTATTTTAAACCAATTATTTACATGTATTGATAGGATTAATGGATCAACAGGTATTAGATGTTTTACATAAGTAGATGGTTTATGTCGGTTTAGGTGGATGTTTGGGTCTTTATGAGTTAATTTGTGAGATTAGAGTAATATGTCAAAATGTATGATATATGTAAGTATTTATTTTAACACAGATCTGGGATTAAACATTTGCATCAAAGCCAAAAGAGCTGTTTATCTTCTCATCTTACCTGAGTGAACCTGTCATCCCTCAAATACATTCCACTTATCCTCCATATTGCCTTTTCTTGGTCCTGTCAGGACGTGGATCATGAATCAAGCTGGTCTGGCAGCTGTGATTCAGGTCCAGGATTGGACTGAAGGCAAGCTGTGATTACTATGTGTGAATTATTGTTCAGATGTGATGTGAGAGTCAGAGGTTGAAATGCAGACAAAGATTTGGTCTGGGTTTGGTTGTAGGATCTTCTCATCCATCACACTTTCATTTTTTTTCAGGTTGGAATTGTGTCAGCTCTTCCTCACCTGGTCATGACCATCATCGTGCCACTGGGAGGACAGTTAGCCGACTACCTGCGGACTCACAACATCATGTCCACCACTACGGTCCGGAAAATCATGAACTGTGGAGGTGAGATTTAGATGATGGGCTCCTGTTTTTTAAGATGATTATATATTCATGTGCAGTGTTGGGATAGCTCCTGTTAAAGCTGCAGGAACTGAAATAAGGGTAAAAAAAAAAAAAAAAACAGAACTTGAAAATACAGCTCTCTCCTCTCTGTGCAAATCAAAATAAATATGTTAATAGCAACAACTGACTGACTCTAATCAGTGATCCCCTATTGAAAACATGTGTGACTGACCAAAATCTGTGTCGCTGAGTTTATTTTGTACAACCTGAAAGTCCTGTTCCTTCTGAGATGACTTGAATTACAATATACTGGAAGTTAATAATATTATTTCTGCTCAATAACACCAAAAACTATGACATACAATAAGCAATGTAACTGTTCTAACAAACTGGCCTATAAAACTGAAAATTCTTAGAAACATTAATTTAAACCAACACTGCAGCAATGTTAGATAATTCCTCATTTCAAAAGGAAAATTTAGTTACTGAAAGGTACATTTGTCCAACAATAGGTCCACATTTGGTAACTGTTGATTGCATATAAGCTCTTTGCCAAAACTAATCTATCTAGTTGTAATATTTTGATTTCATTGCATGTTTCTTCTCAATAATTGTAATCACTGAAATTTTATTACATTAAATCCATTACGTATAATGTGTTACTTGTGTTGTTTTCAGGGTTTGGGATGGAGGCCACTCTCTTACTCGTCGTCGGTTATTCTCACAGTAAAGGTGTGGCCATATCTTTCTTAGTCCTGGCGGTGGGTTTTAGCGGTTTTGCAATATCAGGTAGGTCTCAAGACATATTTTAACCCATAAAGACCCAAACATCCACTGGTGACCAAAAGCATCCACTGATGCAAAATGTTTAATACCTGTTGGTCCACTAATCCATGTGGATTGTGAATACATGTAAATAATTGGTGTAAAGTACAGTTTGTCATTTTTTCATGGTCATCAGATATGACCCATTTGGACGTTCAGAGGCTCTGTAGTGAACGTGGAAACACTGTCATCTTCTACAGCATTGATTCACTAGTAAAACCCATATGGAGTTGGATCAATGACAGTGGATGGGTACACTTGGTTTATGTTCAGTTAATGATAAATTTTGCTGAAAAAGTCATTTTTTTTCTTCAGTTTTCTCTGTTTTTGATCTAATAATCTTAAACTTTAATCTGAGCTTTTATGAACATCTACATAACCAGTAAATTAAATATAGGAAAACACCATTTTTTCATGGTCGTTAAATATGACCCATTTGGACGTTCAGAGGCTCTGTAGTGAACATGGAAACACTGTCATCTTCTACAACATTGATTCACCGGTAAAACCCATGGAGTTGGATCAATGACAGTGAATGGAGACGCTTGATTTGAGTTCAGTTAATGTAATATTTTACTGGAAAAGTAACTTTTTTCTTCAGTTTTCTCTGTTTCTGATACAATAACTTTTGAATTTACTCTGAGCTTAAATGAACATCTACATGATCAGTAAATTAAATGTAGAAAAATACCTGATTTTCACTTATAAATGCATAATATAGAGGACAATATCATAATTAATGGTGATAAATCCCTTAAGAAGGGTTAAATATAGAGAAAAAATAATTTGGGAACTACCACAAAAAGGCAGCACTGGGTCTTTATGGGTTAATGACTTGTGTGTATTCTCATTAATATTTGGACGTTTCTTTCATAGCCTAACCAACGGTGCTTGATGTCTCTTGTGGTAGGTTTCAATGTCAACCATCTAGACATCGCTCCTCGCTATGCCAGTATCCTCATGGGTATATCCAACGGTGTGGGTACTCTGTCAGGGATGGTCTGCCCTCTAATAGTGGGAGCCATGACAAAGAACAAGGTGAGTCACTTCTATTCATTCTGATGCATAAATATAAATAGGAATTAATGCACATCTGGCCCTGCTGTAAAAAAAAGTTTGGATCTTTTCATGACTTTACCCTTTCATGCATGAATTATGAGAACCTTAGTCAATACATTTTTTTCTTGAGTGTTTTTATTCCTCTTTAGACATGAAAAAATCAATGCAATTGATTGTTTTTTTTTTTGTTTTTTTTTTTATGATCCTATTTTTCATGGAGTTACAAAAATGTCCACTCAGCTGGACACCATGCATTTAAGTTTTGAAGTAAAGAAACATTTATTTAAAAAATCATCACCTGAAAGTGATATACTGTGTGAAAACTATGAAATAAAAACATTTTTAATGCCGCTAATTGCTAAATTGCTACTGTTTTCTCACATTTTATCATACTCTAATATTAGTTATTACTCATTTCATGGCGATAATATCCTCCTGAGACCCAGGAAATTGACAGTTTTAGCTTTTTTACATTAAAAAATTGTCTTGATTGGAAACTGCATAATGCAACAGTTTTTTCAGATACATTTTTGAAATTATTTTTATTTATTGATTGATTTTTTAATGGAATGTCCTTTGCAACGCATAGCATTTTTAAAGCAAAACTGTCAAACTTTTGTCCCCTACAGAGGACAAAATGCATTGCTGGGTTTCAGGAGGATATGCAAAAAAAACCCAAAAACTTTTTTTTTTTTTTTCCCAGAAAACTGTTAATTACAGTCTAATAACAATTAGCAGTTGATTTACACTCAAACATGTTACTGCAGATCAGGTTTATCAAGAACAGCAAAGTTACAGTGATTGTATGAATTGCAGTGTTTTGGATGATGCATAAGAGTCCACTGTGTTGGCTGATATGGAACTAAAACAACAAAACCCATGAATATACTAGAGAACAGCTGTAGAATAGCTGTCCACTGTAGTGACCATTATGCATGAAAGGGTTAATTTCCAAAAATTAGAGTCACAGCAGGATTTAGATCTGTGACAGAAAATGTTAGCATAGTAAAATAAATCACTAGTGACTCATCCTGCTCTAACTCTTTTCTTTACTTAGACCCGAGAAGAGTGGCAGTACGTCTTCCTCATTGCTTCACTGGTGCATTATGGGGGTGTGGTGTTCTATGGGATATTTGCATCTGGGGAGAAACAGCCATGGGCCGATCCCGAAGAAACCAGCGAAGAGAAGTGCGGCTTTATAGATGAAGACGAGCTGGCCGAGGAGACGGGCGACATCACGCAGGGATACGGCACCATGGGGGGTCCGGCTAAAAGCTACGGGGCCACGGCTCAGCTCAACGGAGGCTGGGTTCAGGACTGGGATAAGACGGAAGAGTATGTGCAGGAGCCGGCGGGAAAGATGTACGCTGAGGGTGGCTACTCTTAGACAGAGCATATTGGTGGTTGCAGTTATGGTGAGTCGTCTTACAAAAACAGACTTTCCATCACGGATTGCACAAATAAACATTATATTAGATATTAAAATCCATCCTGTGTATTCAAGTAAAACAAATACTAGTTTCAAAAAGCCAGTGTAAAGAAATAGTTAATTGCAATGCAGAACAATCCTCATTAGATTCACATGTTTGTCATCACATCTAGACAGTAGGGCTTCATTAAAGGCGTATAAAGAAAACTGCAGGCCTATGGTGTACTTCTTAGGCACTCAAACCTCATGAATCTACTTGAACAACATGAGCCAGATAACACTGCAGTAGACCATCATGTAGGGTCTTTCTCTGAAATACCACTCTGATTGCACTGAAACTATAAGTATTCAAAAACAAGATTATTATTATTCTGTTTCTCAAATGTGTTTTATGTACTGTATATATCTGTATACTGTTTCTGTGAGACTATTGTGGATTTGGGTCGTTGATCTGTGTTAACATTAATATAAAAGGCCATATTTTTCATGGACAGTACCTTTTCAGGGAGATGTCTGCTTGCAAAAAAGGTCTTCGTCTTCTTCGCGAGTGAGGCCTATAATACACTATAAGACAAAAATAGCGTGAGTGCAGTTGAATCGTAGAGTTTTAGTGTGTGTTTGTTGCATGAATTTGCTCAGATCAATGTTCAGATGCAGCCGCCTCACGTTCACCGATAGTCCTCATTCAGCCTAATGCTTTGTTCTTAGATGAGTGTCTTCTGCCATTATAAATAATAAAATGACGCTTCATAATCAGGTTCTGGTGGTGATGTGAGACAAATCAAAAAAGTTTCGAGAGGCATCTGCTCAGAAGATGTTGTTTATTGATGTTTGGTGTGCACTGCAATAAATTCTGTGTACCAGCTGCCACTCATCACATCTTGTTTTGTAATGTAACACTGGCTTGCTGTATCTAACTGTAATTGTTTTGAAGTCATGTGATGATCAACATTAAGATGTGTGTTTTAACAAATTACTAGTGTCTGGAGAACCCAGCTTTAGTGCTCATGATGCGGGACATATTGTTGCATTTTGACAGCGAGGAATGCAGTACTGTACTGTATACAAACAACCAGGTTTTTGTGCTCTCTTAGTGTTTCTTGGTTGTTCTCATTGTCACCAAAAATACTTTATTGACACTTTGATATTGTCAAGTTTGAGTGGACCACATTAATAGATGGCTCTTCCACCTGATTTTGTTTGCTAACACTTCTTCATTTGCTGTATGAACTCTGCAAGGATGTTTAAAATATATGAATATTTAAGAATGTTTATGATGACCAAAAGATGCTTTTATGGCTTTGTGCCTGAAGTTTATGTAAACAGATAAATGTGATTTTATGGCTTCAAATATTGTGTTTAATGAAGAGGTATGTTGATGTCAAAAAAGTGTTATAAAAATACTCATATCATTTTTATAAAAAAAATACAACCAAAGCTCATATTTTGTCATCTTTTCATCTTGTTTGTTGATGTGAGGTTATTACAGGGGGAAATATCCTCCGCAGCTGTTGAGTTGAAGGTTACTGGTCCACAGAGACTGGAGGCATACCTAACCATTTAACCACCTTCTCCAATCAGTGTCAGGCATCTCCAATTCTCTCCACGTTTCTCATTAGGAAATCAATGGCTGTGGTCTCTGGAGTTCAGGGTAGAGTATCGGACCCTGTACCTTGGTAATTGGTAAGAGGAGATTGGAACAGCAATGTTAATACGATTACAGCAGTGTACATCCTTACAAACTCAGATTATTGTCTGCTCTACCAAAAGGCTGCTGCTAAAGGTGTTGTGTGGGTGTAAAAGTGATGAACTTGTTAAATCTCTTAGCAGTGTCTAACACCTTTCAGAATTTTGCAGCCAAAAGCAAGTCTTAGCAGTCTACTTAAAAAAAAAAAAAAACAAAAAAAACCCCACAGTGAGTATGTAACATTATTTGAAACAGCTTTTATCCCTCTGCTACTGTTGAGACACTGCTGTTACATGTATTATATTCAACTATCGATCCAGTTCAGAATTAAATCCAGTGACCAATCAATACTGTTTAACTCCAGTGTGTTTACATTCAGATGGACTATGCTTAAGAGGAAGAAAGTAATGTCTAGTATTGCGTTTCAAGTTATCATTATGGTTATAACTCATATTTTAACAAGATAATATGAAACATTTCTCTGTGTGCACACTTTATTTACATTTTATCCAAATACCTGAACTTTCAATGTATTTTTTATTTTAATTTTAATTTTTATTTAACCTTTAATCAACCAGGAAAGACACACTGGGATTGAAAAAGCTCCTTTACAAGGGCATCTTGACCAAGCTACGAGCAGCACAGTTGACAAGGTGTCAGGTATTGATGCAACCAAACATATGGTGCTGTGAAAAAGTCTAAGGACACCTTTAGCTTTGTTGTTCTCGCAGAGTTGAATTGAGCTTACAAATTTATTCCTCAATCTCTTTTCTTCAGATCAAATTAAATCAAATCAAATCAAATCAAATACAGGAAATATTTAGTGTGACCTCTCACCCTATGAAAAGAAGCAGCAAAAACAATTAGAAACAACTGACGTGTGCTGAATGAAACCTGGTGTAAAACATCAGAAAATTAATGCAATACATCTCATGTTGGCTGAACAAATGGGTTAAAGACATGTTAACCCATAAAGACCCAGTGCTATATTTGTGGCAGTTCCCAAATGGATTTTTATTTATATTTAACCATTTTTTAAGTGATTTATCACCAATTATGATAATCTTATCCTCTGCGTTTTGCATTTTTCAGTATAAATCATGTATTTTCCTCTATTTAGTTCACTGATCATTAAGATGTTCATAAAAACTGAATGTAAATTCAAAGGTTATTATATCGAAATTGAGGAAAAACTGAAGAAAAAATGACTTTTTCAACAAAATATATCATTAACTGAATGTAAAATCAAGTGTGTCCATCCACTGTCATTGACCCAACTCAATGGATTTTACTGGTGAATCAATGTTGTAGAAGTTGACAGTGTTTCCATATTCACTATGAAGCCTCTGAACGTCTAAATAGGTCATATCTGATGACCACAAAAAGATGACAAACTGCATTTTACACCAGTTATTTACATGGATTGGTAGGATTAGTGGATCAACAGGTATCAAACAGTTTAGATCAGTAGATGGTTCTGGTTGCCAGTGGCTGTGGGGGTCTCTGTGGGTTAAGTGCAAAGGGAGGTCACACTAAATACTACCACTTTGGTTTGTAGAAGCTGTTTTTCCCTGAGGCTGTTGTTTTTACTGCTGTACATACTTCCCATATATCCAGATAATGGATCTGAACCCATGAAGACCCACTGTTACTTATGTGGCAGTTCAAAAATATATATATTTTTTTTACTATATTTTTTTTTAACCTGTCTTAAGTGATTTATCACCATTTATTATAATCTCATTATCTGTATTTTGTGGTTTTTCAGTGGAAATCATCTATTTCCCATATTTAATTTACTGATCATATAGATATTCATAAAAGCTCAGATTAACATTGAATAATTTTATAACAGAAACAGAGAAAGCTGAAGAAAATGTGACTTTTTCAGCAAAGATATCAATAATTGAATGTAAAAACAAGGATCTCCATCCACTGTCTTTTATCAAACTATGGATTTTACCAGTGAATCAATGTTGTAGAAGATGATGGTGTTGATGGTGAATGTCCAAATGGTTCATATCTGATGACCATGAAAAGATGACAAACTGCATTTTACATCAATTATTTACATGATTTTACATTATTTACATTTACATATACAAATCATTTACATATTGATAGGATTAGTGGTACAGAAGTTATTAAACATTTTTAGATACTTTTGGTTACTAGTTGGTGTTTGGGTCTTTATGGGTTAATACAGACAGAGAAACGCAAATACGTGGTCATTAGAACTTTAATAATCAACAAAGCTGAAAATGGCCAAAGACTTGTACATACATAGACATCATATAAAATGTCAAATTGTATATGTTACTTAAATATGTAAAAAGATCAGACAAATGCATCAACAGGAAATGTTTCTGCCTAATTTTTTGTTTTATTTCAATCAGAGGGTGCAGCATATTAACATCCTTTTCCTTTGATTTTTGTACAGACCTTTGGAACAGACACACAGTTGTGGAAAAAATTATTAGACCGCCCTTGTTTTCTTCAATTTTTTGTTCATTTTAATGCCTGGTACAACAAAAGGTATATTTGTTTGTACAAATATAATGATAACAACAAAAACATCTCATAGTAGTTTAATTTCAGAGCTGATACCTAGCCATTTTCCATGGTTTTCTTGATAATAACCAAAATCACTCAAGTTCTTCTATCAATAACTATGCATTTTACTGATAAAAACAGTGCTTTTAGGCATTCCATGTTTTCTTTTCTGTCTGTTTAAGTCACGATACACACAGGAGTTAGTACTTGATTGCAACACCATTGTTTTTGATGACTTTTGATGGTCTAATCATTTTTTCTCCGACTGTATGAAATAAAACCTTGGACCTTAAACTGTTACTACCTGTTTTTTGGACAGAAGCAGTTTTGAAGATATGATGGAAGACACTTTTATCAAAGAGAATATCCCAGTGCTTCAGTGTGTATTTATAGGCTTTGATATCTGTATCATCAGAGTTAAAGACTGCCTTTACAAAATGACACCTAGATGTAACTTCTTCCTGAGACAGAATAACAGTAAAAAAACAGGATTTTATCAGATGTTAATGCTTACCTGCTACAACTGTCAGTCTGAAGAGATCATTAGGAAAAAAGAGTGTAAAGGGATAGAATCACAAATTTTCAAGTCTCTCTTACACCATAGTAAACACATAGGAACATTTAGATAGTTTGTGATGGCTGAAATCATTCCTCCTGATATGTTTTACCCTAAACTTTACAGGGAAGCGTTTAGGACGTCTTAGCTTAGAAACAGATATGATTTTGTGCAAGTGAAAAAGTGAAACTCAGCTCTTAACTAACATCTGCTAAATGAAATGTGTTTTGCATGTAAACATACAATAAGCTTTGGTTTGAAAGCCTACAAATACAGGAATGCACAAATGTTTCTGTCACTATCAGAGCTGACAGTCTCATAAAAGTCTATCCATCGACAGTTAATTTTAAGTGTGCGGTTTAGAGAGTGAACAAAGGTGATATTACTCTCTGTGACATCTCTACTTCTCTATAGCAACACATTCAACACAACGCTCTACAGCCGATGAAGTGCAGCCTGCCAGCGAGGTGGTAAATTATTCAGGAAAACGTGGCGCCCATCCACTTGCATCACTCTGAATTTTTTCTTACAGCAAGAACGACTCAGTGATTGGTAAATCAAAGACTGGGATTCTTAGTGTGTTTCTCAGCCTCTGTAGGTGGGAACAGATGCAGAATATAGAAACAGTGTCCTCTAATGTGAGATCTTAAACAGCCTTATTTTCTGTTCACCAGGGGCCATGTGTACCTTTAATATCTGTTTTGTTCTCAGCAACAATCTTATTCTGTTTATTCTTTTCTATTTTCTATGATCATTTTTCCCGGCTGGTGGAAGGATTACATAAAAACTATGATTTTCATGAAACAGGGCCTACGGATAAACTGATTTAAATTTTTCTTTTTCACTTCCCAGTGAGTCCCAATGCTTGAGCATGTGCTTGTCATTCCCTCATTCACACACCAGAGTTACTAATGTGAGGTTTTAGGATGAACCTGGGGTGCAGTGTCTTCCTTGAACACTTACAGTCGTAGAAAAAATTATTAGACCATTAAAAGTCATCAGAAACAGTGGTTATGCAATCAAGTACTAACTCCTGTGTGTATCATGTGACTAAAAGAGACAGAAAAGAAAACATGGAATGCCTAATGCCTGTAATTTCCCAGTTTGGGATAAATAATGTACATCTATCTATCTATCTATCTATCTATCTATCTATCTATCTATCTATCTATCTATCTATCTATCTATCTATCTATCTATCTATCTATCTATCTATCTATCTATCTATCTATCTATCTATCTATCTATCTATCTATAAGCACTTTTTGGCAGTATAATGCCATAGCTATTGGTGTACGAACTTAAGTGATTTTTGTTTTTATCAAGAAAACCATGGAAAATCAAGGTTCAAGGTTCACGGTTACTTTATTTGTACTTGTGGGTAGATTTATTTTGCAGTCAAGGTGATTGCTTTGGCATTACAGCAAGACATACATTGAACACGTTAGACAGGTACTTGATTGAGCTTACAGACAGGACAAAAAGACAGGACAAAAAGTGCTCAGTGTTCCACCATCCATTAGTATAGCAGCATGGATAAGTAAAAGAATAGAATAAATAAATAAGATGAAATAAATAAAAACAAGATGCAATAAAACACAATAAAAACCCAGAGAAGATGAAAACAGTCTGGGATAAAAAAAAAACAGGGTAAGAACATAAAAATGTAAAAATTTGAAGTCACAATAATAATAAATAGAGCAAATAAATAGAACAAATAACTAAAATAAGTTAATAAAGTGCAATGTCACTATTTCTTATTGAGCTCAGTGACGGCGACAGGAACAAAGCTGTTTTTATAACGCTGTGTCCTGCACCTTGGGACTAAGAACCTCTGTCCAGAGGAAAGGAGCTGGAATTCATCTCGTAAAGGATGGGAGTCACTATTAAGACTAGAATGACTAGATATCAGCTCTTAAGTTAAATTCTCATGAGCTATTTTTGTTGTCATCATTATATTTGTCCAAAAAAATGTACCTTCAGTTGTACCAGGCATTAAAATGACCAACAAATTGAAGAAAACAGGGGTGGTCCAGTAATTTTTTTCCGACTGTATATGACCTTCTGAGCTACTACTGTCCTGAGAACTGGAGAAATAAATACTGGAAAAAATTGCTGCAGCTAACAGAGACCATTTGACCTAAGAGGAAATGATAGACAGGCATGAAGCTTGTAGAGCTTCATGGGGATGAAGGATGGGAGTGAGGGGGCAAGGTACTTAGCATCAGTTTTATGCACATACGTGATGGACAGTCTGAATCGGTTCAGCGTGCAGGGGTAGTGTTCAGTTTTTGCAGCCTTGTGTTGTGCAGACTGATGGTTCGATCACAGGGAGCAGCTCCGTGTCTGAAACATCCTCAGCAGCTTTGGCAGTGATCACATCAAATCTCAGTTTCTCCTTCAGTAATCTGCCTGGCTGAGGAGGGAAACCACTTCCTGCTTCTCAGTGCACTTGTTAATTTGACAGAAAACACAATTGTCTCACCGACCACGTGGAACATGTTTTCTCATGCCTAACCAGCTGGAATGGTCATGGTCCTTGAACTGGTGATGTGCTTGTTAGAGTACTGGGTAATTGGATAAAATCTAGTGTCAGTTTTATTCATAGGTGGACACATATTTCACCTGTGTGGAATCTCAGGCTGTTCTATTTTTTACCACATCTCAGGTTTGGTAATGGTTGTGATTTCTGTGAAATTGTGTAATAGTGAGTATGAGTAGAGATGGACTGTGGTTGTCAGTCTGTGGGGCAGGTGCAGTTTGACTCCTGAGGGACTGTAATGGGATGAGGCCCGGCCAGAATGAGTGTTTGATGACAGGGTTGCACTCCTCCCCTGGGACTCTGCCTGCATGCAATTATCCTCCTGATCCCCTCTCTCCTCTCTGGTCTCCAGCCCAAATCATACACCACAATCCAACACCACAAACTCTCCACTCTGGTGCCAGGATATCCTTTCAATTTACGATCTGAAAGTCTCCTCAAGATCAAATCACTGACTGTAATTACACCCCAAAACTTTAACGTTGTATTAAAGTAATTACTATTTTATGACACCTTTCAGTGTATCATTACTCGGCCTGAGGTCAATTGAATTTACACACTCCTCCTTGTCCTGTCTTGCTAATTGCTTTATTAATGGAGAGCTTGGCACCAGAAATCAATCTGTCTCCCATGTAATAACATGTTATATATCTGTGCTCCTCCCTCTGCCACATAAGAAAACATTGCTACAGCTATTTTAATGAATGAAAATTACTTCCTGATAAATTATTACAAGAAATCATTGACAATTGTAGAGAATTCTTGTTCATATCTTCATAAAAATCTTCCTCCAGTGACATAAAACTGTAAAAGCTCCCTCACAAAACCAGTGCAACTTTGCGTGCTATTATCATTTCCAATCCTCTTTAAACATTTATTAGCCTCAAACTAGATCTTTTATTAATCCCAGTAACGAGCCATATAAAGGCTACACTTGTCAAGTCAGAATTGCATCTTCCGGGATCATCAGAAAAGACAGAGATTGCTACATCAATTGTTTTTTCTTCCACAGAACTGGCTTCCTTCAGTTGTGTGTGAGGTAATCTATCACAGGTCCTGTTGGTTCCCCTCCCCCATATCACATTATGTTAACAGCTTCATACCCTCCTCGATACAACATGCTCTCACACAGACAAAGGATGAGAGCCTGATAAGATTTCGCGATGATAGCAAAGCACTACAAGCAATAAAATGATAAAACAATTAGAGGATGAAAGACTAAAGCACATATTTTGCTTCCATCTTGACATTAAAATGCATATTGTTGCATTCTGTATCTATTAAAATGACTGTAAATGTACACTATTGTCTGTGTCTTTTTTTAAAAATCTTACCAACATATTTCACTTTGGTACTAAAATGCTGTTTCTGTATCTCACTGAATCATGTAATGGTTTAACTTTTAATGAAAGTAGCACTGTTTTCCCTTAAGCTGCACCAAATTAAAGCAAGGGCCTTTTACACATGTTGCTCCATGTCAATTTCTACAGTATTAAGAATGTATATTATTAATTGATATACCTATAAAATGTCTAAAAGAGTGGTCAAGGGTTTCTTTTATTTTTAATTTTATCAATATGTCAGAGGTTGTTTTCCCTCTGTGTCTGTTTATACTAATAGTACAGTTTATAGAGGGAAGGCTGCACTAAATACACAAGTAGCACTACTGTAGATATATCTGTTAGACAAAAAACCTTCTTTAATACCAACAAACCAGCCCCTTAGTCAGGATGCTCTGAGGGAGACACAGGTGTGCTGAGGGGCCCTCCTGCCTCGGTGATCTGTCACCGGGGCCAGACGAGGGCGAGGTTGGAGCGGCTTAGGCACGTGCCGAGGGAAAGCTCTCCTCCTCCTCCTCCTCCTCATCCCCCCGCCCCTCAGAGGACTCCCTATTCACACCACCAGATGGGGGCTGGATCTGAGTTTTAATGAATGCTATTCCTCACGACCCTTTTTTAGAAGCAGTCGCCCTCAGCACGTCGCACTGCAGTTTATTACCACATGCTGACAGAGAACAATACAGCAGCAGCACTAATAAAAACAGCCCAGAGTAGGATGTAAAAACAGAAGATATTACTTGTTTTATATATAGTTTCACATACAAATGCTTTGGGACAAGTGTTTTCTCAAAAAGTAACTTATTCTCATATTCTGCTTTTCAGGATTAGTAAGTATTTGATTGTATGGTGGTCCAAATTAAGGGTTGACCCCTTGGTGTTCACAGTGACACAACCCTGTGAATTTTTCATTTCAGGTTAAAAGCAGACAGCAATTTTTCCCATTTTCTAATTTTAAATAAATGGTGGATAAACAGTTTCAGTGTGTGGTTTTAGTGTTTTGTGTTAATAGCAAAAAAAAAAAACCAAACAAAAACAGTTTAACATATTTACTTATTTTGATGAATTCTCCCAGATGGTGGGCTTCTATCTTTAATAAATGAATGTCTAAATGAGTTTAAATGAGATACTGCATTGCAATAAACTGTGCTAGATCTTCTTTGTTTTAGACGTCTCATTTGGAGTCTGACACTAACACATCTGAATCATCACCATGGCTGCTAACCCGCTCTGGCAGTGATGTGTAAAGCAAAGGAAAGTGAGAATCTAAAAAAAAAAAAAAAAAAAAAAATCTGTCAGTGTTTGGCTCTCAGTGTGAAATGTGCTGCCTAACAATGTGCAAATGTTGAATAAAATTGTAGAAAAACCTCTTTAAAAATTAGAAGTACATAATTCATTCTAACATTTTTGAATGCCCTGAATTTGCATGTATTTACAAACTGGAAGCAGGTGAGATGTGTTAAATCGCTGTTAGGTTATATCCAGCCTGATGCTTATGTTCTTTATTGGCTGGAAATAAATTGGTTGTGTACATGTTGCCCCTGACTCAGTGACCCTTGTCTGTCTCTACGTGAATTGCTTTCATGGCGGGTTAAACGAGCCGTGGCCGTGTTGGTGCTTCCCTCCACGTGGCGGCCAGGGCTCTAATCCACTGTCTGGCAGAGTTATGTCACACACCAGCTATTGTGGTGGTCGTGATTGAAGATGCCTGATGTGACTAATTGATCCCTCGCAGCAGATTTACACTGACACGAGGCAGGTCTGAGATGTGTAAATTGGTTGCTGAGTCACATGACTGGCATAAATCCATTTTGTTTATATTCAGACCTCTTGCAGCTTGGAAATGAGGATGTAAAACTGACAGATGGTCTGTGAGAAACTGAAATTATTTTTGTGCCTCTGATTCTTTTTGTGTTTTTTTTTTTCCTTTGGATTATTTTTCAGTAACATGGATCAATAAAATATCACATCTGTAATAATGTGGCAGTAAGCTTCCATTTATAAAGCTGAATGAAGACTCAATTCTCCTGAGACCAATTTCTAAAGTGTAAACTCACAATTATTCAGTCAGGTCACGTGCAGCGTCTGATTATACGGCAGCATGAACACTACCATCTGTCGAAACCCTGGACACTGTGCAACTTAACAAATGTCCCTATATATATGTTAAAAAAAACGATTATATTAATCCACATGGTAGATTGAGTCATTCCCACACTGAGGCAAACAATAAAATGCATCACATTTCAGACATATCAGCTCAAAAGAAATCACTTTAAGTATGTTAACAATTACATTTATTCTTAAATCAACTTCAACTTTGTTCCCATGTCCATGTAAAAAGCACAGTTCTGGGAAAAAAAACAAAAAATAAAGAGAGGTGGTCAGGATGAAAACCCTCATGTTCGGTACATACAGTATGTATAATATACTGTACCTATGGCTGTCAAAATACAGCTTGGTTTAGTCATTTTTCAGAGTCGGTACTGACACCAAAACACTTTTCAATGCCTTGTATTCAGAGGAGCAAACAGCAGCCACTCAAACATTTCACTGCAATGAAATACAGTTTTACATTTACATCAGAAGAAATAAAATATGAAATATTAAATATAAAGAACATACATCCAGCCTTAGTTTAACTCTGTATTAAGAAATTGTGTACATATGGTTGTATTTTGTCCAGCTCTTCCAGCCCTAAAGTAGCTGAGCCTGACATTCATTTGTGTATCTCTGACAGCAGATCTCCCCACACACTCAGACCTCTGACATCAAAGTCTCCATCAGAAACCTTCAAAGCATTTAGCTGGTTTTCCACATGCTCCCACAGAGAAGGACTGGCTTCAGACAAGGACCGAAAGTGCTCTGTCAGCTTCTGGAAGGACACTGTGGGATTTGTGCTGGCTTGAAACCATTCACCGTCACTTATGCTGTATTCCATATCAGAAGCCCACTTTTTTAAGACATTACAATATGCCTCTCTAAATTTCACATGTCTTTTAGCCAGGTCTGTGAGAAGTGAAGCGGGTAGTGTGTAGCACATGTGCTGCAGAAGGCTGTGTTTATGCAGCAGCCAGTCCAAAAGAAAGTCCTCTAAAGTAGTTTGTGCAGCTGCAGTTTTTCTTGTCAGCAGAGCTGCAGCAATGACCAGACAAAAATGTTCTGCAGCTCCTTCACAGCCCTGAAGGACGGAGTCTAAAAACGGCTCCCTGCTTTGGCTCAGCAGGGCCTCCAGTCTCTCCATCAACAGGACTCCCTGCACCTCAGCATCAGCACCAACATCTGACACCTCCACCAGGGGACTCAGGACTTTACAAGCAGATTTGCACTCAATCATACTGCTGCAAAGGCCTGTGACATTCCGATACCCTGCTTGCTCTTTGTTTACAGGACTGGAGGTGTCGAAAAGTATCCTTAAGAGGGAGACTGGTAGTTTAGTGTTGTGCAGGAGCCCAACCAGCAACAGGTGCTGACACCGGGACAGGTCAGAGAAGGACACCGCTGTGTGTTCTGGAAAGACAACACTCACACTTTCATTTACAAGCTGCAGCTGCTTCTCCATGACCCTCCTTATCGTGGGGTTGTCGTGAAACCTGTGGAAGAGGTGCTGGCAGTACTGGGCCCAGTGGAAGGCTCTGGTCAGGGTCTGTCCGTCCCACTGCTCCACCACGTCGCTGTGAGCCGCCACGGCCACCAGCTCCACGGTACTCCACAGGTTTTTCAACGTTGCCTCCATGCGGCGCTGTCTGTGCTCCTAACAGTCCAATCTCTGAGTTCACGAGATGGAAGCTCACTGTGAGAAGATAAAACAAACAAAAAACGTCTTAATTAAACAAAAATGGCTGCGCCGAGCTAGCAAGCTAAAGATACAAACAACGAGTCTACGACAAGTTTGACAGCCATGGAATCGGCTTCGAGTACACACAAAAATAAGCGTGACCCATACGCCTAGGAAGTATCATTTTAGTGCGGATAAACTGATAAAATCTTGCTTCGTTGACTCACTTTGTTGTTGCTTTCTCTCATGTGTTGCTCTGTGTTGTTGTGGCGCCGGTTTTACTACCGCGCATGCGCAGTTACGTCTTCAGCTACTTTCCTTCATAATAAAAGCCGCCAACTGCAGAAAAACCCTATGAATAGAGCGAAGAATGGAAATAACTCTGTATACGTGCAAATATATGTCCATTATGGCCATTTCTGGAAACGCATTTATGCAACTTAGAGAAATCCATTTTATATTGCGTGGGTTTGGACCACACCGCTGTTAAAAGCACAGCCTATTTTTTATTATAGGGAAGAAACAACCATATAACATTTGAGTTTTCACTTATTCGTGGTTATTTCCCTCATTATGATCGTTATGTCATGATTTCCTTACCGGTTTATTCAGCACAATAAAACTGCCATTCATTGTCGTACTCAGAGGAATCTTAAGTCTACCATAGAATAAGTTAATGTCTGTCAGTTATTATAGAAGCACAGCCACACACTCACTCAAAAACCTATTAAATCAAAGTGTATCCAAGGGGCTGTATTCAGTCCAGAAATGTCATATCGAGGCAACAAAAAAAGGAGAGAGGAGGGAGGGAGGTACTGGCAGCAGGATTAAACTTCCCTCCCATCACCATCAGCAGCAGCAGCAGCAGTGTGCAGGGTTAGTGTGTGTGTGCAGTCAGATCTGTGCAAATGCGCAGTGAGAAAGACCTCCCCGGTCCATACTGGTTCACTAGTTTGGAGCTATAACCTGTAGGTCGCTGCACCGCGGTGAAAAGCATGAAAACTGGGATCCAGCAGTTCAGAGGACGAGAGAAAGGAAGGTACGCACCAAGGAGCTGAACCCTCAGGGTGAGCACACACACACATGGAGATTTGGATTTTGTGGTCTGATATAATATAAGCAAGACATGTTACTGCTGACAAACTAATGCTAGATTTTTGATTTCATTTATGCATATGATGATTTAGATAAGGCTTCACTTACTGTTTACTGAGGCTATTTATAGTTCTAAAGTTTGGACTTACTGTCTTATACTTGACACTTGTAAAGCTCTTTATTGTTCCAAAGTAATTCAAGGCATGTATTCCAACGAAATATGTCATACTCTCTTCTATTCAGAGTCACTTTATTGGATTTAATTAGTGACTGCTTAACTGCATTTCAGTCACAACTCATCAGACATCTTTTGATCCTATTTGCAGAATGGTGAAATGTCTGTTGTGGTTGTTTTTTTTTTAATTTGAGACAGCTGTTAAGGAGGAGACAGCATTAAAATGTTATGAGTTTGGAATAAAAATGTGCTGCCTTTTGTTTTAGATGCAGTAGACGCATTACAGGCCAAAACTCATTTATTGCCCTAAATTCCAACATATCAACAATGTCTGTCAGTATCCCTGACATAATTGTCTGTCTAAAATGGAATTTGTTGATGGTGCAAATGTTTACAACACAGGGGTCTATTATTGAAGGCCTGAGGCAGCCTATTAGAATTGTAAATTATTTAATCTAAAACAAGTCAGTACAGGATTTGGCAACAGCACAGGATTTAAGAGTGTGGTGCACTAATAAGCACATGAGAGCAATGTTATTAAAATGTGTGATATGATATAGAGGATATATAAACAAAGCACTAACATTTGGCATGTATTTCGCAAAATATCAGGTGTCAGATAATATTTTGTTGACTATTAAACTGACAGATCCTATGGCTACTGATATAATGTAATAGCTGAAGACGCAACACACAGCACTTATTTGCAGCAGAAACATGCTGAGTTTCTACTCCTGCTGAAGTAGACAAATCATCCGCCTGATCAGTCTACTGTTGTGGAGGCGAAAGGCATGAAGGGCGGCGTGGGTTAGGAGGACAGAGCCCCTCTTGTTATTTTTAATTGATGTGATTCTGCAGTTGAAAATTCCCACCCATATGCTTTTCCTGGAGCCATCTACAGACAGCCGTGGTATGTTATCATTGCTTTTCTGAAGTCATGAGGCCTTTCATACTGAGGGAATGTATATTTAAATGTCTTCATGCCAAAGGTTATCTGTTTCTGGTTCTAATCCTGAGTCTACAGTCATAATCTGAGAACAACCTCAGTAGTTAAAGCAACAAGTTCAGCTGATGGATAAGGCAAAGTGTTGGCTGTGTTTTTGGCCTGCAGTTGAAGAGGTCAGGCTGCAGTAGGGTGAGAGGAAACAGGTATGTGTAACAACAGCTGGTTGTTTTCTTTAGGACTCCTTCCTGGAGAAAAAAAATGGATATGGAGCAGGGTGTTTACTCATGATTCTGTTGAGAATAATGTAGCTTTTCAACACAGATTAACATTAAGATTGAGAAAATTACATGTCCTTAAAATGCAAGCAGCAGAAATCCCATGCATCATGTACATTTTTTAAATTTACTTGTAACCCAAATATCCTTGTACAAATTGTGGTTTGTACTGAGACATGTTCGGTACTTGTTCTGTCCGTCAACCTGCACAGCAGCAAATGTGGGAATGTAGCACCACTGTGTGAGAGCTGAGCTCAGGAGTTTTGTGCATGTTGGCAACCAGAAGCTCTTGTCTTCAGGAAGATAAGACAACCTTGGTTCGACATCAAGGTCCTGATGTCCAGCGTTGCACCAAGGTGTGATTTAGTTACAGCCAACTCCAGAGGGACCTTGAAATGTTACACAGCTCTAAAGGTCAGATTCCGTACATTGTGTTACTCTCACAGGAAATTTTCTGCCATTACACACCATAAAGTAAAATTTCATTACGGCTTGAGCCCTTGTTTGAATAGACCATTCTTATAATTTGCATCAAATATCCTCCTAGTATTTGCCTAGCACTAAGATGTTCCAGGATATATCATGGATGGAGGAGATACAGTGCTTAAATAGAACAATGATATGTAGCAGAACCAGGGTAATCAGAAAGTGATATGACAGCGTTTTGAGATAAAATCACAATCCACATTCTGAAGTCTCACCTCTTGTAAAATGTAGGCTCATTTGAACCAAATTTATATCAAGTTTTCCCCAATAGCTTTTTTTGTCTGGTTTCTGGAGGCTTTTGTTGTTTTCATGTGACTAGAAACTCTTTGGCAATAGCTAGAAGAAACCCAAAACAAATCTGGTCATTGATGAAATAAACACTAGGCTAGTTCATATTTTCCTAACTGTCCATACATCTTTGACAGCTGCAGTGTTTCCAGTGACTTCTTAAACTGTGGCGACCTAATCTGTCCCACTGGATTTTTATAATGGACCAAAAATGTTGGTACACTCTAATATTCTGTTTTGCATCATTGCATCTGTGTAAACCAGACTCAGCACATTCACCGACTTCAGACTAGCACCTCACAGACTCAATTTAATCACTTTTTTCACTGTCGAAAGTTGCCATGTCATCACTCATTATATTCTCTGCAGCGCCAAAACAACATTATGCAAACACTGCAGGATTAAGCAGACTAAACGTGAACACTTTTGTTGAGAATCACTATAAAGTGACTCACATAAATTCACTAACCTAGCATCAGGAATACTCAACATACCACACTGAAACAAATCATACAGCACTATTGCAAAATAGGGGAATTCCACCAGTACTTGGGCCATTTAATACAAATGTAAGCAAAGTAGGAAAGCTCTAACAGCAATATAATTTATTCAGTTAAATCATGGTTATAAACTCCTCAAAAGATGTTTGACAACATTACTTCAGTCAATTATTTATCCCCTTTAATAATACCTATTGCTATTGTGTTATATATTGTTGGAAAGACTGATTAGTCAACTCTACAGCGAAGTGCAACACATAAGAATCTTACATTTATGGAATGAACGACACAGCTAAATGTGAGGGTAGCACTCCAAAAACAAATATTTTCCTGTTGGTCTTCACTGTCGTTTTGAGTTGCATGCTGGATTGGATGATTGCACTCACATAGTAAAGAGGAAAAAACAACACCTATTGGCAGTTTTACACTATATTCACATTTTTTGGGGGGTGCTCCCCACACGTTTAGCTGTGTTGCTCATTTCAAAAATGCAAGATCCTTACCAGTTGTACCTCGTTGTAAAGGCGACTAACCATGCTTTCCAACAATATATAATTTAACACCAATTGGTATTATTAAATGGGAGAAGTAATTTACCAAAATAACATTTCCAGACTTTTTTGAGGAGTTTATGGAGTCAGTTATATTATCTGTCATATGTTGTTCATCATCTGGGATAACAGAAACCTCAGATCCTTGTATTACTTCATGTGCTGCCATTTGGTGCATTTGAACCACTTTAATGTGAGTTGGCATTAAAACTGACCCCATTTTGTTCTGATACTGATGTAAAATGAAGCTGACCTGATCAACTGAACAGCCTCATGAGGCCTGTAGGTTTTGACAATATGCTTATTATCCAATTGGTTGAAGACAGTCTCACCCATGTCAGTGTACATTTTGAAGACTGGTCGAAGCAGTTGTTTTTAATCTGTGAATAATAACTGCAGACTTGTTGATGTGGGTTTTGTGACTGTTGCCCAGTCATTCTGCCAATTACTCCCTCTCCTCAGCAGCAAATCCATTTATGGAGTGACACCAGAGTGAAATGTGAAAGATTTTTAATTTAATGGCTTATACAGGGAACACTTAGTGTAACACCATATTGAGAAAGTGAGCGAGACAGGTCTCATTTACTCAGTGACTTCACTTTACAGTCTGTCAAATATTGCTCTGTACATTAATGTCAAATACATCCTCTTCATCGGACTGTAATATAAAGGACTCATGCAGCATTGACTGGGCTGGATTGATTTTCACTGGATTACACACCATACTTGCGGCTGAGTACCTGTAATGTCTAATGGGCGCTAAATAGAGGTATTCTGTGGCAGTTTTACATGACAAAAGCACTCAGATTTATTCTGTCCTCCTGGACTCTATTTAAGAATAATGGCCCCGATTGTCAACTCTCATAGAGAGATGTTGTGTTGCAGATTAATTTAAGTGCAGTAAAACAAAAGAGTGTTGTTTTGGATCTCCACTTCTATATTCATGTAGATTCCATATATATCGCAGTGTTTTATAAAGTGATGATCTATAAATTGTCTGTTTGTTGCCTGATATATCATTCTACTTACACATGACATACATTCACACTAAACGTGCAAACTCTCGACCAGACAGAGCCCTGGCCACATGGACCATGGATGCATCAGCTACTATCAGATTCAGAGATGCCACTTGGCTAATTATTTTCTTTCTTTATTCCATGGGCATAGACTGTTCAGTGTTGGAATTCTATGTGAGCAGTATGCCTGTTAAAACCAGAACACAAAGACAAATAGACTGAGTATAGCTGATGTGCACACTTCAATATTTGTTTATTTACTGCAACACAACACCATCATCATCAACATAACAAACTGAACAATGTTATTACACATTGTAGATTTTCCTCGTGTTGTCGACACCTACATGCTTGTAATGTTTCCATGAATATTATAACACAGAATCACATTTAGAGTGAACATCGTCCTCCTCCTCTTCATCCACAGCCCATCAACAGGGAACCATGTGCAGCTTCCTGAGCCCCAAACAGCACAGCAGCCCCGGCCTGACGGACATGCAGCAGTATCAACAGTGGCTGACCAGTCGACATGAAGCCAGCCTGCTGCCCATGAAGGAGGACCTGGCCCTTTGGCTGTCAAATATGCTAAGTAGGAAACACTCAAATGCAAGACCTGGACACCCTGAACACAGAATTATTAAAGCTTCTAATACTATCAAATTTTAATATTTTAAACCTTTAGGGTCAAACATTTTAGTGATGCATTCTTGTAATAACAAATATAGATTTTTTCAATCACTTTTTTGTTTTTCTATTTTTGTATTTTATGGTGACAAACCAGCAGTTTTATTTACCAAAAGCGCTATCCTAAAATAGTGGCTTTAAAAAGTGCTTATTCTCAACATTACTTGATCTGCTATTGTTGATCATCAGGGGGGTAGAATCAATGTGAAACTCATTAAATCTATTTAAAAGTCACAAGAATTTGTGAACCAGTTTCCATCTTCACATACATTCACATTGATCTGCTTTAATTGAAGAATGGGTGTCATTAATAGCACTTCGAATAATGCACAGCTGGTAGTGAAGAAAAAGTAGTGAAGGGAGCATCAGCAAAGTCGTTTGCAAGGTTGATGTTAAATGATAAATCACTCTTTAAAGTGCATGACTTCACAGTGCAGTTCACAAATGTACGCTGCGCATACATGCACATTGTGATTCTGAATTAATTTAAATTAGCATAGGCTGACGTTTGGGTGTGTGTATGAAGAAAGTTATTATACTGGTGCACACATGATAAATACAATATGGCTTGTTTGAATATATTGATAAAACACTTGAATATCCGGTTCATCCACCGTTATTATCTCTCAACAGATGCTGATTATTATGTTAATCTGAGTCACTAATAAACAAGTAATATTTAAGCAAAAATGTGCAAAACTATAAATTGTAGCATTATAAGCAGCTGTTCACCCTGTTTCTCTGACTGAGATAAGAACTAACAGGAACTCAAGCAGAGAAAAGAGGCAGTTTTGTGATGCATTTCAGCATTTTTTCTTTACTTACTGCTGTATTTAATATGGTAGAAACTGTCTAATTAATGACTGGCATCATCTCCGTGGATGTCCTGCAGAGTCAAATCAACTGGAAGCCAATTAAGTTCCTGAAACTGACTTCTATCTCTGTGAACAACTTTCTGTGTCTTCCTTGTTATCGTTGGCCTTCCTTCTATCTGCACTGTAACCAGCTGAGCAAGATACCTCTGACCTGCTGTGGTCAGAGATCAAAGATGAAGAAGACTGCAGAGGTACAGGCATCCATGTGTTACCAGTAAATGCGCAGCACTTAGACATTTATAGGTTGACAACGGTAGATTTTTGCTGTGTTGCTGTACTTTTCTGACTTTATCCAAGATCCTTTTAAAGTCTACATTTCTCATTGTCTTTAGAGTCTAAGACATCAGGCGCTGATATGCTTAGTGGGGTTTATAATTTGAGGTGGGAGGTGCGATGAGGAATCAGAATGAGTCCATTGATTGAGTGGGAGGCGGATGCTCGCTTATACTGATGAGTCACTTTGTTGCCGTGAACTTGAGTCATATACAGGCCTGAGTGTTTGAGTTGAAATGTATCTGTTAGATCCCTTTGAGATATATTTTCCTCAACAGGCAGAAGCATGGTAGACTATGAGCATAAGACGGGAGCTTGCTGAGTATTTCTCAAGATTTCAATCTCCATTTTCTGGGCTCAATTACAACATTTGGAACTCATTAAACGTCAAACCCTCAGACCCCTCCTCCTATAAGAAACAGAAAGGGGATAAAAAAAAAATCTCCTCAGTTTCTTTCCATAGACCCCCCCCCCACCCCCGCCACCACCTCCTATTTCACAGTGATGTAACTAAGAAAGAATGGTCCTCTGGAAGTCAGTCAACTGGACACCACATGTTGATGATCACCAATCTATCTCTGCAAATGTGCAGGATAATGAGGCATTACTGTGCCACCCCGTGGAGTACTACCAGAAAAGCCCCCTCCCAATTCCCTCAAATCATGTGCAGTAATATTTGAACATTTGGCTGCTGCAGAAGCCAACCTTCATCAGACAAGCACTTCCCGAAAGTCAATAACATTACATCAGGTTCAGCCTTAAGAAGCGGACTCTAGATTCAATTTTATTTCGTTATACAGCATATATTTTTACAATTAGCATTTTAATGATGAATTTATTGTGCTGGATTCTCTGCTTTTTTATGTGTCCCATGGTCAGGTCTGGAAATCACCGCTGAGAGCTTCATGGATCGCTTAGACAATGGTTTCCTGTTGTGCCAGCTGGCTGAGACACTGCAGGAGAAGTTTAGGCAAAGTAATGGAGACCTGTCGGCTCTTGGCAACAGCAAGGTACCAAGAAACCTGAGGATTACAGTAGTCTGGCATGATAACAGTTTCAGTGAAAACACTAATCTAGAGGCTAGATCTTGGCCGAAACTGTTCCTAAACAGACTTTCAGTTTAAATGATTTGACAGAAAGTGGTTTCTTAGAAGGGAAACATTATTGGGGCAGTAACGCAAGATTAGATCAGACTGACTGGATATCACTTTGCTCTCAACTATTTTTTACAACATTCTGGGTTAATGAGAAAAAATGTGAACTCCAGACATAAGTTATATACACTTTTTGTTTCTAGCATTACACTCAAACTCCTGTTTGGGCATTTGATTATTCTTTTTGTTTCATATATGATGATGAAACCAGTTGTCATTATTTATTACGACTAGACTGTTATATTGATCGTAACTGAGACAGGAAACAGCTACACCCTATAGATTTTCTTTGCAGGATCAATAAAAGCTATAAAATGTCCTTCACATCAAAAGCTGTCTGTGTTATAACCTTTCAATAGTATCCTAAATAGTATCCCATATAAGAAATCCATGTATTTGTTGAACTGAATTACAGCATTACTTGTTGATTAGTTTTGTCAGCTCAGCAGGAAACACAGATCCTTACTTTCCAAGGCGTTCCACAATCTCAGACAACAACATAAAAAGTGTGTGATGGGGGATGGGGGTCTGCTGCTTTAAGCAGGGCATAAAGAAAGAAAGGGCTGGCAAGGACACATTACTGATGGGGCCCCACATCCCCAGTCTGAGAACTGGCAGAACTAGTTTAAATGTTCATTCTTGTAAGCCTTGAATTGGTGGTTTAAGGATTTTATTAAATTTGAGGATAAGCTTGCAAATGGTTCTTTGGAACTGAATTCAAACAGCCTGGATAAATGTATGTATGAAAACAAACTGACTGCCTCAGCTACAGATCAGACAAGACATACCAAAGGAAAATCTAAAAATATGGGTCATGTTTTACTTTTGTTTACCTCATACAAAATCGAAAAACACTGAAGAAAATGACTTTGACATGATAATAACATAAGCTGTTTTATCAAAACTAGCCGTACAATAAAAACTGTGAATGAAGGAGATTAAGGAGTAAAGATCAGAACTTACAGATGCAAAACTATAAAGTGATAAATACAAAATAATTAAAACCTAAACTAGAGCAGTGCAAGGCTTAAACGAAATGTCCAGAGTAAACTACAGTGTATATTGGCCAAATTCCACAGGTGGTAAAGTACACCCACGTTTTTGACATTTAGTTCAACAGTATTTTGTGCTGTATTTGGCAACACTGTTTCCTGAAATGTTCGTACCAGTAAATTTCCCTTTGATTTGAACTGAAGTGATAATGGCTTGAGTATGCAAATTGTCAGGACAAATGATTAAGATCTCAGTGATGTCCGAGTTACATTTTTGAAGCATCTGTTAGACAACTTGTACATCTAGAGAGGTTTGTAGTCCTGGGGGGCGTTTACTGGGAGATACAGCTGTGTGTTATTAGTTTTGTGTAACCATGGAATGAAATTTTATGTCTTTGTATGGCCAAGTGAGAGTGTAGAGAAAATAAGATCAGTCCCAGTGTCGACCCCTGAGGGACTCCACAGTTTACTTCCTCAAATAAGGACAAACCTACTTCAGAGCTATCACAGATGTGCTGCAGCCTCTCAATCTGACATTTGTGTAAAAGTATATCAGCAGCTGCGCTTTAAGTGTAGCAGTACAAAGTTTAAACATTCACCAGTATCAGCACTTCTTAGAAGACATTTGTCACCATGAGAGGAGTGATTTCAATGCAGTAGTGCTGTCTGCAACTGACTGAAGAGGATGTTTTTACACATTCAGAAGTTATGGGGAGATATCTTTACACCAAAAATGCAGCCTTTATTCATACTCCTTTATTCAGCCATTTTCATATGAATGCATTGTTTCCTGAGTGCTGCATAGGCTGTATGACAACATAAATTTTCTGAACTTGCATAGTCACTGACCTGGCATCTGGTTCTCAAGGGGGATTATATGGCTCTTATGAGAGGAAAATCATTTTTCTGCTCAAACTGACGAAGAGGCAAAAGACTCTTTTGTTGGCTCGTCATAGAGGGTTGTTGATGTTTGCACTGAGGCATTACTGTGCTGATGACGGTGGGTCTCCTGATCTCAGTGTGAGTGGAGCAGCACAGATGTGAGGAAATACTTGAGGTCAGCGACCGTGGGACGTCAGAGGATCTACTGAAATAGAGGAGTCTATTGATTGTGAAGGCCAACAGGAGAGAAACAAGTGGTCCTGACACAGATTGGAGAAAAAAGGTGTACAGCTTTTTGTTACAAGGAGAGAGAGGTGTGCACTGATCCACAACCCAGGCTTTAAAACAAAGTAGAGATCTATTATGATGTTTTAGAAGCAACATGATTTATTAATGTTTACCTGTATTATTGCCACTTAAAGCTCCCATTAACCCATAAAGACCCAGTGCTATTTTTATAGCCGTTCCAACTATTTTTTTTCTCTATATTTAACTTTTCTTAAGTGATTTATCACGATTTATTATGACGTAATCCTCAGTATTTTGCATTTTTTCAGTGAACATCATGTATTTTCCTATATTTAATTTACTGATCATGTAGATGTTCATCAAAGCTCAGATTAAAGTTGAGGGTTATTATATCAAAAACAGAGAAAACTGAAGAAAAGGGACTTTTTCTGTGAAATATATCATTAACTGAACATAAAACAAGTGTCTCCATCCACTGTCATTGATCCAACTCCATGGGTTTTACTGATGAATGAATATTGTAGAAGATGACGGTGTTTCCACGTTCACTACGGAGCCTCTGAACATCCAAATTGGTCATATCCGATGGCCATGGAAAAATGATAAACTGTATTTTAGACCAATTATTTACATGTATTTATAGGATTAGTGGACCAACAGGTATTAAACAGTTGAAATTAGTAGATGGTTTTGGTCGTCGATGGATGTTTGAAATCTATGGATTAAATGCCTTTAGTCCAACAAACCAAGGAAGATTAATTATGCTTTGCATCTCCGTGTGACTGCACCAAATATGTGTATGTAATTTTAGGTTGACATTTATGTCAAATAATTGTTGCTTTATCATCTTATGATCACACTGTATTAGCTGTAGTTGTTTACCACTTTAAAAGAAACATCTATGTGTGTTCAAGCTCTGTCATAAATTGGTATGGGACTAAGTGATTCCAGTGAGGGAAGCAATAAATCACATTGCTATCTCATGCACATCTTCCCACATGTTTACATCAGTCAGTATCATCTACAGATGATCAAAGGTGATACCTCTTGTCATATTGCTGTCTTATGCCCAATACCACCACTGTCACTAATTAGTATAATCTACTGATGCAATATGTCTGCTAAAATTTAAAGCAAATAGGCAGAGCTGTGAAGGTAGAGGTGTTAAGAATAGAAGTAGGCGTACATTATATACTAAACTTATATAATATTCCTGGGTGAGATAAACTGATGTGACTCTAATTGTCAGTATTCATTTTCAGGTAAAGTATTTCCTTATGCGTTCAGCATATTGCTGGCATTATTAATTCCCATCTACTTAAACATAATCACTTCCAAAGTTCTGTGCTACTTTCAGACATGTAAAGGTGCAGATAATTTGGCAGTCGGGAGAATGAGTAATAACATATCATTCTGATTGTCAGATCAAACAACAAAAAGCAATGTGGCCAACATTATTTCTCCAGGAATGCAAAGTAATTCAACAAAAGACAGGTTTCCAGAAAAAGTCAAGAGAGCCTGGAAAGAAAAGAAAAATACCCACAAAAGCCGGCATATTTTCAGCATGAGCTCATTGTACCTTTCTCTGAGCTCAGACGCACATATCCTGTATAAAACCACAGCAAGGCACATAAATCTCCCAGAACAGACCGTATGGGGGCTGAAACCCATAAGCATGTCATTTGATCCCAAATCATAGAAAGCCCGGTAAAATAGCCCCAGTTTTGTAATCCGCCATCTCCCGTATTGATCTGTATGGAAAAGGTCTGTGATCCTGGGCTGAAACCAGAGCCTCAGCAGATGGAGAAGAAATCTGTGTAGATAAAGAGTGTCTGTGATTTGATGGGAACTCTGGCAGGACAAGTGACACTGGTGGACATTTGTTTTCTCATGGTCATACACCAGTAAAGGCTCATGTTTAAATCGACTGTTATAGTCCAATTTATAAATGAAAAGTTTAAGATATTGTTCAGCCTAAGTTGATCTGTGAAGACAAAGCTTTCTTTGTTTCTGCAGACCATTCACTATTCTTTGTTTTGGCAGACTATTCCCTATCGGAGGATACCGTGTCGGAAGAGTGCACCCTCTGGCTCTTTCTTTGCTCGTGACAACACAGCCAACTTCCTGTCGTGGTGTCGTGAGGTTGGAGTTGGAGAAACATGTTTGTTTGAATCAGAGGGTTTAGGTGAGTGTGACTTTTTAAACCAAACACATTGGGGTCCCAGAAAATCGAAATGTAGGACAGAGTTTATAAATGGCCTCCAGTTTCGGGCTTTGGCTGTTGCTGGCACTGCCAGGGCACTGTACTCAGATTTCTATCTCATGTGAATGGTCTGATTGTAAATGTAGAGTATCACACAGGTTGGACTGCTTCCCTGTCCCCTCCTCTGTGGCCCAGAGGACACACATCCCTAGACTCAGCTCCTTTTACCTCCACACAAAGATTACAAGGGCAGTGATCTACTGGGGGAAGGTGCTGCACTTCATGATATGGAAACAAGTATCTCAAAATACTGTGCTCATCCAAAAAATGTCTGAAATGAAACAAAGACAGCATAGAAAGAAGGGTGTGAGTTAGTGGGAAAGTAGGCCAACGCTATGCAAATTTCCCTCAGCCCAGAGTTAGGACATTTTCCCTGTCTTCCTCTTTTGCACAGTCAGAGCATTATCTCGGCCTCTCTCATCTTTTGCAAGGATTAATGTGTGTTATGTCAATGAAATGCTTTCCCAGTTAAAATATGTGTGGATATTGATCATACAGTCAAATATGACCCTGCTGTTATCAGATATACCATCAATATTCTTACATGCTTGTAATTCTGGTGGAATAGTCAAGCATTGCTGAACAATTTAAAATATGCAAATGATTTCTGAAGGTGATGTTGCAGATAAAAAAAATAAATAAAAAATTTGAAGCACCGTTAAATGTACTGACTTCACTAGCAAAGGCCCAGGCAAAACAGATATGATGTAGTTTATTAAATGGCAGGTTTTAAGCGATAGGGGCAAAAGGAATGGGTGGGGTGTTTGGGATAAATAAAGATGGATCTTCAGGTGCGGAGAGAGTGGGGACATGTCTGAGAACAAGAAGATTTAGGAGAGGATATTAAGAAACAAGACAAACAGAAGAGAAAGTATTGGATGGCAAATGGGGTGATGTGAGGTTTGGTTTGTGTAGAGGAAAGTTACAGTAAATTTGTATAAAAGCAGCAGCTGACAGCTTTCTTCTATTTTCTCTCTTTCTCCTTATTTCTCTGGATGGATTTCAGTTCAGCAGTAGATGTAACAACTCCAGGTTGGCTATTACAAATAAGATATTCTGTCTGTAATTCATGGTGTGGTGTGTCACATTTGCTGTACATCTTGTATTTCACTGTCTGGTCTTAAATGTGAGGCTAAAATTAAATTAAAGCACTTTATGACTTTTGTTCTAGTATGACTAGTATTGAACACAGGATCACAGGGAGAGAAACATCTGAGTGCATGAAGTTCATGAGCTTTTAACATTATCTTCCATCACACAACCGCTTGTGTCACTCATCGCCTTGTTAGAGATAATTAGAGATCATGAACTTGTTTAAATGCTGTTACATCTTAATCCTGAGGCTGTGTTTCTTCCTTCAGTTCTTCATAAACAGCCTCGAGAAGTGTGCCTTTGTCTGTTAGAATTGGGACGGATAGCAAGCAGGTATGGACTTACGTTTGAATTTTCTCTCTATTTATTTATTTCTTTAATTTTCTAAATATATCTAAGTGATTTATTATTGTGAAAGCTTCTTTGTTCCCTTGTTTTCACTGTTTAGGTACAACGTGGAGCCTCCTGGCCTTATAAAGCTGGAGAAAGAGATTGAACTGGAAGAGAAAGCACCTCTACCTCCTCCCTCACCTGTGTCCCCAGTTCAGCCCCTCCCTCCATCTCCATCCTCATCTCCTTCCCCATCTCCTTCCCCTTCCCCATCCCCATCTCCATCCCCGACTCCCACCAAAGTCACCTCTAGCAAGAAAAGTACAGGAAAGCAGTTGGATGATGCTGTAAGTAAACATCTCATTTTTGATTTCTGTTTGCTTTTTAATGAGTGTGAAACCTGTGTGATATATTTATTTATCTCTGTGTATTTCAGGTACGGCATATCGCTAATGATCCTCCCTGTAGGTGTTCAAATAAATTCTGTGTAGAGAGGCAGTCAATGGGTCGATATCGTGTTGGGGAGAAGATGCTTTTCATCCGGGTGAGTACATTATAATATAGGATAAAATTAGCTCGTATTAAAATGCTGGTTTGTGTCAGTAATTCATATTCATCACTTAAAGGGACCCGCCTAATACTATGCAGTGAACCATAAAACTAAAAAAAAAAAAAAATGGACGTAGTCAATGAAAGATGCTATTTGATGTAATTTACTTTGGAGCTCTGCTGTTCAACCAATCATATGAGGTGGTGTAAATATATAAGTGGTCAACGGTGGATGATTTATGTTCATATAATTATGAGTTCATATTTTTCTGCTCCAAATCTGTCACTTGTATTCATTTTCTTATCAGTTTGTGTACAGTAAGGTCCCGCACAGTGAAAGGGAAAGCCCTCTGTTCAGCATAAGGTTTTATGTCGATGTTTGGTCTGGCTGTGAGATGAAAGACGTTTATTGTGTTTGGAGAGTCTGCGTTTGCTGTGAGGTCTCATTTACTGGTAATGGTATTCTGACAATGTCCATCGATAGCCAACCATAACGTGGCTCACTGACTATAAAGAGAAAATAACACCCACAGATTTTCTTATGATCTAATGACAAAGTTATTACATGGAAAATATTTTACCAAATTGTATGACTTGCAGTTATTATGTCTTAGAATCACAATGAATTCACCAGTTTAAGAAATGTTACTTGACTTTCTCTGAGCGGAGGGATAAGCGGTGTTGGAGGAAGATAAATTAAAACTAATGCAGATTACAGAAGCAGCATTGCTCCCCTTGGGATCCTGGTTACTTGGCAACGCACAACCAGGATTCACACCTCTAAAAATGTGATTCATGCAGACGGTATGTTAAGGATGCTCAGACGTGGAGAAGAGGGTTTTTACTCGTCAATGTCCTCTACTGTCAGCACAACATATTGCAACTACTCATGTCAAAATCTGAACCAACCTAAGTGATTCAGATCTACACTACTGTAAGGGGTTTTCAATCCAACTCAGTTATTTTGCATTTATATACCATCAAATCATAATAAAAAAGGAAGGCACTGAAAATATTTACATCAAGATTAATGTGATAAAGGGAATCAGTCTGTTTTAGTTATTTACAAAGCAAAAAATTAAAAAGAAAAAAAAAAAAAAAACACTTCCACCTGAAAAACATCAAGTATTGGTATAAGAGAAATATATGTCTTAATGTGATGCCTTTCATTGACTGAATGCTTCAGTGTTCAATGTGTTGCTGAGCAACCAAGGACAAGGACAAATGGTGAGAAACACACTTTGTTTGTAAAACACAGTCTGTTTCACTGCATATAGTGTAGTCTGCGCTGTGGCTATATAGCCCATATCAGAAATCTGTCTGAAAAAGTTTTGCAATTTGTACAGCAATGGGTACAGAGTTTAGAGCCTCTTTAAAAAAACATTAAATAGGAAAAAAAGAAGACCTACCTACCTAGTGTACTAGTGACACTACCTTAAAATGGAGAGCCCTTTAACAGATGTTGTATGTACAGATGAGATTAAATGAACACAAAATTGTTACAAAATTACATTTGTATTACTGCATGTGCCACATTTGTCATGTGAGATACATCGTTTGATGAGGCCAAGGCAGCTGTTAATCCGCTGTTTCATCGTCTCTGAGCCAACACTCTTCATGGTGAAGATGCTTTAATTAAAATTCCTCAGATGATTTTACCCCTAAGCAGCTGCTGTATTGAAAAGGCATGAATACAGTCAGCACAGTCACCGTCTGTGGCCAGCTGAGGGGGAGGACAACAGCATCATACAGCACACACAAAAAGCTGTCTCACAGTAATCTGTTTAGCCTCAGAGACTTCCTCGGTCAGCTCCTGGAATAAATGAGGTGGTTGTACCTTCAACAGAGGGGCAGAGAAACATCTCGGTGTTTGTGAGAAGTGCTGTCCCAGCTCAGCCTGGGGGTTGCTGTCCTTCTCTGGACAAGTGAGGAGGGAGTCCACTCAGCAAAGGGTCTTGTCCCAGAGCGGCATGATTGAAACCCTCCTACATCACACAGGTCCATTAAATCCACAGTCACCAGGCCTGAAGGCCCACTGCTGCTGATTGGAAACGCTGCCCTGCCAGTGGCCTGCCGATTGATTCTTTTAAGAGGCTTATAAATGTTGTATGTTACAATGCTGGAGGGCAGGAAGTCTCATATCGGGCCAGAGTGAGGTGACAGTCTCATGAGGTACTTTACCCTTTCTACCAAAAGATAAACTTAGATTGTTTTGAAGGCGATTATGTCTCCTAGCCCTTTGTTCCTCCCTCTGAAATCTAGCCCTGGTTTTCCAGTAATACTTGGTATTTCTTTTGAGAATAATACGCATTAAAGAAGCTTGTTGAATGAATGTTTAATGATGTGTTAATGAGGTGGGGGTAATAAGACTCTTTAGTGAGGTAGACATGTTTTATGGCCTCTGTGGAATGTCAGTGTCTGATCTTCCAATATTTGAGAGCCTTTTATTTCTTCTTTTCTTTGTTATGATAGACAATGTTGCTATGATACTTAACTTTGGGAATGTCCCCTGAAGTGTCAGGTGACATGATATTGAAACTAGTGACACAGATTAAATGAAAAAAGGCATACTACATCTATACAGCAAAATATGAGAGACCAGTCTGAATTTGCAGACCTGAACCTCGTTGAAAACCTCTGGAATGTGATGAAGAAGATGGATGGTCAGAAGCCATTAAACACATCTGAGCAATATGCATTTTTGCATTGGGGGTGACAGAAAACAGCCAACAGCAATGTGAAAAACTGGAGGAGAGCATGCCAAGATGCCTGAAAATCAGGCTTATTCCACCAAATACTGATTTGTGTTGTTTAAAAATAAATGTTAACTTCTTTTTTATCAATTATTCAAGCTCTGAAAATGCCTTTGGTATTTTGACTTGTCATTTCCTTCAAATGAATGCTCTAAATAGAATTTGGGACAAGTGTTGTTACTACAACGACGGAAGATATTGATTTAGCTAAAACACATACCTATAAACAGTGGTCATTGGAGCTGTGTAATAAATACCTTTATTCACCAGTGCAAACTATTGTGAGTTTGGTTATTTCTAGTGATAAAAAGTCAAAAGTTCTTCAGTCTGTAGAATATTTGATTATGGAAATACAACCTTAATCAGATCCTAGTTGTCAGTAAGTCAAATACCAGGATCAGTTTGTCAGTAACCTACTCAACATGGCATTAAGCTGGTAGGAAGCTTTCAGCCTCATCAATCAACACACGCTCTGACATCAAACCATTCATCCAACTTCAAAGCCTCCATTAGGGAAATGACAAATCCTCAAGAAGGAAGAGCTGTCTTTTGACACACGGCATCATGGAACTTTAATCCTGTTTCTCTGTTGTGGGTTCCTCTGTTTCTCTGCAGATGCTGCACAATAAGCATGTGATGGTGCGAGTTGGAGGAGGCTGGGAGACTTTTGAGAGCTACCTGCTGAAACACGACCCGTGCCGCATGCTCCAAATTTCCAGAGTGGAGGGAAAGTTGTCTCCGGTCAGCAGCAAGTCCCCTAATATTAAGGACCTCACCCCTGACAGCTACCTGGTGGTAGCAGCAAACCATCGCAGCAAAAAGTAAAGACCTGGGACTGAGATGTTTTCAGTAGTAGAAGGAAAAAGACACAGATGGTACAAATAGGGACATGTGGAAATGTCTCTGAGCATTAAAGCTGTAAACACAACATCCACGGAAAGTATAGTAGAAATGGTTTTGTATGTGATATCAAAAAGTAGTGAAACTGATGCACATTGTGTTGTGAGATTGATAATATGTTTCACATTTTATTTAGTTTAATGATACAAGAACCAGCTTTGAAAATTTAATCATAACATTAAAATGAGGTAACTGGGGTAGAGGTTGTATATTTTCATGAAAATTTCTTCTTTTTTTTCAATTACTAATTGTATTTTAAGCAATATATCCTTATAGTAAGTAGATTCTTTGTAGTTTTAGCCCATGTAGTTCAGACTGTTCAGGAAGAGTCTGGAAATCAGTTCAGAATCTCAGAGCTGCAAATTGGACAATGACCATTGGTATTAGCAGAAGTAGAGAACTTACTACCAAAAGAAATGTATTAAACAAAGCTTTACAAGATGACCCACTAAACAGTATAATACTCCACCAAATCTCTCTTAGTGACCAAACAGAGTTTTTCTCAATAACATTTAAAAGGCAACGCTTTAATTGTTTACATGTTAAATAATGACTCTATGCAGTTCACATTTGTATTGTTATAATGTCTGTTAATTATTAATCAGAATATTTTGTGGTTCCTTTCATTATAATTGTAAACACATGGACAATCACCTACAGAAAATGCAGTATGTAGTTTCATTGAACTTACTGATAAAACTCTTTGTTTTGTTAATTTGTTGTACTTTACTGACCTCTAGAGGCAAAGCGATGTTTTCAAATAAAGTGCATATTATGACTCCTTTCTTATATAACTCAATCTAGTTAATGTATGTCATATATTTTAGATAGATTCAAGATTGTATGGCTATTTTCATTTATGTTTTATAATTTAAGACTGTTATAAGAACAATAGGTATGAAAACTAAGCTAAAAGTAAGACCAGTTTCAGTTAATGGTTATATTTGAGTAAGATTTTCAAAATGGAAATTATCTCCACAAATTTCTGTTATGACATCATACATACAGTCACATTGAATTCAAGTGTTTCTTTTCTAACAGGGGTCTGGGCTACAAAACAAATGTCATAAAATAGTTGTATGTTGTGATAAATATCATTGCATTATATTGGTTAGTTTTGTTTAAATGGTTATCTTTGCTTTCAAAATGCCTCAGAGATGGTTTTTACTTAATTTTGATCAACATTGCTGTTTTTGGGCTTTTTTTCTTTATCCATGACTATGATTTTAAATGTTCTACCTGTAAATTTCAAAAATATTTCTCATGCTTTGACGGTAAATAATAATTTTCTACTATAACTAACCATCTGCTTCCTTCACATCTCATTTAGGAAGATAAATCTCCCATTAAACTTAGAGGAAATATTGATGTTTATGAACTATAACCTCCTGAGACCCAGGAAAGGGAAAGTTTTAGCTTTTTTACATTAAACAATTCTCTTGATTGGAAACTACATAATGCAACAGTTTTTTCAGATACATTTTTTAACTTATTTTTTATTAATTTATTTATTAATGGAATGCCCTTTGCTGTGGACAGTATTTTTTTTAAGTAAAACTGTCAATCTTTTGTCCCCTACAGATGACAAAAATGCATTGCTGGGTCTTAGGATGTAGACAAAAATATTGGGACACATCATGGCTACAGCTCATAAGAGGTCCTGTTCATGCTGATTTGAGATATAAATGTCAATATTTTTTTTAAAGCTCAATGGGAAATACTTTTGTCCAATAGGTGTGTATATATAATCTCATATATATGTAATATACATATAATCTCATATACTCATATATATCGAAGTTGTGTTTAGAGCATATATGTACAATTCTACACATGAGATCCACAAAACAGTAGCAGAAATGTGATTTATTGTAGCAAATACCATTGGCTAGATTTCCTGTACTACAAAATGGCGAGAGCACCGGAAGCATTTAAGACAGTGGTAAGAAATGCACTCAGTTGAGCAGGTAAATTCTTCACTATGTACACACTTATTAATTTCCTTCATTTTTTTCTTCCTATTTCAGTTGCAAGTGACACAAATCTCTCCCAACAAAAAGTCTAAGCAAGTATAACTTCTAATAATGACAAACTGTGTGCAATTCATGTGTCTCAAACAGTAGCTTTCGTCTGTCATATGGCAACTCACAAACACATTTCATATCATATAAATTAAGCAGGCATCACATCAGTGTTTTGAATACATTTACAACAGCAACAAAGTCAAACTGTGCAGTGGGAAAAAGAAAAACGGCTCTATTAAAATACCAAAGACCAGTGAAAAGTGCTGCAGGGCATATCCTAGTTCATTATCCTAGTTGTATTGGTTGGACAATATTTAGTGTTGTTTTCAACAGTATTCATATTCTGTCCCATGTAGTCTGTGCTTCCTAGTGAAATCACATGGGCTGAGTCAATTCCAATAGTTTAGAGCACTGGTCTTTGTGTAGCTGGAAAAACAGAGCTTTATGAAATGTGAGATTAGTGTTAAATTGGTGCTTTCCATTCTGACTATAAGCACACTGTCTTTGTAAACATGAACTGAGTTTCTCTTGCAGAAATGTTACTGGGTTTATGGAGAAATAAATCCAACAGTAATGTGGCCATTAACAGATGAGCTGTGAATACTGATTCTCAGCTTTGAAAACCATCAAGTATAGTGTATGGGAAATGTTTCAGTGTGGACAGAAAGTTTGTCTTACTGTGACAACACACTTCAAAAAGTCATATTTGTGTTATTTAATGTTAGGCCCTGAACGTCTAACCCTTAGTCAAACAAAACTAATACAATAGGACATGTGTTTGTTTGTGACATCCCTGACTTGTCCAAACGTCCAAACTGGCTTTGCATAACTTGGCAACAGGTGAGCTAGTTCTGCTCTCCTGTGTGTGATAACTTCTCAATGTTCTGCTTGATGCATGACAACTGTAGGCCTCTTTTCAAAACATCATAAAAAAGCTAAATCATCATAAAAAATGGACAGCAGTTCAAATCTTCATCTTTCAAATCGTGTTGCAGCAATACTTCATGTTGATTTGGACATAAGAAAAAAAAAAGACTTCAGGCTTTCCCAGTTGGACTCAGCCCACCTGCCACTGAAAAACAGAAAGATGAGAAAAACATGTTAATCCTATGTCTTTCAGAAAAACCCTGATAGATACATTACCAAAACACTTCAGTCCCTAACGTGTGCGTCATTGTTCAATAAATTCAACAAATGAACAAGTATATCATTTTTAATTTCCTGTATATTAATGTTACATTTTATATTTTATATTTATGATACTGTATTATAGCTGACACACATCAATAACTTTTAAAGTATGTTTACCATAACATCAAGATAAAGACATTAAGGAATAAGTTTGATATTAAAACATTTACTTATTTTTTATGTAGATTATTTGCAAATTGTAGTGTACCTGCCTCCTTACTGTCTGAAAGAGGCAGGTACAAAGCATTCATGCTGCTTATAGTGCTATTGTATTGCAATTTAAGTAATACAACAACAAAAAATACTTGTTAACACAAAAATGATTGCTTAAAGTTAATGTTCTGTTTTGAAAAGTACGCAATGTTTAAGCTACTGTTGTTAAATTTCTAAGCTCTGTTTTGACTAAATTGAAGTTTGCACAATAAATAGGCAGCAAGATAAACCTACATAAAGAAATACAGAATCTTTGACAAAAAACTGTGATGTGGTTTTGTCATACCATCCAGCACTCAATACTCTTAACCACACAACTTGAGGATAAACACAAAATGTACCTTCAGACCACCGCCACCACCACCAGAGACAGAAGTGGTCATCGCCTGTTTTTCAATCTCCTCCTGTTTTTTCCTTTTCCTCTCAACTGCTTCTGGGTTTTTAACACCCCTGTATGCTGTCTAAAAGAGAGAGTGGAGTATGAAAACACTACCAGCCACAAAAACATGATTTCAGGAAGTGAAAAGGTCAAAACATGTTAAGAGAAAACATTCACATCAAACATAAAAGCACTTTAAACAACATGCAAGTTTTGAAAATGCATATTTCATTCACCCATCATTCAACTACAACCTTTTCAAATGAGAAAAGGCACATTCAATCCCAACTAGCAGATGTGCATCCAACTGCCAAATAAGGCGATTCAGCTGAAGGATGGAGCGGCTCCTTTCAGAAATGCTGTGCAGCTGACGCTGAAAAGTGACAGTGGGTTAAGGCTCAGGGGGTTCGCCTGTGGTGGTTTAAGTGTGAATTATCAGGGTGTAGGCAGGAGAGTAAAGGAGTAATTATTTCCATTCCATACAGTGCTACAGTCAGGACATTTACAGATAAGGTGGTTTGGAGCAGGATTATGTGTTTGAGATGTTGGCCAATCTAACATCCGATAAAAAAAAGTTTTATTGTGGTCAATGTTTACTTACCTTGACATAAGTTTTGTCTTGTTCTTACGGATTTGCAAGTGGGCTCTCTGTACAATAAACAAGAGCCATCAGAGGATGGCAAATGGCACAGCCCCCCACAAAACTGAAACGTGGCACTTGGTAATAAGACTGACTTTCATTCAGTCCACTGATACTAGGGGAGTTGACTAATTTCTCCAACGGTTTATGAGTAACTTGACAGCAATCCCACTCCAACAGATAACTGGTGGATTGTAGCAAATCTGATTACAAAAAAAAAAAAACATTTTATGGTTTTTCTGTCCTGTATTGCTGTTTCCAAATGTGACAAATATCAAGGGAATGAACATGACTAATAAAACTATAAATACAGGCATGGGCTGAAAAGCTACTAGGTGAACTATTAAGGATAAAAGTTCAGATTCATCATGCAATTATTACAACCCTTATCTTTATTAACAGATACAATTGCAATAGGTGGGTCATTAATGACATTGTGGAAGGTGGTCAGCAAAAAAATTTCTGGAATTTCATTGTAGTTCATGGTGCTGCAAAGCATTTGGGCCTGAGAAGGAAATATGTTGAAAAATAACTCATAAAAGACTTTACACCGTGAGGACTTCATAGTCAACTGATGAACTTTTCAACCTGCTCTCATCAGTGTGGCACAGAGGGTATTCCATTAAACTGTATTCAGGGGCCAGTATATTAGGTACACAAACACAGTGTAATAAGCCATTTCTTGATAAAGACAATCATGTTCAGGTTGTATTCATTCTTTATTGTCATTTTGAGATTTGTTCTAATTTTATAAAGCCGGTATCACCCAACATTTTATGATTTACTGATTTAATACTTTCAGGTAGATATATTCAACTGCGTTTACATGCACTAAGTCACTTACTTTATTGACAAACTTAAAACTTACCTCTTTTTGTCTCTTTTCAGCGGCTTCTGCTAATTGCCGTCTTCTTGTGTCCTGTTAAACACACAGTAAACTTCAGTCAGGAGGGTTTGCTGTTGGGCCTGTCAGTGCATACTTCACATGCCAGTTTGCACAGGCTCAACACGGCCGACGCCTCCTTCACATGATTCACTCAGGCCTATGTGTCACAGATAAATACATTAAGTAAGGTTTAGCAGACGTAATTTTATTAAAACTACAAGGCAGACACCCAGACCCAACTACAACAGTGTCTCTTTAAAAATTGTAGATAAAAATGGGTTTAATAACTTACAGGATCTGGAGTTACAACAACGTCGTCCGCTGCTCCACCAAGGCACGGCAAGCACATCCCCATACTGGAGTTATTATTAAGCCGGACAGCAAAAGGCAAAGATGACAATAAATTATCTGTTGGATAATTTAGACTAGTTAGCTAGCTAATAAGCTGGTGGGCCCGTTTGGACTTGCTGGGCTGATAATTAAGGCAACAGAAGCAGCAGCTTCTACTCCCAGCGGCAGCGGTGGTTGAATCGTCTGACATAACGTTACCGTTAGCTCACGGCTTCAGCTAGCGTTAGCTACTAACGATAGCATCTTAGCTAACAGCTACAACTACTGACCACTACAAGCCCCGTCACCGATGCGAGCGAGCAACCAATAAATTATATATCTCTACACCTCTTGTTGAATCGCCTGGGCATTTGGAAAATAGCTGTCTGAATAACAAACGCAGCCGAAATATTTTCCTCTGTCTGACTTGTTTTGGTCAGCGTTCAGCTGGTCGACTGGTCCACCAGGTTATGTTCAAGAATACAACGACAGTGCTGTTGAATTAACATGGTTGATAAAGCTTCGAGCAGGCTGACAGATAACACAGCTTTACACTATATGATGGATACTAGTGGACATAATACAGTCTCTGGTATAAATCAATCATACGTTAGCAGTATAAGTTGACTCCACTGGGTTTTTAATACAACGCGCTGTAGGAGCCTTTGTAATCTTGAACATAGCTCAGTGAGATACGCTCTCTGCCTATGATAGCTGCTGCAACAGCGACACCGTGTGGCGAAAAGAACAATGACAACTCACCGTCTACCCTGCGGTCTAAAACATAAACACACTAAATGTATTGTCATACACAGCCCGCCTTTGGTGAGGTGTATCATGTATTATCATCACCTCATGTTGTCCTTCAACACTAGCATTAGAATACGACGGAAAACATTTAATGGCGCCCAATATTAAATAGTCAAATTAAAAATAAAAAGAAATAGCATAGTCAAGTGTCAAACGTGTAACTAACAGATTGTGGCAATTTAAGCTATCAATCTCTGAAGTGAAATCGACCTTTAAGAGACAGCGTCTGCTCTGGTGTTGTAATTTGTTGTCAGTCAGACTGAGTAATGAGAAAGTCCTGGTGTCGTGAGTGACTGAGGCTCCATATAGAAGTTCAATAATTTCCAATCAATAGCCTGAGACTTGAATGTTGGACCCTGCTTCCTTGACAACACTTGAAACTCCACCCATTCATCCTGGCTGCACAGCCCGGGTTCTTTCACAGTTCAACATGCTGCATTGACGGATGGCAGGTTCATGGAAGTGTACAGCCTGTGTAGGTTAAAACACTGATGTTCACAAACGGACTGATGAAGGATCGACACTGAACGACAAGTGCATGCAATGGAAATCACAGTATCCCAGAGTCTGGGCAGCTCCTCAGGTAAGATAACACACCTCTAACATCAGATGCATGATATGATAGTGAATCTACAACAATGGGCTTGATGTTTTGTTTTTGTTTTGTTTTATTTTGTTTTATCTGGTGCCTCACTGGATGGTGAAACTGTGTTTTATTGTGTTAAATTGTGAGCATACATCTACCAATCAGATATTGGTGATCTGTGAGTTATGTATGGATTTGCATAGAAAGTTAATTTTTGTTTTTGCATGTACTATATATTTAATAAGCCAACAGTGCACATGTGATATTACAAATGTCTCTTTATGTGGCTTATGAGAAGTACACAACTTTTCCTAAATGGTATCTAGAAAAACTGTGAAATCGATGAAAGTAGTTTTAAGGAAGTAAATGAATCCTCAGTTGATAATGAATGAATAAACTGGTAAGTGAAGTTAATGAGGCTATAGTTTTCCAGGAAAACCACATGGGAGCTTCCTTCCTGTTATTTAGTGACATGTGAACTTGCAAGTGGCCATGCTCATTAATTAGAATAATAATAATTACACAGGCCATTTGTCTCTAGTGTGTGGGATTTGTTTTATCACTGACATGTCTTCACAGCTTTCACAAAAGCTTGATCAAATCTTGTGCTTCAAGGCTAAATAAAGGAGAGCATGACTGTTTTCCTGTTTTCCAGCATCATTCGGTTTAATGAGCTATCTAATACAGGAGCTCTGTGGCTTTTATTAGCTCTTCTAAATCATCGATGCCTCAGGCAAACATGGAAACTGTGGTTATGTCCTGTAAACTAATAGGGCAGTTTTTATCTGTGTTGATCCATGTGGATACATGTTCAGTGGTGTTCAGTGACTCACAGGGTCATGAAGGCAAATACTGGGCTTACATTGTGTGAAGTCTTCATATTTTATACCACTACCATTAAAAATGGGCATTGATTAATTTGCATGAAGTCACCCCTCAGCTTTTTGATAATGCCAGGTTCTGACAGAACAACGCTCATCAAAATGAAAATAAAATTGTACTGTATAAAGTGAGATTCAACAGCAGTAATCTGTGTGCAGGATGAGCAGATTTTTAAAATCGTATTTGTCATGAACTGTGAACAAGAGAAATTGGAAAAAAAAAAGAGAGAGAAAAAGTATGCTCTACCTTTACTTTCCGGTCACTAATGGAAAATCTACTGGAAGAAACTTGTACCTGTAAGACTTAATATCATGGTGACTTCTTTAAGATAGAATTAAATATTTTAACTTTCCATCCATAAAAAATGCAGCAGCATTTGTGGGGACTTAGCTGTTAGAACGGCTGTTGTAAATGACTAAAAACTGAACATTTGTGGCATAATTTCATAAACATGTTATAGTACTTGAAATGAACCTGTTCACTGATGAATAAACACCCAGTTCCACTTTTAAAAATGCCTATTTCCAGAAAATTGTATGGTCTTTTTGCGCTAATACCCTTTTCACTCCAGAGTGGTAAAAAAAAAAAAAAAAAAAAAATCTAAGGAAATGTCAGCAGAATTTTTCTGTTTCTTTAATTTAGATGCTGTGAAAAAAAATGATTAGGTGAAGCACATAAGTTTTATAGAAAGAAAACCCCCCATTTGAACCCCATTAGTGACCTCACTCTAGTGTCTTGTTTGCTTACACAACCATATTTATTCTGAAGCTTTAAACAAGCTTCTAATTAGATTAGTTTTTTTGTTTATCTAAGGAGATGTTTTATATGCATAAATCAGATTGGAATGGCGGCAAGTGCAGTCTGATTTTATGGAAGCATTTACGTGTGGCTTTGAGTGATCCCTGTGTACTAATGTAAGCTGTTTAAGAGAACGGCACTCCCCAGGTTTGAGAGGCCATCATGTAATGGAAATACTGCTGCGTAAATGCTCTTCAGACACACTTTACACCTTGTTGTTAGGTTTGTGTCAAATCGCTGATGCCTCTTTTTATTCAATTAACAAGTTGTTGGATGATGATGTTCACCTGCAATCAAACCAAATTACATTTACTTCATGAACTACTGACATTTTCCATGTTGTTAAGTCTTGGTTCACAGACATTGATTATATTAAATCTTCATACATTTACCACTAAACTGAAGCTGCATTTGTGATAAGTAGTCATTTAGTAATAATGATGGTATTGACCAGACAGTCTGACTTTGGTAAATTATACTCATGCATGGTTAATGGAGTAACACTTTCCTGAACACAAGGTTCCTAGAGAGGATAAATTAGTGACCTGGGGTCTTGGAATGTATTTGTTTAAATAAATAATCAATTTGTCAGGAAGTTCAAGCAGGAAGCACCTGCTCATCAATCGATCTATCTAATGTCTCTTTACTTCTTAAATCTTGAGGACTGTAGTTTACTGCACTTAGACTGTGAGGGCTGTAATGGACATAAGCACAGTTTGGGTGAGAGGATTTTCTTCTAACTTGTTATCCAGAGATTAAAACAACATAAACAAAATATGGTGCCCTTTATGGATGATTATCTTCTTTAATGGTGTTTGCCTTTAAACTCCACAGAGATCAGAGAAAAGAGTGAAAACACACTGAACTGGTTGAACACTGGATTCCTTCACAGATAACTGATATCACTTAGTTTTTTTCAGCCTCAGGCAGCCGTCTGGCTGTAATTGCTGCTGCTCTCGTGAACTAAATTGCCCACATTGAAAATTTAGCATTTCAGTAATGCACATACCAGCATGTCTGGCATCTGTGAGTTGTTTTTCCTCTTGGGCTTCACAAAGAAGAAGTGTTAAAAGGAGATGTCGCTGTTGAACTTGTGGAGGATGATTTCTGAGATGTTGGGTGCCTCTATATGCTGGTGACTCATGTTGTTTAGACTCAGAGTGCAGCCCTGCAGCTCTTCCTGTTGGTCATAATAAAGCTGAATGCACAAATTATAGTTGCGAGAGAGCACAAATCAGCACACACTGAATAATAAACTGATTCTACAATTGTAAACAAATAAAAATGCATTATTATGTGCAAACCCTGGTAAACCAGGGGTTTACATATTCAGGACACTATAGACTGTTATGGCCTAAAGCACTTATTACAGCAATGATGTGTATTGAACAAATCTTTAGCAATTGTTTTGATTATTCTCTTAAAGCATGAGTCAATAGCATGCTGAAAATAACAGTTACCATGTACATGTGCTGTATTAACAAAAGAATTCAACAATTAGCCTGATCCCTATTAGAGATGTAAAAGTGATACAGATATGTAAAGGACAATTGTCAGATAGCCAATATTATTTTGTTTATTTATTTACCTCTTGTTTATCCCCCTTTAGCATCAAGGAAACAAAAAAATCTTCATTATACAAACATGTAGGTTAAACTGTTTTAAAGTATTTCAATGAAAATTTCTGAGAAAACCTGTCACATAACACAGCAAATAAAAAACAGCCACTACCATCAGTGAAATAATCTCCTCTATGTTGATCTTGTCCATAAAATATTCCCTATTTTACATTTAGAGCTATTTGACACCAGACACAAGCAAGCACACTCTCTGAATCTGTATTATTTAACTATTTGTACACATTAAGTTTAGACAGTTAGATTTTATTACTTTATTTGCTAAGAGCAAATCACATCTAGGATTATTTAAATAATTTAACATGTTTTGATGAGATGTGAAGTGCACTTATATATTGATAGCTTTTTTTTTTTTTTTTTTTTTTGTAATCGCCAGGCTTTTGTGGCATGTCATACAGTAAAATGATTCCAGAAAAAAATTATTCAATTTATTCTACTTTTATTAATGTGGTTGCTCTTCAGTATTAATATAGATCTTAAAATTGCTGAAATATAATCTTAGGTAATAGTTGTTGTGCTGAATTCTGCTCCCTGCTGAAAACTGCATCCCCAGCCGCAGGTGATACAGTTTTTGTCAGTATCTTTTTAATTGTTATATATTTTTTGTGTTGTGTATCTAAGTGGAGAAGTTCTAGTATCTTGGGGTCTTGTTCATGAGTGAGGGAAGGATGGAGCGTGAGACTGACAGACGGATCGGTGCAGCGTCTGCGGTGATGTGGACATTGTATCAGTCTGTCATGGTGAAGAAGGAGCTGAGCTGAAAGGTGAAGCTCTCAATTTACTGGTCAATCTACGCTCCTACCCTCACCTATGGTCATGAGCTTTGGGTCATGACCGAAAGAACAAGATCCCGGATACAAGCGGTCGAAATGAGTTTCCTCTGTAGGGTGGCTGGGTGTACCCTTAGGGATAGGGTGAGGAGCTCAGTCACCAGGGAGGAGCTCGGAGTAGAACCGCTGCTCCTCCACATCGAGAGGGGCCAGCTGAGGTGGATCAAGCATCTGTTTCGGATGCTTCCTGGGGAGTGTTCTGGGCATGTCCTGCCAGGAGGAGACCTGGGGGAAGACCTAGGACACGCTGGAGAGACTATGTCACTCAGCTGGCCTGGGAATGCCCCGAGATCCCCCCGGAAGAGTTAGAGGAGGTGTCTGGGGAGAGGGAAGTCTGGGCATCCCTGCTTAGAGTGTTGCTTCCATGACCCAGTCCTGGATAAGCAGAAGACAGTGGATGGATGGATGGTATATCTAAGATTTAACTTTTCAAAGTTTTATATACCTTACAGTTAGCACAGTCTTTAATATTAAGCAGATAAAAAAACATAACTGCAATATCTTTCAATATTATTAACTACTTAATTGCTACACAGCTGTGATGGTGTTATGAGGTTGAATAATTAACAATTAATTTCATACCCTACAGTCAGAAAGGAGAAAAATTAATGAGCCAGGATGAGCAGGGAGCATTTATTAGCAAACTGTGACAGGCTGAATTTGGTGCACATTGTCTTCTTCATGGCTGACTTATCAAAGGGGAGTAGTTTTCGGCAGGGAGAAGAATTCGGCACAGCAGTTGTTTCACTTGGAGATCTCCTTCTATCATTAATTCAGGCCCTAATCATAAAAATAGAAGTTTGCATTTTCTTCACTTTCATAGAAGGTCTGAGATCACCTAGCTGTAAGTTTAACTTTATATTTCTCCCAAAATCACCCAAATCAATCCAATCAGTTTTATTCTACAGGTCCACCAGTAATATGTCTATACTTTGTGGCCAAAAGATGCTTCTGTCAACTTAAACTCATTCTAATGATTATTAATAAGTCATGCACCTTAGTTGAGTTAGATTTCAGAAAGTCAGTGGCTGTAAACCGTCCCATTAGTGTCAAGTATCAGAGTGTAAAAAGGAATTTTAAAGACCAGTTAAAATGTATGAGTTCAGTAACATGAGAGCGGAGCTGGACGACTGGCATCACCTTCATATTTCACTGATCTGAAGTAGAGTTATTATATGGAAAGTAAACCCAAATCTAAGGCTAGCATAAATAATGATTTTGTTAAAATGTGTAAACAGAAATAAAAATAAAACTAAACTGAAATGGAATGGAATTACAGATAAAATCAGCTTTGTTTTCACATTCATTCCCAGTGTTCATGAGAATAAATGGACTTTGCACAATATGGGACCTTTTATAAACACTGGCCTTGTAAATCACATCAATTATTCATTCATCCTGTCCTCATACTGCCAGAAAAACAGAAATGAACACTAAAAAAAACAAAAAAAAAAAAAACAAAACAGTCAGGTCCTACACTTTGCTTTCAAAAACCTAGGATAAAATCAAATTTAACAAATGTAAAGAGTTTTGCTCCCAAATTGAGAGAGTTGACATATGATATGACAGGTTCCTCATTAATAAATAACAGCCAGTACAAGTCTTCACTGTTGGTATCTCTCCTGCATCATCCCTTTGTTTATTTTTTGTGTGTTTTACAGGATCATGCCTTCAGGACAGCTTTATGTTTGTGCCACTGCTGGAGAGTCAGGCCTTCAGCTCCTCAGCGACCGACAGAAACACTCCCATCAATCTCACCGTCAGCCATTCGATGACCTGGAGCTCCTCAGTCGGCAACAGTTTCCACTCTGGGGACACAGACAGCGACAGTGAACAGCACTCAGGTCAGTTTACCAACAGCACTGGTGAATCAAGCTGCTATAGAACGATACCTGTCACTGCGCCTGTTTCCTCCTCACATGAAAACTATACAATCTACTTGATAATAGTGATTGTTTTAGAGTTTTTATACCTGCTGACTCTGTTGTCCTCGATATTAATGAGGATTGAAAAGTAGCTGAGGCTATTTGATATCAGATACACTCCTGTTACGACTCAGTGATGATTAGTTGGTTTCACTGCTCTGTGAACTTTTAGATCATCGAGCCTTTACAGGCAGTGAAATATAAGTAGAATCCCAAGCACATGCAGGTTTGACATTATCTGCATGTGAATCCCTCTCTACATTTTCTGCGACTAATGATTATTTTCATTGCCTACTTTATCTGATGATTATTTTCTCGATTAAAGGATTTGTTATGTTGTCAAAAAAATGTAAATTGTTCATTAGTGTTTCCGAAGTCTTGTTTGGTCCAAAGCCAAAAGAAATTCAGTCTACTGTCACAGAGGAGGAAAAAACTATTATTGAAATCTAAATTAGTTTAGTTTATTCACAAACAAATGAAATACAAAGACAATGACAAAAAATTGAAAGAGACACACTGAAAAGCTTTCTAAAAACTGAAAGTAAAATATACAGTTACACAACCAGTGAATATCTAAATGGAAAGGCAACTAAAACTAAATGTTAGAGCCATTTTTTGTGCTTCAGTTAAAAATTCATATTTATATTTGATTTCTTATTAATAATGTATGCATATTATATGAAGGTTGAGTAATAATAGCATCAGTCTTGACATTATTGTGTGATGCAATCCTGTTGGCTGCTAAAATTATAAAAATGTAAAGAAAGAGAAGCAGAACCGGAAGCCTGGAGCCCAGGAGCATCAGTCTTTTGATCATCATGTAATTTAGGAATTCATCTTTTGTTTGTATGAATTTAAGTTTTAAGTAAAGACAAGAAACAGAAAAGTTGGATTCCAGACCCTTTGTTTACTGATACGTGTCGCATACAGAAGAACTCCGAGGTTCACAGCTAGTGAGTTATACGCCGCACTCACACTAAAAGTATGGACGATCCTAAACTAAAACCTACACAATAAACTATTGCCTAAGTGAGTGGTCAGGCACATTTTAATTAATCAGTCAAACCATTAGTTTAATTAGCCAAATACAATAGACACATGGAAATAACTGTCATGGTGCAATTCTGTGTTGCCACAGACCCCTCCCTCAAACTGATTGTTTTCACCAGCTAGTACCACACCTGGGTCAGACCTCGTTAGGAGCCTATTTAAATGGGTCTTCTGCTCAGGTCTGGTGCTGGAACATTCTGCCATTTCTGCCACATCTCCTACCACCACTACTCCACAGACTCACCATAGACTCTGACTGTTTCCATCCCTCAGTTTTTTGGGGTTTTTTTTACTCCGTGTTCACGTTTATTTTCTTTTTAATAAATCACCTTTACTCCTTCAGCACCGTGTGTCTTAGTCTGTTCCTTGTCTCTGTCATGACAATAACAGTAAGTGGAAGTAGCATTTCTATAGCACATTCTATGACATCCCCAGCCACTTTGGGTATGAAAAGTTAACTTGATTTAAAATGTTAGCTTTTTTCCCCTTAAAAAGTTACTGAAAACATAATTTAATAGTTGAGAGCAAATCACTGAGACTAATTGGTTCATCATTGCAGCTCTGTGATGTTTGCTTTCTGTCAGTCTCTAAGCTATTTGCAGTTTTACGAGTTTACATCATGGTTTGATGAACCATGATGAAACCTATAGTTTTATTTACTGAAGTCTGTTATTAGAGGAAAAACATGTGAACTCAACTAATGCCTAACCCAAATCTGAAATCAGAATTTTTCCTCAAAATTAAAAAAAAAAAAAAACACTTAAAAACAGTATCAACTTCAGCAACCTGAGGATAATGCTTACTAAATACAAAATAAATATGAACATCAAGACCAACAGCGACTAAACCTGAGTAGCAGAGCTGATCAGCTTGGATCAGTATTGTTTACAAATGTTTCTGACAGTGTGTCAGTTTCCAGCTGAAGAATCAACTCTAATCACCATCATGTCTGGGCTGTAATCCCCTTGGTATTTATAGTTTCCATTTCAGAAATATGTTGACAATCACTTAAACTGGGAGAAACAAAATAAATGTGCAAGTGAAGGATATTAATTTTGAGTGACATTCTTCTGCCCATCTGTTCAGATTGTTCTATCATGCCATCAACTTGCAGATCATAGTTTGAGGCTCAATGGTTGGTCAGAAACTCCTGCACCACAAATGAATCAGAGGCTGTTAATTCTACAGAACTGAGCTTTGAGGGGAATCTGGTCTCATTAATCACTTCCCCAATTTGGGTCCAATGAAAACTGCAGCTTTCATTTTTGCATCACTTTGGACTGCACCAAATTTATCTTTCAGATATTCAAAACCATCTGAATTTTAATCACCTAAAAATTACTCAATAAAAAGCTGGCATGAAATGCTGCTAATGGCTGTATACTGACTTGTGCATAACTCAAAACCCCGATGTCTGGAGAAATGATGATTCACATTCTGAATCAGTGTAAGTCACTCAAGACTCAGGTCATTTTCTCCCAGAAGTAAAATTATTGTTGATCAGTGTAATATATATATATATATATATATATATATATATATATATATATATATATATATATATATATACACACACACACATATATACATACACACATATATACATATGCATATGCATATACATATACCTACAAGTGAGAAAGCACTGTGCAGCAATACTAATCATTCCATATCTGTTTTTAAAAATTAATTTAGAAGCAACCATAATAGCTCAAATTGCAGGTCTAAGCAAGTACTTTAACATGCCATTAAGGAATAATATCCAAATATTTAATAAAAACATGAATTTATCATCATTGACAAAGTAACGGAGTGAGGAAAAATATACAGCAGTTATTCAAGGTTTGGAAAAAATACCAAAAAGTGCTTTCCTCAAGGAAAGTGCAAATATTTAGCATACCATATTTTCTTAATGTATGAGAGTACATTAAATCCAAAAATGAAACTGATGTCATTTTTATTTTAGTTTTAAAAGACATTCATTCATGGAAACGGAGTGAGAATCCAAAAAAGTAACGGAGTGAGGTGATAATAATTAAAGGTTTTATTAAGATACTGATAAAATTATCAGTCTTTGGCGACATGTGTTTCATTACTATATTTGATACACATCTTTCAGCTGTTTTTTTTTTTTTTAATAATAAATATCATTCCGAATCATTACAGTATTTGATTATTATGAAATATCATATTAGACACAGGCATATATTTTGAACATTTATTTACACATTGCCAATTATTTTCTAAATTTATGCTGTATACATTCATTTACAACCTTTACTGTTCTTCATTTACACTGTATTCTATTTTCATAGAATTTACATTTTTCTGATATATCCAGTTGTAATTCAGGTACAAATTAAATAAACACAGTTTTAGATATATGTATTTCATGCTGAGTAATCAAAAATATTGTTTTAGAGAAAAAATAAATTGACCCTGATGTTCATTTTGGCTTTGCCAGGCCCATGTACATATACTGTACACATGTTTAAAGTTCATGGTCATTCTTTTGATGCAAATTAAATGCAAGACGCAATTATTATTATCATTTTAACAGCCTGATGCATGTATGTGTTGTTATGTATGATTATTGACATACATGGTAGAAATGAATGATGCAAAAACCTTTTGTAACTTGTAATTATTGCTGTGTTTGTCACCATATAGACCACAGGGTGGCAGTATTTTATTTTCTTAAATCCCTGCTCCCTCTGCAGCGCTGTCATCTGACCTACATCTCTAAACTAACAGGCAGGAATGCAAAAGATAACATTTTAAATGGGAATGACCATATAAGCGTTGGTTATTTATTTATTCATCAGCCCAGTGGAAGACATACATTTTGTGAGTTCAATGACTTGTTCTAGGGGTTGGCACGCACAGCCCTGCCACCAGTCTTCAATAAACCTCCGAGCAGTGGGAGGAGGAGAGGCGTGCTGAGCAGCAAGAAAGCAGATGGTATTTACATCTACGACAGATGCCAGACTACTCCTAAGAATACAATCACAGACAGAGATTGATATTTAAAGAGTGAGACCACAAACAAGCTGCACACAGTGTTATTGTGACCGGGTGAAGCCTGACCACATCACAGCCCCCAGCTCTGTGTCTGCTCACACACAAACAGCATGAACATCACAGAGGGTTCACTCATGGAGGTTTCAGATCCTGATTGGAGGAATGCTGGTTGACATTGAGACTAATGACCTTGTAGATACACCATGACAAGATCTTTATTTGCTTAATGTCGTGATTAAAGCTCCATAGACAGTGTGATAAGGACACAGCTGTGGATGTACGGCGTTCTTAGCTGCAGGTTTTGGTGTTACAATACAGTTTTGATTTATTATATGCCTCCTATTCCATTTTCTATGATCTGTGAAGCACAATAAACAACTGATAACATCAACACAGTGAAAAAGGTCTCATCATCATCATCATCATCATCATTGATAATGGATTTAAAATGGACTGTCAGTAAAGCAGATAAATGCATTGTGATTTTTAATGCATTACTCTTTTTAATTGAACTGTTTTCTCATTGTTGCCCTGCATCTATAAAAACCAAGAGGAAGTTTTAAAGTCAGGTCTGCCCTACAAATAAGTGCACTGCTGGTTTTAGCACTGGGCTGTTAAATGATACTGCAGCCTTTTTGCTTTTAATGACAGATAAAACATTTGCTTGTCTCTTGCTGCCACCACAGCAGCAGTGTCAGCTGAGATGAGCTGGGAGTGCTGTAGTAGTAACCCATAGTATTGATTGTTTGGAGTATTTCTCACAGGCCTCCGGCTTTTAAACACTTCTAACAGAATAAATGTCTCACACCAGGAAAAAGACAAATAAGCACTGTTCAATGTATTTGGATATTTCTTTGCCCTGCAGTTTATCTGCTTTAACCAGTGAATTTCCCTGTTGTGGGATTGATAAAGTCCATTTTATCTCATCTTGTTTCTTATGCAAAATTAGCTGTGGCTGCCAACAAAATCAACAGTTTGTCAAGTGGAGATTACCAGGCCTACCAGTTTTTATGTGTCATGTGTTGTTGTGCTGTTTTAACCCATAAAGACCTAGTGCTCGTTTTGTGGCAGTCCCTAAATGATTTTTTTTCTCTCTTTTTAACCTTTCTTTATCACCATTTATTACAATATTATACTCTGTATTTTGCATTTTTAAGTGTAAATCAAGTATTTTCCTATGTTTAATTCACTAATCATGTAAATGTTCATAAAAGCTAAGAATAAATCCAAAGGGTTTTTTTTTTATTAATTAATTTATTTTTTTAATCAAAAACAGAGAAACTGAAGAAAGAGTGACTTTTTCAGCAAAATTGGTCATTAACTGAACATAAACCCAGTGTGTCCATCCACTGTCACTGATCCACCCCCATCGGTTTTACTGGTGAATCAATGTTGTAGAAGATGACGGTGTTTCCATGGTAACTACGGAGCCTCTGAATGTCCAAATGGGTCATATCTGATGACCATGAAAAGATGAATAACTGTATTTTACACCAATTATTTACATGGATTGATAGGATTTGTGGATCAACATGGATTAAACAGTTTAGATCGGTAGATGGTTGAGGTCGCCGGTAGCTGTTTGGGTCTTCATGGGTTGAGCCATTGAGCCATTTTTAACCTATAAAGACCCAAACATCAACCAGTGAACAAAACCATCTATTTATGTTAATGTTTAATCACTGTTGATCCACTAATACTATCAATACATGTAAATAATTGGTGTAAAATACAGTTTGTCATCCTTTCATGGTCATCAAATATGACCCATTTCGACGTTCAGAGGCTCCGTAGTGAACATGGAAACACTGTCATTCTCTACAACACTGATTCACCAGTAAAACCCATGGTGTTTAATAAATGACAGTGGATGGAGACACTTGGTTTATGTTCAGTTACTGATATATTTGCTGTAAAAGTTACTTTTCTTCAGTTTTCTGTTTTGATACAATAACCTTTGTATTTACTCTGCGTTTTCATCAGCATCTAAATTAAGCATAGGAAATGAAATATAGGAAAATACATGATTCACAGTGAAAATTGCAAAATACAGAGGATAATATAATAATAAATGGTGGTAAATCACTTAAGAAAGGTTAAATAGAGAGAAAAATGTATTTGTGAACTGACATAAAATTAGCCCTGGGTCTTTGTGGGTTAAACTGGCTTGAAATGTTTTCATCCCTCCAAACATCACAGCTCAATGCAAAGATATTAGACTGTGTGTGTTATAATTCTACTAACATGTAAGGTTTTGTTGGTACTGCTTCATGGAGCACAACAAGGCTGCACATTTTTGTCATTTTTTTCTGGGTATATTGTATTTTAATTGTGCTGTGATACTGTTGGGTCACTCACAGTAGCCCAGGGGTGTCAAACTCATTTTCTTTCAGGGGCCATATTCAGCCCAATTTGATCTCCAGTGGGCCGAACCAGTAAAATAATAGTACAATAGCCTATAAATAATGACAACTCCAATTTTTTTAGTGCAAAAAATAACATTAAATGATGAAAGTATTTCTATCCAAAACAAAAAAGATGTGAATAACTGGAAAAAAAACTGAAATTTCTGAAGAAAAATAAGTACAGTTTTATCAATATTATGCCTCAACTTGTGATTTATACTTGTGCATTACAGATCAGATCTACCACGGCACATAACAGGCAGAATATTGTTAAAATTGCACTTATTTTTCTTTAGATATTCCGGGTTGTTCATATTTGTTCAGATTATTGACATTTTATTGTTAAAGGATATCATTCAATTTAATATTCTTTGCAATAAGTCAAAGAGAAAAAAACTGGTGTTGCCATTATTTAGAGGCATACCCAGACAGCAAAATCATTATGGCTTAAATCTGGCCCAAAACTGGCATGCCTTTTTGGCAAAGTTCTGGGCGGATGTATGGGCCTTAAATGGCCCAAAATAGGCAAGCCAAAATCAAACCAGAAGGAAGCCGAAATTCACCTAAAACTAACGGACTTCCAAAATATAGCCATTATTGTCCCAGAAAAGCCCCAAATCCCCATAATCCAGCCAAAAAGTAGCCAAAACTGACCCAAAGAGATGCCAAAAGGAGGCCAAAATTCACCCAAAATTTGTGTTGATTCTGCTTTTAAAATGAAGTGGGGTTTTCTTCTGGGTAGAAATTCCTGCTCTTTGCGCAGTGTTTTGGCTTTACAGAAATATGCCAAAACACAACCAAAACACATCCATATATAGAATAAGATGTTGCCACTCTTTAGTCAATCTTCTGGCTTGCCATAAACATGCCATACCATCCCTATACTTGATCCCGCTCTTTGCCCAGTCTTTTGGTTAACCAGACATATGCCAGAACTCAGCCATATATTGCTGGTGCCTCCATGTCTATTATGGATAACCTTAATCATACCACAGTTAAGCCTAAAGGTTTTCATAATGCCAAAAGAAAGCCAAAAATGCTAAATGTATGCCATAATACTGCCAATATATTTGCTATCTGGGTAATATCATATTATTTTTCTCACATTAGACCAAGAGGAACATTTGGAGTCATTATTTCTAGGTTATTATGCTATTATTTTAGAGTTTGATGCCCTTGACTGTTAATATCTACAGGGTAATTTTTGCATTTTGCACTTTGTAAATTCATCTCACGGGCCATATTAGAACCTCTGGTGGGCCAGGTTTGGCCCCTGGGCCACATGTTTGACACCTGTGCAGTAGCCTATCTGTGGATGTAAAGCAGGGGTGTCAAACTCATGTTAGTTCAGGGGCCGCATAAAGCCCAATATGACCTGCATTGGGCCGGATCATTAAAACATAAATAACATCAATTCCAAAATTTGTATCTCTAATTTCTATGTTTTAGAGTGACAAAAGTAAGATTATATTATCAAAATTTCTACATCTACAAACTATCTTTTAAAAAAAATATGGAAAAACATGAACCATGACCAAAATGAAATTTATTAAGAAAAAAAGTGCAATTTTAACAATTTATTCCACTATTTGGCCTCAGCTTCTCATTTTTACATGTTCATTACAACAAACAGATCACAGTGGATCTACAAATGCACAAAACTTTTAATAACAGACAGAATATTGGTAAAATTACTCTTAAATCTCTTAAGACATTTCAGGTTGTTCATATTTGTTCAGATTTTTCACATTTTTTGTAAAAGGGTAGTCTGTAAATGTTAACATTTTTGTGTAATTTTACTTTTTTACACTAAAACAAAGAGGAAAAATATGTGGTTTTTGTTATTTATACTTTATTATGATAGTATTTTGCTGGTCTGACCCACTTTAGATGGAATTGAACTAAATTTATTTTGACATCCTTGATTGTTAATATCTAAAGTGTAATTTTTCTATTTCACTAATTCATCCCGCGGGCCGGATTGGACCCTTTGGCGGGCTGGTTTTGGCCCCCGGGCCGCATGTTTGACACCCCTCATGTAAAACCTCTTCCATCCGTGGCTCCATCGGACCCACGTCTCTCAACCTGAGTAAAAGGAAAAGATTGATGAACGAATCAATACATGCCCTTGTCGGTCCATTTGAGATGCGCTCCTCCTGGTAATTTCCCACAGCTTATTTTGAGTCAGTAAATCAGGACGGAGCGGGATGTCCATCCTCAGGACCTCCCCTACCGCCCGTCACCATGACAACAGCCGTGGATGGTGGCTGATGGGGAGCGGAGGGGGGGTGGGAGCATGCGGAGCTTAGACAGGTGTTGCTGGGGGTTTGCGCATCGGCCGTGATATCGCTTTGCAGGATGGGAGCTGCGAAAACACCTACGCAACCCTACCATAGTTTCCCATGTATTCTGCAATTTGGCTTTTCGAAATACGGAATTTAATTAACGCTGGAAACCAAGTGAACGTCGCAATGGTGCACCACTCGGGCTCCATCCAGTCCTTCAAGCAGCAGAAAGGTTGGTGACAAACATGACAATGTCACGTCCAGTTCTGACTGAGTGAGAAGAAGAATAGCGACTTTTCTCCTCTTGTTGAGTAGTTTGTGATGTGGAAAGGTACTCAGGGGTATCGGACTGTACTTATTGTGAGAGTGACGCAGAGTTGGAGGTCTTTGAGCATCCTCCTCCTCCTCTAGGGATGAAGGCTGCTTCTCAACCTTGAGCGCTTTGATATTTCATCTTCTACTTTATGTCCGTTGACCATAGTAGCTGTACAATAACAGACTATAGAGATCTAACTGCACCATAAATATATATATATATACCTCTGTGCGTCATAAATGCATACAATATAACCAGGATATGAGAAACTGCTCTAATTCTGAAATATTAAATATCATTGTCAGATATATTCGAATATAGTTATATTTATTTGTCTAAAATAGAGGATGGTGGCAGAATGCAGCACAGAGAACAGACATGACCTTCTTTATAATTCAGGCAGTCCTTTTTTTAGTAACGACTGAACTTGGAGTGATATGAAGCACACTCAGACAAGTCTGTGTATCATCTTTAGCACATCTGCTTTTAGTCCACAGTACAAAAGCAGCTGGGGATTAACATTAACATATGTATTGCAAGAATTAGTCACTTTCACCCTGAGTTTGTGTCAAAGTTGAAATGATGCTCCTCACTTATCAGAAACAGCTGCACCCAGGATTTGTGGTTTTAAAGTAAAAATAAAAAAAAAAACAGAGGCTATTGCAAGTTCCTGTGATGCAGTCAAAGGGAAAATGCATCTTCATTTAACACATTATTGAGAAAGCAATAGACAGCAAGTCACGAACTCCATAGCTCATGCCTTTATTTTTAGCAACAGCAGAGAAAAACCGAGTCATTTACAAACCTTCTCATCACAAACTTGTTCTCAACACCTACAAGTAAATAGCTGGGAAGTCATTAATTTAAGTCCTGCAGCACAGCTAAATTGCAGCCCTCACCATTGCCCAGTATTGATTTCAGAGCCAAAGCAGGGTGTTTTTTCTTAGGTTTTTACAAAATATTAGAGCCTCTTAAACACTTTGTGTAAATTATTCAAGAATTGTTTTTCTAAATTTAGAAACTAGTGGTAAAGACAGTTCATGACATTATGCTGACAGGCTCGTGAGTGCAGTGTTTATTTGTGTGGCTGAAAAGGATGAAAGGGTTTGTTTCTCTGCTTCTGAAGAGAGGATGCTGGGCTGAGTGTGTCTGAGAGACGCTCTGCTAAAGAGGTTTTTAGATCTGCTGTCGCTCATTTCACTGGTGATGAATGAGAACAAACAGGAACTAAACATAAAAAGGAGGCAAATTAGGAAGTAGGACCTTTATGTTCACTCTAGGGCTTCTTATTTATGTCCCCATCTAGTAAGCTACTTGTATTACACTGTGGATTTCTAAGCATAAGAATTTTACTTCAGAAACTAATCGTGTCTTTGTGTATTCTTTTTATCATAGAAAATCATAACTGTTGTAAATATCGCACCTTGAGCTACGTGGTACTTAAATCCAGCCCAAAGGACATGAAACTTAGGTTTTAAGACACCAGTTTTAGTGCGAATCTGACTTTAGGGCCCTCTTGAATCAATATTTCAGGGACTGCTAAATGCACCATTAAACTGAAACCAAATGGGATAAATTTTGGCTCAAAGTCCTGCTGAGCAGTATTCAGAAAAGACTGCACTTCCTGAAATACAATCAGCAACGCCTTATGAGAGCATTAAAAGATGTAGAGCTGGAGGTGTTGGATCACCTTTGGATAGCTCAGTGGAGATTTGTGTTGATGTGCAGATGAGGTGGAAGGCTGTGCAAATATTACTGAAGCTAAGCCATTATTGCTTAATTAGTAATCAGTGAAATCTTAAAAATTGCTGATGAAGCCAATCCACTTGGATATACTATTATAGTTAATGACAGAACAGAGAGATTTACTCAAGAGACATATGGTGATATTTAACCCTTAAGGGCCCACTGTTACTTTTATGGCTATTCCCAAATGATTTTTTTCCTCCATTTTTAACCTTTCTTCAGTGATTTATCACCATTTATTGTAATATTATCTTCTGTATTTTGTGTTTTTTCAGTAAAAATCGGGTATTTTCCTATATTTAATTTACTAAAATTAAATATACTCATGTACTCATGTAGGCTAGATGTTCATAAAAGCTCGGATTAAAGTTGAGGGTTATTATGTCAAAAACAGAAAACTGAAGAAAAAGTGACTTTTTCATCAAAATGTATCATTAAACATAAACCTAGTGTCTCCATCCACTATCATCTATCAAATTCCATGGGTTTTACTGGTGAATTAATGTTGTAGAAGATGACAGTGTTTCCATATTCACTACGGAGCCTCTGAACATCCAAATGGGTCATATCTCATGACCATGAAAAGATGACAAACTGTATTTTACACCAATTATTTACATGTATTGATAAAATTAGTGAATCAACATGGATTAAACGGTTTATATCAGTAGATGGTTTTGGTTGATGGTGGATGTTTGAGTCTTTATGGGTTAACATGAGGTGTGCATATATTGTGGGTGGGTTTCCTCATTTTATTTTAATCTTTTAAGCTGTGGAGAAGAGAAAACAGATATATTTGTACTTCAAAACATCACATTTTTAGGATTTATATATAAGTTGGCAGTTTAATCATAAACTCACATTTACAACCTCAACGAAACTTGACGTTATCTGCTATACTTCTGTATTTATATATGTACTTTCAGTCATTCAATACCTTTATTTTGATAGTAATAGCAGAGATAGATGGGTGTTACATGCAGCACATGTTTGTAAACAGACTTTTGTGGTTTAAAGGTTACATCCTTAAAACTTTTAGTAGCAGTGTTTCAAGTAATAGCCTTACTCGCTCTATAGAGCTATAAAACAACAATTATAATGGATATAGAATTCTCTCATGCCAATTATTGAAAGGTTGACTGATAGTGGAGTTTTAAAAGCTGATAATAATAATAGATGTAAAAGATAGTTTGGAGCAGGAAAAACTTGTTGAATTGGCTCATATCATCCCATCTCCCCAAAATGTTAACACTTAAACTCTATCATACATGTCTCAGTTTATTGTTGAAAAGAACATATGAAGTAAAAGTAATGAAGACATGAAGAAGTAAATGTCAATCACTGGTAAGAAATGTAAAAAATGAAGTGCAATTCTTCTTTAAAGGCAGTATTTTCACTGTGGAAGCTTGATATTTACTAGTAGTACCTACTAATGCTGAAACTATTTGTGAAATATCCTATTCATTTATTGGATAAAATGACTGACCTGTCTCTATAATTATTATATAAGTAATTTATTATTAGATTATGGATATAATTTACTTTGTGTTTGGAGATTATTCAGTGTATTTTGACAGCTAAGACACCTACAACAGTGACTCTAGTTGTTGTACCTTTACTTACTTTTCCCATTGTAGTTGTATTGAATGTTATGCTGTTAGATTCAGAAATGGGTTTGTCATTTTACGGCCAATAATTGTTTAACTCCACAAATAACTATCTGGTTTCTTCAACTTTCAATCAGGACAAAGAAAAATCACACTTTCAATTTGGAATTATAATGAGTTGATGCTTCCTGTGTTAAAGTGTTGTACATCGAACAAGGTGCTGCTTATATTTCTACTGGAACAATAGAAAAGCAGTGTAAACAATAAACTTCAGTCATTTTTTTAAAGGTAAGAACAGTTCAGCTGAGTTTAATACTGCATTATGTGCTACTGTGTGTATGTTCTTATATATTTGTGTTTGTCAGTGGGTCGGTTCAGTGGTCGCTGAAGGACTATATGTACTGTCCTCTGTTAGACCACCGTTTTTTAATATGTGCACAGACAGTGAGTGTGTATTCCGCTTAAGTGTGTGTGTGTTTGTGTGTAAACCTTTGGTTACACAGTTCTGAGCAGGCCACCTGTCCTCTTATGCAAGTAGACAGATGGTTTTATAGATACTGATATCATTTTGAAGATAGATTTGGGGGGAGCGCTGACTGTTGCACATATACAGCATCTTCAAACAGTCGTTGAATGTAAAGCAGCCAGTTGTTGTTCCATATTGTCTGGAATTAGTATGCCTTGAAGACAAATGGTTTACAAGACGAGAAGCAAGGAGACTTTGTTTTGTGTGTGATCTGGCAGTTTCCAGCTTTAACACTTTCACAGTCTTTAAATAGTGAGTGCTCGTTTTGTTGCTAGGTTATAAGAACGATACAGGCTGAAGTTCCGCCAAAGCTGAAACTTGTACAGTTTGATCACAGCAACCAAACGAAGAGAGAACCTGTTGGAATTATGGAAGAACAATGTTGAACCTAATACTTGTAATTCTGCAGTGAAACAGTACAATCCTTAGGTACACACTGGTGAGTTGTGTGCATGCAGACACAGCAGAGGCTTTGCAGAAAATCCAGTGACGTAGAAGAAAACACAAGCAATCTGGAATCATAAGAAGATAGTGTGACGTTAAAGGAACAGGGAAATGTGGAGATTGACAGGGACAGAAGATGTTTAATCTGATCAAATGATGCAACCCGTGCAGAGGCTGTGCCAGGATTGTATAATAGGGTCCTGAACTGTTGCAACCACGGGTAATGCCATCTGCTCAGAGTTGTATTCACGGTCAGACGGCTGGCTTGGCTGCACGTGACAGACAGACAGACAAAAACAAGCATGTCTGGAGCCTGATACTACGTCACCTACACCACGGTTTCCCCTCAGGTTACTAAAATCCAATTACATTTGATATAAATCTTCTATTCAAATGGTAAAACAGAAAATCCTTTCAACAGGGGTTTATGTTCTAAATCCACAAAATGAACCAAACTCTCTCTTCAATATGTAAAAACAGCTGCATTTTGTAAGAGTGTGTAACATTTTGAAGCCACAAACGTGAATGCAATATGCAATAAATGTCTCCATGCTGGAAATAAATTGTTATATATTGCCATGCTCATTACAATAATGTGGTGCATTTTGTTACAGCGTTATATTAACTCTCTAGCTTATCGATATTGTGCAGCGAGCTGGTCATTTAATAAAAATAAATCCAAATGTCGGATGTAGTGGTTGATGATCACAACATGGGGCCTAATTTCACTCTAATGGCTGATTTGCTGTATATTATACTACTTATTTCACAGCTTTTTATAAAGAAGTGTGTGATCAAAACTTACCATAGCAACAGTCTGTTATGTACATAGAATTAACAGCCTGTAGATCATCATCACTGACCAATTAGAATCACATATTCAGCACAGCACATAATATTACTCTATACATCCCAGTATGACTCACACTGACTGGAAGGTCATTTTAAAGACATACTAGAGTATTGTTTACTGTCAGGAAATACACATAGCTCTACAATTAATCAGGATTATGAACATTTTACACCATTTTGCGCCAGAAAAGACCAATATTGAACAGTATATGTATCATATTGTTGTGGTCAAGCTCATTGTGGATGAACATTTTTACATTAACTGCATAATTCTGTGAAAAACAATTGTTTTATATATACAGTCTAACAAGACTTTTAGTGGGTTTCGAATCTGCAGACTACTTCAAATATGCCATTTGTTAAAGAAAACCCAACATGTTAGACAAAGATTTTGTGATTTAACAACATACCATCTGAAATTTAATAAACTACATTAAATGAGGGTAACAGAAATTTGGAGAAGCGACTTGCAACAGACAAATTATTGACTGATGTGGTCTTGAGCGAGGCACTTAACCTCCCATTTGCTTCCTGGTTGCTTGATTTAGCAGCGTGTGATGGGTTAAATGCAGAAGATGACTTTCAGTGCATGTCTGAATGTACGATATACTGACAAACAATGATTTTACTTACTTTATTAACTATGAATGCTTGAAATTTCTTTATCAACAACAAAAAAAATCTGTACAATGCAAAACAGAGAAGATTATAAGAGACCCATAACTCATACCTTATATACTAATGTCAACTCAGGTCTTCATCCACTTAGTGTTCTTGCTGAATCGCTCCTTCAGTTTTCACTGTGAGCTCACTACTGTGTCCAGCACATTTCTAGAGTCTCATTATACTAATAACACTGTCATCATCGTAAGTCAAGTTGAGGCTTTTAGCTTAAGATTCCCTGAGGTAGATGATGTATATTCATGAGATCTTTATATGAAAGAAAGCTGGTCTTGCTTTTATGTTACTACTTAAACTAACTTCAAGGTCAATTGCTTATAACATCTGTCTAGTTTAACATTTGGAAATTTAATGTAGATTAAAAAATAAGATGTACAGTGTCCATATGTTGTAATAACTACTGTAATATATAACAAAATGTAGGGAGATTTGTACAAAATGTGGTTGATTTTTCCAAAATTACATAATGAGGTAAAAAATTTTTAACGTTCAATGAAGTTATTACATAATGGGATGTTTTTACGTAACTTATCGTTACAAGAATCAAGAGGGTAAATCATTTTACGTCACTGCAAATTCTGAATCTGTGTGAACTGTAATTAGTTGCTTTATATTTTAATCACACGTAATGTAGTTTCAGGTCAAGTCAGTAAGCTGGTTTCTGTAATTAACACTACCCTCATTGATTCCAGGATATTGTACGTCATTATAGTCACTTACACTAAGCCACTGGACAGTAATTCAGATTAGTGTTGGTTCATAACTCATGATAATCAGATGGATGAGTGACCGGAAGACACAAGTCCTTCATGGATAAATGATGTTCAAGACAGAGATCGAGAGCAAAGGAATATTTATAGACACTGTTTGGAGATTGTGTGTGTGTGTGTGTGTGTGTGTGTGTGTGTGTGTGTGTGTGTGTGTGTGTGTGTGTGTGTGTGTGTGTGAAGAGATAAACAGTCAGGTGCTTGCAAACTTAGTGAAATGTGTCAACAGATAATTTGTCAATGGGCGTTTTAGAACATCTCTTCACAGCCTAAATCATAGTATTCCATGTTTTTTTTAGGTTTTATCACCATATTTTTATCTTTTCATATTGCCTCCATAGAACACACTTAAATGATTTTATTCTACACCACCTTCTTTTACTGTTCTTTGAAAATCTTTTTAGTTTTACTATGCACCATGTAGAACAATGTACAGAAATGGCATTTGTATTCTTAAAGCTATTCAGATTTTTGTTTCACCATATTTTAATAATAATTGTTCTTGTTTCAAATGATTCATATATTAATTAGTTTCAGTGGTTTTTCTGTCTTGTCCTATTTTTGATGTTTTTACCACTGAATATGTTTCCTTTAAGCTGTTTTTGTTAGGTTTACTGCCTCCAGAATTAAGTGTTTGTACTACCAAATCTTCTCATTCACTCATTCATTTATTCATTTATTTCAAGCATTGACAGAATACATGCAAGTTCAAAGCTCCAAAATCATTCATTTACACTCAAAAAGGTGTGGGAAAACTTATTTAATCTCACCCCTATTTCTCATCATCAAATAACTTCACATAATAACGTTTTAAATACTCACCCCTGTCTTTAGACTTCAAGCCAGGACATTGAACAAAATAAGCCTATACCAAATTAGAATAAAGTCATTCGACAGTATTTACATTATATAACCAAAATGTGTGTGAAAAATAGAAACAAACTACATTCATGATGGTGATATCATGGGTAACAGTTAACTGTTAACTCACATTATAATAATTACATACCAACAATGGTAAGAAAACTACAATACCACTAATGGTAAAGGGCAGCACATACCAACTAGATACAAATGAGGCTTTCACCTCAGTATATTCAGAAATTAAATAGAGGTTATAATCATTCATAGATTTAGGGTCAAAATCTCTTAGAGGAATGACTTGTGGTGACTATATTACTTTCATTATAATAGTTTATTGAGCTTGTGGGAGCTGAAATCAGTGGGAGGAACGTCAGAATGTGAAAATACTCATTTTCCTTCTGACATTCTCTCATCTCAGTCCAAACCAAAAGGCTAAATTCTGTATAAATACAGCTGACCTGATGCTGTTTAGGGGTGTCGAGGAGGTGAGCTGTAGACTCTTGTCAAACTGACTCTCAACATCTACTCTATGGTGATTAAGTGGATTTTTTTTCTATTGATGCCAAAAAACTTTCAAGCGTTTGAGCTTTCACTTGAGAACCAGTAAGGCTCAAAACTTCTATCATTTTAACAGCTATTTTATATCACAGTAACAGTATATATCACAGTACAGTTGATTGGTCTGCAAATTAATTTCCAATCTTTTTTTTTTTGTAAAGTTTTTTTGTGTTGAGTTTTTCCTGACTTCAACTGAGGATCTGAGGACAGAGGGTATTGTATATTGTACAGATTATAAAGTCCTTTGAGGTGAATCTCTGATATGTGCTTTTGGTCTTTATCCTCCTAAGACCCAGCAGTGCATTTTTGTCCTCAGTAGGGGACAAAAGTTTCACTGTTTTACTTAAAAAATGCTCTCCATTGCAAAGGACATTCCATTAAAAAATGTATCTGAAAAACTGTTGCATAATGCAGTTTCCAGTAAAGACAATTGTTTAATGTAAAAAAGCTAAAACTTTCATTTTCCTGGGTCTCAGGAAGATACCTATAAAAAATGACTATAGATTAGATCGAAAATGTCATATTACTACCCTTAAACATACTTCATCATATCTGATTATTTTGTTTTCTATGTAGAACTTTCATAGAGTATAACTTTCACACACATAGAGCTGCTATGATTTATAAATTAGCTGTCGACTAATCGCCTAATAGACAACTTTGGTATGAAAATGATGAGTTTAAGTGATTTTTAAGGAGAAAAGTCTAAAATTCCTTGATGCCAGCTGCTTAAATGGGAATCTTTTGTAACAAGACATTTGAGGACATCACCTTCACTTTAACATTTCTCAGTTTTCTGACATTTTATCGATCAAACATTTAATGAGGAATATAAGTGACAGGTTCATCGAACATAATAATGACCATTAGCTGCAGAGTTACCCAGTTCTGAGCAATGTCCACTCTGATTTTTATTTGTTTGTGTTGCTTTCATCCTCACTTCTTCTCTGCATCTGTGTGGGAAAAATGCAAAATGCCAAAATGAGAATACTGCAGTAAAAAGTGTGATTTACAACTTAATATAAACAAAACATATTTTCATAAATCATCATATTGCAAAGCTTTACCTTCACTGAGGATTAATCAGATCCATGCAAAAATGTTATCGGTTTGTTATTTATCATTCTTTGCATATTTTAATAATTTTCAGTATCTGGTGAAACACTCTGGTCATTCATCATTTCTATTCACATTTGCAACCACATAAGCAAGAGTGGAAAATGATATTAGTGTCCCTTGAGTACTAACAATGTAATATAAGATATGGGTTGAATATTCAGTGGGTCTTAATGATGCTGCTTTAAATGCTCGGTGTGAATTGAGTGCCATCTATGTGTGCTTTGATATTGCGCCAGGCGGAGTATGAAACACACTCTAATTGCTTGGAGAAGGAGAGGAGCTCCCAGCCTCCTCCTAGGCCTGCCTCCACGTGATAATTTTTATAAATGCAGTGAGTGCAGCAGTGTTTTGGACCTTCTTCTCTGGTGTTTGTTTTGTCCTCTTGCCCAGTTTCCACAGCAGTGATTCCCTGAAATGCACCGTGATGTCTGTTGTTCTCAAAAAGGTCCTGACGCAGAATGTTCCTCGGTTAAAAGCTGTGATGCTGAAAGTGCTGTGAGCTCAACAGGGATGAATTATTGAAGGTGAAGAATGAGGAAACATAGATGCATGATGGGAAACAGCCCACTGACCTGAATTCACTGTTGGTTACTTTCCACTTCATCATCACTCCTTCAGTGATTTTAGATCTGGAGGTGTTGTGTTAATCAAACCTGGCTTCAACAATCATTCTTCACATGTATTTTTGTAGTTTCAGATAATAGTTGTGCTTCTTTTTGGACGATCAAGTATTATAAAATCTGTGACACTTCCAATAAAATATATATTCTTCATGCTTGCAGTTTCCAGTTGGCTCAGAAATAGCTACACAGAGGAACAGTTCTGCCAGAGATAGACTCACTTTATCACACAGAACATAAGAAGCTGTTAAACAGAACAACTAGGTTTTATTTAAATGTTTCTCCAGAAAAAAAGATATGTATATTCAGTACACAGTATACCAATTCAATATATATTAATAATATTAGGCCTACACACATGCAAGGAACAAACAATCCTTTTAATCTCACATCATAAGACCGCTAGGGACAGGCTCCATAGGACACATCCAAATCCCGATCACGACCTTCCCTAAAGCTCGTCCAGCTCCCCCTCGGCTCAGCCCGAGTGGGTGTTTGTGAGAGCACACACCGGATCGCTGTCAAGGCTCTGTGTCATGCTGATGCAGTAGAATTTGGAGGTGTTTTTTCCACATCACCTCACAGCAAGCATGTTCACTACCTGTGCCTCTTGATCGGTTCTTTACTCTGTTTTTTTTTTTTTAATCAGTTCTCTCAGTGACAACCTATACTAAGACACACACACTCATACATGCACTTACAACCCATGGAAATACACAGGATTAAACCAGTTTTAGCCAGTGTACAGCGAGATTAAACCCCAGATTTCACATTAGATGAACTATTTATATATTTATATAGACTTACACAATGCGCTGTGTTCAGAGCGTAATGCAAAGCTGCCCTGACTCTGGGGCAGAGTTCACAGAGTCCGCATCAGAAAATGTGATTGTCAGATCTACATTACTATGTATTATATATATTATATTCTCACAAATTGAAACTTTATTGGACCAGCATTTTTTTTATCTTCTCTTGCTTATAAATTTCCATGGAAGCAATTTCACACAACACCAGCCTCGTCCAATTTGTTGGTCTATTTTAAACTTTGAGGGTCCTTAGGGACCTCAGAGCCTCACAACAGGCCCATTAACTCACTCAGCTCAGATGCACTGCATCATCTCAAACAAGCTGAGCCTTGCCCGTGGCTGTTGGGATTATTTCGCCCACCTTTGGTCCAGCACAGGCACGTTTTTCAGAGAACAGCTGTGGTGCTGTTCTCTATAAACTGATCACTTTAACAGAGGGAAGTTAGCTTTTCTAACTGCACAGCTTTATTAAATAAAAATGCATCCGCTCTTCAGTCTAACCTACAGGGAACAGTAAAATGATGGCACTTAAGGCCTGTGGCTGCATGCGCTTATAGTTTTCATGGATTTAACTGCCTGCCATAAAGCATGTTGTCTCTTGCTTAGAGAAACAAACCTTGTACACTGGACCATAAAAATCCTGTTTTCTTAAATGTCACTGCAGATGTAATTGCCACAGTAAGATACAATAGCTCTAAATGGCAGTTCGGTATTGATTTAAAACATTGGATGATTGAAATATGAAAAGCTGCAGAGGGACTGAGAGCTTGTGAGTGTTGTAGCAGAATCAGGACTTCCACAGTTTTTTTGCTTTCTGTCTTCTTCACTGTACCACTTAAAGCTGGTAATCACAATTTTCATTCATTCCATATCTGTAGGGCTGCACAGGAAACACACAGTATGGTTAGTGGCTCCCCTGGGCCAGAGGACTCACATCTTTAACTGGTTCCATTCTCGCCAAAAGCAGTGGGAAATCCCATTGAGATCAATGTCATGAGAATGAGTTATTGCAGAGCTTGCAGTGCCTCCAGATGAAGAGAGTGAATTATCAAAGCAGCCGAATATTTCACAAAGGTCACTGTGTAAATTCCTCACTGGAGGTGAATATAAGTCACGTTCCCGTTCAAAGAGGGTTTTTTTATTTCATGTATGAATACATGACGAGCTGCAGTGCTGAAGCTGCTGCCTGAAGTGAAGGTCGACTTCAGTGTCCTGCTCTCGTTGCTGGACATTCATTATCGTTATTAACCTCCGTGGTTCTCTTTGCAATTCATCACTGCACTTATCTTTTCCCCTGAATCACTCACTTGACAATGCTGTCAGCCCCACTATCACTTATTGGTTTTTTACTGTGAACTAACCTTGAAAATGACCTCAGCACATGTTAATGAAACAATGCTCATGAAATAACTAGTGTTATGATGACATCTATATTAGTTCAATGAGGGCCACTTTGAACAAGTTTGGATTTAGGTTGGATTTGCATCATCATGCAGCTTGTGTTGCTGTATTGAGCGATGTGGTTTGATGAAAGGGGAGTGCTAATGGTTTTAATGCATTCCAGTATGAAGGACAAACATTATTCCCACCACTGGAGCCCATAACAGGATACGCCAGTAGATGATTGAAATGATTTCTCCCTCCCTTATTTCCACAGAATCCATAATGTCAGTTAATGCTCTGAATCTGTTAAGTGCCACAAATAACCTTTTTCTCTCATGACTGAGTTTAGTTTATTTTTTCAGAGGTGTCAATTTACAGTCTATTAAAAACGACTTTAGTCCAGAAGCTGTTTTTGATGAGTTATTTCAACAAATTCACGTCAATAATTGAGTCATTAATTATGAATCAGTGGTTTGTCATCAGCGTCTTGGACACACACTGATAGACACAGTGTGAACTAATCGAATATCATCTCTAAAATATTGACTACATTATATAGAGCATGTATGAATATATTAGCTATATTTTCCATGCATTTGTGTTTTTCTGTAGCCTCACCATCATATATTATGTGTAAAATTAGGTGATTCGATGTTTATGAGTCATGCATTAGTCTCACTAACATGAATGATGATAAATGTGTTTATAAATGCATCTGTCTTTTGTGACCACAGGTAGAGGAATATAAACACAATGGTGATTTCATTTATTTCTATATTGCTAAAAGATGAATAGCATATTATCTTAATGATAATTACATGCAAAATAAAGTGTTGTAGCTCTTGTTTTTGACTACAAAATTGGAAAAAAAAAATGTGATCTCCTCTAGAAGACATGACATAGTTTGGACATTGCTGACAAGTAATGTCCAGTCCCATTAATATGCCCAATTAATTACTTATTTCATGCCCTTAAAATTCCAATGCTTTTGTGCCAAATTTGCTCCAGCAGTTCTCTCCACTGCTTTAGATGTAATTTAATAATTTCCCAGCAGACTCTTTGCTATTCCTCAGAGCTTCCAGACAGAGCAGAGCCTTTGTGTCTTTATTCTAAATGACCTCTGTCCTCTTCCTCTGCCCTTCTCCACTTCAGGCATGCACAACAGCATCAGCGAGATCCTGAAGGAGAAAAGCCTGAAACCGTCTCGTCGCAGCCTTCCCTGTTTAGCCCAGAGTCAGACGCATCCGATCAACCTCAACCACTTCCTGTCTGTGCCTCTGAGTCCAGATCCCAAACCAGAAGTCGAGGGTTTGAGTCAGAGCTTTAGCACCTCCTGCAGCCTCCTCCCCCCGCAGACAGGTCGGTTCATCGCTTTTCCACGCCACAAACTCGCCAACACGTTCCTGAAGCTGTTGGTGGAGGAGATGAATGCTTCAGTGAGCGAGCAGCTATATCAGTTTACACCCATGATTTGTTTAAAGGCATCTACAGGGGCCAAAATAATCCCTCATTTAATGAAAAAGGACTGTAATTAAATTTCAGCCTACGCAGCATTGGTCTTTCATTAAGCAACTGAAAATTATTACCTATACATTTGATATTCACATTTTTCGGTAATGGATATTGGATTTTTTTTTCCATACCATGTCTTTAAAAGGAATATCTGTAAAACAAATGGATAATTGAATATATGCAGACACCTTGTTGTTAGATTGATTAAATTGGTTAAATCCGCCCATCAACAATAAAATATGTCCTTAGGGGATAGAGTGATTATTGTACCAAATAGAAACCTATTGTAGTGGCTGGTACATATACTTTTTATCCAGTATCTTCAAAAAGAAGATAGTATATCTATAAAACATAGTATATCTATAAAACAAATGAATAATTGAATGTTTTGATAAAATAATGATGCCCACACAATGCTGTTTGATTGGTTACATTTCCCATTTAACAGCCTATCAACAATTAAATGAAACAAAAACCTCTATTTAATTACCATTACGAATTATTTGTAAATCAAAAACTGTTAAAAAAATAAAATAAAATAAAAAATTATATATATATATATATATATATATATATATATATGAAATATTGTATTGCTCATCCATTAGCTTATAAAATTCAGCAGACATGGTTTTATGTTGAGTTGCTCTAAAAGTGTAATTAAACTTTTACTATGGCTGTATATCAGGTCCCATTATTATTTATTGGTCTACTTTCAAAGCAGAAAAAATTCAGAGTATTTATGTTATTATATAGTCTATTTATGAAATGTGCCAACTATTTTCAACAAAATCACAGAAAAAAAGTTATGCAGATTATCAAACTGTCAAAATGCTCACAGATATAATGTGTACTTGCGCATTTCACTTACATGTAATTAAAATTATTAAATAGCTAATGAATCAGTTCCTTACTATATAATATGTCTTGCAGCATGTGAGGCCCTTACTAATACTTTTACGTATAGAGTTAATCAGTTTATATTAATACAAAAGTGTTATTAAAATGTGCAGTAAAGTGGCAATAGGCAATAAAACAGCTTTGAAACAGGTTTGAAAATACTGATCCAACTGGAAAATATATAATTGAATTGATATGAGGTGATCCAAGGGACATAAATCTTTAAGCTGAATGGTTATTGTGGCATTTATTACTTTGTTATTTGCTTCATAACCAAATTTATTAGTTTTTTTCTGGGGTATCTACCACTATGAAATGGAACAAAACAAAATTATGTAGTTTTGGATGCAGAAAAGTTCTGTTGTGTAGATATAAACATATATATTAAAGCCTAGACATATCAGAAGATTCTTATATCACCCATATGACAGGTGGAGGCAGAAATACATCCTATCAGCTGGCATGCTTAATTCATGCTGGGTCACCTGTTTTAGATAAAATACACATTTACCCAAACACATTTTAACCTTAAAGACCAAGAGCTTTTTTTTAGAACTTCTAAATTATTTTTTCTTCTACATCTAACCTTTCCTAAGTGATTTATTACATATTTCTTATAATATCCTTCACATTTTACATTTATCTGTGAAAATCAGGTAATGTCCTGTATTTAATTAACTGATCATGTAGATGTTCATTAAAGGTTAGAGTAAAATCAAAAGTTATCATATCAAAACAGAAAAAACTGAAGAAAGTGTCTTTTGCAGCAAAATGTATCATTAACTGAGCATAAGAACAACTGTCTACAACCGCTGTGAATCAATTTTGCAGAAAATGACTGTTTCCATGTTCACTATGGAGCCTCTGATGGGTCATAGCTGATGCTGCTGAAAACTGAGAAACTGCATTTTACCTGAATTATTTCACTGTTTTGACAGGATTTGTGGTTCAGAAGTTATTCATCATTATAGATCAGTCAATGGTTGTGGTCACCAGCGGCTGTTTAGGTCTTTAAGGGTTAAGAGGTGAAATGATCTAAGGAAACAGCATCAGAAATATCAATATTTCAGTGTGGGTCTGAACACTATTAGTGAGGTGCTGCTGCTGTTGTTACTTTTGTACGGTGGTTTTGGCCTCTTTACTAATGCACCTGCAGTTCGGGCACAGATAGTATGTCCTATCTGGCCTACTACAGCTGCGAAACAGAGCTGAGCTTGATACGACTTTTGCATAATTCTGATTGAGCAGATTGTGTTAATAATGCGGGGGATTTGGAAAGCATTGTGTAAAGTCACAGCTGTAGTTCCAGAAGGAGTGTGGGGAAATAATACTGCAAGGAAAACAACTCATCACTCTGGATTCGGAAACTGGCAAAATAAAAATGAGTAGAGAGAGGAAATTAGTCATTAAAATATTCAACAGTCATTAACACTGAGGGTATAATTCCGTGCTGCAACATTTTGGTGTTTTCCTGACCTTGAAGTGCCATTTTCCTTCTTTTCTTAACCCACTGATATTTCAGTGCTGAGTGCAAAGTGCGGGGTTCTAAAGTGGGGCGAGTGAAGGGAGTTTTATGTAAATGAGGCTGCACAGTGTGAGGTGTTGGTATTTTGGTGAAAGCTGACTCTAGACATTGGGCTGAAAATAGACGTCTGGGGAACAGGTCTGTGTTCTCTTTGCCTGAGGACTGGAAAGGGTAGACGGAACAAGCAGCATGGGATACTCGACAAGGGCATGTTTGAAAGGGTTAACATGAAACTAGGCCTGGGCGATGTGAGAAAAACCTGCCCTGCGTGGTGACATTGTTCAGTACTGATGATGATATAAGTTGTGATAAATGAACTATTCTTGCAGGTAATCTGAGGGAAGCTGATGACTAGCAGCAGATTAATCTGATAAGTCAAATGGGGTGAATGCATGGCTCATGTATCCACGACTCCATCTGATGAATCAGATATTTGCATGTTTGAAGTGTGAATCTTCACTGGTCTCACAATTTTACTGATTACATTAACATGTATCTCAAAGTATCACATCCTCAGTTTTACGACAGATGGCTTCTTTTTCATTCCATCATACTGTATGAGCTCTTTTTTTTAGAAGGTGCTTCCAAAGTTAGACTTCAACAGTCTATCATATAAACAGCTGCATCTTTTCAGCTCTAGTATCTGTGTCAGCGACATCAGTAGATAAACATTACAAAAACAAAATGTAAATCCTCCTGCAGTGCATTACAAGTAGAGCTGTGAATCCTCAGTGGCCTCATGATTTGATTATATCTGCATTGCAAAATATCCCTGAATGAAAATATTCAAGGAACTGTGAATGACATGTTTATTGCACATATTCATCTGTTCATAACAATAAAAATACAGTTGATTGTTGCTAATTAGCTGAAATGAAATGTATAAGAGTAGCTTACAACAGACTCAATCTTGTTTGTTACTTTATCAACTATCCAATGCCTTTTTATTTCTTTTGAAGTTTTTTTGAGTTGTCTTTTTACAGTCATCTCTTCATACATGTATATCTGTGTGAAATCACAGCATGGTCCAGGATTGTACATTCCTGCTGCGTTTGGATTCTTTTCAGCTCCCATGTCACCCAGATATATGAGTCATTTTCAACTCAATTGATACTTTTATCTCCAAATCCAAGTAGATTTATTTCACTGTGAAGGAAATTCATACCAGTTTCTGTAAGGAAGACACATTGCTGCAATACTTAAAATATTTCCCTTGACTTTCTGAACTTTGCAAACTAATAATAATACATTTGTTTTATTATTCTCCAGGCAACAATAGCAACCAGCTACCAATCCTTTTTTTACTATTCTGTGGAGATATACTACATTCTTACTCTGTGAACATAATGATGAGAGCAGAATAATTTTCACCACAGTCCAAAGTGCATTTTAAGACAAAGAAGCACTATCGCAAGTTTAATGACTTTATATTATAACAAAATGAGGTCTTTCCACAGGTCAGTAACTTTGTAATTCACACTTAAAACATGGCGGGTTTGAGACTAGACTGTAAATCTGAAACTTTAATGAAGTGGTTAAGACTTCTTTTTTTTCTCCCTGTACAACAGTTTTTCAGTGTGATATATTTGTTCCATGAGTGTATTCATAAATAATAAACAATATTTAATAATATAGAGTTCTTGGGTTTAGTAAAGTGTAATTAATGTGCATGTAGATTGAAACTGAGGCTTTGTTGTTAATAGCATCTCCAAGTTTCTTGTCCTTGGCAGATGTTTTTATTTATTTATTTTAGCTCAGATCTAATTTCATTGTTGGCAGTTGGATAAAGACAAATATTGATTTAAGCGACAACACAAACTGAAACCAGACTGGATACTTTTTGGTTCTTCACCAGTTCAGCAATTGCTTCATTGATTGTCCTGTGTTTGCTGCAGAAGACGGCAAGGATCACTATGTGGAGGAGTCAGAAGCAACAACGTGTGAAACAAGAGCAGACGAATCATTTCTGCTACAAAAGCCTGTCACCAGAGCTAAATTAGAGGCCCGTACAAATTCACTTCAGGTACAACAACAACGACACACAAACTGTACAAAACCCTGATGGTGTCACACTGCAGATAATTAGGCACCGAACCACCGAGAAGCTCCAAATGTTAGCTTGTGTTTAACAATGATGCATCTAAGAGTAAGAGGTGAAACTGTGTTGCTGCAGGGGAAGAATCCAGCTAATTCATCTGGGCTGTTTTTCCGAGATGGCAAAAAGCGTATTGACTACATCCTGGTGTACAAGAAGTCTAGTCCACAGGTGGAGAAGAGGTGCACATTTGAGAAGAATTTACGGGCTGAAGGTCTAATGCTGGAGAAGGAGGTAAGTCACTGCAGACAAGGAACATAGAGAGTTTATCTTTGTAATGTAATAGGATTTGGTCTTAGAGCTGGGTTGGCATCATTTTCATACCAGTTCACCTTTAATTACCACAAAAAAGTTTAAAGGCTGACTTTTGGTTCTAAGTAACATAAACAGATGGTTATTTATGGTTTGAAATTATGCATAAAAAAGACAAAACAAGACGTAAGACAAAAGCAAACATTTAGTCTGTAGTTTCATGATTCAGTGTTTATATTGTTCATCCTCTTTATTTGTGACAGCCAGTGAACAAAGAACTAACTAAAAAAACAAAATGAGCTCTTATTTAACAAAAACATAAGACGAAAACAATGAATTAAACAGTTAATTGTGGTTTTCTTAATGATATAACACTGCAAACACTTTACAAACAGCAAAACATAAAAAAAATTCACATAGATGTAGAACAAAGAAAAATTTTTCCAAGGATAAAATGTCTAATTAACATCAAAATGTGCATGTACATTGAGCTGATACTACACATTTAGCCATGTTTACTCATGCATCAATGCTGGTGATAATGCACAAATCAACAAATATATATTCTTTAATTTATAGGTGAAAAAGGCCAAACTCACCTCTTCCATGCTATTGCTTTAGTATTATTGTTTAATCAGAGGTGTTCAGTCCACCTGTCCTGTCCTATATAACTGTATTTGGAGACACTGGACTCACACAGAGGCACTGATTTCTGTGAGATAAAACCACTTTCTCACTCTGTAAATGTGTTTGAATAAAAAATGATGCACTAAGATACCACAGTGACACAACAGTATAGGCTGCTGAATTGCACTTTTTGTCCTGGAAATTTGGTAGGTTCAGGGAAATTAACCTTCTGAAAATATTTTACATATAAACGAATATAGAGATTAGATTAGATTAGATTAGATTAGATTAGATTAGATTAGATTAGATTAGATTAGATTAAACTGCACTGATCCTTTGGGCAGAGCCCTCAGGAAATTGAGGTTTTAATAAGTGGTAAAACCAGCGCAAAAACTCAACCTAAACATTTCAGAGCCTCATATGTTTCTGCATAAATATCATGTGATTCTCTGTGATCCGGTTGTTCCTGACCTACTCATCGCACATCCACTTCTACATGTTCAGACACTAAACACCTCTGCCTCTACAACTTTGTAGCCATTTTCAGAATCAATGCAGTGAGTGAAGAATGGGGATGAAATTAAGTAAAACAACAAAACACTGAAACATTTAGAATTTTTTTTAAACTAAGAAGGCAAACAAAATAAACCCTTATGAAAAAAGAAAAATGTATAAATTTAGTATAAGAATATATCTTGATAATTAATGTTTTATTGTCAAGTCTAAATCTACAAGTGTTGTATTTGCTGTGATGTTTTTTTTTTTTTTTTTTAATGAACTTTCTTCTAAGCTTAATTCAACACTCTATTCTTTTTATTTGACAGCCCTCCTTGACAAACAATGACATTATGTTTGTGAAGATACATGCTCCCTGGGATACTCTTTGCAAATATGCAGAGCAAATGAACATCCGAATGCCTTTCAGGTAAATGTTTGACAGCGTGGATGAACCTCTGTTTTTGTTCAGTCGCTGTAAACATCATCCAGTTTGACTGACGTGTCTGTATTTTTCTTCAAGGAAAAAGTGCTATTTTACAGACTGGAAGAGTAAAACCCTGGGCAGGTAAGTAAATGGAAAGTTTAGGATTATTTTTCTCTGTTGCTCTCTGGGGGTAGGAAGCTGGAAGTTTCACACGGTAATGAAATTCAGAAGTGCCAGAGCTGCAAGGCTTCAGCAGTTCTGTGAGGTGTGGATGGGGCTTTAAGATTGCAGTTATCAGTCAGCTCAGCAAAATACAAAGACGGAGGAAAAGTGAGTCCAACCGGCATTATCCACCGTTACCGTTAGCATATTAATTAGCTCGGGATTAATCAAACCTTCATCTGCAGAAGCTGTGCAAATATAGTGTATTTACAAAGCCTTGGATTAGAACCAAGGAAAACCTCTGTGAGATTTAAACAGGTTTTCCTTATGCATCCTTAAACTAATTTTCCAACATTTAAAAAGAAGTCCATAATCAGAACCTCGGAAACAATGATAGGAGTACATTACTTTAACTCCCCCACTTTGACAGTGTTTTTGATAAAACTCTTTGAATCTATCAGACGAGTGTGCAGTCTTATTTGCATACTATTTATAGAGACACACTCATGCTTTGAAGTGTTGTCCAAGCTCTGCAGGAATCCAAATTTTCATCTCTCATTTTGCTGGAGTACAGACTAAAAAATAAAAAACCCAACAAAAAATCATAGAAAAGCAAACATTTATTTTTTCGGTTTATTTGTTTTTTTTAAAATAAAATACCTGTTAGAGGAGTTGATTCTCTATTGCTTTAGAGACTTTTCAGTAGCTGCAAAGATGCCAGATATCTATAAGGCAACATAAATTGCTACTAAAGTGTAATACTTCAACGTCTAGTGATTTTTATCCATGAACCGTGAACATTATCAGTAGCACACAGTAATTAGGCTGCAAATCATGTATTGAAGCTGCAGTGCTCGATAGTTTTCTAGCATCCGTGGAGAAAAAAATCAATAATTACCGTCTGCATCTACATCTGTTCTTTCGTTGAGTGGTAGAAACTCTTCTCCCTGATGCAGGTTTTTGTCTAATCACAGACATTTTCAGACAGATAGGAAGATAGGAGGGTTAAATACATGACTGACAGCTTTAATTACCAATCACTGTTTGGATTCGAACTGGACATGATTCTACTGCCCTGCTCTGTATCTTGGCGTGGAATAGCATGAATCCAAGTTAGATTTATATTTAGTCTTTTGATTGATTGAAAGTATAAATGAATGAATAGAAGATGCATCATGAATTCCTGTTCCTCACCATGAACTGATGATCATTTCACTTTTACGCTTACTTAATCATTCATTTAGGAATGTTACACATCATAATTACTTCATTCAGTAATTGATTTGCAACACAATTAGCTGAGTTTCACAGCTACACAGTCAAATGTCAAATGAAACATGTTTTTCTTTGTTGCTGCATTTGCTCACATGTTGCCCTATGACCCAATGATAAGAAGAAGCACAATGATGTCATAAGAAAAATTTAAAAAAGATGTTGAGGATTTTTAAAAGCTTGTTTTTTATGATAATTCTCTCTTCGTCATGGCTGTGAAATGATCTCAGTAAAACAGTGTTTCAAAATATTTATCCAAAGTTCTGTTTGAGCAAAAATGTTTTCCAACTTTCAGTGAAAAGAGACAACTCAAGCCTCGGCCATGGATGTGACAAAGCTTTTATACTTTAAAATACACCAGGCAACTATAGCCATTATAAGCATTATGGCCACTGACAGGTGAAGTGGTGATAATGTTGCTTTCTTTGTTACAAATCGTTGCCATTGGGCAGAAATGTCTTATGTCCAAAACAGGTATTTTTCAGGAAACTGGGAAAATGATGTATATTCTAAATAAATAAACTGAGTTAAGAGATATAGTCACAAGCTGTTTTTAACACTTCTTATTGGTTAAATATTTCTCAAACCATCAGGCCAATGTGAAGATTGACCAACAGAATAATTTTATGACAAAAAAAAAGACCAACAAGTGGTGCCAGGCACAACAAAGCCCACCCCTCGCACATATTTGTAGCTTATTTTGGCATCAATCCAGCTGATGTCATCATGTGTATGTGTATGCTGATGTCAGCACATCAATTACCTCTATATATGTGCCAAGTTTGAAACAAATTGAAACAAAATTTATGTTTTTATAGACATGTGAAATTTCGCCCACAATAAGTAAATGGGGAAAAAAATTAAGATTTTAAAAATTCATAAAAACTGTTTACTTTGACTTACTTTTCCCAACATGTAATGAGATCTATTCTTGGTCACTGCCGATGTAGAAACCCAATTTGGTATGAATTCAACCAATAGTTTTGCTGCTAAAGACAAACAAAGAAATAAACTGAACCAAAAACAATACCCCTTGCCTCTCCTTTGGGGGGCTGGGTAAAAATGGACTTAAGAGGTTTCTGCCCAACAGCAATGAAATACACCTTTCAGTGGGCCTTTGAAGCGACAACATGGGCAATGGAAAGATCAAACTGACAAGGGCAAAATGACTGGGTCAGAGCATTCGTGATCTTCCAAAAGTGGTCTAATTAAGGACAACACATCTCAATACAATCAAACATCTGTGTAAACATAACATTATTATTATTTTGACCCATGGCCTGGACTCCACAAAACATCTGAAGGTGTACTCTGGTATCCAAGACGTTAGCAGCAGATCCTTTAAGCCGAGTAAGTTGCAAAGAGGGGCCTCCATGGATCAGATTTGTTTGCCTGCACACGCTCAGCTGGGTGGGGAGCTCGACCTGGAACATCCAACAAGACCCAGTGTTTTGGAGATGCTCCGACCCAGTCATCACCATCACAATTTGGCTCGTCAGTGTTGCTCAGATCTTTTTGTATCTCCTTTCTGCTGCTTCTAACACATCCACTTCGAGGGCTTCATGTTCCCCTACTGCCTAATATATCCAACCCAGTGAAATGTGCCATTGTAATGTGATAATTGAAATTATCTCCACTTCTCCTGTCAGTGATCATAATGTTACGGCTGATCAGCATATGACAAGTAAGTTATAGTGTGAAGCAAGTCACAAATTAATGTTCCTTAACTGCATGATTTGTTTCCTCATTATAAAGCTTTCCCTTTTGATTCATCAACTTTTTCAACAACATATGAGTATATGGAGCATCTCAGACTATAATGATGTGTCTGTCTTAGTGTTTTATGATAGTTTGCTGAGGGATGTACCATGCTAATGATGTATTGATCACAAATGCAGCGTAGACAACCATTGTCACCTGGAGAGCTTGAATTTTATGAAGGATCTGACTGTTTGAGGTTTTTTGTCATTGTACACACATACTTTTCAGACTTGGACACACTCATACAGATAAGACAAAAATCACTACCCACCTTCCAGCTAATAACAAAGCACTTTTAATGTTGTGTGAGCGTGATCTTAGTCATTGTGAAGAATGACAACCATTATGCTTTTCTCAGAACTCCTGCGGTTTTTTGCTAAACCATTGTCCTTCATAGAAAAATCTAGCCAAGTGGTAAATAGGCTTTATGCGTTTACTTATGGTCTGTCAGTAACTCACATCCCCGTAAAGCTCAACAAACTGGCCATGTGCAGGTAGTGACAGCTCTCTCATTTGCTACCATTCTGTACAATATTTGTCGCCTTCACAACATTCATAAAATGTTCTCCGGTAACAACAGTTTCTCCCAGAAGTCCCATTTATATTAATTCAATCCATATCAGAGCAGCAGCTTCACAAATTACAGAGACTTCTTCAGCAAATCAGCCAAATAATACCAAGCCAGCAGTTATATATCTTTCAGCATGAACAGCAGGAGCAATTTAGGTTATTTATAGAACTCTGAGTAGGGAATCAATGTGCGCCTTTAGATGTCACCTGAATGATGACTGAAAAATTGAAAAATTATCAGAATAAGCAAGCTGTTTCTCTGTTGTCATCCTATAGACTCATGAATCATTCTGATTCATGAATGCATCATCGACTATAGAATGTAGAATGTTTATGGTGTGTGTTGAGCTTGACAATATGAACAAATTCATATTTTGAGATACTTTGGCTGAAACGTGATATATGATATGTGTATATTGATATTTTTCTGAAGTGCGAAATTTCAGTTGTTGCCAAAGCCAAACATAGTGCAACTAAACTAGTCATTTAACAGAGTAAATGAACATGACACTGAATACAGAATAACCTATCATGTGTACAGTATCTGAAAGAAAGGGTTTCAATAACATGGTGCAAAAACATGTTAAGAGCACAATGCAGCAAATGTGTAGATGCAAAAAATGCCCAAATTGTTGTGAAAATATGAATGAAGGACAATAAAATAGAGAATAAAATAGAGAAATTATGATCTGTGTCTGCACTGTTTTAACTAACAGGTTTTTAACAAGCTAACCAGTGAACTACAGTGAACAGAAGTGACTTAAAATCTGTCAAAAACAAGGACATTTAGGTTTTCATGAACAGAATATTACACAAATTCCCTGTGTTACTGACACCTGTTCTGTCACTGACAGTTTTCACTGTCAACTCATTGTCTGCGATCTGAGGTGTTTTTGCAGATGAAGATGTTAGGAGATGATGTGAACTCCTTTTTAGTTGTCATGATTTTACAGCAGCAGCAGAAAAACATGTACTCCTTCAGATTAACATGGACTAACTGAGCACTTACAGCTGGTTTGAAGAAGCGCAATGAACAGATTTGACTACATTCACGGCCTAGAAATAAATGAATTTACAAGAATGTGTGTCTGTGTAAAGCATAGTGAGATGCCAGCGGCTTAAAAAAATTACCTGGCAATTTGTACTCAATGTTCACATTTACCACATGCTTACAGAACAACCCACGAAACATCTAATATAGTCAATGTGCCACCCACCTTGTGGTGTGTTTAAATGTCTTTAACTTGAACCATGGTGGAATTTCTCAGGGTTGTGTTAGGGAGAAATGCTAAGAGCTACTGTTGTGTATCCAGAAACAATCTTCCTGTTAATCTGTGCTGTTAATCCTGGGTCTGTGCAGCAGGTTTCATTTGAGATATCGTCAGATAAAGAGCTGGCTTCCCAGAAATCCCATGAAGCTGGACAAAGAGGCCTTGCCTGACCTGGAAGAGACCGACTGCTACACGGCTCCCTTCAGCAGAGCACGCATGCATCAGTAAGGAGGCTGTACAGTCACTGAACATACATGCCAATGCAGACACACATGATCAGAGATGCATGTAGGCACCGCTGTATATGTTAGTATCAGATCAGTGATTTCCCCCTGTACTAATCACATCCAGTCATGTCTCCACCTCTGGATGTAGAGTTTAGAAACCGAGGGATAAAACCTCCACCGTAGAGTGTTGTATTTTTTATTGCTTTAAGCCAGAATTCAGAAGTTGATCATGAATAAGATATTGAAACGCAGCAGCAGATGTCTGTGACTTGATTATAGTTCTCCTCCTTTTAATTTTTTTTTCTTTTTCAAAGCATTTCTTTGATGAAAGGCATCTTGTAATCTCATTTGTCAGTGACTTATTTCTACTTTTCTGTATCTTGTCAGCCCTGACGTTTTTTGGAAATAATGATGTCGGGATAAGCGCAAACTTCACATCACAAACTGAGTTTTAATGAGTCTCCTATTGTTATTACTCATTTTATACTAAGGGCCTTGACAGAAAAAGAAGAATGATATATTGATAAATGATGAATAACTTATGGAGTGTTGTTTTTCTCCCAGCTTCACTATCAACAACAGAGAGACCTTCTTCTCCAACTCCACCAGAAGCAGGATAGTCCATCATGTCCTGCAGCGCACCAAATATGAGGATGGAAAATCAAAGATGGGTATAGCATCGGCTTCCTTCTCTCTGCTACTCACAGACTAATCCATAGCTTTAACTGTGTTTGTAATGAGCAGCTCATTCAAAGACAACAATATATCCAGCCATTCATTTTTTCCTTAGCAGCCTCAGTGTTAGATTTTACAGACTGATCGTTAGAAAAATAGAGCTAGAGGAACAGAAAACAGAAAAATATATGAAAAAGTTGGAAAGAAAAGGGAAAAAAAACATATTTACAGGCTCATTCATCCAACATCTATTATTCTGAATAACTTACCACCTTAACATATTATCACAATAACTATGAGTCAAAATCATGTACAAATAAGTCACATCAATATATTAAAGAGGGTTTCCACACATTTTCACATCACGAGTCTTAGTGGAATATTGGATTATTATGGATGATTCACAGGAGTTTGAGACATTAAACACCTGTCTATAATATTTTCTTTTGATATGCAAGCTAAGAAAACCAAGGAGTAGAAGGACCGTTTCAAGGTCAAGATGTTCTATAATTCATAGAGAGCAGATATCTTGTATATTTTCAGTTTGAGGCAGGAATTCATACATATTTATGTATGATTAGGCACAGTGGGAGAAGCTAGTCTCAAATATGGACAACTGGGCAATAACTGTGTTGAAATGGATGAGATCCACTGTAAGTATTGTTGAAAATACAGTATTTTTAGTAAAAACCCAGCATTCTCTATTTAACCGGGTGAAATAGGTGAAACAAAAAAACAGGCACTTCATTTCACTGTATGTGGGACTGTGAGAAACCTCAGAACTTCTAGAAAGAGACTTAATTTTTAGATTAATATATTGTGTTATTCCTGTGGATGTGTCGTCCATGAGCAGTTTTAATTAAATGAAAGGAAAAGAAAACTGTTACATTTTTTCTTTTTGCAAGCCAAGCGTGTTATTTCTGAACCTAATCAATGGGTTAAACAAACGATAAAGAAATGCATAACCTTGCATTGGAAAAACTGATGTATAAGATCTGGACACCACTTCTACATTTTATAATAGACCTATCAGTATAGACAATTAAGTTGCAACTGTCAGATATGTTTTGTTGCACTGAGAATATGATGCTGTTGTGAGGGTGGGGGTTGGTAGGGATTGTTTTAATCAGAAGGAGAATCAGCTTTATTATGCACACAAACAAGGAATTTGACTCCAGTTTGTCCTTAGCTCTCATGTACTATGGAAAAAGAGACTATAGGATAAAAGTTAAAAAAAAAATAATAATAATAAGTGTATAATTATAATTTAAAAAAAAAAACTGTATGAAATAATATAAAGAGCAAAAATGTATAAAGACAAAATAATATTAAGACAAATATATGCAAATATGGAAATATGTGTATTTTATGTTGTTTATGTATGACATTTGAAAAACAATAAATATATTTGTGGGGTAAAAAGAGAAGGACAAGTTCAACAGAGGTTCAATCACCAAGTGGACTGTTTTGTCATTCCTTTAAAACAGGCTTAAACTCCCCCAAGTTAACACAGTCAGGTTTCAAGTCCTTCTGTAAATCTTCAGAATCCCCAGACTTTGCAGACTTTGATTTGTTTTTACTTGAGATAGTTGTAGTTGGATGGAAGTCATGTCTTTGTTGTCTTTTAGTGGGATGATCAAAATGTGGGCTGCTGCTGCTGCTGCTGCTGAATTTGGTCTTGTCCAAGTTGTGACTGATTGCTGTTCACCCTCTGGCTGTTGTTTTTGGTACCAAGCGGTCCTTCCACTCCCACTCTACTATCTTGTCTGACTGCTGCTGACATGTTTTGCTGATTAAAGTTTGGCCTTGAAGGGCTGAACGGATTTCACATTAATATTTTAATACTGTTGACCACTCTACTTTCCAGCAGATAAGATCAACTCTGCCGCAAGAGTGGAAAATCCTTTTCAAATCCACCCCTTTCTACTGCTGTTGTCGCTATCTGCTGTTTCAGTCGGTGGATGACAAAGAATGCACTATTGTCCTGTGAAAAACAGCATTTCATTGTGGCTTCATAATGTACTGTGTCTGCAGCCAGCATTGTGAAAAGCAGTTCAGTTGGTTTATTGTGAATTCTGCAAACTCATCATAACTCTATAATTATAATACAGCAAAAATGAAACAAAGGTTATTGTTAAGTGCAGGGAGCTACTTGCCATTCTTCGGTGAGTGTTTGAGAATCTCTGATGTAATTCACAAGTACATAATGAAATAAACTATTATGAATATAGAAGAGTGAGGGATTATGATTCCTGTCTGGCCTTTTAGTTTTAAATAGGTAGGTGGGAAGATTGGTAGGTAGGCTTGTAGGTAATCAGGCTTGTAGGTAGGTAGGCTTATAGGTAAGTAGGTAGGTTAGTAGGTAGGTAGGTAGGTTGGTTGGCTGGTAAGTATGTATGTATGTATGAATGTATGTAGGTAGGTAGGGTGGTTAGTTGGTTGGTTGGTTGGTAGGTAGGTAGGTAGGTAGGTAGATAGATAGATAATTCAGGTATCCAGTAGCTCACTTTGGAAACCAAAATACAATTTTTTTCCTCTAAATTCACTCTAATGCTGTACAGGATTAAAAACACAACTGCTCAATATTGCAGAAGTCCATAATTACATGGTCTAGTCCAGTTAAACTGTGATCTGACATGGTATGACCCTATGTTTATCCTTGGACATAAAAGTAAATGTGCTTTATTCTGCCGCAGGTATCAACCGGTTACTGGGAAACAACACATATGAGGCTGCATTTCCCCCACATGAGGTAAGAAGATCTTCATTATTTGTGCTGAAAACTTGCTGTGAATGAAGTCAAACTGTAAAATTCCATTTCTGATATCACCTGTTCTTTTGTCTCATCAGGGTGGTTATAAGAGCAGACATCCTATTAAGACACATGGTGCGCAGAACCACAGGCACCTCCTGTATGAGCGCTGGGCCCGCTGGGGGATCTGGTACAAATACCAGCCTCTGGACCTCATCAGGTAACCAGCTCCGGGGCAGATGACACAGCATCACAAGCTGTTTTTGGATGTATGAGCAGTAGTGTTCTGCTTAGAAATATCAGCTCGTCTTTGATCGAACTGAGGAAGTTGTTAAAATGAGCAAAGACTGACCCACTTGTTCCCCTTTTTGTATTCAATACATGACTATTGTTCATGTTGGAAACAGGTTTTTTCATTTTCTTACTGCACGATGAGATTGACACCACTCTCATGTCTGTGCTTTACATAAAGAGCTACAGCCAAGAGGCAATTAGATTGATTGGAGACACACTGGAAACTAAGTTAAGTGCCTCTAAAACCTCAAATTGCCATGTTTTTTTGTGTTTGTGTATGGTTAATCAAACAAGACAGCAGTGAGCTATTTGACATTGGCAGGTTTTTTAGCTTTGGACAGAGCTAGCTGCTGTTTCCCTCTGTTTCCAGTTATTATGCTATAAGCTAAGATAACCGCCTGCTGGCTTCAGCTGCAGTTTTGACAGACAGAGATGATATTAATCTTTTAATGGACTTTTGGAAAGAATGTGAATACAAAGATTTCTCTTATGTGAAAGAGTCAAAAGTTCTATATTTATTTTTGGGAAATTCTAGCTGACTCTCAGGATGTAGAGGATATGGTTTAGAAAATGATATGTTGTTGTTATAATGAACTTGCGCAGAACTTGATCTTGGCAGAATTATACTATATAGAAATCCATCAGTGATTCCAGTGTTTCCACAGGCCCCTAAAAAGTATTAAGAGCTACAATGTATTCACTGAATTTCAGACCTTAAAGTGTCTTAAATACGATTTTGCCAGGTCAGTCAGAATTTACTGGATCACATCCATGTGTTGCAAGATAAAATTGTTACTGTCATCTAATATCAATAAGTGCAAGTTCAACAAGATCTGGCTGAGAAATAGTTCATAAATTGCTTTCATAATGGTGTCACAAAGCTTTTGAAAAGGCGTAAATTGAATTTGCTGAAACTTACAGAAACCCTGGACATCTCAGCAGTTTTTTCATCAGTCTGTAAGGACATTAATTATCTAAAAATACACTGGCTATTGGCTCTACAGTGTTTCATATAGTAGCAGTTTCTCATTTAAATTGTTATTTCACAGTATGGATCAGTATTGTTGAAGACTGTGGAAGCAACCGCCACTACAAAAGATTAAAAAAAAACCCATAAATTCTGGTTTTGAGAAATCATTACAGAGATAGTAATGTTTGTGTTTGTTGACAAGTCCTGTCCTGTTGTTAATGTAGCATTACATTCTGTTTACTCCAGGGAGTTGCCTGATTCTGTTTTTTTCCCCATTGGGCCGCTTCCCTTGAGCAGCTGTGAAATATCCGCCTTGCTCAAGGGCACCTTGACAGCTGTGGTTTAGGAAGCAGATAAAGCTATTGATTCATTTCCCATAGTAGCAAATCCAGTGTGACCTTTTAGTCCAACAGCCCCTTATTCATTAGCCCACCAAGGCTACCTTATAGTTCTCTATGTGCACCCACAAACACAGCCGTAAATCAGAGCTTCAGAGTTTCATTTATTAAAGTTTGACAAAGCAGAATACAACAGTATAAAAAGTCAATGTGCTGAAATGGGGTAGATTATACCCACTATAAAACATCAAAGTACAAGCATAAACCCTAAAGATCTAAAACTACAAATACAAAGCTTAAAAACAGAAGTGAACATGTTTTGCAAACTCTGTCTTTTTTCTCTCACAGACGGTATTTTGGGGAGAAAATCGGTCTTTACTTTGCATGGTTGGGCTGGTACACTGGCATGTTGATCCCTGCAGCCCTGGTTGGCGTTTTTGTCTTCCTCTATGGCCTCTTCACCATGGACTCCAGCCAAGTCAGGTCAGTTTGCTCCCTCAGCGCTGCACATGGATATTACATACACCCTCTAATCCTAATATAAAATTAATGTCTAAATCATTGTCCCATCAGTAAAGAAATTTGTGAAGCCAACACTACCATCATGTGTCCAATGTGTGAGGACACCTGCGATCCATGGACGCTGAGTGACAGTTGTGTCTATGCCAAGGTCAGTGCAGGTCTAATTTTATCCTGTAATTGCAGGGGAGTTTGTAGCTTTGCCTAGCTTTGTGCAACATACAGTCGCGGAAAAAATTATTAGACCACCCTTGTTTTCTTCAATTTTTTGTTCATTTTAATGCCTGATACAACTAAAGGTACATTTGTTTGGACAAATATAATGATAACAACAAAAATAGCTCATAAGAGTTTTATTTCAGAGCTGATATCTATCCATTTTCCATGTTTTCTCGATAAAAACCAAAATCACTTAAGTTCTTACATTAATAGCTATGGCATTGTACTGACAAAAACAGCGCTTTTAGACATTCCATGTTTTCTTTTCTGTCTGTTTTAGTCACATGATACACACAGGAGTTAGTACTCGATTGCATAATTATTGTTTTTGATGACTTTTGATGGTCTAATAATTTTTTCCACAACTGAACTTATTTTAGCTGCAAAATGTCTAATCCATTTTCACAATTTATGTGCTCAGATTTGTAGTAAAAAAAAAATCAATACTTGGATAATTCATTCATTCATTTTCTGAACCCGCTTTATCCTCACTAGGGTCACGGGACTTGGATAATCATTTTCATAAATATATTTCTGTCTTGCAGAGAGATAGGACTGATAATACTTAAAGCTGCAACAGGCTAAATCATTTTTCATAAATATATTTCTGTCTTGCAGAGAGATAGGACTGATAATACTTAAAGCTGCAATAGGCTGAAGTCAGGAAAAGAAAACACCAGAATTGAAAATACGCATCCTCTTCTTGCAGCTCTCTGCTCTGTGTCCTGAAAGTAAACTCTGTACAAAGATAAATGACACCACTATGCTTCTGCTGCTATGGAAAAGCAAAATCAAAATATGATGGTTGCCCTATTGTTTATCACCCATTTTTATGTCCTGAAAAAACTTATGGCTGGCTAAAATGTTCCGTCAGAGGATAGAGTTATGAAAGGCTGAAAACAGAGCCAAGATGAGGTCTACTTTCTTGTGAAACCACTTTAATTACAATATGCAGTAAAGTTATTACGGAATTTTTGTCCAGTGATGCCAAAAAACTGTCAACGTAAGCCTTAATATAGTGATGAGTGGCATAATTTGAACATAAAGATGATAAAACTTGATGTTATTATGCCCCAGTAAAAAAAAATCCACCTATGTGCCTCTGTAAGTATAACTAATTTAATACATAACATCTGATTTATTACAAAATTTGCTTCATTTCCAGGTTACACATCTGTTTGACAACGGCGGCACTGTGTTCTTTGCGATCTTCATGGCTATTTGGGGTAGGTAGAAGCTGTGGTTCATCCATTACTAACACTGTTTAAAAATGCTTGTTGTATGACATCATTCTCTGCTCAAAACATGTCTGATCGACTGTTAGCGCTTATGCTTCCAACTCTCCACTCAACTCCTCCAAACACATTAAGCCTTTCACTAGAGAATTTAATGCAGTAAACACTCTGCACTGCAAACACAAGAGATCCTGGTACAGTTACAAATAAATCACGCTCAGGTTTCATGGTCGGTGGATGTCTACACTCACTATCTGTGTCCTCCTGATGCAGTTACTCGGATAATTAAAGATCTCTCCAGAGTCTGTGTCATGCAGGTGTCAGGACTTGAAGAACTGCACCGCGATTGTGATATATTTCAGCTTTTGCTCTTACAGCTTGAATCCCTTTGTATTATAGAGAGTGTTTTACTTTGCATCACTGGCCCAGATCCATCATTCTGCCACTGAGGTAAATAATCACCTCTGCCCAAAGGGATCACTTGGCACACTGTGTTCTGTGTTTGGGCTAAATGAAGGCCAAGGAGAGCTGGAGAGTTGAGGGAGGTCCATCCAGCCTCTCTGACAATACTCTGTAGCACTGAATCCTGCATTAAAGCTTTTGGCAATGTGGTCTAAAGTAGCTGTACCGTGCCGCCGAGTGCACTCTGGGTCTGTGGTGTCTGAGTGTGCGCGGGATAGAGATGAAAAATTGGTTTCCTCAAGGGACCCAGTGTAGGCATCTGAAAAGGCTGCGTTTCTCTCTCTCTTGAACAAAAGTGGGTCAAGCTATATTAAACTTCAACATATTTCTCTGCACAAAGTTCTTCTGATTCATTTCTGGAGTTTTTTTGGCCCGTAATTTCTGTTGTGTGTCCAAAACGTATATTAATTGCTTATATTTATCTGTTTGGTTTTAATATATTAACACAAAAAGATACTAAATGCTCAAACTGAACTCAACTCACAGTGCTATATTAGGGTCTAGGCAGCAGTGAGTGAACCCTCATGTCGTTTTTCATTACATGTCCAGATCTCCGCTAAAGTATCTTGCATTATATCTACATGTGTACTTAATGGAAACTGACAAAAGAAGTGAATCAGTGGTGTAGTGTTACAGCCGGCTGCTTGTCTTTGTCTTTGCACTTTTCACTTTCCACTGACGTTGTCGTCCATCTGTCACTGCGCTTGTGCTTCGATGACCATGTTTTCCACATGTATCAAACCACACAAGAGATGATTTTTCAGTGTTAATGCCTCATAGTTCTTATAAAAAACATTTTTTCCAGTGTCATTAAACCAGATTACATGAAAAGTCTCGACGGAAGAAGATTATAAGCCTCATTTTGGGCGTCGTGTGAAGCTCAAATAACAATGGAGAGCAAAACAAAGGAGAAAAAAACATGCCTCCAGACTGAAGACTGTCCAAAGAACACTTTATTTTAAGGGCTTTCAGCACAAAATGGATCTTATCTGACGAAAACACAGTTTGGCGGAAACAAATAAAGCCCTTTTTGCTGTTGCGATCTTTCCTTGAGTCCACTACAGATTAGTTTGTGAACTGGCTATAATCTTTTTTCTTAATGGTTCCACTCAGGATATCTGACTGTGATGTGCATTGTCTCCTCAGCAAATAGCTCACTGCACTCAACATATCAATGCTGATCAATAAAGTGAGTGATTCCTGACCCTGTTTCATATTCCCCCTGCAGCCACGGTATTCCTGGAGTTCTGGAAAAGGAGGAGGGCAGAACTGACTTATGACTGGGATCTCATTGATTGGGAGGAAGAAGAGGTGCATCAGCAATATCCATGAATAGATCAGTTATCATTTGATTGCCTCACAATTTCCATACATTTATATCTGTTTGTCCATCTGCTAGGGCTGGGCAATATGGAGCAATAATCATATCTTGGAATATATAGGCTGAATGGACAATATATGCATTAGTGCATGAACTGAATTGAAATGTTCAATTGTAAGTCAAAGATAGGGACGTGCCAATATATCGACTGAACATTGGTGTGTGCCTTTTTGACTGCCATGAGTCCATCTGCACAAAAGACGGCATTCAGCAATGTTGGCTAATATGTATTTGTTGGATTATATTTTATTATTATATGATAAGGTTGTTTAATAAAATTTCTATGGTTAGGTTTGTGCCCATTCAAAGATGAGGGACTAAAAAACAGTTCATAATTTATAATAAAGATTAATTTGTTTGCTGAATCAGTACCGAATGGGAAATGCTCATCATATCTCAGACAAATTGTTCTTTCAACATCACCTAGAATATCACGACCTGATGACTTTTGCAAGAAAAGTAATACAAAATAATTGGTAATTATTAAAAAAAAATCCAACTGTTTTGAGTTCACCTTTTTAAATGTGTTTATTTTCTGGTTTCCTTCTTCCTCTGTGTCAGTGAAGTGAATATATTTGGGTTCCAAGCAATTAATCAACTGATTGGGAAAATAATTAGCAGATTACTCAACAGTGAAAATAATCATTTCACAACCTTTAAGTAATTAAAAGTATTTACAATAATTTGGTCAAATAATCAAAATTCTCACATTTCCTTTCTACATTTTAACATTACCTCCCCAACACTAACAAATACATTCTATCTGCTTTGTTCCTGCTGTATTTGCTCTCAGTGTGACTCTGTAAACACAGCTGTAGTTCAGTAGTTCATGTAGGAATCTCTCTTGTGATTCAGGAGGAGCTTCGGCCTCAATTTGAAGCCAAGTATTCCAGGATGGAGAGAGTCAACCCCATCTCTGGCAAACCCGAGCCTTTCCAGCCCTTCTCAGACAAACTCAGTCGGCTCATGGTGTCTGTGTCCGGGATATTCTTCATGGTAAAACCCTTTGAGCTTTCAATAATCTGTCCTTTTGGGCTTCATCCTCAGAGTGAGCTCAAAGGTATCTGGGTGCCACCTTTAGAGCCAAGTAAAGTACCAGCAGAACAATAGCATAACATCTCCCCCTGCTGGACAAAGGCTGCATGAAAGGATGTCACAGATGTAGCCTTATTTCTCCAGTTTAATGGCAAGGAGTGAATGATTAGTTTGGTTCATTTGCATATTTAATCCATCCCTAATCAGTGTGTTTTCATTTGTATGCTTTCAAATGATAAAGCATGTTTTAATTTATTCCAAACCACTGTTTTTAATTTTTCTTCTGTTTTGTTTCCTTATTTCTACATAGATCTCCCTTGTCCTGACAGCTGTGTTTGCTGTGGTGGTTTTCCGTCTTATTGCAATGGAGAAGTTTGCTTCCTTCAACTGGTATTTTGTGAAGAAAAACTGGCAGTTTGCCACCTCTGGCAGTGGCGTCTGCATTAACTTTATGATCATCATGTCTCTCAATGTGGTGGGTGTCTGGACAAGCATCATCTGGAACATTCACATTTTCTCTCCCAACAAATGGTTCATGAAACATTTATTCATAACTGTGTTCCAGGGGTTGTCTCTTCCACAGCCTGAAACACTGTCTGTTTGCACTGTGACTCTTTTTATCATCGTCATCACTCTCCCACTTTTACTTGCTGATGTTTGTGACTATTACTATTTTTCAGGTGTATGAAAAAGTGGCCTACCTGCTGACAAATTTAGGTGAGTATCGTCCACGTTGCGTATGCATTTACATCTTTCTTTCTTCCCAGATGTTTGGCATTTATTCTTTCCCTCATCCACCCCACAACCCCTATTCTGCCCCCCCATCAGAGCACCCACGGACTGAGTCTGAGTGGGAGAACAGCTTTGCTCTGAAGATGTTCCTGTTCCAGTTTGTGAATTTGAACAGTTCCACATTTTACATCGCTTTCTTTCTTGGAAGGTAGGCTCACTGCCATGAACTCTACAGTTCCTGTTTACAGTGTGTTTAATGTGGGCTTGTGAAAAGATGTTTTGTTTCAAACTCCCATGTCACGACATCTGCCAAGACTTCTTCCCCCTTCCCCTTCTCACTGTGGTTATTTTTAGCCCTCATGTTTCTGCATTTACACAATACTGTCATGCTTTGTAATGTGACCATGCTAATCGGGCATAATTAACACCTATAATGTCCTTTTTTTCCTGCTCTGACTTCATTAGTTTTCTCTGATTGAATTTCACAGCTAACGTTGCCAATCTCAATCTGTTCAGGTTTGCTGGCAGGCCGGGAAAATACAATAAACTCTTCAATCGATGGAGGCTGGAGGAGGTGAGTGCAATTACACATAACAATAAGTGGGTGATTATTTCAGCAATGCCTGGACTAATTATTGTAGCATCCTTTCAGATATGTTTCAAATTTTCAGCTATTTTTATCACTGTAATTGTTCACCTGAATGTGTCATGTAATTATGAGGATTTTTAGTTTTAATGATGAGAAGCAGAATGGGACGGCGTAGGTCCTAGAATTTGCTCACAGATTAGAATTACTAAGCATGAAATGTGGATGTCACAGTTTCTTATATAAATGCATTTCTCCCAGTGTCACCCCAGCGGCTGTTTGATTGATTTGTGCCTGCAAATGGGAGTCATCATGTTCTTTAAACAAATCTGGAACAACTTCATGGAGCTTGGTTATCCGTAAGTAATTATAATAATGTGTTTCTTCTCTTAGAACCATTAGGAATGCCATTTTTAACCCTAAGTGCTATAAATTCACATGATAGGCATTTTACGAACCTTAACCTAATGTCTGTATAATTTTTGTCCTTTTAGCTCATTAACATATGAAAAGGCTCTTCTCCTGCTGAAACACATGAAATCCTTTTGTGCAGGGCTTAGTTAAATGGCTCCTGCAGCGCTCAGTGGATTGTCAGAAATAATTGCCTTGAGTTGACAGTTAGCTACTTGGTGCATTTTCAGTTTGCTGCAGAATTGGTGGTCTCGGAGGAAGATGAAGAAAGGAGGTGGTGGAGGGCAGAATGTCGAGAATAAAGCCCAGCTTCCACAATGGGACAAAGACTGGAATCTGCAGCCGATGAACGCTCATGGACTGGTGGATGAATACCTAGAAATGGGTACAAGCTTCTTTGATATTTTACCTTCCGAGAGCCAATACAAATGATGTCTGTTGCTAAAATATTAACGTTGTTTGTGCCAGTTTTACAGCCGTTTGTTCCATTCTTCTGCAGTTCTCCAGTTTGGCTTCACCACCATCTTTGTAGCAGCGTTCCCTCTGGCTCCACTCCTCGCTCTGCTCAACAACATTATTGAGATTCGTCTTGACGCCTATAAGTTTGTCACCCAGTGGAGGAGACCCATGCCTGCCCGAGCAACTGACATAGGTCAGTCTGATCTGTGATCAGCTGCCAAACCTCCTCAGTATCTCTCACACAGTTTGCCTTTTCCTGTTTGGATCAGAGGTATTTTTTCCAACAGCAAAAGTTGAAGGAATGAAACATTTTCCATCCATCCTATGGAGATACATATGTTCCTATATTGTCTGTCTCTGCACTGCCATATGTTGCTCTTGCCCCCCACCAGCCCCTCCCACCCCCATATGATTACAAACACCACCCAACAGCCATATAATATGGGCTTCTTGTGGCATGGTGTCCTGTAATTCAAGAAGAATCCACCCTGAAACAATTAGAAATTCCTAAGGCATAATGATCACAGTTAGCGTCAGTCACACAGAATCAAAGAACAGAGTTTTTTTCTGAGTTTATAACATTTGGAATGACGTTTACTGATCACAAACAGACAGGGCAATAAAGGCAGGGAGAGATTTCTGTCCAGTGATGAGCCTAAATAGACTGTCAGCAGCCAGAAACATGATTTACTTTGAACAGAGCAAATAATGGCTGTATTATGTACTATATACAATCTATCTGGATACTCAGCTGAATGTGAATCTGAAAGCATAATGTCCTTCTAGAGGCTGTTGAAACCTATTGTGGTAAATTATTAATTGAGAAGTAGTAAATGAAGCAGAGGAGGGTAAGTGCGCTCATCAAGTGGCTGGCATTGCAAATCTCATTACAAAATAATAGTTATTATTTTCAATCTACAGTCCTGGTACAATGAAGTTTATTGTGCTCTGTTTTATCTGTTAGGTATTTGGCATGGGATTCTCGAGGGTATCGGCGTGCTGGCTGTCATCACCAATGCCTTTGTCATAGCCATCACTTCTGACTACATCCCTCGCTTTGTTTACGCTTTTAAATATGGCCCTTGTGCAGATAAGGGGCCGCACCATGGCGATGAGTAAGAACTGAATCTCATACATAGGCATTACGAGTATTTGGCTCAGCAGTTTGTGTTTTATTCTGATCGTGTCTTTTCTCCCTCAGGTGTTTGCAAGGCTACATGAACAGCAGTCTGTCTGTGTTTGACATGGGTGAGAATAGGAACAACAGCCAGCATAGATACTGCAGGTATAGAGACTACAGAGCGACGCCCTGGAGCACAGTGCCGTATGAATTCACCCTGCAGTTCTGGCATGTCTTAGCAGCCAGGCTGGCCTTCATCATCGTCTTCGAGGTCTGTCAGGTCTTCACATTCATATTCCTGTGTGTTTACCAGCAGCTAAAGCAAATTCCCAATATGTCAAAAGCAATTTGTACTATACAGTAAAGAAATTCTGATATGATGCAGGGCAGAACAATTTGGAAGACAGTAACACAATTACTTTGACAAATATTGTGGCTGTGATACAAATCACAATTTCAGTAGGTATGGTAATTTTTACATTTAGTATCCACTGATTCCATCATTTTTATGCTGAAAAATGTCATAAAATGATGATATGATCTTTCCTAAGCACTGAATCAATCAAGCATACAGTGTTCTGTCATATCTGTAGACTATGATTACTCATGGTGACTCATCTGTATAACACCACAACGCTTCATTTATCAGAGTATGTTGTGTTACATTTTACCTTTATTAAAGATGCAACTACTGTAGTCTAGATATTGCACTTGGCCAATGTCTTATTTAATACACAGTGTTTTGACTGATTATTCAACCCTAGTATAGTAACACAGCAAAGCTGTTTTATTAATACAGCAAATTTCCTACATAAATAGAATACAGTGTGCTTTACATGAAATAATATAAAAAAGGATGCAAATAAAAATGTGTATAAACAATAAGTAATATCCCAATAAAACGATAATAATCATACATTAAAATATTATTAGAGTCAATGTGTAATATTTAGTGACATTCAGGTAATAAATGTACAGATTTCAACCAATTGAATACACCCAACATACTCCACCTCCATACTCCACTTGTTTTGTTTCCTCTGGACTTTGTAGTTATGTGGATAAAATTGTGGTCCACACTCAAAAATATTAATTGATGTAAATGCACCTGTAACACTGTACACTAGTAATACTGCTATAAAATAGAATAATGTACAGAGGAAGTAATTTACTGCAGGAACATGGCAACTCAACTTTACATTACTATGCAATACTTTATGCCATTTCTGCAAGGGGGTCTTCATAAGTCCCCCTAAATCTTGGAAAGCTGGATATTTAATGTGATTAAAACAGTAGTAGAGTATGAGTACAGTAGTCCAGAATCACAGTGCAGAGGAATTAAAGTGACATTAGAACAGAGTGTGAGTTTGGCGGCTCAGTCACAGACTGATGAAAAGAGAAATGTTTTAACTTGAATTTTAAGATGTCTACATTTGGAGAACATCTATGATCTCCTGGTAGGTTGTTCTCATTGCTAAAAGCTGCCCCACCTAGTTTAAATTAGGCTCTACTAGCTGTCAGTAGATCTTGGAGCCTTGCTTATTTTATATTCTTTAAACACAACAGAGCTGTACTGTGGGTACAAAAATCATCAGTGGATTTATTTCTGTCTGCTCAGATTATCATTGCATGCTCAAAGCAAAGTGTGAGTTGTGCGAAAGGTAACTCATGAATGATTCATGCCTCCCTCAGCACCTGGTGTTTGGGATCAAGTCGTTCATTGCATACCTCATCCCGGACATGCCGAAGGATCTGTGCGATCGAATGAGGAGGGAAAAGTACCTGATGCAAGAGATGATGTACGAAGCAGAACTAGAGCACCTGCAGAAAGAAAGAAAGAAGAACGGACGGCGTTATCACCACGAGTGGCCTTAGCTTTCTAAATCTCCACGTCTCCACCACACGCTGCATAACCCTCGGCACGACCTCCACACCTCCTGCTTATTCATGTTTCTTAGCTTTGAGAGTCTAGCTTCACTTGGCTGATTCTGTACACCAAAGACACCCACATCAGATCCTCCCCTAAACCTGTCTGGCTCTAACCTTGACGCCATCGCCATCTGCTCCACATTCAGTGTTGGCACCGCTCTCGGTTTCCTGCTTTGACCTTTCCCTACCCCGCCCAGATCCCTCACCTGGCTTCATCCAGTGGGTTGCCTGTTGGATCCGTGCTGTGTCATGGTTTCACATGGAAAACCTGTGCAATTGTAATGTTTACTATGCAGATCAAGGGCTGCAGATTACCACTGTTCACCTTTGGCACCCATCCTGCACTCTATGTGGCAGCTAGCACTTCGCTTTGACTCTTCAGTCCGCTGCCGCTTGCAGCATGGCTGTGTTTTTTTGTTGTTTTTTTTCTCAAGAGTCACTGTTTAACAGGCAGAGCTACTGTGGCACTTAATGTTCCGTGTTGCATTAGTGATTCTGTTGATGTCGCTACCAAATACAATGGACAATGTCAATATTGCCCTAGAAGCATGCTGATTATTAATGTTTGCAGCCATTTTGTAAACTGCAAAGAAAAAAAACTATAAACAACAGCACTCATGGTAGAGGATATTCACACCCATTCAGTCCATTTGACAAAGAATTCTCTATAAAGTCATATAAATTGCATGGGAATATTGTTTTGTAACTTTTGATAGACAAATTCCATGTCTTGATGCCTGGTTCACAGTGTCTGTACTCAGTGTGACCTGTGTGTAAATCTGTCTGTGCTACTGCTGAGCTTGACTGTATTGAATTGAGGAAATGTTAACTAGTGCGATTTTGATTGTGCCTACAGTTGTGCACACCACAATTGTACCACCAACATCACGTGTGCCTGTTTGTGCTGCACGTGCTTTTTCAAGTGCAAGAAATATTCTCTCCTCGTTTGGTTGTATGATCCGCTGTAAACTCTTTGAACTCTCCTGTAAAGATTTGCTTTGGATGTGAGTCTCACCACAGCACCTACTCCGGTCTCAGCTAATGGCTCGGAAATACGCCGACACTACACACTACGTTGTAATGTGACTCCAATCATGAACAATGTATACAGTCGCATGCAGGAGCCGCAAATCTGCTCTTCCGTTCTGCATTGGCAGCCTGTTTTTCATTTGCTGTTGGAAGCCCTGAAGCGTGGTTAAACTTGGATCCCTTAGACATACCTGTGGCTTGGATGTTCAATTCCATCCATCCACCAATGCACACGAACATACTCACGGTTCTTTATTAAACTCAACAGTCACACCACATTTCGGTTGCATTTTGACATTTATACTAAAAAAAATGGAGAATAAGGTCATTAAATCTGACATTGCCTTTTGTTGTGCTCGGTTCTGATGAAGTGGATTAGAGCAGCAGCATGTTTTTGTCCAATGAGAACTCAGGAAAACAGGCGGCATGAGCGATACGTCTGTCTTTGAGGCTGAGTTTTACTCATCATTTCTTCCTCTTGTATTCATACAGATGGATTGTAGACTGAATAGTGTTAATGAGGAGGTTTGTACTTGTTCGATTCATCTCAAGCATTTCAGTACAAGTTAAGTTGATCCTATGATGGTAAATTTAACCACATTGCGCTCAGTAAACGTGAAAGTTAAACATATCTAACAAGTGAAGGTAAACATCACTCCCTTAATGCATAGCCCAGCACTGAAAAAACTTGTTCTCATGATACACAAATAGCACACTACAATAGATTTGTTTCACTAATTTATTTTGCTCTTCTCTGTATATACATTTTATGATGTATGTAACATTTTTATCTTTTTTACTTTGTGCTGGCTTCACTTGTTTTCACCCTCAGAAAGACAATGTAACGTCCACATTTCTCAGGTGTCCTCTGAATGTTTGCAGATGATCAACTTTTTATCATATTTTCTAAGATGCAATCAAAAGTATCCTGCTTTTTTAGATATATATTTTTGCACTGCAGTGCATTTGCATGACTATAATGCACACTCACTACTAAGAGCATGACTAATTTTTTTTTTTTCTTTTTTTTTTTTGCATAATCACAGTAAGAATATTATAGATGAGAAGTCACTGAATCATACAATCGTACAATTCACTCATTATGGAGGCATTTAAGGTAAAATGCAGGTTGTTGTACTGTTTGATGCAATAGCACATGATCATTTTCAAGCCATTTTGTCTCCTTTCATTCCCAAACTAGAGATTAAAATATTACTCCATGACTTAGGAGCTTAGTCCAGGTTTTAAAAATATCTTCCCTGCTATGTGAACATTGAGAATCTATGCATGTTGTTATCCTTGAGTGCTATGTTTATTTTGAACTGATGCTGACATAAATGTACTGGTACATTTGTACTGTAGAGTATGCATGACTGCTTTGTGCAGAGCTAACTTCTGTAAAGTTGTCAACAGCGTCTCAACATATCACCTCCCTTTTTTCAGTGTTTAAGTCCAGACAAGTCATATGTTTGTTGATGTGGCAGAATTTTTTTTTTACTGTTAAAGTATTTTCTAAATGATAGCCAGAAATAGTAGACCAGACTGATGAATAAAACTTGTTCTGGGCTGAAAATCACAGGGATCCCGATGAAACAATGTGTTCAGACTGAGCAACTGGGAATAGCTGAGTTACGTTTAACCCCTAACCGTTGAAGTGTTGATGGAATAGAGGTAATGTTATGAATGAATATGTGACCTTGGATGTTTGAAGTGCTCCTCATTATTTCCAGGTGGATTACTCCCTGTTATCACTTCTCTTAGAGAACATCAGTTCACCTTCTCACAAATACAAATGCTGCACAGCGGTGGAAAGGTGTTTCTCATGCCTTCTACTGTTGGCAATAGTACAATATGGGAATTGTATAATAAGTAATAATGGCATGACCTTGCACATGTCTGAAAGCACAGCAGTGTAGGAGGGATTAAGCTTTCTGGTCAATGCTATGTCTCCTAATAGGATTGTGCTTGAGCAAGTGATGTACTTGATGTGGAAGCACAGTGACTTTAGACCATAGATTAACTGTACAATAGGATGGTTGTGACATGAAGTGTATCAATAACATTGTTTACTTCGTTCCTGTTTACATGTAAAAACATACTGAAATGTATAAAAATAATGTAATATAAAGCAATTTGGATATCACTTTTCTGTAATAAATCATGGATTGTATCTTTTAAACCAAATCTGTTCTCTTCATTTTTATTATTGAAATCATAAAAAAGGAGCAGCTGCTGTCTTTAACTGATGTTATCTTCCTGACTCAAGAAGTTTTACTAAATCTGCTTATGGAACAAACCAGAGCAGAGCAGAGGGCACAGATTGTTTTCTTTTTTGCCCCATTATTATTACAAACCACAAATCTTCTTGTGAAATACTGTTCATATAACATATTGTTAAAAAGATTGTGTTTCAACGTCAAACCCACTATTTGAGTATTGTAGGATTTTCCCACCGCGTTACGTCTGCAAACTGCCACTGCGGCTCAGACTTTGCTTCTAACTTCTTTTCCGTTCAGGTCATCAACACAGCCCCTCATTTTTTATAATGAAACTTAAACACTTCAGCGTTGGAAGGATTTTGTTTTAGTTTTAACTCCAATGACAGATGTTTAACAGTTGTATTATTAACTGTGTTCTACTGTTGGATGACGCACTAAGATATTTCCTTTCACCTCTTTGACCAGAGGCATTATTCATTACATACTGGCCTTAAAAGCACTTTCATTTTGTCTCTGACTCCCACAAAACACATAGCATTAGAAAGAGGCCATATATTCCTTAATATATTAAAATTGCAGCAAAAGTATCTGACAATGTGGTCACAAATGTATTTATTTGGCTTGATTTCTTAAACCTATGATAATTCTAGCCACAATTGACCATAAAATAGACCCAGTGCTAAAATTTAAGTAATTTGTACTTCTTCTACTGCTGGGATAGTGTACAACTCACTGTTTTAAGTTACTGCTGAAGTCAGCTGAAGGAGTATTAGCTATGCTGTCTTTTTCTTTTGCTGTACGGGTGGTGCCAGGCACAACAAACCCCACCCCTCACACATATTGTAACTTGTTTTGGCACTGATCCAGGTGATGTCATCATGTCTATGCATGTGCTGATGTCAGCATATCAATTGCCTCTATATATGTGCCAAGTTTGAAGTAAATTGATGTTTTTATAGACATTTGAAATTTCACCCATTATAAGTAAATGGGAGAAAAAAAAGACTTGAAAAATTGATAAAAAATTTGAACTTTGACCTACTTTCCCCAAAATGTAATCACATCTATTCTGGGTCACTGGCAATCTATAAGCCCAATTTGGTATGAATTCAACCTATAGTTTTGCTGCTAGAATGTTAACAGACATACAAACCGAACCAAATACAACACCCCTTGCCTCCCCTTTGGCGGGTGGGGTAAAAATTACTTTTCAAATGAAAGCACGCTTGACAAGATTATTATAAATAAATACGACTCCTTTCCCAGAAATAAGGCTTGTACTTTTTGAAATTACTTTTTTGTAGCAAATAGGAAAATAAAAGTTTAGAAATGGATTAATGTGTTTACAGTATCTGCTGATTCTCTGGTTCATCTTTTAACGTATTCTGCAGCTCAGTTTTCTGCAGGACACAAAGGTAAATCTCCTTAGGATGAAGAAAAAAAAAACAGAAGTAGCCGTATTCACATTTTCTGTAGTGCAATTTTCAGACATAATTACATATACGCAGCATCATATATCACAGATTTTTAACTGTTTCACCTCGCCTGCTGACTGCAGCCATTAGTTCTTGGTCACACTGAGTACCTCCAGGTGACTAATGTTAATCGTACAAAGATTTACAGCGAAGGTTAGGAAGGTAATCAGAGCCCTACAGAGACCATGGCTATAAATCCAACAGCACCGAGGTATAAACAGGACAAGAGGCCAAGGATGACCAGCAGGGGACAAAGGAGCCACAACACCCACATCCACAAATCATCACGGAGTGCAGGGAAATGTTTCCAACGTTACAGAGGGAAGTATTTGACTGCTAAGTTCATGTTTTTTATTATTAGTAAAGTCTCCTACAAACTGCAAAATTTCACATCTAATACTGTAAGTGTGAGGGATTTTTAAAAGCATTTCATGTTGTTTTCCAGCATCTTGATTTTTTTTTTTTTTCTTTTTACATATTGTGATAATGTTATACAACGTGGACATTTGTATGTAGTTCTGGTAGTATTTGCAGGATATGGTAATATATTAGTGAAGTTAAAAATATATTACAGGAGATGTTTCAATGTTTACAAGGTACAGAGGTGCAGTGAAGGAAAAAGAAGAATTTTGTCTGGAGATTTAATGTTAATCAGATTTCAGGTTTATTTCAAGATAAGATAAGATAGGGTGTTGAACAGTGTGATGACAGTAGGGATGAAGGATCTCCTGTATTGTTCTTTCTACCAGTGCATTGAGGTGAAACACAGAAGTTGCTTTTCTGGTCCGTCAGTTTGATGTGTAGTAGATGACAGTAAAATATTCAAGAATCTAGCTTTTAAAACTTAAAGGTGTCATGTGTAGTATTTATATTCCAAACTATCAACAGCAGGAGGAAGTCATGTCAGGTTTTCGTTTGTTTGTTAGGTTAGAGACATTACAAAGGTTTCAAAGAAATGCAATGACAAATAAATCACATTTAATGAAAGAATTCATGTCGTTCCCAACACTTTGGCCACAACTATACAGTCATGGAAAAAATTATTAGACCATCAAAACTCATCAAAAACAGTGGTTTTGCAATCAAGTACTAACGCCTGTGTGTATCATGTGACTAAAACAGACAGAAAAGAAAAAATGCCTAAAAGCACTGGTTTTGGCAGTACAATGCCATAGCTATTGATGTAAGAACTGAAGTGATTTTGGTTATCAAGAAAACACAGAAAATGGCTTGATATCAGCTCTTAAATTAAACTCTTAAGAGCTATTTTTGTTGTTATCATTATATTTGTTCAAACAAATGTACCTTTAGTTGTACCAGGCATTAAAATGAACAAGAAATTGAAGAAAATGAGGGTGGTCTAATAATTTTTTCCACGGCTGTAGGTCAAAATGACATTCTCTCTGATCTCGCTGACCAATAGTTTACATTATAGCTCTGTTAGCTTAGCTGTAGAAGAGTCTGAAGTTAACTTAGCAAACACAACAACACATAATGCAGTATGTTTATATCTTCATAACATAAGCCTCATAATCAAACACATCAGGGTAGAACAAATTCTGCAATTTTAGCATCAAACTTCCATCTCTTATTTTAGAGCTGTGTCCAGTGGTGCAATGTGTCCATTTTTCTTAATAGTTCTGATCTTCCTTTCAGCATTGGAGTTAGTTTTCATCACCGTGTAAGACCAGTTGAGTGACTCACTACTCCTTCTAGTGGTCACATACATTCACAGAGACACATCAGCCTGTGACAGTGAATAAATACAGTACAAACTATGCAACATATTATCACAAGTCTTTTTTTTTTCTAAACACTCTGATCATACTTTAAGTCATCTTTGAGTATTTCAAAGTAGAAATACTACATGTAAACCCTTAAATTTGTCAATATTAAAGTACTTATTGTCTTTATTGAAGTACTCAACCCTTCACTTATGTTAATACATAAAACTGATCAACATTTTTTTGTACTTAGAACTGCTGGTGAGTTGGCAGTGCAGCTGGTGTGATGGTAAAATGCCAAACTTGGTGAAGGAGGATGTGAATCAGATATGGCGCATGAGTAACAGGAAGATGGGTCGACCTGAATCCGTCTACATCTTCAGATTTTCTAATTGACTTTAACGTAACCTTTAACATGATTACTGCTATTCCTGTTTTTCCTAATAGTAGCAGGATGAGCAGTGTACAGTCTATCTTCCCATTCCCTAGTGTCAATATCAAGGCAGACTTTTTCGGTGGCTCTTGTTATTTTATATCTAATGCCAAGTGATTGATTAAACAACATAAAGGTGATTTATAAATAGTTACAAATGGTGGGAACATAGAAACTAATAGCAGTTCTTTTAACGTCAGTGAAAACATGAGAGACTTCAGTGAAAACCCATCATTTGATCAAGTTTGGCATTACAAGGGGATGATATCGAATGGGAGCTTCCCAAGAAGAGCATTTTAAATAAAAAATAAATGTGCATTTCCTTTTTCTCATTAAAAGACAATCTACTAACTAACATTTGTCCTTTTGTTACTGCCTCTGAAATGCAGAATAAGCTCCAGTACCTTGTGATATAAAAGTGTAAAGATGGGATTACCACATCTGCTTTGCCACTCCAGTGCGCTACTGCGTAAATCAAAGTATAAATAGCATTCAGGAGGTTTTTGTATTTACTGCTGGCAGTGCAGCACCTTCACACTGGCAGCCTCAGGTAAAAAACCTCACTGGCTTGCTTGGTCATCAAAGTTGAAAAAATATATATATATTTGTGCGGAGCTTCACTGAATACAAACTACAAACAGTCCTGGAAAATCTGGGAACAAAATAAGCCATGAGCTTGTGAAAATGGAAAACTAAGCTCCTTAGTTAAACAGCAACAGAACACATAATGCCGTGTCAACAGACCTGCAGGGACTGAAAAAAGGTTTTCACAGATTGTACTGAAAAGTGCAGAGAACACAGCACAACACGATGTGATGAGCAGACAGAGTAAGCACAAAGAGAGAGGTAACCCTTCAAATATTAATAAACTCTATCTGTACACTTTGGACCTTGTCTGAACCTTCTGTCTGTTCAGAGAAGAACAGACTCTGAGTCTGGGCTCATTGAACTGATACTGGATGTGATTCTGCATCCACATACTGTTTCACAGAGTTAATACATCCTGCACTGTGTGCGTGTCATTATTCAGATATGGTTTAATGAGTAGGAAGTGAGAGCTAAAATGACTGTGCCAGTGACTGTAATACCGTAGTAGGTGAATGAGGGCTGAATATGATTGCATTGTGGTCTCATGTGGGAGTGGGACAATTACAGCCTCTGCTTCAGTGGATTTTTCCTGTCGTGACTCTGATAAAAGCATTAGAATTATTCAATACAATATCCTGATGAGTAAAGACGATGTGTGGTAGAAGTATTTTATTCATCAATTTCTTTTTGATTCACTTGCAACTTAAAGTAAAATGATGCTGCCAAATAAGGCGTTAAGTGAAAGGTATATTATTTGATATACTGTATTAATTGCTTTTTTATGGCACATATGTTCTAGATATAGTTATATGTTCTAGATACACTTTGTTTCCTTATATATTATAACAATATTATAATATGCGTGTGTGTGTGTGCACACCAGCAACATAAATTAATACCAGTTTCCAAAAATGAAACACACCATTAACAATGCATTTATCATCTATTTATCCATTTTATCATTAGTCAATATATAACACATTTACACAACAAACACTCTATTCAGTGAGTACACACCTGAGCGTCCTTCAGCCAGTTTTTCATACTACAATTAAACTGAGTACTACATTCTCTGATACTTATCCTGCAGCCTTGATTCAGATGCAGTTTTGCCCTATTGTTGCACTGCATATTGTTGCAAACTGTTTAAGAGGTACAAAATTCTGAATAATCTCATATAATTTGTTCATTAGCCATGGGCATGAAATTTTCCAATTTCAAAAAATGTTTTATTTTCTTTTACTATATGGTAATGTTGATGAAAAAATATTTTTTGTACATTACCAACTCATGTTTACACAAGCTATGAAATACCTTCAAAAAGACTCTGAACCATTTCTTGATGTATTTCATAGTATTTTTCTGAGTGTATCTTTCTGAACATCTATAGGTTATTTTAATATATTGTGAAAATGTGCCATATGTTTGTTGCTATGTCCAGCAGGGAATTCACAGGTCAATGAAAGTACCACGACAGACAAACAGCTCTCTACTCTCTACCAACATCAACAAGTGGTCCCATGCACAACAAACCCCGACCCTCGCTCATATTGTAGCTTATTTTAGCATTGATCCAGCTGATGTCATCATGTCTATGCGTGTGCTGATGTCAGCATATCAATTGCCTCTATATTGTGGCAAGTTTGAAGAAAACTGAAACAAAATTGATGTTTTTATAGACATTTGAAATTTAAAGAAAAAAAGAGAAAAAGAAAGAGAAAAAAAGATTTAAAAATTCAGGAAAAATTTGAACTTTGACCTACTTTCCCCAAAATGTAACCATATCTATTCAGGGACACTGGCAATCTATAAACCAAATTTGGTATGAATTCAACCAGTAGTTTTGCTGCTAGAGTGTTAACAAACAAACAAACAAACAAACAAACAAACAAACAAACAAACTGAACCAATGCCCCTTGCCTCCCTATTGGGGGGCGGGGTAAAAATATGCAAATTATAAACCAACCAAAAGCATAGGACTGTGTCAAGTTAAATTCTTTATAATTTATGTTCAGAATGTTCAGAAACTCTGCAGATCCTGTTTAACCATCATTACTTTGATAAAACTCAGTGGTGTCAGATGTGAATGTGGGAAAGTGAATAATTATTCCATTTGACATGTGAGGTTGTTAACATCAGTGTGAGTCAGCCGCTTCTGTCTCTGCAGCCTCCCACGCAGCCTGCAGGCCCTCGACCCTCGACTCCCGACCCTCCTACTTGCTCAGATCTGCTCTTCGAAGAAACGCATCTTCACCATCTGAAAGGCATCTGTCCAAACTGCAGCCTTCAGTCCGCTGTGTACGCACACACACAGATACAACACAATATAGTACAGGATCAACAAGAACATCCCTCCAAACTCTGTGGAATTATATTTGTTGCTACATCTGCTTTCAGGCAGCTTTATCCTGCAGTACCCGCTCTGCCTTGGCAAGCTGGTCAGTTTACTCTATCAGTGTTTGTGTTGAGAGAGGCAGTATTTATTCAGGTGTGTTACTTTAGAGGGAGCACAGAGTCTACTTGCTGGGAAGCCTCGAGATGTCTTTGCTTGTATACTTCTACAGCAGAGGCTTCCAGAGGTTTTCCAACAAACTGTCTTTTCTCAAATCTCTCCTCAAATGTGAAGTGGCGTGAAGCGGTGACAACACTTTGTTGCTATGATGGGATTTGTTTTATGGTTCAATGAAAAATGTTTCCACAACCTCATAATGACTGGGCCACTGCGGTGTCACAGTAACACTCCAGACACCGTTTCTTTTCTTAAGTCAGAGTCCCTTCATTGACCCAATTTAAAGTCTAACATGACCCACTGGCGACTTCTAAGGTTTTGTAAAATAACACAACAGAAAGTGTAAAGAATGTTTTTATTGGCATAGATAGAATAATGAAGACTTAAGTCAAACACCCAGAACAATATGAGCCCCATTTCATTTAAAGTTTACAGGATTTTGAAAAAAAAATATGTCAAAACTGAGATATCCTTTTCAAGTGCTTTTGGGCCTGCTTCATAAACTGAAACTTTGTCAACATTAACCTACATCTGTTTAGAACCTTTTGTAATCTTTGAAAATTCAATTCTGCTGTATCTAAGCTGATGTAGGTGCATTTTACCCACACAAATCTTAATATTTTTGTGTAAAAGTGCACCAAGTTTTCCACTTTTATGAATATTTGATAATATTCATTGTGCTTTCATACTTACCTCATCTGCTTTTGTGGCAGTTCAAATAATTCTCTATTTTTAACCTTTCTTAAGTGGTTATCACCATTTACTCAAATATTATGCTCTGTATTTTGCAGTTTTTAAACAAAAAATCCAGTATTTTCCAAAATTTAATGTGCTGATTATATGGATGTTGTTACAAATACACAAGGCTTGGACCCAAATGCACGAGACAGAGACAGAAATGAACTTCAGTTTGAGTATTTATTAACTCAATATATAAAAGCAACAAAAAATTAACACAAAAATCTTCTCAATCGAGGTATCAAAAAATTCTAACAAGAAGATCTTCACAGACGTGGTATCAAAAAATGAATACCAATCTTCTCAGTTGAGGTATCAAAAAAATATAACAAAAAGATCTTCACAAATGTGGTATGAAAAACTTACAAAGTGTATCAAAGCAGCACAGAGGATCAGGAGACAGTTCAGAGAGCTCTTGTCTTGACATGGCATGAAAGACACACTGCCAACAGACACGAGGAGAGGAGGGTATATTAAGGGTAGAGAGGTAATGAGCCCCAGGTGAAGACAATCAGGAAAATCAGGGAGGACACAGAGAAGACAGACACAGTGCACACAAACGAACAAAACCCCTCACCAAAATAAAAAAGGAAATGAATGAAACCAACTAACATGAATTACTAGCACCACTGAGGGCGGTGCGTCACAGATGTTCATTAAAGCTTAGGTGATCTATTATTAACTGAACATAAAATAAGTGTTTCCCTCCACTGTCATTGATCCAACTCTATGGGTTTTACTGGTGAATCAGTGTTGTAGAAGATGACGGTGTTTCCACGTTACTTACGGAGCCTCTGAGCGTTTAAATGGGTCATATCTAATGACTATGAAAAGATGAAAAACGGCATTTTACACCAATTATTTGCATGTATTGAAAGGATTAGTAAATCAACATGTATTAAACATTTTATATCAGATGTTTGGGTCTTTATGGGTTAAATAATTTATCAATATTTACTGTAATATAACCTTCTATACTTTATATTTTTAGGGACAATCAGATATTTTCCAACATTTATTGGGATTTTACCTATTTGCTTGGTATTCTATCTATCTATCTATCTATCTATCTATCTATCTATCTATCTATCTATCTATCTATCTATCTATCTATCTATCTATCTATCTATATGTATATATATATATATCTTCTTGATTAAACTAATCTCAGTGTCTTTGTTTTCTGTCACATATCCTAGTGAGCACAGAGAAACTGTCTCCCCTCTACAGATGACTGTGAAAAAGCAAAAAGTAAAACTCTGTTCATGCACTCTGCACACTGAGAGTCAAAGATCACTGTGAATGGACTCACGACATAAACACATGTTGTAGAGGGGAGGGGGTCAGCTGGAACAGAGCCAGCATTATATTGCATGTCTGTGTTTTTCCTGCTCTTAACACTGAATATATCTACTGTGAACAAGGCCCTTCCACATCACCTAACCTCCACATCCACCTGAACACCTGCTCTCGATTATCCCATCAGCCCTGCAGGATGTATATGAGCCCTTAAAGACACAGTCAACAGCCAAACTATCTGTCATACCCTACTATAGGGCCAGAGCAATTTATCATGTCTTCCTTTCTGTCTCTTTTCATGCTAATTTTATCTGTTGCTGATTTTTATCCTGCTTGTTGACAAAGTAAAGCTTATCTGTATCTCTTCTTGTCTGCAGAGTCAGGGCATGGTAATTAACGACTTTATTTCTACTTTTTCTTGTCTGTATTTGGGGAAAAAAGGTGCTTTTCAGTCCTCTGTTTACAGTTCGCCATATGTTTCCAGTTTGCGTGAGCATTGCTGACAAACTGAGGAGCATATCTGAGACCACCCGGTGATGATGTAATTAGCCCAGACAGGATGTGCAGTCGAAGGGATCGTGTAGCCCAGGGGACTCTCGCTCCGTGCAGTAATGTGATCACCTGACTGAAGCCATCAGTATGAGCTCTAAACTACAGCCTCACAGTCTGGGAAACCAAGAAATGCATCCAATTACATCTGCAATCTTGTATAATTTACTAGATCTGCTTTTGAAATTTGCATACTTCTCTTAATCCTGACTGACAGACAGGGAAACAGAGAAGGCTTAAGGTAATCAGAGTTTGGTCGTGTACATTAACATTTAACTTTGATAGAGTTAGTGTCTGTTCTTTAGATTTTGATCAAATGTATTGATCTATGGGGGGATTTAAAGAATGCATTGAGTTTTCTGATAAGCATCAGCCCTGCCCTGTACACCTGAGATTTTTATCCTGACTTAGAACTAAAAAACAAGGTTTTGAGCCTGAGTGCCATGGTTTAATCATTAGACATTTATGTTTAAAGAAATGACTTGGTTCAGGACTGTACTTCTGGAAAAATTCTGAAATCCAATGGAAGGATGGATTGTAAAATAACATAATTAAACTGTAAAACACCAAATACCAGTCCTATACCTCAGTATAATAGAACTATACTTGAACTTTACTTATGTGTCTTCATTTTAAGATGGTCACCAATGCATTTTTGTCCTCTGTAGGGGACAAAAGTTTCATAGTTTTACTTAAAAAAAGCAAATGCCATTGCAAAGGACATTGCATTAAAAAAAATAATTTATTAAAAGAAGGTAAATGTATCAGAAAAAACTGTTGCATTATGCAGTTTCCAATCAAGACATTTCTTTAATATAAAAAAGGAAAAACTTTCATTTGCCTGGGTCTCAGGAGGATATTATGGATGGATGGATGGATGGATGGATGGATGGATGGATGGATGGATGGATGGATGGATAGATAGATAGATAGATAGATAGATAGATAGATAGATAGATAGATAGATAGATAGATAGATAGATAGATAGATAGATAGATAGATAGATAGATAGATAGATAGATAGATAGATAGATAGATAGATAGATAGATAGATAGATAGATAGATAGATAGATAGATAGATAGATAGATAGATGCTATTTGTTTCATTTATGTATTTTAATGTTGATCATTAAAAACTATTTAAAACCAGCAAAAATTTTCAATCATTACAACGAGAGGAAACACAACAGGATGTAACTTCAGCTGCTGATTAGTCATTTATATGCACAAATACTAAAATGACGTCTATAACAACTCTGTATTCGGTGATGTGAGTACTGTGTCTGCAAGGTAATAATCACTGAAGTAATCAGTGGAGTAAAACCTGTGTGTTTTCTATAGTTTTACCAGGATTAGAATGAGAAATGTTCTACTTAAAAAAAAAAAAAAAAATCCCTCTTCAACAGTAAAACTCTAAAACATAACTTGGACAAATGTAGTAATTACTGGCAAAAATGGACATCTATCCCAGAAGATGTGAACACCTTGTTTTTTTCATGAGAAATACACATATATGTCAACATCTGTGTGTTTTACTATCAACATGTGTAAATATGCATTCCAGGAAAATGTGCACAAATGTTTATGAAAATGATGGATGTAATTATGTCAGCAGGTGTAAGGGACATGATCTGATGCAACGTGAGAATATATGTGAATGATCTGATGTGGACTGAAACAGGACAATACCCAAACTAACTCAACCCTCTTATTATGATGGGATAACATTGTGACTCATTGACCCACTTTTTTATTGTTGTACTTTAAGTTTTTGATACTGCCCTGTCTGTGCTTGTTGACTTCTCTTGTTTCGTATGTCTTTACTTTTTTGTTTTACACTGTAACAAGTTTCTGTAGTTTTCACAGCATTGTTACTGTATAATGACCAAATGCTTACTGTAGAACCTGTATACAGTATGTTGCTGTAGATCTGCAAAGCATCATGGGCAAAATTAATTGGCGGGTGAATTGTACAGTAAATTATATTTTACTGTAAATCAAAATACAGTAATTTTTAGCGGGATTTTTTTTTTAACTGCCCTCTTTGGGTCATACTCCGTGTTCAACACTGAATATCCAGAGGAGGCAGCCACATCACTGGAATTTCTCCAGAGGTAAGCGTGTATTTGTTCTTAATATTCTTCACTAGGGATGGGAGCAAGTATTTGTTATGTGACCACCTACTCCACAAGTCAAATACTACTCAAAATGTATCCGGTTTTCACAGATTTTCACCGTTCAAACTTTAAAATGTTCAGCTTCTTCAGGACATTACTGCTTGTATTTATATTTTTAAACTTTTTTAAAATATTCAGCTTTTTATAACAAAAAGTTTTAATGGTTTCTTATGGAGAAATCAGCACTTCTTTTAATACCTGATGGCAGCGCCTGCGGCCAATCAAACTTGAAGCACTTTTTGCACTGACTAAGGGTTTTTCCTTCAAGTCTAAATTCTTGCTTATGTTGTACGTCGCTTTGGACAAAAGCATCTGCTAAATGAAATTGTAAAGTTGTAGAAATCTTCAACAAGCCACACTTTCAACTTTTTCAGCTGTATTTTCAACCTTTCTTTTCAGCTCAAAGTGAATTTTAACCACCTAAAACAAAGCCTACCTAAATAAATCAATACTGGTTCAAGAGTGCGCTAAATGAAGGATATTCCCATTTTTTACATCGCCATCAGACAGCCCATTCCTTTGCCATAACATTTTCTCAACTGTATTACTTCAAAAAATCCAAACTATCACCTCAAACAGCAGTTCTTTATTTTTACTCACCATGCAAAAGATAGAAAAGCAAGAATGGCTTTTATTGGTTCCATGAGAAATGTAAGTCTAAAATTTATGTGCTTATCACATACAAAAAGTTGAGTGCTTGTTTTTGTTTTGGAGTATTCAGTAAAATACCCCAAATTCCCATTTCACAGTAGTCCACTATTTCCTGTGATACATCACCATATTAAAGTACTGTAATAGCAATCACAGTACTGTAATAGCAATTACAGTACTGTGATTGGTACTGTAATGACAATTACAGTATTTTACAGGTACTGTAATTTAATATACAGTAAGTATGCTGTAGAATGTAATACAGCAACTTACTTGCTAATTGCTGCCAGCAAGTTACTGTACATTCACAGTGTCCTTGTTACAGTGTACTGTCTGTTTGTTATAAAACGTAAAATCTGTTAAAAAAAATTAAAGTATATAAAAAAAACTCTCTAAAACAGGAGGAGGGGGTGAACTCCAAACCCAGCTGAGTTGTATTTGTGGGCTCTGTCAGTGTGGGGTTGAGGGGACACCAGGGGCCCCTCCGTCTGGAATAGGCAGACTCTGCGCCTTTTAGGTGACGGGGGGACTGTAACATGAGTCGGGATGAAAACTGTGCGCCGGATCCGACTGCCAGTGCAGATGCTTTTGGCCAATGACAGAGAGGAGGTGCATGATGGATCCCGTCCCACTGCTGCTCATCATACTCACCTCTTTGCCCCTGTGCTCGGCAGTCTACACCGGGCCCCTACAACCGGAGATCACCAACGGCACTTTCCATCACTTCTTTGTCCCGGATGGGGATTACGAGGAGACAGAAGACCCGGAGAAGTGCCAGATGCTGTTTAAATTCTCCGACGTGTATCCATGTGGGGCCACGGAGGATGAGGACTCTGTGGTGCGGGAGGACTTTGTTATCACCAAGCTGCAGGCGGAGGACACGGCGCGCCTTTTGGAGAGCATCGGCCGGACCGTGGCGCACGACCTGGACGGAGAGGACAGCTACGGGAAGTTCCTCCAGAGGGAAATCTCCCAGATCAGTGAGGCTTTTTCAAGCGTGGACAAATCTCTGCTGGAGTTGGAGGTGAAGTTTAAGCAAAGTCAGGAAACTGAACTGAGAGAGGAGCAACAGCTGAACGGTTATGTGGTCAAACAAGTGAGTGATATTAGGGACACGCTGAGGGAAACCACGGACATCTCTGTGGGACTTAAAGATAAGCATGAGCTGCTGTCTCTCATCATCCGCAGTCATGGCACCAGACTGAGCCGCCTGAAAACGGAGTATCTGAATGTGGGATCCTAGTGGAGTTATGGATGTATGTGTGAGACTGACCGGACCATCCAGTTCAACAAACCACTGAAAGTTCATTGTGGCTTACAAATATCCTCCCTAAGTATCTTGAATATATTAGACCTTTGGTTATCCTCTTTCCTTGGATCTGTTTGACTAAAGGGAGCTCTAGCAGAAACATCAACACATTCCTCTGAGTCAGAAGGGGAAAAAGAAATGTGAACATAAATTATGTCTGCATGGAGCCCTCTGTCTGTGCCACCTCAGAGGAAATGTTTTATAAAAGCAAAAACTGGATTTATTGCTTTGTAAATCAGTGAAACTGCCATCTTCCTGTTAAAGTATGTTTTAAATTATGTATGTTTATAGTTGCAGGTCATTAAATAAATCTTGGATATTCATTACATCTATTTTTCCTATTTCTTTCAAGTACCAGTCATAATTTCTCATCCTGTCATCATCATTAAGACTACGTTTTTAAGCATTTTAGGTCCTCTTTTCCTTTCTTTTGCATTATCTTCAGATGTCATACAGTGGTTTGTTGTAAAACCTACACCCTTTGAGGCATGAGGTTTGCATAAACAGTAAAAACCTTTGAAACTTGAACTTTTGATTGTCAGCCATGGAAAGTGATCCTCCCCCTTGTTGTGTCTTTACGTCATCGTGCTTGTCGTTGGTACTACAAGTGGCAAACTCCACTGTCCCTTCAAGTGGCCATGGTTAATTGGCGTCTGAAGTCTGTCACTGCCTCCCACTTCCATCTGGAAGTCATCCCCTCAAGTATGAAAAATGTTTGTCCAACTGCAGCCACTGTCGTCATGTTCCTTTCTTTTGTCCATCAAAATCTTTCAAAGTTCATTTCTGATTGAAAGAGTTTTTTTGTAAAATTCTCAGCAGTGCAAGATGATATTATACTGGAAATAAGACCTGTAAATGCTGTGTAGTCTGTTTAAATCTTCTCCAGGCCTCTATTTGTGTGTCAGCATTAAACAACTTATTTCAGAAACACTGTTTATGGGACAAAAGTTGTTTTGGATTCCTGAACGGCATTAACTCTGCCCTGCGGGCCCACACATACACAATGATCTACTGTCAGACTGTTTTAATTTGCCGTGCCTTGACTTTAATATTGTGAATAGCTTTAGTAGTATCTGCTGTTTTTTTCCATACTACTACTGTTTAAAATGCTCTTGTTCTATCCAGCATCTGCAACAACCACAGAGTAACTGCCATAAGTGTGCCCAGTTTTTACAGAGATAATGTCTGTGCAGATGTGAAGGAGCCAGATGGGCTGCCATGGGCGCAACTGGGTGTGATTTCCTCTGTCTGGTTTTCCTCACCGTCCAGCTTCCCCTGAGGGACCCCATTTTAAAAACAGCTCTCTGTAGCAGAGCACAGTGTGGGCCAGCCCCGTCAAAAACCATAGCTGCAGCAGCTCCATATGCAGAGAAATTCTATATGTCTGTATGGCTCTTAATTTCCAGGGGCGCTGAACAGGGCTTGCAAGATTTGATTTAAAAATTTGGTTAAAATCTCTGCTGAGTGTAAAGCTTGAGCAGCTCATAAAGCTCCCAAAAGTGATTCCCCCGACTCACTTAAATTGTCTATATAAGCTCAGATCCTTCATGGTATCTTCTGTGGATTGATTTCAAGTACCTGACGCTTCAGGGGCCGAGAGGCCTGAACATGCCACTAGAAGAATGCATTCTCTCCACTGACTTATTCTAAGGACAAACAAAGAAAGGTCAGGAATGCAGAGCAGAGTTGACCTGAGAACACACTGATCCCTCGCTGTGCTGAGCACAAAACCCCAAAACCAAATGCCTCTGCAGCAGACATATTATTATTAGAAAGATGAAACCAGCTAGAAGACCACAACTGCTACTATATTGTTATTATCATTGCAATAAATTTTACTACCACCACTAGTGTAGAGCTATAACCATCAGTCAGATACACACAACGCCAGTAAAGCTTTTTTTAGTTTAGGGAAAAAGACAGAGGCTGAGCATAGTTTGTTGGCTAAATTTGCTGAAGGAGACTGTTCAGAAAGTTGAATAGAGAAAAGACTCTTACTTTAAGATTTATTATGTGTAATGTCTTGATTTAAGAAGAATCAAATGAAATAACTATTTTATAAGTAAACAGTTTCCTGCCAAAAAACAGAACATGTTCTACAAATGCACAAATACTGATCTGCTGACCAACACTATGACGTTTGCAAATACCAAACATGGTTAACAAACTAATGTGTTTTTGTTTTTCAAATACAAAAAATACCTATCACACAAATACACAACATATTTGAAAAAAAAAAAATCATCTTTCAGAAACAAATACAAGGACAAATAAAATGCAGGACTTTTGGCACAATCTTTCCATCATACTAATGCTGACAACTTCCTCCCAAACCCTGAGTAAGTCTCCTCTCATAACAGCATGCGGTGTTATGAGTCAAATTAAAAGCACCAGTGGTGAGTTGAATTCTGCCAAAATCTGCTCTGCCAGATAATGGACGCCCTTCATATTTATTTTCAGACATTATAAGGATCAAATTATCTTACCCACATTATAACAGCCCCAAATATAATGGGGATAACATCATTTAAGATTTCATGTCAAAAATAATATTTGTGAGTAAATTGTCTCCACAAATACACAATTACATTTCATTTGCAACACTAATGCATTAGTTTGTTAGTCATGTTTTACATTTACAAACCACACTGTTTTCTATTGATTCACAAAACAGAAAATGCAGTGTTTAAAAAAATGTTGTGTTAGTTTGTAAGGTTTCATCAGAAGATTAGTTCCATTTTAAATGTTAATCTCACAAAATTCCAACAAATAAATGCAAATGTTGACATTATGGATGGAGGGAAAATGAGGAACGCTGATACAGCTGTTGTTACATGTCACTTTGCAGATATAATGCAAAACATACATGAACTTCATAAAATTTAGTGTTCACTTCCAGCTAACTAGGACCATATGGAGTAATTGGACCACCTACAACATTAAAATCCTGTTAGGGACTGTGACCGCATGTGACATATTGGATTTTCTCCTGATTAAACACACACTGTACAGGTGTTTAGTGTCAGAAGTACCACAAAGAGTTCAGCAATGATGGTAGAAGTACTCAAGTCCTAGTAAGTCAGTAAAAGTACCAGTTCAGCAAAGTGAAATATATTGATAAAATATCTACACAAGATAAAGCCTTCTTATAAAAAGAAATAGGAGCAAGCAGAAAAAATGTTAAAGTATTGAAGTTTAAGTACTACTTGGTGGATACATTATTATATTATTTCATAATTAAGTGTGAGGCCTCATTCTTGTGTTTGTACGTTGCTGTTGTTTCTGCCAGAACTGGACTTGGTTTGACCTGCTCTCCAGTTCTATAAGTAGATACACCAGATAAATACAAGAGCTCATCAAATAATTAATGGGAGAAGAAAGAAGAAAAATGAAGTTCTGGCACACACCTGTTTTTAGTTTTTGACCTGTTTTCTCTAATCATTGATTTTTGGGAGATTCTGGACCAACTGAACCTTTCTTGAAATGAAACCATGTGAGAAATTTGAGAGAAAAAAATAAACTTGTACCCATCTGAAATGTGAGTCAACTACATGCTGGTTTATGAAAGATGTTAGCATACCAAACGGCTGGAAACCACTGGTTTAATCGATAATAATGTGTTGTGTGTTATGCTATGTTATGTTATCCATTGTGTAAAATTTTCAATTTAAAGGTAATTAAAGCTGTGGAGTAGAACTATAAGGTAGCAGAAAATTGAAGTAGTAGTATTAACTGAAGTATGTACAAGCATTATTATTATTGTTGTTGTTGTTTTTATGTATTTTTTTGTATGAATGCATTTAGTTACTTTCCACCATTGATTCAATGCAACCAGCCATATAATAAATGGTTCTTCACACTGTGTCAGTGCATTTTTCTGCGCAATTTACAGACAAGTGTGAAATTCCAGCTGTGTCAAATACATTTACTCATTTATCTTATACTATAAGTTACTATTATACAGCTTTTGTAGTATCTCACACAACCCAACTTAAAATACCTCAACCTATCACTTCAGTTCACAGTGTTTCCTACTCCTTCAGTTTGTGTAAGTCCTCCTACAAGTGACTATTTTAATGTAAAGATAGTATGAGTCAATTACTGCTGTACATTACTCAAACAAGTGTATTTTATTATTTGGTTCAGAAATTACTCTAAGTATTTATCAGAGAGTGCGAATGATGTGCTATTATAAAATTGAATTTCCTGCTTTTGTAAAATAAAGCTTTTTAAAAATTATTTTATGAACCTATCTTACTTACATTAACATTGTCTCTGCATAGTTTGAAACAACGGTGTAGATTCTTTTGAGACTACAACTGCATATAACTGAATGGACATTTTAAATATATTTGAACAAAAAAAAAAAAGTCAGGATATGATTTACATGTCAGAGGCAAAAGTATTTCCTCTAAATAATGCAAGAAAGTAATTTGATCTCAAGTGGCATGTAGGCATTTCATCAATGAAAAACAACTCTCTAATGTAATTAAAAATTATAAGGTTGTAAATGTATCAGTTGAGATCAGTTTGTGATACTGCCTTTAACATAATGATATATTTTGTAATTTATTCTAAAGTATCATTGGAAAGATTTACTCTGACATGCGACTCTGTCCTTGGATTATGTGAATGGTCTAATTTGTGTAAGTTTTGTGTCTCACTTTGAACATTTTAAAGGAGAAATGGCTGAAGAAACACAGACAGAAAATAACATTCTATATCATAATACTGGAAGGGCTCAGAACATAAAGAATGACTGACCAAACCATTTTTATGTCACTACTCATAAAATATAGAATAACATCTTTTCCCAAAAGTCAACTCTCCCGAGCATAAAAACTACCACATCTAGAACCTGTGGTTCCCCACGGGTCACATACTAACAGTGTACTATATTGTACAAGCTCTCTGCCTGCGGACACAGTGAACATATGTTTTATCATCACAGGGAAAAAAGACAACAGAGATTGAAAGGATTTTTGTTGGATGTGTAACACATGGAAGAATAGTTTTGCATGGCTGTTTTATTTTTCAAAAATATTTCAATGGGTAAGACCTCGAGAACAACAAAACATTTCCCTCAAACACAGTTTGGTCATAATGCTCATGTTTTTTCTTAAATAAACACAAATGCATCTGCATACATACGATTCAAAAAGTACATGTACATATTTGATCTGAATGGGTACATAATGATACACAGTTGCCCTTTGAAATGTGACAGTACACATCCATGGTTTCATCTTCAATACAGAATTCAGATTGTGCTATTGATCTTCTGCCAGTGCCTCTTTTTCTCTTTTTTTCAAACTAGCAGGTTTTACAGGAAGAAAATTTGTATAACTATTCTCCTCTTGATGAGCAGGCAATAACACTGAACAGTTCATTCGTAAAGAGGGACAGAAAAAAGCACCAGAGGAACTGAAATCATCTTCAGTCAAATGTCACCTCCTTTCATTTTCATGTGAGCCACAGCCAGTGTCTTGTGCTTTCTCTGTGCCAAGCTGTGTGAAGGCTCTCTCTGCCGAGTCCCTGGGTAAAACTGTGCTTGGAACAGGGCTCGTCACCGTTTCAGAATGAGACAGGTGTCTGTTAGATGTGCGGTGGCCTGTCACACACAGCCATTCTCCTGCCTGGGCTTGTGCGCCACAGGGGTGTGTGGAGGGTAGAGGGATGGGGCAAGTGTGCACAGGAAGCCAGCAAGCAACGTGAGGCCCAGTCCACCCCATGCACAAAACATGGACCAGCCGTAACCATGACTGATGTCTTCTGGTATTCCAAACATGTAGCGAGGATAGCGGGATAGTTCAAAGTTGATCCCAGCCACACATGTGCAAAGCGAGATTATGCAGCATGTCCCTGAAAAAAAAAAAAAAAAAAAAACACAAGTCAGACCCAACCTAATTTCATCTCCTCTGATGCATCATTACACAGGCTGCATCCACTTGTTTCTCATTCACAAAGACCTTACTGCCCCTCTGTGGTGAGTTTAGGTAGTGCTTTTTATGTAAAACACTTACCTCCCATGAGAAAGAGAAGTCCAGCGACATACTGCATCAGATCATGCTCCTTACAGCATCCCAGCACCCCAATGATCCAGCCGAAAAGGATGATGGATATGGCCATGCCTACGAAACTGGCAGTCATCCTCTGGAGGTCTGCAAAGCGCACAGGAGAGGCTGACAGTGTTGTTTGGTGCCATGCCAAGTTGCACAACATTCAATCTAGGAAGATTACATGAATAAAAAAAAGGTGTGTTGTTTTTTTTTTTTTGGGGGGGGGGGGGGGGGGGGGGACGACTCACGGAGCGCATGCCACTCATCCTGCCGTATTGTCTTCGTCAGATTGATTGGCAGATTTCTGGGGAGCACAGATGATGAGTAGTAGTATTTTATTGGCGTGCAGCGCGGAACCAATCCTGTGGATGTAAACAACACAAAGATGTCACATAAGCACTGAAATTAAACGAACAGGGTATCACAAAGCTCTCTGCTGCTCCCCTCCCCTCTCCTCCCAAAAAGCACCCAACCCCCCTCCTCCTCTCCTCCTCCTCCTCTCCATCACCACCCACCCACCCATCCACCCACACCATTGTGGAGTAGCTTATTGTACGCATATCGAGGCTTCTGTTACTACACTTGCCCTTTTGTGCTGGAAAAACACAGCACGTCGAATGTATTGTAACTGTACTCCGTGTTACACTGCGTAGGCCTTGAAGGTCTGTGCGCAGCAGCATCACCTTGGATAGCGCATTCGTGCGAAGTATTGCATGATAGCTCCTCACACACGCGCGCTCGCGCAAGCACGCACATATAGAGACGCGCACAGACACAATACTGTCAACACAAATGTCCAATAGAGCGCATGAGGGTACAGTGAAACAAAAGCATTAGCCTGCAAACCAAACCTTTGAAGATCGAATCCTCCATCTCCAAGTCAAACCCCTGCCGATGACACTTTCTCCACAGTCCGGTGATGGTGGAGTTAAACTGCCGACTGCAGAGGGACTCCATGGCCGGGGCAGGAGGCAAGAAGTGCCGCTTAGCCCGCAGCAGCATCTCGCCGCTGACACTGGAGCCTTTCCTCTCCACATTTTTCTCCTTTGGCAACATGCGTAATGGAAGGTTGTTGTTGGAGATGTAAATGTATCCAGGGTCGTTTCTTTTGTTGGAATAATTCTTGCAGCGTTCCCGGTGCCTCCTGGCGTCAGTCTCGTACCAGTTGTCAGTGCTGATCGCTATCGCTATCAGCCCTAAAGCACAAAATGCCAAAAAGAGACCTGCTACGGTTAAAGTCCTCATAGCAGCCATGTTCCATGCGTATCTGCCGTGATATTTCCACGGGACAGCAGGATTCCGCTCCTGGCTGGTGCTGTCAGTGTCTGAGGTGGCAAGGAAATTCAGCAATACGTGCAAATTTTAAATGGAGATAAATCCCCACAGTCTTCATTTCTCTGATGTGTCAAGCATTGCCGAAAAGAGGCATGTTCGGAGGCAGAGGATAAATACATTTGGGCCTCGCTGAGCTATTTTGGTTGTCTCCTCTCTGCCTCTGAACTCAGTCTAGCCTAGATACTGGTCACTCCAACATTTCCATCCAGTAGATGGAGACAGAGCAAACAACATGTCATCTCCTCTGATGCACCTACAGAAAATCGTGGTAAAAACACAATCACACAAAGTTCCTCCACTCAGTTTTTGTGTATTTAGTGGGTCATCAGTGCAGCTATTGTCTGCAGGCTTCAGTTATGAGACTCCATAAGGGCAGATCACAATAAACCCCAGAAAGGGCCTCATTTTCTCTGTTTGTGGACAGGAAACGGTTTCATCACATCCAGCAGATGTTCTCTGGTAATTTTCCATCCCAACATTGGCCAAACAAATCACAATATAAATATATCTTGCAATAGTGGTTGGTTCATTGTATCACTTACAGATAAATGCGATAAACATATAGACGTTGTTGTAAGTATAAGACAGGATTTAAGAAGGGGTCATGACTGTTTATTAGAACTGTCAAAAGTGTTACTGTCACAAGTAAATAACACAACTAAATATTTTATAGGGACAAAGTGGCTCCTGTCAGGTTTTCACGGTTTCATTCTCATGGTCAGTACTTCCCCAAATGAAACCATGATGCCAAACAAAAAGAGGAACAAGCCCTAATCCATACTTCACTTTTGGTTTCATCTCCTCTGTGCAGTAACTCTTAAAAATTCCTATGAATACATCTTTGCTGGGTGTTTGTTTTGTTTGATAAATGGCAGATTTAATATGTGAAAGTCAACGTTCCTCTTCTAACAGTCTGTGCACCAAAGAAGAGATAAAATATGTAAAATATCCTTTACAACACAAATGTGAGAGGTAACACGTAATTGATTTTTTAATGATCTGACTTTTCCAGAATTGGCTTTAGAAGTTTATCATGCTCCTTAAAATCATCCACAGTGAATCAAATATAATATTGTTGTGGGTGTATTGTGTAATTTAATAAAGCTTTTTGATGATAAACAGAATTTTAAAATATATATATATATATATGTATATGTACATATATATATATATATATATATATATATATATATATATATATATATATATATATATATATATATATATATATACTGTGATCACTTCACTTGGAAAGAAAAAGTACAAATAATAGGCTTACGTGCGCATCTGTTTATCTCACACATTACACTTGGCCATCAGGAACTAACTGATCATATAAATTCGACATTAGGATGTCATTAATGTAGACTGTTAGGGTCCAGTTTACAGCTCACTTTCAGTTCCTACTTGTCTGGTGAAGTCAGCGACATTGCATGTCTCTCGGTTAAGCAATAAATAATTCACATTCATCACCAGCTTTAGGAACAGAGATTCATGCTGCCTTGTTTACATGATGGATGGATATATTGTATCTGTAAGTACTAATACTACTGTTCTGTCACATATTCAACTTTTACAAAACAGAGCTGGAAATGTGAACATAGCTTTTTACAGTGAGAGGATATTTTACTGTTGGGTTTCTATGGTTTGTACTTCTGATGTTAATAGTATTGCATTATCTGTTGGCTATGTTTTACATTTTTAACTTCTTTGTGACAAATCCTATTTTTCACTTCTGAAGGTCTCAGAGGAAATTGTTCCAAATGAGCCAGAGAATTACAGACCACCAGCAGAACTGTACCCTTACCTTAATGTCGGAGATATTTATGACGGTGAGTACACTCAAATTAACTGTACTTTTTTAAAAACTTACTTTTGTTTTAACCTCTATTTTACCAGGGACATTTTCTTTTCACAATGTCACAATGTCAGACAAGTGCCAGGAAGGGAAGGGAGGAGTAAAAACCAACAATATACAATAATCAACAAACAAAACAAAGGCTCAAAAAGGGGTCAAACAGTTGCACCAGTCTTTTCTCTAAAGGCGCACCTTCACATCTTTTGTTCATCTACTTGTTAGACATTTAATATAACTCGAGTGTAAATGTCCGACACTTCCTCCACATACTCCTTTATTATGGGAAGTTCTTCATTTTATCAAACTAGAGAGAATGAGGTACATGTTGAACAACATCCTAAGATAATTTCATAAAGTGTTCTTATAAAGGAAAGTTGGACATAACAGATATCTCTGAATGATTAAAAAATAATAATAATCATGCCCAGCAGAATGACTGACAACTTTGCCATGTGTCTGTTTTTTTTTTTGTTTTTTTTTTACTGTACTTTATAATTGTGTAAAATGAAAGATTTTATTTTAGGTTTGGTTTTTGAGTTGTAATATTTATTCTGTTTCATGTGATTCGACCTTATTGACCAAATAAGGTAGAATCACTGCTCATTCGTTGGAACTCAGGAAAACTACCATAAACATATTCAGGAAGAAAAAGGAGCAAAATATTTGTGATAGTCATAAAAGATGACCATAAGTAGAGATAAATAATGTACTGATGTAATTAAAATATCCTCAAATATCCTTTAAAGCAGAGACTGAGATAAATATATTGAGTCTAAATGTTTTTTGTAACAGCATCATGGGCAGTAGCATGTCTCATGTCAATTCAGTCACCTGTTGATAATTATAGGAATCTGTTACCAAAAACTTTAAGTGTATCCCTGTTTCTGCTTTTAGCATCCAATGTTTTTAAGGATATTTTTAATGCTACCTGTAAATGTAAACATAAATGTGTAATTTTACCTTTGCCCCAACATTTTTCACTTTTCAGAGCACAGATGGACCTCGTATCATTCTGACCGGGCCCCCACATCAGATTTTGAGAACTCACCAGTCAATCATCTGACAGAGCTTCAGTCTGTGTCACCTCAACAGCTGATACCACCCTACCGTTACAACAGTGACTCTTTGCCCCTTCACCTGGACCCCCCACTCGGATCCCTCTCTGTGTCTCCACAAGTAAGTGAAGGGATGCAAAATTATTATGTAACATCCCTCTGGAGTAAAGGTTATTGGTCCAAGTAGATCACAAAATGTTAAGCATAAAGATATAGTCACAATTACACTCTAGGACAGAGAAATACTTAATATAACTGTGATATGAGTCGTTGTTTTTTCTCGTATAACTCTGTACTGTGGTTTACAGTCTGTTCATTATATTTCCCCTGAATGAAATTATGGTTAGTCACTGCAACCTTTACAACAATGAGAAGCTGGGGCATAAAAATATGAAATTTGATTTTAATGTTGATAGATTCAAGCTTGGTCTTAACCAATTAATCTGGCCTTTATTATCTTAATTACATGTTCAGACTTTAACCCATGAAAATTCACTTTTATGATAACAGACAAAAATATTCACATTTAATGTATTGCCTTTTCTTATTCTGCTGACTGAATAAATGAAATGGTATGAAAAGTGAATACTTTATACTCAAGAAAACATCAGGCTTTGGCTCAATTGTATCCATCAATGAAGATTTTCTATCTTTACAAACACAGCACATGATGTTGAGAGCTGGGGATATTTTTTTTGACGCCATATGTTCATACTGAACATTAAATTCTATTTTTCTATTTTGGCAGACCTACTTCCCCTTTTATTACAATGGCTGTGTTTAAATGAAAATGTCAAACAGTGAATAATCTCCAACAAAAAAAATACTGATACTGACACTATTTGATCGTGAACTATTACATATTGAATATTTCTCCTAGATCCCGTACTATCCCCCATCCCTGTGCTTCCCATACCAGCCCTCTGCCTCGCCTGCCCATTATTATTCTGAAGAAGAGCAAAGAGGAATGAGTCCCCCTTTGGAGGTATCAGAAGGGGAGGATGAATTTGAACACCACAACCACTCCACCTTAAAGAGGGACACTAGTGAGTATTTGCAAAGCGAATTTGATCTTACTGGTATTAAAACCTAAAGTGATGACTGCCAAAACAGCTTTAATGTGACATTTTGTAATCTAGGTAACAAGAAGAAAATCCGCTTGTACCAGTTCCTCCTGGACTTGCTCCAAAACGGTGACATGAGTGACAGTATCTGGTGGGTGGACCAGGACAAAGGCATTTTCCAGTTCTCCACAAAACACAAAGAAGCTCTGGCCAGCCACTGGGGTATTCAGAAGGGAAACCGCAAGAAAATGACGTACCAAAAAATGGCTCGAGCTTTGAGGAACTATGGTAAAACAGGAGAGATTAAAAAAATAAAGAAGAAACTTACCTACCAGTTCAGTGAGGAGGTGCTGAGGAACCTTTATATACGTCAATATCCTCACTGAGGTTGAAACAAAGGCTGTCTTTATGCTGAAAAGCACTGACTTAGGCCAAACTATATTTTGCCTGTATATTTGCAATTTCATTTCTACCAAGTTTTTCTCTTATTTATTTGTAACACCAATTTCTTTATTTCATCTGCAGGCTTTTGTATGAATACTTACTTTTTTTTTTTTTTAGCAATTCAAGTATTTCAAAAGCAATACAGTCAACGAAACCTTGAATTCTTCACTGGTTCCTAAGCAATGCTGTTTTTCATCCTAATTTCCAATTACATGTATCAGGCCAAATCTGTACTTTCATTTTTCATCTCATTTGCATTTTTATTCATTCAGTGTTTTACAAAATAAAGAATAAACCTGTTTGCCACAACCTGAAGTTGCCTTGACACATTGCCTGTAACAACATGTATTGTGCTGTAGGCACTGATGTTGGTGTTAATTACTCATTATGGATTGATACCTGGTATCAAACAATGCTAAATTACTAAATAGTATCTAAGTGAAATAGTACTGAAGCTCAGTACCTAGTCCTGTAAACAGTTTATACAAGGGTTGGACAAAATAATGGAAACAGCTAACATTGTGTCATCATAGAAGGTGTTTCCATTATTTTGTCCAACTCCTGTATGCACAGGGTTGTAATGTTAAAGTGAGGCCAAACCAGAGAATCTCTGCACTTATGGGGAAAATGGAAAAGGACAAACCTACCAGTGGTAGGTGGAAATTGTGAAGAGAGCTATAGATGTGCAGAATTTGTGCTACAGGTCAGATTTTTTATGGACAACACATTCTAATAGATAGATTAACTTTATTTATCCCAATAACTAGGAAGAAAGGAAGAGGATGACCCAGACCAGATTCATCTGGAAATATACACAGATGCTGGACTGGTTGTTTTATAATACACATTTAAGTCATCAACAATTAAAAATTGTCAAAAGTCTCTGTTATAAAAAGTAGAACTCAACAATAGACCTATAAAATAGCATGCTGTTTAACTGTTAAAAAAGCAGTGACCCATTCATACTCAGAAATACACTGAAAGTATTTACTTATTAGTGTGTCACCTATTCACCCCTTTCAAGGATAGACTGTAAAAGTGCTATTAGTGAATCTGCACTGATAACACAACACTGGAAGCTGGTAATGACAGACCATAATTGCAAAATCTCCATTCTCATAAAACTGAGAAAAAGGACAGATTAGTGGCAAAATTCAACACATTCTCACAAAGGGAGACTAAAGGTATAAATAGGCCTATGTGCAGAATTTGTGCTGCAGGCCAATGGACAATCATATATGAATGACATTTCCCTACGAGGCACCTAACTCAACAGAACACCTTACATGAATGCAAATGAAAATGATGTGATCAGATCTTGAAGTACATAAAGAAACTGGATAGATAGTGTAACTACACAAAAACCCAGTATAGTCGTTGTCTGCCCTTTCTTTGGAAACACAATGATATCCTGTGGTGCTAATATTAAAAAAAAAATCACTAGTCAACTCACACCAGTGTTTATAAATAATAATTTTGGTACTGCATTCCTGATAAACAAAAACAGAAAGGCTATTTCTTTGAAGGGAGATAATCTGTTGCTCCTTTATGTGATTAAAATCAATTAAGTTACCTCGAATAATCAGCAATAAATACATATTTTGATACTGTTCTGTTGGTAATTATTTTACTTTGTAAACATTTGCATGATTTAATCGTTAAAATAATTTAATTTAAGTAGTATTTTTAGTCAGGCAGTGTGTGTCAGCGGAGGACGGCCCCTCTAAATACTCCAAGATTGCGTCACACCAATCAGCCAATCAGAGCCCAGATGGTGTTTCGGTGCAAATTTCAAACGTTGGCCAACGCAGGAGTTGACAAACGTACGGACAGACGCACAACGGCAGCCGCACTGATATTAGCTGTTTGTTTTTTTGTTTTTGAAGTCGACTTTTCGCGTTAAGGGAAATTGTTATTTTAAAACTTCAGTTTTCTGAGGTCGCAACATGAGAGGGAGGTTGGTAACTTTTTTCTTTCAGTTTTTGTGGCGTAATTATTTACTCTTTAAACTTGCTAATCAGCTAGCAGATCTACACCTGGGCTACTGAATAAACTGGCTTTATGTTGGCTTGTATCGCGGTCTTCGTGCCTCATATTGAGTAATATAGGATTTGTTAGAATTAAAGTTTACCCGTTAAATGGTATGATATGTCGTAACATATATTTGTCGACAGCTAGCTATCTTGACCTATTTGCCACCGTTAATGTTTTTTAGCTTCCTGCTAGCTTAGTGAATGGTTTTGCTAATGAACTGGTTTGGCCGGTAACATTCAGCTGACCAACACGAGCATTTCTCCTCTTTCAGCGAAGTCCATGCAGCAGAATCTGTTGCCTACCTTAACAGAGCAATGGTTAGGCTGCAGGAAATTTGGGACGAGATTGGGATCCTAGAGGAGCAGCGTCTGGAAAGAACCAACGAGGTCCACAAGCACATCAAAGTGAGTTTCACAGTAGCTGCTTGAGAATACTGAGTTTGAACTTCTAGACAGAGTTTAAAAAGTTTTATTTGCTTGCAGGGTTTGCTGGATTTAATGATTGCTGAGGAAGAAGCACATAAACCCAGACTAGTAAAAAGCATTGAGTCCTGCCGCAAAGAACTTAGTGATCTATGCAGTGAACTTCAGCTGCCCCCCTTTGAGGTACAGTTGCATTTATGTTATATGTAGTGTTTTTACTATGGCTGGAAATCTGCTCATACATTTAAACTGACTTTCCCTGAAGGATGAGGAAGATGGTTGCACCATGCTGCAGATGGAGAAGAACTATCGCACAAAACTAGAAGTCATGAAGGAGCATAAGAGGCAAAGATTGGAGGAGCTTAAACGGCTGACAGCTAAAGACTGCGAGCTGTGTGACATTATGTGCACCACACCTTTTTCCATCAACAAGAACTCCCTCCCATCACTGACGCAGCTGGAAGCATACCGTGCCTACCTTGACGAGCTGACAAAAGAGAAGGTATTTCTTAATTTCCCTCTGTCCTGATTAGTTTCTGTTTATTTGTGTTGTAACCTGTCACCTGTCATTTTCAGGAGCGTCGCCATCTCGAATTTGTGAGCTTGAAAAAGGAGATTGCATTATGCATGAATGATTTGGAGCAGCAACCAGAGACCAGTTTTGAAACAGATGTGATGTGTGAGGACGATGAAGCATTTTGTCTGTCAAATGACAACATGGATGCTCTTAAACTGCTCCTTGGCCAGGTGATTTATTTATTTATTTATTTTTTAAATTTTTTACATTTGTATTTAAATATTTAGTAAGAAGAGGCTACATTAACAGTGTATATTTTATTTTATGTTGACAGTGCATTTTGCCATAATGGTATTAATGGATGTGTCTCTTTCAGTTAAAAGAACGCAAGAATGAGATTCAACTCCACTGTTCTGCTCTACGCACTAAGATACAACAATTGTGGGAAAGACTTCAGGTTCCTCAAGAGGAAAGGGAAGGATTCTCTGAGCATATGGTCAAGTCAAAAAAGAAAAACATTGAAGCAGTAAGGGAGTCATTAAGTTAATCTTGAACAGCACAAGTACTGATTGCACAAAATCTATTGGTATGTTTTTCCCATAACCTGTAATCCATCCATGACAAAGATGTAATGATGTGTGTTCACTGTATTCAGCTTCAGATTGAGTTCCAGCGACTGGAGGTTTTGAAAATTCAGAGCATGAAAAGTGTAACTGAGGCCATCAGAGCTGAGATTGCCCTCCTTTGGGAGAGATGCTTCTATAGTCAAGAGCAGTGCCAGGCTTTTGTTCCATATCATGAAGGTTAGTAGCAGTTTTTGTTTCATTTATCATTTGCTGTTGGTAATGATTTAAAAAGAGTGGATCTTAACACATGTATCTTGTTACAGATAATTTCACTGAAGAGCTTCTCAACCTCCATGAGGCTGAAGTTAAAGCCTTAAAAAAGTACTATGAGGATCATAAAGAGCTCTTTGATGGAGTCACGAAATGGCAGGAGAACTGGTCCTTGTACTTGGAACTTGACGTGAGTATAAATATACTGGTCTTGGTGCAGTTTTAGGCCAGTAACTATTAATTTTCATAGCCAGTTTTTTTTTTTTACTGTTACTTGCTTGGTCTGTGTATCAGAAAATGGTGGGGAAAATTATAACTGTTTCATAGGCATAAAGAAAAGGGAAAACAAAGGACTTTGAAATTACCCACAGATTATCACAGACTATCAAAACAGATGGTAATTAATTTCACCGATCAAATAAGTGCAAAATCATTGCAGTTCTAATAGTAGATGCTTCTCATCACAGAAAAAGGCAAATGATCCAGGAAGGTTCAACAACAGAGGTGGAAATCTTCTGAAAGAGGAGAAACAAAGAAGTGACCTGCAGAAAAGTTTGCCTAAGGTAAGGAAATTATTAAAAATGATTGTTTAAGAAATGCTTTGCTAAGTCAAACCAGACCTGCTGTCATGAGAAGTCCTGAACATACACACCTCATCATCAAAATTTTAAGACCAGTTGAAAAATTACATGAATCTACATTTTGCACTGTTGGATCTTAAGAAGGTTCTAAGTAGAGTTTCAAAATGCATAAAGAAGAAATGGGAGTGAGACAAAAAAAAACTGTGTAGGCAATTTATTGAAAACAACAATTAAACTGAAATAGGCTCTTCATCAGCCGATCAAAAGTTTAAGACCACAGCCTTTAACTGTCAAAATCTGCACAAAAGTGTGGATTCAATGTCATTTTGTGTCAAGTATTCATACTCATGACCTCCTGATGGCAAAAAGCAAAAAAAACTTTCTCTCTTTGAATGTGGTCAGATTGTTGAGCTGCATAAGCAAGGCTTCTGGGAACACGCCATCGCTGCTGAGGTTGGACGCAGTAAGACAGTCATTCTGAATTCCATAAAAGATCCTGAGGGTTATGGAGCAAAAAAGTCAAGTGGTAGACCCAAAAAAATTTCACTGGCACTGAGCCGGAGGATCTGATTGGCTGTCCGTCAACACGGAACGATCCTCGACCCAAATGAAGGCAGTTACTGGTGCCGACTGCAGCCCAATAGCCATCAAATGGCATCTGCCAGAGAAGGGCTTTAAGAACAAAAAACATCTTCAAAGGCCTTGTCTCCTTCAACACTGCAAAATTACCCGTTTGGACTTTGCAAGAGAGTACCAAGCATTAGACATTGAAAGGTGAAAGAAAGTTTTACACTCTGATGAGGAAAAAATGTAACCTTGACGGTCCTGATGGCTTCAATGTTACTGGCATGACAAGGAGATCCCACTGGAGATGTTTTCTAGGCAGTGGCACTGTGGAGGGGGCATTGCCATAATGATCTGGGGTGTTTTTTCCTTCAGTGGAACAATGGAGCTTCAGGTTGGGCAGGGGTGTCAAACAGCGGCTGGCTATGTGGAGATGTTGTAGGGAGCATTCCTCATGACTGAGGGTCCTCATCTGTGTGGTAGTGACTGGGTTTAAAAACAGGACAATGCTGCAGTTCACAATGCCCGCCTGACAAAGGACTTCTAACAGAGGACGAACGTCACTCTTTTGGACCATCCCGCATGTTCCCCTTATCTAAATCCAATTGAGAACATCTGGGGATGGATGGAAAGGGAAGTTTACAAAAATGGACATCAGTTCCAGACAGTGGATTCAAAATGACTGTCTAACTGCGTCCAACTTCAGCAGTGATGGCGCGTTGCCAAAGGCCTTGTTTATGCAGCTCAATAATCCAACTACGTTCAAAGAGATTTTTTTTTTTTTTCCTTTGCCATCAGGAGGTCATGACAGAGTGAATACCTGACAGAAAATGACATTGAATCCACATTTTTACACAGATTTTGGCTTTTCAAGGCTGTGGTCTCAAACTTTGATTGGCTGATGAACAGCCTATTTCAGTTTGTTTTCAATAAGTTGCTTACTCAGAATTTTTTGTCTCACTCCCATTTCTTCTTTTTGCATTTTGAAACTCTACTTGGGACCTTCTTAAGATCCAACGGTGCAAAATGTAAATCCATGCAAGTTTTCAACTGGTCTTAAAATTCTGATCAGGAGTGTATTAAGAAGAGAAGCCTGTTGATGATTGAGGTAGTGTTGCATTATCTTGCTTAGCCAACAGATGGGGCTAAACTACTTATTCTGTATTCTCTCATTCCACATACCCCAGATTTTTAAGTAAGATATTATAGAAAGATGACAGCTGTAAAACAATAGTTGACTGGCTGAACAGTTACCATTACAACCATGCAAAAACATCCTCCTGTTTGTTCCAGCTGGAGAAGATTCTCAAGGCCCAAATTGATTTGTGGGAGCAGGAGCAGGGCAAGGAGTTCCTTGTGGGTGGACAGAAATTCATGGAGTATGTTCAGAAGCAGTGGGATGAGCACCAGTCTGAAAAAGAGAAGGAGAAACTGGAGAGGGTACTTGTAATCAAAGCAAAATGTTGAATTTTGTTGTTAAAGTTGTTTGCCATTATTGACATAATAATTTCCCTGAAATAGCAACTGAAGAAAACTAAGCAGACTCAGGAGGACATGTTGTATGGAACGACTGTTAGGACACCATCCAAGAGGCGGATGGCAGGGAATCCCACACCAGTCAAACTCAGAAAGGTAAAATGCTGCTGTGGTTTTATCAAAGTCATTGTCTAGAATCTTACTGTGGCTGTGTACGTGAATAATGAGGAGCTATTTGTGTCCCACTTGTAGCTCAATGGAACCTCAACCATGTCCACACCCACCAGCTTCCTCAGCTCTGGCTTCGGTGGAACCATGTGTCAGTCATCATTCCAGAAACCGCCTCTGTCCACTACCAAGGTGTGTTCACTGTCACCTAACTGGTCTGAATGTTGTCTACATGACATCATATTAACAATAAATCTAAAGTTTCAGACATAATGTACCACAACCACAGTGGTGAATGATGTCTGGGCTCACTTTCAGACTACTGTGGTCTGGTTGGCTTTAGCTTTTAATTCTTTACAACTGAATAAGATTTGCAAAGTTACCAGCACTGCGTATTTCAGTACTACAAAGCCTGACATAGAGGTGGACATGTTTATTTCAATGACTACAATTTTTTTCCTGAAAGAAAATATGTACGTAAGGTTTTTAATTATCACTCATCTATGTGGAACCACTGCAGCTTTGTATTCCTGAGTGCAGGGTGCAGCAGTAACAGGTCATCAATATTCATTTTGGTGCTTTGATACAGCTTGAGTGCACAGCGTGCAGATGGTGCGGCTGTTTACAAAACATTAACATTCATCTGTGTGGATGCACAAATGGTTGTTAATATGTAAGCCTTTTAGTGACTTTGAGTGAGTTCAAAGTTGCAGCAGAAGTATCTGACTTTAGGAAGACATAAAGACGGCTTAGAAATGAAGCATCGATGGTGTGGAAGGCTGCATATTACTTAAGAGGCAAGGCAACACTGTTGTACAAGTCACTGTCTTTTTTTTTTTTTTTTTTTTTAATTTAATGGTTATTATCTTTCATTCTACACAGTCTAAAGCAGGGGTGTCAAACTCATTTTAGTTCAGGGGCCCTGCACAGCCCAAAATGATCTGAAGTTGGCTGGACAAGTAAAATAAAAACAGTAAAAAGTAAAAGTACATTATGACAATGTTTACATCTACAGTTTCCTTAAAAATATGAATAGCATAAACAACCTGAAATTTCTTTAGAGAAATAAGTGCAATTTTAACAATATTATACCTCATCTTATTACTTACACATGTATATTACAACTTGCCGATTACAGTTAATCTACAAATACATTTAGTAACAGGCATTTCTCTTAACATATTTCAAGTTGTTCCTATTTGTTCAGGTTATACACATTTTTTGTGAAAGGACAGTTTGCAAATGTAAACATTTTCATCTAATTTTACTTTCACACTAAAACAAAAAGAAAAATTGGGGTTGTCACTATTTATAGGTTATAATCTTATTTTATCTTATCTTGTCCAACCCACTTGAGATTAAATTGTTTTGCATGTGACCCCTAAACTAAAATGAGTTTAACATCTTTGATTGTTAATATCTTGAAAGGAATTTTTGCATTTCACAAATTCAACACAGCGGCCGCACTGGACCCTTTGGGGGGCTAGTTTTGGCCCACAGGCCGCATGTTTTACACCTGTGTTCTGAAGTCAAAAGAAAGCTTTGAAACACTCATAATTTTTGTTCTGTGGTAGGGTTTTGGCATTCGAACCCCTGGACAAGGACGGACTCCCCGTGTACTAGATCGAAACAAGGAAAACATCTCCCATCTTAGAAACACTCCAACAAGTGGCACATTAAGGTCTCAGGATACTCAAGATCACACCTTCACCATAAACTCTATCGCTGGCTCCTATTCGGAATTTGCGGTAAATGCGTCTTCACATCTGTTTAGTCTTTCATCACCAAGAATCCACTGAAGAACAGTTTGATGAAGGAAAATGCAATTCTCCAGTGATATTCTTCCACAATCATCCCAAACAGAGCAGTTTGTTGGTTTGTACAATTAATGAAAATCTGATGCTCGTCAAATTTTACTGTCATTAGTCTGTGCCCCATTTGGTGTCACTGCTGATGTAAAACCATATTTTTATACTACCCTTTTAAAATACTGGACTGGTGTGTAGTAACGCAAGCATTTTCAGAGACAAAGCTTTGTTAAACAATTTTAGATGAATCATGAAAGGACACAATAATTGCCGTCATGTTGACAGTGCAAATTTAGCTGTGTATTAATGGTTAGAATATCAAGAACAGGGTTCCCGCAGGGTTTTAAAAAGTCTGGAACTCACAAATCTGCGTTTAATACCTTAAAAGTCTTTAAGAGGTATTAAATTTGACATGGTAGGTCTTAAGTTATGTTACCATAAACTTGTTTACTGTATTGTTTAAATGTGAAAGTAACATTAGTCGACTCAGTTCCAACCCAACAATGTATATTGAAACTAGAAGCACTCGGAGAGCACAGACCTCCGCCAAGGCTGATCAGTGCCCGCCCCCCCATGCCAAGGAGGTTATGTTTTTGCCAGGGTTTGTTTGTCTGTCTGTCTGTTTGTCTGTCCGTTAGTGTGCAACATAACTCAAAAAGTTATGGACAGATTTTGATGAAATTTTCTGGTCTGCCCCACCCCCCACCACCCCACCACCCCCGTGGGCCCCCCCACCCCCGATCACCACCAAAATTTAATAATTTCTTCCTTATCCCATTTCCAACAAACCCTGAAAATTTCATCAAAGTCTGTCCATAACTTTTTGAGTTATGTTGCACACTAACGGACAGACAGACAGACAAACAAACCCTGGCAAAAACATAACCTCCTTGGCGGAGGTAATTAGGAGCTAATTATCGCTAATTTTGGAGCCCCCGGTGAGAAATGACGCAGAACGGTGGGAATCGAGGCACTGGAGTAAATGCATTTCCCTGAATTCTAGGAGTCACAAATTTTTGCCAGTATGGCCACGAAATGGGCGTTAAACTTTATTCTAAGTAGTCTTAAATGTAACTTGTAGAAACGCTGAAGAAGTAAATGTGTATTTTATAAGAATGTTACCAAACAGTACAGCTTTTGCACATCATAGAAGCTGAATTTAATAAAATTAAATATGTTTAGAAATGGTTAATGGGTATTAAAATGCATTGAGACCACTGTGAGATACATCGACCATATTTATTAAAATCAGTGCACTACTCCCAGATGGTGAAAAAGAACCAATCTTCAACTATAAACACTTCTCACATTTTAAACAATCACTATAACTTTACAAAGTGAATACAAAGCATTTCAGATATACATACTCACACAACCTGTATTAATTCTGTCATAAATCTGATGACAATGATGATAAAGTACACAGATACTGAGTTTTCATTCTTGTTCACAGAGGGACCTCACGAAGGCTTCTAAGTCGAACGTGAAGACGGGAATTATGAACTCCACCGTCCAGAATCACTGATGGTTCAATGGAGCTGCTTCAGCACTGGGGGTCATCCAGCTCAGCGGTGGTCTGGTCTAGTACTGATGTCACTGAACAAGAAGCTTCTAATGTAAACGTCCTCACAAAAACTATATTGTATATATTTATGAAAAGTGAACATTCTGAGACTCAAGCAGTTTTAAACTTTATTTCAGGATTCTAGTGCCGAGTCTGTATGTGTGTGTTTGTAATATGGCTGCTGTGGCTGTTGTATTTTTATTTTTTGCATTACAGCTTTTTCATATGAAACAATATTCAGCACTACTTGATTTCAGTACTGTAGCGTTAAGCCAGTGCACTATAAATTTGCTCCTCCAGCTGGGATGACAGCTACATTTTCTCTTGATCTAATTATTTTGAGGGCTTTTTTTCTCTTTTTTTCTTTTTTAAATCAAGCTGTAAATAAACATTCTGGAAAACGTTAACTGTTAATTGACTCGTGTCTTTTTTTTTTTCTAATTTGTATAACATATTGTGGCTTCATATTGGAGCATAACAGGTTTTGTGACAAAAAAAGTGAAGTGGGTGTTGAATTCAAGCCATGCGTGTCATAAGTTCTTCTAGTGCTTTCTCACGGTGATTTTCATGAACAAGCAACACTTCTTTGATTGCACTTTGCTGGAATCCCATCTCATTAAACTGAGCCAGCAGCCGTAGGAACTCAGCCGCCTGAAATCAGATTTCGAGGGAACATTAGTAACACAAAACAGGCTCAAAACTCTGACGCTGCTGCTGTCTTGAATTACCTTGGTCTCACAGTTCTGGAACATCTCCAAAGCCTCTTCCACCTGCCCTTCATCGTAACCCAGCTGAACCAGACGCTCACAGGCAACCAGGTACTTCAGGATCTGTCAATAAGAGCAGACATGGTACATCTGACTTACAATGAATGGACTTGCATCATTAATCCATAAAGATTCAAACATCCACCATCAAACAAAATCATCTATTGATCTAAAATGTTTAATAACTGTTGATCCATTAATCCTATCAATACATGTAAATAATTAAAGTAAAATGCAGTTCATTATCCTCTCATAGTCATCAGATATGACCCATTTGGATGTTCAGTGGGTCCGTAGTGAACGTAGCAACAGTCATTTTCTGCAACTTTGATTCACCAGTAAAACCCATGGAGTTGGATTAATAGCAGTGGATGGACACACTTGATTTATATTCAGTTATTGAAATATTTGCTGAAAAAAGTTCCCTTCAGTTTTTTTCTTTCTGATATAATAATCATCAACTTTAATCTGAGCTTTTATGAACATCTACATGATCAATAAATATAGGGAAGTACCTGAGTTTCACTGAAAAAAACACAAAATGCAAAGGATAATATAATAAATGGTGATAAATAATTTAAGAAAGGTTAAATAGAGAGAAAAATTCATTTGGGAACTGCCACAGAAGTAGTGCTGGGTCTTTATGGATTAAGCATCAGGACTTCAGAGGGTACTTTATAAGGAGTTCATTTCCATGCACTGTTAGAAAAGGAGCACTACATGATGGGTCTTACTAGGGAAAACAGGATTTACCTGGCAATAAATGTAAATCATTATTGATATGTGTGTGTTCTCCTAGACATGGTAGACAGTTTTAATAATCTGATTTTAACAAGGTTCTTTGAGATTCTGTTTTGTTTTTTTTTCTTTTTATGGTCATTTAACCATATATAAACCCGTGTAACACCACTATAGCATACTTACATATTGTCATAGCCTAGCATGTCCTATAAAAGACAATACACACGACTTGACTGTGTCTTAACAGTTCAGGTTATACAAATATTTTACACAAGTAAACCAGGCAAACCGAAAAAATGGAAAACACGTCTCAGTCTTATTGATTCCTCATCTCTGTATGTGGAGTTTTCTCACTGAAACAATTTGTGTCAGTTTGGTGGAGGCTGAATTTTGAAATGTTTTCCAGTACATTCTTTATACCCAGTATGGACATAAGGAACAATTACCAGATTTTGTATTACATTAACATTAATCTGTAAAATGCGAGCTTTTTTTTAACCTTTAAACTTAACATGTGATTGACATAATTGTATTTATAATTTTTTAAGCTGAAGTAACTTAAAGAATTGTAGTGTTTTCCCCTGGAGGTTTCTGTTGGGTGTCTGTAAATTGGCTTAAGAGTCTGGTTTTGACCAGCTCTATACATAAAGTGTCATGAGATAACTTTTGTTATGATTTGTCACTATATTAATAAAATGTGATTGATTGAAGTATTCTCTACCTTCTCTGGGCTTCTGTAGCCGGTCTTTTGCAGGGCTAAAATAGCTGTGCGTAACGGGTAGCCCTTCTCAGTGATGGTTTCAAGCAGCTCCCTCTCCTCCTGGGTCAGAGCTGACAGAAGCTCTGCTGCCGAGTCGAAGAAAACTCCATGAGAACCATTGGTCCTCATGACCTGGTCAGAAAACAGGATAAGTCATTGTAAATATTACCTGTGGAACGTCAATATTTAAATACTCTGTAAGTAAAACTGTGATTTTATACAATTATACCTCTGCTGCACTTGTCTTAGAGGTAAATGCTTGTTATCACTTGTCATTGGTTTCTTGTCATACATTTGGACAGATTTAGTTACTTTCAGGTGACCATTTTTCAGCCCCTGTCAGTTCAGTATATCCCTAAATGTGCTGATTTTGAATCTTTGTGATGAACTTCAGGATCAAGTGTTCATTTATGGGTTGAAAGGACTCTCCTTGTTCTTAAACTAAATAAAGTCTTTAAAACCCATTTTAAATTAACTCTTAAATGCTTTGTGACAAACATAAAAACAGGACTGATTTCTGACATCTAATATATTATGGTTCTGAAAGGACAGTGTGTATACATATCCTCCTGAAGAAAAAAAATTCTGTTTCCAATCAAGGCAATCATTTAATTATTTATAAAAGCCAAAGCTTTTATTTTCCTGGGTCTCATATGAAGATCTGAATGTGATGCATTGCTGTAGATTAAATTACACAACAGTAGGTTATATTAAATAGGTCAAATGGTAAAACACAGAAAGGAACTGTTTTACTGCATATTATTTTTCATATTTTAACTATGCCAGTACTTAAGTACAGACTCTGAATACTTAATCCACTAGTGAATATTGCACAGATGGAAAGCTGACCTTCTGCCTGCGGTGTTTCACAGCAGGCCCTGCAGAGGAGGGCCTCTGCCGCAGTAGTCTGGATGGAGAGCGAACAGCAGGTGGTGTGTTTTGGGAGTATTTTCTGCCCACAGAACCCAGGGAGCGGTTCCTCTTCTTGCAGTTCTTCTGCAGTGGGGGGGCCTGCTGTGTCCTCTGCTGCTCCAGTGCTTGCAGAGGCTGTCTGCTGTCTTGAAGACAGGGTAAGGAGTTTCTGTGTCCTCTGAGACACTGAGGTGAGTCCTGCTTACAGCAGTGAGCTGAGGAACCATAGTGCATGTCTTTAACTCTGGATATGGGGTCTCTGGGTGAAGCAGTCCAGGGCCGCTCCACATCCTTAACGGGGGACACTGCATCTTCATTATCCTCGTAGTAACCATCGTCATCCTCTGAGTCAGATATGATGAACTTGACAGAGCGATGGTGCATCCAGGCATCTGCAGAGGTCAGGCTGTGACTGCGGGGCCGCAACCTGGGGTCAGCGCTCCTGGAGCTGCCTCTGCGGGGGTCCTGAGGACTGCTGAACATTAGCCAGTACGGAGGACAAGAAGGGGCCTGAGAAACTGGCTGGTGCCCAGTTAAAATCCATTTCTCCAGGTTGAATACGTACTGCAAAAAATAAAAACAAAAGGTTTGAGATAGTGAGGAAAAACTTCCTTATTCAATTTAAGGGGTGTCAAACATACGGCCCACCGGCCAAAAGCAGCCCACCAAAGGTTCCAATCCCCTAGGATGACTTTATGAAATGCAAAAATTACCCTGAAGATGTTAACAATCACAGATTACACAATCATTTTAGTTCAGGTTCCACATACAGACCATTTTGACCAGTAAAATACTATCATAACAACCTATAAATAATGACAACTCCAAATTTTTCTCTTTGTTTTAGTGGAAAAAAAGGAAAATTACATGAAAATGTTTACAAACTATACTTTCACAAACAAATATGAATATCCTGAACAACATGAAATGCTTTAACAGAAGTGCAATTTTAACAATATTCAGCCTGTTATTAAATATTTTGTGTCTTTGTAGATCCACTTTGATCTGTAATTTTTAATGCACATATGTAAATGATAAACTGAGGCATAATATTGTTAAAATTGCACTTATTTTCAGATTGTTCTTGTAATTCACATTTTTAAAGACTAGTTTATAGATCTAAACATTTTCATAATGTAACTTTACTTTTTTCACTCTAAAATATAACACAGAGGAATTTGTAGATGACATTATTTATAGGTTATTATGTTATTTTACTGGTCCAGCCCCCTGGATATCACATTGGGCTGAATGGGGCCCCTGAATTAAAATGAGTTTGCCACCCCTGATGGAGAGGTTTAAAGGTCAGTGCAGCTGTTACCGGACCTGTTATTGTAGATATAAAATGTAAAAATTATAATCTAGAATAACAACATTTTAAACTGAATATGTTCATTGAAATGTGTCCTGACAATCAGCTGCTATACTTAAATATTTAAGTAAAATGGACCCAGATGCTGCTCCTCATGGTATAAAATAGGAGACTACTGGTTTTACCCAATACATATGATTGAGTAAAACAGTTGTGTGAATTCTGGAAGTTATTAACATTTCCAAATAAAATACTCTCACACTGAACATTTATTCGACAAATAAATGTAGTGTTTTTCTGGCTCAAATCATGCAACAAAAACAAGCCTATGTTCATTTTCTGTATTCTTATCTATTACTGTAGTCATAAAGAAATCAGCATTTGGTAGAATGAATGATTCCATTTTCCTTTTCATTCAGACTCAAATCTGGAAATGTGAATCTCTTAATTTTTTTCCAGACCTGGACATTTTTTCAATAAATTAACTGAAGAATAACGAATAATACCCAGGTGTAAAACATACGGCCCAGGGGGCAAATCTGGCCCACCAAAGAGTCCAATCTGGCCCGTAAGATGAATTTGTGAAATGCAAAAATTACACTGAAGATATTAACAATCAATAGTGTAAAAATCATTTTATTTCATGTTCTATACATACACATATAAACCAATTACATCTCAATTGGGTCAGACCAGAAAAAACCTGTCATGTTAACCTATAAATAATGACAACTGCAGATTTTTATCTTTGCTTTAGTGTAAAAAAGTAAAATTACATGAAAATGTTTACATTAACAAACTATTCTTTTACAAAAAAATGTGAATAACCTGAGGAAATATGAACAATGTGAAATGTTTTGAGAAAAGTAAATGCAATTTTATCAATATTATGTGTATTTGTAATTGTAATGTAAGTTGTAATGCACGTGTAAATGATAAACTGATAAACTGATGCAGAATATTGTTAAAACTGCACTTGTTTTTCTTAAGATATTTCAAGTTGTTCATGTTATTCAGATTTTTAAAGAAAACGATGTAGATATAAACATTATCATAATGTAATTTTACTTTTTTCACTGGTGTTATTTTACTTGTCCGGCCCATTTGAGATCATATTAGGGTAAATGTGGCCCCTGAACTAAAATGAGTTTGACACCCCTGGAATTATAAGTCATAAAAACTTACTGAATGCAAGCTGCATAACAAAGAAACATGTAATATCTATAAACTGTGGAGTCAAACTAATCACTGCTAATGAACAGATGGAAAAAAATAAAATGTGGCTGTTTATTTGTATGTGTGACCTCGGTTTCTTGTAGAATCTGCTTGCAGTCCGGTATGATGATTCCTGGATCTGTGACCAGCTGCACTTCCTCCTGCAGTGCACCCAGTGGAGTCTGAAACGGGACGTCCTCCAGTGTGTTCATCATCGCAACAAATAATCTGCAACAGAGAAAAGATGCTGAGATTTCCAGTTTCCAGCCCAATATTTTGTTTCCATTTAGCTGCTCGGTCACTTACGCCTGTCAGGTCGTCTTCTCCAGGTCTGCAGTTTCGTGAGGGACTGACAGGTGTGTGGAGTAAAGTACAGACATCATTATCGTATCGTACGTGACAAATCTTCTCATCACTAAGCCTCTGACATCATCTGTGGAGTTGTTTACCAATAATACCTCAGACATCTTTTGCAATCTTAACACCACACATATAAAAACATAAATAGTAAATATAAAAAAACCACAATAAATGTCTACATATAATAATAAAACAATTCAAAAATCCATTAATGCTGTTTTCCCTTTTTTTCATATTTTACAGTGAATACATAATCAGTATAATATATTGGATAATTTTCCACAGGTTTGTATAACCATCATAACTGCAGAAGCATCTTTTTCATTCAAAGTTAAAGCCTCATTTCAGACTGTGTGACTTTCACAGTGGACATGAAGGAGGATTAGGGAAATGCTGAGGTATTGGGAAACAACGGCACAATGCTTTCCACAGATTAGCTGATGATTACATAAAGGTGACAGTGTATTAATTTCTTGTTGCACTGATTCCTCAAGTTAAATGTCTCACCCACACTGGCCATTTACTAGATACTGATTTTGGTAAAGACAGTAACTTTTGTGTTGTTTTAGAGGCAATAAAGGATTAGAATTCTGTACAGAGATATACATTTTATTTATATATTTTAAACAATTACAATAAACTGATTCACAAACTTGAGGGTTTTACAAGTTCTGTAACAGACCTCTGAAAACAGAAGAAGAAAAGAAGCAGGTTTGAAAATTTACTGAAAGAAAAGGAAACTTAAAGCAAAAGGAGAACAGATCTGGTTTAATCTCATTTTGTAGCACAAACAGCATTTTGAGGGTACAGCAGCGTGGTTCAGTTAAGAGAGCATTTAGGTAAAGGCTTGATTACAGACGTGTGAATTCAGGTACCATTTAGTAACATGTTACTACATCACTAAAGGTGAGGCAAGTTTCCAATGCTGGGGAACATACAAAGAAAATAAAAATACCCGAGGGTGGTATCTCCCTAAACAGACATAGAGCGGCAGTCATCTCACTGAAACAAGATTATCCATCTGACACTGATCTGAATCTGCACATCCAACACCTGCTTCGATTCAGTCATGATCGTTGGGATGTAAGTAACGAAACAAAACTCCAAAAGGTACAGTATTTTATTAACACTTAAAAGTCACTTTTCTAACCTGTTAATCCTGCTTTGTGAAGAAGCCATTTGACCGACTCCTGTGATTGAGGTTTGATGGTAAACACATATACATTCCCTAAAGATTGGGCTGGAAGGAGCAAAACACTGAAAAAATAACCATTGTGGCTGTTTTAAAAAGGACACTATTTATTTTACCTGCTCTGTTTAGTGTGCTGGTGCATTACGCTTCACAACATGTTCTCCTAATTAAAGTCGTGTCATACAAACTGCTTACAAATGCTACCCAAGCAGTGTAGCTCAACATTTACAGCCCATTTTTCATGTGGACACCATTATTACAATGGTGATAAAGAAGAAAACATCAAAATATTGATGTGCTCATGGAATATCATGCCCTTATGATATAAGGCATTAATTGACTTGGTAACATCACGTCATCATATCTACACTTTCTCAACTTCCCCCGTTTTCAAGTGTACAGTATGATCCCATTATGTTCTTTGCTTCCCTCACTGCCAGAGCCCATCACCACAAAAAGAGCAAACAAAAAAGTCTAGCTACAAATCTTTTTATGAATAAAATTGCATTATCTTTATATAGATAAAATGTTAACAATCCCCAGAGATTGAATATTTTAGAAAGGTCCACCTTGCGAGTGCACCGCTAGAAAATTAACATCAGATGCACAGGACCAAAGGTTGTTACACTCTCATAACTTGTTCAATAAAAAAAAAACACTCTTGAGTGACATCCAGGAGCCTTCATTACCTTAACTACATTTGCCACAGCTTATCTGTCAGGGGTTAGAATGAAAACCCAGAGATGCTGTCACGATAATCCAATGATTTCAGACAGTACTGCTCTCAGGACTTTGTGAAATGAGTGACAAGATTCAGTTGTTAGCAGCGTCCGCCTGCCGTGGCCAGTTCTCCTCTTCGATGCCTGAGTCGTATTCCTCCTCTGCAGACTCCTTGGCTGGAGCTCTGAAAAGCAAATGGACACCACAGCTCAGGTTTCACAGCAAACATCAGACACTCAAGGCTTCACGTTTATTCATCTGGGTCTGACTTCAGGACACGATATTTATGTCTGTTATTAGTCACCATGTTATATTGGGCTTATTGTAGAGGCAAATCCTTTCTGTGTTGTGGATGATGGGACACGACAGACGACACAGTGACACATCATCACTTGCCTTCTTTCATAACGCGTGTGTCATTGGGAGGGAGGGTTTAGTGACTAAGTTTGTCAAGCAAGAATCCAAGTGAACAATGGCATGTTAAGCAGTGTGTATGAAACTGTCTGTCTTATTTTCGGAAGAGACAAGTGTCAAGGGAAGAGGACATTGTGATATGGCCAAAACCTATTACATAATAGAGTAATACGTTTTTGCCCTCTGTACGGGACAGGAGTTTCACGGGTTTATTTAGAGGGGAAAAAAGGAACGGAAAAATATATATATATAAAAATATATAATATAGCTGATAAAATGTTTTCACTTGTGACAATTATTTAACGCAAAAAAGCAGAAACTTTTACTATGCTGTGTGTCAGGAGCATAAATCCCTATCAAGTAACTGCTTATTGCTCTTAATTACTAGGCCTATAACGGTACACAAAATTTTCGGTTCGGTACGTTTTCGGTTTTGAAAGCCACGGTTCGGTTTTTTTCGGTTTGGTACGGGAAGAAAGAAAACCCCCTCAAATGTCTGTCATGCATTTATGAATTTTTGAGCATTCTTCCACAAATTTTTGGAGACAATAGAATATAGAAAAACAGGAATAATATAATTCTGCTGCTATAAATCAAATAGAAAATAAAATATTACTAAATGTATTTTAAACATTAGTATTGCACTTTTCCCTGAAAGGGAGTTTTGAACAAACAACAAAAATCAAATCACAGTTCTGTCAGTTCACATTCTGCATAAAAATAACAAAAAAATTCCATATGAAGTGCAACATTAAGAAGAGGGCAGTACAGCAGATAACCCTGTTCTGAGGGGTCAACGTAACTGAAGCATCCAAATCATTCATGGAAGGACCAAAGAAAATGATAAAAAAAAAAAAAAAAATTACAACACACTTGTTTTTCTGTCTGATGTTGTTCCAGATGTGCTGTTAACCATTATCCACAATGAGATAGAAAATCAGATAAAATTCCCATCATTCTTCCCATCTGTCACATGGAACAATCATCTGGCTGACATGGAGTCTTGACACTTTGGTGCTCACCTGATGTATCTGGGCTCTGATTTTCCATGGACAACATCTTTGTTCAGCTCAACAGCCATGATGTCTGAGTGAGGCACCTCGAACATGGGCTCCAGTAGAAGTTTTTCCTGTACAACATAGAAGATATAGTCATTGTATTAATTATTATGTTCTATATATGAACAACAGATATATAAACAAAATGTTCTTATTTTTAATATGAGCACAGATTCTGTTTATTGTATATTTTTCATTTTATATCCTCACATTCTCTCTTGTAAATAACTCTATGCTCTATACATTTTGTAATTAACATCACAAATCTTGCTTTTTCTTTTTTACTCATGCATTTTTAATTAGTATTATTATTATTATGTGCATGTGAATACTTTTTCTCATCTCTTCTATCTGATGGCACCTACATACCAGAACAAAGGCCTTATATTGTGAAAACTACACCTTGCAGTAAAACCGATTCTTATAACAATTCTTTTTCTTAATAAAATGAAATATTTGACAGCAAATTCACATACCATAATAGATCTGAGGCCACGAGCACCAGTTTTTCTCTCCAGGGCCATCCTAGCTATGGCCCTCAAGGCATCTTGAGTCATATTGAGTTCACACTGAAAGAAAAAATACAAATACATCTAAAAATCTATTTGGTGTTGCTGAAACATGATATATGTACATTTGATGGAAATAAGTTCTGTGTGTATTCTTCTGAAGTCTACAAATCAGAGTACATACTTTGTCCATGCTGAACAGCGCCTGGTACTGAGGCACCACAGCATTACGTGGTTCAGTCAAGATTCGGACTAGCGTGTCTTCATCCAGACTGTGCAGAGGAACGACGACAGGAAGACGACCCACAAACTCTGGGATCATTCCAAACTCAATCAGGTCTCTGGCTTCAACGTGTTTCAGAAGCCGGTCTTTCTCCTCAATCTCTGCCACCGTGTCAGTCTCTCCGCTGGTGTTTGCCAGGTCTGCAGCAGCCGCTGCACGTCGCCCTTTGCCCAGGTTAGAGGGTGTTCCAAAACCCAAATACTGAAGAATCATGAAACAAGTTAGAAGCAGGAATGATAAGAGACTGTGATCATGTGCACATAATCTGTGTTAAAAATCACCTTTTCATTCTTTCTTCTGCTGATGATTCTGTCCAGTCCATTGAAGGCACCAGATGCAACAAAGAGGATATTTGTGGTGTCTACTTGCACTGTTTCTCCTCTGAGTTTCCTGGAGTTTTTCTCAGGAACGTTGACAATTGTCCCCTCCAAGAGTTTAAGCAGCCCCTAAGAGAGACACAATCGGTCAAACATTCTGGGACAAAAGAACAAATGCAGCTGGATACAGGTGACACCTACAGCTGTGTGTTTTCACATCAGAATCTGTCAGTGTAATGCCTGTAAAACAAATGGTTAAGAGTTTCATCCAAGGTCAAACACGTACCTGTTGGACTCCTTCTCCTCCTACATCCCTCAGCTGATGAATTCCAGGCACACTGCCAATCTTATCCACTTCATCCAGAAACACAATGCCTGTGCAAGAAGCAAAGGAACAAGAACAGCAACAGATTAAATTTGGCTACTGACCATTATCTGAAACGGTCTGTGTCAGGAAAAAGCTGTAGTGTGTAAATATGCAAAACTGGTTAAAAAGTGTCAGAGCAATAATAACGATTTTAGACTAACAAGGATTAATCCACTGTTTATTTCTACCAATACAAGTCTGGAACTGTTTTTTTACTTTTCTGCTGCTTTCAGTAATCTGGTCGTGCCATAAACACATTCCTAAAGAAAATTAAGTCAGGACATAATTCATTCTGAAAATTCAAACAACCAAATAATACTATAATTTATGTTAAAGAAAGGTTTTCCACACTTTCAACACAATTTGACACACTTTAGATAACTACTGTTGTTTCACTGTTTATTTGCATGGTAACTTGGACCATTTTCACTATTGTGTGGTTTTACCAATACTAAACTTAAAGGTGCTGGAGACTTTCGTGACGAATTTTTCATCAAAACTGTAAAACCTCAGCCATAGCCGAAGTATCACGAATCTGTAAGTCTTTCTTTGATTACTCACCTGAATCTCTTGCATTACGGTAAACAATTTCGAAGTGCCACCCACCATAAACAAACCGTGTGTTTACAAATGAGCCGGGAGGTCACTCGGGCATCTTCGGAATTTTGTCGCGATGTGCACTGTGGGAAACGGAGGTTCGCGCAGCCACCTGATAGCGGCAGCACGACCATATAGCATAATATGGATGAAACAAACACGCAGAAATGGCTGGAGGAATATACATAGAAGGAAGAAAGTTCCTGCCATTTCCGATCGTGTCTGTTCTAGCTGCCGCTGTCAGGTGGCTGCGCGAGCCTTCGCTTCCCACAATGCACGTCGCGACAAAATTCCAAAGATGCCCGAGTGACCTCCCGGCTCGTTTGTAAACACACGGTTTGTTTATGGTGGATGGCACTTTGAAATTGTTCACCGTAATGTAAGAGATTCAGGTGAGTAATCACAGAAAGATTTACAGATTCGTGATACTTAGGCTATGACTGAGGTTTTACAGATTTGATGAAAAATTGGTCACGAAAGTCTCCAGCACCTTTAAGTCATTACATTCAGACAGACATACTCGAGCCATTCAAAGATAACTAATGTATTGTGTTTACAACTGTACAATGTTATTTCTGACAGCTTTATCTTTTTACAAAATCAACTTAACATAATCCTCAGTTTTAGCCACTTACCAGTTCATATTTTGTCAATATAAATGTTTGCAAAATGTTTGTTATATTATGTAAATATTTGTATAGATAACATGAAAAAATCTATGGCATAACGATGGTGATAACTGGCATTCATTGTTAGGCTTTTCACAATCAAAACATAATGGCCTTTCATGCAATAATTGGGGCTAAATGCAATCATTTTGCATAATCGTGATAATCATCCCCATTCACAGGTATAAAAAGTTTTAAGGAAATTAACAGAAATGTCAATCCATCTCTAATTCCACTGTTTTAGATTTGATTTTTAAGTTATTGCACTTATTTCATCTTTAATACTTATACTTCAAACATCAGTAAAGTCTTTATAGTTTTCGGTAATTGTCCTTACATAATAAAGCTATGTTAAAACTGTCCACTGCTGTTTTTTTTATACAAGGCTTAGAAGACAAATAGAAAAGCAATTTGTATTTATACTTTCAATCAATGCCAGTAAATGTTTTCTTATGAATATCTATCCATCTATCTATCAATCAATCTATCCAATATAATTAATGCCAGACTTTTACAATAATGGTGGCATGAAATTAACAGGTAAAAGTAAATTATTTGTTTGTATAACAATTACATAATTTTTCATCCACATTCATAATTGACGCACCCTTATTTGTGGTAATTATTACCTCCGCCAGGAGGTATTGTGATCGCTTTGCTTTGTCTGTTTGCGTGTTTGTTTGTTGGCAAGATAACTCAAAAAGTTATGGGCGGATTTTCATGAAATTTTCGGGAAATGTTGACTCAGGCACAAGGAAGAAATGATTAAATTTTGGTGGTGATCGGGGGAAGGGGGGGCAGATCTGTCTTGGCGGAGTTCTGCGCTCTCCAAGTGCTTTTCTTGTTGACATTGCACTTCGCATTCTTGTATTAGTCAATAAACCAGATATGCAACATGCATGTTCAACCTGGAGGCTCCTCTACTGTTACATTCAGTCTGTCTGCCCACCTTGTTGAGCCTTTTCCACTGAGTAGTTTGCATCTTGCAGCAGTTTAGCGATAACTGACTCGATGTCTTCTCCCACATATCCAGCTTGAGTTAGTGTTGTGCAATCACAAATAGCAAATGGGACATCCAGACATCGTGCCAGCGTCTGCGCCAACAGTGTTTTTCCTGAAACAAATGAGAACAACCAGGATAAAGTCAGCCACAACAGATCTAATCAAATAAAGTCCTATCAGATGTAATAAACACATTTGGACAGAACACTTACCAGAACCAGTTGGGCCCAGAAGTATGATGTTACTTTTCTCCAGTTTAATGTCAGCATGTGTGGAGTCCAGAACCTCGCCACCCCTCCTCTCCTGAGGTGCCTGCTGGCTCGCCTGCTGTTGCATGGATGCTCCCAGTGCATTTCCATGAGGACTGATCCCTGCGATCTGCAGAAGCTCTGAAACAGCAAACCACCTGCACAGTTAGCTTTGTCACTGATAAGGAAGAACAGCAGGGTGTGAATTCAACAATGCGACTTGGAGAAGTAACTGTGTACTTTAATATGAGTCACTAGGTCTGAATTCTGTGGCTTCACAATGATGGTGTATTTGTCAAAATTTCCAGGGGGAAGGGAGTAAACAGTCCAGCCTAAAAATAGGCCTGACTTAATCAGTAGCAATGAGGAGAGCTGGACTACATATGCATGTGGGTCAGTGGGGCATCGTGTCCTGTTGTCTGTTTACACAAGGATTTCAAATTTATAATTTACTTCCTGAGTTTGTCTGGCTCACCTCAACAAGTGGTGAAGAAAATAACCAAGCACTGATATAGAAATGGTGTGTTTCTTTAAATATACTCTGCACCATCTGGTATCCATCACAAGCTTTATCCGATTAATGAGCCTTTGTAATTTACAAGCATCGCTATAATACTGTAATAAAACTATTTCTGGGACATTTAAACAAGGTGTCACTGACAAACCACAGTAGTCTGTACATTTTGGCATTTGTGCAACTTTAAGAAAAGTCAGAAAATACTGTTTACATCTTGTGACGTCAAAGGTCACCACTTATAAAGGAAACAGTGAGGAGAACCAATCACTTACTTGTGAATCTGTATTCATCCTCTCGTCTTCTCATCTCTAGCTCTACAGGAAGAGGATGAAATTACTCAAATCAATATAATCATTACCTTTATTATATTATCAATACAGTCCTGCAAAAAACTATAGACAACTGTGTGAGATCATTATTGAACAAATGCCAAATAATACAGATTATTTAAGACCAGGTATGATTCAAGGCTACAGCTGAAATCTCAATGCTCAGTTGATTATGTTTTGCTGAACAGATGGCTCTTGATTCTGGAAACCTCTACTCAACCATAAATGACTTTGTAAAACAGACTTAATGTTCCAGTCACTCTTACTCTAAATCCTGCATTTTCAGGCCGTTTTATTTTAAAAATTGTCCAAGATATAAATATATATTTAAAAAGCATAAAAATATGTTTATGACTCCACTGCAAACATTATACACACAGAGTACAGTCTAATTCTTAACTGACATGACTGTAAATGGTACATCTAAGTTTGACTAAATCACTGGATTGCAAAACTGATACAGCCGTTGAAGTTACACATTACCACACGAACCTGTCTCTTTATTTTCTCTGCTGTACAGTATAACTTGTCATTGCTCTTGTTTGGGTTAACTTTAGACAAAGTGGAAACTGATTAACCCAAATGACTGATGGGAATCAAATTATACCCTTAAAGTAATTACAATAAATCTCATCATTAGAGACTGAAGTCACTTGATGTAAAACTGACCTCGCGGTGTTAAAGAGGGCTGTTTCTCCACCTCCACCTGCTGTCGGCTGCCAGCAGGGATGTTGTTATAGATGCGCTTGTAGTGATTGTACACTGCAACTGCTAACACCTTCTTTGCATACGACTGTCCAACAACATACTTGTCGAGGTAAGCATATATCTGAAACAAAAACATTCAAGTTAAACTTAACAAAAGACAAACATATGACAAAATCACCAAATGTAAGAAGGACATTTAATATCATATTGGGACAGCTGTGTTTTTTGTTCTCACCTTCTTAGGGGGAGGGGGAGGTTTCTGTGCAAATGCCAGTTTCACAGCCTCTGCAGCTGATTCTGGCTCTTTGTTTAGCCCCTTCTTAGAGTCAGTTTCAGACAGAACCACAAAAAAGTGATGGCACTTTTCACATTTGACAAATCGTGTTGATGCTGTTGGGAAAAAATAAGACATAATAATTAAATATTTGAATTACAATAAATATACAGTTTTAATAGATTAATTACAAAACAAGTTTGCCGTTCACTTCTGGGCATTCAGGTCTGAAAGATATCCTTCTAGATCATTTTAATGGTATCACATATTTAGTGTCTTATGGGGTAGACAAACTCTCCTTGTGTTCCAATCTAATTTTCTGATTTGTGAGAGATCTGTTCTTTAACTCAGACACTTATTATTTCACTTAACCAGCACTCTTCATGTTCAGTTTCTATTACTACAACCCCAGTCAATGTTACCTTTTTATGTATACTCACATACAAATGTCTCTACATGTGTACAGGGATCTCCACATTTAGGGCAGCGGAGTTGGCTTCCTCCTTTGCCAGATCCTCCAGATCCAGAGAGTCTCTTCCCCTCACTGATGCTTTTCTGTATAAATACAATAAGTCAGCACTTGTTAAACTACAACCCTAAAATTCAAGTCACTGAAGGATACAACAAGGGTAAATCAAGCTTTACCACAAAAGAGATTACCTTTCCACCATCACTGCCACTGTCCTTTGTCGTCCCATCTTTAGAGGCATAGCAAATAGCTGTTTCTGAAAACGACCTCACCCGCACCCGAGGAATTAAATGGGCTTCTCGAGATCCCTGACGACTCAGGGAATACAACTGAATGCGGGAGCATGACAATCCTGTAAAAATAACAGCAAATACCATGACCTTTTGAACTCTGTAAAAAAACACTGTAATTTATGACAGGGTTAAACCAAGGTCACTACTCTGGTTGACAAATAAAGCAATTCAAGAGTCTCTAAAAAACTAACAGAATCAGTTCATATGATGACCTCCTTCAGTTCTTGGTCACAAATGTTAGTGAAGCAAATATCTGAGTTTAACTATTAATTGAACAAAAAAAATCAGAAGATATCACCATGAGCTTTTAGAAATGAATTGTTTTTAATCAATAGTTAAGGATATTAATTATTAAATGGTAACTACTACAAATCCTAGATTAACAGATAGTGAAAATGTTGTTAGTTAGACATTATTAGTTTCTAACAGATCAGAGAAAAAAGCAAAAACAAAACAATTTTATAATCAGAGCAAACAGTCTGTGGTAAACAATACGCCTGTTCATATTATTCTCCATAATATATTCTGTCAATTCCTAATCATACTTGGTACAAGAAAATATTTTCTCTCCTTGTGTTTGTCTACTTGGCATGAATGCAGGCATAAATTTGTATGAAGGCCACATAAACAAATGTGGAGAACAGGATATGGCCTTCAACCAGCCATGGAAAAATGAGAAGCTCAGACCTAGAAGATGGCCTACTTGTGTCGCATGGACTTGTCTGATATGAGGAGGCTGACACAGACCAGAAAATAAGGCGGTATAACAAAGTCCAGTCCTCAAAACAAACACCACTTACAATTATTATTTTGAAGGCTGAATTCATTTATATTTGTTGTGCCATTTCAACCAGTTGTGCTTTTAAATCTTTTAATCAAAAGTTTTGTATTGAAGTGTTAATTTGTGACGTTTTATACATTTCCTATTTTTACAAGCTTATGTAAAAACTTAAATGGCTTTACCTAAAAGAAGAAAATACTCAAATATGAATAAGCAACTGGTGTGTGTTCAGTTTGTAATTCAGCTAGGACCACTTTTAACTAAATAATGACATGCATATAGTGTTACATATTCTTATTTTGATATGCAATTGAATAAATTTGGTGATGGAGTTTTGGTGTTACCACACAGCTCTGGTATATAATGTGGGCGTGGGGCGTTTGTTTCGCGTGGTGTTATGTATCGTTTAGCTGTTATATAATTTGTTTCCAAACCTAGCTGACTGCTATGCAGTTTACAGACAGCCTGTGTCAAAAAATAGCTCAGCCAAATGAGACATAATCTGTTTTTTAGCATTATAGTTGTCGTAGTGTTTACATTGTAAAACTACAAATGTACTAGTTTATAACTGCAATTTAGAATAAACATATATATTATGTTAACTAATGTAACGACCCAGTAAACGCAATTTCCACCTGCTGCTGACACTACATTACTGTCAAAACAAACACCGGTGATCTAGGTTAAGTGAAGACCTACTTTACGAACCAAAGCACAATGTCATGTAACCTAGCTTTAGCCAGCTGGCAAGGAATCCACTTTTCCTTTCTTACCTCTGTTGGCAGTATTTAGCAACAACCTGGCAGCCGAGGTGCATGTGCAGGACATCACTTCTTCTTTTGGCTCAAAATCCTGAAAAAACAAACAAACAAACAAAAAAAACCTGAACGAAGTGTACTGGGTCAACAGAATCTAAAGCTAAATGGGGCAGGCCGGTTAGAGCTAAATATCTCGTAACTCCAACGTCACTGTTAGCTTTAGCAGAACAGGACATTTACTGCTGCTGTCAACAGCCCATGACAGCTCAGACGAGTATGGTCTGAGAAATAACGGAGATACTGCGGCTGAAGACCCCTGGCCAACTAGCCCCAACCATAAACGACAAGCTAGGTGAGGTAAATATGCTACTGTTAGCTAACTAGGCTTAGGCCCAAACCAGAGCCACCTAGCGTTACAGTCAGTGAAAATGACAAACCTGACAGGACAGGCTAATGGTATACGGTGGTTAATCTGAGTGGTTTAACCTTGCAGCACTGCAAACTACAATTAGCATTAATTAGCTAAGTTGCTAGATAAATGCATGGTTGAGGTCTGGCAAACTAGGATAAATGTAAGCAAATGGTTAATGTTACTCACTGGGCACGGTGAAACCAGTCCTCTCTTGACAGCCCCCCTTTTAAAACACTAAATATGCTAAGTCACTGCAGCAGCTAACGCTCTTTTCCTTCAGTATGATAGGTCAGTGTGTCATACTACTGTCACAGTGCCTCTACCATAAATTATGAAATGTTGGGTCGTCCAGGCCGCTTTTTCCCAGGTGGGACACGACCTGAAGTGATATAACGCCTGGTGTTATGAAGTAGGTCGGTTAAACCAACAGCTAGCCAACTAGCCCCCCTCCGGGTACAGTGGCTAACACCGTTGATCTCAACAATGTGAGCGGGGAAAGTAAAATGGAGGCCTGTGCTGTACTTTAGGCATTCACACCCATCCAGGTGTATGGAGATCTGAGCTCATCCCACTGAGGAACCGGTATGACTGCTGGTGCGTTTACGTGATCATCGTACTCTGCACTATCGACAGCACATGGTGCGTTACAGTCAGTTCGGCTAAAAAAAAACAGATCCACGAAATTCCTTCATTTAAATAACAGTGTAAAAAAAGTTTGGTGGAAGTGGACGTACTGATTTTTTATTCACTTAATGTAGAAAAAGTGAAAAAAGGAGAGGCTCTAAATTGTGGTCTGACACATTAGGAAGGCGGCAATAATGTAAATTAGAAATAATCGATTTTACTCTAATGCACCAAAACCAGATAGTGTTAAATAACCCAAAAATGTAAAAAAAAAAAAAGTACGAATTTGCATTAAAAAGTAGTTAATGAAAACAAAAAACTAAACTGAAAAAAAGAAAAATGAATACTCATGTAAAAAGCAGATATTAGACAAAACTCAAAAAAGTTTGTTGTACAATAATGAAGTATTTCTTTGTTGCATCTCACTTGTCCCATTAAACACTGAATATCAAATTTAGAAACAGTATTTACATGTTAGTGTTAAATGACTTTTACATGTTACATTTTTTTAAATATATATTTTGTATCATTCTAGATTTAAAACAAGAATTACAAATTACTACACATCTCTTGTGTTATGCTTGTTCTTCTTTAATCCAGAAAATAAGGAATAATGATAATATTTTTAAGATTTCGGAGTAAACCCAGTCAAGTACCATTTTTGGTACATTGTACTTTGTCAGTAACATAATTTTTGCTGATTTTGTAATTAGTTTTATTTGGCATAACTATTTTTCTGCCCTAGCTTTGCTGTAGTCCAACTTTTTCCAATGTTGTATAGTTGGTAGTTTGCAAAATAGCTTCCCTTTGAAAAAAAAAAGGGTTTGATTGTAACACCAAAGAGGGGACCTTTCTGTATGAAGTTTGCATGGGTTCTCTTTGGATACATCGGCTTTGTCCCACCATCCAAATTAGTTCATCTAAATCTAATCCATGGATGTGAATGTGAGAGCGATAGCTAGTTTGTGTCTACATGTCAGCCCTGTGATGAACTTGTGCCATGTTGAAACTCATAAAACAAAACATAAACATCATAAATGTCTTTAAGACCTCATTCCTACTAACCCAGTACCTTTTACCTTTGAGCGCAGCCACATGACTTAAAGCCCCAGATTTCAGCCTATGTCTTTCTCTCTGACTTCTATCTGATTTTTCTCTCTCTTTCATTGGTCAGGTGTACTAAACATAAAAGAGCCAGCTAAGCACCATTATCTAGACATTGAACTGTCTGTTTCAAAGTGTGCCATTAAGGTGACAGGCAAAGCTTCCTCAACCCTTAAAGACTTTGTACTGTTATTGTAGCCACTTTCAAATGGATTGTTCCTTACGTTGAACTTTTCCTAAGTGATTCATCACTATTTATACAAATATTATCATTTTTCAGGGATTTTCATAAAGGCTTAGAGTAAATTCAGGTTATTATATCAGAGGCAACTGAATAAAAAAAAAAAACAGTAGTGAATGTTGAATGTCTACAATTGCTGTGATTTGTCAAACTATATGGGTTTTATTGGTGACTCAATATTGAAGAATATGACATATTTTCCTTTACACTATGAGGGCTCTGAACATCCAAATGGGTCATACCTGATGCCACTGTAAAGCTGAGGAACTGCACTTCACCGGAATTATGTAAATGTATTGATAGGATTAGTGCTCCAAAAGTTATCAAACATTTTAGATCAGCAGATACTTTGGGTCACCAGTAGCTGTTTAGAGCTTCAAGGGTTAAACAAAACCTGCATGAGGACTTTTTTTTAAAGCTGGTTTCCAACAAACTAAAGTCACAATATTACTAGAAGGTTCAGCCTCTGCCCTCAGGGCTTTGACTAAATGAATTGCACATGTAAAGTCTACAGTCTTCAATAGAAGGACTTATGCTGTATATCAAATGTAACCCTGACTATACTTTGGAAAATAATCTGTAAATATAAATATTTGGAGGCCAATCATGTAACATCCATTCAGTCTTGTCTTTGGTGAAACATTTATTAATAACAATGTTTTATTACATGAATCCAAACAGCCTTGAACTTCCATTACATGAGGAAACATATAATACTTTTATTTTTGTCCAAAACAAATATCTCTAATAATCACCCATTACATAAAAGCTGCATAAATAAAACATGTCAACCTGTATAAAAATGAGCTAACTGTAAAAACTTTACACAAAACCAACTTTACAAGGTTTGTTATTATTTTCAGCCATGTTTGAGTTTGACTTTGCATGTTTTCACGTTGCGGTTGTCCCACATATACAAACGCTTCTTGTTGGGGTAATAAGACAACATGGCCAAGGTACCGTTAGCTGCCCGTAAGTCAAAAGTTACATCAAGAACACTTTCCTTCTGTAAGTCAAAGGTGTATGTTACCCTTCTGTCTCTGGCATCTGTGACAAAAAGCACCCCACATACAATAAAAGCATTGCCTGCTTTCGCTGTAGGATAAGCAACGTCGATGAGAGACACCACAGAGAAGGTCTGATGGTTCAGCTTTGCAACCATCATTTTATCATCTGTGTCTAAAGCGAAGATGACCCACAGTCCATTTTCATCCACTGCAAACTTAAAGTAGGTCTTGGAGTTGTGGAAAAGATAAGCAAGGTTATGATATCTGCTGTTTTCCATGATCAGGGTTCTTGCCCTCCTCTTGTTCAGGTTCAATCTGTACAATCACAACATTAATGAGGGTCAGTTATGGCCACAAAGACTAACTCATAGGAAACCTTATGTCACACTTACTTTATGAGTTTGTTTGTTCCTGCGTTGTGAAAATAGAAGTTTCCTTCATAAACAACATGACCACATCCCTGGAAAAACCCCTGGAGATCTATGATTTTATAAGTTGACGTCTGAAATTCTGAAATGTTCTTGTACTCCATCAATACTCGACCTAAAGAAACATTACAGTGTTAGTTTGTAAAAAAAAAAAAAAAAAAAAAAAGAAGAAAAAATCTTCAAAAATCTCTGTGAGAAAATGTAAAGTGGTGTTAAGTAACCTGAAAAATGCTCAGCCATCCAGAATCGACCGTCATCCAGCTGGGAGGCATCTGACATCCAGGCACCAAAAGTGGCTGGCATTTCAGTGACTTTGTCTGAGCATTTTATGTTTTTAATACTGCACTCTAGATAAAAAAAAAAAACAGATATATGTAGTATTCAGGATAGATAGATAGATAGATACTTCTCTTAATCCTGACTGACAGACAGGGAAACAGAGAAGGCTTAAGGTAATCAGAGTTTGGTCGTGTACATTAACATTTAACTTTGATAGAGTTAGTGTCCGTTCTTTAGATTTTGATCAAATGCATTGATCTATGGGGGTATTTAAAGAATACATTGAGTTTTCTGATAAGCATCAGCCCTGCCCTGTACACCTGAGATTTTTATCCTGACTTAGAACTAAAAAACAAGGTTTTGAGCCTGAGTGCCATGGTTTAATCATTAGACATTTATGTTTTAAGAAATAACTTGGTTCAGAACTGTACTTCTGGAAAGATTCTGAAATCCAATGGAAGGATGGATGGGAAAATAACATAATTAAACTGTAAAACACCAAATACCAGTCCTACACCTCAGTATAATAGAACTATACTTGAACTTTACTTATGTGTCTTCATTTTAAGATGGTCACCAATGCATTTTTGTCCTCTGTAGGGGACAAAAGTTTCATAGTTTTACTTTAAAAAATTCAAATGCCATTGCAAAAGACATTGCATTCAAAAAAATAATTGACATAAAAAGTAAATGTATCAGAAAAACTGTTGCATTATGCAGTTTCCAATCAAGACATTTCTTCATTGTAAAAAAGGAAAAACTTTCATTTTCTTGGGTCTCAGGATATTATGGACAGACGGACGGACGGACGGACGGACGGACGGACGGACGGACGGACGGACGGACGGACGGACGGACAGACAGACAGACAGACAGACAGACAGACAGACAGACAGACAGATAGATAGATAGATAGATAGATAGATAGATAGATAGATAGATAGATAGATAGATAGATAGATAGATAGATAGATAGATAGATAGATAGATATTCACCAGTTCTTGTTCCTCTTTCATCATTTGTCACATTCTGCTTGTTTTTCTGGTGTGGAAATGAAGAGTCTAAAGCAACCATGAAAAAAAAAAGGTAAATACTTTTAACATCAACACATTTATTTAAACATGTTTTCATAAACAAGATTAATCAAAACCACTCTAAATGTTCCATAATTCATTAAATATTTTAGTAAAATCAATCTTATATCTGGGTAATAAGGCTGATTCAACAAAAAGAGTTACTATTCAAGCTAAACTTACATGAAACCTGGGAATACTGGGAATGTGTAATGCAATTTGTTTTAATTTTAAATATTTATTTTAATGCTGTTCGTATTTAGCTTTTTAATACCCCAGAAAAGATTGTGCAAACAAGATAAAACACAACAGGATGCAGCTGTCGATCAGTTGCTTATATGCACAAGCATTAAATGAAACCAAATATCCAAAATGAATAGAATGTGTTTTTTATTAAGATTAAATTAAAATAAATTACAACTCTGTATTCAGTAATGTCCTGAGTAATGGCTCTGCAAGTACCTACAATGCAATGTGTTCTTACCACTTTTCATAAATGCATTGATGAAGTTTTCCGTGATATTGAAGGCATCACTCTCTTCAGTCTCTTCAGGTGAAAAGGAAGCTGTAAAATAAAATAAGGTACACTTTATATTGCATCATCACATACTGTATAGCAGAGATTGAAACTCTTCTTTTAACATCTGTACAAAGCAAAACATTATTACTCACATGTTAAAATTGCATTTGGAGACTCTGTAACGTCCTCTGTATCATTCAGTTTGTCTCCGTCATTGTGTGTGAAGAAATCAGAGACTAAAAAAAATGAAAATGTGAACAGATTTTCAACAGTATTCAGTTGTTTAGCAGATTTTATATGTGTATCGTTACATTTCCCAGTCAGAAATGATTCAGTTTAAAGAATATTGAATTAAAAAACATCTTAATTTCAGTTTAAGGATGATGAATTGGAAAAAAGACCATATTTATGCTAAACCTCTGGAAACAAACTTGCACATGTGTTCATACCACTTTTCAGGAAAGTTTGGATAAACTTTCCACTGATGTTAAAGGCTTCACTCTTTTCATTCCATTCAGGGTAAAGTGGGGCTGCAAAATAAAACAAGACATGATCAGTAACAAAAGAGAAAAAGGTTTTAATGTTTGTAAAATTCACAATATTATTAAAAACAATTACTCACATGTTAAAAACTGATCTGGAGCCTCTGTAACATCCAGTCTGTCTTGGTCGGGGTCTTGTTTTAATGACACTGACAGAGGAAAATGTTTTTAAGAAAAATCAGTTTAAGTTGTTTGTCACTAATAAAGATACACAAAACTGTTTATCATATACAAAACACTTAAAGATATGACTTTAAAGTGACAATTAAAGTCAATAATATTTAATTTTCAGACATACATTTTAGGACATTTAATAAGCAAGATGAATATAAACTGCAGCAGCTTTTCATCATTAAATATTAATTGACTAAAGCTTATATTAGCATAATAAGCATGATGGCTCAGGAGACATTAAAGCATTATGTAAGTGGTCGATTATAGAAACAAACAGCACACACAATACATTCTTACCACTTTTCATAAATGTATGAATAAAGTTTTCAATGATATTGTAGATATCACTATTTTGAGTCAGTTCAAGGGAAAGTGAGGCTGTGAAATAAAACAAGATGAACTTAATAAAAAGACAGACAGATGTTTTAACCTAAAATATATATAAAACAATATTATTACTCACGTGTTAAAATTTCACTCGGGGTCTCTGTAACTTCGTCTGTATCACTCAGTCTGTTTCTACCATCATCTGGTTTTAATAACAGAAACTCTAAAAATATAGAAAGAATTGGGTTTAAGATGTTTGTGAAACTGCTTGACAGTAATGTCTGTAAAATGTTGGGGTTTTTGATTTTTTTTTTTTTTCTTACCAGGACTTGTATTTGTGTCTATAAGTTTCTCTGAGTCAGTGCCTTTTAAAACCTCCATGGTGTCTTCTGTTGGATGTTGTGATGATTCTGTAAAGAGGAAGGTGTAGTTTTAAACAAAAGGCATAAACATTAACACTGTATGAACACATTAACACTGTACAGAACCAAAAATATTCATTGTTGAGAACTTAATTTAGCAATTTCACTTTGATCTGTGTAACTAAGCTTGAATTCATTAAATATTCTCACCAGTTGTTGTCCACAATTTAGTTGAATGTTGTTTTTTGCTGCTTCGGACAGAATACGAAGAGTCTAAAGTAACAAAGAAAAATGATCACACACAATTTTTCTCATATTTAGTAGTAAGAGATAGCAGTTGTAGCCTGTTACTTTGGAGTTTCAGTTCACTACAATTTATTATAACCTTAAACGTCAACTTCAACATTGCAATAATGTTCAATGTAAAAGTTTGATAGTTTATAAGCGTTAAAGCAGCGTGTGACTTTCATCACATTTTTTTTTTTAAATTCATAAAACCGCAGTGATAGCCTAATTATCACTAATCCATTAGACTTTCCATGCTTACACACCTGAATCAGTTCCCTCATGGTGAACAACTTTGAAAATGACTCCATCATAAACACAGTCCACTTGTTTACATAACAAACTGAAACGTCACTGGAGCCTTTTCAGAAATTTTGTTGTGAAATGCATGGTGGGAAGTGAAAATGGTTTCTCACAGATTCGTCAAGAAAACGATTCAGATCGTAAAATTCTCCAGTCCACCAGGGTTGTTTTAAATAATGACTATAGTCATTGTAAAGGCAACATTTGGGTTCAGCACTCAAGAAGAGACAGTGAAATTGTTGGTGTGTGGAATTCCCATTCCCACAATGCACTTCGCGACACAATTTCTGAAAAGGCCTGAGTGACGTTTTGGATTGTTCTGTAAACAAGTGGACTGTGTTTATGATGGAGTCATCTTTGAAGTTGTTCACCGTGGGGGAAGTGATTCGGATGTGTTGTAGATTAGTTGTAGATTAAAATAACACATGATTTAAGGTTTTATTTCTTAACAGTTTTCTTTTCTATACAATAAAAATATGACCATTGGGCAGCAAAATGTCACTGAGAAATAATTTGCAAAGTTAATCAAATGTGCTCTCAAAAGTGACTCCATTTTCTCACATTTGCAAAATATTTCCCAAAACTGTATTTGGATTAACACATCCCTGGATATCACAGGTGTTACTAAATCTTTATGCAACATTTACTTGAATTTGCTTGAACAATTTTAGATAATTTTATGCATTTATCAACTAAAGTCAGATTTTTAAATGTTGAATATAAACTGTAGTGAAATGAAAATATTCCCATTGACACCAGTGATGTAAAATGTGTACAATAAATCAGTTTTCTTACTTTTTCATTTTCAACAATATTATAATATTTTGATTTTCCCTACTCAAATTGCTTGAAATTTAATCAATAAATGGTTTAAACATGTTTAATTCACCACAACATTCATCAAAATGTTGTCTAATTTATTACGTAAGCAAAATTTTGATTTATTTGCTAAGCATTAATTCACTCTAGTCCCACAGTAAGAGAATACATTTACATACAATCAAACACACACATCCTACCTGGGAGTAATATGATTGGTGTCTCTGTGGTTTTCTCAGTTGTGGCATCATTTAATGTGTTTTCTGGTTGAAACGTTACTGACTCCAGAGAAGTTGTATAAAAATATTGGTTTTAACACATAATCCATGTCTGTTAAAAATAACATCCTGTGACTGTAAATGACTTTGTACCAGTTTTCATAAAGATGCCCAGACGTCGCCCGGACTGGGTCACATTCTCAACACCTCTGGTGTCTTCAGTTTGATGCTTTGTTGGTGATTCTATCAAAAAGAAAAGATGTTAGGAATGTGTAACGAGCAGCCTGTAATTTGGACACAAAAGACTAAACAGGATGTGGTTGTTTTACACATTAATGAAAAACAACATGTCCTACAATTTAAGTGGTGTCCCTGGTGTGTTTTCTGTGAAGGTGTTGTGACTGTTGACTGGATGGAAAGATGATGAGTCTTGAGTTTTTCAAAAGCATTGGATTATGACAGATTATGAGGAAACCCTGAAATAATCCAATTAAAAAACAAAAAAAAAAGATAAAAATCTGCACATATTTAAGATGATTTCAGCATATTTTGGTCATGGAAAGGAAATGAGTGATACCTGAGTAATAATGACTGTAAGGAGGAAGAAAATGTAGTCCTTGAAACTGTTAATTACTACAAATGAATCGTTTAGGATCTGAGGTAGGATTTATTATTTCACTTATGATTATGTGTTACTTCACATTTTAAGGGAGTGAAATTCACCCATCTATATTTCAATTAGAAGTCTATAGCACTGCTATAGACTTAAATTCTGTCAGTTTAGGAGATATTGAGGCCTTAGTTTAAGATCAGGAACAGAAAAAAAACATTTACATTCAAGTGTAACCTGATCAACATTAGACAAATATAATAATCTGATATTTTTGGCACGTCAGATAATATGTCATTGAGCCAAAATGCCATCATGTACAAAAATGGATTAAGTCAAATCTTTTACACAGATGAAGTAGTTCATGAGGTCCCATTCTTACATCTTATCATTAATATTGAGTACAATTAAGGGACTGGGGAGTAAAAAATAATAAATAAATAAATAAATAAATAAATAAATAAATAAATATACATATATATATATATATATATATATATATATATATATATATATATATATATATATATATATATACATATATATATAATTTTTTGTTTGTTTTTTGTTTGTTTTGTTTGTTTTCTTTTTTTTTTCTTTTTCTTTTTTTTTTTGCAAAATCTTCTTGACACTAAAATAGTTTCTTACCAAATTCTCTGTATTTTTCTGTAGGATTCTCTGAGCTGGTAGCGTTTAAGAAATCTCTGACATCATGTCCTGGACTTTGTGTTGGTGGCTCTGAAGAAAGAAAAATAACACTGAATATGAGGATATAGTGTAGTGACACTATAAAATACAAATGAAACATGTATTTCATACCTGACAGGAAGTTAAATGAAGATTCTGTAATGTTGTTCATGTGACTGAGAGTGTCAGAGTTGTGGTCTGAACGAGGTGAGATTAACTCTGTCAACAAAAATAAACAAAACCACAAAGGATTTAAAGGGGTGGTATGTACTTTTTGTACTAGCTGATTTTTTAGAAATGACATAAATAATCATTAGAGCGCTCTGAAGTTCTGCTAAAGGTGTCAGTACATTGGATTGTGGAAAGATGAATGGAATCTATTCACACCAACAGAGCAGTGGATTTATGTGACCACTAGAGGCAGTAGTGAGTCACTCTGCTGGCCTCTCACAATGAGAAAAACTAAGCTCATGGGGTCTTTGACTAAAGCATCAGAAAATGATGAGATGGAATAGAAAAAAAATAGGACCAAGGATCCTGTAGTCTAACAGCATATTTAAAGACATTAATTGACATTTGTTTGACCTTTCAAGGCCACTCAAGGTCAAAGGTCATGGCACCAAATGAAAGCCCATATGTGACTTCCTATCTATTGCCAATAGTAATTATATTAATATCTTCATCTGTTTTGAAGTTGTAGCAGTTTGCAAAGGTTTCCCATTATAATGACATTTTTAGAAGAAGAGGAAAACTTGATGCCATAAAACAGATATGTGTAAACAATGAGATTTATATTTTATTCACTGAGTGATAGTGAGCTGAAATCAAATATTAAGTTTTTTTTTTTTTTTTTTTTACATCTTTTCTGAGATGTATTAATAATCTACATCATTTTGATCAAGCTCAGAAAAAAGTGTTACTGCAAAATATAGGATTTAAGTTTTAACAGATAACTTGCAGATGATGGTTTCAGGGTAAGTTAATATATAAGTGAATATATTCAGTAAGTTTCCTACCTGTTGATACTTCAGTAGATGTCTCTGTAACTTTTTCAATCATGAGCTCATTCCATTTGTCATCACTGTTGTCTGTATGAGATGACACTGTCGCTACAAAATATATATTTGAGTATTATTAAAAGTAGCTTCATATTAGAGACTTTCTGTTGCTCGGTACAGTTACTTACCAGTTTCTACACTAAGAACTGGAGGTTTCTCAGACTGAGTAACATTCAAGACACCTCTGGGGTCGACGAATGAATGGACTGACCGTTGATCTAAAGACAAAAATGACATTCAACTAGATGACATTGTACAGACACATAATATTACTTTCTTTAAGTTGATGATCAGCTTCATTCATGTATTTTTGTGGAATATTTACAGAAATTATTTCCTACCAGTCGTGTTACTCTGGGAGCTGTTAGTGTTTTTTGCTTTAGTTCCATTGAAGATCTCTTCACCCAAAGGAGGAGGAGATGAAACTAAAAGAGTGGATAAAGATTAGGAATTACCCTTAGTGATTCATCTTTGTTTAAAATCATCAGCAGTTAATCAAAAATATCAATAGATACCTGAATGCATGCGTAAAATCAAACTAAAAGGCTAAAACTAAAAAGTGTGTTGTAAGTTATACTTCCTCCAACTCCTTTTTGAATAGATGAATGAAGTCATATTTTGTTTTCATGTACAGTCGCAGAAAAAATTATTAGTCCATTAAAAGTCATCAAAAACAATGGTTATGCAATCCAGTACTAACTCCTGTGTGTATCATGTGACTAAAACAGACAGAAAAGAAAACATGGAATGTAAAAGCACTGTTTTTGGCAGTACAATACCATAACTATTAATGTAAGAACTGAAGTGATTTTGGTTATTATCAAGAAAACTGGGGAAAATGGATAGATATCAGCTTTTGAAATTTAACTCTTATGATATATATATATAACTCTATTTTTGTTGTTATCATTATATTTGTCCAAACAAATGTATCTTTAGTTGTACCAGGAATTACAATGAACAAGAAACTGAAGAAAACAAGGGTGGTCTAATATTTTTTTTCCGCGACTGTATATGTATACATTTTTCATGTTTTCTTGTAATATGTTTTCTTTCTAAGGGCTAAAGTAGGATTACTTTTGTTTGTTGCATATTCAAAATAAACTAAACTGAAAGATGTGGGTTTCAGAGCAAGAACGATTAACCCTTCTTTTATAAAACTGACATTTTCCAGCCACCTGTCATCATCAGTCTAAATCTTTTTTTTGACAGGTTTCAGTGTCACATCTGTAGAGTCTGTGCAACTATTAAGAGACTAACTATTAAGTTAATTATTAAGAGAAATGATAAACACACTCTTTTCATCTCTGAAGTCATTCTGCTCTTGTGTGTGTAATGTAATGTGAGAGATGTTCTTACCCATCAGTGTGTCAGTTTGACAGATGTGTTTTCTCATCTCGGTTCTTGTTCCTGAGGGGTAACAACCAGGACCAGGAGGGCCAGCTGGGCCAGGAGGACCACGAGGACCAGGAGGACCTTTAAGTAAACACAAATAAAAATACTGCTCATTAGAAAGAAAACAGGAAAGAGAAGAAAGTCTGTCAACCTTTGTAAATAATAATTATCATCTTCCCACTGCCCTCCTGTAACTATAAGTACAATAAACATGCAAAATCTTATTTATTGTAAAATCCTGTGTAACATGTAATTCTGTTACTATACTGACATTAATTTGTTATACACTGTAAAAAAAAAAAAAAAAAAAAAAGCCATTGTTTTTACGAAAAAACAAAAAACAAAACAAAACTTACAGCTATGGTTACCAGAACATTACTGTAAAAGTAAGTAAGAGTAACATGTATATTCAACACTTACTTCAACACTGCATATTTAACCTTGTATTTCAATGATATTTACATTTTTAAAATGTTAACTTTACTTTTTTTTTATTACTTTTTATTTAAAAAAAAAAAAAAAGGATGACATTAGGCTGTTATTCCAACATCATGGTCATGCAATTTAACCAGAACCACATTGTTTTTTGACATACAAATCTGGTTTTGTAAACATACTCATCCTGTAAAACCTACAGCTATATTTGATTTAACTGTTAACACAAAAATCTTTTCAAATAAACAACTTTGCATTGTATTTTCACTTATATGTTGCAATTTTACAACTTCTTGGTGTCAATTCTATGGTCATTTTTTTATAGTGTAGTGCATTTGTCGTATGTAACAGCACAAATTTAGAAAACATTCCTGCACTTTGTTTTGTATCTTGCATTCCTATGTGACAGGTTTCCATGAACAAGAATAAAATAACTGAACTGAAAACTGTTAATTCACTATTACCTTATAACTACTTACAATAACTTACTTATTATTGGTATCTTGTAATTTGCTAATTATTTACATATTATACTACACTGTTGCCTATAATGTTGGAATAATTTTGTTGTCTTTATGGACAACAGTGTATTGATTTTGTAATACACAAGTGAGGCAAATTATACTCAAAATACTCTAAATCCATGTAGTTTAATGTGTTGATTCCATTACTGCAGACACATTTGATAATGAAACAAACTGTGAGAAAAGGTCATAGTTTTGAAGAGTCTCACAGAATCTCAAATAAAGAGAAGTCACGCAATATTTTGACAAGTAAAGCTGTAATATTGCTTAATAAACAAAGAGGATTTGTTGACAGTGGTGATGATAAATGTCAGAAAGTCACTAATATTATTAATGTGTCCTCCATAGACCACGAATACCTACTAAAAATTTATAAATGTGTGTGTGTGTATTTATTTATTTATTCATTGTCATTTTTGTGAATTTAATTTAAGGGCCAATTTTTGTTAAGTTTTGTCCCTGTGTTGTTAAAGGAGATTTAAAAAAAGCATTTTTATTCTTAACACTCTCCATGCTGCTGCCACTAGAAGGAGATAAAGCTGTAGTAAAAAGACCAGGAAATATCCCATAATTTTTCACTCTGAAACTGCAAGCTGAATCCAGCCTTGACAGTTTCTGTGTCATGTTTCCTCCCTGTTAATCACATTATTCATATCAGGTTAAAGTAAAGCGTTCATCTCTTACCCTCAATGAAAATGTCGTCGTAGGTTTCACCTTTCAGGACTCGGAGGGGCCCGGGGTCTCCTTTAGGTCCAGGTTCTCCCTTTTCACCAGGGCGTCCTTTACAATGAGAAGGTGCATCATTAGTGCAGACTATCAACCTTTTAATAGATTATCTACGGTAACACATTTCTGTAAATATTAATTACTTTCTCTAAGCACTAAATGTAAATGTGTGCCACCAGTAAGAGGAGCTAAAGACACACAGAAATATACAATAGTTCATATTTAGCAGAGGTGTCAAAAGTATTCACATTCATTCCTCTGGTAGAAGTGTAGATCCTAGGGTTTAAAAAGACTTCAGCAGAAGTTGAAGTATCAACTCAAGCTTTTTACTCAGTAAAAGTACGAATGTAATGGTTTCAAAACTACTTAAAGTATAAAAGTAAATGTAAGGGGAAAAAATGTCATTAGGACCAAAGCTTAGGCAGTGCCACAGGGGCCTATAGTGCGCTACCCCACCTCCCCAAAAAACATGTTTCTAAAGGCCATAATGACTATAATGTTATATTCAAATGTGAATGTTGAAACATTTGGGATGCACTAGTCTACCTGTTTCAGCCACATGTACGCCCTTTGAAAATGAAGGCATTTTAGTCCAATTCAAATGTATTAAAGAACCATATATGTGCACTACTGAGCATTAGCATGTGTTTCATGGAGTAGAAGATATGATGACTAGTTGAATATAAGTATTGGAATGGTGCAAAAAGTCAGGAGTGATGGATCACATACAAACCAATAGGGTGTCAGAATGATATATGTTTATACTTCTCATCCAACCACAATCAAATTCACTCTGTCCGGATGGCACATTTATCTGGATTTTTTTTTTTTTTTTTAATGATGACAAGCCAGAATGAAAACAAACCAAAATGAAATAGGAGTAACAAGGTTATTTTTAAAATGTAAGAAGTAGAAAGTACAGATAAGTGTGTGAAAATATAAGCAGAAGTAAAAAAAAAAAAAAAAAGTTGGCTGAAAAATAATTACTCCATTAAAGTATAGATATTCAAAATTTCTACATAAGTAAAGTAACAAAGTATTTGTACTTCGTTACTTGCCACCTCTGACATTTAGTACATATACAGTACCACAGCTGCAAAAACTGTAAATTATATGCACATACTAGAACTACTATCTTTACATTTACAGTTTTTTTAGAGGGGTAGATAGATGGCTTATTGTCATTACTGTAACTGTAGGTGTAGATTTGCATTGATAATTTTATATCTGTTTATCCTTGATGATGTACATAGTATTCACAGTAATTAATTCAACCTGTTATGTTTTATTATAAGTTTTATTGTTATTTTATTTTCATATTTTGTATTTTGCAATTCAGGAGATGCATCATTATTTGTTTGTTCTGTAACACTGTAAATAAAGTTACAAAACACAACCAAATAGTCAACTTTTTTTTTATACCACTGTGTGAATGAGTGTTTGACAGTCTTTCATGAATGGCAGCTGTATTCTCCTACAGACAGACAGTGAGTGGGATGCCCATATTATATAACTATGACTGAACAATGAATATCTGTGTGAAACTGAATGACTTGTGTCTTTGAGTTTGTCTTCAACACTTCTACACAGTGAAATAAACACATACCAGCAGTAAAGGAGATGCAGGCTGATTCAGTCTATTCTAAACGGCTGTGGGAACTGGTTATCAAATGTTTAAGACACTCACACAAACAAAGATCAATCAGCCCTCACCTTTTCGTCCTCGTCTCCCCTCAGGCCCAGGTGGTCCTGGAAAACCAGCTTCACCAGGCCGACCTGATAGGCAAGCATATTTAAGGTGTGGTGGCAAATTCGGCACAGTTAACCCATAAAGACACAGTGCTACTTTAGTGGCAGTTCCAAAATCTTTTTTCCTCTATATTTAACTTTTCCTAAGTGATTTATCACCATTTATTATAATATTATCCTCTGTATTTTGCGTTTTTTCAGTAAACATCAGGAATTTTCCTATGTTTAATTTACTGATCATGTAGATGTTCATAAAAGCTCAGATTAAAGTTAGGGGTTATTACATCAAAAAGAGAGAAGACTGAAGAAAAAGTTACTTTTTCAGCAAATATATCATTAAACCAAGTGTGGCCATCCATTGTCATTGATCAAACTCCATGGGTTTTCCTGGTGAATCAATGTTGTAGAAGACTACGGAGCCTCTGAACGTCCAAATGGGTCATATCTGATGACCATGAGAAGATGACAAACTGCATTTTACACCAATTATTTACATGGATTGATAAGATTAGTAGATCAACGGATATTAACCCTTTCATGCATAGTGGTCACTACAGTGGACAGCTGTACTCTTGTATATTCATGGATTTTGTTCTAGTTTCATATCAGCCAACACACTGAACACTTATGCATCACCCCATACACTGCAATTGATAACATTACTGTAACTTTGCTGTTCTGGACAAACCTGATCTAACATGTTTAAGTGCTTGTTATTGTTATTAGACTATAATTAACAACAAAAAGTTTTTTGTTTTTTTTTTAGGCATGTTATGTCCATGAAGTGAGCGATGACTAGTATTAGAGTACACTACAAACAAAAAGTTAAGGATATTTGTTTTTTGTTTTGTTTTGTTTTGTTTTGTTTTGTTTTTTGTTTTTGTTTTTGGCATATTATCTCCATGAAGTGAGTAATAACTAGTATTAGAGTATGTTAAAATGTGAGAAAACATCAGATTAGTAGCATTAAAAAGCTTTTTCTTCATAGTTTTCACACAGTATATCAGTAAATACATGCTTCTTTGCTTCAAAAATTAAACACATGGTGTCCAGCTGAATGGACATTTTTGCAACTCCACGAAAAATAGCTTCATTAAAAAAAACTTCAATTCCATTGTTTTTTTAATGCCTAAAGAGGAATAAAAACACTCAGGAAAAAAAAAAAATCGTCTTTAAGGTTCTCATAATTCATGCATAAAAGGGTTAAAGTTTACATCAGATGGTTTTGATCATCAGTGATTGTGTGGGTCTTTATGGGTTAATATCAGCAGGAGATCAAGCAAGACAGATATAGGAAATTATGGAGGTTATTTCAATATATGCTTTTACCTGGAGGTCCTGGTGGGCCTGAAAAATAAAAAAAAAAATCACAAATTAAATCCAGTATAATGAAAGCACAGCATCTTGAATTAGAGAACATTTATGACAGATACCTGGTAAACAGATTCCTCTGGAGTTATTACACAGCTCTACAAATGTCTTGATCTGAAATAGCGAAAAACAGAAAAACAGCAACAAGTCAGTACTGAATCTAAAAAACCTGCTCAAATGTGATGGGAAACAAATTAAGATGAAGTATTTAGGTCATTTCATCACATGGAAATAATAATCTGTTGTCTCAGTGTTGAACAATAAAAACACCTGTTAATTCAAGATATATAGTGTACACATACATACAATTCCTCCACTTTACTTTCATGTTATTTCCTTTTACAGGTGAATGTAGCTGTCACGAATGTGCTGTTGTATGTTAGAAACACAAGTAGCACCCTCTAAAGAAAAGCCATTTCCCAAAAGGAGGCGATTACAGTGAAGGGAGGAGCAGTCAATGGTCACACTCTGCTGCATCGGAGTATTTTGGAGGAAACACTGAATGGAAAACCAGACCTCTTCCTAATCTCTGCAACAGACCACTGGATTCTTTACATCACATACACATGGTTTTTATCCCAAAAGGGAAATGAGAGGAAAGGTTTCTATTAAAAATGACGGCAAACAGCTGCTGTTTACCCCCAGTTGTCTCTCATAATTACAGCTGATAAAAAATCCTTTTACAGTGAGTCAATGACAGTGCCGATGTTAAAAATGGTACAAAAAGAGCCCACATGTGCTCAGATTTGCTTCCTTACGGGGACTGAGGTGTATGTCACCAGCATCAGCATATCCTCATCTTTGTCAGGGCTTTGTGGTGCTTCTTCTGTGGTCCCACTCCTTCTGCTGCGGTGGAGTTTTTTTATCCTTTCGGCCTCTTCGGGGTCCAAGGTCAGGAGTCCTTTCTGCAGACTGCAGCTCTGGGACAGCTCCTGCATCTGGGCGTCCAACCTGCCCAGCTCCTGTGCCAGCTCTTTGTGCTTCAGCAGTAGGAATATGAGTCCTGCTGAGGCCACGAGCAGCAGCACACATATCCCCACCACCAATGCTTTCAGCTCAACAGAAGCTCCAGTCCTCTCCTTCATGTTTCCAGGTCGTGCACTGCAGACTGATCTGGGCGCTGAAGTTCACAAGCACATACAGCACATTTCTGAACACCTGCCAACATATGAGACGTCAGAGGGAAACTACACTTGGGCTGTTGGTGAGAAATAAACATGTCAAAATCTGTCTGTAGCAACCACATGATGTGTTGCGTAACAGCACACATCTGAGAAACAGTTAAATTGTGTAGGCCTGCTGATTTAGAAGCAGCAATTGGACATGTTTCCAGAAAGGCATGTCCTTCAGACAGTGTAGTACTTCTTATCAGTCTGGTATTTCAATATTGTCACCAGTAAAGTCCTACACAAAATTACATGGAAGTGGAACAAATAAGTTGTGAACAAGAGGGACATTATTTCGATATACAAAAGAGCTTTCATGGTGCTTTTAGTGAAACAGTGTGGGGATGTGCATGTGCTGAAAACCTCTTTTCATAAAAAGGCCTCTTCATCTTTTTTTTTTTAATGAACTTATTTCGCATTTCCAGTATTTCCAAACATAGAATCTGAACTTGTGTAGGTGTATGAATAACATTATCATGCTTTCAATTCCCAAAAAAGTTTATATATTCTCTTCTATAATGAGAAAAGCCAGATTTTCCTTTTTTTTTCTTCCTTTTTTTTTTTTTTTTTTTTTTTTTTTTTACATTTTGCACTCATTCATCTTTTATTTTCAGATAACAACCCACCATGAAAGAACTGCCCAACTAAATGTTAACCCTCAACAACCTAAACAGCCAGTGATCAAAAACATCTACTGATGTGAAATGTTTAATAACTTTTGAACCACTAATCCTATCAATACATTGAAATATTTCAATTAAAATTCAGATTCTCAGCTTTTCAGCAACATCAGATATGACTGATTTGGACGTTCAGAGGCTCTGTAGTAGAAATGGAAACATCATCATCTTCTGTAACACAGATTCATCAGTAAAACTCATGTCATTTGGCAAATGACTGGTTGTAGACACTGGTTTTTATGTTCACTTTGTGATATATTTTGTTTTAAAAAAGTCCCTTTTTCCACAGTTGTTTGGTTCTGACATATATGTATGATACAGTGAAGTTTAATGTTTTACTCTGAGGTTTAATGCAAATCTACATTAAATTAAATATAAATGCATAGGGGAAAAAAATCAAAGGATACTATTACATTAAGGGCAACAAATGTTTAAATACAGAGCAAAATTAATTTGGAAGTTGCCACAAAAATAGTTCTAAGTCTTTAAGGGTTAAGACTATAAAACGAAAAGGAATTGTGTCCCTCCTTTTCGAGCAGCGGAGTAAATCCCTGCTCCTTTTTACTTGGGTCAGTCTGACCCAGCTAATTAATATCCTCCTGAAAAGCCTCTACAGTTAAGGAATTGGACAGTGGGGTTTCTTTCTGCTGAACAAAACTAAATGTGAAGTAAACCCATCTAATAAAAGATGCTGAGAACAACCAGTGAAAGGCCCCCAGTTTTATCATTCTTATGAAAATTAAAGCTTTTTTCCTTCTTTTTTAAGCCTGTTTTGTGGTTCAGATGTGTACTTCTGTCCAGCCTGTACAATGCTTTGCTGTGCAATGGCACTTGTAACCACAGAGAGGTAGTGTTTCTAAGCAACCTGGAAAGTGAAGGCTTAAGCAAGGATTTATAAACATGCTGTGACTTATTTGGCCAAAGTAAGTTCATCATCTGTTAAACCAGCGGCGGAAGTTCTGATCTCTTCAAACTGCACCTTTTTGGAGGAAAAAAGTGAGTCAGATATTTTTTTATCATTTATTAATGAGGACTTTAAAATGGTAATATTACACTTAAGAAGTTACTTAACTGTAATGTATGTCTAAACATGTATATATGCTTACGTTTTACTCACAAAGGAAAGAAATCCATATTACTCTAAACAACTTAGACACACACAGACTTTCATCTCTCACCTGTTGATCCTGATACTCAACCATCAGTTCAAACTATAAGTTCAAAGGTGGAAAGTTATCACATTAATTCGTAGATTAATAAAATGCACTATTTTAGTTCAGTCTGTCATTTAAAATGTTTTAATGGTTGGATAATGGACATAATGTCTTTCTTGAAACTGGAAAAGATCACAGTTTCTCTCAGAGGATCAACTGAGAAAATTTCACATTACATGGAAGCCTTTCCTCACTTACTTTGACAAAACATCTATAGAAAACATAACAGAATAGAATAGTAATAGTACTCGTAATTAAGTGACTGTGGACCATTGTGGGTGGTTTGCTTTTTTTTTTTTTTTTTTTTTTTTTTTAGTTTAAGTTTTTGTTTGTGGACATGCTTATACCTGTGCTGAGAGAGAATGGGTCCTAATAAAAAGATTATTAAAAAAAAAAAAAAAAAAAAAGGTTTTAACGGAAGATTGAAAAGTGAACTTAAACCAAACCAAACCAAACCAAACCAAACCAAACCAAACCAAACCAAACCAAACCAAACCACAGTGGTGTTGTTTCTATACTGTTGCCCATAAAGTTGGAATAATGTTATTTTCAGACACATCCCTCAATTCATTCCTATTCATACACATCAGTAATCACAATCTATCTGGTCCAGTGATTACATACTGAGTCCCAGTTACACTTTATCTATTAAGAATAAATCACATTGTCACAGTCATTTCACGAAATGAGATCAAAATATTTTATTGCAAGTTTATGGGCAATTGTGTATTTTGTATTGAGGCAAAAATGGCAAAGGCTTTGTATTTACCTACGGACCAACAGATAAGAGGAGGGGTATGTGGAGGTTTTTCACCATCCACAGCATAAGTAATAGGTAATAAAATGACACCACTGTGTTTTAAAATGAGAACAGATGCCATCACTTGGTTTTCCACTGTTTATAACAGAAGAGACTTTTACTGTTTGTCTACTAAACAGACAAGAGAGCATCTGACGTGACACACAGAGAAAATGTTCAAGGATACTCAGTGTTTTGATGTTCCTCTACTGCTCTAGAAAAGGATGTATGATAATTGTGGATAAAAACTTGGGGAAAAGGGAGCATTTGAAGAGGAAGTCCAAGGACTCTTATGTTTTGATGTTAAATGCAATGATGAGAGAGCAGGGGTTTGCAGCTGTGGAGATAAATAGCCACGGTAAAAGATAACAAATAAGTCGAGGTCAGAGTAAGCTGGTGCATCAAACAGGTCACATCAGGTGATACAAATAAAAAAAAAAAAAAAGGATGCATATTCAATTGAACAAAGTAGTTTTATGACATTATATTCACTCAATATTTAAAAATTACAATAAAAAAATGGGACTGTATTAACCTTATTTTATTTACTTTTACCTTTATATAAATTGCTGAGACTAAACATTTGACCTTGTATAATGATGTACCAGTAAACATAAAAGTAGGCAAAATGAAGTTGATTATCATCATCAAAAGAAAGTTGATACTCAAATAAAAGTATACCACTATATCTAGACACCTGTCTTTTATCATCCACTTGTATCATAGTTTGAGTATGATTTTATTATATTTTATGGCCTAAATAGTCACTGGCGACCAAAAGAATCTACTGAAATGTTTAAAAAAAAAAATTTAATAACTATTCAGCCACTGATCCTACCAATACATGTAAATAATTCAGGTAAAATACTGTTACTCAGCTCTTAATCATCATCAGATATGAGCCATTTGTACGTTCAGAAGCCCTGTAGGGAACATGAAAACACTGTCATTCTCTGTAACGTTGATTCACCAATAACAATGATGTAGTTTGACAAATGTCATTGGAGATGTTCGTTTTTGTGATCAGTTAATGATGTATTTTGCCTAAATAGTCACTTTTTCTTCAGTTTTCGTAATTTTTTTTTTTTTTTATAAAATAGCCTTTGAATTTACAGAGTTTTTATGAACATGTACATGATCATTAAAGGGAAAATACCAGATTTTAACTGAAAAATCCAAAATGCCCAGGATAATATTATAGTAAAGACTGATAAGTCACTTAGGAATGGTTGATGTGGGGAAAAAAATAATTAGGAATTCACCCCAAAAATAGTTCTAATTCTGTAAATTAATCAGCTGAGTAAGACAATGGGTGTATGTTGGTATTGGTATAACAAAAATGAAAAAAAAAAAAAAAAAGCTAAAATAAATAAATAAAAAGTACATTTTTAAAGAAGTCACACAAATATTATAATAATATATCTGCAATAAAATGTTGTACAGTCCAAATGTGGTGAATAAGATCTAGATTGACCAGTATATCCTCCATCCTCCGTATTTGCACCACAGCCCCAGTATTCCATCACATTAAATATTTGTAAAGGATGGGTTGCACCACTAACACGAGGGATAAGAAGAGTAGCCTACGATACTGTCCGATTTAGGAGCAGATTTACTAAAAAGCGCAAAGTAGGAGAAGGAGGCCAAAGAATAGTGGCCGGTTTTGCTGGTATTCAACTAAAAAAGCTCCAGTTCATGTGCACAAATGCAGTTCATTTCAGTTCAGTCTAACCAAGCGCAGTGAAAGTTAGCGCAGTGCCAGATTGCGCATCTAGGCGCACCTGATGGGATTCGGGATCCATCAACAGACGCATCTTGTTGCTGTAATGTGACAAATATGTTTTTGTTTTTAAAGGGGCAGTGCATATTAACCCTTTCATGCATGAATTATGAGAACATTAATCAAGATTTTTTTCTATATTCCTCTTTGGGCATTAAAAAAACAATGCGATTATTATTTTTTTTTTTTTTTTTCATGAACCTATTTTTCATGGAGTTGCAAAAATATCCACTCAACTGGACACCGTGTGTTTAATTTTTGAAGCAAAGAAACATGTATTTATTGATATACTGTGTGAAAACTATGAAATAAAAACATTAAATGCTGCTAATTTGATGTTTTCTCACATTTCAACATACACTACAAACAAAAAGTTATGTGTGTGAATTGAATTGAAACACATTTTTTTAATGACCAGACATAGTTTTATTTACAAATGGCAAAAATGACACAAAAAAAAGACAAAAAAACGAAAACAAAAACAAAAAACAAAACAAAACAAAACAAAACAAAAAACAAATATCCTTAACTTTTTGTTCGTAGTGTACTCTAATACTAGTCATCGCTCACTTCATGGACATAACATGCCTAAAAAAAAAAACAAAAAACTTGTGTTGTTAATTACAGGCTAATAACAATAACAAGGAACTGATTTACACTCGAACATGTTAGATCAGGTTTATCAAGAACAGCAAAGTTACAGTAATGTTTTCAATGTCAGTGTATGGGACGGTGCACAAGTGTCCACTGGGTTGGCTGATATGGAACTAAAACAAAAAAATCCATGAATGTACAAGAGAACAGCTGGAGAATAACTGTCCACTGAAGTGACCACTATGCATGAAAGGGTTAATAAACACAATATGTGTCAATACGCAGGATTATAATCAAGGCTAGTTTCCATCTTTAGTCCCTACATGACGCACTTGTTTATCTGCTCTCACACCATAAACTGTCAATGCAAACAAATTAACTCTATTAACAAATGATTAACAGTGTAAACATGACTGTTATTTGTTTTATTGTTGGCACTGACTGTTGGTTTGCATTTTATGTAATTCTACTGGTTGCACAAAAATTCCCTTCTTGAAGATAATGAAGATTTCTTGAACCTGAACTCGGTTTAAAAAGTCCTTTTTCCAGTGTGTCCTCTGTGCGTAACCACCTCAGCCATGCCATGCGTCAAATGTTGAAGATATGCGTTAAATAATGGCGCAATTCGCAGTTAAATTTACAGTCACATGATTAAATTATGTTCCACGACACATGTAAATACTCCTCCCCAAAATGTGTCGTCTGCAAAGGAAACAAATACGTATTAATCCAAAGTATAAGGTGAGTCCACGCCTTTCCAAGGCTAAGGGAAGAACAAGGAAAAAGAGAAAAGATTATTTTTGCAGTTCCCAGACGCTGGCCAGGTGTGGTCTGAGCAGGTGCAGTCATGGAGGAGTTGGTACCACCACTCACCATCGGTCCCATGGTTGTCGACACAACGTTTGAAATCACCGTCCTCCTGGTTCTGCTGCTGCTGCTTCTGCTGCAAACCTGGATGCAAACAAAACGCTCAAATATTCCAGGTAGGACACTTCAGAAGTCTGCATAAACTGACTGTAGTGGACAGGTGACTGAGGTGGAAGTAAAATAAAAGGAAACATGACAACCCTTAGCTCCTTATAACGGTTGAGCACTTAAATATGTTGCACATGAACTGACCTGACTTATTTAATGAAGGAAATACAGTGTGCAAATTACAGAAACAAAAAAATAACACTGCAAAAATCTAAATCTTACCAAGTGTATTTTTCTCATTTGTAGTCAAAATATCTCATCACACTTAAAATAAGACATAATCACCTAAAAAGTAACTTTTCAGAGAGATATAAGAACTTATTTTTAGACAATAGATCTTCAAGAAATCTTACACTGGTCTACAAGGAAAATGCTTCCAGAATAAAAGTAATGAAATTTTACCACATGAGAGTCACTGATAAAGAAAAATCAAGTCAAAAATACCGGTTGGCTGAACTTTCCAAGATACAGCCTTGGGTCAAAATGTGAAATTCAAGAATTAACGAGAGAATGGGTTTGACTCAAAAGGAATATTTGTCTCAGAGCTACAAGATCTACTTCAAAACACTGTCTGCACATTAGAATACATTCACTTTACAGGTTCTATTTAGTGGAAGATTTATAAAACTATTATATAAATGTACATAAACCAATATATATGTGTAATAACACTTAATCATATACCTTGAAAACATCAACAAACCGGCACTTTTGTCATTTATTTTCCAATTAATCTTATTAAAATACGTAACATTTAGCACATTTAATCTCTGAAGCAAATCATTTCTAAAAAAAATTGTAGACCAGTGTTATCAAGGTAATTTTCACTTGTTCCATTGGCAGATTTTTTGCTTGATTCAAGATTTTTATTTTTTTGCTCGATTCAAGCAACAAAAAAAAATCTGCCAATGAAACTGAAAACTTACTCTTTAAGTGATTTTGTCTTATTTTAAATGTGATGAGATATTTTGACTAGAAATTAGAAAAATACACTTGGTAAGATTTTGATTTTTGCAGTGAAGACACCAATAAAAGAGAGAAGCAGAGTGCAAGTTGGTATACATGAGATGAGGGATAGGTTTTTGATGTGTGTATTACGTAATCTCCTTCATTTTTGTATATGTGTGAAAATCAGAGTTGTTTTTGTAAGATGATATTGGAGGAAGTTCTCATGACCCAGATCTGATGAAATGCTCCAGTTAAACCTTTGTCTGGGGTTACTGTTATGATTATGACTCACAATTAATGTTTACAATATTCTTCAAGTCATGGTGAAAGAGCATGAAAGTCCAAGTGGGAAGGTAATTTAGACTGCTTTAAATCCTTACATTTAATAGTCAAGTTAAAGGAATTAGAGAGACAGTAAACGTTGCACATGTGCTGTTTAACAGTGTGAGTCTAAAAGTACAGGCTGATTCTACAAGCATGATCAGAAATAAAATCCAAAAACCCTAAATGATCGGTTACAGGGAGTTAAGAGCAAAGAATGTGAGAGAACTATGCACACAGGGAGACAATAGACAATGTGGTGGGGAATGTAGGAGAGACATTTAATATATTTGGGTTAGCAAAAAACAGGTGTATCACATCAGGAAGGAGACAACTACCAGGTAAGATGGAGAACAACCAGAAAAACAGAACAAAATTATAAACAAGAAAAGCACTCGGAGAGTACAGACCTCCGCCAAGACAGATCTGCCCCCCCCCCACCCCCCACCCCTGATCACCACCAAAATTTAATCCTTTCTTCCTTGTGCCAGTATCAACATTTCCTGAAAATTTCATGAAAATCCATCCATAACTTTTTGAGTTATCTTCTATCAAACAAACAAACATGCGCACAAACACACAAAGATAAATGATCACAATACCTCCTGGCGGAAGTAACAAAACACACATACCAGTATCACTGTAGTGCGCATTATGCTTTTTTTTTTTAACAATGAGAGATCATTGTGTGTCTGCAGGTCCATCTTTCATGGCAGGAATTGGCCCAGTTCTCTCATACACCCGGTTCATCTGGATGGGCATTGGCACAGCATGCAACTTCTATAACACCAAGTATGGCAGCATTGTCCGGGTCTGGATTAACAACGAGGAAACACTGATTATTAGCAAGTAAGTCCCAGTGTTGGAATGGGCCCGTGAGTACTTAAGCGCTCCTTAAGTACAATGTTTGAGTGTTTTCATTTTGTGCAAATTTATTTCTCTATATCTAAAGGTAAGTTGTTGTATCTTACTACTGTCTGTGTCAGATGTTTTTAGATTCTGGGTTTTCATCCTCTTTCTGTCCACTGAAAATCTCTAAACATGTTCCTTTTCAATGTTTGTAGGTTTATGGATGACATGCTCCTACTATATGGGATGAGATAAAAGTTCTTCTTAGTTTTTTCAATTTTAGTTTGGGTGATTTCATTCAAATCACCAGATTAATTTCCTGTTTCGTTATTCTTTGTCAGTTTATTAGTCAGTTTGTTAGTTTGTTGGATTGAATGGATTCTATTTGATTCTAGTCTATTTGATCTTCGTTCTTCTGCAGCTATGCTGAGATTGTTCCATTAATTGACTCCTTAAATGAATTAACCCATAAAGACCCAAATATCCACCATCAAACAAAACCATCTCCTGATATAAACTGTTTAATACACGTTGATCCACTAATTCTGTCAATACATGCAAAGAATTGGTGTAAAATGCAGTTTGTCGTCTTTTCATGGTCATCAAATATGACCCATTTGGACAATCAGGGGCTCCGTAGTTACCGTGGAAACACTGTTATTTTCTGCAACATTGATTCACTTGTAAAACCCATAGAGTTTGATAAATGACAGTGGATGGAGACACTTGATTTATGTTCACTTAATGATATATTTAATGAAAAACTCACTTTTTCTTCAGTTTTCTTTGTTTCTGTAATAGTAACCTTCAACTTTAATCTGAGTTTTATAAACATCTATGTGATCAGTAAATTAAATAAAGGAAAATACATGATTTTCACTGAAAAACCACAAAGTAAAGATGATAATATTACAATAAATGGTGATAAATTACTTAAGAAAGGTTAAATATGGAGGAAAAATTCATTTGGGAACTGACGCAGAAGAAACACTGGGTCTTTATGGGTTAAACTCTTCCTTTAATCCTGTTCGATTTGTTGGAAAATGTATTGTCACACAGCTATAATTTGATCTTTTTTTCTGGGCTTGTTAAAAGTTGAGTATACAGAGATGCTGCAAACATATGATGTTCCTACACTATCGAGTATCACGGATTCCTCTACATCACAGGTGTCAAACATGCGGCCCGGGGGCCAAATCTGGCCTGCCAAAGGTTCCATTCCGGCCCGCGGGATGAAAGTGCAAAATTATCCTGAACAGTCCAGGTTGTCAAAAATTATTTTGGTTCAGGTTCCACAAACAGACCAATGTGATCTACAGTAAAAACAACAACACGATAACCCATAAATAATGACAAGTACGAATTTTCTTTGTGAAAAATTATGTGGAAAAAATTTAAGTGAAAGAAAATAAATAACATTACACTGAAAATATTTACATTTACAAAACTATTCTTTCACAATAAAATGTAAATAAATACATAAATAAAAACAAAGACGAACAACCTGAAATGTGCAATTTTAACAATATTCTGCCTGTTCCTAAATGTTTGGTGCATTTATGGATCCACTGTGATCTGTAGTTGTGTTAATAATAACAGATGGAATATTGTAGAAATTGTTCAAATTTTAGTTCAAAACTCCAAAATTTTAACAATATTCTGCCTGTTACCAAATGTTTATGTAACACTGTGTGTAATGCACATGTATAAATAATAAGTCGAGGCATAACATTGTTAAAATTGCACTAATTTTTCAAATGAAATGTCTTTTTTTTTAGGTTATTCACACCTTTTTTGTTAAATGTAAATATTTTAATAATTTAATTGGGGTTTTTTTGTACTAAAACAAAAAGAAAAACTTTAATGTGTCATTATTTATAGGTTAAGTCATTATTTTACTGGTCTGGCACACTTGAGATCAAATTGGGCTAAATATGGCCCCTGAACCAACATGAGTTTGACAGCCCTGCTCTACATTGAATTACACAAGAGTCTATAAAGTACTTCAGTGAGATCAGCCTGAAACAGTAAAATGAAACATACACATTAATGCAGAAGTAATGTGAATCAAAAACATGCTTTACTATATGATAACTCCTTTACTTTTTATACATTAAGTACATTTTGCTGATACTTTTTAAGTTTTGAGCGTAGTATTTTCAGTATGATGTTAGAACTTTTACTTTAGTGAACTATCTGAATACTCCTTCCACTGCTGAAAACAGAGGATGTCATTGTCTGGCCTCTTGTAGGTCATCTGTAGTTTATCATGTCCTGAAGAGTTCCAACTACACTGCCAGATTTGGGAGCAAACAAGGTCTTGAGTGTATTGGGATGGAAGGGAAGGGAATCATTTTCAACAGCAATGTACCACTCTGGAGGAAAGTGAGGACGTACTTTTATAAAGGTGGGTAAATACTTCAGTCAGAGTTCTGTCTTGGCTTGTTTGACCTCTGCACACTTACTTTCATTCACTGTTTCCTGGATGTTTTGTCAGCTCTGACGGGCCCCGGCCTCCAGAGGACGGCAGCTGTCTGTGTGAGCTCCACTGCCAAACACCTGGACGATCTGCAGGAGCTGACCAGCCCGTCCGGACATGTGGACACTCTCAATCTACTGAGAGCCATAGTGGTGGACATCTCCAACAAGCTGTTCCTCAGGGTGCCTCTGAATGGTCAGCTGCATGTTCACTGTCCACGCACATGTGTTCGTTACTGCATAATCGTCTGTAGAGGAAATACCAGCAACATTTGACTCTAATAGTGCATCTGTAAAGACTTAAAAAAGAATCTGTAGTATTTCAGCAGCTTAGGTTCAAGATTTTAATATGTAAAACTTAAAATGGGTTTCAATTTCAGGAAGATTTTTTACACTAAACCTTTTTTTTGTCATCTAAATGGGGCAGAGAAGGCTGGAGAAGCAGCTTGTGACCAAAAGGTTGCCAGTTCAGTTCCCCAGACCAAGGTTCTAATAGTTTTGGATTTTTCATTATAGTTTAGTTTTATTTAGTTTGGACTTTTTTTTTCCTCTAATTCAGTTAGTTTTAATTAGTTTTTAGAGCAGGTTTGCTAGTTTTTATTAGTTTTCATTTTTTTTCTAAATGCTTAGTTTTAGTTTAGTTTTAGGTTTTTTTCTCTTTTCTCTTCTTCTCCGTTGTATTCACATAAATCCCAGACAGGACTCTGCTGCTTTCTCTCAACTTTAGTCTCCATGTTTCCAGCTAGAGTGGGAACCAGAAGACGACTGGAAACCACAAGTGACAGACCCTTAAATGTCATATGGTGCCAGCAGATGAAATTGCTAGAGCGAAATAAATCACTTTCGTATCAATCCAACATTGACAAAGACGAAAACAAAGGGAATTTTATCCATAATTTTTATCTGTTTTAGTTAGTTTTGTAAGCACACAATACAGTTTCAGTTAGTTATCATTTTTTTCTTTTAATTATAGTTTTTATTTATTTCAGTTAACAAAAATGTTTTTTTCAATTGTAGTTTTCGTCATTTCGCCCGGGACCAGCTGAGAAATTGATAGCTGGTGTGCCCTTGAGCAAGGCACTTAACACCTCACATAGCAACCCACTGCCTGTAGTCTATAGTCCAGTGTTTTTCAACTATGGAGTCGGGACCCCACGTGAGGTCGCCTGGAATTTCTAGTACTTGATTAAAAAAAAAAAAAAATTGCTAATAAAAAAAATATATGGTGAGTTGACAGAGACAATCACAATACATAAAAGACATGACAAATTGTGAAGCTGAAACTGAAGCACTGTGGTACTGTTTATCTTTCAAATGCTCATTGTGGTCGGTTTCAGATGCTGCAGCTCTTTCATAATTCATAGTTTGAGTTCTTGTTTGTTCAGTATTAATTGTCAGTCTTGTAAATCCAAGCTGGACTGACTGTACATATCCTGACCAAGGAAAATCAAATTCTCACTTTGTGCAGTAATCTCCACCTGGCTTTTCTGCCTCCATCCATAATAATATTCATTATATAGACTAAATGTCATCTAAAATTAACGTTTATTTGCAACATAGTATAGCAAACTATTACATGATCAAAAACAAATTAACTTTAGAAAAAAAAAAATTTCTCTGTTTTGAATGTCTGGAGTTGCCAGAAATTTGACATGTTAAAATGGGGTCACAAGCCAAAAAAAATTGGGAAGCACTGCTGTAGTATGTGGTGTGTTGATTCATGTTCAGCCAGTGGTTAAAAGCAGAGTCAATTTCAATGTGTGTTGCATGTCCACATTTACAATATACTGGCAAATAAAGCAATTATTCTTGAGTATTTATTTATTTATTTATTGGTATTATGAAACAATAAACAATAATACAAAAGGAAAAAATCACACACAAATATTAGGGAGGATAAAAAATAAATGAATACATAAAATGAAAGTGTATCGGCAAATAGATAAATAGACAGGTCGTCCATTCCAAAGATAAAAGTCTGTATAACATGAAATAACAGTGTGTAGCAGTTAAGGTTTTTTGAAATGCACTTGAATGTGACAATCTTTTTGCAAATAACGCAAAAGAACTGTTGAAATGTTGCAAACACTGAACAAAAATGAAGTGTTGTGAGTATAATTTATGACCCTTTTCCTGAAACATGCAGTGATTCTTTCTCCTTCTCTTTTCCTTTTCTTTTTTTTCCAACTCAGAAAAAGAATTACTGATGAAGATTAATCACTACTTTGAGACCTGGCAGACGGTTCTAATTAAGCCTGATATTTTCTTCAAGATCGGATGGCTCTACAACAAGCACAAGAGAGCGGCGTAAGATCCTCACATATGACAGTAATCCAACGGTGACTTTTTTTGTTTTCCATTGTAACCTTTGACTTTCTTTGGTCGTGTAGTCAGGAGCTACAAGATGTGATGGGAAGTCTTCTAGAAATGAAGAGAAACATGATCAATGAATCGGACAAACTGGATGAAGATCTTGACTTTGCAACTGAGCTCATATTCGCTCAGGTCTGTCTGCTTCTGTTACCTGTCTACATGTATCTAAAGTATGATATTCCAACAGTTTCCTCATCATCTTTATCTGTTGTTTTTTTTAGAATCATGGAGAACTTTCAGCAGAAAATGTGCAGCAGTGTGTGCTGGAGATGGTGATCGCAGGACCTGACACACTTTCCATTAGTCTATTTTTCATGCTCATTCTGCTGAAACAAAACCCTGAAGTAGAGCAGAGGCTAGTGGAGGAGATGAACACAACTTTAGGTAAATGCTAACCTCAGTCTGTTTTTTAGCCTGCCCCCCAAAGGAGAGGCAAGGGATATTGGTTTTGGTTTGGTTTGGTTTGTTTGTTTGTTTGTTAACATTCTAGCAGCAAAACTATTAGTTGAATTCATACCAAATTTGGTTTATAGATTGCCAATAACACAGAACAGATCTCATTACATTTTGGGAAAAGTAGGTCAAAGTTAATTTTTTCAATGAATTTTTAAAATCTTTTTTTTTCTATTTACTTATAATGGGTGAAATTTCAAATGTCTGCATCAGCAATACGATTGGTTGAATTCATACCAAATTGGGTTTATAGATTGCCAGTGATCCAGAATAGGTGTGATTACATTTTGGGAAATGTAGGTCAAAGTTAAAATGTTTAATGAATTTTTAAAATCTTTTTTTTTTGTCCCACTTATAATGGGCAAAATTTCATGTGTTTATAAAAACATCAATTTTGTTTACATTTACTTCAAACTTGGCACATATATAGAGGCAACTTATACATCAGCACATGCATGGACATGATGACATCAGCTGGATCAATGCCAAAATAAGCTACAATACATGGAAGGGGTAGGATTTTTTGTGCCTGGCATCATTTGTTTTTTTTGTATTTCAAATATCAACATTTAAAACCAAAACAAGGAAAAGCATATAAAAAGAAAATACTTATTTGAAAATGAGGAAAAGGTTTCACCAAAGTAACAAAACTAAAGGTACTTTAAGAACCTGTGTTTGTCTGCTTTCTGTTTTCAGGAGGAAAGGGGGCAGAGAGTGTTGATTTTCAGAGTCTGAACCTGTTGGAGAAGTTCATTAATGAGTCACTGAGGTTTCATCCTGTGGTTGATTTCACAATGAGGAAAGCTCTGGAAGACGACAACATCGAAGGCACAGAAATAAAGAAGGGAACCAACATCATTCTTAACATCGGTCTGATGCATAAGACTGAATTCTTCTCAAAGCCAGATGAGTTCAGTCTGAGTAACTTTGACAAAACAGTGAGTTCATCAAATGTCATCAAAGTTTAAATACAGCTGAACATTTAGGAAGGTCAGTCGTTGGCTCCTCTCTATTTTCCAGGTGCCGAGCCGTTTTTTCCAGCCCTTCGGCTGTGGACCTCGGTCGTGCGTGGGCAAACACATCGCCATGGTAATGATGAAGGCCATCTTGGTTACTCTGTTGACACGCTACACAGTGTGTCCTCGTCAAGGCTGCACCATCAGCAGCATCAGGCAGACCAACGACCTGTCGCAGCAGCCGGTGGAGGACGAGCACAGTCTGTCCATGCGCTTCATCCCTCGCACAACACAAGCTCAACAACACACAACACAACCTGCACTGAGACATATTCAACCAAACAACTGAGTAGTGTCCAGGAGGATGTTTCTATCTGCAGTTATGAAGGATGAGACCTGCTGAGATAATGACTTTGGGGTCATCACATTTGAGTATTAGTTTGGTACTCGTACTACTTTGGTTTTACTGACCTGGAACTAAAACAGTGTGGAGTTTTGAGTAGTGCTGTAGAATGATTACAATGTTTAATTAGATTAATCACAGGATTGCAGTGGATTAATTTTGATTAATCACAACTAAATATCATTCATTTTTAATCTATATTAATCGCATTTCATTTTGCATGAGCAAACAGACTCAAGAATGAAGGGAATATATGTATGCACTTGACGTGTTTGCCACAAGCTGGGCGACACATTAGCTGAAGTGTTCGCAGAATCCCCGACTAACGTATGCTTCGTGTTAATGTGGTATTTTAAGCTGGAAGTGCTTCAGTGAAAAGAAAACTCCTTGTGTATAATACTTCATGTCAGTCGACTGCTCTGTCTTGGTTTTTTCGTCCTCATATTTCCATCCAGAGGGCCAATGTGCTGTTTAGTGTCTTGCATCTTTATGGGTTGGTTCTGCTGCCTGTCACTACCAGATCAACCGCCCATTTCTGCATGTGAGGCATTAACTCTTCTTGGACAAACTGCCCCAAATGTGTTGGCAGAGACGTTCAGAGTCATTCTGCGCTGCAGATGGGTTAAGTGCGTTAAAATTTTTATCAGATTAATCATGATGATGGATTAATCCGCATTAACGCGTTAATTTTGACAGCCTTAGTTTTGAGACAAACCTTGTTCGTGTGCAGCTTGCACCTTGTACAAGCATAATAACCTGTCATATGTGTGTGTTTACAAATGATCAGTTATTTAATACTTTTTAAAACCTTTTAATGTGAGACTGATCTTTGGACAAACCATCTTTCTCTAAGTCAAATAATAGATTTTTAAAAATGATATTTGATATAGAAATACGGTCGCTGTGAGTTTAGGTAAATCTACATTTTACATTTATTTTCAAAGTAAAAAAGTGTTGTGGTTCAGTTGTAGGTTTAATACACTGTCGCCCATAAAGTTGGAATAAAATATTTTTAATCTTCTTGTAATCTGATTGTAACAATGTGATTTATTCTTGATAGATAAAGTGAAATTGGGACCCAGTATGTAATCATTGATCAAAGGCGATTACTGATGTTTACAAATAAGAATAAAAAGAGGAATATTATGGGTAAGAGCGTACTTTATAATCAGAAATATGGACTTATAACAGCTTGTACTGAAAAAAGAAAAGATGGATAAACCAAAATATATGAACACTGAAGACCTCACACATTCATGTATTATTTCATAATGTCATTATTTTCTACAATGCCTAAGGCCTAAACACTGCACTAAAGCATTTGAAGACATTTTATGTAGACATAATACTGTAAGAAAAGCTCAGCATGTAGGAGTATTTTGTTTCTGAGTCTGATAATGAATTAAAATGTTTGTATATAGTTTTTGTGTACAAAATGCCCTCCTTTTCTTTCTGTTAAGCACAAGTAGCCACTGAATAAAAAAACAGAGTGAAGAACATGTTCATTGACAAGGTGTTGGTTTTATTCATAAGTTAGCAGTCTCTAGTGAGAGGCACTCGATGAAACAATCATTTTTCTTTGTACCACAGGCACAAATCAAAGTTGCTGCCTCAGTGTTAGAACATAAGGCGCTGGGTTAAAGTGAAGTTTTATGGATGTCATAAGCTTCACGCTGTGCTTCCACTCAGGGCACAGGCAATGGAGAAAAAAAACACTTCCTTCAAGTTGAAAGAAACAAAACAGGCTCTGACAAGTTGGACAAACTGAAAACCAAATCTGGCACAGCGCTATTAAACAGTACATGAAGCACAATGATTTACCTTTCTTTAAATGAAATTAATAAAAATATTTTCTGTAAGAATATAAATCCAATAAATATGTTTGTTCAATACTGCATTGATACAAAAATATAGTAATTGAAAAACACTAAAATTCCACCTCCGACCAAACTGACCAACCAAAAACATGAGTGCATAGATAATCATATTACACAGAAGCAGCACCTGTAGTACATGAAATAAAGTCTGCATGACAATGATAAATGGACATCTCAGAGAAACACCTTCAATGCTTTGTTTAAGACATGTATAAAGACATGTATAAAGAGAAAATATTCCCATCACAGATAAAAGTGGAGTTAAGTGGTGGTGGAGTTAGATTAATGTTAGCATAATGTGATCCTTGCAACAATACTTGCAGAAAAACAGTTTCTCATCCCTATCTGTAAATGCTTGTTCTTGTTCAAATAAAAGGTAAAGTAGCTAAAATGGTGCAAAAATGAACTTATTGCTTCATGTCTTTGAGCAGGTGCTGGGTGGTACCGTAATAGCACTACAAAACTAGAAGCACTCGGAGAGCGCAGACCTCCGCCAAGGCTGATCAGTGCCCCCCCACCCCCGATCACCACCAAAATTTAATCATTTCTTCCTTATCCCATTTCCAACAAACCCTGAAAATTTCATCCAAATCTGTCCATAACTTTTTGAGTTATGTTGCACACTAACGGACAGACAAACAAACAAACAAAAAGACAAACAAACAAACAAACAAACCCTGGCAAAAACATAACCTCCTTGGCGGAGGTAATAAATTTTAAAAAAATCTACCAAATGTGTGAAATCAGACACAAATGAACCAATGCAAGTCACACACTGGGTACACAATGTTAAATTATGTTTGCTTGTAATATCAACTGATCATCAATTTGGATGATTTAAAGAAAACAAACGTAAGATGGGATCAGTTGATAATTTTAAGATGTTAACCCTTGTCTAAACATTTAACTCAAAATGGGGTTTGCTGTCACGGCAGTGCTTCAGTGAAAAAGAGAACCAAAAAAACTACAGTAGATGAGGATGACGGTGGTCTAGTTGTGTCAGTGGAGGTGTTGTAGTGGAACACACATGACTATTAACTGGAACAAAATGTGTAGATTCATGTTTTTCTGCTCTCAGATTAAATCATACAAAGTATTAAATTCATCAAAATGCAAAGCTCCAAAAGTCATAATTCCATTTCATTCCTTTAAGACATATTTGTTTAAGTTATTCTGAAATATCAAACTTCCACAGAACCATACAACCTTTAGGCCCTGAGGTTATTACCACACCATTACGCATAGTAAACTGTAAACCTTCAAAATGTCTGAACAATTTGACTTAAAAATCAACAATATATGGACATAAAACCAAATCCTGCAAAGTAAAACGTGATGAAGGACTGCTCTGTTGCCTTCTCTACTCTGCCCACCACTATCCATGTCTTCTTCTGCAGTGCTTGAGTCAGTCAGGTCGTTGTGGAGCAGGTGGAGGTGTTGTATGTGGGTATCAGTGCTCCTGTAAAGCCCTCTGACAGTGGTATAACAGGCAATCAGGCAGGTCAGGAACTGGAGAGCGCAGCCACACAGCCAGCGTGCCGGCGTGCACACGACAGTGCATCAGACATGGCTGATCCTGGACCAGCTGGCATGCCACGATACCTTCCACACCTGTGAAGACAGTTACTACAGTTACCCCACAGCACACCACTAGGGCTCTGCAGTCAGTTTTATGTATGATTCATATGAATTTTAGGTATTTTATTCTAGAATTTGACCTGACAAATGTGAACAAAATTAAAATGAATGGTATTTAAATCCTTTCAAATCTGAAAGCATTCGTAGTTAATAAAATTTCTTTTAGATAATTTTGATAAACCTATTAAATTATTTATATTTTACCTTTGGTATCACTTAGTTACTGTTAGTCATAAATACAGCATAAATAACCGATGAAGACCTAAAAACCTACCAGCGACCAAAGGCATTTCATCTAAAATGTTTTAAAACTTCTGAATCCTGTCATTACATTTAAATAAATTAAGGTAAAATGCAGTTTCGCAGATTCTCAGCAACATCAGATACAACATATTTGGACATTCAGAAGCTCCATAGTGAATGTGGAAACACCACCATCTTCTGCAACATTGACTCACCAATAAAACCCATGTAATTAACAAATGACAGTGATTGTAGACATTTATTTTTATGCTCAGTTCATGTATAATATATACAGGGTTCATACACATTTTTCGAAGGTCAAATTCAAGCACTTTTCAAGCACTTTCAAGGATCTTTTTCAAAATCGCTTATCGCTGGGGTAAAATACATATCCACAGGGATACATATACTCATAATTAATTTTGTCACTTTTTATCACAATGTAGACCGTATTATGCTAAAAAACATCTAAAATTATATTTCATAATAGCAAAAAGTTTTATTAATTTACAGAGAACACAAAGTTTTATCCAAAAAAGGGGAAGCCACTTGGCATTCTTCAGACACACTCGCACCGAGACAAAAATTAGATAACAATTTACCTTTAGTCGACCTGAGAACACCTAGTAATTTTCTTTTTTGACATAAAGTTCTATTTTTCAAATTGTATCACCTCTCTGTAAGTAACTTTGGCTTGAGCTAATATTAAAAATAAATAAATCACATAATTGCAAGTGCTTTCAAGCATTTAAACTGAAATTCAAGCACTTTTCAGACTTTGAAAATGCAACATTGAAATTCAAGCATTTTCAAGAATTTCAAGCACCCATACGAACCCTGTATATAACATGTTTAACTGAAAAAAATCACTCTTTCTCCATTTTGATACGATAACCTTTGAATTTACTCTGAGCTTTTATCAACATCTACATGATCAGTAAATTACATATAAAAAAATAACTAATTTTCACTGCTAAATGCAAAGGATAATATTATAATAAAAGGTGCTAAATAACTTAAGACTATATGTAGAGGAAAAATTAATGTAGACGTTGCCACAAAAATATTTCTAGGCCTTTAAGAGGTACTCAACATTCGCCATGATCAAAAAATGAAGGGAAACCTTATCGTAAAGTAATTGAAATATCATGTGTCTGAATTGGTGAGATTAAATTAGGGGTAAATTATGAGGATACTGGATTCTTTTATTCAAACAACTGGAGAATTGGAGAAGGGTGTTTTTGAAGCAACTCTTCCATTATTTTAGGATTATAGTGACATTTTATACAATATGTGTGCTTCAGCTGCAACACTAGAGTCACTGAATTATTTATTACCATGCACTGATAGGATTTATTATCGGTTATATAAAGTTGGGTGGTCCTACCTAAGCTGTGACACACTCTAGATTTCATTTATTTATGAGACTCTTTGTGATCATTTATTTCATGTGACCTTTTAAAACAAGCTCCTATACAACACAATGTCACAGGTCCTGGCTGTTTTTACTGAGGTGTTAAAATCCAGCTTTATTTATTGAGGACCTGCAGTCGGGAAAATCTTAACTTGTTTCATTTTTATCCTCAAAGCATATATTCTATTGCTTAATTTATTATTAATGGTTTTATTGTTTTACCAACTTGGCATCTGTTGTTTTTACCACCTTTGTGAAACCTTAAATTATTCCTTAGGTTTTCCAGTTTATTGAATTGCCTTTCTATTGTTGTCATCCGTTTGTTCAAGTTGTGTGAATACACTGTAAATGTGGCTTATAGTTGAATATACTCTGAGATGAGATTAAATTCTGAGGTGAAAAGCTAATGCATAAACATATTTGGCAGAACAAGGTCAACTTCAATGTATATTTTAACACTTTGTCCGCATCATGCAGACTCCGTTGTACAAATATAGAGCAGCTCATGAACATCAAAAGTATGCTTGTGTAATGATTACTTATTCATTTCCAGATTAATGGCACAACGGAGTCACAGCATGAATAAATAAATGTGCATTCACCTATGATTTCCACAACATGAAGCTGAAGTTTCTTCTTCAGGACATTCAGCGTGGTTGTAAGAGGGTCTTGGTCATCATTGATCAGCGTCAGGTTCTGTTTCGTGTCCTGAGAAAAAGCCAACCACATCGACCCGTACTCTTCTGTTGACAATGTCAGCGGTCTGAGCGAACACACAAAAAGAAAATAAGTTAAAGTTCAAGGTTTAAGTTCTCATTCTCTTGTACACTAGCAAAGCAGAAAACACTTCACCTGATGAAGGTGGTTAGTGGGAGTTTGTGTGAGAATTGAATTGTCTGAGGAGTTCCACCGGGCAGCTGGTAGGACAGCATCCCGAGAACTTCCACATGAACTGAAGGCCTCTTCACAGTCACAGAATAGTGACACACTGCTACACTGTGGCTTCTCACCTCCTCTACTGGACTGTCAGTTATTAAAGATAGCTACAAAATAAAGGACAGCCATTAGTGCGATGGAATAATTACAATAATGTACAGCATCATTAATTTATGACACAATAATTTACCTTCAGTTCCCCAGAGTCAACCTGAAGCTGCATCTGCTGAAGGGCAGAGTCAGAGGAGTTGAAAATGAAAATGACTAACTGTAAAGAGTCCTCTTTCTGTACATGACAGGCTGACAGATTCACACTTTGGTTAGAGCACAGAGGAGTGATTTCTGAGTGGGAGAGTCCAGAGAGTTCTGTGGGAAGATGTGAACTGAGACACAAATCTTTAGGTTTGTCTGGTTCTTCATTATTGTGGATGAGAGAGGGGTTATTTTCCTTTACATCAGTTAACTCTTCGTGACAGTTTCCATTGGTAGTATCGAGGCTCTGAGATGCTTGAGGAGTCTGGTTGGTTGGTTCGGAAACGAGGTTTGAGTCCAATAGGCTGTTACAAAGTAAGTTATCTACAGGGCTGGGTGTGGAGCCAAGGGAGGTGGGTGTTTTCTCACTGGCACCTGAGGACGAGGCCCGACCTTGGGCTTTTCTTCTGAATCTCTGTGGTGTTGGGTCAGATTTTCCCATCTATTGGAAGACAAAATTTAAGTTGGAAAAACACACACAGGTTAATCTGTTTCAAAATTTAACTGCAGAAATGTCTTCAGTGGCCAATATTTTAACCAGTACAAATCTAGATTAATATCACTTTTCTAAAATTAAGCAGCAACTGAGCTTTCACAAAATACTGACACTGTTTACACCTGGTTTGGAAAAGCAGGTGGATGACCAATACACACCTGTGTCTATTACATCTCCAGTTGAACACTAGCTCTGAGATTTCTGGTAGAAGGACAAATGCATCAAACAAGCAAGAATAATTCATTTTTGTTAACTGCCACAACAGCATTGCTCTGATATTAGGGTTTATTTCCGCCATGACATTTTGAACACTGTTGTACAGAAGAGGGTTAGAACCACTGGAAAAAAAAACAATTAAGGTCCAATATATTTTTTTATTATTATTCTAAGAAAAAAGTCAGAATTCTAACTTTAATATCAGAATTCTGACATTTTTCTCAGAATTCTGACTGTTTTAAATTTTTTTTTATTATTGTTGTTCTAAGATTAAAGTCAGAATTCTGAGGAAAAAAAGTCTGAATTCTGACTTTAATCTCAGAATAATTACTTTAAAAATATATTAAAAAATATATTGGACCTTAATCTTTTTTTTTCCAGTGGCCCTAATCCTCTTCCTCACTGTTGCTCTTCAAAAGACTTGAAGAACTTGTTTTGCTTGACTTTGTTTTAAAGAAAAACAATAGTGCTTGAAATATCATGGCTACACTCATGTGCAGATGTTTTTCTAGTTTCACTCCTGTACACTGATTATTCGACACCCAGCAAGATAATTCATAAAGGAAATATGTGTGTGGTGGTGCTCTATTTCAACAAGGGGAGAGGGCACAGTCCAAAGGCTGTGTTGTGAGTCATGTCCTGCCTGATATATTTTCTGATTTATTTTGTGTGGTTTAGCTAAGAAAACAAAACTGTTTCAAGGACTAGCTCACATACATGGGCCATTCAAACTACTGTGATTTGCAGATGATAAGTCTAGGTACATTGTCACCAATACATTGGAACCTGCACTGATGACATATTTTAATTTCTATTGGTTGGATTCTTGTCACAGATGCAACAAGACACCTTTACGCCACAAAAGATATATGATCAAACGCACCCCTCCTCTTAGTTGATGCTGAAGCTTGTATTTGGTGGCATCCACTTGTGATGTGATCGCCCATGTCATATTATGAAACCTCATGTAAACAGGGTCCCTGTGTCTTTTCTTTATGTAGTGCAGCCCTGACTCAAACAGATGCAGCTTAACTCACCAGACACACAGAACTTTGGGAACCGAGGCCGACAAACAGGGAAGACGCCAGCTGCTGTTTGTCTTGCTCGAGTTCAGGGGTCACTGTGGGAGTGGGCGTCTGGCTTTGAGTGCTGTCAGCCTCTGCCTGTTGGCTGGGTGAACGGAGTGGACTGGGAACCTCCACCTGAGCAGTTTCCTCAACAGGTTCCCTCTGTGCTAAATACCCCTCCCTCCCCCAGACCCTCTTCACTCCATCCAGCTTTAAGGTTGTAGAGCTGAAACAACAACAAAATACCCAGTGTGTCCAAAACAGCCACACTTAAATATGCACCTGCCAGTAAAAGCAGCATGTTGTCTTAACGTACCCTCCTTTATGTGAGAGGTCGGTGCTATCTCCTGACAGACCAGAGCTCATGGACATCAGCGTAGGTGACTGCCTGTCAGCGATGCTGCAGGATGACATGCTGATGGGCAGGGAAAGGCTGTATGGCTCAAGGCTCAGAGCTGAAACAAACAGCAGTCAGAACAAATCAAAACATGTTCGTGCCAGATGTGCCACAGCATGACTACATTTAAACATTTTACCTTTTGCTTGAGCCAGCTCCTCTTGGCGCTGATGTGGAGGCTTGTATGGAGCAGCACCAGCAGCCAACGCCTCTGACACAAATCCATCCAGAAATGACAGAGAGGAATCCACCTGGAAACCCACACAGTTACAGGTTTAAACTCTGCTTTAGGGTAGAGAAGAAAGAATTGGGAAAAGTACAGCGGGACATATCTAATCTTTAATCTGTGGGGTTTTTTTCATTGAAACTGGACTTTTGTTTGTCTTTTGAGAATGGCTGCTTCTGTCCAATAGGTGTTACTTTATCTAAAATTACATGTACATTTTTGTTTCTGGTATTTATGTCTGAATGCATTTTGCAGTTACATGCATCATTATTCAGTGTTACATTGCAGACTAATGAGTGGATTTTACACCAAATCATAATGGAAACAATGTCATTGGATGCTTGTTGTGTAAAGTGTGCTGTTAGTGTCACCACCTTATATTTGAAAATATTTTTTTACCTTTTATACTTATGACCACTTACAAATTTTAAACACACACCGTGTGTATAAAAGATTTATAGTATGTTTTATATAACTTTAATAAAAGTGACAAAAATTTCAACTCTTGAGGGTCTGTGCGAACTTCAATCTGTAATCACCAGTTGTGGCTTTATTAACCGTTACTTTGTCACAAAAGACAGCATCAAAACTGAACACAATTACTACATTAAACAGTTATCAAGCAGGAGATGTTTCTATTCAGTATACTGTTTGTCAGGTCAATTCTGTGTTGAGCCCCACCCATCAGATAACTGCAGACATGCTACAACATCTTCTCTTTAGGTTGAAATAATGATCCCCATTATTTAAACCTGATACTGCCATTATTCAAAACAAATCTGATTCATTGACGACAAGCAAAAGCATGTTTTATTATCCCAGCAATCAGATAATTAGAGGTTACTGCGCTAACGAAGAAATATTAAGTTACATCATCTACTGCGGTTTTTAAAAAAATTATTTTTACAACAATTATAGATGACAAGTCTCAACAGCAGCAGGTATTTGAAAATAAATTAATTATGTTATTAAATATTTTGTTGTTATTAGTTTATCATCTCATTTCACTCAAAATACATTGTTAAACATAATGACTGATACGTGGCCCTGGCTTCAGTTTTACCTCCAGAGGCATCAGTCCGGCATCTCGTGGCAACACCCTGCCTCGCAGCTCAGAGTCTTGGCTCAGGTGCTGCAGCTCCTGTGCCCTCTGTCTCAGCACCGTGTCCATGGAGCTACTGTGTGTTTCATAAATGTCCTGGGCCACAGAGATAGCGACCCCTCCTTCACAGAGCTTTGTCATGGCCATGAGGACCCAGCTCTTGGTTTCACTGCTCGTGTGCTTCAGGTCCAGCAGCTTAGACAGAAGTGTCATAACTGTGGCTGGTTCAAGTTCTGCACTCAAATGGGAATATTCACCAAGGACCTGTTCAAGTAAGAGAAGGAGAGAGACTTCAGTGACTTAAACATACCAAGCAGAGATGGACATTAATGTGGAATGATGCTTTAAAGTCAGGTAAAGACGGTACACTGTTGTCATACATGCGGAGAGGAAGTTTTCATCCTACTTAAAGTTATTATGTGCAACATTTCTGCATCTAAAAATGACTAAGCCACTATCAGAGACTTGTGTACTGTATCAAATAACTTTCAAAAACAGAAGAATCTGCAATTTTACTGAATTTATTGACATATTTCATTTAGGCACCTGTTAAAAGCATCATATCCTCTTCATGACGTGAATATGTGTCACTAAGCATAACAGGACACAAGGTTATTGTTTTGACTGAGAGACACCTAGTGGAAGAAATTACATTCTGGATTCAGGCAATCAGTTGTTTTAAACTCTCTTAATGCAACTGCCAAATCACACTTCAGTCTTTAGTCAGAGCTGCCTGAGAGTTTCTCCATGATCTGATACTGTTTCTCAGTGAGTCTTTAAAAAATCTATATTTTTCACTTTTTTTTACTTTTATAATTTACTGTTGCAGTGGCTAAATTCTTGATGAAACCTCTTTTTCTTTTTGTTAGAAAACCAAGGCAAAAGTGCTCACCCAGCTGATGACTTGAAGGAAGCGCTGGGGCAGTTTGTTGGGTTCACTTTGAAGCAGAGAAACATATGAATCTACAGCAAAGAGCCGTAACTTCCTGTCCTCCTCATCGCTGTCAAACCCTAGGCCATTAGTGACAAATCAACATTCACACAATCAATATTAGTATCACATTGCTGAACTGATCTCGACTATCACAGCACAGGAGGAGTGTTTGGTTGTCTCACCCTCAGAAAGCAGCTTAAGGAAACTGTTTGGGATGTCAGGCTGCATCATGTCTCCACCCAGTGAAAACACTGTGTTCATGGTCTCAATGAACCATTCATTGTCAGGAGCATATGTATAATTTGTTATAGGAAAAAAAAAAAAACACTGAAATGACAGAGTATAAAAATATAACATCATGATAATTCATCAATGAATGTGACTGATGAAAACCCAAAACAAATATACATGTTGTCATTAATTTAATATACTTTGTACATCTCCAGTGGCTTTAGTGCAAAAACACGGAAGTCAAATATCTGCTACTTTAATTTTGCTTTTAGTCGTTTTATTTATTCCTACACATTTGACTCTTCAGTCGTGCTGTTTGTCCTTGTTTGTGAAGCATTTTGTAATGATAGTTTTGAGAGGTACAAGATAAGTTATAATTACTGTATTTTGAAAGATAACATTTGCAGTAGGATCTGGATTTAGCATTAAGATGTAGGGGATGAGTTTCTTGAATCAACAAAACAAAAAGAGTCTACTTTGGATTTTATAAGTGGCTGATATATATGCATTATACATCTACAATAATATATTACATATCATACCTTTATTATTCTGTTTCTAGTATAAAAGAACATTAAGCAACATATGACCCCTGCAGCTATATTTGTACTTTGGCCCCAAAACGAAGGAACCAACCACTCAATTATGTCACCAGGACAGATTTTAAACACTTCAAAAGGATATTTTTCTGCCAGTTCTGCCACCTTTCCAACCAAGTCAATAGTTGTGTAGTCATCTTTGCTGATGCGCAAAAAATCCAGCATCTTCTCAACAATGACTGTGACATTTTGGCCGTTAGTGATCCGAAAGAGCAACTCCAGTGTCTTTAAGGAAGAAGACAAACCCACATATCACCATGAATCATCAACAACACTGAAATCCAGAATACACCAGAATCTGCCTCACCTCACGCTTGATGATGAGATCAGGGTGATCCAGACATTCTATGATGGTCATTTGATGCTGCAGGGCCAGTTTAGGATCCTGCTGGACCACGTATGTGAGGGCCTTTAAGCCTACATTGAAACCAAATAAATAAAACAATTTAGATATGAAACCTTATTTGTCCACAGACTTTTATATCAATTGAATCTTACCTAGATATTTGAGGTTAATCTTCGGTGACAGAACAAAATTTCCAATACACTTTGCAGCCTTCTCCAATAGTTCAGATTTAGGCTGAATTGTGTAAATGCATTTCACACACTCATATAATATGGCTGAAAAAGATAAATACACAGTGTACATAAAAAGGCTTTTCAAAGGAGGACAGTTCCTAAATGTAATTTTACAGTGAACATACCATAGGTGATATTATGGTTCATCTCTGCTCTTCTTAACGACTCATCGAGGACTTCATACATGATTTCACTTGTGCTGTCAAATGAAAAGCAGTCTCTAACAAATCTATTTTCAATCTGGATAGAAAGTAAAGCCACATGATACAATGAGATGCACCTTATCAGGGGCCCAAACAAATAATAATTACCTCTGGTCATTTTTCCCAAGTAATGACAGTATTCTGAGAAGCTGAATCTGCAGCCAGGGAGCAGGAACACTGTGATAGTTAAAGTCCATGGGCAGTTTTCCTCCAACCACCTGCTTCAATATGGTGACAAAACTCGCCGTCAGGTCTTTATAGCCTTCTGAATTCTCCTGCAAAACAAGAAAATCACGTGACTGGACTTCATTATACCAACTTTTGTGCCAACGCTAATGTTGACATCTTTACAATCAACAACTCAGTTCAACTTAATTTATATAGCACCTCTGAGAATATATATATATATATATATATATATATATATATATATATATATATATATATATATATACAGTATATATATATATATATATATATATATATATATATATATATATATATATATATATATATATAATATAACACAGAAATAATATATTCAATTTCACAAAACAAAAAATTGCAACAATATATAATATGATGTTGAAAGATGACAGAACTAAATGAAATAAATTAAATTATACAACATAGGGAAAAATGAGAAGAAAAAAATTATAGAATAAAATAGATCAAATACTTAACAATAACATTACAACAAATTCACAATAATTTTTTTTTCTTTCCCACAGCATTAAGAAAAATAAATTACCTTGATCAGCTGTAAGTAAATGTGTAGCGAGGCTGTCATAACACCAGGATCCTTGTCACACAAAGCTTTGCGAAACTTGTTGTGGATGTGCTGAACTTGATTTGGTGCTATCAGGTAGAATTTGTACAGGGCCAAAACAGCTTTTCGTCGTATTATTTCTCTACAAAAATGTCACAAGCAACTACTATAAATGCGAACACTCAAACAGTGTTTTTCTCATAATCAGGATAAATAAATAAACATGTAGATAGACTTGTTACTTACTTTGGATGATTGAGTTTGTCCTCAACTAGAGGAAGGATTGCAGGGATCATGTCTTTGGGAAACATCTGACTGACAACAGTCAGAGCCATACACACCTCAATAAGGTTAGTACTCTGAAGATCCTGTAAATACACAACACATCAACGCTGATTCTACTTAATTAGATTCAAAATGGAAAATACAGTAAAAAGCTTAAACAGACCTTCAGTACAGTGTTGACAAGGAGAAGCAGTAGCTCATGACTTTCATTCAGAAACAGTGACACAGCCAGATAACCTGAAAAGTAACACACTAGTTAATTTTTGAACAAGGAAGGTGTATGAAATGACACTAAAGAGCTTATTAAAGATTTTCAGACAGTTATAAAAAAAACATACCAACTCTTTTATCCAAAACACTGCCTTGTTGAGCCAGTTTGATGGCATGAATATAGCTGAATGAAGCCTCATAGCCCAGCATTTCACAGTAGATTGCTCTCACCATCAGCTCCTTCATCTGCCTCTGAAACAGATCATGACACAAGGAACGCACCAAGCACATATCAGTACATGTAAGTATCACTGTGCCTGTTTAATTAGACTGATTCTTTTACAAAACCAATGTAACAGGGGAACTGTACCATGGAGGTGTTTGGGGAAGACACTTGATCTTTGATTGATGTTAGCTCACGTTGTATAAGTTTCTCTTCTTCCTGAAGAGAAAACAACATAAAAGAAAATTAAACAGAATCACTGTATGTGGGGAAATGTCATTCTCTGCTAGAACTAAAATTGTGCATTTTAGAATGAAGAAAAATTGATGTATATTGAACTGAAATGAAAATTAAACTGAAAAAACTACAATTACTATAGTCTCTGAACACTATGTAAAGTAACTGCATTCCTCTGTTCCTCTAGATTGTAAAGATAAACAATGTGCATTTTCCTTAGCTAATTTTGAGACAATTAATTCCCTCCCTGTTCAGTGAATCCCACATATCTTCAAATGTGTGGGTTTTGAATGATTGTGATAAGCAGGGATAAAGTTTTGTTTTAAGAGGTGGGTTTGCAATTCTCCTCCTGAAGCAGAAAAAAATAATTTTTCTCATCATGAAAGCTGTGTGCTGTCCTGAGAATACACATACAGTCGTGGAAAAAAATATTAGACCACCCTCTGTTTTCTTCAATTTCTTGTTCATTTTAATGCCTGGTACAACTATAGGCACATTTGTTTGGACAAATATAATGATAACAACAAAAATAGCTCATAAGAGTTTAATTTAAGAGCTGATATCTGGTCATTTTCCATGTTTTCTTGATAATAACCAAAATCACTTACGTTCTTACATCAATAGCTATGGCATTGTACTGCCAAAAACAGTGCTTTTAGGCATTCCATGTTTTCTTTTCTGTCTGTTTTAGTCACATGATACACACAGGAGTTAGTACTTGACTGCATAACCTTTTTTTTTTTTATGACTTTTGATGTTCTAATAATTTTTTCTGCGACTGTAGTTCTCACAGGGCAGCACATCGAATAGCATAAATTTATAGAGTAAATAATCCAACAGGTCAAAAAGCAGTTCAATGGCATCAACCTTATACATGCACAGCAGTAAAACGCCTTCTGCAAAATGGCTATTTTTATTATTCATACATTTCGCTGATTATAATGCCTTACATTTGCTTAAGTAAGGTTTTAGGAACAGATCCTTTACTTCAAACGGAGTATTTTCACTCTATGTTATTAGTTCTTAGGAAAATGGTCTGAATACTTCTAAAATAGGTTGTACGTCCATCACAAAGCAGTAGAGGCAGCAAGTGAACTGTAATATTATATATGTTTTTTCAAACGGTACTTGAACATAGCCTTTGACAGTTAGCTTAGTCTGCTTAGCAAGCTAACTAACGTTGAAGCATATTAACAACTCCCGCTACAAGGCTAATTTTATTTTGCTAGTCCACGTTTTATAGGAAATGCTTACATGTTTGGACGTTAACTCCGTGATTCCTCTAATGAGGTTTCCCAGTTTCGAGGTGGAGGACAGTTTTGCGGATCCAGGCTGAGAGTCTAAAGACAGGAGGCTCGGCAGAGCTGTCAGTGTTTTCTCCACAACATCACTCATTTTGGCAGCGAAAGGTGGGCCTGGCCGCTGGCAGCTCAGTCACAAACTACAGCTATTAAATCATCTGTCCATTCTACTAAGACTTTCCGACACTAAACAATGCGTTACGAATTACACACTTAAAAACAGTAGTGAAGGTAAAATGCAAGGCAATATTTCGGCCATTGTTTTGATTCAGCAGTGTCGTTGCGTCACTTCCGGAAGGTTTGATCACTTCCGGGAGTATTTGTGGAAGGTTATTTAAAAATTTGTAGTGTTCATCCTTCTGTAGTAAATATACTCCTGATCAAAATTTTAAGACCAGTTGAAAAACTGCATGAATTTACATTTTGCACTGTTGGATCTTAAGGAGGTTCTAAGTAGAGTTTCAAAATGCAAAAAGAAGAAATGGTAGTGAGACCAAAAAAAATTTTGTAAGCAGTTTATTGAAAACAACAGTTAAACTGAAATAGACTGTTCATCAGCCGATCAAAAGTTTAAGACCATAGCCTTTAAAAGCCAAAATCTGTGCAAAAATGTGGATTCAATGTCATTTTCTGTTAGGTATTAACACTGTCATGACCTCCTGATGTTAAAGGCAAAAAAGCTTTCTCTCGTTGAACGTGGTCAGATTGTTGAGCTGCATAAGCAAGGCCTCTGGCAACACGTCATCACTGCTGAGGTTGGACACAGTAAGACAGTCATTTTGAATCCACTGTCTGAACCTCAGGAGCAATGGCGCATTACAAGAGGCCTTACTTATGCAGTTCGACAATTTGACCAAGTTCAAAGAGAGAGAGCTTTTTTGCCTTTGCCATCAGGAGGTCATGACAGAGTGAATATTTGATAGAAAATGACGTTGAATCCACATTTTTGCATAGATTTTGGCTTTTAAAGGCTGTGGTCTTAAACTTTTGATCTGTTGATGACCAGCCTATTTCAGTTTAATTGTTGTTTTCAATAAATTGCAATAATTTTTTTTTTTTGTCTCACTCCCATTTCTTCTTTTTGCATTTTGGAACTCTACTCTCACTACTTAGAAACTTCTTAAGGTCCAACAGTGCAAAATGGAGATTCATGCAATTTTTCAACTGGTCTTAAAATTTTGATTAGGTGTGTAAGTCACAGTCAGTCTGCCACATATAATGACAAAGGGTAGAAGAACTGTATAAAGTTGATAAGTAAAGCTCTTCAATTCTTAAACCTGAAATAAACAAATGTTAGCTTACTGAGGCTAGTGTTCACTACATCTGTCAAAATGCATCTTTATGGATGATGTAGAATAAAGGTTGTGTGACGTATTCGTGCACGTGTTGTGTCAGCTCTTTACCTATGCTGCCCAGTTCCAGTGGAAGATAAAAGTAATATTTTGTCAGCAAACAGCTGAACACTAAATGAAGCAAGGTGGTGTAAACAGTATTGAAGGCACATTAAAACATGATATACTGAAGGTAAAATGATGGAAAAATTGTACTAATCACTGCATTTGAGTTAAATAAATACATTTACCCTTTCAACCAAAACTGGTACTGAACTAAAGAAAGAAGCTAAAATGAATGGACATAAAGGTTGGTTTTAAGGGACTCTGATAATGGCTTTTAACACTATGCAAACAAGTAACTTATTTCATTGTCGGGTTGATGGTAATGAAGATAATGAAGAAACAGTCATGATATTCAAAACTCAGTTTATTATGTTTGTAATATCTTGATAAACAGTGTCCTGTATAACTGTACACTAAACTACAATAAAATAATTACATTAAATATGAAATTACAGCCATTGGACAACTGCACGAAAAGGAGTACATTCTAAGAATTCAAACATGTTTTATATGTTGGTATTTATATATCTAGTGGGGGACCACAGGGTCAGGGTGTCTGCAGTGACTGAATGTGCACATCGAGCAGTAAATGGCTTTAACAGCTGGGAAAACTAACATATATGAGAGGTAAACCAAACTTTGAGATCATGGGATGGATAGTCGCCATCATCTATTTTAGGTTTACCCTTAAATGTGCTTTTACACTGGAGTAATATTGGCAGGTGAGTTGCTTTTAAGAACAGGAAAAGGCTTATTTGGGCGCAGGGTGTCAAACATACATTTGCTTCACATCTCAGTCTTTAATAAATCAGATATTTGTATCTTTAATCCTAAATTGTGTGCAAAAGATTCTCCATATCAGACATTAAACTACCTCTAATATTGACATATTATGCTAGAACAGCATTTCAAACACACAAGCCACATCCTCTCATCAGTTTCCCTCTCTTTTTTTCAATAAGTACATCAAACTAAATCAAGTTGTGGACCTCTGTTCTCTTTCTTTTAGCAATTATTTTCTACAGACTGCATACCTGCATTCTTCTTTTCCCAAAACATAAATAAACAAATAATTTCCTTCAAGTGGGAACATACAATACATCAATTTATTGTGTCACTTCTATCCTAGACGGATGCTATTCACTACCAGTGTTATTTTCTGTAATATACATTTTACATCATAAGTACTTCTGTGCAATTTCTTTCAGTTATATTCAAATACAAGCGTGCCATTTGGTTTAATTACTGTCTAAAATACATCTACCCTGGCCGTGGGACTGCAGTATATATACAATGCTATTGATATGCCCTATGTACAACCAGAAACTGAGTCTCTATCTCTGTGATTGTACTCTAGCAAACTGAAATGGTGGTGTGTCTTCAAATAGGTCTGTCCACCTGTAACTCTGTGTCCTTAAGCCCAAATCTGAAAATAAGAAAGAGCAGATTTTACCCAACAGAAACGCAAACATCACTGTAGATTCAAATATTTTTAGATCAGAGAACAGATGGCTCTTACCCGCAGAGTGTGGTCCCAGGAGCCTGTGCAGAAAGCGGTCCCATCAGGGGACACTCGCAGTGTGCTGACACGGTTCTCATGTCCAAACAGAATCGAAACCCGTGTTCCTTTGAGAACATCCCAAACATTTATGGTGTAGTCATTGTAGCCACCAAACAGTAGCCTCCCTAGAAGTGGAAAGCGTGTCAAATGAAAACTCTTTCATATAAACAGTTGAAAGTTCGGGTGAGCAAACCGTTTCTTACCACTGAGAGAGAAATCAACACTGGAGACCCCAAATATGATGCTCTCTTTGGAATAAATAGCCACTTCTCTGTCTGCTCTTAAGTCATAGAGCCGACACTGTAACAAGAAAAAATATGTGAAGTTTCAGGAGATTTCAAAGTATGTTTCAAGAGTAAGTAAAATCAGAGCAGTTTAAGATCAAATCAGTAAAAAACATCTGCCTACGTACTGTAGCATCATCTGAGCCAGATGCAAATGCATCGCCACTTGGGTAATATCTGTTGGAAAAAGACAAGAAGCCACAGTTAGGAACAATATAACATTAACTTTTGACTTCTGGTATGAAATATTTCTATTATTGGAATGCAGTGTTTTGCAATGTTGCAATATTCTAACAAGGAAAGTGTAGTACAACCAATAGACATACCTGGAGATTTGGTGTTATAACTAAACTGAAGTCTAGATGCTTTAATCACTGCAATATAATTGTTACAGATATACAGTGGAGGAGAATCCCAGCTCCATAAAATAAAAGTCCTGCCATGTATTTGTTCCAACCATTCACTGAACCAGCCCATTTTGATGATCACAACTCCTCATCCAGGTACATGGGATAATTAGTGGAATCACCCGTGTTAAGTGAACACGTAGAACCAATACATGGCAGGATTTTTACTTTATGGAGCTGGGATTCTCCACCACTGCAGATATGACCCCAACTAAAAATAACTAAGACCCAAACAGCAACAGATATAACAAAACAAAACAAAAAAAAATCACTGGGCAAAGAGCCAAAGATGTATTAAAATTAGAGACGCAACATTAACAGTATGAGAAAAAAAAAAGAGAATAATCTATCATCACTGTGGTTCACAAAATTTACTCTGTGAATGGTTTAAATATATTATTTACATAAAAATATACATTAAAAATATACAAATAAATATAGACATCGGCGCTTTAAGTGCAGACACCTCATAACATTAAATGAAGGCAGTTGTAAACAGTCACCCACCGGACACTGTTTATGTCTGATTCATGAGTTTCAAAGGACTGAATACACTGTCCTGAACGCATGTCCCACACATTGGCCTTCTTATCACAGCCCTGCAAGAACAAACAACACAGCATGGCAAAATGCTTTAAATAATTCAATACAGCTAAAGTGGTGAGAAAGTCAAAGCTGAGAAGGAGGCGGTGTCCTCACCCCCGAAACAAATGTGTTCCCAGTCTCAGAGGGGGCCAGGTCCAGACAGAGCACGTCAGCGGCGTGTCCATGGAAACTCTGCAACAGCTGCCCGCTCTCAACATCCCACAAAGCACATGTTCCATCACCACTGGACGTCAGGATCTTTAACACAAGAAGAGGAAATGGTTCCCCTTAAGTCCAGTAAAAGTCAATACTGCTATAAATGGACTGAATCATGTGACCAGGGCATCAAAGTGGCTGCTGGGAATTATTAACAAAGTGGGGGAGCAGCTTTTATTGGAATAAAGGAAGAAGTGATTCCTCATTAAATAATAAGGCACAGATACAATTATTTGTACCTATTTTAAAGGAGTGATATTTTGCTTTTTAAATGGAATTATGCTTTTTAAAATATTTCCCTGTGGTCTATATAAACTGTAAATGCTCTGCTTGGGTCTAAATTCTTCATTAATTAAACTCCACAGGCCCATCTTCAACCCTATTTCTGAGTAATGTTGACCATACTGCTCTGTCCCGGTCAGCCACTAACACAACCAACAACTGAACATTTTAGGTAATCGGCTCAAAGTTTGGGCATATTTTCAGTATGGACTACAACCACTGCTGCTGATAAACAGTTATGGCATATTCAGAGAAATGTTCGTCTGAAGTTTTGACCTTATATGTGCAAATGTCATGACGTAACTAGTTATAGATGCAACAAATTAAGAAGGAATTAAAACAGGTTGTAGAAATCCACTCGATTTTTGCTGGAATGAATATAAAGTTAGCTTTGCAGCAAATGGATGGTTCAAATTCTAACTTTTTGTATTATTAGGGTCCCCAAATACACAAATAAATGTACCAAAGACTAATAAAAGTGGGTTTAGCAAAATATGATCCATTTAAGTCAAAGAAGAAAAACATATAAGCCTATGAATACTGTATTAATAATTATATATCTATAAATGTTAACTGTGATGCTTCAGAGTTCAGGTGACATTATTCTTTAAACATATTAATACAGAATATGTAAATAAATAATCTCACCTGCATATCTGAGTTGGTGAAGCTGCAGGCAGACAGATAGTTTGTGTGCATGGCCACTGACTTCTTCTTCGCAGCCAGGTTCTCATTTTTGTCCAAGGACAGAGGATACACTGAGCACTTGTTATCCAGGCCACTGTGTCAGAGGACAAAGGCAGTTTACAAAAAAATCTGATAATAGAACAGAAGGTAAAACACATTTATCTTATCAAATGTTGTACGATACACACCCACAAGCTACAGCACAGCCGGACGGGGCGTAGGCACACGCCATCACCCAGGTGCAAGGCATTGTCACAGCATGCTCCTAAAACATCAAAGAAAATGCATGAAACACACTGAGATGAAGCTAATTCATTAGACATAATACGAGGAGAACAGCAAGCTTTAGGGTGTTAAATAATAAACACTGTATGATAGATGAAACAGTGCTGCAGGTCATTTTTGTGATCAGACTTAATTTTCATGAACTGTTCCTTGAAAATCATTTAATCAGGATTTGTGTTCTGATGTGGCAATCACTCTAGTGACAGGCTAATTAACAGGATGACAATTAATCTGGTTCCTTAAACAGCACCATGAGATTTTGAGGCACTGGCCTGCAATTATTTTGTGACACTGGTAACAAAACATGAATTCAGGCACATCGGTATGAAAAGTAGCACAGATTGTGGCAGCGTGAGTGTAGCTACTCTTGAACAATGTTAATACTTCAGACGAAAAAGAAAATGAGTGCTTTCCAGACAGATCTACATAACTGAAACAACTGCAATAGTAATACATATTGAAGTTATGCAGTATTGTGCATTTTGTTATTTCTATTAAATTGTTGGATTTTATCCAATGCAAAAAGATGCCTGCCCCTATCTATAATCTGACAGATCTGTCAGTAAGTATGGAATTAGTTACAAACATTACTACATTTTACCTTTTCTGAATTGATAAAGAATACTCTTAGTCTAAGTTATATGTTACTATTATTATTTATACTCCTAAATAACACCATTCACAGAGATGGAAGAGGTCTTCAGATCCTGTTTGATGTAAAAGTAGAAATGCTACATGAGTAGAAATTCAGTAACTTAAATAAAATCTTTAATATCACAAACACTCAATATGCAGAACATTCCTTTGTAAACTGACATAATAGAATCCTCTATTATTCTCTTTTTATAACAAAGAAATGAAATTTTGGATCAACTTCAGATACATATACTATAATAGATACTTATTGGTAGATTAACACACAGTATAGCATAGAAACATGAGGGGTTTTTTATATAAAAAATAAGAAACTGTTAAATGAGGAACAAGTGTCAAAAAACACAATATTTCCGTTTGAAATAGGTATGATAGAGAATAAAACACTACAAAATGTAAATACCTTTCTGTCACTGAATCACCGTTCACATTCTACCACCGTTTTTCATTTTGTATTATAATAAATGTATGAAAAATGTGTTTCATTTAGCTTTTCTTATGGAGAGTAGAAAAATGAAGTCACCTTGTTGGTGGTGAAGGCATCCCATACTATCACTTTTCCATCCTGCACCGAGAGATTAGAACATATCACACAGAAAAAACAATCAGTGACATTCATGACACAATTTTCTCTAATATTGATATAATAATCCTCAACTTTACTCTGAGCTTTTATGAAGATCTACATGATTAGTAAATTAAATGTTTGAAAATATCAGATTTTCACTGAAAAAACAAAACATACAGAACATAATATCACAATAAACGGTGATAAACCACTTAAAGACAGCGAAATATAGAGAAAAATTCCTTTTGGAACAGCCACAAATGTCACACTGGGTCCTTCTGGGTTATGGCAGAAAAGAAGGACGTAACAGGATGTGTCTGACCTGTGAGGAACTGACGATCCTCCTCTTGTCCTTACACCAGTCCATGCACAGAACTTTGTTTCCATGTCCTTTCAGAGTTCTCCTGGTCTTCATCACAAACTGGCCAAGCCCCTCCACCTTCTCTGCCACCTGATGTACTGCACGCGCGCGCGCACACACACACACACACACACACACACACACACACACACACACACACACACACACACACACACACAGGTTTACATTAATTTACTCTTCCATGCTACACCCCTGGGTTATTATTCCACAGAGCAGTGAGGATTAAACTACAGCAGGCCTACGTATATGGAGGAATACAGTTGCAGAAAAAATTATTAGACCATCAAAAGTCATCAAAAACAATAGTTATGCAATCCAGTACTAACTCCTGTGTGTCTTGTGACTAAAACAGACAGAAAAGAAAACATGGAATGCCTAAAAGCACTGTTTTTGTCAGTACAATGCCATAGCTACTGATTTAAGAACTGAAGTGATTTTGGTTATTATCAAGAAAACATGGAAAATGGCTAGATATCAGCTCTGAAATTAACCCTTTCATACATACTGGTCACTTCAGTGGACAGGTATTCTACAGCTGTTCTCTTGTATATTTATAGGTTTTGTTGTTTTAGTTCCATATCAGCCGACACAGTGGACACTCATGCACCATCCCATAATACACTGACATTCATACCATTACTGTAACTTTATGTTCTTGATAAACCTGATCTGCAGTAACATGACTGAGGGTAAATCAAATGCTAGTTGTTATTAGACTGTAATTAACAGTTTTCTAAAAACAAAAAGTTTTTAATTTTTTTTTTTTTTTAAATATTATCTCCATGAAGTGAGTAAGAAATAGTATTAGAATATGATAAAAGGTGAGAAAACATCAGATTACCTTCATCAAAAATGCTTTTGTTTCATAGTTTTCACACTTTCTGATATTGCATTTTACATACATGTTTCTTTACTTCAAAAATTAAACACATGGTGTCCAAATGAGTGGATATTTTTGTAACTCTGTGAAAAATAAGTTAATTAAAAAAAAAATTCAATGTCATTGTTTTGGTCATGCCTAAAGAGGAATAAAAACACTTAAGAAAAAAATCTTAACTAAGGTTCTCATAATTCATGCATCAAAGGGTTAAACTCTTATGAGCTATTTTTGTTGTTATTATTATATTTGTCCAAACAAATGTACCTTTAGTTGTACCAGGCATTACAATGAACAAGAACTGAAGAAAACAAGCGTGATCTAACATTTTTTTTTCTCGCGACTGTACACTGAAGTGATCCCATTTTTTAGTCTGAATAGTGCTCAGAATGCTTGTAGAATCTGATCCAATACAAACAATGTGATCTTTAACGCTCTGAGTGTTTTCTTTACAGCTGAGACGCGATTGGACAGCCTTACTACATAGAGATGAGGATGGAAGGATGGATAGATGGAGGGATGGATGGATGCACTGGGCTGTAAAATGGAGAAGGAAACAAACAACCATGAAATCGAAGCCAAATCAGGTCAATAAACGTGTTTCTGCAAAGCCAAACCGGAGTAAAATCGGCGCCGTTTCCCCTCAGACATGAGCCCACTCGGTACAGTGGGTATTCTGTGTTATTTGTCCTGTGACAGTGGACGCGCAGGGGTGAACCAAGGCCTCTCCATTTTCACTCACACTCGACATCGTGCAGCTTCGCTCTTTCCTCCTCCAGCTTCGACTTGAGCGTCTCCGACTCCGTTTTGAGGTGGGCCAGGGTCTCGTTCAGCTGTACCTCCTGTGTCGCCATTTCAGGAATTAGAGGGGATCTCATATATTTCCTTTGTGCAGGCAGCAATCGGCAGCGAAAAGGCTTAAAGCGGAGCTAACAGCTGATGCTGCTGTCATGACGTCACAGGAGAAGATGCTCCTCCAGGTTCAGAGGAGGAGGGTCCAGCATCCGCATCCTGATGAGGAAGAGGAGGGGGAGGGGAGGGGGAGGAGGCTGCAGCACGGCCTCATACACACCAATGAATAACACTGGGTTACACTACATATCGGTCTTTAATGGTAAAATGAGTGACTATTTCATTAACTGTTTATGTTTAGGAGCTAATTTTGTGATTTTTTTTTTTTTTTTTTTTGTAAATTAAAATTATATTTAAATTGTTGCAGTGCCGCCTAGTGGACATAAAGAGAAACATACATATATTGTCGGTTTTTTGTTCCATAATTTTAATTAACCCTTTCTTGCATGAATTATGAGAACCTAATCAAGATTTTTTTTTCCTAAGTGTTTTTATTCCTCTTTAGGCGTGAAAAAAAAAAATGCGATTGAACATTTTGTTATGAACCTATTTTTCACGGAGTTGCAAAAATGTCCCCCCAGCTGGACACCACACGTTTAATTTTTGAAGCAAAGAAACATGTATTTACTGATATACTGTGTGAAAACTATGAACGATTTTTTTATTAAAAATGCTGCTAATCTGATGTTTTCAGATGTCATATTTTAACATACTCTAATACTAGTTATTAATCACTTTATGGAGATTATACGCAAAAAATTAACTTTCAGTTTAAAAAAACCTGTTAAATACAGTCTAATAATAATAACAAGCAATTAACTTACACTAAAACATGTTAGTGAAGATGAGGTTTATCAAGAACAGTAAAGTTACAGTAATGGTATGAGTGTCAGTGTGTGAGATGATCCACTGTGTTGACTGATATGGAACTAAAACAATAAAATCCATGAATATACAAAAGAACAGCTGTAGAATAACTGTCCACTGTAGTGACCACTATGCATGAAAGGGTTCATCAAGATTTTTTTTTTTCCCTGAGTGTTTTTATTCCTCTTTAGGCATTAAAAAACAATGCAATTGGAGATTTAAAAAAAAAAAAAAAACATTTATGAACCTATTTTTCATGGAGTTGCAAAAATGTCCACTCAGCTGGACACCATGTGTTTAATTTTTGAAGCAAAGAAACATGTATTTACTGATATACTGTGTGAAAACATTTTTAATACTGCTAATCTGATGTTTTGTCACATTTGAACCTCCTCCAATACTAGTTATTACTCACTTCATGGAGATAATATGCAAAAAAAAAAAAAAACACCTTTTTGTTTAAAAAAAAAAAAAAAAAAAGCTGTTAATTACAGTCTAATAACAATATCAAGCAATTTTTTTTACACTTAAACATATCACTGCAGATTAGGTTTATAAAGAACAGCAAATTTACAATAACAGTATGAATTGCAGTGTATAGGATGATGCATAAGTGTCCACTGTGTTTGCTGATATGGAACTAAAACAGCAAAATTAATGAATATACAAAAGAACAGCTGCAGAATAGCTGCCCACTGTAGTGACCACTATGCATGAAAGGGTTAAAGTGTCAGTATGTGATATCCAGTGACATTTAGTGGTGAATCAACTGTATACTCCTCCTCTCACCCTTCCCTACAATGGCTGCAAAAAATATTAAAGTTAATGATAGGCTACATTCACACCAAAGGTTTTAATGCTCAGTACTTTTTTTTTCTGATATCGGATTTAACACTAGTAATTTTTCATGTTTGTATTATTGTATTGTAATATATGCCATTACAGGTTTGTACTACACATATTTATTGTTTTAACCCATAAAGACCCAGTGGTACCTCTGTGGCAGTTCACAAATTATTTTTTCTCTATGTTTAACCTTTCTTAAATGATTTATCACAATTTATTGTAATATTTATCCTCATTAGTTTGAGGGGTTTTTTTTCAGTGTAAATCAGGTATTTCCCTATATTCAATTCAGTGATCATGTAGATCTTTATTACAACTCAGAGTAAATTCAAAGATTATTATATCAAAAGCAGAGAAAACTGAAGAAAAAGTGACTTTTCAGTAAAATCTATCATTAACTGAACATAAAGCAAGTGTGTCCATCCACTGTCATTGATTCAACTCCATGGACTTTACTGGTGAATCAGTGTTGTAGAAGATGACAGTGTTGCCACGGTAACTACAGAGTCTCTGAATGTCCAAATGGGTCATATCTGATGACCATGAAAAGACGACAAACTGCATTTTACGCCAATTATTTACATGTATTGATAGAATTAGTGGCTCAGCAGATATTGAACAGTCTAAATCAGAAGTTGGTTTTGGTCACCAGTAGCTGTTTGGGCCTATATGAGTTAAAGTACCTTCATGTGTTTTGTATTTATGAGTCTCAAACACATTTAAACTAAAAGCAGTTTTATTCAGTATAGATAGTACACTTTTGCCTATAAAGTTAGAATAATTTTGTTTTCAGACACATTGTTCTTTTTATTCTTATTTATACACATCAGTCATCACCTTTGATCTGGTGTAATGATTACATACTGAGTCCCAGTTATACTTTATCTATCAAGAATAAATCACATTAGTTGAAAAAAATATAGCACAATTTATTTTCATTTTTAAAAAATTTAATAGCATTTATGTTTACTTTAATTAATAATAATAATAATAATGGATTGGATTTATATAGCGCCTTTCTAGACACCCAAAGCGCTTTACATTATTGACTCATTATTCATTCACTCTCACATTCTCCCTCTGGTGGTGGTAAACTACATCTGTAGCCACAGTTGCCCTGGGGCAGACTGACAGAAGCATGGCTGCCATTTTGCACCTACGGCCCCTCCGACCACCACCAAACATTCATACACCAGGCAAGGAGGGGGAAGTGTCTTGCCCAAGGACACAACGGACTGACTAGGACAGAGCGGGATTCGAACCGCCAACCCTTCGGTTATTGGACGAACCGCTCTACCAACTGAGCCATGGCCGCCCCAAATTACAGTATAAACATATTATAAGTGAATGACTTAAAATGATTAAATCTCATTCAATCAACACCATTAAAATTTTCACATTTTAATCAGTATTTAAATATTACTATTTGTGAGTGAAAACATAAAACAAAATAAATAAAGTCTTCATATCCTAGTAGTGTGGAGAACATGTGACCTCAGTATTTTTTACAAGAGAAAGTATATGTGCAGTGTTATGTATATGGTGAGACACACTGAACTATAAAATAAGCACAGGTCAAAGGTCAGATCCTTGTTAAAAAGCCCAGATGGAGGCTGTTTGGGACCTGCAGCAGCTCCAGGGCCTGTGAAGACGAGCGGAAAGGAAATGTGACCTGGAAACGATAATCTGCATCCAGCATCAGCTGTGTGGATCCTTCACGATCATGGAGTAACGACTGAAACAAAGAGCAAATGAATGATTGACTTGAGGAAGCAGAACACATTTTTAAACGCCAAAGGTCAAGGATGAGTAAACAGAGCTCACCTGAACTTTACGGACAAATGACGACGAGACCCTTTTCTCAAAATCATCAATAGGAGTGTATGAGTTTAGAATCTTGACAATCTGCAAAATGAAGTGTAAAGATGTTTCACACTTCAATACACTTTTCTTACAGTTTTTTTAATATTCAGTGAAACAGCACTTTTACTGTACTTGAGTACAAGTTAGAGGTATTTCACTTCAGCGTTTACATTTCCTGCAGCTTTATACTCCTGCTCTATTACTTCTCAGACACAAATATATGTTTTAATCCACTACATTTGTCTGAGCGCTGAAGTTTGTTTTCAGATTAGTTTTCATCTTCTACCTGTCCAGTAAAATCCATGGATTTAAAATGTGCTGATTTCAATGTTGTGATGAAGAGAAGGATGAAGTGTTTCTTGGATGGTTTCATGGTTTGAGAAAAACTATTCTTTTTTAAGATAAACTCTTTAAAAACCTTCTTTGTCAAAAAGTTGAAAACTGGCCTGTTTTTCTGACTTCTTTTTGTCTGATATGATGCACTGCTGTACTTTATAGAGGAGTAAAAATTAAGTAAATTTTAAAACCTCTTCAGAAGTATAATGTAACATATATTAATGCAGCAGTAAAATTAATCCAAAACATCAAATATAAAAATAAAACACTAACAAGGACGATTTACTACGCAGTGACCACTTTTACTGCTCACACTTGTTGTTAATTTTAATGATTATACTTCCATACTTCAACAAATGTAGGTTTTCAATTCCCCCCACATACAATAACTGGATCAAAACAGTATGGGACATTTATCAAATGGATCAGATTACTTACATCCTAAGGCTGTAAAAACCTACTTTTATTAAGCGTTGGAGTCCTGTCATGCCATTACTAATGCAATGAAACCAAATAACCAAATTTCATACACATCGTACTTATTGTTCTATGTTGCTGATGAAACTGTTTATACTGGTATCTAAACCTACCTTATTGTGTGACTGTTAAGTCAGAAGTGTATATTTTATTTACACCTTACTACATCAAGTATAGGATAAATATAAAGACAAACACAGATGGAAAAAAACTAAAAAAGACAGAAAATAACAATATGGAAGTTTGTTTATGGAAGTGAGGGCCCGCCCTCCGATGGACTCACCACCCATCGAGGGAATCATAGGGGCCGGGTGCAGTGTGGATTGGGTGACAGTCGAAGGCAGGGAGCCCGACAACCCGATCCCCGGACACGGAGTCTAGCTCTTGGGACATGGAATGTCACTTCGCTGGGGGGGAAGGAGCCAGAGCTTGTGAGGGAGGTTGAGAGATACCGTCTAGATATAGTCGGGCTCACCTCCACACATAGCTTGGGCTCTGGAACCCAACCCCTTGAAAGGGGCTGGACTCTCCACTTCTCTGGCGTTGCCCGTGGTGAGAGGCGGCGGGCTGGTGTGGGCTTACTCATAGCCCCTCAGCTCAGCCGCCGTGTGTTGGAGTTCACCCCGGTGAACGAGAGGGTCACGTCCCTACGCCTTCGGGTTGGGGACAGGTGCCTCACTGTTGTTCCGGCCTACGGGCCAAACAGCAGTGCAGAGTACCCGGCCTTCTTGGAGTCTCTGGGAGGGGTGCTGGATGGTGCTCCGACTGGGGACTCCATTGTTCGCCTGGGTGACTTCAATGCCCACGTGGGCAACGACAGTGAGACCTGGAGGGGGGTGATGGGGAGGAACGGCCTCCCTGATCTGAACCCAAGTGGTGTTCTGTTACTGGACTTCTGTGCTAGTCACAGTTTGTCCATAACAAACACCATGTTCCAACACAGGGATGTCCATAAGTGCACTTGGCACCAGGACACCCTAGGCCGGAGGTCGATGATCGACTTCATTGTCGTATCATCAGACCTCCGGCCACGTGTTTGGACACTCGGGTGAAGAGAGGGGCAGAGCTGTCAACCGATCACCACCTGGTGGTGAGTTGGATCCGCTGGCGAAGGAGGAAACCGGACCGACTCGGCAGGCCCAAACGTGTTGTGAGGGTCTGTTGGGAACGTCTGGCAGAGCCCGATGTCAGTGCGGTCTTCAACTCCCACCTCCGGGAGAGCTTCTCCCAGATCCTGGGGGAGGCTGGGGACATTGAGTCCGAGTGGACCATGTTCTCCACCTCCATTGTTGAAGCGGCTGCTCGGAGCTGTGGTCACAAGGTCTCCGGTGCCTGTCGTGGCGGCAATCCCCGAACCCGGTGGTGGACCCCGGAAGTAAGGGATGCCGTCAAGCTGAAGGAGTCTTATCGGGCCTTGTTGGCCCGTGGGACTCCCGAGGCAGCTGATGGGTACTGGAAGGCCAAGCGTGCTGCAGCTCAGGCGGTTGTGGAGGCAAAAACTCGGGTCTGGGTGGAGTTTGGGGAGGCCATGGAGGAGGACTATCGGTCGGCCTCGAGGAAATTCTGGCAAACCATCCGGCGCCTCAGGAGGGGAAAGCAGTGCGCCACCAACACTGTTTACAGTGGAAGTGGGGAGCTGCTGACCTCGACTGGGGATGTTGTCGGGCGGTGGAAGGAATACTTCGAGGATCTCTTCAATCCCACTGCCACTTCTTCCATAGAAGAAGCAGAGGCTGAGGTCTCAGAGGTGGACTCGTCCATCACCCAAGCTGAAGTCACCGAGGTGGTTGGCAAGCTCCTCGGTGGCAGGGCACCGGGGGTGGATGAGATTCGCCCTGAGTACCTTAAGTCTCTGGATGTGCAGGGACTGTCTTGGTTGACACGTCTCTGTAACATCACGTGGCGGTCGGGGACAGTACCTCTGGATTGGCAGACCGGGGTGGTGGTTCCCCTTTTTAAGAAAGGGGACCAGAGGATGTGCTCCAACTATAGGGGGATCACACTCCTCAGCCTCCCGGGGAAAGTCTATTCCAGGGTACTGGAGAGGAGGATCCGACCGATAGTCGAACCTCAGATCCAGGAGGAACAATGCGGTTTTCGTCCTGGTCGTGGAACGCTGGACCAGCTCTATACTCTCCATCGGGTGCTCGAGGGTTCATGGGAGTTCGCCCAACCAGTCCACATGTGTTTTGTGGATCTGGAGAAGGCGTCCGACCGTGTCCCTCGTGGTATCTTGTGGGGGGTGCTTCGGGAGTATGGGGTCCGGGGCTCTTTGCTAAGGGCAGTCCGGTCCTTGTATGACCGAAGCAGGAGCCTGGTTCGCATTGCCGGCAGTAAGTCAGACCTGTTCCAGGTGCATGTTGGACTCCGGCAGGGCTGCCCTTTGTCACCGGTTCTGTTCATAATTTTTATGGACAGAATTTCTAGGCGCAGCCAAGGGCCGGAGGGGGTCCGGTTTGGGGACCACAGGATTTCATCTCTGCTTTTTGCAGATGACGTTGTCCTGTTGGCCTCATCGAACCTGGACCTTCAGCGTGCACTGGGGCAGTTTGCAGCCGAGTGTGAAGCGAGCGGGATGAGGATCAGCACCTCCAAATCCAAAGCCATGGTTCTCGACCGGAAAAAGGTGGTTTGCCCTCTCTGGGTCGGTGGGGAGTCTTTGCCCCAAGTGGAGGAGTTTAAGTATCTCGGGGTCTTGTTCACGAGTGAGGGAAGGATGGAGCGTGAGATTGACAGATGGATCGGTGCAGCATCTGCAGTGATGCAGTCACTGTACCGGTCGGTTGTGGTGAAGAAGGAGCTGAGCTGAGAGGCGAAGCTCTCGATTTACTGGTCAATCTACGTTCC